>NC_134854.1:81585223-82817723 GCF_049852395.1 Peromyscus maniculatus bairdii | reverse complement strand
ATAAACCAAGTTCATTTAAAAATAAGTATTTTGACAAATCAGTTATTTAATCTTATAGTGTTTTTGGTTTAAATTTTTCCTGTTTGTTGCTAAGATAAAGATTGTGCTATGGCTGTTTTAACTTACATTCTTAAACTGTCATCCCAGTACAAAGTTCCTCTTGTTTCCTGAATTATGTATATTGTGAATCCTGAATATAGTAACCTGTAACTTATTTAAGCACTAGAGTATATTAATGTATTTATTAGCTTGACATAAAACAACACAAAAGAGTTAAAATGTCTCACTAAGGATTTAATACCTCCTATGTGCCAATATGTGAGATATCTTTTGCAAAGATGGACTCCACAGAGGTTACACACAGCATATGTGATTTCTAAATCAGAATTTCAAACTTTTAAGTAAATACATAAATTACATTAGTTACTGCTTAGTTCATAGACTGGTATTTGGTGCTAGTCCCAGGGGGAGGCAACTGTATGTGATTTCTCCTACTTTTTGACCAGGCATCTAAATAAACTAGAAAAAAAAACTTATTTTAGAAAATTCTGATATGAGATCTTGAACCTGGCACGAGATATTTTGCCATGAAAATCAAGTTACCTACCAATTTCCAGGGAGAGCTTGATTAGGAACTGTTTTGGCTTAGATTACAAATCTTCTTAATGCCATTTTAAGTTGTCATGTCTGTTACAGTTTGGGAACTGATAAAGTCTTAGGAAATGCCAACTGCAGCTACCTCATTCGAAACTCATACCAGAAACCACAATGTAGAAGAAACATAATAGCTTTAAAAATAATAACTGATATAACAAGAACATTTTATAAGGAAATACACTGGTAACAAAAAGAATTTTCCTGTCCAAATTTATGAACGTGAAAGCAGTCTGGCCTAGAAATACAGAGCTTTGTTGGACTTGGTTCCTTCAGACAGGTAGTTGTGCCCCCGCTGACAACTCTTACATAAACATAAAAACCAGTAACTTGGAAACATAACTGTCACTGGGATGTTTTACACATCTTTCACAGTGTATTTTTAACTACACTTTAGAGATTGTTTTTTCATGGTTGTCTTGTTAGACTGGCCATATGTATACCCTTCTCTCTGTAAGTTTATTAGATGAGGAAAAAAAAACAACTTCATTTTATTAAAAACATGACATACTTTTACCTTCAGATAAAAAGAAAAAAATCAGCTTTAAATAATCAAACTTCAATTAATTTTAAATTTATTTTGATTTAAAATAAGTTTCCAATGTGCATAAATCTGAAAATGCATTTTTGTTTCTGAAAAACATGGTATTCTAAGATAATTCTCTGGGAAATACCCTTAAAATTTCTAAAATATTGTATCTAGTGAATAAAAGGAATCTGGGGTGGAAAACTTAACTTCTAATTCTCACATGAGTGAAAGTGAAGAGTCAGGATTGTTTTGCCAGATCTGCACCTTGGGATGCTCCCCTGGCAGAAATGACAGGCAGGAAAATACATGGGGACTCTGACTCTCACATGAAGTAACACACTTGACTGATTTTTTATCAGACATGTGCATACACTACACACACACACACACACACACACACATGAATCTATATCACCAAAGAAGTGAGGGAGGCCAGCTCCCTCTTACTCCCCCAAGTATTCTTGAGCAGGGAGAAATGAGGAATTTGTAGATAGAAGGAGAGAGAGAGAGAGAGAGAGAGAGAGAGAGAGAGAGAGAGAGAGAGAGAGAGAGAGAGAGAGAGAGAACGAGAACATAGGATAGCCTGTGTCTCAACCCAGCAGCACCTTCTGGCTCTACTAAAGGGCTTTTTAAAGGAATGCCAAGGGGCAGGGGCAAAGCAAAAGACGTCCCCCAGCACAGCAAGTGTAGAGCATCCCAAACACAGGTCCAGCCATCCCCTGATGCAGCCCTGCTGTGTAAAGCAAGCTCAGATCTCACTAGAAAACCTTTGTGGGCTCCCACACAGAAGTTGATTTAAACGTTTTGTACCTTATAATGGTGAAACGCACCTTTAGAAGTATGAAGTCTTTGGACATGGCTACAAGTCTAACACCTTCCTGAATACAAGAAAGAGTAAGATCCCAGAGTGAGGTCTTTGAGGGAAATAGTTGCTAAGCCTGGCTTGCTTCTGTCATCCAGTGAAACCTTAGGCAACCTTTCCAGTATGTTTTCCCCTTAGTAAATCTGTTTTAAAATGTATATCCCTTCTTCAAGGGTTGGCATAGGATTTGTTGGGGGTAATAATGGTAAATATCAGTTAGTACCTTCAAGCTGAGGGGAAACAAGGGGACAGAAAATAGTTGTCCAACTTGAACCAAAATTCTATTAGGGTAGACAGGCCCTTCTGGCCGGCGCAGTCGTTACATACTCTGAATGTCCTTAATGCTACTGAACTGTGCACTTGAAATGGTTCAAAGAATTTTGTTATTTATCATTACCACACTTGTTAAAAGTAGATGAAAAGTAATTAGAACAATAAAAGTTTAAGGATAGAAAACTCTACAGGGCCAATGTGCTGAAGGTAGATTTCCATTTATTCTCTATGTGTGATTTTGAGTGCCTACTAAACACCTCCCCACAGTTGGACAATGGCCAGTTCCATTGTGATGTGCCACACAAATTCATTTTCAAAACTGGAAGTCTGTAGCTGCCAAAGGACAATGACATAAACATGACATTTTAAAAGTGTTATAGTCTTATCTGTGTACTATGACGTTCCATGTATATAAATAATTGACGAGCATAGAGGATCATTGGTTTTAGTAAATCGCATACATAATTTGTATGCCAGTTTAATGACTATGCATCTTAGAATGACTGGAACAAGTTTGTTAAATATATGTTAATATATACAAGTCCAATGCAGAACTAACCAAACCTCCCAATGTTAATAATAGTAGTAGTAGTAGTAGTAGTAGTAGTAGTAGTAGTAGTAGTAGTAATAATAATAATTATAGTAACAGTTTTACTCTTAGGAAATGCTGCAGAAATCACAATCACCACAGCACACAGGACTGTAAAGCCTAAGGAGTGTGTGGGGGTCAACTGAAACTAAGTTTGTACGAAAAGGCCACAGGGAAACCTGCTACTCTGTAACCTAATTAAAAAATTGAACTGAAAGAAGAATTTGAATAGAGACACACTGCTTGGGTAGCTAAAACTCCCAGATACCATTAAATAAAAACCCCAGTGCTAGGGATGGGATGCTCCCTCTCATTTATTGCTTAGGGAGGGCCCTGAGGTCCCCTCTTACCCAAATTACAGGATATTGTCACTGCTCTTGGTTTCTCACCATAGCTGGATGATAAGATTCTATTACTGAAGATATCACATGCTTTAGTCCCAGGACAAAGAGAAATAAAGCTGGAATTGAGCTGAAGGCTGCCTCCCTGCTGGGTAGCTTTCATGGTTCCAGAAAATGCTGTGCATGCTGCCTGGAGAGAGAAGCCATCAGTGATCTTACCTAGCTCTGGACCTTTAGAGCTACACTATTATCCCAGTTAACTTTAACTGTCAACTTGACACAGCCTAGAGTCACCTGAATAGGGAATCTCAACTGAGGTTGAACACATTAGCCTGTGGGCATGTCTCGGGTGCATGCAGAGGGTGAGAGTGGGGTTTGTGTCGTGATTACCAATTGAATAAGAGGACCTAGCCAATTGCAGGCCATGCCATGCCCTGGACAGGTGGTCCTGGGCTGTATAAGAAGGCTGGCTAAGCATGTATAAGCCAACAAGAAGCTCTGCTTGGATTCCTTATCTGACTTCCCTCAGTGATAGACAGTGATCTGAAGGTGTAAGCTAAATAAATTCTTCCTTCCCCTAAGTTGCTTTTAGTCATATATTTGTCACAGCCAAAGAATGGAACTCATTAAAGTGCCAACCTGCAGGCAAGATGTTCCCACTGACACAGTGGTGGTATGACTACACTGGGAGTAGTCATCTGGGTGGATTCCTGGCCCGCTCCACAGGAGGCAGTTCCTGTCTGATACCACAAAACTGTGGCTAGCATGGCTACAAGCAATAGCAGGGAAGCTACTATTGTTGTTTTGTTAAATGGACATGTTTATGCTCAGATAGTGTTACCCTCAGCTTTGGTCGGCGAAACTTCCTTTTGCATTAGGTAGTGGTTGCTACAGACTCATCACTGATCCAAGGGCTTGAGGATAAATGGCAGTTGAGATCTCAGCCTTAAATGGGCCATCTATATTCACCCCTCCAAGGCTGAAGGAATATCACAGGGAGGAGGCAGAAGGAACATAAGAGCCCAAAGAAGAGGAGAAGTGTTATAGAAAGCTCTTCTAAAGATGACATGGCCTTTGCCCTCATGAATTAACAGTAACTATGTTGATTTGTACAAGACCCGCCCAAATCTGACCCACTGTGGCAGTTTGAATGTAATTGACCTCCATTATCTCATAGGGAGTGGCACTGTGAGGAGATGTGGCTTTGTTGGAGTAGGTATGGCCTTGTTGGAGAAAGTGTGTCACTGTGGGGGTGGGCTTTGAGGTATCTTATGCTCAGTACACCACCTATTGTCTCAGTTGACTTTCTGTTTCCTACAAGATGTTGGACTCTCAACTACTCTCCCAGTACTACATCTGCCTGCATGCCACCATCTTTCTCACCATGATGATAATGGACTGAACCCCTAAAAGTGTAAGTCGGCTACCCTAATTAAATATTTTCCTTTATAAGAGTTTCTGTGGTTATGGTGTCTCTTCACATCAATAGAAACCCTAACTAAGACACCCATCATCCTTCCCCCATGGATGAGGGTGTGGTTCCTGGCACTCACACCTCTCGCTGAAGATTGATTCGTAATTCTCAGTTGCTTGAAGATAGGAAACATTTTCTACAGTGGTGTACCCACTGGCAAGTTGCCTATGCTGTAAGCAACGATAATTAAATTCATTGAGACAGACAGACAGATAGACACACACACACACACACACACACACACACACACACACACACACACAACATGAAAGCACAGTTTGGGAAGTGGATCAGCAGAAGTGAAGGGAAAGAGGGAGGAATACTGGAATACTGGGGGGTGAGTATGATCAACATGCTTTATACACATGTATGAATAGATATGAAATCTGTTATGTATAACTAATGGGTGATAATGAAAAAGATTGTCTACTGACCAAGAAAAATGCTAAAACCAGAAAGTGTTTATTTATTTTATTGCAGTTTTTTTTATTTGTATATATGTATGGATTTCCATCCACGTGCCACAATGTGTATGTGGAGGTCAGAGGAGACCTACCATGTAGACCTTAGGCATCAAACTCAGTTCACCAAACTTGCCAGCAAGCACCATTATTGGTTGAATCCTCTCATCAGCCCTGCTCTTTGAAGAGATGCTTTTGTATCAGGAGGATTCATCACTCAGTGTAAGCAGGTTTTCTCTGACCTATAAGGGTTGGCAACATTCCATTTACAACTTGACCACCATTTCCTTCCTGACCCCATTCTTCCCTTCAAATCAATTTGCTACTTTGATTTTTTTTATCAGCTTGGGTGCATTTATAATGCATTTATAATTGCATTTGTGAGGTAATGGGCTAGGGAAACTCTGATAACATAAAAATTATTCTATCTAAAGAGTCAATAAAATTATATGTTGTAATGAGACCAGATTGTGCTTGCAGCATTTTGAGCCCTGCTGCAATCATGCACCAAGCCCCTTTGAGCTCCACGTGCAAGTCTTATTACGGCTAATTGCAGTTCCACTCCACAGGCACATCAAAAGGAGGCAAACAGACTGCCTCTGCGCTGTGGGTTTTGTAATCCTTTCCATATCATGTAATGAAATCCAATTTTACTTTCATATTTAAGATACTGAGTCTTCTTATTCCAATATTTGCCTATTGTCAGCTACCGCGAATTCCTTGAAGCTCCTTGGAATGTTCAGGTGCATTGAAAATGAAATGAAATGAAAAACTATGTTTTTAAGGGTGATCCTCTTGCTCCTAAAATGAAAAGGGAACCTGAGATATTTATCTATAGGATTAGAATAATTAAAGGAACCTTCTAGAATTGGTCATCTGTGTAGGTTCTTTAATAATGTTAAAAAAAATCAGGTTATTTCAAAGTTTGGTGTCTTATGGATCTAATGCTTTCTCATTTAAATACAAGAATTGCTTAAAACAAACATTATTGCTGTTAACATACAGAGAACACAACTGAAGTACACTGGGTTTTATTGCTGGGATCTCTAATTGTGCCAGGTCTCAGGCATTGTACTGATAACCAATATCTGTGCTCTACAAACCTTTCCAGACCAATGAGTATCCAGGAAGGGGAGAGAGAAGTCCCTCTGCCTCTGTGTCCTTCAGCTATGCTTCCTTCAGAGATGCCATGCATTCCGTTGGCCTCATTTGTGGAACACTGAAGTGGATTCAAACCACAAACTAAGCAAAATCTTAGTCTCATATCTCTCTTCTTAAGACATTAATTAGAAATCTTTGGAGCATACAAACAGCATTATACTTCCCTCTTTTTGAGCCATTTCAATGGATCCTCCTTCTGAAAATTCAAACTCCCTATAGGTTGGGTATGTTATAGTCTACTTTCTCTCTGTTGCCACCTGTCACTCTAACCTCTTAGGCTTTCTTTGTGTTTGGGACCTTCGGACCCCTCCTAGGCCTGTGCACACTCACCATCTCCCACCTCGACCTCACTACTGCCCTTTTCCCAGGACACATATATACCATAACTTCCCTCTACTTCTGTAAAAGCTCATTCACTATTCCAACTTGCCATTCAAGTCTTGGTCAAGTAATAATTCTGACACATAATCATTGAACTGGGTGTGCACATCCCTTTAGAGCTCACCTTCTCTTTGTTCAACAGACATTTAATGGATAATTTAATTGAGGATGGTCAGGTAGCAGCTTTCAGGGGCTATAGTCAATTAGATACAATCTCAAGTATGAAAGCTTTTGTTCTAGTGGGAGACATGCATTGAATGAAGATCAAGTACTACGAAGAAACTACAAAGGTTACACTGTTTATAAAACACAAGCATAACTTACCTCTCCTTAGAGACTCAATAAGAAATTCACAGGGCAGATATTACAGGTTATTAGGTTGTTGGGAACTTCTTTAAAAAAATTGGTTCTTTGATAATTTCATACATGTGTAGTGGTATTTCCTCAGTCCATGACCTTGGGTTATTGGGCCTGAAGGAAGTGGTGCTTCCTGCCCTTGTACATAGCTTCTTAAAAGGAGAGGGAGAAAAGTCACGTTCCCCTTCTCCCTGCTCCTGCCTGCAAGGTGGATTCACTCCTGGTCACATCAGAGCATGACTTCAGCTGTCCACTGCATTCTGTATTTGTGAGTGTATTTCCTCAGTTTACATCTTAATAAATTCCCATTACCCATTACATAGACTCATGTGGATTGATCTCAATATACATGTATATAACACATGTATGGTCACACTAAAAAGCATCCAATTCTCCCAAGTCCCTTTCCCACTTTGATCTCTTTTAGGGTATTGTTGTTTGGCTTGGTTTTCATTTTTGTTTTGCAGTCCATTGAATTTGAGGAGGTGAGCCAGCATGGGCACAGGTGTGGCACTACCCCCCTGAAGAATGGATAACTTGCCAGTGGTTCCTCGTCTCACCTGCCAGCAGCCCTCAACTGCCAATAGCTCTCCAGGGAGGCATTGGCCCCCGGTGCCCCACCCCCACCTATGAATGAGTGTTGATGGGACCCAGTCTTGTGCAGACCCTGTGCAGGTCATTGCAGCTGCTATGACTTGAGGTGTTTAATACCCAGAAAACTGCAGTTCATGGCCCTCCTCCCCATCCTGTGGCTCTTGCATTCTTTGCTGCCTCTTCTTCTGTAATGTGCCCAGAGCCTTGGAAGGGCTCAGATGGGTATATCTCATAGAGGGCAGAACACCTATAGGTTAGTACCTTGAGGAGCCTTGAGTTTCTGTGTTAACTGTCATTCACTGCAAAGAGAAGCTTCCCGACCTGGGTTGAAACTTTTATTGGCAGTGCCAACCGGCAGTTGCCAAGCTCTTGGGTTGCATTTTCTTATCCTGTTACTAATGTAGGCAGTGTCCTGGTTTACCAGCAGGGATTGGGACAGAAGGCTCCAACTGTTACTGGAGGGGTGGAGACAGGTTTACCCTCACTGCTGCCCCAGTCTGTGGCACTGGCAACACATTGGTCACAGAAAAGAGATTTTTTTTCACCCTCACACTTTTCTTTGCTTTTCCAGTGACCCTCCTAGGCCTTCTGGGCACTTTGCATTTGTTTAACCTCCACTGCATACTTCCCCACAAACATACTTTTATTTTCTGGACATTCATTTTTTATAGGTTGAGAATATAAAAATTTAAAGAGACAGTGTTGAAACTACTAGAAATCACCTCTGTTACTCCTTACATACCTTGAAAACAGTTTAAAAGGAAATATATTATGCCCAATGTATGAAAGCCTAAAAAAATGAATAAATGAATAAAATAAGGCATGAACCTGGTATTTGCACAGATCAAAATGTTCACTTGCAATGGTGTCTGTTGAAAGCACCGTGTCTAGGCCCTGAGTGAGCCTACGTGCATCCAGTGCATCAGAGCAGAAAGTGTGATTATGATAAGGATGGAAGTTTGTAGTTGCCTTATTTTCCTTTGAGTACTTTCAAAACAGTAAACAAAAAACAGTTAATTAATTTCTGCTTTCTATTTGATATTGAATGCTAACATTTCTGAAAAATTGTGTGGACACAGTTTTACTTTTACCATGAACATTCTTATAGGAAGATAGAAGAGACTAAAACTCCCATATTTTTACTTATTCTCTAGTGTTCTATGATTCAGTGATTCCATGATTATAGTTTACAAATGTTTTATGTCTGTGAAGTGTCTATTTGGCCACAAAGATGTTTAGCAATATATTAACATTGTAATATTGCAGTGTTTCTACAAGCTGTATGAGAGACTAACTTTAAGCAACTGATTTTTTTCTTAGTTCAGCCTGAATTTTTAAATTGCTTTGATAAGGATATGCAAAAGTAAAAGTGTTTTGCAGATATAACTATGGTCTCAAATAGATTTATTGTGTGAGATAGAGATTGCTCTGGGTGAGAATATATGTCACAATGATTGGTTTAATAAACAAGCTGACTGGCCAACAACTGAATAGGATAAGGTTAGGCAGGAGAGCCAAACTGAGAATGCTGGGAGGAAGAAGGGCAGAGTCAGGAGTTGTGAGTAGACACAGAGCAAAGCAAGATGGGCATGCTGTACTGAGAAAAGGTACCAAGCCACATGGCAAAGCATAGATAAGAAATATAGGTTAATTGAAAACATAAGAGTTAGTTAGTAACAAGCCTGAGCTATTGGCGGAGTGTTTACAATTAATATTAAGTTTCTGTGTGGTTACTTGGGAGCAGCTTGTAGGACAGAAACTTGCTCTTATATAAGCTGCCACTGTTGGAAAGTCTGGTTTTTACCATTTAAACTGCTGTTCTGTGGCACAGAAAGTTTTCTTTCACTGTTTTCTTGAATGATTCTTGGAAGAGTTTGAGAAAAAAAGCCTGTTGAAGACAGGAAACGGGTCTGCAGACTGCATTGGGGCTCAGTTTCCTTCACTCAGTTACATGGAATATATTTCATCAAAAGGCAAAGGACACATATCTTTGAATGATGCATGTCTTTAAAAAGAAATCAGTTTCCTATGTTTTATCACCAACTTCTTGGAATTCTGCTTGTTACAAATTGTCCTTGAGTTTTTAAGATACATTTTAACCTTTATATTTTCCTTCCTACATTTAAAGATGTACTTCCTTGGGCAAGTGGCCAGTTTCTTTGGTTTGCTTAGATAGTCAGTCTCAGGATCAATCCTACTGTGATCACTGAGCCAGCTACAGTCACGTCCTTAACCTGTCCTGTTGCTTCGTGGCTGAAACCTACTGGGTAGATACCAAATGTTAGTCAAAGCTCACAGAAGAGCGTTGCTCAGAGCGAGCTTTAAGGTAGGAAGAGTGAAGTGGCTTGAAACACTGAACATAACCGCCTCTAAACTAAAGCCCATTGAAAAAAATTAAAATGCAAATCAAAGAACCAGCTCTCTCTAGATACATGCTGTTCCCAAAATATATAATATCCCCCTACTCCAGTATCTCATAGTCAGGCAAATTTTGAAATGCTCAGTTTCTGTTTTTGGAAGTTTTTTTAAAATAATTTTTGTAGCATTTTTGCTTTTTCTGTTGAAATGGATGTTTCATTGCAACGTTAAGATATCAGGAACAGTGTTCCCTCCTGGTTGGCCAGACTTCTATAGCCAGATCATCATATCCTATTTCTGCTTAGTAACCTGCCCGTTACCTGCTAATTGCCATGTATTGATTTACTTAAGCATCCACGGTTGCTGTATAAGAAAGATAACACTTGGCTCTAGGGGGCCTGAAAATTCTTTACACTGTCAGTGACCTTGACTGAAAGGATAATTAATCTGAACCTCTGGGTGGCATTAAAAGACTTAGACTTTCCGTTCTCTGCTAAAGCTTTGGCTTCAGGGATGTGAACACACATTTGTATTTACTCAGGAAACACCTTAGATAAACTTATCTCCTTCATTTTTATGTTCAGCTACCAGAATTGCAGATTTTGTCTCTCTGAGGAGGAGGGAAAGAGAAAAATGGCCTAGTGGCTAGCCAAGAATTTGGCTTCTCTCGGGAGTGGCTTTCCATCTGCTGGCTAACCATGTGGCCATATCCTGGATAGTTTGTCTTCCTGATTTGGCTTTGTCATGTGCACAGTAAAATGGCAAATGCTTATACTACAGGAGGATTAAAATTAACAAATGAGAATATTTCAAAACTAGAGGTCCAGAGTGCCATGTTTCTTTTCTTTTTAGTCCTACAAAGACATGTTGGGTTAAAATAGGTCTCAACTATCTTTGAAACATCTTCACTTCCTTATCCTCCGTATTTGATTTCTTGAAACATGTAAGAGGAAGTCAGATACTGTGACATAAATGTAAGAAGAAAAATACCAAAGGGATTACTCATCAGACACCACCCCAGGATGGTGTGGAGTAGAATGGTTTTAAGATACACGTGTTTGTCAATGTGCTGTAGAAATGAAATTTTGATAGTACAAAAACATATTATTTGTTTTTCTTTTGATTGGTTATCTGTTAGATTCTTTCAGTTTGACTAATCCCTGAAACTTGACAAGTAACATTTTTATGATATGGAATTACTTCTCAGTAATCTGCTTGGCTGGCTGGTTTTATGTCAATTTAATATAAGCTAGAATCATTTGGGAAGAGGAAAGTTCTATTGAGAAAATGCCAACAGATTGTCCTGTTAGCAAGTCTGTGGGGCATTTTTTTAAAATTAGTGATTGGTGTGAGAAGGCCCAGCCCATTGTAGGTGGTGCCTCCTCTGGGCAGGTAAACCTGGATGCTATTAGAAGGCTGAGCAAGCCAGTAATTAATATTCCCCATGACCTCTACATTAGTTCTTGCCTCCAGGTTCTTGCCCTGAGTTCCCTCAATGATATACACTGTGACCTGAGAGTTGTAAAATGAAATAAGCTTTTCCTCCCCAATTTTCTTTTGGTGATGGTGTTTATCACAGCAATAGAAACCTAAGACAAAAATTAAGAAGCCAGCAAAGCAAGCAGAGGAGAATGGGAAGTTGTTTTGTTTTGTTTTGTTTTTTAACTCCAAATGTTCTCGGCCTTCTTTTTCAGCCAAATCCACTGCATTCTGAGTCATTTTTCTTCCTGGTCAGCAAACCCCTAGCTAACCTGAGGCCTGCAAGGCTTCCAGATGCTGAGTGAGAGCACTTCCTTCTTCCTGATTGGGAAAGGTAATGTTTCACCTCTTAAAGCTCCTGTCCCGTCTCCTCTGCATGTGTTCATTAGCATAACACATTTTGTACCTGTACTAACACCAGCTAATAGAAGATGGTGTAATTAGGTCTCTATAGTCTCATAAAATGTGATTGGTAAATAACCAATGGTTTATTTTGATAAACACAGTATGGTATAATTTTGATTGTTGGTGAGGTTCAGCATCTACATCTTCCATACAGACTTGCCAATTCACCTGCTCTTTTCTTTGAAGACAGTTAATATTTGTCCAAAAAAGTTTTGCTATAACACATTTGATATTACAGCTTGTGACAGCAAGAAACTCTTCAATATAGTTTGTGTCTAATCATACCATAAAAATAATTGCAAGGATTGACTTGTCAAATAATTAGCTAAATCAATGAATAATAGCTTTTCTTTGGGAGACTTTCTTAGCAGAAATTAGTATACAGTGACGAGTGAGGAGACTAGCCTTCTTATCATTACAGTTATTTCCCACTCTGTTCAAATGATAGTCTGCCAAATGAGGCATTAGCAGGTGAGCTGCACCCACTCTGTCAGGCTGCCTTTTGAGGTTAAGAGGCCTTCAGAAATTCAGAGTCCAAAGAAACCCTGAGTTCTGGCGTGAACAAGATCCTTGTTCTGATGCTTTTCTGAGGTCCTGGTAGTAAAGTCACAGGGAAGGCTGAAACCCTGATATTTTCATTCCTGTCCCCAAATTCTTCACTTCCCTTGGGACTAGAATATCATTTGATCTAGAAGAATAGATAAGACAAAATTTCATGGATTTGTTCTCTGATGCAGAAAACTGAGCAATGGATTTTTTTTAATCAATGTTATGCTTATGATAGCTTTACCAGAAATTGCCATGGGGGGACTGACTGGATTTTTAATAATTATATTCCAGAAAAACCCTACATCAGGGGTCCTCAGCCTTCCTCATGCTTCAACAACCCTCTAATATAATTCTTCAAGAAGTGGTAGCCCCCAACCATAAAATTATTTTTGTTGCTACTTCGTAACTATAATTTTGCTACTGATATGAATCATAATCTCAATATCTGTGTTTTCTGACAGTCTTAGGTGACTTTCCACAAAGGGTGGAGACCCACAGGTTGAGAACCACTGCCCTACATGCATTGTGAGGAAAAGAAAAACGAAGAATTATTCCATTACTTACAAAAGGTCTAACCTCCCAGAAAGAAAGACACATCATAAATAATTCATCACTTTATTTCAGATTCCTTCTTTGTGTGTCTGAGATACAAACAGTGATTTCTGGAGCCTTTGTTTAGATTTTGAATTATCCTTAGCCTTCCCATCCCACTGGCAAGCCCTAAAAGTAACTGATTGGAGCTACTGAATTGAGTCTACTGCATTATTCGAATGAAATGGGCTATTTAACCTTGCAAAGATACTTTTCTAACTGTATAAAGGAAAGGGTGTGTTGAACTCACATTTCTCTTTACCCAGTGTTCCCATCCTCCCCATGACTCCATTGGCATGGTGGCCTCTCCAGTCTTCTCCAGACTGTTCAGAGGAGGTGAAATAGACTAAACTTCCTGCTGGACATAAGAGGGGCGTCAGTCTGTCCTTCATTCTGTGTGGCTGCAGGTTAACACTCACATGTTTCCTTTCTTACAACAGTCTTTGGTTATCTCACAAGGCAAAGCTTTGCACAGCTGGGTGAAGCTCTCTCTAAAACAAGGCTTTCCAAGTTGCCTTTGGAAACCACATTCCAAGATTCTGGCCATTACTGACACTTGAGCCTGAGTCCATCACCTTCAGTGGAACATTTATACTAACTTTACAATTAACCAAAAAGGGCAGCTGAGATGATGGGGTGTATACTGTACTCCCTTCTCCTCCTACCTCAGGATCTCCACTATCCCAAGAACTTCAGGCCTGTCCCCGGCTTTTGAAAAAAATACTGACTGTACGGAGACGTTAGTGGATGGGAAACAGAACCAATGGTTAATATTAGTGTTGTAGATTCTTGCAGCTTATTTCTATCATCATAGAGAAAATCCCCTTAAAGTGGAAAGCATGAGCTATTTCTTTTTTGATCCTCAAGAAACAGTGTCATGTGAGAGACTTAGGTCTTTTCTGCAAGTAGATTTCTGGTATGAATGAAACCTCCTTGGTCTGTGTACAGATGCTCCTAAGCAGTTTCTAGCATTCTCTAGTCATGCTGAAGACATTTTCGAGTGACTATTTTCTACAACACCATTCTAAATCCTGTGAATAAACACAGATATTTAAAAAACCCATGTGCATAACTCATATTTACTGTAAAATATGATGAATGTGATACTAGTTTATATTCAGTCTTAATGATATTCAAATTAAGACATTCAAAGAAAACATTTTTTTTTAAACTAAGCTTGGTTATGACAAAATTAAGACAGTCTTTGCAGATGAGAATGGGAAAGTGGTACATTTAAAACACTTTACATTGAATAAGCTCATTTTGCCTTGAACTTCCACATGCAGGTCCAATGAGTCACACACCTTGGTAGATGTGAAGGCAGAAGCAGGCTGGCTTGCAAGTCTGTCCCTGCATTCTACCCTTAACATATTCACTCTTAGGACAGGAGATAGGAACTGTTTCTTTAATCCAAGAAGTTTCTATGAAAGCCAATCTTAAATATGCATGTAAGCAAAATGTAAACAATTCCTTGATATAAATTTGACATTCTTATGATAAATTTTGATATTAATACAATAAATTTTAAGGAATTCTGGAATTTACTATATTCTGGTTTTGCTTAAAGGAAATTGCTTGGTGATATTGTGTCCCACAATATATTGTTCACCTTAATAAACTTATCTGGGGTCAGAGAACAGAACAGCTGCTAGGTAGACATAGAGGCCAGGCATGGTGACACACACCTTTAATCCTAGCATTCTTCAGATCTCCAGATCCATCCAGATCTCTGTGAGTTCAAAACCACACTGGAAACAACGAGGAATGTTGACACAATACTTTAATCCCAGGAAGTGATAACAGGAAGCAGAAAGGTATAAAAGGTGTGAAAACCAGGAACTAGAGCCTGGTTAAGCTTTTAGGCTTTTTGCAGCAGTTCAGCTGAAATTCATTCTAGATGAGGACTCAGAGGCTTCCAGTCTGAGGAAACAGGATCAGCTGAGGAACTGGCAAGGTGAGGTGGGTGTGGCTTGTTCTGCTTCTCTGATCTTCCGGCATTCACCCCAATAAGTGGCACTGGGTTTGTTTCTATTGATAAGACCTTCTAACAATTCATGCTATAAAATTGTAAAATAATACTTATATTGTGTTAATTATGACTTTCTTCTTCCAGTACCCATTCTAGTCAACAATCATTTAATAGATTTTAATAATTATTGACCAGTTCTTAAGACTCTTAAAATTCATAGAAACAACAGAGATCTTTGCGAATACTAATATTTCCAATGACACTCTCAATAAAAACTATAGAACCATGTGCTTTAACTCTGTGGCAATAGACATATTTCCTTATGCCACATGTCAATAAAAATATAGCTTAATTTTTGGTGAATAATTTACCAATCGTATTGATAGTCTTCCATTTTTATTTAATAACAATATTTGTAGTATGCCTAATTTGTTAATATTTCTCTCTTGGACAGAATCAATGATAACTAATAATTTTATAAAAAGGCTTATTGTTCTTCAAGTTATATATCTATATGTCTCTGAAGAGCCAGACAAACACATTATAAAACATTATTTCATTATCTTTGTACCAACCCAAAGCTAAGATAGCATCTTAGGCTGATAACAAAGCTTATCCCATCTCGATGTATCTGCCTCTCTGATATAACCAACAATATGTCTTAAACTTGCCTTTATTCATATCTTCCTTTGCTCTGTAAAACTATAAAACTTCATGAACCTGCTTCCACATTTTAACATGGAATTTGGAGTAACCTAGATCTGTGGTTCTGGGCCATGGTCACTCATATATGTTCCAGAATAGACTACATCTTTTATTCATTTGAGGTGAGAGCTGCTTCTTTTGGTCACAAAACTCAATGCTACACAGAAGGTGTGCAGCAGGGATTATGTGCCTGTAGTAATTATATCAATAGTGTTCTTCAAGATCACTACCATGCAGAAGTAGAAATCTCCCATCGGTCACTGTTGTAGGAATGTACAGATTTGTTCTCAGAATGTATGTATGCTGTCATACAGATCAATAAAGGAGTAAGGTACTCTGTTTTCTGAAAGACATCTATTGTACGTGTGTGTGTGTGTGTGTGTGTGTGTGTGTGTGTGTGTGTGTGTAAGACAGTATCTCACTATGTATCCCAGGCTAGCCTGGAACTCAAAATCCTCCTGTCTCATCTTCCAGAGTGCTGGAATTACAGGAGTTTACCAGCATGCCTGGCTTAGCAAGGGATTCTTAAACGACCACTACAATAATAACAAAATTTTCAAAATGGCGAAGAATAAATCCTTGTCTTTTTTGGCTTCTTGTGACTCAGTTTTCCTTTTCCTGGAAGAGAGATCTCTCAGCAAGAGAGTCTTCCTTTCACAACTTGGTCACAGAAAATAGGAAACAGGAAGCTGGACATCTTCAGTCTCAGTTTGAGGGCTGAACTAGGGCCACACCAGGGTTAAGTACAGTGCTCTCAGAGAGCCACCTCTCAAACTGGGAGCTGGTCCATGCAAACACTAACATAATAAGGAAATGGAAATACAAAATGGATCAAAGGGGTGACCATCTCACCTTTGTAGCTGCTATCACTTATCCAGATGGTTATAAAAATGTTGCTCTTTCTGATTTAAGTGTCTCTTTTTCTTAGACAATGATATCACTGCAATTTGGTCCATTCATAAGAACCTTCTCATAGGTTAAAAACTATGATTTCTTTATTTTTCAAAAGGCAACATAAATCAAACCAAACCAAGCAAAGATAACCTTGGTTCAAAATTGTTTGAGACAAAGGTAGCTCATGTTCCTCTCAGGAATGAGTTCTATGGCAAAGCTCCCTATGCCCTCAAAGCAGCATCAGTGAACTGTTGGCCGGCGGGCCTGGATCCCAGGACCCTGGGGTAGTCATCAAGAGTCCCAGGGAGGTTTTAAGGCTTAATCCAGGGAAAGGCAACAAAATATTAAATAACGATACCTAAAATGCAGAGAACTGAGTTGTGCACAAGTCTGAGTGTGTGTGACAAAAAGTACAGTGAAGAAACAGGAGAAAGAAGCAGAAAGGTAAAGGAGGGAGTCTCCGTATTTCTGAGTAGGGAAGGCGGCATGTGTCCCAGTGTCCCGCAGCCTGCTCTCTACACAGCATACTGTTGGTAAAGAACTAAAAAAGTAAAGATTTAGTCTGGATCATGGTTTCTGAGGTTTCAGCTCCCAGTTGTTGGTGGCTTTGGGGCCTGTGGCAAAGTAGCTCACCTGGTGGTGGCCAGGAAGCAAAGACAGGGAAGAGGGAGCCAGGGTCCCAAAAATCACTCTCAAGGACTCCGTGGCAATGACTTAGCTTGCTTCCAGCAAGCTTCCCTTCCTCAAGGGTCCACCACCTCCTGGCTGTGCCTCGTGCTGGTGATCTAACCTTTAGCATATGAGCCCTTGGAGAACAATTAGGTTACAACTGTATCCTACAGTGGTACACTCCTGCTACCCAGGACCGAGGCTTAGATCTTGAGTTCAAGATCAGGCTGACCAATATAATAAAACCCTAACTGAAGAAATGAATAACTAGCCAAACAATTTAACCCTAGCATCCTTATGAAGTCTTAGATTCATGAATAATCAATAGTTTATCTATTTATGGTAAGCATAAATAAAATATAAAATATTTAATAAAATTTTCTTCTTAATCAAAACACATTTGATTTTACTATATACAAATTTCGAACCTAATGATCACCTTCCTAAGTTTAACAAAATAATAAAATGTTTATTTAGTAAAAACCATAATTTTTACCAAAAAGAAAAGTTACCCATTATACTAATCCTACTGCTACATGCTGCATTACTCAGATTGGCGTTTGCAGGGTCCTACAAATATTTTAAAAAATACTTTGTTTTTAAAGCACATTTGTTTATATATTTGGGTTTTGAGTTAGAGTTTTGTTATGTAGCCCAGAATGGCCTTTAAATGTGTAGTCACCTTCCTTCCTCAGTCTCTCCACTCCTGGGACTACATGGTTATGGGGCAAATGAAACTTCTTGAAGACATTTGCGCTGATTTCTTTCTGGAGTGCATAAGCTCACCCTCAAGTCACAACCAAACCAAGACACACCCCTAAAATTACAAGAATGTGGCTAAAGTTTAGGTCAAGGAAACATCCTGATTTGACGAGAGTTTTCCAGGTTAGAATGAGCGATCCAGGGACAGCGAAGACCTGCAAAGAGAAGGGAGTTGAAATTGTTATGAAGCAATTCATGAGTAGACAGAAGACCATCCCACCAAAGAGAGCTCCAGGACACCAGTGTGCCCACTCCAGTCATTTCCTCCTCAGCACTGTAGGAAGGTCAGGACATATTTGCATGGTAAACAGTCAGGACTTAGCTCTTCTACTCAACTCCATGTGCAAGGAGACTACCCTTTAATATATATTATTATTTTATTAGTATACCAAATAATGGGATTCGTTATGAGATTTTTACATGTGTGTGTGCATCATTACACCTGGTTCTTATTTTCTCTCCCTCCCTCTTTGTCTCCCCTGCTTACTTTCATGGGCACATCCCTGCCCTGAAAATGTTCCCTTTCTGATTCGTGTCATAGACATGCATGTTTAAGTATATATTAACTCTTGATTCTGCATATAAGAGGAAACACATTATTGTGTTTTTCTCTCCCTTCATTAACTACCCTCTTCCTCCCATGTTTGCATTTCTCATCCATTTCTGCCTTTTCCTTTCCTTTCACAACCCCCTCCACTTTCATATCCAATGTACACATACACAGGTATACACATATGCACTCACACAGCACATGTACTTACATGCATATACATGTATACAGATATGCAAACACATGCATGCATACACACACACACACACACACATTCACACTTACCTATCCTTAAGCTGACCTTTCACATATGAGTAAAAATATGCACTATTGGTCTTCTGAGCCTGGCTTTTTTGCTTTTGGACTGTGAGCCCGGGAAGGAGCCCGGTGCCTGGCCAGAGTCAGCTTTCATCATGTCTTTGTCAGAGTAAAGAACGGATGAAGGCACCTTTCACCCAGGCCCTTGGGAGAAAGCACACAGGCGCTAGTGTTAAAGCTTACACAGGCCTCTTTGTATCAGCCTCGAATTTTAAGGAAGGATAAAAGGTGGTATTAAGTCAGGTGTCACTTATCTCTCCCATGCAATATTTAGATTAGACACAGAGAGTTCCCAGGCCTTCACTGGAATTGCCTGAATTACAGCTTTTACCTACATCAAGTGTATACCTTACAAGCTTCTGCCTTCAGTTACCAGGAAATCCTTTTATTTGAGGGACTCAGGGATATTATGGACTCATTTATGCTGTCAGAAGAAGCAGTTTTGAGTCTATTTTCTTCTCTGGAATGTCTTTCTAACCCCTGGCAATGAAACTGGCTTAACAGGAAAAAAAAATCACTCTGTGATAACAACGTTTATAAGGAGCTTGTCCACACTATTTAAGAGAATAAAATCTAAAGGCAGCATTAATAACTAACAAGCAATGGCGAGTGGGAAACTGTATAAATCATTCTCTTTCATCGATTAAACAAGTTCTTGTCAGGCCACTTAGTTGATAGCACTGTTAACCTACTTTTGATATCTGTATGAACATAATAAAATTCTGTAAACTATTTCTTGTGATACACAATTCCACCAAGCCTAAATTATCACAATATTCTAAAATAATTTTGGCTGTTAAGGACAAAACAATTATGATTACCTGATTTTGTATTCATTAGATTGTGTCATTATGAGAGAAAACACAAGAAAAGAGAAAATTTCACTTTTCACAATGAACTGATGGGAAAAATTGTGTGTTAATTGGTACACAGGCTTGATATTAACAAAGGGTTTTTGTCAAAATAGTTTGGATAAAACCATAAACATCAACAAACCAAATATATTTAATCTTTATAATTAAATTACAGATGGCACAGTAGTTAATAGCGATCAGTGCTCCTGTAGAGGACCTAAGGGAGGTGGTCCACAACTATCTGTAACTCCAGCTCTAAGGGATCTGAAGAAGCTTTTTTCTGATGTCTCTGGTCACCTTTACACACACACACACACACACACACACACACACACACACACACACACACATTAAAAGTAAAAATAAAGTTTTAAAAATAGTGACTACTGTTTTTGCAATATTTATAATGTGTATTTGTAAACATTACAAATAATGTTTATATTGCATTGTAATTAACAAACTGGCACTTATTTTTATGGTGTTTGTTGTTATTTCTATGGTATTTGTTGTTAATTCTATGTTATTAACCCAGAATGTTGACATGTGTTAGTACATAATACATGTGACATACAGGCCTAATATTGATTGGAATATTAACAAGTTAATATCATAATAAAAATTTCCTAGTAATGCTTTCTCTCTTTCTTATACTGAATAATTTGAAAATAAATTCTCAGTTTCACATGGCTGTACCAAGCTAATGGGGTCTACACCAATCTGTTTATGCAGTCAGTTAATCAGGTTAAATTTCTTTGGATAATATGTGAGATTCATTCTGTGTACTAATGTGCAGACAGAATTTCTCACATGTCAAAATGGGATGCTTTTCTACTACACCATGCTCCTTCCAGTGACAGACTCCACTGAGCAGGAGCTCAAGCCTTGCAGCACACACACACACACACACACACACACACACACACACACACACACAAACAAGACTATGTATTATAATCCATGTGAAATTGTAAAATTACTGGCTTCTTCTCATTAAACAATTGTTGGCTTGTCTCATCTCTGATGAGGGAAACTCTGCTCAGTTTTAAGAATAGCACTGCTTGGAAGCATAATACATTCTCAAGATGCAAATAAATTATCCTTATTAGACAACTTGTTCTTTTCATTGTTTCTATTTATTATTTCGCTTAGTAATGAATACTATGGGCAATTTGCAAAGTAATGAACTTCTTTATAGTACTAATGAAAAAAATACAGGCACAGTTTCTAAAATAAAAGAAATCTTGGAGTTTTTCATGATACTGTGGTAATCTAGAAAAGGCAGCAAGTTTCAAGCTCTGGAATTTTCCTGAATAACCTCTTTAGAAATATTGATCTCTTTAGAAATCTTGATCAAATACACATGCGATTGTGCCTCTTTTGGAATAACATATGCAAGCACCATTGATGAGGGGGAAAATGTTAATGTGAGGTGAAGGCACAGGAAACTGAAACACAGAATCATTGAGTCAAGGTTGTTGGTGTGCCTCAGGATGAGAGAGGCGGGAACAAAAACTGCTTGAGTTTAATATGCTCTTGTCACATGCGTTTAGGATGAATGCACACTAACACACATACAAAATGGACATTATGATTGTATTCATCAGCCATGTTGCCATCACAAAAGTCCATAAACTATGTGGTTTAAACTATAGAATTTATTGTCTCTCAATTCTGGAGTCTGGGAAGTCGAAGATCAGGGGCCGAGTGGTCATTTGTGATGACTGATGTATTTTTGGGTCACAGACTGTTACCTTCCCTCCCATGTCCTTGCATGGTAGAGATAGAGCACATGGGACTCTCATGCCATTTCTAAGAAGTTGAACTAATCCCATCATGTGCTGCCTCACCCATGACCTCATCTGACCCCAATTACCTCCCATAGACACATATTCCAAATAGCAGAACATAGGAGGTGGGATTTCCACATAGGAAGTTTGCCAGACTCAACCATTTAGCCATGGAGTTATGCTACATTTCAAATGAATCTATTGAGCAAAATAAGTACCATTTGAGGAGAGAGAGACAGAGACAGAGATTCAATAGCAAGACGGCAGGTGTTGGGCTCTGGTGAGAGACGTGATAGAGAAGGTGAGAGGAGTCAGTCAATGGGAGATTCACACATTTACCTCAGCTGTATCATGTAAAGGGCACTTAATATTTTGAATTAACAATACCTACTTTCCACATCCTTCTACAGTGCTTCCACGTGTCTTATCTACCCAAGAGATTACTTGCAATAACATTTTTAACAAGGTGTTAGGCTTTTTCTATTTCAGGCCTCAAATTGAGTGAAAAACAAGCTTAGAGGCATTTATACAAAGAAATGTGAAACTGGAACACCTATGTTTAAGTAGCAGGAAGCTATTGCTTTGCACCAACAGGACGATGCTAATTGTTATTTCCAGGAGCCTTTTCTTGTCAAAGAGAAAGAAAAAGAGGACAGTGGAGGAAGAGCGTGAGCGCCGGAAGAAGAGGAGTGGGAATAGACAGCAGGACAGAGTGCAAAGAGAAAAAAGTCCCCGTGAATTAAATACTTCTTTGTCTGAAAGAAGAAGAAGAAAAAAAAATAGCTTGGCTGTCTGGAGTCTTTGTTTTAATTCCTTAGAAAATGAAGGTCTGAAAGAGTCTCTGGGGTATTTGACAAAATTTATTACAAATGAAGTTATTGTTTAATGAAGTGTCTTAATTAATTTGCTGGTTTTACGTGTTATTCTTGTAACCAGAAAGAAAGTACATAGTCCCTTTTTGTAAAATGTGAGCTTCTGTTGTAATTTCTACTGATATTTTATTTTTTCGAATCTAGGAAAAATTCTACTCAAGTGCGACTTTGCTTTGTAAGTTAATATACGATATCCTATCACTTTACTTTGTTAATATTATAGTGTTTTGGTCTATAAAATGGTGAATGTTTGAGATACAATAAATGAAACAAAGTAAAATGAAAAGACAGGTAGTATTTCAATATTCTGTATGTTGTAGAAGTCATAATCAGGCTTACTAAAGCAAAATTGTAATAACATGACTTTTCATTTGAAAGAGTAGAAAATTTGGAAACACTGAACGATATTTTTTACAAACTAGTGTGTAGTCTTTTCAGATTCCGCACTATATTTTTAGCTACAATATACTGAACGAAACAAAGAGGAGCAGCTTTCCAGCTGTGAATTTGTCTCATGCAGCTGTGGCCCACCTGCCCCAGGCGTCAGTGATTTGGACGCTGGGCATTCTTGGCTCAATAATTCACTTGTTGGAAAGTGTTAGAGCAATTAGCAGAAGCAATCTCCAAAGCAAAGGCCCAGGAGAATGACGCCAGGAAGCTGTTGAATAAAACATTATCATCTTAAATTTTTTTTTTTTGCGAATTTCTTCTGTATATTATTAATGCAACTAAAAGAACATGCTGGATTTTGCCTGCAGTGAGCTATTTTTAGTCCCTCAATTAAGCTCCGTTCCAATAGTTATTATCATTAGTTAGCATTTCCATAACAATATGCACTTTTAACACAAGTGCTTTGTAATGATTTTTAGAAGTTTCTCTGCTCTGTGGTCTTATAAGGTAAAGTTAATTTACATAAAATTTGCAAGAAAATAAAAGCAATTACATGGATCCTACAGTCTATGTTAAAATAACATGCAGTTGGCTTTGTCGCAGCCAACATAGATTGCAGATAGAGCTAAATCAAAGGAAAGATGAGTAATTTATGCAAGGTCACATCTGGAATGAGCCAGAGACCTAGGCACAAAACTCTATGCTCTTAAAGGTCTCATACCCTACTCTCTGTAATATATTAGACAGGCCCCAAATTAAATTGTCAATAAATATATCATCAGAAGAGCCAGGCATGACCAGCTTGCCTTATGCATACTAACCATAAATATAATTGGAGGTGAGATCTGATGCCCTAGGGAATTGGAACCTTGGCCCCAGGGTTGGATAAGGCACACCGGGGACTGACTTCTGGTTACCTGGGTCAGGTGGGACTGCTGCAAAGTCCTTTTCTGGTGCTTTATACTAAATTAAAATTGAAGCAATAATCAATATCTATGCATACCAAGGACTCTTTAAAAGTCAAGTTTATTCATTAGAAAAAAAAAAAAAAAGGCTCAAAACTCTGTCAAATGTAACATTGAAAAATCCGGAAGTGCATTTCTTTGGAATTTCTGTGCTTGTGGCCCCTGGCTTTTCTGTTACTTCTCTGAAGCTCTGTCTCTGTCTCTGCAAGCAGAGGCTTTCTCTGAAGATCGGTCTCAACACACTCTCCTCCTTTTATCTCAAATCTATAGTAAATTTCCCATATAAATATGACAAATCTTTCATCTCTTTCCTCTGTGTTTCTACTTTAGGAAGAGAGGAAGCTCTGCAGAGCAGGACAGACTATAAATCTAACAGCCACTGCTTCACTTAAAAACAGAGAAACAAAAACCTTTTGAAAATGACTAAGCATTTTTTTATACTTTTTTTATACACAGTGCTCCAGGTCAGGGGATGTGAAGACTTGGCCTAGACCAATGATCATCCTTTGTGTTATTCACTAAAAATTAAAACATTTGCAGATTCTGATTCTCATAGCTTTCTCTCCAATGGACTAGTGCAAACAATCTTAACACAATCTGGAGGAAAATAAGGAAATATATTCAGTCCACAAGTTACTTATGAAATACGAATCCAAAGCAATTTGAATCTTGTCCCAGGGACAAGAATCTCACATACCCCAAAATCTTCTGTATCCCAAACCTCACACTATTTCCCTTTTTCAGTACATTGTTTGAGCCATCTGTCCATGTTTTATCTAAAATATGGAGAATAACTTCTAGTCACAAAGAGTGCTCAAACCCCTCTTGTGCTAGGGACTCTGGCCTCTCTGCAGGAACATCCTTTCTTCTGGAGTCACCGACGTGGCAGGTGCTGGACATAGCGCATATCTTTCCCAAACTGTGCCGGAGCTCAGGCTTGATGGGATCTAGCTGGCTTCAGAGTCCTGGTATTGCCACATGCTACCAGGAAAACTAAGGTCCTCATTTAGAATTCTTAGTCTCACTATAAAAACATTTAAGAATAGACTTAAAAGGAAGCTCAAGGACAATTCAATTAGAGTTTTAAAGAAAGCCCCAGGGCAGGCAAGCTGGGAGGCTTAGCAGCTGCTCAAAGGAAGGAGATAGAGAGCCATGGACTCTTTCAGTTAGGTATGCAGGTCTGGAAAGAAGGTGGCCTGGGGACACAGAAGCAGACATGTAGCAAAAATATCAGAGGGTTTTAAAGAAAGAATACCAAAGCCTAAAGTGTTAGCGAAAGCGTGTTTAGAAAGGAGAAAGAAGACCTGGTGTAGACCATTGCATGCTGCTTCAGTCTCTGCTAGTTCATAGGAGTTTTGATTATGGTGATTTAGAAGGCCTGATAATCTTGGTATCTTCCATCCCCTCAGGCTCTTACACCCTCCCTGCATCATTCTCCGCTGCACTGTCTCCATCAATCTTTGATGGGGATATGCCATGTAGGATGGAGGGAAGTTTTACTTTTTATTCAAGAAATCAGGGAGACTTAGGAAACTGCATGGCTGTGGTTCCCTAGCAATAGCACATGGAGCGAAAATCCTGAGAAAAGTACATTTTCTCATTGAAAGCATAACTATTCCACCCATCTCTTTAGCATGTCATTAGGTGAATCCACCCTCTTGAGGGTGGTCCTTCAGCAAGGGAATTGACCTCTCAGCCTGGATTAACTCTTCAGGAAGGAGAAAACTTTATGTTTCCTCCCAGAGGCAGATTCCATTCTTTTGGCTGGAAGGCAGTAGCTTTCCCTAAATGGGTCTTTAGAGCCACTGTTAGGCTGGCTGCAGAACCAGCAAGGAGTCCCAAGAGAAACCCAGTGCATGTGTGTGGCCCTCTAAATCCCAGAGCATATTCCTTTGTTTCTGATCCAGTTTGTCAGTCTTTGATATACTGCTCTTAACTTGATCTCCACTTTGGAGTTAGGCTAGCTTCACTCATAAATAATCAATCCCCTTTGAAGGAGTAGCCTCCTGTATTGGTTCAAGGAGGGAATTCCTGTTCTTGCTCCCACCAAGATGAAATCTAAACTGACATGGAGTGCCCTCCCTGTAATCCTGATGGAAAGGGGAAAAAAAAATTAGGCCATACTGCTCCTAGGTATGTTTGAGGAGGTTTACTGTAGATATGAGGACAAAAACAGCCAGAGGCATCTCGAAGGGTCCAGACTGAACTGGGCCATGAGAAAAGAGAGTAGGATGGAAAACAAGAGGGAAAAGAGGGGTTGGGGTGCAAGAGGCCAGGAGCCAGCCAGGAAAACAAGAGCACCAAAAGATCATGTAGCCAAAAGGGCTGTGTTATGTACTGATCAGAGGTGCTGGAGAGCTTAGGGTGGGGGTGGGGTGGCAAGTGCAGAGAGGAACTACAGGTGCTGAATGAGACTTGCCTTGGCTTTTTTTGAGACTTAACACTGATGGAGATATTTTCTAAGCAGTAGATATCTGCTATTTAATATTACTGTTAATATGTAGTGCATCTAGAAAATAGGTTTAGAGGTGATTTCTTATTGCTTCTCTATAACTTAGTTGGGGGAAACCCTTCAAATGGGTAACTATGGTGTTTATCACAGTTAATGCCCAAAGGTACAGGTGAGTTAATTCCTCCATTTGCAAGTTTCTTCAAAGATACCAATACCCTAATCTCTGGCATCTGTGCAGTGTTACATTAGGTGGATAAACAAACCTGTCTCCATCTTGAGTTTGAACACCATATTATATATAGTAAAGGCAAATCAGATTCATTCCTGTTTATGATTACATTTCTGTTTCTCAAAGATTGGGCTATGCCCCACCTGTAATCTTAACTAGAAATGGTTCTGTACTGCCTGTTCCAGGAAGTGACAACCACGCCTTTGTTTAAGAAGTTGTTATGACCATTTTGTTATGACAACCTTGTTATGACCACCTTACAATCATGTCTGTTTCAGCAGGTTGCTACGACCACCTTGTTATGCTTATGTTCTGCTTCTGTAACCCCACCTATTAGCCTGCCAAATCCTCCATTTGGAAACCTCCTACTCCTGAACTCCTACAAAAGCCCTTATTTTCCCCATATCCAATGCTGATCTCTTGAACCCTACCTTTTAGGTAGAGAGAGACAGCCTGTGTACACCAATTAAAAAGCCTTCTTTAATTACTTTGGCCAGGATTTGGGTTGGTGGTCTTTCTTCTTTCATCTGTGGGATCAATAGGTCTTTGTAGATGTGATTAAAGGTATACATTTTAATATAGGAATATTGATCAGATTACCTCCTGCTGTGGTAAAATTCCCTGACAGAAACAACCTAAGGGATAAGGGGTTTATTCCAGCTCACAGATGGAGGTTACAGTCCTTCATTGTGAGGAAGTAATAACGTCAGAAGTTCAAGGCAATTGGTCCCATTGCATCCAAAGTCCTGACACACAACAGTGAACTGCTGCTCAGGTTCTCCTTTCCATATAAACACTCTATGGTCCTACCTAAGGAAATGTTGTACATGCTTGGACCCTAGCGAGGGAATGATGGACACTCTCAGACCCAGCTAGGGAATGGTACACTCTAGAGTCCCAGCTAGGGAATGATGGACACTCTAAGATCCTACCTAGGGAATGATGGACACTCTAGGATCCTAGCTAGGGAATGTTGTAAACTCTAAGGTCCCAGCTGGGGAATGATGTACACTCTAAAGTCCCAGATAGGGAATGTTATAAAGTCCTCTAGGCTTCTAGCTGGGAAATGGTGCCTCCTCTAATGAGTAGGTCACTCCACCTCAGTTAACATAGTCATGATACGCCCTGCCATAAGCATACTCAGAGGCCATCTCCAGAGTGATTCTAGATTCTGTCAAGTTGACAAGTAACACCAACCATCACATTCAGAAATGCCCAATTTCATTACATCGCTTCTTACATTAGCAGAGAACTTCTGGCTGAATCTGGATGAAAACTGTAGATAAGGAAGTTGAAACAGAAACAGCAGTAGGGGAGGGCAGAGACTGCAAGTGTAGAAAGCTTCTGTGGGTGGGGCTCATAGGTATGTATTAGAAAGTCCTCTAGGAGTCAAGCATGGTTAGCGAGGAAATAGAAATCCCTGGCCTGCCACTTCAAGGAACTGAGCCCAGCTAACAGTGTGAAGGGCCTTGGAACAGACTGCTCTGTGCAGCCTCTAGGGAGGTGCCTTAGTTGGCTGAGACTTGGGTCAGACAGTGTACCTTCAGGAACCATAAACCAATTAAGTTGGGCCATTAAGCTTGTGGTTTTTTTCATGCAGCAGCCACAAAAACATAATAAACCTTGCCCTGCTGGTTTTCTCTGGTGTAGTTCCCTGCTGAGGGTTGTCTCAAATCTGTTCTTCTGGAAAACTATCTGGCAGCATGCCTTGGAGACACTATCATCAAAGGGCTCAAAGCTTTTCCGGGTACAGGGTAATACACACAAATATAGCATTCTCTTTAGCATACTTTCCACAGACTAATGTCAAATCCTTGATTACACCAAACTTTTGATGACATTCACTGCTGATGATGATTCTAGCCATTGTCAAAGTTTCCAGCCCTGTATAAAAACCGTTTGGAGGAACAGGTATCAAGCACGTCTGTGGTGATGTATTTGTAGTCTAAAAATAAAGCTTGCCTGAAGGTCAGAGGACAGAGCCAGCCACAGAGTTAGCCACAGAGGTAAGGCAGTGGTGGCATACACCTTTAATCCTAGCTCTCGGGAGGCAGAGGCAGAGATCCGTTTGGATTTCTGTGAATTCAAGGCCACACTGGGTTACATGAGATTAATCCAGTCAAAAAGAGAAACAGCTAGGCAGTGGTGGCACACACCTTTAATTCTGGCACTTGAGATCACACACCTTTAATCCCAGCATTAGGAAGGTTGAAACAGGAAGTGATATGGCTGGACAGAGAAAGAATATAAGGCAGAAGGAGACAGAAATTCACACTCTTGCAGAAGTAGCTCTGTCAGGTTGAGGAGTTAGTGAGGTAAGAGGTGGTGGCTGTGGCTTGCTCTGCTTCTCTGATCTTTCAGCTTTCACCCTGATATCTGGCTCTGGGTTTTTATTATAAGACCATTTAGGATTCGGGAAACACATGTTTCTACAACTAGAGTGTGATTCCCCAGGACCTTGGTCCCCAATGTGATAAGGTGGAGGTGATATGTGAGAAGTGAGAAGGTCATTGGGAATGGTTAAGGCAGTTCTCATGAAATCCTAAATGGGTTCTAGAAGAGTGTGCTGAGCTTCACTGGAGCTGGAATGGTTTAGAAGCCTTCAAATCTATAGTTAGATAAACCTCTTTTCCTTATAAAGCACCCAGATTGAAGTCCTTAATTCCAGACACAGAAAACCAACTACTTTAGAAAGTCAATGTAGGGCTGGAGGTTTTGCATATCCAGTGAGTTCCACAGGGACACACACAGTGCTGGTCAGGTGAACTTACTTTGATAATTAGCATTTACTGAAGCCAAATGATTCTCTGTTCATTTCTTTCATCCCGGCTTTTTTTTTTTTTTTAACCTAGTGTCACACTAAAATTCATCTTAGATGCATACTGTTTCATGGAGGAAAGGAAAATGGAGGACAGTGATCCTTTGGGGGCTTCCCATATGTTAATGAAAGCTACTGAAGTTAGGTGGAGATTACCCTCACTGATCTTTATCAGCAGAGAAGGGCTGCTGTGAGCAGTGAGGCCATTCTTCATGTGTCTTATGGACTGAGGAATTTATTGTCTGTAGCCCTTATCTGACATTTCTTCTCCGATGTGATGACCAACAATCCCTCTCCTTTTTTAGGTGTCTCAGTAAAGGGAGTGCCACACTAATGAAGAACTATCAAACTGTGTATTCAAGTTTCCATGTGGTTTTTCCCTATATTAGTAAAGATTTTTCCAATTTTGCCCTTATGTTTTATTCATAAGTGCTACTTATTCTAAATATTTTAATTAATAGAATATATTACTGAATTAACTCCCTGAGGCCACAATCAGGGAGAGTGTGTAGCTGATACCAGGAACTGAATCACTTAAAAATGCATACCATCCTCTTTCAAGTGTGCAAAGGCTAGAGAGGAAAGGCCTCACTGCCAGGCTCCCCGAGGTTCCCTACCTGATGCAATTCCCACAGTAAGGTGGCCCATCATGACCTTAATTGAAAGACAGACATGTGAAAAGCAACTGAGAAGGAAGGATTCACTTTCTTCATGCAAATCATACTGACAGTTCTGGAGGCAATCACCTTCTAACTTACTAGCCAACTTCCTGATTCCACAAGTTCCCACCATTTGCATTAGACTCTGGCATAAGCCGACTGCACTCTGCGACTTTAGAATTCTGTCCCTGTAAATCAAAATTCAGTCTTAGGTCAGTTTCTGTAGCCTTCCACCAAATTCTGTACACCATTTAGTAGCCAGGTATAAATCTCATATTCAAACTATCTAGAGTAGCATTTGTCCTCTGTAACAGAACTTTTCTTAATAGGGGATACAATTAAAAGTAAATGATAGTCAAAATATCACTTTTGTGGGTATTTATATTTCAATACAGAACAAATCAAATTCAAAGGTAATTCATATTTTTACAGAGAACAAAAATATGAATGTTGTAGAATATTATTTTAAGGTATGTTACTTTTATTTGTGTTATATTTGTTTAACTCTGTGAAGACGTGTTACTGTGCCTGTAAAACACCTGATGGTCTAATCAAGAACTGAATGGCCATTAGTAAGGCAGGAGAGAGAAATAAATGGGGCTGGCAGGTAGAGAGGATAAATAGAAGGAGAAATCTGGGAGAAGATAGAAAGAAGAAGTAGCCAGACAAGGAGAGGAGGATGCTAGGAGCCAGCTACCCAGCCACCCAGCCAATCACAGAGTAACAGTAAAAGTAAGACATAAAGAAGTAAGAAAAGGGAAAAGCCTGGAGGCAAAAGATAGACTGGATAATTTTAGTTAAGAAAAGCAGGCTGGAAAGAAGCCAAGTTGAGGCCGGGCATTTCTAAGTAAGAATAAGCTTCCATGTGGGATTTATTTGGAAGCTGGATGGCAGCCCCCCAGAAGGAGAAAACACAATCAACAACATTTTGGTGAACCAACATGGTGCTCAAATTTCCATAGTGCCTGAGATAGCTTAAAAAACAAAAAATACAACTCCTTTAAGAGTTTCTACTTAGTGGCAAGCTCTTGAGAAGCCTGTAGGTAAGTATGAACAACAACAACAACGAAAAAACCTAAGTAAAACTGCCTACCATAGTGCAATCATCTGCATTCTAGAGCTTTAGGAAAGTTGAGTGCAGTTTCTGGTCGGATAAACTTCCAACCAGCCAAGAGTTTCACACTTGGCTTTCATGACCCAGGAAGCAGGCTGAGCCAGCCAAGAACTATGTGTGAAATAAATCAGCCTATATACTTTAGGAATGCCTTAACTTAAAAAGTTAAAAAATGTATTTGTCAAATGGAAATAAAAACTGCTTTGGAATTTTGTTCCCACAGGAGGTGAGAGGCTGTGGATTCCTTCAGGTTTAATATGGATCAGGTTTGATCAGGGGAGACTTGCCAAAATTTGATAACCTTTTATCAGCAAAGGTTATTAATGGTCTTCCCAGGACTTGGTCAATATCTCAAAATTTTCTCTCTGAGACCCTAAAGATACTTCATCCACAGACAGCAGGAAGTAGTTTGGAGAACACCACATTCCCAAGAGAGGTATGGGAAGCTTTTGGTTATTTGGGGGATTATGGATATTTGTTATCATTTAGGGGAATATAGTATATTGATAAAAATTTATTTTTATTATAACATATTGTATATATGTTTCTATTCTTGTTTAAGGTATTGTACCTATGCAATTTATTTGAAAATGTAAGGTAAAATTCTAGTTTTTAAAGGCTATTATTATAAACTACATAGGATAATAAAAAAACATAGGTCAATAGTTGTTCCTTTAGAACAATCAAATTTATATATATGTTATGTATGTTTTCTAAAGTAAATAGATGTATTTGAGATAGATGGTCTTCAAATACTTCAAAGACCTATAGAATATGGCATTTAAAATTTTTTTAATTAAAGTTTTTTATGATAATGAGACATATCTGCTTCTGGCAGCACCAATTTGAAATATATGAAACATATCATAATATATTTGTGATATATATAAAAGGAAAATTGGTTATCAATGGATTTTCTGAGTTTGGGGTGTGGTTTGTTTGTCTTGTAAGTAGTGTGGCAATGTGGAGATGGTAGGAACTGTGTAAGGTGTGTCTCACTGGGCTGGCCGTAGCAGGCAGTTTAGGCTAATCTCTCAGGAGGTATTATGTGTGGTTGATAGATCTACAGTTAGTCCTTGTTTTGTTTTTCTGGTTTCCTGGCTCACTGATACCTCCCTCTCATGTGTGTTCCTACCATTAGCCATGAGGAGAAACACAGGGCCCCCTCACCAGCGGCAGTGACATACATTTTTAAGTATCAGCTTCTAAAATTGTAAGGTAAGCAAATATCTTCCTTTTATGAAGTACCTAGTCTACTGTTTTATCATGAGAACCAGAAAAAGGTTATTACAGGGCTAGCATTAGACAGCAGTGTTCATTTTGTGGATTCCTTCCTCTAAGCAGCCAAACTGGAAGAAGCCATGTCTTTAAATCAGTAATGGATAATGTTTTGGGCATTTTAGACTTTCAGACAAAATATATTTCTAACTATAGCTTAAATCTATTCAAATAGAATTCACCAGATATATTTATGTCCTTGAAGTACTCCCAAATATGGAATAGCAACAATAATTAAAAACAACAAAATATTAACAAGAGAACAAGATTTCATGCCTGGATCAATCGAAATACAAAACTAAACTGTTAAAAATTAACTTACTTGCAAGAAGTAACTCTGAGAATGCAGCCAGTCTCATAAACTCACCTCTTTTAAAACAGAACACCAACCACCACTGCCACCCACCCATACCCATACACACAGTGGTCCTGCATCCATCTACCTCACCTACACCTAAAACAGAGCAGATTCCCTAACACCCACATAACAGTAACCCCAGGACTTGATGAACGCCAAAGGGGTCTGGTGAGGCTGCTCAGCACTCTAAATCCTTTCACACTGGCTTTTCAACTGCTCTTGTCCATAGCTTGGTGGTCAGGGTCATGCTGTGATGATTTCTGATAGCTGACATATAAACTCAACCCCCAACTTTCCCACTGAGCTCTCCAGAGGAAGGCTGGCACCAGGAAAGCAGCAAGGTCTATAATGTTTAACTCTCCTTTATTTTTTTTCTTCACTATTTCTTTTGGCTATCTTAGTTTTAATAATATTCTACACTATTCTAAAATACAAATATCTTTTTAGTTCTAACTGCACTCTTTTTCTTTTTAGACACGTGTATGCACATACCAGCTTTTAGACCACTACAGGACTGAGGCTTAAAAATATTTCAGTACAAACTGAATCGAATATAAAAATGTTCTCTTTCTTAGAATCTCTTGGAAAGCTCTAAAATACAGACGTTAGCGCCCTCCCCCCACCCACCATTCAGTTCAGGTTTCTGGTAGAGTCCTTGCTGTGTTCTGGTCCTCCCATCTTTCTTCCTGTCTCAACCTGGTGACATTCCCCTCCCTCTTCAAAGTGTTGCTTGCATTTCTTCTCTGTCCCCCTCAGAAGCAAAGCCTACAAATACTGCTCCATTTTTCTTATAACAGCCTTCCATCCTTATCCACAGGCAACTGGTTCCAGGACCCCAACCCTACAGATAGTGAAATCTGTGGAAGCTAGCATCCCTTAGAAAAAAGACTATATGCATTGTTGCATATAGCCCAGGTCATCTTCCCAGAGCTTTGGGTCATTATTTAATTCTCATATAAACAAAATGTAGGCAGCTATATACCTCACTGCTAACAGAATAATGTGAGAGAAAGATTTCAAGGCAACCATTGTAGGTCCAATTACACAGTACATAACGAGAAGTTTGGCTGTGCCTGTGCTGAACCTATAGGTGCAGAATCTGTGGAAGTGGGGAGACCCCTGCATTCCTCTTTATTTTTGTCCACAATTTCAGCAGAGCTTTGCATATTCTGAGAACCTGTGTCAAAATCCTGGGATGTCTGTCTTCTGTTCCTTGTTGGTCTATGCTGGAGGGCTATAAAAGGGAGAGGGAACTTTAAAAGAGCAGGATTCAAAGGCTCACCTTTCCCTGCTATATGAGGACCCACCTGTTCCTGATATTGCAATAGACTAAATGTGTAGTGAGATAACAGATACTTCAAGTTAGAGAATTAGGAGCAAAGGAGAACCTGCGGCTGTTTGTTATAGCGCCAGTGGCCTTTAGCTGATCTTGGTTGACAAAGAGCACCTTCTTTCATTATGACTCCTCCCCCAGCAGCTCAAATCAATGCCTTTAATTTTCTAGGAAATTGTTTCTAAGATTTGTCTGTAGATTCAACAATTTCTCAAGGGTCATGGACACTGTAGTCCCCCTTCCATGCTGCCTCTGAATTCTCTGGTGTGTCCTACCTCCTATTTCATGCACTTATCATTCCATGATCTCTCATGATTTATGCTAATGCCAAAGTCATTTTCTATTCTCTAATCTTGTGCCTTGATGACATCATTCTCCTTCTCATTCCCCTACCCAGCTGTATTTGGAAACCCTGCTGCTAATGAGTGAATATCAGCCTCATAGATATTAAGCTTGGTAATGAGAAGGAAAAAAGTTTATACTGTCTTATTCTTGAATTGGAATTATTGACTGTGAATCCCTCATTTGTCTCACTTAATGAGGTGATTCATGTGCCAGTGCACTCTCCCTGTAAAACGCAATGCAAATGTTGGTAGTTATTTATGACAATAATAACAACCACCAACTCCACCATGGCATTTCTCTTCTTTGCTGTATGGTTTGGTTCCGAATATAAAGGACATCTACTGTGATCTCATCCTTTAAAACTCAGTGAGGAAGGAGATTAATTAAAACCTACTTTTGTGAGGGAAGCAGTAGTAGGAAAGACGCTTCTAGATGTAGTGATGTAACAAGATTTTCTAGTATGGAAAAGCATTTCCCATAGAAAGATACACTCGTAACTGACTCTCAGGATGGCTATTTAAATAGTGAAAATACTTCGAACTTAAAGAATCTGCTGCCATGGCCGCTTGAGCTGTTTATGCAGTAATGGGAGACATATTTGACTTATCACTCTGTAAGATAAAGCCAGGGAGAAGGATGATAAGTGCTCCCAGACCTGGGGATAGCTATCTGAAAGTGCCATGAGGAGGGATGGGTAGTAGAAAGAATGGAAGCTTTGGGAGTGGAAGTATGGGGAACCAGAGATGGCTGGGTATAAGGTGGGAGGCTCCAAAGTCAAGGTGTCTGGGAAGGACGGGACACCCTCCTAAGGAGTGAGGAGTTCTGCCATCTTTGATACTGCTAAAGTGAAGTGTTCCCAACAGGTTTCGCTACTTTACAAAGATGAGTTTACTGTTGCTTAGATGACCCAGTGCTTCAATCACCCCTGCTGTCACCTATCCCATCCCTCCTTGCTTCATCGTGAGCTTGCTCTTTTATGCAGTGTATTTAGAGTCACATCAAATCCTATAGACAAAGCAAACCCAAACAGGAAAAATCCAAACACTGCTTCAGAGCAAACTGCCTGGCCCATGGTTCAGCTGCAAGGTGTGTCTGGCTAGGATCACACCCTTTGTTTAGATTCCTCTCTGATGCTTTTGCTGTATGTGTTGTAGCAGACTGTGCGAGCTGTGGTCTGGGTTCTGCATGAATGCCCTGTCCTGAAATCACCCTAATTCCTTTTCATAGTCCTTCATGCCTTTTGTGATGATGTGCAGAGTATTAAATTCGATTATTCTTGATTTAAGCACATGAAGCATGACAATTTTTATCATCTATTCAAGTAGACATGCTCTATTCTTTTTAAAATAAATTAATTTCAGTTGCATTAAGCTACAAAATATGATGCTATAAAAGTAAACATAATGACATCAGATAAGAAAATTCCAGAAAGTGGAGAAGGTTCATACATAAACAAATGAGGGATTTAATTTAATACAGATTTTTATAATGGCATAATTAATGAACTGCAATTTTATATTAGTCTTCAGCAAAAAGAAATGTGGGGAAGAAAAGGCAACTGATGTAGGATGTCTTTTTGTAGGATGTGAATATGTGATGCTGCCATTGGTCAATAAATAAAGTTGGTTTGCCTATGGCAAGGCATGATATAGGTAGGCAGGCAGCAAGCCCAAGTGGAGATACAGGAGAAGGGCAGAGTCTGAGAGATGCCACCCAAGGAGCAAGATGGTAGCAGACTAGTAAGGCCAAAGCCACGTGGTAATATGTAGATTAATAGACATGGGTTAATTTAAGATGTAAGAGCTAGCTAGTAATAAGCCTGAGCAATAGGCCAAACATTTATAAGTAATATAAGCCTCTGAATGGTTATTCAGAAACAAGCCGGCAAAAGAGATTCATCCATTTACAGGCAACTATTTGTTAGTTAAAATTATGACAATACGATAGCAATATTAGCAGTATTTGAATTGAATTATATAAAGGAAAATTTCAGAAAGACAGCAGATAAAACAGTACAGCAGTCTAGATTGTCAAGTGTTGCAAGAGAATTTACCTGTAAGCCTCGTGACTCCACTAGAATTTTGACTTTACTAACAAAAATATGATCATAAAAGAGAAACTTTATCTTGAGATCCATACATTACTATTTATTTCTAGACTTATGAAAATTTTCAAGGCTTTTTTATTATGAGAATTCCTTTCCAAACAGTTCTGATAAAGGTTTGCACAGGGGAACTAGAGACCTATGGAAACTAAGTCCTCCAGATGTTCAGACATTTGTTTAACAGCCTCCTCTCCTTCCTTTCCTTCCTGACCTCAACTCTGCTGGGTTAGAGCAGTTCCCTTCAGCCGCCACTTCCTTTCTCCTCAACTTGAACATGAGTTTACTCCAGCAGTGCCAGACTTTCCTTATGTTCTATTGTGTGGGGAAGTCACTTTGTAATCCAGTCAGCCTATTACTAGAGAAGTCAATAAAGGTGGTTTTCCCAGTCCAGTCTCCTGCCGTTGCTTCTTTCCACTTTCTGGAAGAAGTAAAACACAGTTATCTGAAAGAGGTCAAGTGTAACTTGAAGGAACTGGTGGTGTGTGATTTATTCCTTTAGTAATGTGGTAGCTGCTTTCCATACACATTGCAACAAACATCAGTTATTTCTGCTTTTTGAATATAGCTTCCTTACAGATGACAACTAGAATATGGAAATTATTGGCCTTTTATAAATGTATTAATTTTGATGAAAAAATGTCTATAAGGCAGGTGAATAAAGAATTAGAAAGTAACATATAACTAATCAAAGGGATGTAATGTCTGGCTTTTCAATTATTATATCCCAAATAAAAGTATGTTTTGAAATGAACTGGTGATACCTTCTATTTACAGTTGTTTTCTTGAATAAGATTTCAGAATAAATTATAAAATAAGAAAATTCAGAAAACTGTATTTTGTGGAAACAAAAATTAGAATTCGAGTTGAATCTTTAATCAGTGGTTATTTTCTTTTACAGGGATGCCTTGAGGTGAATATGTTATATTCTAAACCACAAAAGAAAAGAGAAGTGAGAGCCACTGTTTTCCTCAAATTAAGTATTTCACATCAAAGAGGAATGAAATTCAACGAGACTGAAGTCCCTTGCAGGTGCTCACAATGAAAGACCTTGGCTGTCAAAAATGTCCTTATCCTTTGAGAGAGTTATCGGTCAGAGGACGCAGAGGCATTTGAGCGGCTTCCCTTCGCCTTTGTAACTGCCACAATAAGCATGTTAATTGCTCGTGTGATGCGGATCTGGTTTTCTCTGAAGAGTTCAACACAATACTCATAGGACTAAATAAATCTCAATCATCTCAAAAAATTCAGTATTGAAATCAAGAAGGAAAAGTGTGGGGATGGAAAGACAAAGCACGCTCCTTTGATAACGCCTCTCTTGGTAACTCGGAGTACATAAAGGAAGCTGTCCCTTCTCTGGGTGAATCATTTGCGTGGATATTGCTTTCAGGTTCTTTTCTGGCACGAGAGAATGAGAAACCCAAATTGGACACTGTGTGAGAATTGATTGCTTAATGCCTTTTAAAGGCTCTTTGAAAATGAATTGGTCAATAAAATCCCCTTTGTTTATGAGGGAGCTGGGAGGCTGTCAGACCTTCAGGCCAAAACAATCGCAGATGGTGAGGTCCTCCTTTCTCCTTGAGGAAGACTTACATTTGAAGCATGTGGAAAAGATGAGGTGTATTGATTGTAATAGTTTCCATCACAGAGGAAGCTGGTGTTAGAAGCCTTCCCAGTCTCACAGGTGTTTGCGACCCAAACAAGTTAGCTGTCTGGATGCTGCTCCCCAGGTTGCAGACCCTCGCTCAGCCTCAAGCTCAACACCACCGGCTTTTAAGCTTCTACAGTTTTGTTTGTGGGCATGAGAACCCCTTGGCTCATGCTCATGATTGTTATTTTGTTTGTAAGTCAATTTCAAGTAAAACTGGGGAAAAAATAATGTCATAAAAAACTGCATTGCTGGGAGTCAGTTTGTCCTGCTGGATTCAAGGAGATAATCTAGTTGACTCAGGCTATTTTCACTGGCTTACTGCCTGGGAATTTGGGGCATCCAAGTCCCTTAGATAGTTCTGCTTAAGAGCAACCTAAAAGTCCTGTGCTTGCTTTAGTCCAATGTTTTTGCAGAGTGTTTCTGCAGCAAAATCACAATACAAGCGAGATTGTCAATGCCCACCTCTCCCTGATCCTGATGTGGAGAGCTAACAGTTCTCCCTGCCCTGCTTTCTCTGCATTTTTCTCAATTTTACTGCAGATGCATACAAATTCTCCATTCATCACGAATTCTGCAGAATTGTTTAGAGTGGGGTCTGATGTTTACTTTGCATACATATTTTCTTGCTAGTTCTAATAACAGCCAGGTGAAGTTTATGTTATCAGATATTTTTTTGAGATGCAGCTTACTTAACTTATCCAAGGTCACATTCTTATATGCAGGCCTTTCATCCTCAGCCATTATTATCATTATTTCTTCAAAAGGAAGTGATGACAAGTTGTCAAGAACCATTGACGTTAAATAGAGCTGGGAGCTAGGACAATTAGGAATGAGAGGAAACTTTGGCTGTTTTGGTAAGTACTGGTCTATTAGAAACCTAATGACTTGGCAGGGATTGGTAGAAGGAATTTATTATGGAAATATGGTAAAACTGGGTTCACAGATTTAAGTTTAAACTACCTGTCAGGTTGTATGTCTCAAAACAAAATTGCAGTTTTATGTCCATGACCCCTTTCAGACTTGCTGTAAAGACACTTTTCGATTGTTTAGTAAATGTTCTGTGAACCATCCGGCCTTAGCCATTTTAGGGATATAACCAACATACAACATGTTAGTAACTTTCTAAAGATATCTTCCATTTATGCAGGTATTTTCTGTCTGAGCTCACCACTGGCTTTGTAAATTGTTAATTTTTTCCCAGCCTCCATTTCTTCATTGAATACAAACTTACCCCCAGGGAACTGTCCTTTGCCTCGATCTGTGAAGCAGCTGGACTCTGCAGTGTTATGCTTGCTGCTTTCAGGAGTGGACTGAATGCAGGAGTGTTTCTGATTCAAAGAGGTCAAGGCATATTGTGGGATAGGTTTACTTACCCCCCCCCCCGCAATAAAATGTAAGGAAAAAAAGGAAGTGAGTTCATTCAGAACAGGATGCCTTTTGATTCTATGGAGTCTGATAATTGTGCTAAAGGAAGGAAAATGATTTGGCTACCCGTGAAGAGTTAATGACTTAAAACAAGGAAATCTCGAAAGAGCTGAGCAACTCCTGACTCAGCATACTGATAAGAACACCTGCCTGACAGGAAAGCCAGCGCAGTAAGGGAACATCTGCTGACATCATTTGGCCTTGGAACTAAAAAGGACACATCTACTGATAAAACTTTCCTCAGAAGTTCCTTCTTCTGCCCAAGTCCAGGTCCCCTGCACCCCTACACAGTCTCCACCCCCCAGAAGAGACTGGTACCTTCAATTGTTCTGATTAAAGAACAATTCCTCTTCTGTAAAGGTCCGGTTTTTTCTTTCTTTTATTTCCACATTGTATCCATCAATCCTGATCTAACAAATGTATTTTTATTTCACCACTAATAACAGTAGAAGCAGAAAAACAAGTGGATGCTGCACCTAGTAACACACACTCACCATCACAATATTCAGGAGGCAAGCTAGAGAATTGAGTTCTAGAACACTATGGGCTACAAAGCAAGTTCAAGGTCAGTCTGAGCTGTGTAATGGCACCTCATCTCCAAAATGGGGGTGGGGGGGCAGGGCATATGAAAACCACCTCATAAAATGTTGTAAAAGCTTACAAAATTACTTACAGTGGTCTACCTGAAGTAGTTTTTTATCCACTCGAGATGGCTATCTAATGTGAAGTACTTTTTCTGCACTACATGCTGGAGAGGGGACACTGGTAATCCTGAGATTTGTGAGAGAAAAAGCAACCCCACAATTTTGAGCCAAATGTGAAGCAAGCTTTAATTAAATACTGGCTAGGTAGATGGACTCTGGCCAGGTTTCCCAGGGAATGGCCACAAATCACATTTTGCAGGGGTTTAAAAAGGCAAAACCCACAATTCACTGCATTTCCCATCAGGTCCAATCAGGAGCAAACATACATGCTGACTAAGTATTTTCCACCCACATGTGATCAAGCATGTCTGGTGCAGATGGGTCAGACAAACTTATTTAAGGGGAGTGAAACATGGCTTATTAATTATTGAGTACTACAGCTCCCAGCATTCCAGGAAATTATTTTGTCATTGGGTTAGTGGAGCTTACAGGTTAACTTTGACTCTTACAACACATACTAGATGGCAGCTTAGAATTTCATCAACTTGTGCATTCACAATTTCAAAGGCTTCTCACAAGAGTATTTATGCAAACAACAAAAGCAAAAAGGTTTATAAGAACAAATTTAATTCTAGTCTTTAATGCAACCATGGAATTCTTGTGTTCAGAAAAAGGTCAGCATACCTTAAATATTTAATAAATCATTTTCCCATGGATAAAGACCAACGGAGTTATTTATGAATACTTAATAAGCATTAATAACATATTTACAGTATTTTCTGAGCACCAACACTTGAACCTCATATTTTTGAAATTATTAAATAGTTTATACATTATAAGTGTTTCTCACTTGCATTTTCAGTATTTGGTCAGTCTTTCTCATACTTTAGCAGGTTTCAATAATAATATTAAGGGGCTACATCAGATTACAAGCTGTGTTTTGCAAGCACCATGCAAGCTGAGGGTCCATTGCCTGTAATGCCGTTAATGTGGGTCCTAAAAAAGGTGAGGGACAAATGCCTATTAATTCGGGTCCCTGTGTTGACCCTACCATTATTTAGGTAATTGTGGTCAAGTGACTTCACCCCTGCTGAGTTTGTGCACCTGTAAATGTTACTAATAGCACTTCCTCTACAGCATAATACGCTTTGCAAAGAGAAATATGTGCAAAACCCTCAAACAGTACCTGGCTTTGAGGGTGTTCAGATGGTAGGGGCCTGTAAGAGATGGCTATTATTATTTATTCAAAAGGAAATGATGGCCCTGGTCGTTTACTTGTCAATAGTCTCTGACAGAAGTGCATTAACAGGGTTAGAGCAGCCAGGCACACACAAGATTAGAAGTAATCATGTCTTTCTGTGATAAGGATGCACAGTTGAAGGCATGAGGTTGTTAGTCATTAAATGGATGCGTATGTGCTTTGCTTCTAATTCACCCAATTTCACAAGAAAATACAATAAGTTACAGAAGGAATTTCTGTTAAAACGTAATAATCCCACAACTGTGTGGATCAGGAGAGATATCAGATGATAGGCCCCATGTCTTGCATTCAGCTGAGCAATAGCGATTTCATTTTCTTCTTAGGAACAGCATGGTGTACATCATGAGAGCAGATAAAGTCTTATTTTCTTGAATTCTATCTGAACATTAGAACCGGGATTATTTCAGTTATTTCCACTAAGACTGCAAGAAAGTCAAAATGAACAACAACTTTTGTAATGAGGCATCTGTGTGGAAAAAGTCCTAGTAATTTGTTCATTGTTTCAAGTCAAGGATTTTCATTTCAGTCAGGTATTCATAATACTTGTCATTTTATAAGTATTATAAATTAGTGTCCCCCCCCCAATCTGTTTTGTAGGTCATCAAGAAGACAAAAGAATATAATATGTGATATTTTATTTACATCTTACTTTTCTCTCTTTTTTACTCTTATTTGCCATCTTATTTACTCTCAAATCCCTGAATTGTTTTCTCATTGCTTGAAATTTGGCTAGGACTAACCATGATGCTCTATCCATTTTTCTACCATTGTATTGGCAACATATTCTCATTACTCACAATTATCAGTCTGACTATATTGAAAACTTAAATTTTAGATTGCATTTATTTGCTAAGTCTTTTGTTTTTTCTTAGGCTTTCTATAAATAAATTTGTTCATCTCTCATTGCCTTATCATATTATTCAACTGTGAAACTAATTACATAATGAAACTTTCTAAATAGTTTCAAGTATTTAGAAATCTCTAATGTACATTATGTAAAACTGACTTTTCTTAGTTTATGATATCAAAAATACAATGGGTTTCCCTGTACAAATTTTTCCTTTCATATGAGGGATAGTTTATTAGAAAAGGGATTTGTTTCTCATACTTAGTGATAAAGACATCATGTGGAAACAGGTAAGACAGAAGATAGTTTAGAGTTAGCAGGAAAACAGAGCTGCTGTGGGTGCTTGGAAAGCCAAGGACAGAGAGAGAAATGCACCATTCCAAATGTCAGGGAAGGTCAGCGAGGTGTGCACAGGTAGGACAGTGTGTTTCCATCTCTCCTTGGCCACCCTTTTCCACTCCTGACTCCCCCGAAGCCCGATAGAACTGCTAAAGGACAAGCTCCAGGCAGAATGCTTGACTTAATTTCCCCAGACCCTTATTGCAGCTTTCTCATCACTTTACATGAACCCTTAAGAACCAGCAGCTATGCTTGAGTTGTTGATCATTTCCAATCACCCGTCAGGTTTAGCTCCTGCTATGTTAGAGTCTCTGAACTCTGCTCATACTCTGGGCACTCACCAGGCTCTCCAAAGCAGTGCTTCCCGACCATGACCATGATGCCACGCCTGCCTTCTCTTCTTGTTCTCTGCTTGTTTGCACAGGAGACATCTCCATGTGAATCCTGAGAACTGTTAGTGAGAGCACTTAGACCTGCTTGACTCAATCTCACTGTTCAAGCCCAGCTTTCACTGAAGAACCAAGCATCTGATGATAAATATAAAGAACAGGTTGGGTGTGGTGGTCCACACCTTTAATCTCAGTACTTGCAAGGCAGAGGCAGGAGGAACTCTGGGAGTTCGAGGCCAGGCAGGGCTACAAAGTGAGACCTGTCCCAAACAAATAAACAAACAAAAAATAAAAATCAACAAAAAGCAAAGAACCAACATTGCTCTGTTATCCAGGCACAACTATATATGAGGGAAGGCATGAACTACCTATTTATAAGCAGAGAAAGCATGGTGGCTATGGCATGACAACATGACAGCTTCTGATACACTCTTCTGATCCAGTCTCGCCAAACAGGGGTAAGGGAGGCAGAACAGGTGTCACACATTTCCTGCATGTGCAGGCTAAGTCAGCATCCTGGCATACAGCTCCTAAATTGCTTGGAATCTCCAATGACGCATGTGTTCATATGCTAAATGAGCATCCTGGTGGCTGAGGCCCTATCCATCTTCAAGATAAGAGCTGGCCATTGAAAGATCTTGGTATCAGAAGGTTAGGACTGTCATCCCCATTCCTGGGCTTCTGGAGGTGGGGAGAAGGGCTGAGAGACTAAATTCAATAATGAAACCTACACAGAGTGAGAAGAATATGGAGAGCTGAACACAAGGAGCTGAGACAAGGCAGTCCAGACAAGGCACGGAAGCCCCATTTCATTTGCCTTGCCTCATACCTTTCTTCCTTGTGTCCTTGAAATATTCTGCTAATCATAGTGAAGTGGCCCTGAGAGTGGAGTAAACCTGTAGCAAATTCTTCAGACCTGTGGAAGGAGTCCTGGGACGCCCAATCCACAGCCAGTTGGCCAGAAATACAGACCTCAGCTAAGGGTTTGCAATTGACACCTGGTGTGCAAGACGGTCTTGGAAGCCATCCCTCACCATCTGTGATCTGATGAAACGTCCAGCAAGACAAGGTCGGAATTGAATTTTAGAGGACCCCTGCTGGTCCTGACAAAGAATTGGTTGAAATGTGGGGGAGACCCCACACATTTGTTCAAAGAAGCATCATGCTAAGTGGCAGGATAATAATAATGATAAAATAATAATAATAAATGATGATAATAATAATAACAATAATAAAACATCCTTCTTCTTGTATCTCAGAACAACTAAAGTTACATCTTATTTTTAATGTACTTAGTGCCTAGGCCATACACAGGTCATCATGCTCTGCATTTATGAATGAAATTCTAGTGGAACAAAGCCATGTCCATTCATTAACAAGCACAAAGCCTTTGAATCAAATGGCAAATAAAATCATTAACAATTTAGCCTGTGAGAGGAAGAGTTTATAACCCATTTTTAAAAATTGGTCTTTTCATCAATGACCTTACCCAGCACTGGACCCTGCATGCTATAACACTGACCTACCTGGCAGGCTGTACCTACATAGTGGCATGGTGGCTATGGCATGACCACGCGACAGCTTCTGATTGGATGAGAGTCCCACTCCACAGACTCCACAGGAGAGACTTTGTGCCTGGTACTGTAAATCTGGTCAAACATTGATAACGGGAGATTACAGGTACTAGCGTCCATTATGTCAGACTATATTCTAAATATTTATGTTTATGCCCACATGTTTGTGTTGCTCTCACTTTGCTTAGAGAAACAACCCCCACCACCATCACCACCACCACCACACTGGGAAGTGATTCATGCAAAAAATCTTATCTGATCAAAATGCCACATATAAGTGTGGGTGCTCAGCTACAGGTAAGTCCTCTACATTATGCTCGCTACGTCTAAGACTCGGGGAACATCTTGGAAGAATGGGTAGAAAGACTGCAATAGCTGAGGGATGAGGAGGAGAGTTGTGAAATGCAGAGTTCTGGACATGACTATTGTGTACAGCAATGCACAGCACCTATGGGTGCCTTCATAAAACCTGAAGGGTTAAGTCCAACCAACTTCTGGCATGAAGTGGGGAGAGGCCCCTGAGGCGCCACCTTTGTGGAGAAGCTATTGACAGTCGATGGCTGCTGAGGAAGGGAGACTTCTGCTCCTTTGGGAACATGGCTGCTGACATGGTGGCTGGTCCCTCATCCATTAGCATGTAGGCAGCACTAATTGTACGTATAGGCTATTAATTACTACTACAACAACAAAAACCATGACCAGATGTTGCAAGGATGACAGTGTTTGGGACATTAGAGGAACTGGAGGGAGGTAGTAGTGGGTGGATATGATTAAAATATACATGTATAAAAATTTGAAAGAATAAGTAAAAATATTTTAAAATGTCCTTTGTGCCCAAACAATGAGAAAGTCATTAATGGATCAAGTGTTATAATTTTTTTAAACATGTTTAGGAAGTGGGAAATAGCACTCTTTACTCTAGAAATGTGTTCGTGGTCATTTTAGATGTGGACAGACAGAAGAAGAGCTTGTTTTACATCCTGGATAACCTGTGGGCTGAGCAGGGAAGGATATCTATCACAGGCTGGGTAGGCAACAGACATCATAAACGGCTGTGGTTTTATAAACTAGGAAGTCTATGGTGAAGGCACAGCAGATTGGGCCTCTGGTGAAACCTATTCCTCACAGATGGAGCCTGTTCACTGTGTCCTCTTAGATATGAAGGGGCAAGGCAGCTTTCAGGGCTGTCATTACAAAGTCTTGGCCTTCATGACCTAAGTTTCCTCAAGACCCAGTGTCTTCATATTATAACATTGGGTTCTAAATTTTATAACATTTTTGGTTTTGTTTGTATTTTTTAAATTTTTGTTTGTTTGAGTAATTGTTTGTTTTGTTTTGGGACTGGGTTTCTCTATGTAGCCCTGACTGTCTTGGAACTCCCTATGCGGACCGGTCTGCTCTCTGTCTCACAGAGCTCTGCCTGCCTCTGCCTCCCCAGTGCTGAGATTAAAGGTGTTTGCCACCAGGCCGAGTGGGTTCAAGACCGGGTGGTGGTGGTGCACGCCTTTAATCACAGCACTCGGGAGGCAGAGGCAGGCAGATCTCTGTGAGTTCGAGGCCAGCCTGGTCTACAAAGCGAGATCCAGGAAAGCTGCAAAGCTACACAGAGAAACCCTGTCTGGAAAAACAAAACAAAACAACAACAAAACTAAACAACAACAACAAAAGATTCTAAATGTTAGCTTGGGAAGACACAATGTTTAAACCAGACTAAAGTCGTTACTGAAAATTCCAGCTTGTTTTGATGAACTGCACAATTACATTTTGTTCTGCAGTTAAGAATACTGACAATGAAACAAGAATGGATACAAATTATAAGACGCAAAGTACACAAATGGCCAAAGGTAAACCAAGATTCAGACCCAAGTGTGTAATTCCAAACTGGAAGGCTCCCTCCATTTCAGTCAACCTTCCTGTACAATGCCCGAACCTAGAGCAGGGGGCAGGCCTTCTTGGTCTTGCCAAGAAGCTCTGGGCTTGTGGCCAAAAAAAGTCTTGATTCCACTGCAAAATCTGTTGCTGAAACCTTAGGGTGGAAGAGGTTTGTTTGGTTGTTTGGTTGGTTGGTTTTGGGGGCGTGTGTGCACGCACACCTTTTAATTTTCTTCTCAGCATTCCTGTGAACTAGGAAGATAAGAACTCTAGTCTTTGGGGATGAGTACAATATAATGCCTATTCTTCTCTCAAGTTTTCTTTCTTTCTTTCTCAGAGAGAACAAGAACATCCACATGCCTTCCAAACCTCTTTTCTCCCGAGTTAGTTCTTTTGCAGTAATGTATTCTTTCTTTACTTCTTTCCTTTGGGGAAGCAGCCTTTGCTCCCTGCTCTGAGTACAACTGGGGATGTCTGTTTCACTGTGGAGGGAAATTGAAACAACAGTCCAGGCACATTCACTACTTTGTAGAAATATATTGGCTATTTTTGTTTTAATCTCTATCTTGTCTCCCCAACTGGAAGAAACTCGGTTCTTGTCTATCTCCTTGATGTTATCACATGTTCAGCATGGTTTTGCCTTGGAGGTGCTATCTTCTCTTCTGACGGGAGATTTTCTTCTCTTAGAGGCACAGAATCTGGACTGTAATGAGAGTTCTTCAAATGTATAACTCCACAACACTATCTTGTCAAACTTATATTCGACTTAGGTGGTATGTGTCGAGAACTGCCTCTTGGTAGAAAGTTCCATGCATTTGCTCTCTTTAAAAAGTTGCTTAGCCTACTTTGTGATGCTATAACAAAATCTAAGAATGAGTAGCAGACAGAGAATGGGAATTCATTCCCAAGCCCATGATTATGGGCTGGCTGGTGATTATCTGCTGAAGTCTGAAAGAGCTCTGCGACCAAGCAGCACTGTGAACAGTTTGCCCTCACACGGCATCCAAGGGAGAGAAGGATACTTCCTTCATCCCTCTCACAAGGGAATAAAGTCCTATTCTGCCTGGAAATGCTTATTTCACAACGTATTTGTTTTATGCGTATGTGTGTGTGCCTGCCTGTGTGCTTGTGTAGCATGTGCATGCAGGGTCCATCACGTAGGTCTCCTGGAACTGGTGAACTGGAGTTACAAGCTGTTTTGAGGCATCTCATGTATGTTCTGACAACTAAACCTGGTCCTCTGTAAGAGCAGCAAGGGCTTTTAACCACTGAGCCATCTCTCCATCTGCAAAACATTTCTGAAAGGTCACCCCTGCATACTGTCACACTGGCGTGTCCTGAAGTTTGGAGGGACTACATTCAAAGCACAACCACAGCTGTCCTTGAAACTGCAAAAGTCTGATGAAAAGTGAGCAATACCTAAACTGTGCTATTAGAACACAACTTCTATATCCCTGTGGCTGTAAAGATCAATAACAAATTTTGTCCTTTGTGGAAGCCATGCTGCATGTTAAATCCATGTTTACTCAAGTAAACATTTGAGATAAAAGCAAACAACACACACACACACACACACACACACACAGAGAGAGAGAGAGAGAGAGAGAGAGAGAGAGAGAGAGAGAGAGAGAGAGAGAAGGCGATGACTTGATTCATGACGTTTTGTGTTCCTAGCATGTTTTGGTGCACATGCTTCTGCTATAGGAAGATGGGCTGTAGTTTTCTTCTTCTTCTTCTTCTTCTTCTTCTTCTTCTTCTTCTTCTTCTTCTTCTTCTTCTTCTTCTTCTTCTTCTTCTTCTTTTTTACTCTTTACTATTTGGTAGTAGCAGGGGGGCACCACCCAGCTCCCAAATAGTCACATGGAGACTTATTGTTTCTTATGAATGCCCAGCATTAGCTTGGCTTGTTTCTAGTCAACTTTTTTTTTAAACTTAAATTATCCCCTCTACTTTTTGCCTCTGGGCTTTTATTTTTCTCTGCTCTATATACCTTTCTTTACTTCTTACCCCATGGCTGGCTATATAGCTGGGTGGCTGTCTCCTGATGTCCTCTTCTCCTTTTCCTTTTTTTCTCCACTTCTCTTTTTCTCCTTTTTCTTCTCTCTGTATGCTGGCCCCACTTATCCTTTCTCCTGCCTAGCTATTGGCCATTCAGCTCTTTATTAGACCAATCAGTTATTTTAGTCAGGCAAAGTAACATAGTTTCAGAGTTAAACAAATGCAACATAAAAGAATGCAACACAACTTTGCATCATTAAACAAATATTCCACAGCATAAACAAATGTAACACATCTTAAACTAATATTCTATAACAATGGGACATGCATTGTGACCAACATTGGTGTTTGACAGGGCTTTATGAGTATGACTTGTAAAATTTCAGTTGGTTCTGTTTTGAGGTATCCACCAAAGAAGACCACTGAGTTCAAGCCAATAGAAAATCATTATTATCCAGCCTATAAGTACACTGGGTGTCTAGGACCTGAGTGCAGTCCTAGCCTTTCTCAAGTTGGGCTTTTAAGCATACACACCACACACACACACACATACACACACACCATTGTGAGTTGACACACCTCAGTTGGCAAGACCAGTCAGCCAGAAGCAGAACTACAGAAGCCAAAAATCAGGTTAGTACATTTAGGGACTTCCTCAGAACTATGGACTTTGATGGATTAAGTGTTGTTGGTTCTTGTTTTGCTGCCTCTGAGTTGGGTTTTAAGGCCTGATTGGTACTTCAATCATGGTGTCAATTATGCTAAGGTTGCTAAGGTCTGGGCCCATTACAGTTCAACACACAGCTCCCAGCTGTTTTTTCCCTAACATTTATTTTTATTTTAAAATTATCTTTAATTTTTTGAGAATTAAAATTATAACATCATTTCCCTTTTCCTCTTCGTCCCTCCAAACTCCTCCACAGGTACCTCCTTGCTCTGCCATAGATGTATTAATACATTTAAAAAGAGATTTCATAGTTTCATGTTGCACTAGACACACACAAATGTGGCTGTTCTCAGTTCTTGCTGCTCCACTTTGCCTCCCCCAGGATCATGGAGGGCATGTATGGTTGTGTTTGTATTCTTTTGTTTATTTGTAGAAAAAACAAACAACTTCAGATCTCTTATTAAGGAAAGTCTAGCAAACTATCCAATCACACCAGCGTTGTTCATGCTTTCCTCTTACATTCACCTGTTTAATCTTAAATCTTTTTTATTAAAAAATAAAAAGAATTATAAAAAGACTTTCTACTTAATCTAAAGATACATACCAATGAAAAAAGAGTGCATATTCAAATCTTATAAAGAAAAAAATGGGAATTTCTATCACTCATGAGATCAATGTGTAAGCTGTGCAAATTAATTCCTCTGTAATTTCATTTTCCTTAGACTCTTATGGGTTTGGAGGGATCACTTGTGATTGGTTGCATCTGAAGATGTAGTGCCTGTGATCATGAGGGACCAACTGCACTTTATTTGACACATGATTCTTTTAATAGTGACCAAACCATCAGGGACATTAAGATACTGGCTTTTTTATTACCTATAAAGCCCTTGGATTTCCTATAAAGAAAGTACACATAAATTCTTAGATGGCAGGCAACAGTATACATCTTTTGGAATTATTTTCATCTGTTTTTAATACAAAAAAGCAAGAATACACAAAATTGGAGTCAACTTTACATACCCAACAGATGTTTAGTTACAACATGAAATACACTTATGTAGAGCCGGTGTAGAATGAAAACAGATACAAACTATTCATGGATTGAGGGACAGAAGAAAATTTCATTTGAACCCCTTTGTTTGATGATGGTGCTGGCAACTTGGCCACTAGTGAACCTATGTGTGTAGGTCTGAGGTTTCCTGTGAAGGCATTGAAAGCACAAAGCCCCCAAGGCAAGCAAAGGCAGTGATCACAATTCCAATTATAACCCCAATAACACAGGAGTGATTAAATGTTGCTCTCTGGGGGGAGAAATAGATTGACTCTGTTTCATAAAATGGGGGGGGATACATTTCCCTCAAATATGACATTAAATATATGGTAAAGTTGGGTTTGAAGTGGAGACTGGCAGATTGAGAACAGATAATTAACTGCTTCTCTGAGGTTTAAGCACTTACCACATGCAGTGGTGGTTAGACCGACTAAGCATCTAATTTGGTATTAGCACATTTTTGCTGCTGAATAGATGTGACCTTCATTTTGTTTCCAACATGCCGGCTGCCACCTAATTAGATTCTATTATTGTACCTCCCCTCACATTACCACGCCCAGCAGTGACCTTCTGTCCACCATAATAGACACTTCCCATCTCTTAAATCACAGGCTTCTGGGGTCTTGTGCCCTTCTAGTGTTTATGTCCAGGTACCTCCACTGTTTCAGTGTTTTTTTTTCCTTTGCCTTCTGCAAGCTCTGTTTTTTAACCATAAACTGTATTAGCTTAAGTAAACAAAAACAAACGCACCTGCCTGTGTGTTCAGGACTTCCTCCTCCCCATGTAGGCAGTTCATCTATGAAATCAATTAGTGAGAGACGTTAGAGGTTAAAGTCAGTATCTATTTGCATATTCATCACAAAAATCTAATTTTTCTTATTTGGCCACTGATTTGGAAGAAAAGTAATGAAGTGATCTCATTTATGTATGCCATTTTCTGTAATGATTTTATTTATTTTATTTTATTTTATAATACCATTCAGTTCTACATAACAGCCACAGATTCCCTTGTTTGCCCCCTTCCTGCCCCCCTCCCCTTGCCCTCAGCCCACACCCCATTCCCACCTAATCACATTGTAATGATATTGTATAGCCACTAATACAAAATCATTCCTATACAATGTACTGGACAATGATTTCATGTAACAGGCTGAGTCTGTACCAAGGCAGCAAAATTGGAGACAGGAATGAAATAAACACATATCTGCATTATCCCCTCTTTGAAGGAAGTGCAGGGGCATGGAAGTTGTCACGCCATTTTGAACTATTCACCTTAACAGAAAGGCTGGCCAGGTAGCCTTGGATATGAAGGTTATCCACAGTTCTATAGACTGATAGGAAGATGAAAATATGAACAATAATAATTATAAAATCATTTTGAAGATTGAATTCCAAATGTGTTTATTTAACAAATGCAGTGGTAAAGGCTTGTTAGTTCTTCCTTTCAGAATGAATCATAGTGTGGAAAGCCCCATGAGGCCTGACCTTGGAGAACCACAAGCTTCTATTCACTTCCTCATTATTAAAGGAGGTAATCACTGCACATTTGAAAATGTGTGTATAAGGCAAAAATCACATTGATTTAAGCAAATATAATTGCGTATATGTAACTATCTTAAAAAGGGTGACTAAAATACAGAGTTTTGTTTTCTTTGTTGTTCTCTGTAGTTGTTTTAAGGAAGCAGGTGAGTTGAAAATTAAAGAAGTATGTGTGTCTTGTCTAGTTCTGCGTATAAATTCAACTACGATATTCTATCCTAGTTTGAAAAATGGAGAAATAAAGGGCAAAGATAGAAAAACAAGCTTTGGTGTCACAAAAGCATGTGGAGCTTGCGGTTGTCAGTAAATAAGGAACAAGGCAGGACAGATCCTCACAGCAGTGTACCTGGTTTGTGCCTTGGCCATCCTCACAGGAAGTGGCCTGTGTCCCTCCAAGTCTCCTGTCTGTTCTGTACTCACTTTTTCTCTCTCTGCCTCTTATTATAGCTCCAGGATTTCAGAGAGCTGATGTTTTAAAACTCATAGTTTTTATTTCATGGGGAAAGGAAAAATAATTTAAAAAAATTTATTAACATAAATATATTGATTTAATTTATATTCACATATGCTTAGAAGCTAAAGAGCTACATGTATGTGTGTATAAGTGCATAACTTTTGAGACAGTCTAAACTTTAAGACAATCAATGTTGACAATAGCTGATGCTCTTAATCATAGCCCAGCAGAGTTTTATTCACCGACACTGAAGGAAACGCAGCCAGAGTTCCAGACAGAAGAAACTTCTATGGGAAGGAAGAACACATAACTTTGAGTAAGACCACCAGTTTGTGTCTTTTGTCCCAGACCCTGTCCTTCCTGCCACTATAGTCACATGTGACTATGTTTTTCTTGAATTATTTAAAATAGGAGAGTCTAAGTCCTGAACTCTTTGTTTACATTCTTATCACTATTCTTCAGTATTTGACACTCAAATGGCTTATTTTTTAAAAAACGAAGTTTGCAGTGTCCATTTATTTTTCTCATTTTCCTGGCTCAGTCATTGAATCGCACTGTGGACTCAGTTGAATGTTTTCTAAACTTCAGAGTAACCCATAAAGATTGTCCTCCATGGCTGCTGACTCTTTCGGACCTTCAGAGCTGGTGGGGCACCAGAGCTGCACCAAGTTTGGTGCAAGATAACGTGGACAGTGGTTTATACAAATATTTAAGTTGATGCTGCTGGAGATGGACATCATCAGTCTGGGAACCTAGGACTTCTGCTTTTTAACTCTGCTTTTTTATTTTATCACCAATTAATTAATTTATGCTTGTGTGTCTGTGTCTCTCTCTCTATGTGTGTGTGGGGGGAGTGTATTTCAGAGCACAACTCTGTGGATTTGGGTTTCTCCTTTTATCATGTGAGTCCTGAGGCTGGAACTAGGTCATCAGGCTTAGTGGCAAGTGCCTTTACCAGCTGAGCCACCTCACCGGCCCATATTCTTCCATTTTGAAAGCATAACCTTTGAATGTGTGCAGCTTCAATGTGCCTGAACTATACAATTGCCTCGTGTGTGCTGGTTAGTTTTTGTTAGCTTGAGAAAAACTAGGATCACTGGGAAGAGGGATGTTCACCTAAAGAATTGTCTCCATCTGATTGGTCTGGACATGTCTGTGGGGCATTTTCTTGATTTGTGACTGGTGTGAGATGGCTCTGGCTAATGTGAATGGTGCTATTCCTGGGCAAGTGGTCTTGGGTTGTATAAGAAAGAAAACTGAGCAAGCCATGGAGAGCAAGCCAGTAAGCAGTGCTCCTTCATGGCCTCTGCTTCAATCCCTGCCTCCTACCCTTACTTTTGATAATAAACTTCAATGTGAAGTATAAACCAAAAAAAAAAAATCTATTTTTCTTCTCCAATTTGATTTTTTTTCCCACAGTAATAGAAAGTTAGCTAGAACACTTTAACTAGAACACTAGAGATGCACAAAATGTTGAAATTACAGCTCCTCTTGGTAATGTGAAACCTATCCCTTGGCAATTCACTGGAAGTATCTAGAAGATGAAAAAGGTCTTGAGTGTCACTAACCAAAATGATTAATGGGCCACTTATTATTGCTTCATTGTAACTCATTTTCCTTAACAAATGTTAAAATTCCAACCAGCTTCAGAATTCTGTACATTTGTTAATATTAACTAAAAAGAGATAAGTGGTTGAGTGTCCCCCCCCCCCCCAACAAACATGTTTTAGTTCACCATTTCTCTGCTACAGGTACAGAACTGAACCTCAAATTAAAATGACCAGAATCAAATAAAGGATAAAATTTCCAGCTAAATTTGTGGAGCAAAAAGTGAGTTTTTGTTCAGCATGGATGTCTTTTTAATTTAGATCTGAAAAACAAGAATGTGGTGGTGTTTTCTTTGTTAGTTGGACTTGGTAAAAATGAGATGTACGTTCTGAAACAGCAGAGGCAGCCTTTCCCTTTAATCCCTAGTCACAGATGAAAAGGAACAAGTGTGCGGGTATGTGCCCTCTGCCAGCAAAGGATAGACCAGTGACTTTCTAGAGACAATAGAAACACAATTCTTAAGGTATGATACAACCTCCTATTTGAAGACATTTTACAAAAAACAGGCTTGAATTAATTAATTAAATATCTTGAAGGGACCCCTCACAAGTGTAGCATTGTGGTTTACAGCAAAGCTAAATGAGGCTACCAGAAAGTAACAAAGTTACAGTTTGTCCTCTACATTTTGTATCAATTTGTTGAAAAAAAAATGAAGCTTGAATGTGTAGCTTGGCTCCTTCCAGTAAGGTTTTAAACTAGATTATTTTATGATATTCAAGCCTTGCAAGTGTATGACAATAATTATAGTGTATTTCTCTCTGAATATTGAGTTTAGTGTTCCTGGGATCATTAAAAGGGTGGTATTTTTTATATTGAAATGATTTAATCTGCTCTGTATTTGTAGCATATTAGGTAATAAAATTTTAAGTCCTGATAATATTTAGAGAAACAGAATTTTTATTTTTGAAAATTTTGACATTTTTCTTACATGTGCAAATGTATTATGACTATATGCAGTCCTCTTACTGTGTCCTGCTCTCCCCTGTTGTTTCTCTTTATCTTCTTTCTACCTAGCCTCTCAGTAGCTGCACCAGTGAAGAATATGGCATGCACTCCTGCAACAACCATTGTCGGCAGCTCCTTCGGAAGTGACAGTCTGGTAGTCACTTCTGTCCATGATGGAATGCTGAAGGTCAAATTTTGAGCAGATGTCTACACTTGTTGTGTGTTTGTGATTGCAGTAGCTACGTCTTGTCTGGATGGCAGCGTTTCAGTGTATTCTTCTTCCCAATCTGCTGTCCTGTGATGTTCCCTAGGCCTGGGAGAGTGGCAGGAAATAGTAGCACATACCTGTCATTAAGGAAACAAGATGTCCTGTTTGAGACTGAGTACTGAACAGTCATTTGGTCTCAGCATTTGATCATATCTAAGTCTCTGCATTAACTTTCACCCTCTGCGAAAATGAGCTTCTCTGCCTCAAGCTGTGAATCACACTAGCCTGTGAGTATAAACACAAATATTTAGAAGACAGTTTTATAATATGTCCATTTGAAGAAATGGCAGTAGTATGTTCTGCCTTGGTGATGATCTCTCATTCATAGGCTTTTGACTAGGTTTATAGTATCAGATGTGTATGTATCCCTTCCCATGGAGTAAACCTCCAATCCGATCACAAAGCAGTTGGTTATCCCCAACACACTCATGCCACTATTACACCAATACACTTACATTTCTTGGCATGTTGGTAATGTGTCAAGCATGCTCTATAGTTAAGTTAATGGATTTTATTCCCTAGAAGCCTACATAGCAACTTTTGGAACTCCTGTAACCAAAAGTGTGTGACATCTTCAACTACAGGTTCTTACCATCTAGTTCTGGTGAGTACCCAAGAGCAATAGTGGTATCCCATATTCTCTTAGAGATTCTGGGACCTTTCTGGCTAACAGTACATAGGGATATATATCCTATACCTGCCAATAGGGGAACAAAAAGACTTTTTAAAAGAATAAGATACACCACACAGTGGTGAAAGACACCTTTAATCCCAGCACTCAGGAGTCAGAGGCATGTGGATCTCTGTGAGTTCAAGACCAACCTGGTCTACAGAGTGAGTTCCAGGACAGCTGGGGCTACACAGAGAAACCCTGTCTCAAAAAAACCTGAAACCAAGTAAATAAATAAAATACTAAGACACAATAAAATGTATCCACTCAAGAAATTTTGAAAGAAAATCAACAAATATTCCCCAAACCGAAAATATTTTCTAAAAATGTAAATGACAGGGACATAATTAATGCGCCAGTGTCATCTTAGAGACTGTGGGGAACATTCACCTAGATTAGTGACCTGGGCTTGATGATGATAACCCCACAGTCAAATGTCAGGATATGACAATATAGAGCACATTTTTCATATCTACAAATGCCATTAAGGAGCCAAAGACTGATGCAGTCCTCACTCGGAAAATAGTGTGTTGCAGGTTAAAGTACAGCTGGCATAAATTTAATCAAGTTCTTTATTTCATAAATGAGAAAATTTTGGTCCAGGAAGAGGGAATCAGGTTAACAAGTTTGAAATAAACTATTATTAAATAAAGAATTAAGCAGAGGCCAAATGAAATTTAATAAAAGAAATTGTGTTTTATATTAGAGAGAAATAAAAGTATCCAATAAATCTGGCAGTGGAAATGACTTGTGTGTAAGCTGAGTTTTTCATCGGGACCACCAGCTCCCAAATTACCACACAGAAACTCATTATTAAATGAAAGCTCAACCTATAGCTTAGGCTTGTTTTTAGTTAGCTCTTATAACTTAAATTAATCCATTTCTATTAACCCATGTGCTACCCTGAGGCTTGTTTACTTCATTTATGTATTTTTTGTGCTGTTTCTTCTGCATCTGGCTGGTAACTACTCAGACTCTGCCCTTTTTCTCCCCAGCATTCTCTCTGCCCCCCAAAATCCTGCCCAGCTACTGGCTGTTCAGCTTTTTTATTAAACCAGTCACAATGACATATATTCACACAGTGTAAAGGAATATTCCACCCTTGTGGTTATAGTTCATAATAAGTTGGCCATGAAATTAATGCAAGAGTAGATATAAAACATTTCTTAAAACAAAATATTAACATATTGAAAGATTTTCAGAAAATGAGAGAAAACAGAGCAAAATAAATAAATTTGTATAGATAAATTCAAGGGCCAAGGGACCTATCCCATTAGCTGCTATTAGTTATAAACTTGACAAGCTACTTAGCCAATCCAACCTTCACTCCTAAATAAGATGGTCCTTGCTTATAATGTTTGATTTAGATTTTTCTACTTTATGATTGTGTAGAAGTAATGCACATTTAATAGTATTGTATTTAAACTTGGATTTTGATCTTTTCCCAGGCTATATATGTATAGTATGCCACTGTGTTTGTCTCATGAGAGCATGAGAGTAAACAACTGACTGTCTGCAGTACCTGGATCTGTTAAGCTATGGTGTTCCAAAGGACAGGACTATTGAAGGCTCTTTCAATAGGTTTATTAGGATATAATCCTATTGTTGGTCAAGGAATATTTGTACATGAAATAAACTGGCCATTTAGGTCAATTGCTGTTATTTTCAGATGGATTGTGAAGCTATTGGTAGGTGTGTATATATGAAAAGTGGGATTCTTCTACATATGAAGGATGCTCACGATGATACATCATTCACCCATCAAAATTATTTAACTTTGTGGATTTGATAGAGTAGAATACAATTGATGAGACACAAAGAAAGATGATGTTTTAGAGAATAGAAGGTAAGGAAATGAAACAAGACAAGACAAAAAAGTCTGGGCATTGTTTTATCACTAGAACACTAAATATTCTGAATATTTTATCTGTGCATGAAAATGAGAAGATGGAAAAGTGCCATAGTGTGATGGATAGTTGGGGGTAGCTGAGGGAAGAAAAGCAAACTAGGTTTGACCAGCTACATGACCCTTTGCACAGTGGCAAGGAAGCTTTTCTCCATTACTGTGTCTACAGTGTGGAATAGGGAATTTACTTGAAAAGCATTTTTCTCCTCTCTTGTGAAGAAAAATTAAAATGACTTCTTAATTTCAAAGTCATTTTCTTATGATCATTTCACTTATGCATTTTTCTCAATGATATTAGGCACTAATCCTTGTTGTTGATATGTAAATGATACATGAAATTTCTGAATAGAGAGTAATGGAGTATGCTTTACACAACTATACTGGATTTACTATGTTGCCTTTGTAATATATGAGGGAATATCACAAAATAGGAAGGTGTTCGTTATTTGCTGTCCAAGGGTCATCTTGAACAGACATTCAGACTACCCATAGTTCATGTTTGTGTCCCCTAATAAAAATAGAATTATTAATTCATCAAAAATAACATGGAAGAAGTACACACTTATTTTAATTCATGCAGTAAGTCAACAGGCAACAAACAATATCTCCAGTAAAAAAGGAATATGTTATTTCTGATAGGGAGAAAGTCATGTAAGACACATATCTGACAGATGGATGAGTAATCAGCAAGCTGCAGACATTTCTTCATGAGGAAATACAGCCAGGGATGTGGCACAGTGGGATCAGGAAAAAGTCCACACAGAAGTTGAAGCTGTGATTAATGTAACAAATCTAGTCAAGCTATATGTCAGTAAAAAGGAATGAGATTCCAAGAGGTGATAGCTTTGGATGAGGCAACAAAGAAAACAAAATTACAGATATAACAATTTTCACATGTTTTGCAACATTACTGGAAAGTTCAAAAGTCAAATCTGAAACCATGTATAAAACCTAGTGAGAAACCATGGCCAACCTCTCCATGACCAGATAGTCAATAATATAGGCTATTTGTGCCATTTATGTCAGAACTTGTACAAATGTAAGCTTCAGATAATACTGAAATAAAAGAAGTAATGGCTATGAGGTGAGATTTAAAACTGAAACAGTTGTCGCTGATGTAGGGACTTACTTGAGTATGGTTAGACCTCTCATGATAAGCAGGGACTCAAGGGGAAGATAGACCTCTTTCCTGGAACTCACTTGGTAGCCCAGGCTGGCCTCGAACTCACAGAGATCCGCCTGGCTCTACCTCCCGAGTGCTGGGATTAAAGGCGTGCGCCACCACCGCTGGACACCTTTTTTACTTTTAGAGAAGGAAAACAAGTCTAGTTGCCACTGGAGATTTTGCCAGGAATCAGCAATGGAGGCCTTTTCCAGTTTGCCATGAAGCAATGTGACTGTACTTGTCAACCTTACTCTAAGTATCTAGGAAGTGATCTGATGAGTTATCTCTGGAATATAATTGGCAGATCTGAGCCAGAAAGAGTACTAAAGATTAAGGTTATGGACTAAGATAAGAAATAAGTTTCTGGCTTTTGAAACTTTTTTCTATTATCTAGGTGACTTTATTTTTCTGTGATATATGGTGGTACTCACTATTAGTGGTTTTCATATACACTATAAAATAAATTGTAACAATAAAGATAAATATACAATGAGAGTTTAAACTAATATATTACTTTTACCAAAAAGACAGATACAAAGAAAAAAACCATGACTTTTGGTATAGGAGATCTACTTTCATATACAGTTACTCTCAGCATTAAATACCAGAGGTGTTGGGAAACTTTAGAATCTGGAAGTTTTGTAGATTAAATAACCCCAGAAATTGCTTCAAAAAGCACCTTACCTATTAACAGAGTGCTTTGTAGTTTCTAGGTCTCCGTGTCTTTTTTGTATTATTATTAAAAACATTTCCTATTCATTTTATATACCAACCACAGATCCCCCTCTCCTCCCTCCTTCCATCCCCCAGTCTTCATTCCCCAACCCATCCCCCAGTTTTTGGAGCCCAGTGCCTAAGGTGGAACACCTTGCATAGCCTTGGTGCAGGGGGAGCAGCTTGGACCTGCCTCAACTAAATGTACCAGCCTCTGCTGACTCCCCATGGGAGTTTTCCATGTCTTAAGGTGCAAGGAGCCCACACTCTCCATCTTTCCTAGCTCTTTGTTCATGCAGCCCTGTCATGTGAACTGGTAGCAGAGCACTGATCTCTCCATCTATGGAGCTATACTGATGTACAAAAGGACCAGGAGAATCCAACAGTGTGTGCAATGGGTAATCTCCAGTCAACTTGATTTATAGTCACAATGGAAACACAAATCTGGAAGTGTCAGTGAGGGTGTTTCCAGAGAGGCTGAACTGAAGTGTGGAGACCTGTTCTGATACCTGGCCCCATCCTATGAACTGCAGTTCCAGCCTGAATAATGAGAGGAGAAGCTGGAAGTTGTCTGAGCACCGGTATTCATCTCTCTATGACTGCATGGTAGATAAGAGGTAGATTATTGAATCTACTGGGGAATAAATAGAGATATAGAAATAGTAGGATAAAAGGGTAGATTATTGAATCTACTCTGAAAAGAAAAAAAGAGAAGATATAGATATGATAAGATAAAAAAGTAGATTATTGAATCTATTTTTAAAAAGGAAATACTTATTTTAAATATTTTATATTGGTTTGGATTTTTTTATATTGTATACAAATTTTATATATTGATACAAATTTGAGATTTATTTTGTTAGAAAATACTGTTCATATATTTCTAATCTTGTTCAAGGTATTGTACCTATACAGCTCATTTAACAATGTAATGCAAATTGCTAGTCCTTCCCTAAGAGGGACCCATGGATTGCCCTGGGAAGGAGAAATAGATGAGATCTCCATGAGTAAACTGGGGATGGAGGAGCAATGGAGGATGGGGGATGAGAACATAAGGGAATGGGATGGTTGAGCTGGAACAGGCATGGAATGGGAGAGCAATAAAAGAGATACCATGATAGAGGGAGATATCATGAGAATTGGGAGAAACCGGGTGCTAGGGAAGTCCTCAGGAATCCACAAGGATGACCCCAGCTTAGACTACCAGCAATAGTGGAGAGGATGCCTGAACTGGCTTACCTCAGTAATCAGATTGGTGAATAACCTGTCATCATAGGGTCTTCATGCAGTTACTGATGGAAGCAGAGGTAGAGATCCATAGCCAAACACCAGGCCAAGCTCTAGGAGTCCAGTTGAAGAGAGAGAAGAGGAATTCTATGAGCAAGAGGCCCTCTGTATAAGCGAGACAGTTGTATAACTTTATCTCCTTCAGGGGACCCCTGGCAGTAGTATCAGAATAAAAAAAATTGCTAGTCCTTGAAAGTTGTTATTATCAACTAATTAGGATATAAGAAATGCAAGTTAATGTCATTACAATCAAACTTGTAGTCATATTAGGTATGTTTTCAAGTCAAACAGAGATATATTTTAGATGTACAAGTCATCTTCAAACATTTCAGAGATCTACAGAATATGGCTTTTAAGATATTTTAGTAACAGAGTTTTTTATCTTTTTTTTAATGACTATGAGACATGTCTGCTCTTGGCAGCACCAATATACTTCAGAGAAGATGATAGGCATTGAAGAACCTCCTTATGGAGTTTACTTTCTTTGTGGCAAAAGTTAGCCACTGGGCAAGAAAATGTCCTTGCCTCAACTGCTGACAGTTTCCTGTTCAAATAGACAAGCAGGACACAAAAGAAAGGACAACTGAACCTTACAAAAGACAAGGTAGGAAGGCCCTTTAGAAAACCCTGCTTCACAGATGAGTCTGTCAGACATGCTAGGCCTGTAGGCCAAAGATGGATACCCCAGTGTTGCAGAGAGAGACCTTGGGTGACTGTCCAGGCAGTCAGCTGTTTCTGTCATTTCTCACATATTTGGAAGTCACTTGTTTACACTTTTTGCTTACTCAGTAATATTATTTCCTTCTCGGGTCTCTAAGGGAGTTGAAGATTAGATAGTTATAGTTTTTCTTGTTAACAAATTCAGAAAAGAAACTCACTAAGAGGTATATAAGTGTATAAATTTGAAAGACATCATAAGATAGATTTTGGTTGATAATACAAGTTAGGATAAAAAGTAAATTAGGTATGTTTTGGACTCACCAAAATAGGCCAAATAATGAAGTTTTTTTGTCTGAATCTTTCAAATGTTAATGGACTAGACATTGTTAATGTGATTCTTGACTGTATACACATATTGTACTTGTATATATATATATATATATATATAGTTTTTTTTTATATTAGTGATAACCTTTTATCATTTTAAACCAAAAGAGGGGAAATGTGGTGATATATTGTGTACTCCAATAAAACTTATCTGGGGAACAGAAAACAGAGCCAGCCACTAGATTAAACATAGAGGCTAGACAGTGATGGCACACACCTTCTTACTCAGGAGATAGGATTCAAGGCCGCACTGGGAACAGAGCTAAGCATAGTGGCACACACCTTTAATCCCAGAAAGTAATATGGCAGGACACAGAAGGCATATAAAGCGTGAGGAAACAGGAACTTGCTCTGGAGGATGAGGATTTCATAGAGGTAAGAATGCAGCTGGCTTGTTCTGTCTCTCTGATCTTTCAGCTTTCTCCCCAATGTCTGGCTTCGGGTTTTTTTTATTATAAGACCTTTTAAGATTCGTGTTACAGCATGGCTCCCATAGCTGTGCCTTCCATAATGGGATGTGTCCTCTTTCACCCTAAGCCAAAGCAAGGCTGGCCTTCCAGAGTGCACTGTAACAAGGAAAGTAACCAACACAGTGCAGCAGTGTTGGTGACAAAGGTCTGCAGCTTCCAGTCTGGAGAGTCTGTTTCCTTCTGGGTCAAGAGGATCTTCACTCTCCAGGAGAACAAGATGAAGACTGCTCAATGTACAGTGTAGTGTTTTTGCTGAGAATGTAAATAATTACAAACTGATAATGAACAAAGCTGACCTTTTCTTCTGGTCAGAGTATGAAGATGGCTGTCTCCTGTTCACCTTGCTTTCATTCCAGGATTTCAAAACAGGAGATTTAACCGACGGAGAAGGTCAGAAGCAAGTATGTGGTTTAGATACCCGTATCTTACCTTCACTACATTTTTTTTTTTTTTTAGCTTCCTTACTGTTGGTTCATAGTCCATGAGCTCTCAGAAGCTGAAGTCAGCTATCTCTGTGGGTTTCCCTATAATGACCTTGACTGCCCCCCCCCCAATTCATACATACACTTCCTCCTTCTTTTCTTCAGCAGGACTTCTGCAGCTCGACCCAATGCTTGGCTGTGGATCTCTGCATCTGCTTTCATCGGTTACTGGAGGTAGGCTCTCTGATGACAATTAGGTTATTCACCAAGTTCAGGCACCCTTTCCACTATTTCTAGGAGTCTCAGCTGGGGTCATCCTTGTGGATTCCTGGGTGTTTCCCTGGTATCAGGTTTCTCTCTAATCCCAAAATGCCTCTCCCACCCCAAGACATCTCTTGTTACTCTCCCACTCCAGTTGTCTCCAACCCTTCTCCTTCACCTAATCCTCCTAACCCTCTCCAAGGTCCCTTCCTCCCATCTTCCCCCATCCCCTGCCCCAATTTACCCAGGAGATCTCTTCTATTTGCCCTTCCCAGGGAAATCCATGCATTTCTCTTTGGGCCCTCATTGTTATTAAGCCTCTCTGGGGCTGTGGATTGTAGGTTGGCTATCATATATTTTTCTCCTAATATCCACTTATGAGTGAGTACATACCATATTAGGAAACCTGCAGGGGACCAATGTAGGCCCTGTGCATGTGCGTGTGTGTGTGTGTGTGTGTGTGTGTGTGTGTGTGTGTGTATGTGTGCGTGTGGCAGTTGTGTAGCTAGTCTGTTTGTATGGCTCCTAGCAGTGAGATCAGGACCTGTCCCTGGCACTTAGCTGGCTTTGGGAACCTGTTCCCCATGCTGGATTACCTTGGTCCTGCCTCAACTTGATGTGCCCATGCTTTGTTCAAGCCCATGGGACACCTGCCCCTTTCTGAATGGAGATGGAGGAGGAGTGGATGGGGAGGCTGGTAGATGGTTTGTGTGTGGCAGAGAAAGAATAGGAAGAGAGGAGGGAGGGAAAACTGAGGTCAGGATGTAAAATAAATGAAAAAAAATGTTAATTAAATACAATAAAATTTTTAAAAAGTATAATTTTTTTAGCTTCATTTAAATTTTTACTGACACCACACACAGTAGATTTGTGCCAACAGCTGAAACCAAATTTAGCTGCTCTAAACCAAGTTTAGAAATCAAGAAGGGAAGACCCATAAAATCCACATGTCTGAATGTCCAGCTCCCAGCTGATACACCTGCAACAGTCTGTTCAGTTTTCTATTTCCTTGTATCTTGAACTGTTTTAAGCACCCACCTTCTCCAGGATATAAACCTCATTATTTTCTAGCTATTACACCTCAAATTTTTAACATTTTTTTGTGTGTCAAAAAGAATTGGCTTGTATCAAAGCTTTCTTTAAATAACAAAGAGTATATTCCAAGGATGAACTACATGAAACAGTAAAATGGGAACTGCTAAGATAAGGGAGGAGAGGGAGGATGGGGAGGGCTGATATGATTAAAGCACATCATATGCATGAATGGAAGTGCCACATGAAACCCTTTGTTCAATTAATATATGCTAATGAGAAAGACCAAAGAAAGAAGAAAAAGGAAGCCCAAATGTAAAACGATGACCCCTAAATGAAACATGAAGCTAGAAGAAGAAACCCTTTCTCCCCTTAAGATCTCATAGTAGTTTTGAGTTAAATGAGTATAAATTCTTGCTTTAAAGAGATGTTAATCTATAATAAGCAAAGCAATAAAGAGTCTTTATTGTCTAATCGAGTTAATCGTCCATAAAAGCTTTAACTTCTACTAATTCTACAATTAAACCTAAGTGTGAAAGAGATAAGTGCCCTCCAACTTTATTGGTAGTCTCAGAAAGATAGCAATAAAAATGAAATATCTTTGAGTTTATTTTAAACAGTAGATCTATGTTATTAACAAGACAAAAGCTGCCAAGTGTATAATAATCCATTCATGTCACAGGTTACCCTATAGAGTGAACTGACATCAATTTATATAAGGATGATTACAAAGCCTGGAAGAGAAATGATACATTTCTGAGGTAATCTGATGAAGGTTGGTAATATTTGTGATTGTCCACAGGTCAGCCCCCCACAACACTACAAATCCTCTAGAGAGCAGAGAGAAATCGTAAGTAGGCTAGTTATTAGTGGTTTGGGCAAATTCTACAAATTAATAGCAAATAGAGCAATATAGGCAATGTTCAGGTACTGCGTAGGCAGTATCTATATATTACCAAAGAAGGCATACTTGTGCAATACCTGTTTTTAAGAAAAATTATTTTACTTAGATTTAAGATCAATAAAAACTAGAATAATCTCACAACATTTTTATTGGTATATGCTGTGGATCATCTTTTTGTACACTGTAAATATATATTACTCTCATTGTTAATAATCTGACTGGCCAATAGCTGGGCAGGAAGAAATTAGGTGATACAGTCTGAGACAGAGAGAATGCTGGGATGAGGAAGAAGGGCAGAGTCAGAGGAGGAGTCACAAGCCAGATGGAGAACAAATCAGACACACAAAATGGGATACAGGTAAATGCCATGAGCCTCAGGGCAGCACATAGATGAATAGAAATGGGTTAATTGACGTTTTAAGAGCTAGTTAATAATAAGCCTGAGCTATTGGCCAATCATTTACAATTAATATAAAGTTTCTGAGTAGTTATTTGGGAGCACTGCCAGCACATGAAAACTCCACCTTCAGGTGCAAGCAACTAAGAATGCATTACTTTGAAATCAAAATAAAACAAAAATAATAATTTGTAAAATAATCTTCATTTTAAAGAGCTGGAATACAATTTTCAAAAATTTTTAATTATTTAGAAAAAGAGAATGTTGCAGAATATTTGCTTAACTATGAAAGATTGTTGCATTTGTTTAACTACATAAATATGTGTTGCATTTGTTTAATTATGTAATGATGTGTTGCTGTTTTATCTTACCTGCTTAAGGTACCTTATTGGTCTAAAAAAAAAAAGCTGAATGGCCAATAGTGAGGGAGGAGGTATAGGTGGAACTTCCAGGCAGGGAGTATAAGGAGGAGGAGGAATTTAGACTCTAAGAAAGAAAGAAAAGAAGATGATCAGGAGACGCCAAGGGCCAGCCAGCTAGCTAGACATGGAGGAAGCAGAAAAGTAGGACATACAGAATGAAAGAAAGCTAAAAGGTTCTGAGGCAAAATGTAGATGAATAGAAACAGGTTAAATTAAGTTAAAAGAGCTAGTGGGACAAGCCTATGCTAAGGCTGAGCATTCATAGCATTAAGTCCCTGTGTCTTTATTTGGGAGCTGGTTGGCAGCCTAAAGAAAATACCAACCACAAGAGAATTCCTATTAAATTTCTCATGTGAATTTATTGCTAGATTGATTTAAAAAAAAAGAATGGAATCCAACTTTTAATTGCAACATGCTAAAAGTATTAAAAATAAGTATTCTTACAGCTTTATTGGAATCCAATGTTATTTGTCACTATCTGCTTGTGAAGCTTCATTAATGTAGGAAGGCCTGTTACAATAGTTCATTTGGAGGGTGCTTGCCTAGCTTGTATGAGGCCTTGGATTCAATCTTCAGAAATGCAGTGACAATAACAACAACAAAAATGATAACACAAAAATCTATTATGAAATTGTACTCCAAGAATATCCTTTAGAGCAATGAGATCAGATTAGATCATCAGGCCAGAAGAAGCACACACAAAAGTATAGATGGACAAGGAACCATAGGAAAGCCATACCTATGTATCATATCTCTCACTAGGAGTGTAACAGGCTCTTCAAAAGATCTGTGTAATTAGAGCATGGACATGTCAAACAAAAGAATCTGAGGTGGGAAATGAGCACACCTTAAGTTTTTCATTATTATTAAAACTTCAGGGGCCTGAGAGATGGCCCAGTGAGGGTAAAAGCACTAGCCAACCCTAAGTTGTCCCCTACTCCACTGCAACACACACACACACACACACACACACACACACACACACACACACACACACACACACACACAAATAGAATGCATATTAAGGGCTGGAGAGATGGCTCAGAGGTTAAGAGCACTGACTGCTCTTCCAGAGTTCCTGAGTTCAATTCCCAGCACCCACATGGTGGCTCACAGCCATCTGTAATGAGACCTGGCACCTTCTTCTGTATACATAAAAAATAAATAAATCTTTAAAAAAAAGAATGCATCTTTAAAAAAGAGTTTTAAAGAAGTTCACTTTTCAATCAATGTTAATTTCACAGTGAAATTGAGAGGAAATTACAAGCATTTCAGATATACCTTCTGCTTCTGCATATGCTTAATTTTTCCATTGACAACATCTTAGTCCTGAATATTAGGTATCTTTGCAGATGAAGCCACATTGACATTTGATCATCTACAAAAGGCCACAGTTTAGTACACCAACAGTCTATCTTGGTATTGTGCATCCTGTAGCTTTGGAAACATGTGTAATGTGAACCCATCATTAGATTTTCATACAGAGTCATATAGGATTTTACCTGTGCGGTAAGTACCCCATGCTCCACTTACTCACTCCTTCTTTATTCAGCCCTCACAACCCTGCTCTTTTTTAAAATCACATTGCAATTTTGTACTTTTTAAAAATTACATAGATGAAATTATGTATTTGGCTTTTGAAATCATGAAGACTGACTCCTGTTTTTTAATACTATACATTTAATCTCCCTATCTACTCATGGTCATCTGGAAGCTTGTCACTTTATATTACTGAATAATATAACATTCTCAGAATGAGCCATAGATTATTTATCCATTAATTATTGAAGGACATCTTGATTGCTTCTAAATTTTCACATTTACCAATAAAACAGTTTTTTTGTATATATATATATATATATATATATGCTCTTGCTGGTATATGTTCTTAATATATAAATATTTAGGCATATCCAGGCTTCATTTCTTGCTGCTGTAATAAAATACCCTGACAAAAGCAGTTTGAGGGTAGAAGCATTTATTTTAGTTCACAATTTCAGGTTACAACCTACCATAGCAGGGGCATTATAGGATGCAGGAATGTGAAACAGCTAGTTATAGTCAGACAACAGCAGAGAGAAAATGAACAAACACATCTGTGTTTCCTCTCAGACCCCTTTCTCTGCCTCTGCCACTCTATAGTTTAAGATCCCATACCTAGGGAATGGTGCCACTCACAGTGGGCATGTCTCCATCCTCATTACCATAATCAAGATAATTGGCCACAGACATGTCTACAGATCAACCTGCTCTACACAATCCCTCACTGAGACCTTCTAAAGAGATTTTACATCATATCAAAAGAGAACTCAAACTAACCATCACAATTTAGAAATATGTTATGGATGTACAGTATGGATTTTTTAATATGTAATATTACAAATATAGTATGGATAACATTGTAGTAAACCTTCCAAGTGTCTTCTAAAATAGATGTCATATTTCTCATTTCTCCTATTTCATCAGCATTTGGGATTTTTATTATTTTAGATTTTGATGATCCTAACAGTCATCCCTTATTGTTATTTTGAATTTTAGTTTTTAATAAATGAATATATGCAGCATTTTTCCGTATATTTATTTGCTACTTGTATATATTTAATGCGGTGTCTTTTGCGCTTGTAAAACAGATTGTTCATTTCCTTATTTTTGATGTTTAATAGTTCTTTGTAGCTTTTTTTGCTTAACAAATTATTTTTAAAAATTCAGGTTTTTCAAGCATTTTCTCAAAATCTATGGTTTCTTTTATGACTGGAGTTGCCATTTGCAAAGCACAGATTACATTAGTTGTTTCCTTCATGGATCTTACATATGTTGTGGGTTATTCACCAGAGAAGACTGCTCAGACATGGGTTTAAGCCAATAAACAATCTTATTAGCTGGCCAGTGACTACACTGGGTGTTCGGAATCCCAGTGTAGACCTGAGCCTTTGTTAGGGTTAACTACACACACACACACACACACACACACACACACACACACACACACACACACACACACACACACACACACACCATGTTCTGGATTAACATACTTCATTTAATAAGAGCAGTTAGCCAGAAGTGGAACTACAGAAGCTAAAAAGCAAAGTTAGTACATTTTGAGACTTTCTCAGAACTATGCCCACCTTGGTAGATGAGGTCTTTATTTTCATTTTTTTTGGCAGATGGTGCTGTCTATGTGCTGAGTTTTACGGGCTGAATGGTACTTTCATCATGGAATCAGTTGTGCTAAGTTCTGGGGGCCTACTAAGTTCTGGGACCCTGTTAACATTCCCCACTGGTCTTAGTGAATGAGACAAATCTTGAACTTATACTGCTTTAGTTTAAGATGCAGGGCCTGTTGTTAATCCAATCAGAATGAGAAGTAAAGGGCAGCCAGTGTTGGTAACAGAGTAGTTAGCCAGGGGAACCAAGAGAACAGAGACTGGTAATACCTCTAGGGCCTGATCAACCTGTCTACTTGGTTTGAAAAGCACTAGAAGAGGCATATTTAGGTAAACCATTGGTACATACCCACTAAGTGGTCTCAGGGGCTAGGTAATATCATCATTATCCAGATGAATTAACCCATAAGGCAGACTAGCAGGCATCAGAACAAGGAGAAGTGCCCGGGTTAAGTCCTCTAATGTTAACTTGGGCTGCCTCAGTCACATGAACTTTGTCTGTCAGTGGGCTGGCAGTCTGGTTAGTTCCTATTCCTATGTAGAACAGAGGCCAGGTGTCTAAGCATAATCAGCAATCATGGCCGATTTTTGGTTAATAGTTAATAGATTAAATAGTTAATAGATTAACTCTATCCCCGGGGTCCCTTTCTGTGTCACAGAGTTTGATTCTCCTGTTTTTTTTTTTTTTTTTTTCCGAGACAGGGTTTCTCTATGTAGCTTTGCGCCTTTCCTGGAACTCACTTGGTAGCCCAGGCTGGCCTTGAACTCACAGAGATCCACCTGGCTCTGCCTCCTGAGTGCTGGGATTAAAGGCGTGCGCCACCACTGCCCGGCTGGAAGCCTCAGTTTTACAAACCCACTTTTTTTTTTTCCAATGGAAACTCCCTTCTTCTTGGCAATCAGGGGCCCACCCATAGGGCATTCGTAGAATTGTAAATTTCCTATTTTTATTTCAAAAGATAAACCTCCATATCTTTACTTTCTCTAATACAACCAGACATTTAAAGTGGGCATCAGTGAGCAAAAGTCAAGATGAGTGTGGGTGCTGGTCTGTGGTCACACTATACCTTCTCTGTGTTTGTCTTAGTTCCCTGGCCCAGGCCTGGGGGCCATAGGGATTGGACAATAATCCTGTGTTTATACCAAACACAAGTCACAGTAGGAGGCAGAGGGGCAGGGAGTGGAAGGGCCTGAGGGCCCAATAAAATATTTCAGTGAGTCCATAGTCCGGAGACACTCCATTTGACATCATCTGTGGCTTTTACTTTCTTGGCCTAGGGGTGTAGTGGATCCAATAGTGTAATGCTAGCTACGTTCACAGAGTGAATTACCATGTGGAGTCCTTTCTAAGTTGTTTTTAGTGGACCTTGTGCTATCTGACTGACCTAGATAGGATCGTGGGACTGGAACAAGGGGAAACTGATGCTGGACTCAGAGATTGGCTGGGTCTCTGAGATAGTCCAATAAATAGCCTTTTTGGAGGATTGGAGTGTCTGCAGTGACTTGAGAAAGGAATGGCTAGAAAGTTCTGCCAGCTTTTGGTCTCTGAGGCAGGGCAGCAATGGGGAGAAGATCTTCTAAACATAATCTCATAAGGATTAAATCCCTCCCTATGGAATGTAGCAGGCCTGAAGTAAAGCAAAGGGAAAGAGGCCTGTCTATCCACCCTTTGCTGGACTCAAACGAGAGTTGTTAGAGCTTTGTTTAATGTTTTGTTTATTCCTTTTACCTGGCCAGAATCCCAAGATCCATACACACAATGAAGTTTTCAATCTATATTTAAAGCTTTAGCTATTAATTGAGAGGGGTTGGCTAAGAAAGCCAGACCTTTGTCTGACCCCATTGCTAAGGGGAGGCCAAATCTGGGGACCAGTTCCTGGAGAAGCATTTTAGCTACTATCTGAGCAGTTTTAATCTGGGTGGGGAATGCTTCTACTCACCTGTAAAAACCAGTAAATATTTTATCCTTCCCTAGCAAGTCAGATCTCGGTGAAGTCAGTTTTCCCAGAGTTTGCTGGGGTGTTGGGTAAGGGCTCTCTGTTTTGGATTTACTTGAGCACAAACCTGGCATCTGGCTGAGATGCCACACTAGGCTGTCCAGTCTAGGGATAGCATATCTTGGTCTGAGTAACTGAGAAAGTTTCTCAGACGCAGATGAGTAGCCTGGTGAAGGTTAGTTACCGGAGTCCTGCTGGTTGTTTCTGGGGGAATGATCATTCCCTCTGGTGTGTTTCATCAACCTCTGGGGTTGACCTGCCTGTTTCTTCTTTACCATGGAGTCTTAGGCAGCACCAGGGTGTGATATGTCATCAGAATATCAATAGGCCCCACTGATCATAGGGCCATTTGTCAGCCTACAGCTCAGCAGCTCAGCAATGGAGGATAGCAACTTGTAGAGAGAGCCCAATAGCCTCTAGGAGGGCTAAGATTTTTATAATGTCCCTTCCCAGCAGTAAAAAGTCCTCTTTCTCTGTAGATCATACCATGGACTTGCCCAGTAGTAAAAGCATACTGACTGATGGTATATCATAGTGGACTTTCCTTTTCCTCATCTGAGAGCCTAGGTCAAATCAAGCAGTTCTGCTCTCTAGGCTAAGGTATATGGCTTAGGCCCAAACTGTTTCGGTAACAACTACAGCTTCCATATACCTGGTTTCACCTTTCATTTCCTGACATTCATGGATGTGCATCTGTGTCATCAGGCAGCCGAATTGATGGCAGTGGATTTCACAAACTGGACTAGATAGTGGGCCTGGGGTACACAGTCATTAGACAGACAGCATTTGGTGCTCCTCAGAGGAGGACTTCTACGGTGTCATGGAGTGCTATGAATATAAGATCGTGATCCAAGTTTACTTGTTTGCTTTCTTTTATTAAACTAGCAGTAGCTTTTGGGTGGGCCATCCCATGGCTTTCGGGTACAATGGTTTGGACAGATATGTTTATAGGGCATTTCCATGGCTCCAAATTTTGGGTTACAATACCTTTTGTCTCTTGTTTCATGGACAAACAAACAAAAAGGTTTTGAGACATCTGGAAATTCTAGGACGGGAGCAGAAGTCAGAGCTATTTTTAAAGTCTCAAATGCCTTTACTTTAGTCTCAGTCCTGATTAGGGGCTTAATTCCCCACTTTGTGTTGGTGTATAGGGGCCTTACTTTTTCCACAAACTCTGATATCCAGAGACAGCAGTATCTGGCTGCACCTACGAACTCTCAAACCTGTGTCTTAGTCTTTGGAGTTGGGAGCTGAAGGATGGTAGCAATCCTACTCTGAGACAGGCTCCTTGTTCTTCCCTTTAGCCGGTAGTCAAGGTAGGTAGTCTCTGATGTACAAAGTTGTACTTTCTTAGCTGACATTTTATAGCCCAAGGTCTGTAACTCTTGCAGCTATCCTTCAGTGGCCCTTTTATAATCTATTTTCCCAGGAAACTTCTGATGGAAGGGCAGGAAGTCTGCATTTAGTGTCTTTAAATGCCAGGGCAACCTGGTCCAGGAATATTGCCCACTGTAACCTCCCCCTAGGTCTGTCCATTTAAAAGCAAAGATGGGTTGACTCACCTCTGCCAATGGGAGGCTGAAGAACACATCTTTCAGGTCCAAGATAATGTACACCTGTTTCTCTGGAAGAATCAGACTCATAAGAATCAGAAGTCCCAGGTTTCATCATAAGTGCTCCGGAGAGGTATATTCCAGGGTGACTGGTAGGGCACCAGGATGTCTGTCTCATCAAGCTTGGCAATGTAGACTGTAACTTCCCCTTTTGTTTCCAGAGTCATTGGATGTTGTTTAATCTGGATGTGCAGGTAGCAGAACTGGTTGGATGAATATAGGAGGGTGGTGTTGGGCCAGTCTGGGGGGATTGGTTTCTGCCTATACCCTGGGGAATCTTTGTTGTCAATTTGAGAGAAAGTTCAGCTGTATCTTTTGACTGCAGGCAGAATTTTCAGGTAGAAGATATTCTATTGATAGAGGGTAAGACAACCAAAATTCTGCTGGATATCTGTAAGTCTGCTCATCATCAGAGAAGATGACAGTGGCTTTTAATTTAAGCAAAAGATCTTGTCCAATCGGTTCTCTGCTGTTAAACACCCTTTGAGCTGTCCCCAGCAACCGGGACCTGCTCATACCTTTAATTTCTTTTTTCTTTTTCTTGTTTTAGCTTTTTATAACTTTTAAAAAAATATCTGGGTGGCAAAAAGGTTTCTAGCAGCTGTCTTTAATCTTCCTAAAATATACCTAGTGAAAACTAAAGTCTGTTCTGTGTTCTGTCCAGGTTTTGCCTGGCAGCAATCCCTGTGCCCAGACCAGGGGCAGGTGGTTTTTTTTTTTTTTTTTTTTAACTTTTCTTTTTCAGGGACTGGTGGCTTATGTGGATCATTGGTTAAAAAAATGACACATAAATCATGAAAGAGAAAGGAGTGGAATTTTCTCTTTTCCTTTGGGCTCAGGCACAGAGTGGAGGGAATGCTCACCTGGGAAAACTATTTCTCCCTCCCTGTGTGGTCTCTGCTTAGGTGGCAGCAGAGCCCTGGGTGAGAGGCCTAGCCCTTCCCCACCCCCACCTGGGAACCAATCCTGACTGCAAGCAGGTGTCAAACAGCAAGACAAGCAAGCATTCCCGCTCCTGGAGGGGCACAGGTGGAGGGATATCTTGGTTTCTCTAGATTGTCTGGAAGAACCAAAAGGATTTGGGTCCCTCACAGGAGAGAGCACAGGTTTTAAGCTGGGTAGAGGGAGGGTCTCACGCAAGAGAAAGCCACTGGTCAATACAGGAAAACAAAACTGATAGAAATACACACACACACACATACACACACACACACACACCAGAGATAAAGAGAGAAAGAGATACAATAAAAACAGGATCCAGTGACATTTCACATGGTTCCCAGATACAGGATCAATAGCCACATCTGACCTCGCCTATGTGTCCAAACAGAAAGCAACTCTAACAGACTTACCTCTTGAAGTGACAGACCAAGCAACTTTCTAACTTGTTTTCTGTTGGTGTAGAGGTATCAAGCAGTGCTATATAAACAGTGATTGATCAAAGGGAGCCCTGGGGACCTGGAATATCAGGACCTGGAATATCTCAGGTTGTACACCTCTAGGAATCCCCTGACCATCACACTCTCCCTTGCTCCAAGGGGCTCTGAGATTCCTGGTGCCTTGAGGCCTGGTCTCTGGGATCTCAGTAGAACCTCCAGAAATATGTGGTATTCACCAGAGAAGACAGCTCAGACATAGGTTTAAGTCAATCAACCTATGGCTTTAGCCACCTGGGGACTACACTCGGTGTCCAGGATCCCACTGTAGCCCTGAGCCTTTCTCAGGGTGAGTTTTAAGCACAGAAACAATGTTTTCGGTTGACATATTTCAGTTTACAAGAACAGTTAGCCAGAAGCAGAACTACAGAAGCCAGGTTAGTTCTGAAATGTTTAAGGTGGGGTAATTAGAGGAGGTGGGTTACTGGGTGTGGGTGTGCACCTGGGGATCTGTTTTCTCTTCCAGTCTTGTCTTTTTCACTTTGCTTCCATGAACAGCATCCTACTCTAGGCTCCCAGTACCATGATGTTCTGTTACCTCAGGCAGAGACACTATGGAGCCAAGGACCGTAGACCAAAACCTTTAAAACCATGAGCCCAAATGAACTAGTACTGTTGCAGAATATTGTTCACACTGTGTGAAGTTGTGACACCGTGATTGGTTTAATAAACAGCTGAATGGCCAATAGCTAGGCAGGAGAGCATAGGTGGGACTTCTGGGGAGAGAAAGGTGAACTCTGGGAAGAAAAGGGGCAGAGAGACACTAGTGAGACACTGAAGAAGTCAGACATAAGGAGAGGTAATGGGGTCATGTGGCCGAATGCAGATGAAAAGAAACAGGTTAATTTAAGTTATAAGAGCCAGTTGTGAAAAAACCTAAGCTAAGGCCAAGCTTTCACAATTAATAATAAGTCTCCATGTCCTTACTTTCACAATTAATAATAAGTCTCCATGTCCTTATTTGTAAACTGGTGCTCCAAAGAAAAGTCAGATTACAATTACTCTCAAAGGCATTTTTTCCCTTCCTTCTGAATACATATTCTTTTTATTTCCTTTCCTTGTCTTATTGCACTGGCCAGTATTGAGTACAATGTTGAAAAGCTTGGTGCAAGGGAGATCCTTGTTGTGTATGTTATTTAGTGAAAGTCTTTGAGTTTTTCACCATGAAGTAGGATGTAAACAACTATAGGTTTGCATAGTTATTCCTTAACAAGTTCAGCATGTTTTCTTACCTTCTTTATTTTCTGAGGGTTTTTCTTTTCCTTTTGGAAACCAATAATAGGATGAGTGATGAGCTTTTGCCAATTTTTTTTTCTGAAAATATGCCATTTTTCCTCATTATGATGTGAATGTAGTAGTGGAATTGTATTCACTGATTTTTTTTTAAAAATTGTTTCTTATATTTTTAAGAATTATATTAAAATTGTATGATCTCTTCCTTCCTTTTCCTCTCTCCAAATGCTCCCACATACCCATAAAAAAGGACCTCTTTGCTTTCATTCAGATTCATGGCTTCTTTTTCCATTAATTGTTGTTACACACACACACACACACACACACACACACACACACGAGCATATACTATCACATATCTATATATATTGCTATCTTTCTATCTATCTATCTATCATCTATCTATCTATCTATCTATCTATCTATCTATCTATCTATCTATCTATCTATCTACATGTATATACATTTGTATATATAAAACTTAGTCTGTATAATGTTACTTGTATGTATGTTTTCAAAGCTGATCATTTGGTATTGGATATCCAATTGATGTGTCCTCCCTAGGAAAGACTATTTCTCCTGCTGTCAGGACTTCAATTGCCTGTAGTTCTTTGTGTAGGGTAGAACATTACTGCAGTTCTCATCAGTCAGCCTCTACACACACAGCTTCTTTACAGGAGCTCTAGTTCACACCTCCAGCTTGTCCTGCATGTTTAACTCAGGTGCCCCTTTCCTACCCTAGCAGGTCCTGTGGTCTGGTCTTGATCCTTCAACTCCTCTGCTGCAGTTCTACCTCTTTTCTGTCAGTCTGGCTGATCACTGATACAGTGCCCATACCACGGCTGTATCTTAAAAAGAAGTCCCTAGCCCTGAACATATGTATATTCTGCCTGACTCACCTGATTCACCCTGGACCCTTATTCTATCCTATATCGGGCTTTGTATTAGTCCTAATTGCTTTCTCAATTCTCAGAATTCAAATGCATCTTCTGAGTCATTGGGACTCCAAATCATATTTCCTTCCTTAATTTCTACCAGTAGATGTTCAAAATTATAAGATAAAATTTAAACAATTTATGCATTTATCCATACTCCTCCATGTTCTGGATTCTTTTTCTTCCTTCCATAGCTGTGCTTTTCTTTTGGTTCCTTCCTTCCTTCCTTCCTTCCTTCCTTCCTTCCTTCCTTCCTTCCTTCCTTCCTTCCTCCCTTCCTTCCTTCCTTTCTTCTTCCCTTCCTCCCTTTCTCCCTCTTCTGTGTTCAGATTCCTATAATGGAGGCATGTGGGCATCTTCTGGGTTCAGATTCCTATAATGAAGGCATGTGGACAACTTCTGGGTTCAGATTCCTATAATGAAGGCATATGGACATCTAGGAATGTGAGAAGAATTGTTCAGGATGAATCTGGAAAATGTCTGCTTTGCTTCTATGGTCTGGTGAATAATGGCTAGACTAAAGACAGGAAAAACACCAGCTCTGAGGAGGTCACCCCTTGCTGACTGCTTGCACCCTGATTGTGATAGTTATGTAAATACCCAACAGCATGATTAGCAAAATCCCTGCCTCTGCAAAGGAGAGCCATTGCTTCTTCTGTATCAAGAAACCTTGGTATTTTGCCTGCCACGTACTGTATTTTGCCATCATCTGTTTGTGAGCTTTAAAAACATGAGCCTACAGTTCTGAGAGACACATCTAGAAGAGGATCACTAATCACACTCAAACTGGAGCCAATGAAAGGAGCCAAAGGGTCACCTGAATGTGCTGGCTCTGTTAGGGAGGGAAATGTCCATACTTGGCTCTTGGACTTAAATTAACTTTAGAGAACTTTCTTTTTGAGAGTGCTCTGTCTTTTTCCAAGCTTGGGGCTATTTTGCAAATTTCCTTGGTAGGTTTGCATTCTATGTAAGGAACTTACTGACTAAGACAGACATGCTGCTTCGTCAGGTTATCTGCTGCTGGCATTCTGGTTTTGTTGTCACCGAAGGTCAGGCGTATCGAGGAGCAGTGGTGCTAGTGCAGGTGGCAGTGGGAGGAGGCCCTGTTGCCATCCTGATAAGTCTCACAAGGCTTGGCCAACACACACTGCAAGTCCCAGATTGGAGGACTGACGTAACTGCAGGCACGAGGTTCCTTTAAGATGCTGACTCTTGTGATAAGGTGATGAAGAACTAGAAAGATGACTCAGTAGTTGGGAGCACTGGCTGCCCTTCCAGAGGACCTGGGTTTACTTCCTGATACCCATATGGCAGCTCACAACTGTCTGTAACTTAAGTCCCTGGGGATCTTATGGCCATGTGGACACTGCATGGACATGATGCAGAGACATACAGGCACACAAAATAGCCATACACATAGAATAAAGGGAAAAACAGATTTTAGAAAAGATGATGATGTTTCTTGCCTTGAAGGAGATGATATACAATTGTATTTCCAAGGAAATGATTTTAATTATGCTTACCAAAATATCACTTTTGAAACCTAAACCACTACAGTAGAAGAAATAGAAATTATATTTATAAAAATATTTCTGTAAAGAAAGTAAACTGGTAAAACTGAGACTTACATTATGCTTATCACTCTTACTTTATCTTTATGCAATGTAGACATATCAAAATATGGTACTTGACCCTATATAAAGATATTATAGCTGTTATGAGTAAACTAAAATGAGACAATTTTAAAGGTGATTGCCTGAAAACATTTATACTCAGGAAGTCTCCAGGTCTCAAGTCAGTGTCCAACATTATTTGTAAATCCATGTAGAATCCATGATAGACTTTGAGTTTCTCTGCAATCATTGTGACCTCTCCCTTACCACATGCCCCCATCAAATGTCATCTACTGGAATGTCTGCCTAGGTGATGGTAAAGAAGCAGGCAAGCATTGGGGATGTGTTAGCAGCCTGGGGCTCCACTTGTTTTAGGACATGCACATCCCTTTGCTAATGCCTTTGGCATCCTGAGACCCTGATCTGCCAGAACTATGCAACCTAAGAAACTGTTTAAAACTTTGGACCCCCATCTTCGTTAAGGTGCATGCATAGCCTACTACACTGAACAGTGGGATAAGTTTCTCTTCTTATTAACAACACAGATCCTATTCAGTCACGCTCCAGTTAGGACCAAGCATGAGAGAACAGGAGGTGGGGTGGGGTGGGGTGTTGATTTGCCAAAGGTTGGTTTTGGTGTACGTACAATAAAGCAAACTGTGTCTTCTAAGTCAATTTTTGGGGAAAAAACCCCTTATTTACTGTCTTTGGCCTATGAACAATTGGATATGTATATGATTAAAATCACATGCACTATGGGATATGCACAATAGGAAAAGTTACATAATTTAAATTTGTAAATCAAAACAGAGATTCAGCCAAACTGCATCCTATAGAAACTCACCAGGGTCTCTTTCCTTTAGACCCCATAGAAGAAGACTCAGGCAAAACCTGGGGCCCTTGAATACTCTCACTCACGAGGCCTGCTGTCATTCTTAACAATGTTATTTCTTTTTAATATGTACTATGCCTTTGCTGTGAATAAAGCATTCTTAATACTTTTTAAGCTGTCCATTTCATTTCTTGAATAAGATGCCAGGTGTTACCATTCTCGACACCCTAATGGCTGTGCATGTACTGTCAGCATTCAGGCAAAATGCTTAGTCCCTCTAGGGCCTTATGTCCTACATAATCTTTGTTCAGCATGGCCATGTAATCTATGCACATGCACATGAGTGGCATGGCTGTATAAACCCCTATGCGCATGCGAGAGGTAATCCTTAAAAGCAGACCCCACCCCTTCCTCATTTCTCTCCAGCAGGCCTGCTGCACTAGTCCCAACGTTCCTCCCCCTATCCCCCAAAAAACTCTTAAAGGGGTTTTGTTGTGTCTCATGGTCTGTTCGTGCCCGGTAAATAACACCAAGGACCTGAGAATACCCATCTCAGACCTCAGCTCCTAGTAGCAATCTTTGTAGATATTCTAAATATGTGTACTTCTAGGGACTATTTAAGTCAACTTTCTGTCATGACAACATACCTGAGGAAACGCCTGTATAAGTAGGAAAGGCTTATTTCAGTTCATTACTTCAGTAGGCTTGGTCCACGGTGGCCTGGTTCTGTTGCTTCTGACCTGTGTTGGTGCAGAGCATGTGGAAGGGAGCATACCATACAGCAAGCTCCCACTCAGTGGCATCTGGGAAGCCAAGTGGAAAATAAAGGGCCCAGGATTCTGCAGCACTTTTAAGTACATGCTGCCATGACTTATCTTCCCTCAGTAGCCTGCAACTCCTGAAAGTTCAACTACCTCTCAATAGCACTGCATGCTCAGGAACAGACTTTCAACACATGCCCTGTGGAGATCATTTCAAATCCAATACCTCTAATACAAAGCATATGTCCATTCTTTTCTTTTAAAAGTTTATATAGTATAAGTGTATCCAGAGAAAGTCAAATCTGTCTTATAAGAAATTGTATCTTCTCATTAAAACTAAACCTACAAGATGGCCAAGGGTAGGCACAAATCTCTTCCTGTCACCAGCTCTCATCAGCCTAGATGTGCAGCAACTGAAAGCAATTTCCTTTGACCTTTCCAGTGACCTTTATGAGACTAAACATCCTCTGCTCAAGCCTGCCTCCTGCAGGACCTGGCTATGCATCAAAAGTCTGAGTAATTGACATGCCTTTTACCCTAGCCTTTTTCAGCATCACAAGGTTAAGTGGAAGCAGAGACCACAGCAAGTGTTCAGCGCTCACTTTCCTGGCTCAGTTAAAGCCTTTCTTCGCTTATTTGTTCTTTTCATTTTATTTTGTGATTGATTTTCATAAGAGGGAGCTTTGCTCATAATCTGTCCATCTAAAACAGTGTGTGATTATGGTCACACAGCAAAAAGCCCACGTGGTGCATTTATTTCCTATGCTATTTACAATCACTGCAAATGCTATGAAAAAAAAAATGTCAGTCTGAATGCACAAATACCACTTTGACATCATTCATCAAGAACACCACAGTATGGTATAGACAAGCTGGGGCTGTCAAATCTAGAGGGGCGTGTACTCATTTGCTGCCTTGGTAAATTATACAAGCCACTCTGCAATCATGAGGCTGACAAGGGAGTACTCTCTTCTACCATGATTTGGTGATTAGCAGAACGCACCATAGTAAATTAACTGGAGATGTTTGGAGGGTTTTCCCTTAATATTACAGGCACAGGGCTGCTGCATTGTTCCATTATTGTGCTTTGCCATCTGGACTGCTGCTCAATGGTAGCGTCCTCTTCTTCCCAAAGGGGAGAACAAGACAAATGCTCTCGAACATTTCTTACGCCTGTTTAAACAAATTTCTGGGGGTCCACAGTAGGTCCTGCTACCCCTCCCCTTCACTCTCCCTCCCTAAATAACCCGGCAAGGAGGAAGAAAGAAAGAAATCTTATGTCTCCCAATTTCCCATTCTGATACCCAGTGTGGTGCCATTAAATAGTCCCCTTCTGGAGTGGGTCTAATTGGCCGATATATGGGGGCTTTCTATTGATGCTTTCTAGTCAACTTACAGAGTACTTACATGTATATAATTTACCACGTGAAGGTCACTTTCTTCACCCTTATTATTCTGCTGTTTAAATTGTCATTCACCGTGAATTTCCATGTAATTAACTGGTTTGGTGGCAATTTCAAGCACTTCAGAAAGACAAAGGACAACCTGTGAAATGCAGCATTCTTGCTTCTGCAAACACACGGAGAAGCATTGCTCGTCGCTCCCCTGGACCACCAGATGTCAGCCTAAATTGAAGAATAGAGTGGAAACCATGTTTCATAATGTGCTGTCTCGTTTGCCAGATGGAGTTTTACACAGCCGTGCAGGAAGAGCCAGGCTGTCGCGCCTGGACTGCAGAGTTAGCACAACCTGAACTTCCGCTCCGCAGCGTTTTGGGTGATGGAACGTGACCGGAGCGTAGGTCACTGATAGCTTAATTTATGAGGATTGGTTTTGTTAATTCAAGTGCTTCAAAAGTCGCTGTTAGAGCTTTAGTCCATTTAATTGTGTCTGACTTTTGCTTTACTCTTGCTGTGGGAAGACAAACTGCTGGACAGAGGAAACAGTCTTCTCTTTACTGCTGTTTTTCCGTTTGACTCCACGTGCATGGTTTACTGTGATTTCCATGTCAATCAGCACTTTCACATATAGGAAGCAGATTGTTTTTAATTGACTTACAGCTGAACACAAACAAGTACATGTAAATGCTAAACTACATTAACTATGTGTCACTTTTTAAATTTTTTTTTAAAAATTTATTTTATTTTTGTATCACTTTTTATTTCACTATGTTAATTCAACAACCAGGACACGTAAAGATTTTTTTCCCCCTATGTTAGTAACAAGCTCTAAACTGGAAGATTTTGTAGATGTGGCTTGGCAGGATTAACTGGTTGTGTTTTAGGATAGCAGAGGATGTCTGTTGTAATTTTCATTAATGTATTCAGCATTAAACATGATGGGAAACTCCATTAACACATCCATTAAGACAAACCATGAGAGATACAAGCAAAGGGATTTTACTTCTTGTTTTTTGAATTTCACATAGCATGGGTAATACATTAAATAACAGAGTGAGGGAAGAGAGGGGGAAAGATTGAGATTAAGAGAGTCAGAGAGAGAGAGAGGGTTCACTCTATTGTTTGTTTTGTTTAGGACTTGCTCTTGCTGGTACTACTGCTATATCAATGAAACAGTTTTTCTACCATCTCTATAGCTTCTTGAATTTTGAGCCCTGGCATTTATTTGAACACCACCAGCCAGTTCTTATCTTTTATCCCCTCTGCTATGAAAACTCAGTTCTCTTTGGAACCAGTGCTAATAAGAATAAAACCTCACATTTGCTTATCATTCTGAGAAGAAAAGCACTTCTGACATTCTACACACATGATTTTCCTACCTTCTTCATAAAGTAGGTCGACACATGCATGTGAATTTCAGAACGGTTGAAAGCCTGTAGCTGCACAGCATATCAGAGCCAATACAATCCCACTCTGAGCAATCTAACAGAGCTTTGATATCTTCACCTCATTTTAGAACTAGATTATTGGGAAAGAAGAATAGGACTAAACATCACCTTTATTGTGTTTCATTTGGTCTGATTTAATAAGAAGGTGTCCAGAGCAACTTTGTGAAGAATAAAATCTGAAGGCTTGCATTTGATTAGAGCCTAAATAGTAAGTTGCATAGTTGAATCTCAAGCACCTGATATATAGGCCTTCTTTTTTCTTAGAGATTCTTACAGGGTTATTAATCTCTGCCATACTATAATCAGTTTAGGGTATAGATTTTTTATTACTTCTAAAAATTAATGACCTTACACCTTGCTGAACACAATCCAAATAGAGAATGAATAAATTTGACACCTGTCCTTTTAGCAATGAATTATAATGAAAACTGAAAGGATATCGAACAAGCTTATCCAAATGGTTGACATCAGTAGGTGCAGATATGAAATAAAGACCCTATTTCCATGAGTACAATTAGAGATGGAACCTAACCACATACTTTCAAACAGAGAATGAAATCACATATCACATTAGAGAGCTTTTATTTTTGTTTATTTTTTATTTATTTATTTTGTTGTTGTTGTTCCATCTAAAAGCAGCACAGGCATTATTTGGCTCACCTGAACCTGGCTGTGAGCTGCAAAGTGTCAAGTCAAAAGAAGAGGCTGGTGAGAGGGCTCAGTGGGTGAGGACAAGTCTGGTGAGTCCCTAAACCCTATAAAGGATGCAGAGAATTGACTGCACAAAATTATCCTCTGATCCCTGCACTTAAGCTCTGTTGCTCTGTACACGTGTTGCTGGGGCTTACATGGACAAAACTCATAGTCGACAATACTTTCCCATGAGTCTTTGTTGTTATTTTCCAAGAACTACAACTCCCAGCATTCCAGAAAGTAACCTGGTGTTTGTTAACTTCAGCTTTCACAATGTCTTGCAAGTCTCCTTGGGGTTACTTTGAAAAGTACTATGCAGCAAAGGCACATATATGCAAAACTGCAGAGGGATTTAATGATTCACATGCTAACAGTGTCCTTGAGGAAAGACATGTCACCCTTGACTCTAAGTGCTTTATTTTAGCTCATAAACCCTCCTTTAAAACTCCATTGACTGTAACTATTTAGCACCTATTAGTAGTGCCTTAGACTCTAGGGGTTAGCTACATCTCAACTATTTGAATTCTGAAGGTCAGTTTTGATCACTCTTTAGCAACCTCTAGGCATTTTTCTTTAAAAAAAAATAAAACTTCTATGGCTGAAAAATATCAGGTGCTTGTACAGGTTAGTTTTTAATCAACTTGACACAAGTTAGAGTCCCCTGGGAAGAGGGGATCTCAGTCCTGGAATTAACTCCATCCGACTGGCCTGTAAGCGTGTCTCTGGGGGCATTTTCTTGACTGATGGTTTATATAGGAGGACCCAGCCCACTGTTGGTGGTGCCACTCCCTGGGCAGGTAGTCTTGGACTGTATGAGAAAGCAGTCTGAGGAAGTCACAGGAAGCAAGCCAGTAAGCAGCATTTTTTTTTTTTTCATGGTCTCTGCTTCAGTTTCTGCCTCCAGGTTCCTGCTCAGAGTTCCTGCTTTGGCTTCTCTTGGTGATGGATTGTCAAGTCTTAGGTATTCTAAGATGACATAAACCCTTTCCTCTTCAAGTTGTTTTTTGATAATGGTGTGTATATATCACAACAACAGAAAGCTAACTAGAACAGTGTGTTAAAGGTTACAGCCCTTTAAGGTCAACTAAACATTTTAATGTTTTTCGTAATATTCATATTCAAAGACCTCCTCAGATCTAAAGCAAAACTAAAGCAAACACTCTGATGATTGCTACATGTAGTATCTATTATTGTTTAAGGAAGTTTGGCCTTCACTGTGGTCTGTACCAAGGCTAAGGAGAGTTGGTAGGACATAGCTCGGAACACCTATAGTAACCCAGATTAACCTCAAGTGACCTCTTACAGCACAACTTCCACCTTTATTATTATTTTGCAATATCTTTCTGTGAAGGGGCCCCAAAATAGCTTGACCACACAGCAGCCCATGACAGGCTTAGGGGCCTAGGCATAGCTTCTGTCACAGGCTTACTGGCAGGCAACACCCAGATCCAGGAAAAGCCTTAAGCTGATACCACCCAGGGATCTACCCAGGGGTGAGGAAGTACCTGACATCCCAAGCATTCCAACCATTAGATAAGGTGACCAGATGTCCTTGTGTCTAGCACACACCTATTTTTTGTTTTATAGATACCCCTAGACAATTGCCAGCCAATCAGAGTCCTGGACCCTGGAAATCCCCTCACGCCTACCTCTGCTATGATACAAACTCTGCCCCACCTGAGTTCAGAACTCTCTGCTCTCCCCACTGTGTTAGACAGACAGCGGGACCTAGCAGCCCCAGAGCTTGAATAAAGGCTCTTTGCTTTTACATGCAGGATTCGGTCTCCTTGGTGGTCTTTTGGGGGTGACAATGGGGATGAATCAGGGTGTTGGGATGAGTTATGAAATCATCCGTTCCATGATTTTGATGCCCCTTGCCTCACTTTTTAAATATGAGCAGAGAAGTCTTTTTGCTGTAGTCTGACCTGATCAAACTGATTTACATAGAAGCAACATCCCTCACCCATAGATAGAAACCCTTTTTGGTTATCAGAAGATCTAGGTCTGTACTAATATAGAGTGTGGCTACTGCCAACGAGTCTACAGCTACATGATCTGGGATTCTTCTCAGGGTTGGAGAGATTTCATCAAGACCCCCTTGTATGTCTTGAACGAGATGAGGAATGATAGTATGTTATTGATTTGGCTTATAAATTTATTCTGTTCTTGTCAACAACTGCCATTATTCTCAAGTCCATAAGAAGTAGATTAGAAGAAGCATTCTCTCTCTTTCTCTTTCGTGTGTGTGTGTGTGTGTGTGTGTGTGTGTGTGTGTCCAATTAAGAATAATAGACAGTTGCAGTTACTGTGGTTATGTCTACATTGGGACATTGGGGGTGTCTTACTGTTCTAGGGACAAGGAAACTTTTATAAAAGAAAGCATTTAATTGGGAGCTTGTTCACTGTTTCAGGTTACTTCATGATCATCATGGCAGGAATCAGAGTGGCAGGCAGTTATGCAGGTGTGGGGCTGAGAAATTACATCCTAACCCATAGGCAAGGATGCCTACTGTACGAATCATAGCTTTGGACTTTTAGATATAAGAGCCTTTATACCCCCATGGGCCTGGAAATGCCTCAGGGAAATATACATTAAAAAGTATGTAAGATAGGCATCTGCCAGTGACTGGTTTTCCCTCAAGTTGCAGCCTTGATAGATTCAAAAATCTCTTCCCTCTGTCCTTTGAGATTCTAAAATGTTGTTCTTGAAGATGCCAAACTGGAATTTAAAACTGCCTCTTGCAGAATTATTCATTCCTTGGATATTTCCCACCTGTATGTGACAAACTTACCATTGTTTACCCTTTGTTAATCTTTAACTTGTAAGAAATACCTCAGTCTCATGGTTATAATATTTGAAAATATTTATAGATTTAGAAACTTGAAATTATGGACTCAGAAATGTTAAATCATTCAATCATTTTTTTTATATTATCCATATTAGAAGAAAATTGCATGCTGAGGAATGTAGGTTTTGTTTTGTTATTTTTTTCAGTACTGATTCACTGTCTGTCTCTGAAGCTTAAAGTAAAAGGGACTGAAAAGGAAAGGAATGAATAACCATTTTAATCTTCAGTTGGTGTGAGAACTGTGATAACTCAGTAAAACCCCCCACTCTATCCCCTACAGACAAAGAGAAGCTTAAACCAGAATTCCTAAGTGTAGATAAGAACTTAGACCCCTTTTCCCCAGGTGGCTGTATCTGCTAGAGGGACTTTGGAAAACAGTCAGGATATTCGACCAAAAGACTAAAAAGGGAGGCGGGTTAAAATAAATTATATGGTCTGTGCCTTTAAGAACTAGCCTCACAAAGAAAGGGGAGCACTCCTTCCAACCTCCCTGCTGTGAGTGAGAGATTTGGAAGAGCCTCCCTGGAGGCTTATAAACTTAGAAAACACCTTACTTTTGCATCCTGTACCTAAAGTCTCCAGTGGCGGCTTTGGGGACATGATCTAGGCACAAGACCCTCACTCTCTTGTCTCAAAAAGGGGGCCTTAGACAAAGATATCTCAATATAGATAGACCCAGGCCAGTTTCAAGTCCCCAGAAATGATGGCGCCAGCCCCAGGACCAAAAGAACAGAGTCAGGATGTCTGATGGTAACCAATTAACCACAAGATGCCCCTCTCCGGAGATAACATGACCAGACCCCGGAGAGGAGTTGTAAAACTCCTGACAGGGCACACAGATAAGCAAGAATAAGATAAAGTCCAGGCCCGGGAAAAACTGGACCAATCAAGGATGGACCCGTACTAACCCCCTCCCCTCTAAGAAATTTTATGGGTTTTGCCTATAAAAACTAACTTCCCCAAGAAAGAGTAACTCTTCTCTGCCTCACTTGAGATGGCTTGAGTTGAGTTCCCTGTCATGACTTGTAACAGATAAACCTTGCTTTTGCATTCTGGTATGCTCGTCCTTGGTGGTCTCTTTGGGGGTTATGATCTGGGCACAACAAGAACCTCATGGAATTTGGAAGACCCTCTTGCCTTCTATTTCTTCATTAAAATTGTAAAACACATTGTAATTGCCTAAATAATGTTAATTCATATTTAATGAGTGATGGACCAAATGCCCGATGTGAACCAGCTTAAACACACACACACACACACACACACACACACACACACACACACACACACACACACAGGAAATGCCTTTCAGGACTCTGTGTAGCCAGTGTTCTTTGAATCGTTTTGTCAAATGGTCAATTAGAATGTTTCTAACCTTCATAAGCAGGCATTTATCTTCTGTTCTCTAGTCAGTCAACATGAAATATGAATCTTTGGATTTGTACCTTATGAAGTAAAACTTGTGTCTCCTAAAAATGAGGGACTAGTAAAGCGATTACTTATATTGTTCTATTATTAAATAAAATTCAGAAATCAGACATCAGGGTAAAACCAGATTGATCAGAGAAGTGGTAGAGAATTGACCAGTGAGCCCCCCTCTCTCTTTCAACTTCCTTGATCCAAAAGAGCCCTTGAATCTTTCTAAGCCCCTCCCTACTACTTTCTGCATTTTTCTATATGTCCTGAGTCCTCCAAAACATCTATGGCTAATTCTGGTCAGCTAGAAGCTACCTCCACTTTGACTCAAGCTAAACTTTATTAGCAGTCTTGGGAGTGTCAGAGTGTGATCAGAATACCCACAAACAGACTAGGAGTTAGACAGATTCCATGATAGGCAGACAGGTAGGAAGAGGAGCCATGACTAGATAATAAAGATCGTGAACTTCTAAGATGGCAGCTTTTTCCACACCCTCCTGACCTGAGACAAGGCCTAGTAGCTTAAGACAGAGGCCTTGTGGGTTTTTTTTTCCTCCTATAAGTAGTTCCTCATCATCACTTCCTGCTTTGGACTGGTACAAGTTCAAGGCCTGATCAGAACATGTTTACAAAACAGTTGTGTTGTAATTAACCATCTGATCTTTCTTTAAACTGACCAACCCTACCATAGTGGAGGAAGACCCTTCAAAGACTTCACAAAACCCAGACCTCTAAGTGAGACTGGATTTTTGGCATTGTTGCATCTTACCTCTGCTTGTTCTCTGTGTGCCCATGCATGTGTGCGTTTCCTCACCCCCAATAAATGCCTTCCTTCAACTGTTGCTGATGTCTGCTACTGTCTGCTGTTCTCCAGATTTTTCTGCTGCTGCTTGTCAAGCTCAAGATTTCCCCCACCTTTTAATTCATTGACTGGCACAGAAAACAAACCCCTGGATGGGAACAAAAGGATAAAATGATAAACCTCTGAAGTACTAGAGGCACAGAAATGAGTTGAAATTATATTCTGCTACACTGAATCTGCAGAGAAGTCTTTGTACTTGGAAAAACCCTGTTCTTAGCAATTTTATGTTTGTCAGTTGCAGCTCCAACTTCTGCTTCCATGGAGACTGCCCATCTGTTCCAAATAACCTTTTCATTCCCAAGTGTTAAGGTTCTTGGTTACTTCTCTCCATACAACTCTTATGTGAGTTTTTGAGGTCTCTCCACATTAGTCATCTCCCCACTACCCCTCAACCCTCCCCCACCTTTCAAGCTCCATTACTTTATGTTGTTTATTATATTTAACTTACAATGAACTGCTGCAGAGTAAGTCCTCTAGAAAGCAAATTCAAATTAGACATTTTATTAGAAAGCAGTCTAACTTTCAAGATGAATAGTCAAAAAGGAAAGGATACGCATGTGTTTCAGTCCATCTGAGTAACTGAAACAGAAAAGCATAAGGCCATGGCTTACAAGCAACCTATTTTTCCACAGCTCCTGAAGCTGTCAGTCCAAGGTCAGGCTGTCACCATGTTGGGTCTGAGGAGGGCTGCTTTCTGATTCACTGGGTCATCTTCTGACTGTCTTCACATGGCGAAGGTATTCTCTATTATCCTTCATAAGAAAAGCGGCGCCCTGAACAGGAGCACTTTGTGTCTATACAAGAATCCGAGGAAAAGAGCTGCATCTACAAAGGGTAACTTAAAATAATGTCGATGACTGTGGAGAGCTCTGACTGCTTCAGGTCTGAGAACCTAATTACAATTTCTCTCAGGCTATCTTTAGTCCCTCAAAGAGCCATGTTTTGCTCAGATCTGATAAATAGATAAAAACATTTGAAATGTATTGACTTAACAAAACCCTATTATCTACCAATGGAAGGGCTAAGAATGCTATCAGATGGTCTCCGAGGCCTGTAGATTAGATTATTCTACCTGTAGTGGAAGATGTTTCCACCAATTTTACTTTTTTAAAATGCCTTGATTTATAACTTTTTTCTGTTAGTATAGAAACTCCATGAAACTGCCTCTACATTTGTATACTGTATTTGGGGAGAACTAAATCTATATCTCCACATCATGGCCACTCATATTTTGCTCCAGCATAAACCAATTTTAATACGTGGCAATTTTAATACATGAATTTGGGTCTAACACAAGATTTAGTCTATAGACAAAATAGCCTGATCTAGATGCAAGAGCTAAGCTCTGATGCATTCTCAACGCCATTGGCTCCAGGGGCTGATTTCACAGATGACTATGGGCCTAAATAAAACATTACAGCTTCTGAATTTAGTGAAGATCCTCAATCTAGATCATTCATGAGGGGTGAGATGTGAGCTACCCTTTGAATGGTAGCATTGGTGTGCTCAGGAGCTGTCTTTTCATGAGTCAGTTCCTGAAGAAGGCTGACACTTGATGGCACATAGCAAAATTGCTACTACCTGGGTAAGTGGAGCACAATCCAGGGTGGGAATTTTGGTGCCATGCTATTGTGCCCATTGCAAAGAATGAACTAGTTAACTGTGTGCCTTTTGCACAGAAGTGTTGATTAGTACTTTCTCCAGGGAATTTAATGGTCGTTGCTGACTAAGGGCTTTAGCCCATACTATGCTAAAATACATATAAGCACTATGGTATAAGGCAAGAAAGGTCTTTTTTAGAAAACAAAAACAATTTAAGGGACTGAATTCACATGAACGTGGGTCAGGAAAAGAAGGCCTGAAATGAGTAGGACTTCTTATTGGGGTAAAGGATAGACACTGCAAAATGCTATGTCAGTGAGTGTTGATAAAAAGCATAGCTCTGACCTCAAAAGGAATAAGACTTTATTCTACAGCCAAATTTGAGGACCATATCTCACGAAACATGGAGCTATGTTACCCCCAGTCCTCTAGAAGAACAGTGAAGTATTTGAGGAGGACAGTCAGGAAACAAAGGCCAAATAGTAAAAATCAAACAATTCCAAAGGCCAAGAAAGGCAAGATAAACAAAAGCAGAAACCAAAATGCTTTCAAAGTTCTAAAAGTGAACAAAATACTAAGAACAAACTAAAGTCAGAATCCAAAATGCCTTTAGATATCTGAGAGCAAACAAAACACAACCAAACATCCAGACCAGGATGCTTTCAAAGCAAACTTGTTTTTCTGTCAGCTTTGTGGCTGCACCTGAATCTACGGATATTTTAACTATTGTCTGTGGTCCTGTGGTCAGCATTCTGCCACTCAGGCAGTGTCCTGGTGGGATTTCTGGTCCTGCTGGCAGCAGTTCTGCTGCTGCTGCCGCCAAATATGGTTTTTAACTAAGTCTCTATCACTCTATTTACCGGTAGAGACTTAGGAGTCAGATGTTGTGGTGAAAACCTGCTAACTCAGAGAGGCTGAGAAGCAACCAGATGACCTTCCATTTTGGCTGGAGACCCAGTAAGAGAGCTTCTCTCTAGCTATCCTAAACAAAAAAGATCGTGAAACTCCAAGTCCCTCCTTAATGCATTGCACCTCTCTATCCATCTTCCTGGCTCCTCCATACTTTCTATGGCTGATTCCTGTCAACTAGTTGCTGGCTCTGCCTCCTGATCCAAGGTTGATTTATTAACACAGTCTTGGGTTTCATAGTATGATCAAATATCCCACAACAGCAAACGAATTAGATAAATTAAATACTTTGAAAGCAGACTCAAAATGTATCTATTAAATTAGGACCCTTAATTAACCAGCAAAGAATAAATAAATGGACTGTTGACCAAATGAGGAGAAGTCTGGAGCCCTAGAAAGAATTCACACAACCCACCTGAGGAAATAACATCAAATGAGCCTAGATTCAATGGGTCCGTGCAGACACCTCATTTTCATTCAGGTAATTCTGCCTGTGGAAATGGATTACTATTATTATTTTTGAACCCCCACATTGTGGTGTCCTGACTGTTGATGCAAAACACACAGCTCTCTCCTCAAGTGGAATAAGAAAAGATTATTTAGGAGCCCAGTTAAGTGACTTTGGTCCAGGAAACATGGAGCTAGGTTATCCCAGGTTCCATGTTCTCTCATAGAAGCCATTTTATGAAGTGGTGTACTGCCAGAATAAAGTAAAAACAAAAAAACAAAAACTCTCTTGGTGAGAACCTCAGAGAAGTGGGTTACAGCAAAGCAGAGGAACCTTCCCTATAGGTTCAGATGTTATCTGATGACATACTTGGCTTTCAGGTTGGTATAAGAAGTCTACTGAGTTAGTAGATTTCAAAATATTTTTATCAATTAGTCACAAAATGTGAGTTCCTACTCAAAGGAGCGCAAGGAATGGCTATTTAGGAAGCTTAGAAACTAGGCTAAGATATGGTTTAGCCTCTGACCTTACAACATCCCAATCTCTGCATACCACTGCAGTTCTAATCAGTCTTTGAAGATACAGCTTCTTTCCAGGAATTCTTATCACAAGGGAAAGCTTATGGGTTATAGCAGTCTGTTAATACTGATTCATGTTCATTTCCACAGCTCTCATGATGACTCTTATTGGGTGAACTTCACACATGTATCTAGTCCAAATAATGCAATTTTAGAGGAGATTAAGTATAGGCTAGTTATCAAATGGGTAGATAAAACTTGAGAACTTCCATTAATGTCAGCAGAGATTTTTATTTGTATACATGGTAGAGTGAGTTCTTAACAAATTCCAAGGGTGATGGGAAGTCAGGTTATATTTGCTGACACATAGTAATAGATTTAAAATAGGTTAAGTGATGAAATAGTAAGAAATTTAGCAGAGGATTACACTTTCCAACTCAGCCATTGCTGAGACAGAAAAGGATGAACCAAGTATGATAAAGAACTATTTATTACTAGTTTTGTTCAAGGCCATCCTTAATCTCCATCCTCTTTCCCAATGTAACTGAGGATACCGATGGAACTACTCCTTGAGGGGTGAGATTACCTTCATCTGGACTAAGAGCCACATGGGAGTAAACTTCTGGGCACTTCTATCCCCTGTCTGAAGTTCATCTCACATCTCTAGACAGGAGTCATCAAAGACGTGGCTTTCTGGTTATGTGCATGGCTTATCTGCTGGTATACGAAGCTAGGTACTTCATACAAGACAGATCTGTCTCAGAAAAGATACAATTGAGATATAATAAATACAAATTAACATGTTTTCACTAGTTAAGAGGGGGAAAAAAGTTCCCCTGCTTTGGTTTTATACTTGTCAATACTTGATAAAGCATATCTCTTTTGTTGTTGTTATTGTAAAAACAGGAAACGCAACTCAGCATAAATGAACAAAACTTTTTCAGACACAAAGTGTGTGTTATAGCAAGTAACTGCATCATCTAGGAGTATGTGGTGTGTGTGTGTGTGTGTGTGTGTGTGTGTGTGTGTGTGTGTGTGTGTGTGTGTGTTCCCTGTTTATTTCAGCTGATTGGATATCAAATCTTCCATCCTTCCAAATTATTTGACCAAGGTGCTGCATGTGTTTTGACATTTTAAAATGTTCTGCTTCTTATCTGCTCTATCACAGTTTTCAGCATGTAGTGCAGTCTTTTTAAGGTTTCTTTCTAATTATGAAGCAATCTTTAAAAAACTCAGTTTTTTTTCCTGTGTCAAAATTAAAAAAAAAACCTAATCTTCCAATGCTTTTAATTCTTAAATTTTTAATCCTTTGTGTAGTCTCTTTCATCTACTAATCCCACCTTACACTTAAAAAAAAAAAGAAAAAAGAAAAGAAAAAAAAACCCAGAAAAACCCAGGGTCTCGCTGTATAGCCTTGGCTGGCCTTGAGCTCACTGAAATCTGCCTAAGATTAAAGATGTTTGCCACCACACCCAGCTTTAAATCCTTCCCTTTCATCTGTGATCTAGCTTTATATTCTAGCAGAGTGATGGCCTGGTACAAAGTACAGTGTCGAGGATTCTGGGAGAAGCTTGTTAAAGTAGTCTCCTTGGCTTCAGTCACAGCGTCCGACAGGCTGCATGTGATGGATCACTGTCTGTGAAGAAACATACTAAGTGACATGTGGCTACATTAGAGTAACCCAGATGACTTAGATGACAGCAGAGTCATGGAGCCCAAGAGTGCAGTCATAGCGAGCATCAGGCAAAGCCTGAGAAATCATTCCAGCAATGGTAAATATTCAAGAAGGAGTCACAACCCCCAAGTTTCTGTTATGCAGAGGCTTCAGTTTTGATGTGCGAAATTATTTGGTGCATGTATGGCAAAGAAGGCTGTGGGTACACCTGTTTAAAGTGTGATTTTTTTTAAAAAAGTTATTTTCTGGTTGACTCATCTCTTTTCTCTGTTCAGAAGGAAAGAAGGAAGAGAGAGGGAGGGAAGGGAGGAGACAGAAGGAAGGATACAAGGAAGGAAGGAAGGAAGGAAGGAAGGAAGGAAGGAAGGAAGGAAGGAAGGAAGGAAGGAAGGAAGGGAGGAAGGAAGGAAGGAAGGACACAAGGAAGGAAGGAAGGAAGGAAGGAAGGGAGGGAGGGAGGGAGGGAGGGAGGGAGGGAGGGAGGGAGGGAGGGAGGGAGGAAGGAAGGAAGAAACAGAGGAGTCACCAGTGCAACCTATGCCCTAGTACTTCAACACTTTTCTTCTCAAGCCATTGAGAATTAACTCCTTGTGACCAAGATCCTTCCTGCTCAGGGAGTAAATGCTAGAGGGGTTTACATTCTTGGCAAACCATTTCTACAATCAGTTCCACAGGAGTCTCTTCAATTTTGTCTATGCTCCACACACAATGAGTGCTAAACCAAAAAGGAAATAGTTAAAAACGCTGCTTTGGTGGGTCAGATCAAACCACGGTAGATGAGGATTTGTTTAAACTGCTGCTGTCAATCATCACTGCAAACTCTTTCAAGTGACAGCTGTGAGAATTAATTCCTTTCTTCTGCCTCCATGTAAGTCCCCAAATGAAAGTATAATTCCATCAAAGCTCATCAGAATGGGGAAGCTTGGGTGATTGCTTTATAGACAGAGTCCTGCACCCTCACAGCTAACCTTTAGCACATCCCTACCTAGACCCAGAGTCCATGTGCAATCAGGACAGACAGCATTGCTTAAAAATGGCTTGAAAGGGCCCCATGAAGCTCAGATGGGGGTCCAACAGCCATCCCTATCCCCTCATTTTCTGAGACCTTGTCAATAGTAACAGGCCTTCTGGTGACGATCCCTTGCAAGTAGGGACATCAGTTGTGGTGAAGACCCCAACTGTTCTGCTCAAAGGAAAAGTTTCTACCTTGGTACTACATCAGTGTCACATGGAAAAGATCACAAAACACTGGAGAAAAGCTTTTCAGTTTGCAGTGATTACTCCATAGTCACTCTAAGTGATGATGGAGAAGAATGAGGGCAATGTTAGTGTACGTTGAACATAATCAGGACACGCTTGGCACAGTCTGGAACTTTCTGTGTGAATTGCATTAAAAAGCCTTTCTGAAAGTCACTGAGTTCAGCCCACTATACTTTGTCTAGCTGAGCTTTCACAGACAATGGGCTCTCACTTCTGTACTGAGCAAAATTTTTAATTCCATTTGTTTGCATCCTTACCAATGCTTGTTATTTTCAGGCATCTTATTTGTAGCAGTTTTGTGATGGGGGCTTAAGTGTCCTGGTACTTCTAGTTTGCATCTGTGAAGCTGTGCACTCCTTTACACGCTCTGTGTTCGTGCAGATATTCTCTTCTGTCAAGGCTCTGTATAATTTCAATAACAATTTCAAAACATCTGGTTCATTGAATGAAAGCAATCTTGTACAATGCACTGGAGAATTAGAATTCATTCACAATTATATGAATGAGTTTGCTTTAGTCTAACATAGTAAGGAAGAGTGGTGTTTGGCCTCAGACATGATTTATATTCCTCTGACATCTAGTTCTAATTAGTGGAAAACCTTTTTTAATCTCTTGGTAATAATACATACTTTGTAGGCTCTTAGATTGTTATTTATAAGATAGCTCAATATGATGTTATTCTCAGGTGTTATAAGCATTTAAAGGAGTGAAGTGTCCCATGATTTCACTCAATGAATTCATCAAAACATCATTGAATCTATGGAATCACAAAGTTTATATGAATTTCTTCTTATTCTTCCATATGATGGGTAGAGGCTCACAATCGTACTCCATACAGGGTGATGGAGGCTCACAATCCGACACGATGATAGAGAATGAGTCCGGGAACTCACTGTGCTGACCAGACTGGCCTAGAACTCACAAGATCCACCTGCCTCTGCCTCCTGGGTGCTAAGATTAAAGGTGTGTGCTATAGAGGTCTGCAATACTGTAAGTCAAAGAAAAGTAGGAAAACATTTGGAAATGTTAGCAAAGAAGTAACAAACATAACTACATACCCAAAGAATAGGCTCTCCTAAAAACAGTAGCATTGAAATGAATGACGTAACACTGTTTTGTTCTGATTGCCCCCTGACTCCATTTTGTGTCTACTCACATGCTTTTCTGTCACTAAACCCCTCAAAAGTCATGTCCATCTTAGCCATACATTCTGTACCTTCCAGGACTTTGACTGTGGTGGCACAGATAAATAACCCAAACAACTGATAAATCTGTCTACACACATGATACAAGATTCCTTTGACAATGAGGTCATTGCAGTTTTTGTCTTTAAAAAGCCTGAGCTTTGGGGCCAAGAATTTTAGCATGAATACTAATTGGTCTTAATAATACAAACCCAGAGCCAGCTATCAGGGCTGAAAGATGAGAGAAGTAAAGGAGCCAGTCACTAGAGAGACTTTTTTTTATTTTTATTTTTATTTCAGGGCTGAGGACTGAAACCAGGGCCTTGCACTTGCTAGGCAAGTGCTCTACTACTGAGCTAAATCCTACCTCTACTGAATCCTCAGACCAAAAAAGGCTGAGCTCCTGTCTCCACACTGCCTTATCACTTCCTCTCTCTGCCCAGCCATATCACTTCTTGTCTGTTGTCCATACAGACCTCCAGACCTCTATGGTTAGCTAATGGCTAGCTCCACCCTCTGATCTTCAGGCAAGCTTTATTTGTTAGAGCACAAATGAAATATCACCACAAAGAATTTTTTAGGCCATAGTATTCTCTCTCTTACCTGCTAATAAAGGACTCTAATTTGGCCCTGTATGCATGGTGGTCTGTAATTTTTCCATGTGAACCATAATAGCAAATGCTAATTAAGAATATGAAAGGAGAGCTCTGGCTTCAGCCTTCACTGTCTGTGTTTCTATAGTCGCTGCTGCTGCTGCTGCTGCTGCTGCTGCTGCTGCTGCTGCTGCTGCTGGTGGTTGTTCTTCCTAACTGGGGTGCTGGATCTGGAGATGTACCTATAGATGGTATGGCAGAGCAAGTACCTTCTTTAGAAACATCTGAAGCAGTCAGGTGATCTTTTTGATCTACTCTTTGGAAGAGCTGACTCTGCAGTCAGTATCAATGCTAGTAACAGTATATGGGGATATACACAGATAGTTTATGATCTTTGTGAACTATTCAGACCTGAAGTTCAGATTCCTGATTCAAACTACCTATTTATGGGTGATTATGCAAATGGAGGTTATAGTTTGCAATCCTTCACTTACCATCTTACTGAAGGCTAAATGGCCGGATCATATTACATTTTAAAGAGGAAATCATGAAAGTAGATACCAAAGCTTTTAACTTGCTCACAGTATCAACTTTAACAGATGAGTATAATTGGTTATTTTTTTACTCTTAGATCTTTCAGGGGCCTGCCACCCAGCTCCCAAATAAATCACACATGGAGGCTTATCCTTAATTATAAATGCCCAGCCTTAACTCGGCTTGTTTCTTGACAGTTTTTCTTAACCTGAAATTATTTCTTCCACCTTTTGCATCTGGGTTTTTCCCTTTTTTAACTTCTGTATATCTTTCTTTCACTCTTAAACCATGGCTGGCTGGGTGGCTGGTCCCTTCTTCTCTTGCTCCTTAAACCTGCTCTTTCTTCTTTTCCTCCCAGATTTCTCCTTTTTATTCTACTTGCTTGACAGTCCCACCTATCCTTTGTCATGCTTTGCTATTGGCCATTCAGCTGTTTTAGGTGAATTAGGCAGGTGTTTTAGGCAAGCAAAGTAACACAGCTTCATAGAGTTAAACAAATGCAACGTAAACAAAATTAACACACCTTAAACTAATATTCTACAACAGGTGAACAGATTTTGTGTGTTCATCATGCTTATCTCCTTATATCAAAACACTGGGTCAAATTCAAATCTTTGAATGGAATCAGGATATTTCTTACAGAGGGACATTTTGTGACCTGGTGTAGTCAGAGCCTGAAGATGTAGGCACTTGGGCAATCAGTCACAAAGGTAAGGTCTAGACTTTTAGGACAAAAGTTTAAGTGAGTTTGTACATTTTAACAGTTTGAAATTCATCTGCAGATCACATGAGCTTGTTCTGGAAGGCTCGGAGTTTCTCTTTGACTAGTTGGCTATAGTGCTGTCTGCTGTGGGATGGTCTGTATGTTGCTCTGATTGGCCAATAAATAGAACACTGATTGTCCAGTGGCCAGGCAGGAAGTATATGTGGGACTAACAGAGAGGAGAACTGAGAGAACAGGAAAGTGGGAGGAGTCACTGCCAACCGCCACCGTGACAAGCAGCATGTGAAGACACCAGTAAGCCACGAGCCACATGGTAAGGTATAGATGTATAGAAATGCATTAATTTAAGATGTAAGAACTAGATAGCTAGAAGCCTGAGCCATTAGGCCAAACAGTTTAAATAATATAAGCATCTGTGTGTTTATTTTATAAGTGGGCTGTTGGGCTGCCAGGGTTTGGCTGGACCCGGAGAGAGAATTCTTCAGCTACAGCTGTCTGCTCCTAACTACCGCTACTGTGGGGACATTGCTTCCATCCTGGTCTCCAACAGTGTCAATATGAGAGAAGCAAAGTTATCCTGGGCAATCACAGCATCAGCACGTGTTATTCTGCCCAGGACCATGATTCTGTATTTCCATTGAGACTTTTGCTGTCACACTGGCCCGTTACCCCCACCCTCTTTTACACCAAATTTCATGCACTACCCTCTGCAATATACTTTTTATTGAGCATTTTTGTGGGTGAGATGCTGCCCTTCTCTTGCTTTTCTAAATTTTAAATTTCCTAAACTTACTGTTGGTTAGATGTCACTAGTAATGCTTTCCCATTGCTTCTGCCACCTGCCCTGTCCTACCTTAGATGTGTCTGAGAAGACGTGCCAATGCTCTTAAGGACAAATGTCTTCATTCTCTCAGTGCTGCATGTAGCTCCTGCTTCCTGGCTGTTCTGGGAAGACAGAAGCATTTCCTTTTTAAAAATCCAGTTGAAAATTATCTAAAACTTTCCTCCTTATATATCATTCAGCCTTCTGTTTCAGTTTGGTAAATTTTAGGAAATGTCTGCAGCAGAGTTGCCCAGTGGGTAGGATGACTGCAGTTGACTGAGTTATGTGCACTTTTCCCAGCTGTGGACTTCACTCTCCTTTGTTGGAAGATGTTTTAAAAGGATATAAAATAAATTTGTTTAAAGGGCACCCCCCCCCAAGCCCCAAAACCAAAAAACAAACAAACAAAAACCAAAACTATATATGAAAGAAAGGTTGGCAAGATGATCAGTAGTTAAGAGCTCTCAAGCTCTTTCAGGTGACCCAGCACCCACCTAGAAGCTTAAAACTGTGATTCCAGTTCCATGGGATTGGACACCATCTTCTGGACATGACAGGATGGTTGGTCTCCTGAACACAGTGTTGGCAGACTTTTCTGTCCTGCAACCCTCTCCCAAATAACCACACAGAGACTTAATATTAATATTAATTATAAACGCTCAGCTGATAGCTCAGACTTATTATTAATTAGCTCTTATATTTTAAATTAATCCATATTTTTCATCTACTCTCTGCCACATGATTGTACCTTCTTTCAGCATTTATGTTGCTTCTCTCTGTCTCTGCTCCTGACTCTGCCTTTCTTCATCCTAGCATCCTCTGTGTCTGGCTATCTTGCCTATAACTCCTGCCTAGTTACTGGTCAGTCAGCTTTTTATTACACCAATCACAGCAGTACATTTTCACACAATGTTCAAATATCCTACGTTTTCCCATTTTTGTCTAAATAAAAAGGAAGGTTTTAACTTTAACATAGTAAAATTATATACAACAAAAAGAGTTATTAAGTAAGAATTACAGTTACAATATCCAGTCCATCTGTATTTGGCAAATTTAGAGAAAATACTGTCTGTCTTATTTTTGTGAATCTAAAGTTTTATATATAATTTATCTTTTTATCACAACTAAGGAAAACTTTAAATGTAATTATTTAGTCTTTACTTCCCTCAAAGACCCCAGAAGAGTATAATACTACCTAACAACAGGGACATATGGGTGCCTAGACGATCACCCAAAATTCTTCTGTAATGTTAGGGCATCCATCTTTGGTCCACAAGCCTTGTATATCTGGCAGACATATTTTAGAAACAGGGAATTTTGAAGGACTGTCCTACCTTGTCTTGGCAAAGTTTCATAGTTACTTTCTTTTGCATCTTGTTGGTCCAGTTTGGACAGTATAATGTTAGCAATTGAGGCAAGGGCAGCTTTTGTTAAACTATCTAGCTTTTTTCATGAGGAAAGCAAATTCCATATGGAGTTTCTTTAATTTCCATCTTCTTCGTTTGAAGTAAATTGTTGCTGCCAGGAGCAGATGTGTCTCACTGTCAAGATATGTTAGTTGTTAAAACATCTTAAATGCCATATTCTATAGGCCTTTGAAATATTTGAAGACCATCCATCTATTAAATATATCTGTTTAACCTTGAAAACATACTTACTATGACTACAAGTTTGATTACTATAAATGACTAAATACTAACATGTATTTCTTAAATATACATTATATTTTTTAATGAGCTGCATAAGCATAATAACCCAAACAAGAGTAGAAACATACAAACAGTATAAAAATTAACTATAATTTGTATCAATAAACCAAAATCCACACCAATGTAAAATATTTTGAGATTAATAGATGCTTTTTGGATGAAAGTAGATTCAATAATCTACCATTTTCCCTTATCATTTCTTTATCTCCCTTTTTTCCATTGGAAAGAGATTTTTGAATTTAACTCCTCTGTTTAGCTTTTTTTTTTCTGACTATGACCAATAACAACTTGTAACCAACAGCCCAATAATGCCTAACATTTATAATGCATTGAGTAGCCAAAACCCACCTATACCCCATCTGTTGGGGAGTGTGGGCATTGTTATCTAGATTCTTCCCATTGTCTGTGGGCAATGGTATCTTTGGGGAAAACTTGAGAAAATCAGGATAATTGTTAAGTCTTGCCTGGAGTAGTTTGTGAGGCTGGACTCTTTTAGCCAGTAGCCTTGAAGCTGTTCAGATGCAGAATTCTGAGAAGACTGTAACAGAGGAGTTTTGAGATGCTAGATCACCCAGATCATCCATTTTCATTGGTGTCTGGTCCCCTTGTTTTAAAAATACACAAACTTTTAAAGGTCACATACACATCTAAATTAATACAAGTATAGACTGTTCATTGTACAGATGTCAGCCAAATATGATTTTTTTGTTTTATGTTTGAGTAGGAAAAATATACATTACATGTTTTGTAGTTTTTCTAAGTTTCTTTCTTTCTTTTTCTTTTTTCTTTCTTTCTTTCTTTTTTTTTTTTAAACACATGAGCCTTTAAACTTCTAAGTATTGACTAGGACCTCCACCACAGCTTTGGCAGCTGGCTCTGCCCCACTCTTTGGTCTATGAGAGATAAATGCTATACCCCATGAGCTTAGCTAAGAGTTGTGTTTATTAACCAGGAACTGCATTCAATCCTCCAACACTGGGATGCTGGTGTCTGTGCTGAGGCAGTCAGTTGCTGCATATTTTTTTCCTCAGGCCCTATGTGGAAATTGGGGCCCCATGTTGGAACAACATTTATAGGTGAACTTTTCTGCCCCACCAGTTGCTCCCCAAATAACCTCACAGAGAGTTAATATTAATTATAAATGTTCAGCTGAGAACTGAGAGGAAGAAGGAGGATTTTGACTAGAGAACTTGAGGACAAAAAAGAGAACAGAAGAACTAGATGGGTAAGAACTGTAGAGGAACGGACTAGATGGGAAGAACTAGATTGAAGGGCTAAATGAGAGTACTAGAGGAACAAGATTGAAGATGAGGAAGAACCAGATGGGGAAGAACAAGATGAGAAAGAAGGAGATGGGAGAGGAGCTAAGATGGGAAGGAACTAGATGGATGAGAACCTAATGGGGCAGAACTAAGATGAGAGAATTAAGATAGAACTTAGAGGGAACAGCAGATAAATATAGAGAGAATTAAACAGAAAGGAACTAGGCTTGAGTATAGAACTGAAGATATGTGGATAGGATTTTATCTCAGAGAAATAAAATCAAGTGGACTAAAGAGTTCGGTGTGCTGAGATTCTATTTCATGAAAATAGTCCTTGACGTTTGTAGTTTTCTCTTCTGAGCCCCTGGGAAGTATAATATTAAGGCTGGTCCTTTTCATATTATACAAGAGACATGAAGTTGTTGTGAGGAGATAGACCTGAGGGGAGAAAGGAGAATCGGTGGGGTGAGAATATGATTAAAATACATTGTATACATGTATGAAATTCTCAAGGAATTAAAAAGGTCACTTTAAAAATGAATGAATAGGAAGAATATGAGGAACCAAATATAATAGATGGCTCAGCGATGCAATTGTTGAGAACATGCTGTTACTAGTGTACATGAGCAAATGATTGCTGCAGTACTCTAAAAGAAGCAGTCACCATGCAGTGGAGAGAGATGAAAACACAGACATCAGTTTCTCATTAAGGTTGTTGGTCTGAAGGCAATTGTGTAAGTGCTGTCTCTTTACAATGCTCTTAGCTAGAGGAGGAAATTGCGTGATGGGGAAGTAGAACCGTAATACCACCCCCCATAAGCTGTCCACAAGATCAAATATATGTTTTCTCTCTAGATATTTAATAAAATTTATGCTGACATAAGTAAGCTATACCATCTCTTTCAGGGGAATTCATAGCATCGAGGAAACGGATATGTAGAGACGATGTGACCCAATTATTTTAAGCATATGTATTTAAGTTGTAGGCATTACTTAGTTTGTTAGGGCTGACAAACAACATACCACAGATTGGATGCTTAAGCAACAGAGATTTTTATTCTCACAGTTCTGGAGGCAAAAACTCCAGGATCAGGCTGTCAGTATGTTTAAGATTTTTTGAAATCTGTCTCCGAGGCTGGCACATTGCCTTTCATGTCCTGCTCAATATAAAAACAGCAGTTAGATTGGACTATGGCCCACACCAAGGATTGTATTTTAACTTAAATTTTTTTTTTTTTTTTTTGGTTTTTCAAAACAGGGTTTCTCTTAGCCTTGACTGTCCTGGAACTTACTCTATACCAAGCTGCCCTTGAACTCACAGCTTGCCTCTGCCTCCCAAGTGCTGGAATTAAAGGCATGTTCCACCACTGCCCAGCTAACTTACCCATTTTTTTGCATCAAAAATCATTCTAATATTAATTTTTTAGTGCCCAAAGGGACCTTCATAGCGAAAGGAAAAACAGAAAAGAAGCAAAGTAAAGTTTCTATATGATTTGAAGGAAGAATAGTAAACTTGTGAAGAAACAGTGAGCCCTATGATCTGGGCAAGGGTCAATCAATTGCAGGAAGGTCACTAGGAGGAGAATGAAGGGATATGAAGCTAGGGAAAGGTAAAGGTTATTTTATTTTGCAAGGGCGCTTTATTTGACTTCAGCACAGCACCAAATCCTAGTTATCAGCAAGAGGAATTGCTTTTTCACTTGGGTTCAAGAGAGGCATCTTTCTCATCTTACTCTTTCTAGCTTGTTGCAGGTGAGAAAGCACAGTTCTGATGGCTCTTTCTATGCCCGTTCTTTTCAAGCACCCTCAGCTCTGAATGATCCATCTGCCATGTCAGCATATCTTGGTTGGCATCTCCCAATTCCTCCTTCTTTCTGTAAGATATACCTTTTAAAACACAAATGCATCCTTGTGTGCTTTTTTTTTTTTTTTTTGCAGTCAAATGGCATTTCTTTATTGCTATTAAAAAAAAAAAAAGCTGTTAGCTTTCATAAATCTTATAGCTCTTTAGGTCCAAAAATAATGCAAGTTGTAGCAGAGGACTAGGTTGATGGGTTTGCCTTTGTTTACTGGTATTTTAAACCACTGTGTCATGAATTCAATTGGGATTATTATTTTATATTTTTTTTGAAATTAAAATATAATACCATAATTTCTCTTCCTCTCTTTTCTCCCTCCTGCTTTTCTCATGTCCATCCCTCTAGTGCCCTCTCAAATCCATAGCTCTTTTTTTGTTATATTGTTATAAATACATACACTACACATTACATGCATAAATATAAATACAACTGCTCAGTTCATATAGTGTTGCTTGACATATTTGTTTTCAAGGCTGACAACTTGATATTGGATAACCAGAAACTGGGGGGTGGGGCTAAACCTAGAGTCCATATATGAGTGAAAATCTGTAGATTGCTTTTAGTAATATAGTCACTTCCACAATATCAATTCTGCTGATCCTTGAGCATGAGAAGATCATCCATTTTCTAATATCTTCAATTTCTTTGTTCAGTGTTCTAGTTTTCATTGTGGATGTTTTTACTACCTTGGTTAAAGTTATTTTCAGGTATTTTAAAACTGTTATTTTTGTTTGTTTTTTGAGACAAGGTCTTACTATGTGCACCTTGTTTGTCTGGAGCTTGCAATATATACCAAGCTGGACTTGAACTCACAGACACATACCCGCCTCTGCCTCCTGAGTGCTGAGGGGTGAAAGGCATACACTACCTTGCCCAGATTTTCAAAGTAATTTTTTTTATGTGTCTATGGGAATTGCGTTGTGACCCTGATTTCTTTCTCAGCTTTTCATTATTGGTATATCAGAAAGGTACTGATTTTTATATGTTGACATTGTATTCTGCCAATGTATTGAAAGTATTAATCAGTTCTAATAATTTTCTGGTGAAATCTATGAGCTATTTTATATATAGGACCACATCAGCTGCAAACAGGGATAACTTGACTTACCCTTAACGTATTTGATCCCTTTATGTCTTTCTTTAGTTTTATTGGTCTAGCTAAGACTTCAAGCACTATACTGAATAAAAAATGGAAATAGAGTCCAGTTAATTCATGGTGTAATTTGTTAATTTTTAGTTTGGAGAATGTCTAAGTTAGGGTTTCTGTTGTTGTGATATAACTCCAGAACTGTAAGCCATTTGCAGAGGAAGGGTTTATTTGCTTACACTCCCACATCACACACCATCCTGAGAGGAAGTCAGGGCAGGAACTCTAACTAGGCAAAAACCTGGAGTCAGGAGCTGATGAAGAGGCCCAAAGGGAGTGCTGCCCGCTGGCTTGCTTTGCATGGCTTGTTTAGCTTGCTTTCATATAGAACCAAGGTCCACCAGCCTAGGAATGACATCACCCACAATAGGCTGCCCCCCCCCATATCAATCACTAGTTAAGAAAATGCCCTACAGCCTAGTTTTATGGAGGTAATTACTCATTGCAGTCTCCTCATCTCAGATCACTCTAGTTTGTGTCAAGTTGACACAAAAACTAACCAGCACAAATAACGATTTTAACATGAAAAGTGGGGTTTGGGAGTCATTCACTATTATTTTACCAGAACTCATCTGATATTTTATGGCCATTAATATTTGTTTTATGAAAATAGGAGCTTTATGTTTAGTATATTCATATTTACAATTGTTATAGGTTCTTTTTTTCTCTTTTTAACTTTATTTATTCTTTGTGTTTTTCACATTATGCATTTCCATCACATTCATTTCTCCATCCTTTTGTGTCTGCCATCTGCCATTTCAACTGCCCCCAAAATAAAATAAAATAAAATTTAAGAGAAAAAAAAGAAGAAAAAAAAGAAAAAAGAAAAGAGAAGGGAAAAATCAATCTCCTCATGAAGCTGCAGTATGACATAGTGAGTCACACAGTAAACCCTTTTGTCCATGTATCTTTACTTTCAAGTGTTCATTGCAAAGAGTCATTGGTCTGGTCTGAGGCCTCTGGTTTCTGCTGCACTATTGATTCTGGGCCCTCACTGGAACTCCTCTTGGTAATCCTGCTGTTGCCCTTTGTTGTGGAGATCCTGCAGCTTTGGGTTTGCAGGATCAGTTTTTTATGTGCTCTAGCAGATCACAGATGGGGTGGATGTTGGGGTGGGCCAACACATAACCTTGGTTCTTGGCCCGGGTCATTGCAGGATTGTTCAGCTTGCCAGCTCTTTTCTGTCTTCACCACCAGGGGCAGCTCTCCAGCATTGCCTTGGTTAATTCACCACTTGCAGTGGTCAGCAAAGGTTTGGGCCAGCTTTCCTGCTTTCATGTCCTCAGGGTTGGTTCTCTGACATCTATACCTTCACAGCCAGCTCTACTGTGTTGCCCAAGTGTGTCATAGGAGCCACTCTGTCAAGTGCTGCAGCTGGTGAGGGACAGGGTAGCTCTTCTGCCCTTATGGCCTCAGGGCCAGCTCTGCCACCTGCCTCAGATATTGATGGGTGGGAGGTGAGCAAGCATCTCTTCCCTGTCTATGCAGATGAGTAATGAGGACAGCTCTCTTGTGCTCACATTAGGGTTGACTCACCCACACATCCACCAATGGGGTTGGTTTTATTGTGCTGCTCAGGCAAGGTGCAGGGCCTGCTCTCCCAAGTGTTATTATAGGTTTTTGGTGAATAGTTTCTTTATTAATATGTAGTGATTTCATTGTCTTTTCTAATTATTTGGTTGGTTCTACCTTATTAGATATTAGAAAAGCTATGTGAGTTGGTTTATGGATTTATTTACTTTATACATGATTTTTCATCCTTTGACTCTCAGTCTGTTTGTGTTTTTGCTTATGAGGTATGTTTCTTAGAGACAACAGATAATTTGTTCATGTTTCCAAAATAGTTGGCTTGACTGCATGTCTTTATTGGTGACTTGAGGCCATGTATACTTGAGATCGTTATTGAGAGATGTTCACTTCCATTTTCCTTGTTTTTGTCAATTGTTTTCCTGCTTGTTCGATCATTATTTCTTCCTTTCTCTCCCATTCTTATTAAATGTTTCCTGGTTTACTAGGTTGAACATGTTGGATTCCTTCCTAGCTCTCTCCCTCTCTTCACCTATTCCTTTCATGAAATTTATTCTTTTACAAATGCTTATGATTGAAACTGGTTCCTTTCTTTTCTGTGTACAGTATTCCTTTAAGAATACTGGATTAATGATCATAAAATGCCTTATATTATGCTTGTGTTAAAATGTTCTTATTCCTCTATTTTAAAAGATACCTAATGAATACAAGTAGATAGTTAATTATTTTCAGTGCATATAATATATTGTTCTTTGCTTTTCTTGACTTTAGAGTTCCTGATGAGATATTTGAGTCTATCAAGTTCTGGGATTACATCTGTCTCCACATCTACAGACCTAGCATTTGAGTAACAGGTACTTACCATCATTTGGGCTTTTATGTGAGTTGTTGCATGCTGGGAATTTGAATTCAGACCTTAATCTTTATGTGAGATGTATTTTATCTAATGAGTCATCTGCCTAGCCCCAAAACATTTATGTATTTAGTATGTATCTCAGCTATTTCTTCTTTCTTTTGGATTTTTGGGTTTGGTCTTCTGATGTTGGAAGTTGTGGTCATGTTTTTTCTTTCTTTCTTATTATTGTTGATGTTTGAATGCACTATTTCATCAACCTGGTTTGTTCCTGGTACTTATTCTTTTGTTTGGGAAATTAAACTGGTGATTCTTTTCATTCATATTTAATCCACTGTGTTTTCATTTCCAATATTTTTATTAGTTTACATTTTAAAATTTTTCATTTTCTTACTTTTATTCACAGTATCGACTTCTTAAAGTATATAGTTCTAATGTTCTCTGTAGCATGAATCTTAAAAGTTCTTATTAATAAAGTCAAACCCGAGGCCAGTTATTGGGGTCAATGCTGGTAGATCAGAGAGACAGAATAAGCCACAGCTATCTCACCTTGCCAATTCCTCAGCTGGTCTTGTCTCCTCAGACTGGAAGCTTCTCCGTCCTCATCCCAATTTCAATGGGTCTCAGCTTAAAAGCCTGAATGCTTAACCAGCCAAATGCTGAACCAGCCAAATGCTTCTAGTTTCTGGTCCTCATGCCTTATATACCTTTCTGCTTTCTACCATCACTCCCTAGGATTAAAGGCTTGCTTCCTGGGATTAAAGGCGTGAGTCACCATGCCTGGCTCTTTCCAATGTGGCCTTGAACTCAAAGATCCCAGATGGATTTCTGCCTCTGGAATGCTAGGATTAAAGGCATGTGCTATCACTGCCTAACTAGTGGCTTTTCTGTTCTCTGACCCCAGATAAGTTTATTAAGGTACACAATATTTTGGGGAACACAATGCCACCACAGTTCTCACCCATTTCTTTTATGCTGCTGACATCTCAGATCCTGAACTCAATTCACCTGTTAGTTTGTACTACGCTAACAATCATTGATTGGTTTCCTACTAATTTTGAAATCTCCTTGCATGTTACCTCGGTCACCATCCTTTGCTATGTTTACTGAGGATCTGTGATATTTGAGAGGAAATCTGTTCCTTTTCTTCTTCATGATTGTTTCTGAATTGTGATTTTCATATCTGTTGATATGGATCTCTATTTTTATTTGGGGATCTTCTTATTGGATAGACTAAGGGCAGGCCCATCTTCCAAAAGTACTCACAGAGGAGAAAACAAGGTTTTTGAGTTTGTCCCTCTTGAAGTTGACTGGAAGTACAAAGGAGTGACAGCCACTCTCAAAACGGAGGCCTCCTTATCAGTCACTACTATGTTGTGACAAGGCCACCACTTTCTGCTGCATTTCTCAGTATTAGACCTTCATGTTTCCCTGGTACTTTCAAAGGCTATTGTGTATCAACTATGTGTATAATCACATAAATAAGCTTTCTTACAGAGGTCATTAACTCAGTGCAGCGGTTCATTTTTATTTACAGAATGCCTTAGCTGATGTGAACATGCTATAGATTCTTTTTATGCCTCAGTTGTTAAGACAGTTATGAAGAAAGCCTGCAACCCCATTTCAAATGATTCTTGCCAGCAATTCCTGGCAAAACAAAGTGTTTAGGGTTAACATTGGCAATCTGCATGTCAGGAGTCTCTCACCCCCTGTAATTACTGTTAGAAGTAAGCATGGGAGCATCCTCCTTCATGGTATTTGATGGGTTCTCCCAGCCTAGCATTTCCTGCTTACTGTGACGAATGAAGGGGTGTTGACAAAGACCAGCAAAACCACCCAAGTCATTTTCATTGTGTCTCCCAGAAGTAAATTAATGTGAAAATAACAGAGAAATAAATTTTAGCTCAAAATTAGGAACAACATATATGACTCAAAATTGAATAATCTTTTCATCATTTAATAATCCTATGCCCAATAAATAAAAGATAGGAAAAGCGCTGAATACTACTTTGTATTCTCTTTCCATTTCTACTGTTAATATAATTAGATCACTTGCCTTTGTCTAAGTTCTGAAGGCAATTAATAATTGTTTTCAACCAGAGAAAATAATTATGCAATAATTAAAATGGTGAGCAGTCCTTGGGTTTATATTTGATGTTCATTTGTTTATTTGGTTTTGTTTGTTTGTTCAGGTAGGCTCTGGCTATGAGGCCCTGGCTGGCCTTGATGTCATTATTATCTGATCTCTGTCTCCTAGATGCCAAGGTTACAGCACGTACCACAAAGGCTGACCCCAGTCTTATGGAAACTTTGTAGTACCTGATAGGAACAAGAGTTTCTGGAAGATTTCAAGCCTGTGAAATATAATGGAGTAGACAGTTTCAAGGTTTTGTTTGTTTGGTTTTTGATTTTTGAGACAGGTTTTCTCTGCATAGTACTGGCTGTCCTGGAACTGTAGGTCAGGCTGGCCTTGAACTCAAAGATCCACCTGCCTTTGCCTTTAGAGTTCTGGGATTAAAAACATGCACTAACATATGGAGAGACAGTTTCAGTGTTTTTCTCCCTCAATTTACTGATATTTAAAGTATTATCAAACTAATTTACTAATGTAAAAAACCAACATGAGAACTCTCTTTTACTGGTTTGAAGGAGCAGGAATGTTCTCCTCCAAGTAAAGACAGTTATGTGCCAATGCTTTCCTGGACTTTGCCAGAATTTATCGCTACTGACAGTTTAGCATTGAGACTAGCTTATCCTAACAGAAAAATGGAGTTTGACGAGTAATTTCCAAACTGCTACCTTTTTTCCCCCTGAATGTGCACTAGCTTTTCATATTATAACTCTATTTCTGATAGATCAAGTAGGCCAAATGAACCAAAGATTTAATTATTACTGCTTTATTCCAAAGATATATAGAAATGCTGCTTGAAGGACCTTCTCTCTAAGAGAGAACAGGCATAAAGGAAGAGGGTGAAAAATGAAGCCTGAGAGGAAGGACTGAAGGGCATTATTTCCTAGTGTGTTATGCATTCATAAAGGAGCATGAGTTGGGGTATTAGGGTTGGCTTAGGGCCTAGAGATAAAAGAAGGGGAATGGGCCAGATGTGGTGGTGCATGCCTTTACTCCCAGAATTAGGAGGCAGAGGGAGGAAGAGTTCTGTGCACTCAAAGCCAGCGTGGTCTATATGATGTGCCTGAGAGTCACCTGCCTTAAAGTGATATGATCTTTCCCCAATAATACATTAAGTTTAATTTTTTCCTAAAATATTGTTGCAATTAATTATGGATGAGTAGTATGTCATAAAATAAATACTAATATTATGATTCTTCTTAAAATAAAATGCTTTTATATATTTTTAATATTTAAAAACCTGTAAATAAAATCTGTAATATGTAGAATCTGTAAACATATAAACTATATGCTGTAGTTTAATGTTTATACTCGCAAATTTAATAGAATGCTACATTTATTTGATTATTATGAAAAAAATAAGTAGAATTCTAAATTTTGGAACAACGAATTTTGTAACATTATTTTATTGAATTCTCATTTAAAATATTTATTTTTTCCTTCAGTCTGTTTTAGTTGGAGTTAAAGACACCTTTCAATTACAAATGTAGTTGAGAAATCTTATGTGCAAAACTGGTTTCAACTACAGAGATGTTAAATTTCAATGTGTCACATGTAATATGTTTGTATAAGAACATGTTAGAGGATAAAAGACATGGGATCTTGTGTTAATTTCATTATTAACAACTTACCTTGTTTCCTCTCTTTATTATGATTAATTTATTGTTGTCATTTTTAAAATCACTAAATACATCACACCTAAGTCCCCCCATTTTAACGTTAATCTTCCCAACTACATTGACTATCAATGGGCAGTGGGTTTGTTCAATATGCTTGTTTTTTCATCGACTTTTTTTAAAAAATTGAAATATCTTCTTATAGTGGATAACTATAAAATAACGAGCAAGGTCAAATGTGACCTTCTGTTAGCATAACATACAACTAAAGCCAGAATTCAGAAATCCACAGACTTTAATAGTCTGTGATTTACCTAGATCCCAGTCTTCTATAAGAAAAAAAAAACTTCAGAAGGTTGCAAAAATACACAAATGAGAATTATTTCTGTGTCTAAAAGTTTGTTTCACAGTTTGTTACTCATGATATTCTTAATAAAATTCTTCCTGCTACTGTCCTTACATTTGCTGTGAGTGGTCAACATCTTTGCTTCAAATAAAATCTCTTTGGCATTAAGAATAAATATTGTTAGATAATAAATTGGAATTTGTAGTTCTGAGATGCCACGTCCTGAAACCTAAAGAAAGACTCTGCATTATGTACACACACACACACACACACACACACACACACACACACACACACACACACACACACACATTCTGAGATTGCTTAAAATATCTGTTGCCATCATCGCTAAGTGAAGAATTTCGGAAACACCAATAACGAATACATCAAAAGTCCTGAAGATATTCGAAGCAAATGCTGCATGCGTACTGATTAATTTAATCTTACAAGGCTTGATGTTAGACACATTTAATTATTATTCATTTTATAGGAGATGAAGCAGAGGCTGAGATTAAAAAATAACCACAGGTCACAGAGTAGGTTATGGCAGAGCCAGGGAGTGGACTCAACAATCGTGTTTGTAACACTATACGTTCTACTTCAAGTAAACAGTTTAATTAATTTAGGAATTAGTTTAATTAATTCTTTTCCAGTTTGCTGGAGTGGGGGTGGAATTTTTATGCTAAGAGACAAGGTCTTGCTATGAAGCTTAAACAGTCTGGAGCTGCCAATCTTCCTGCCTGAGCCTGAGTGCTGGGGGAGCATTCAAGTGTTAACAAGAGCAGAGATGCTTTCAGTGGGACATCTGAAAATTCTGCAGTTGGAGAAACGAATCAGGAAATTTTAGTGAAGTGTCTAACCACTGAACCAGTTATGGGTAGAAAATGATTTCCTCATTGAAGCAGCTTGTGGTTGCTCTGGTGCTCCCATGTTCTATTGACCTTGTCATATTAGCATTTGTGGTTAGTATGTTATATAAAGGATACATAAGTACGATAAAACTGATTCTAGAGGAAGCAGAAAAAGCAGATAAAATGGTTTTTAATTGGCTTGGTTTCAGATAGCTCTAGCTGTCCTGAAACTCACTACATAGGGTTTAAATTTTTATGCAAGAATTTCTTTTGACTTTTGGCAATGGCATTCTGTTTGTATTTGTGGTCCTGGGAATTCACGCCAGGATCTTCACATGTTGGCAAGCACTCTCCCACTGAACTACATACCCTACCTAGCAACAGTATTTTAATACGTTCTTGTGGTTAAGCCTTTTTATACTAGATTTGCTTCATATGAAACAAAAATATTAACATAGAGCCCAAAACTCAATACACATTTCCTGTCATGTCTTCTTGTTTAAACACATTTAGTTCCTGTGCCAGCCTTGAGTTGGCCTTTGTTGCCACTATAAAAGATATATCTCACTTTAGAAGTGTCCAGCATTAGAGATATAATTGAATTGGTAAGTGAACAGGGGACTATTCTATCGACATTTAATAGCACTCTTACTCTTGCAATCTAAGCTATGCAACTCTTCTTGGCATGTTCTGCTTACAATAATTTTAGTTGGTTTTTCTGTAATGCTCCTTGTTTGTACATACCTTAAACAGATCCCTGGAATACTTTATTCATACCTTTATCTTTCAAGTCGAGTCTTCAGTTAGAAAAAACATGAAATAACTGTCTCCTATACGTTGACCTTGTAAGCTGCATGAAGTGTGCTCTGTGTCTGTGCACTTCCTACCAAATTACCAGAAAAGGTTACATTCATTGACTAACAGGTTATACAAATCTTTTTTCCCCCTGTAGCAGATATGCCTTATCTCTATATTAAAATCTGTTTTTTTTTAAATTATAAGAAACAATAGAAAATAGGTGCTCAGAAAGATTTTCTTGCTGAAATTTCAGTCATTTGTAAAGCAGGTTGATTATTTAGAGAGGTCTATAAATTATCCTTCATTCAAAAGTCTGTAATTTTAATCATGTTATTTTAATTGCAATAGGTTGTAAATTTGCAATAAAATAACAAGAAGGGAGGCAGGAACAGATGTTCTGCCAGATCAGTGATTTCAGTGTAGACTCTCTGCATTCATCATGCTGAATCTTCATCAACTGAAATGTACTGATTGGTAGTAGCATGAGCTCTGGGCATTCAAAAGGCATCACACATAGCAGACAATGAGGCAGGCTTTTAAAATAGGTTTCAACAGTGGGATTTACTGATTCCTGTGCCCTGATTATAACTGTATTATTTCAAATTGCATTTATTTTGAAATGTGAAAGTGACTTAAGTACTGTACCTATAGGTTTTCTCTTTTTTTCCCCTTAAAAAAATTGGTCATTCATGTGTTTTTATACATGTTAGATACCTCACCTCAGTAAAATCATGTATCATTTTTGTTAATTTGGATTTCATTTTAAAACCACATCTGTAAAAAATACTATTACTGTTTTGTTGAATGTGCTATTCATGGTTTAATGAATTTGTCTAGATAGCTGCAAATACTGTGGAAACAGGACCCTCACTTTCATAAACAAAACAAAACACACTTTAGACACTAATAGAGACCAATTGTATAGCTACTGCAGTAACTTCAGCATATGTTTTGGATTATTATGGGATATTAACAAATATCCAATATTGGGCATTGATAAGAGGGGAAAGGGCATGGCAGGATTATATAATCTGTACATTCTCCAGTGAAAGCTTGTGAAAACATGCATGAAGGAGGAACACGGGGACAGGGAATGGATACAGGGAAGGCAAGAAAATGAGGTGGGAGTGCAATACAGAGATGACAGTGACTGGGGTCAGGAGAAAGAGGGAGGGAGGGCAGAGACATAGAAGGAAGAAGAGGGGGAAGGAAGAAAAGGAGAGAGCTGGAGGAAGATGAAGAAGAGAAGTGTGTGTGTGTGTGTGTGTGTGTGTGTGTGTGTGTGTGTCTGTGTCTGTGTGTGTCTGTGTGTGTGTATGTGTGTGTGTATGCATGTGTGTGTATGCATGTGTGTGTGTGTGTCTGTGTGTGTGTATGCATGTGTGTGTGTGTGTCTGTGTGTGTGTATGCATGTGTGTGTGTGTGAGTGTGTGTGTATGTGTGTGTGTATGTGTGTGTGTGTGTGTGTGTGTATGTGAGTGTGTGTGTGTGTGTGTGTGTGTGTGTGTGTGTGTTATGTTGAAGGGTTTACAAGAAACAGGACAGAGCAAGGGAAATGCCTGGCTTGTGCACATGCTGAAACCCCAGAGCAGAGGGAGGTTTCCTATCCTGTCTTAGAAGACTGCTCTCACAGGAAGTCAGAGAAGAGACAAAATATTCTTGTCAGTGAGACCTGGGGAGGGACCTTTAGGTCTGGAAGGTTCTTACGTTCTACAAATGCCCTTTGTCTGGGTCTTATGGCTGCTGGGTGTATGGTCACTGGAAAGTGATGACAGTTTGAGAGGCAACCAGCAAAGGCCAGAAGTTGCCCAGAAACAGTTTGGTGAATGTGGAGGGCAAGATAAGAGAAAAGGTGTAGGGAAGGAAGGAGAATTGTCCTTAGTTTTTTTTTTTTTTTTTTTAGCTTTTTCATAAAGATAGTTAGAAAACTACTCCAACATGCTGTCACCATGGCCTGGGCTCGCCATCCCTCAGCCTGCTTCACGAAAGGAAATATAGAAGGATAGAACATACCTCTGCCACACCATGGGACTCAGCAGGTGTCTTGTCTTCCAAGCATCTTCTCCCAGCTACCTAGTTATTTATGCATTTCCTAGTGAGCATTGCACCTTCTCCAAGAACAGATGTATGCTGAAATATATACATTTTTTTCTGTAGATAGAGATTTGTTTCTTCTTGTCTTTTCAGAACCTTCTTTTTTTTTTTTTTGAGAAAGAGAAGTATATATTGTTGGAGGGTATTGGGGGGTATTTCCTCATCAATATTATAAAACTACTTTGTATTCAGGTTAAACTAAAGTCAGTGTGGATTTGTTTTAGAACCACAATTCTCCGTCTTTTCTTAACCAAGACAGCTAAGATTTTCTATAACATTGTCTTCACTATAAGCTCTCAGGGACCACAGGAATGGTGTCCCTTGCTAGCTCCCCTCAGGCATCCAGCAGCAATGCTGGCTGTATTGTTGACATTACACCTGCTCCAGCCACCTGTGCTTTCTGTCTTAAGGTGGGGATCTGCCTTTCAGGGTCTCAAGGAATGTGGTGAACAACTCACCAACATTCACTTTAAAGCTGGAAACCATTAAAAGTAAATTTCTAGGAATATAGCGCATTTTTCTCTGGTTAGACAAACTGCCAATTTTAAAAAATAAAAGCGGTAAAATGAAAACATTCACAGTGACATAGAAAATGTTAAGGTGAAGCAGCTGTCTAGCCGTCTGCCTGCTTTATGATGCCACTGTTGAGCCAATCAGAGTAGCAACCTCACAAAGTCCAAAGGACCTTGTCTTAGAGTCGTTTCAAGACAAAGCTATAGATTTTCCGATGGCAGATAGAGTGAGTGCACAGTAATTAAAACTTCCTCTGCCAGCTGGTGTGGTGGTGCATGCCCATTGTCTCAGCATGGTAAAGACTGAAGCAGGAGGATTGTTGCAAATTTGAGGCTGTTTTGAGCTTTATAGTGAGCTCTGGTGTAAACTGGGTTACTACACTCTGTCTCAAAACAGACAAATATTTGGCCACATCTGGATCTCAATACTGATCAACACAGCTGCTGTTCTTTTTTGCTCCTCCCTCCTTTCCGTCTCCTACCTTCTCTTCCTCAAACTCTTCCTCTACCTTGTTGTTTGTATTGTGTTGTGGCCAGAGAGTGGAGACTGGAGCACTGAGTATCCGAAAAGAAGCTGCCCCGATATAAGAAAGATCAGCATCTCTATATAACAACAACAAGAACAAGGTTTGGCAAAACTAAATTCTATACAATTCTTTACATTGAAGGGAGCCTCCTTTTTTTTAACCCTTTGCCTTTTGAAAACAGCTTGCTCACAGGGCAACTTATCGGGCACTTTGCCTATTGGTGGCAAGATGACGCACCTTATTGACAAAACTGTGAGGATACAGCCGCAGGAAGCAGCAATGGTTAGAATGCAAAAACAAAACTCAATCCAATGTGCTTTCTTTGTAATATGCTTAAGTCTCTATTAACGAGAACAACAGAATAGCTAAAATGTAGACATCACATTCCCCCTGTAGATTAAGAACAATCAGAGGGTTTGGGGATTATAAACTTAAATGTGTTTCCATTACAGTGAATAAACTGAAATTTCTTAGGAATTTTTTTCATAGTTTGATAAACTTCTAAACATTTACATGCAAATTCCTCAAGTTTGATTCATGACTTGTGGCATTTATTCTTCACTCTCCTTTTCAGTATGTTCTTTGCTTGTGGTTGGTGATTTCAATGTTTCCCCCTTAACTATAAAATGAAGATCTTCAATGATGGGGCCTTGTGCCATTTGTAATGCCCTATGAGCATGTTGGTCTTATTCTTCTTTAGACTCAACTGTGGAATAGGTTTTGAAGTGGCAGTGTTGCTAAGAGATATTTAACTTATGTCTCTTAAATTTGGAAGTGTCCACAGTGCCTTTAGTGAACATAGGTATGGTGTTCATGATATCGTCCTTTCTCAAACACATATTCTGCTGAGAGTGCCCCACATGGGAAGAAAACTGCCAAAATTATACAGAAATTCAGGTAGCATTTACCTTTAACTTTCTTTGTTCTTTTCTTCCTTTCTTCTTTTTCTTTTCTTTTCTTTTCTTTCTTTCTTTCTTTCTTTCTTTCTTTCTTTCTTTCTTTCTTTCTTTCTTTCTTTCTTTCTTTCTTTCTTTCTTTCTCTCTCTCTCTCTCTCTTTCTTTCCTCCCTCCCTCCCTCCCTTCTTTCTTCCTTCCTTCCTTCCTTCCTTCCTTCCTTCCTTTCTTTCTTTCTTTCTTTCTTTCTTTCTTTCTTTCTTTCTTTCTTTCTTTCTTTCTTTCTTTCCTTCCTTCTTTCTTTTTTTTTTTGAGACAGGGTTTCTGTGTAGCCCTGGCTACCCTGGAACTCACTCTGTAGACCAGGCTGGCCTTTAACTCAGAGATCCACCTGCCTCTGCCACCATCTCTGCCTCCTGAGTGTTGGGATTAAAGGCATGCACCACCACCTGGCTAAGGATTTCCGTTTTTTACTTCTTCCTTTCATTGTGTAGGTGGAACAGAGTTCTTCATTTGCTCTCAGCACAGAGCACTGTAACATGGAATAAATCCAGCAATGATGCATTAGTATTCCAATCAGTTAAAGGAATTAGAATTAGAGTTTATGAAACAGAATTATGATTTAAGCATTTAATAGCAAGACTTAGAAAGGGCAATGAAAGTCACATTAAAAAGGCATGAAATCTCTGGAGGGTTTTTGAATTTCTTCCACAGAATAATTTCCATACTATTTAGCCGCCTTATCAGCAGGAATAAAGGGTTATAAACATTAGTTAAATAGCAAATCTACAGAGAAATAGAAATAGCAGATAGTTGGAAAATGGATGATACAGAAGCACCTTTGTGAGATAATCTTTGCTAACAGCAAAATTATTCTGATAAGTTATGAAAGTGGTTCATGTCAATAGATTGAAGAAATTAGGACAAGAAATACACATTTTTTGACATATGTGTAACTAAAGACAAATGCCTTTGTCTAAGTTTAATAGTCTTCTCATAAATTATGCTTCTATCTACATTCAATCACTTTAGAGATGGGTAGGTAGGAGAAATAAACATGTTTCCCTACATATGCTTTCTGGAAAGTGTTTGTCATTCTCGAGCCAGATTACCTGCAGATGACAAAAGAGGCAAGCAGTGCTCTTTATACATGTTGTGTTCAATTAAGAGGTTGATTCTGATGATGGAGACAGGAGTAAAAAATGAGAAATAATTTATAAAAAGAGAAAAATAATTATTTGTCATTGTTGGTATTCTGATCTAAACAAACTTCTTCAACCGTAGCAATAGTAAGCAAAGTTGAGCAGTCCTGTGAAGGCACATTCTGCTGTCCTGTATAGTGTCATATTTTCATTGTTGAACAGAGATGGTGTCATTTTTACTGTAAGTCCCCAAAAGAAAACCCAAGTAATGGAATTCAATTAACACATTGAAAAGCACCCTAAACCCTAGATCACATCACATAGCATTTTTAGTGTCATTTTGAGTATGAGTTGCCTAGAATTGTGTTAATCCAAGTAACAAGGAGCCCTGTTATACTCAGGGTATAATATATGCTAATAGTTCACAACCTAGGAGAACAGGCTTTTAGAACATCGCTGCAATGGTAGCCTGGTCTTGTGGATGACATGTTTGTTCCCCTCAGAACTTTGAGTACTGAAACTTCATTCAATAGAATATGATCTGAAGGTAAAATCTTCTGTTGGGGAATATTATTTTAAGGTGTTTTTTTTTGTTTGTTTGTTTATGTTGCATTTGTTTAACTCTGTGAAGCTGTGTTACTGTGCCTGTTTAAAACACCTGATGGTCAAATAAAGAACTGAATGGCCAATGTTGAGGCAGGAGAAAGGATAAGTGGAGCTGGCAGGCAGAGAGAATTAATAGAAGGAGAAATCTGGGTGAGGAAAGAGATCGAGGAGTGAGAGAAGGAAGAGGACATCAGGGGCCAGCCACTCAGCTACACAACCAGCAATGGAGTAAGAAAGAAAGGTGTACGAAAGTAGAGAAAGGTAAAAGCCCAGAGGCAAAAGGCAAATGGGCTAATTTAAGTTAAAAAAAGTTGGCAAGCAACAAGCCAAGCTAAGGCCAGGCATTCATAATTAAGAATAGTTTTCCATGTGTTGTTTATCTGGGAGCTGGGTGGCAGGCCCCCAAAGAGTCTTCAGAATGAAATTATATTGAGAGGAGACCATACATATGGGGTCTCTACTATGGGACAGTAACCTCAGGGTGAGAAAGCAACAAGCATCTTGCTATGTATGTGTGGCTGGCCTGGAACTCATTATACAACTAAGCTGGCCTTGAACTTGGGATATCCTGCCTCAGCCTCCCAAGTGCTATCATTACTGGTATGTACCACCACCCCATGCTGGGCTGAAGTCCTTGTAAGGGCAAGAGCAGGCTTCTTTAACACACACCTTCTCCATGTAAAGACACCCTGAAAAGATTTCTATAAGCCAAGGGTCTGCTGCCACCTTATAGCTCTCCAGAATTGGAGAAATATCTGCTGTTTAAGCCATGAAGACTATAGTATTTCCTCAGGGCAGCCAGAACTAAGACAATTGGTATCTGGAAAATGTTTTTATTAAAACCTGAGTTTTATGGTCAGGCTTAGCAGCACATGCCTATAATTCCTGTACATAGAAGGCTGTGGCAGGAGGTAACAAGCTTGAGGCAAGTCTAAGATGTATTGTGACCCTGTGTCAGAAAACAAAACACAGAGCAAAAATTAAAAGAAAACAAAACCATCACCACTACAACCAAAAATCAAACCAAAAACAAAAAAATGTCTCCCAAGCAAACACCTGGGCTTTCAACTATGAAGGGATTCATCTGTAAATCATGAAACCTCCTGAATTTGGACTTTTTCCAGAGTTTTGTATTCAATTGAGACGTCAAGCTAGAGCTATGAATGCAAATTCACTGCTGTTGGATTGTAGCAGAGTTCATGGAGAAGTCTCAGTGAACTGTGGTAAAGGCACTGAAGGATGGTGCTTAATAACCTTCTCAGGACTGATGCAGCCTGTGTGTGAAGCCCCGGAGAGCCACTTGACTAAATAGCACATGCTGGCAAAGCAGGCCTATATTTCACTTTAATGTGTCCCGCAAGTACCCAGCGATAACAGATGGGAGGCAAATACTTTTGATTGATGAAATTTTTGGTACATTTGAAATTAGCTTTGATGATGACAGGACACCATTCACTATTTTTCTAGCCTGAAGAAGCAGACACTAATAAAACTGTGGTTTCCACTGAAGGAGCTGAGGGACCTCCTACTATGTTCAGACTCAGCTAGCAGTCTATGATAATACTTGTAAATTGCATTTGCGTATGAAATTTAACTAAATTAACAGATTTTTTTTTTTGCTTTTTTGCATTTTTTTTTGAGATAAGGTTTCTCTGTGTAGCCCAGGCTATCCTGGAAATATCTCTGTAGACCAGGCTGGCCTTGAACTCACAGAGATCCACCTGCTTCTACTTCCCCTGTGCTGAGGTTAAAGGCATGTGTCACCACCCTGGCTGAAATTTAACTAGATTCATAACAGTTAAATAACACACAAACTTGCATGGTAATTTGTTATATAGAAATGATATAAAATATGCTATGTAAATATTTAATATGTCTATATCATAAAATGACATTTAATGTAAATGAAATATATAAAACATAAAGCATATATTTGTGTAATTTTAGTGAATTTCTGCAAATTGGGCTTCTTCGAAATATATATTTACTTTGTGGGCAAATGAAAAAACCCTAAGAAATAGGTAACCAAAAAAATCTGCTTGTCATATTTGAATCATTTGTTAATGTTTAAAAAATAATTAGCTCATTCTTCTGAAATGAGATGTTTTGTCTTTGGGCTGGTAAAATAGTGTAAGAAAGAACATATTTAAGCACAAATGTTTTTTACTATTTACTTGTTTAATCAATAATTAATTAATTAAAAGTGTATGTGTGTGTGTGCCTGTGTGCATGTAGGGACACAGTATGTATGCAGGAGCCCTCAGATGTCAGAAAAGGACATCAGATGCCCTAGGACTGGAGGTATAGGCAGTTGTGAGCTGTCATGTGGGTTCTGAGAACTGAATCCGGACCTCTGCAAGAGCAAAAAAGTGTACTTTACTAATGTGACACCTCTCCAGTCTTAACAAAATGTTTTAAAATATGGAATCTCAACCTCTGTACTACAAGTTTGGTCAAAGACAGAGGAGAAAGAGCAATATTTAATCAGATAAACCTCTGTTCTTCCGGAACTTGCATGAAGTAGGCTGTGACAGACACGTTCGTGACTCTGGGAGCTGGATCAACTAAGAACATGTTTGTACTGACTCACAGGCTATTTGCTCTTAGATTATGCTATAAAGGTTTTTAATATCTGTCATATTATCTATTAAGCATGGATAAGGGGATGGTGTCAGTAGTTGGGTCTGGGAAATCCCCTGGATCTTGCTGGGCAGAAAGGCATGAGGATGGGGTTCCTCAATGAATCTGCAGAGGGAGGGGGCTGAAGCCCACTATCTCTGTGGAAGAACTCAAGAAAACCCCCTGTGCTGGCTTTTCCTACTCTGTGAATAAATTTACCGTGACAGAAAGACATTCCTGAGGAGCTTAAATTATACTTGCAAACTTATAAAGGACAACCAAGCAAGTTCAAGCCACTTAAAGTTGCTGTGCTACAAAGAGGTGACACTGTTAGCCAACTTTATATTCCACCAATATGTATGCAAAGATTCATGTTGATCAATAAAATTCTGAACCCCAAGACCTCAGATAGTGCTACATGTCAGTTACTTAATTATAAAACTCATGGCTCAATTGGGCCTGAGATGGCAAGTGCCGTTGAGTGGTTTCCTTCCCTGCTTTCCAATACAGAAGAACAGAATGTTGACTCAGACACTGGAAATGCACGTGGAAAGAAAAAAGGGATATTTACTTTCTATTTGAAGAAACAGCGTAAACAGCATTTTAACTTTGGTAATTTCTAAGTCAGAGACTGCAGAAAATATTCACTTTTTATATTTTCTTAAAAACCACCAATTTATACACAATTGGGGAGAAATCAGTGAAACCTCCAGAGTTCAGCTCCTAACTCACACTCTTTCCTATATCCCGATCTGCTCTGAGTGTATCTGGGGCCTCCACATGCACTAGGCTCACTTGCAGAACTGGCTATAGGTCACAGTCTGCTGAGTCCCTCTTTTAATGTTCATAGGTGCAGTTATGTGTCTTGCATTAACTGATATCTGTCCACTGTATGGATACATAGAGTTTTCTGCTTGTCTGTTGGGCATGTGGGTGACATACTGCTTTGAGCTACCACCAATAAAGCTACTATGAACATTCATGTGTACTCTTGGTATTGACATATGCTTTCAATTTTTGGTAAGTATGAAAAACATTTTCAGTTGTCTATTAGAGGAAAATACTATTTTCATTTTGAATATTGGAAATATTTTAAAAGTTGTAAGATTTGATGAGTATATGTAGAGTAGTTTTATATTAATATAGTACAGGCTGATAGAAATATTTAAAGGTCAACCAGCTAGTACTTATTGAAATTAAAAAATGTTTATCCTCTGTCCAGACATTCATCCTTTGCTACGCTGGAAAAATCTCTCAGCTTCTGCGTGCCTCTGTATCTCATGGGCAGAAAGAGGAGCACAATATATAATACGTATTTGATAGATTCACACATAATTAATGGAAATTTAGTGATCATTAACATTACCTCATGAGATATGATGGCATTATAAAAAATATTCTCATTGTTTTTTATTACTACTCATGAGAATATATTCAGAAGTCCTTTGTCAAATATGAACAGAAAAATGTTATTTTAAAAATGTTATTCTAAAACTAACAGTAGTTAGCTTCATTGCTGCTGACATGACACTTCCCTACATGTTGTGTGTTACTGTAGTCAATGAGACCCTATATGCAAATTCTTTGAAAGACAAAGGCATAGTAAGCATCTGAGAATACATTGAATCATACAGATTGGTTCTTAGCCTTTTAGGAGTAGGGGTGGATCTGCATGTCCTACTTTTAGGTAGCTGGATAAGGATTAGCAGCCTTGAAGGCCATTGAGGATGAGTTTCTCTCTCATAGTCAGTTGTGGTTCTCATTTCCCACTTTCCTAGTAATACTGAGAAGGAAAACATCACAACCTTCCCTCCTGAGTATTTAACATATCATATGGAAGGGTAGTGGGTGTCAAGGCTTTGTTGAGGTCTATTATTGGAAAGCTACATCTTCATGGTCAAAAGAATGAAATCTGAGTTTTACCTTTGGCCCTAGGTGGAAACAGGTCATTCTGATCTGCTCCAAAAATTAGAATTTTGCATCCTGTTTTCTACTACTTTAAGAATTATTCCAGATAGTCTGTCAATCACCTTGTTAGGGAAAGTGATTCAGGGAAGACACACCAAGAAGATGGGAGAAATAATTGTCTCCTTAATGGGATAGTGTACTTATATTTCCTAAAAACCCTTCCCCCATTACAGTTCCTACCCCTTTCCCCAGACATTGTGTGAAAGTTTCAAAAGAAATGAGACTTTCTTTACAGTAATGTTACCCAACCTTCCTATCCTGGAGAGGTAGACCTTTACCTTATCAATTGCAATCCTGCCAGATGCTCACAGTGATAAGGACCATCCAGTTCTGAGATCATACCTTCAAACTCCACCAACATCTCACAGATGCTTGTTGTGGAAATCATGAATATTAGTCCTCTTGGAGAAGTAAATACCTGTGCTCTTGAACAGACCCACCTTACTTCTTGCTGAGGATACTTTTCTCCTACCCTTCTTCATTAAACTTGTAATAAAATTTCCAATTCTGCCAGCTTTAGTCCTGATAGTTTCAGTGTCAGAACTGAGAATCCTAGTGTGGCCTCACTGGGAGGCCCTAAACATTTCTGGGAAGTCCTCCTGCTGCTGATGGTGACATGGAGGAACTGTAATTCTTCTACTTGTACACTAAATGCTGACCTTCTCTTTCTTGAATATTGGTCAAAAGCTTGGGAATCTCTCCCTTTCACTCTGGGCTTTCTCATTCTTTCTCTGAAGACTTCTTTTCTACCACACATCGACTTCTGGACCCCCATTGTTGAACATGCTGACTCTCTTTAATGCTAACAAAAAAGAATGAAGGCCTGGGGAGATGACCCCATAGTTAGAGTGCATGGGCAAGAGTGAAGATTCTTAGAATGCATAAGATGATGGTTTGGGTGTGAATGCCCGCTTGTAATTCCAGTAACAGAGGAACCACAGAGCAAGCTGGCTAGACTGGCCATATCCCAGAGCTCTGGGTCTGATTGAGAGACTCAGCATCAATGAATAAGGTAGAACAGTGATCAAGGGTGATTTCCAACACCAACCAGGGGCCTCCACATGCATGCTTGCACATGTGCAAAAACATCCATGTATATATATATGCACACCACACACATCCACACAGGCACATATACACACACACACACACACACACACACACACACACACACACACACACACACTCACACAATACAGATGAAAAAATGGAAAAAGGAAGAAAAGTTCATGCCTTTCTTCTCTGTCTGTCTCTTCTTGGCAGCTGCCCAAATATATGGCTGCTACATTTGCTCAAACCTTAAAGAAATGGGACCTGAGCTTCCTTCAGCATCCACCTTTAAAATCCTTTATTATTAAAACTAAGAGTCCACAAAAGGAAACTCCAAATTTCCCCACAACCCAATAATAAAAGAATATGAATCAAAAAGCATTGTAATTGTCTTCACACAGATTTTATGTAATGCAGGCAGAGAAGGAATACAGATTGATATCCATACAATTAGGTGTAAATAATTTTCAAATAGGTGTCAGTAATTTCTCTATTTTTTCCAATTTTGAAAAGAGAATATTTAAGCATATTTTATTTTCCTCTTTACTTTCCTTAGTTTTGAACACAAACTATAAATGTTAGTATATAAAACTGATCAACTCAACAGTAAAGCAAAAATAAAAGTTGGAAATGGGCATTGTTTTGCCTTGGAATTATTTATTTGAGTTTTTATTCTAGAACATTCTTATTCTATGGTTATATACAAAGAATACAGCAAAATTTCAGTTTCTTTGGCAAGTCTGCTGTGACTGGCAATAGCACGTGGCTGACATTTTATTCTACCCTGGAAAGACTCACAATGAAGGAGCATAGGTAGACATGCACATAGTAGCGTACACATTTGATTTCCGGGCCTCTGCATTTCCTTAGGGGTGAGAATCCCTTCCTGCACAGGCTATCCAAACATTTTATGAAATAACCATTTAGACTTTTAAAAGACATTTCTTATTTAGTGTAGAAACACCACAAGGGAGCAGATGTGTGCAAGGATAGATAAAGAAAGAGAGAGAGCTTTGGAGCGACATTTCAGTCTGCCTCTCAGACAATCTTAGGTGCGGTATAACAAGAACCCACTAAATGTGGTCACGGGTGGGTATTTGATTGGAATTGTTCCTTTTACAAGACGCAACCACACTTCTTGCCCATAGTTTAATTCAAATAAGGCCTCTCCAGTCAAAACTCTATCACAATGTATTTCATTGTCAGTATTTTCAGACTCAAATGTAAGCTTGTCTACTCCATCAACCACTAAAAACCCTGAGATGTGAGCACTGAATGACTCAATAGTATATCTGAATATGTACACTCCAAGGTATGGAATTCTGAACCTTCCAGTGCTTGGGTTATATGAAGCCCCATAATTGACACTTAGATCATTGAACAGGATAGGACCAGGTTTTGTCATTCCATGAGTGTGAGATACGAAAAACGCCACCATCGGAGCATATCTGTAAGATCCTTTGGAAAAATCTGTTCAAGGAAAAACATGGCAAGAGTTATTTTTCAGGTCTTTATCTTGTTTTTCCTCCTACAGTTCTCATTTTATCTCTGCCATACACTCTTGAGCAGAAGCACAAAGGTCTCTATCAAACTGAGCAATGCCCATGTGTCTGGATGCCTGCCTCCACTGTGGGCTACTATGTGGAAACAGTCTCCCGAAGCCTCAGTTTCTCCATTTAGATCAGGGTCAATTGTGACATCCCTCAACTCTCCTGTAGAAATGCCTGCAAGATCATCTGCACACTGCTTTATGCTCCCTAGAGATAAAGGAATTCAAAGCACATCTTTTATAGGATGCCAGAATGCCCTGCAGGGACTGAGGCCTCCAGGATGGAGAGTCAAGTTTCTGTGATAATTTCTAGAGGCTGAGACTAAAGTGAAATGAAGCTTTTGCTCATCAAGGAGAAGCAGGCAAAAGCAAGTTTCTGTGTAATTAATGCCCCATACACTTAGGAAAGATTTAAAATGGACTAAAATGTACTCTTGAACATAGGAAATAGGGAAAGTCTGACTTGAAATATTCTGGGGTCATTGAAGATTGTGTATTTAAAATATATACATTTAAAATGCTGCACACATTTTCTTATATAAAAGTCAGGAGTGCTACATTAAATTTAATATTATTATTTTATGTATGTGTGCATGTAAGCCATAGGCTAGCTTTCAGAAGTTAATCCTCCCCTTTCCCTGTGGGAGCTGAGCATCAAACCCAGGTGTCAGCTGCCTGCCAGTACCCTGTCCAGCTGAGCAGCCTTGGGGCCAGGAGTGTTGCACTCTCTGAGCAAATGTACAACTAACACCAATCTATGGGAGTGAAGAAAACAGGAAAAACAGTCTATGAAGGCACAAATGGTCTTTCACAACTATTTCCAGCATGTGTTTGTACGTGACACTGCAAAGCATAAGAAGGTGAGACTTGTACCTGGTGCTAAGGTGTTATCTGCCAGGCTCTTCACAGCGCAGGTGTCCCCCGTGAAAGGGTGCCGGCAAGCACAGATGAAGCTGCCTCTCCCACTGATGCAAGTTCCACCGTTCTGGCATGGGAAGCTGCTGCAGCTGGATTGTTCCTGGGCTACTGAAAGGAATCACAGCAAAAGAAAAAAAAAGGGATAACCTATTTTCATCTCAAACAAGAGTCTGTAGCAGGGTAGTTGAAATGCTTAATTTGGAATAAGGAAAATGTGTGTTTAGACCAAAGCCACTCACTTGAAGCATGGGACTCCAAGCAGGTCTTTTGTCTCTGGCACTCATCAGGGTGGGTATGGGACTTCATGCAAAACCCTTATATCTGACCCCATTGTGTGATGTGATGATAATTTTGTGACAAAATGTATTGGAGTATATACACTTTTGGACAACTTTGGAGCAGAATATAACTATCTAAATACAGGACTATTCAGACTAGATTTGAACTAGAACAACAAGGATCAAGTTTCAAATCATTACAGAAGAAAGCTACCTTTTTATTTTAATGATGTATTATTATTTAAAACATTTGTGTGTTCATGTGCACACATGTGTGCCATATGTATACAGATTCCTGCTAATGCCACCAGAGGAATTTGGATTCCCTGGAAGTGGAGTTATAGGCAGTTTTGAGCTGCCTAGACTGGGTGCTGGGAACAGAATCAGTGTTCTTTGTAAGAGTAGTAAGTGCTCTTAGCCTCTGAATCATTTTTCCAGCTCTACCTTTTTAACACTAAAAGGAAAAAAAAAGACCTTTCATATTTGATCACCTAAAAATAAAATCTTATTTGAAAGTTAAAATTTTAATGAGTGACAAATTAAGAGAAAAATCTTAGCACACAAATTAAGTAACATATTTATAGTTCATGGAAGCCTCTGATGATCACACAGAAGAACATTTCCGCTTAAAAAAATGGAAAATGGCTAATGATATGAGCTGACAGTTCATTAACCCAAACCACAACAAGTCTCTGTAGGTTTTCTTTTTTGATTTTTCAAGACAGGGTTTCTCTGTGTAACAATCCTAGCTGTCCTGGAACTCGATTTGTAGACCAGGTTGGCCTTGAACTCACAGAGACAGAGATCCCCGTGCCTCTGTCTCCCAAGAGCTGGAACTAAAGGTGTGGACCATTGCCCGGCCTCTCTGTAGGTTTTTAAACATCTTCAACATTGCTATGGATTACATGACTTACTATTATTAAATTATAGTAAATTTAGCCTTAATTAAGTCATATTTCTGTCAGGTAGCAACATTTTAAAAAGACAAATTATTCAGATACAAGGATCTGACAAAAAAGTTTAAATGTTGATTGACAGGTTAATGGCCAGACCCTTTAACTGGACAATTTGGTCATTGTCACCAGCACTGAAGCACTCATTTACTTAGCTCCATACTTTCTGGTCTGTGTACACAAAGATCACTGCTCAAAGGGCCTTTGTAATATCATTTCAGTTTAATTTATTTTTATCTCAAAAAATTAAACTACATTTTAATAGCCAGTTATTCAGTTTGCAAAACCTCAACACACTTAGTTTACTGTCAGCGAGGTTACAGTTTGCACAGGACATACAAAATAACTTAATTATGCTAGAACTTCAAGTTATAATAGCAGGTATAAGCATAATGGAAAATTATGTAATTCAGAGAAAATGCTGGAAGAATCCCCATTTACTTGCCACAATTTCTGTTATGGCACCACCCTGTGGCAGTACTGTAAATTTAAAATTCACTGATTTCAAATTTTGTGATTGTAGATCACTTAAATTTTGGAATCCCCCTCCCTCCAGCATACCCCTGCTCTGTCTTCATATGCATATATATATATATACACGTATATACATATATATATGTATATATATATATATATATATACACACACACATACATACATACATACACACACACACTTACACAGATATATAGCCCTATCTCTCTATCTCTCTATCTCTCTATCTATCTATCTATCTATCTATCTATCTATCTATCTATCTATCTTAGCTATCTATCTATCAGAGAAAGGTATATAAGCCTCTTTCTATATATATATATAGCCACAAATATATGGTACAAATGATGTGTACCCTAATAAAATTTGCCTGAAGTTCACAGGATAGAACAAGCCACTCAATGAAACATAGAGGCCAGGCAGTGGTTAGGGTGATATTTTATTTGTGCCGAAATGTGATTTTATTTGCATGTTAATAAATAGAAGTGCCTGGGGGTCAGAGCTAATAACAAGCCATTTAGCAGAAGTCTGGCAGTGGTAGCACACATTCTTAATCCTGATCACATGACAGGCAGATCTTTGTGTGTTCAAGGATGCAGCCAGCATGGAGACACAGGCCTTTAATCTCAATACCAACCATAAAGACCTGGAAGTCTGTATAGACAGGCAGTGATGAGGAGGTCATGTGGTTGAGTTTACAACCAATGAAAAGGTAGAACAGAAAGTCAATAAAAAGACAGACACACAGGAAGTAGGTCTCTTTTTGAGGGGAAGGATGGCAAGGGCAGCAGGTGGTAAGAAGGTGGTCTCAGCTCTTAGCTACTGCTCTCTGATCTCTGGGCTTTTAATTCTGCATTTGGCTCTGTGTTTCTTATTTAATAAAACCATTCAGAATTACATCTACAAGTGGTTGCACACACCTTTTATCCTAGCACTCAGGAGGAAGATGTCCATCTGGATTTCTGTGAGTTCAGAGCCACCCTGAACTACATGAGATTGACTCAGTTTAGGAGAGAAACAGAGACAGGCAGTGGTGGCACACAACTTTAATCCCAATACTTGGGAGTCACACACTTTTAATCCCAGCACTTGAGACCTCATGCCTCTGCTACCAGTATTTGGGAAGCACATACACCTTTAATCCCAGCACTAAGAAAGAAGAATTATGCCTGGATGGAGAAAGTTATGTAAGTCATGAGGAGACAGAATGGCTGAAGCCTTTTCTACTGGAGCCCTTTTCCAGCTGAGGACTCAGGGACATTCAGTCAGAGGGTTCATGGAGATGCTGAGGTGAGAAATAACTGTGGCTTGTTCCTTTGTCTCTCTGATCTTTCAGCATTTACCACAACATCTGACTCTAGGTTTTTTATTACAAGACCTTTAGAAATTTGAGTTTTATATATATATATATATATATATATATATATATATATATATAAACAAATGCATATGCATATACACACATACATATATACTTGTATGCACAGATGCACACATGCACTTACACATACAGACATATGCACAGACATAAATGCACACACATACATAATGACAGATGTACACACACAGGAAGAGATATGTGGGAAAGCACTGCGATTCAGGGTGACTTTTAAGTGTATTAACACTGAAATTTGGTAGATTAGGTAGTATCAGAAAAGGAACAACAAAACCTCTATAAATGGTTCATACTCTGGAGTTGTACAGCTGGATGAAATGAAGAACCTCTACATCTCATTTTAAAAACTGTGTGATTTGTTTTTTTTAATAATTGTTTTAAGTAAAAATTTGTATGTTCCATTTCCACATGTGTATTAGCAATTTACTAAAAATGTGGTGAAACTTCATGCTTGTATTATTTAATGTTTTTTAAAGAGAATATATTAGTATGTTCCTTGAAAATTCAAAAATGATTTAATTTTTCTTTATATATTCTTTATAAACTACTTCTCTCATCTAGGAAAGTATTTGAATAGCTTAGTTCGTATATTTCATGTATTTCTATATATTACATTCAATGTATTTGAAGAAATGTTATAAACTGGCCTGCATTTTTAGAACATGTTCACCCCTTAAACATGTTCTTTCATTTGCAGTTAGATATTCTAGATCTTAGCCTACTACTTGCTAGCTTGAAAACTCCCAGCGAGTCTCCATTGCTTGTTGAAGTGTGGCTCCTTGACCACAAAGCATAAGCTCCATTCGTCTTCCCATCCTCTGACCTAGCACTGTGATTAACCTCTGGGAGACTGCTCCATTAATAAGCGTCACTAGCAATGAGTTGATTACACAATAGAGTAGCAGGATAATGAATTATTTTGGAAACTTGATCAGCTCTATAGTTCTGACTGTCCAAGATAAGAAAGTCAATACCAACTGTAGACTTGGTCTGTAAAGACACCAGACCTACTCCAGGGAGAAAAAAATAAGACACTATGAAATGATGGGTTTCTCTCCATTGCAACCAATTCCATTCACTTCTCCAAGGCTAAGACTTCTGCTTGGTTTTCAGTGTCCAGTGTGTATATTCAGCTGTCACTCTCCTGCCCCATTACTTTCTGTGATGGTTTCTCACTTTGCTCTTATCTCTTAGCATTACAGAGTGTGTTGCCTACCCTTCATCCCAATCTTTCTGTGGAGTCACAAATCATCAAGAAGGATCTAATTCTGTCTAGTTGAGTACCTGAACTTTATCCTATTACTGTAGTAGTCCAAACTTCTTGTGACCACGTAATTGCTTACTTGGACTTCTGCCCTGTGCTTTCTGATCACCTGTTCGCAGCTGTCCACATCTGTTTCCACTGTTTCTCTTTTATGTTGCATTCTTTGCCTCACTTGCTACTTAAGGTATTTCTGGCCTTCAAGTTGAGGACACAGTAACTCACATTTTAAGATGTAATATTCATGACATCCAGTACTGGACACATTATGCCAATTGAGTCTCGACAGTAGAGACTACAGTGACAAATGCTAGTTGTCGCTTCTGAAGAGAGTCTACATTTCTTCCAATGCAACGTAAGTCATAGGTCTTATATATCTTTGCATCTGTCTCAGTTCTTTTCACAACAGGTCATTTGTATTGTGATGTTATTAAAGGGCTCTAAAAGTTTACCTCAATTTGTTTGAACATGTGCTTATGATTAGTATTGACAATAATTAAAGTTATCATACTTGACTTGATATCTCTGTCTGTAGAAACTATGCTTTGTTTTATTTTGTGTGAATGTGTCAGTGACCCATGCCAGCACATTTATGTTGTGTGTTTAGCTAATCAATGCTGAGACATGTCATGACACCCTGGTAAGTATTTGGCCTCACAGACAGGCAAGCATGGTTGATAACAGTATGCCAGTTGGAGTTCCTTGTAGTTTGCTATAACCCTACTTTTATACATCCCATGACTCATATTGCTCTTCTTTATTTCTATAGTACTTTGAAAATGGTTAAGTGTTCAATAAGCAATTTTCCTGGGATTAACATAGAAAAATGAACTCTGATAAAGCAATTTTGTCACCTTCCTTCCTCCCTGCTGCTACAGTTACCTTCACTCCCTCAATTATTGCCCAGTGTTGTATGTCCTCTTCTTACACCTACGACACTTGACTATAACTGCTCATGTGCCTTTGCTTCTACACTCTATGAAGTCAGGGCTCACAGTTTACTCCTTAGACACACCAATATGAATTCACATAGTATGTGACATGCACAAAATTGCAAAGCTTTACAGGATGAATGAACAAGTTAATGAAAGTTTGAATTAGTGGTTAGTTATCCAAATTCTGTTTTCACAGTTTCACAAAGATCACATGGGGTGTGATGGAGATAAGTACAATTAGTTGAGCAGTTTTACCAACTCAATGTCCTACTATCTTGTGCAAGGAGCATGGCTAATCTTTCAATGCTAATTTCCCTACAGAGAGCATGACTAAAATTAATTTTCTATTGTCTTGGAATAGGTCGGGAATCTCTAGGCTATGCATTTTGAACTCTAATATGCACTCCAGTTGCGGTCTCTTCTTAATCCTATTATAACATTTCATAAAGGTCAGTGGTAATTTGAGCACATTAGAGAGCTCCTTCCACTCCAGAGCACCTTGCCATCCCGAACACTTGCAATTTGTGATTCTAAATGCCTGCTCCATGTGTGAGCTGCCTGAAGACAGGCACTGACTTGAAGCTATAGTCCATCTACTTAGTTTTTCACAGCACTCAATTCGAACTTATTGCATTGGAATTTCTTGACTTAACTAGCACACTGTGTTCTACTTTATTCTTATTTATTATATATGTAGTAGATTGTGTGATTTATAACACATAGTTATACACACAAGTTACTATTTTACTTTATGAATAAATAAATAAATAAATACATAATTCATTTTATTGTTTACTTCTGTTTTAGCATCAATATCTCACTTTTTATTTTTTTCATTTAAACTAGCACTTTTTAACCTGTGGGTCATGACCCGTTTGGGAGACCAACAGCCCTTTCACAGGGGTCACATACCAGATATCCTGCATATCAGATGTTTACTTTATGATTCATAACAGCAGCAAAATTACAATTATGAAGTAGCAACACAAATAATTTTATGGTTGGAGTCACCACAACATGAGGAACTGTATTAAAGCATCACAGCATTGAGAAGGTTGACAAGCACTGATTTAAACAATAATATTGCAAAGGGCTAGTAACTGTGATCCCTGCTAATGGTACAACAGAGTTTCAAAGGGATTAGTGCAGAGACCGGCCATGCTGCTTCTGGCCAGTTTCACAACACACAGGTGAAAACAGCCTGTCACTCGCTGTGTGATTTTGCTGCTAGGTAACTGCCCTCACCTTCCTTTAGGTTTCATCCTGATTCCAGTGATTGACAAAATCCTTCCTCTCTCACACTTCCAGGCATATTTCAGTGTCATTCTGCTTCCCCATTTATTATATAAGACTTAACCCTTCATTACTCTAGAAATATTTCACATTCCCTTCCTGACAAGTCTTGGAAGTGTCAAGATGTATGCATATATTCAGTATTTGAATTTATTCTATTTACTCATATTGTGATCACTAACATATAACTGTGTAGAAATACTCTTATGTTTTTATTGCATTTCTTTAAAAATGTTAATTTTTTAATAATTATCTTTCTTTTACATTATATCTGTTGTTCTTGATACTGTTTTCTTGGTCACCTTTTTTATAACCCTTCAAATGTTGTATTAAAGAACATTTAATTCTATCTGCAATCTAGACTGGCAAGAAAGCTTTTGGGATCCATTTATCCCCAATGCTGGGGTCACTGGCATATGCATTCATGCCTCATTGTTTTGTATGGGTGCTAGGGATTCAAGCTTAGGTCTTTATGTTTACAGAACAAGTACTTTTATATATTGAACCATCTCCACACTTCTAGAAGTTCAAATTAATACTTAAAATTATGCAGTGTAGAAAAAAATTTTCATAGTGGTGTTGACTAACTTTAAAAAAATTGATATCCAATACATAAAATATAATTCTATTTTGCCATGTTTTAAATGAAAAATGTAATTAATGAGCAGCAAGAAAACATACTTATGGTATTTGATATACAGAGCAGTTAGTAATCAAATTTTCTTTCAAGTCTTAGTGTCGGTGGAACTGTACTGCTGTGGAAACTTGCCTGAACAAACATGCAAACCTAGTTGATGGGTAGATAAATGCAGTCAATTGTTTCATCTCCTCATCCCCCTTTACCATCAGACCAAATGTTACAAACTTTAGTTCAGAAAATGGCCATCGTGGTGGTGGCGCACACCTTTAATCCCAGCACTTGGGAGGCAGAGGCTGGCAGATCTCTGTGAGTTTGAGGCCAGCCTGGGCTACCAAGTGAGTTCCAGGAAAGGCGCAAAGCTACATAGAGAAATCCTGTCTCGAAAAACCAAAAAAAAAAAAAAAAAAAAAAAAAAAAAAAGAAAAAAAGAAAGAAAATCGCCATCGAGCACGTGTTTCTGACTAGTCACAAACATCCTAGTATGGGTGTGGGGAGTAAGGCTTGTCAAAACTGCCAGTCTTTCTGCTTCTTCCACCATCAGGAAGTGAGATGATACAGAAGGTGAGGGAGTCTTTTCATTCCCAAGAAGCCATGAACAGAAACTTGTTCATTTAATATTCTCTTCAACTCTGATATGTTTTATTCATAGGAACAGTGAAGCCATTCCTCGTAGATAGGCCTATAACCAATTCTGACACAAAGAATATATTTAAGACTTCCATACACATAAAAGAGTTAATGAATCTTGAAAGAAGAAATGGGCTAACTAAAAATGGAAGGGGACTAGGGAAAGGTGGAAAGGGTAAAACACATTACAAATGTGTATTTAAGAAAAGTCATAGTAGAAGCTGTTATTCTGTATAAATAACATCTAATAATCAAAACATAAAAAGAGTTTTGATGTGAAAGAAAAGAGAGGATAAAGACATACATGAATGGAATTGAGAAGAAGTTGTACCATCCTTAAAAGTTGCTTTGTGCTTAGAATTTGGTCTTTGAAATGCAGGATTGTTCCTGCAGAGCAACTGTCTCTGCAGAGGGTGGATTTCTATGCCTGTTAAGAACAGCATGCCTGCCTGACAGTGCTGGGAACCAAGGGCTTCTCGGGGAAAAAATATGGTGCACACATTATGACATCTTCCCTCACTCTATTAAAGAACACAAAGACATTGGCCCCTTCATGGAAGGAGCACAAAGAAGCATACATTCATGGGTTTTCCGAGTCTTCCTGAATGTTTTGCCATACTTGGTCCTCCTGTGTTTTCATTTTTAAAATTATAATACATTTTAGCTGTGGACACAAGTAATTCCAAAGATTGTAGTGATTCCAGAGCATTACCAAATGTGTGGCTTTCACACCTTCTAAAATAAATGACGAGTTCTAAATTCAATCAGCTTTTATAACTTAAATGATTTATAGTTAGCCATTTTATATACAGGTCATCTTTGTCAAATACACCTTAAAGTGTACTCAAAAACTTAAGTAATATAAAAAATCATAACAATAGAAAACTCTGTTAAAGGAAACCATTCTTCAAAAACTTTGTAGAGGGTTGAGAATGTAGCTCACTGTTACAATACTTTCCTTTCATTCACAGGGTTCTGAATTCAAGCCCGAGCACCACAAGAAGAAGCATGTGCAGGTACTTTTTCATTGCTTATCAATGTGCAGGGTCTTGTAAAGTTAAGTCATTATGATTTGTAGTCTGCTCTTTCTGCTATCATGTCACAAGGTACATTTTACACACACACACACACACACACACACACACACACACACACACACACACCCATGTGCACGCTGAGTTTAAAACAATGACTTTTAAAAGACAAAAACTTGTAGAAAAATAAAAGTAAAACAATAAGATTAAGTCCATAATTTCTAGTGATAAAAGTAAGTAGATATGTATCAAATATTGGGTGAAATAATAAAAATGTAAGCTGTTGAACACAGCTAAGGAAAATTGTATCATATAATTATATCTAGATACTGTGTCATAAGCAGAGCATTTTCTAATCTATAAAAAACTTGTAAGGTGGTCAAGTTATTTTATAGATGATTTACAGTTTAAAACATAAATGGCATTTCAAATAAATGCTTTACCAAGAAAGATTTGAGTCCTGGTTCTACATTTAGTGTCCAGTAGTCATCACAACTGTCTCTATGAAGTCAAAAACACCAGAAATGGTTGAGAGTGGTGAAAACAGTGAAGTATTCACTAGGCCTTTTCTTCTAACTTGCTTTTATATTCACAACACTGATGACTTTTGAAAACTATGTTGATACAGTGCCAAATATTCTGTACACTGAAATCTTCTTTGGGAGTACAGGAATGACTATGGATAAAAGAGTTTTGTTACATGACTCGACACTTAAACACTAGGGAGTGGGGAACAAGCAGTCTGCTCACTCTATAGTGATATTGAGGATTCTGTTGCCCTTGACAGGGCAAGCAGCCAATCTCTCTCCAGGGATAAGTCAGCCAATTGCTGTACAAACAAACCTTCAAACATGAAATTAAAATGCATAAATCTTTGATACCTATCTGGGTAGTGTATAAAAACAAATCAAGTGTTAAGAAACTAAGCTAGAATAGCTTCTTAGCTATGGCCTGGTAGATACCATATTTAGCATAACTGAACACCAGGCTTTCCCTTTTACTATATCAGGTAAAAGCAGATTTCATGAATAACTCATGAGACTTTCAGTAACTTCCCTGTGGCCAGGTCACAGGAAAGTCACACTGAAGTCAGTATCAAGACTTGAGCAGTATCAATGGAGGTCAGTCTTTGAATCCTTGATAAAGGAAACTCCCAGGGACATCAACTTTGGCCACATGAAATGCTCAGTTACAGCCATACTCCAAAGAGCATGGAACACAGGAAAGAGAAGCAGGAGGGAGAAGGCCCAGGAAGACAGTCTCTCATCTCTGGAGGTGAGGACTGAGGATGGAGCCTGAGGCAGCAGATCAGGGTACCTGATAACTGGAGGATACTTTGGTTAATCTCTGACTGTCCCTGGTTCTTCAAAAATAAATGATAATACCTGTCTTGGTGAAGGACACAACATATCTAGTATATCTACAAAGCCTGCAGTAAGTGATGTTAATAGTGTAGTATTAGTGTCAGGCCTCAAAGTAAGTTACAGTTTATTAAAACTGAAACTAATATACAGATTGTTCGCTAAAAAAAATCACATTTTTGTAAATCTTGCTAAAATATAAATAATGTGATAAAGAGGTTCCAGAAATGATGGTGTGATCCTCTGGTGTCAGTTAGTGGAAAAAAAAAATGGAGCTCTGGGTTCTAACCTACAATATCAAAAGTCAAAGGTCACTGTTGTAGAATATTACTTAAAGATGTGTTACGTTTGTTTATGCTATAAAATATTAGTCTAATGATGCAAAGATGTATTGCATTCTTTTACGTTGCATTTGTTTAACTCTGTGAAGTTGTGTTACTTTGCCTATATAAAACACCTGATTTGTCTAATAAAGATCTGTATGGCCCACAGGTAGGCAGGAGAAAGGATATGCAGGGCTGGCAGGCAGAGAGAATAAATAGGAGGAGAAGAAGAATGGAAAGAGGACAACTAGAAACAGAGGAGCGGAGGATGCCAGGAGCCAGCCACCCTGCCACACAGCCAGACACATAATGAGAAGGAAAGAAAGACATACAGAAATAGAGAAAGGTAAAAGCCCAGAGGCATAAAGGTAGATGGGATGATTTTAAGTTAAGAAAAACTGTCTAGAAACAAGCCAAACAAAGTCTGGGCATTCCAAAGTAAGAATAAATCTCTGTGTATTTATTTGGGAGATGGTTGGTGGGCCCCCAGAGAGCAAAGAGTAAAAACAACAACAGGGTACTAGGCAGTGGTGGCTCATGTCTTCAATCCCAGAACTTGGGAGGCAGAGGTAGGCAGATCTCTGTGAGTTCAAGGTCAGCCTGGTCTACAGAGTTAGTTCTAGGACAACCAAGGCTACATAAAGAAACCGTGTCTCAAAACAAAACAAAAGTCAAATTTAGCCAGTGTGGTGGGTGGTGTATGGCACAACTGGCAAAGAGCTGCATCAGATGAATTATTTTACTTTATAATGACTTTATCTATTTATTTTGATGTGTGTTGTATCTGTGTATCTCTCTCTGTGTTAAATATATATATATATATATATATATATATATATATAAAATATATGTGTGTATGTGTGTGTGTGTGTGTGTGCTTGTGTGCTTACACTGTGTGTATCAGAGCGTGTGCCCATGAATGAGCCAGATGTTGGTGTCAGAATGACTTCCTCAATGGCTTACCATCTTATTCTTCGAGGGTTCCAGGTCTCTTCACTGAACCTGGAACTCACCATTTCTGCTAGACTGGTTGGTAAGAGAGAGCTCCAGGGACCTGCCTGTCTCCCGCCCACTCTGCTGGCATTACAGATGTTCACAGCCATGCCTGGCTTTTTCATGGGTTCTGGGAATCTGTACTCAGGCCCACAGGCTTTCAGAGCTGACACCTTACCTTCGAAGCCATCTCTCTAGCCCCTCAGGTACTTTATCTATCATCCCTGGTCCTTGCTTGCTCAGCTGTCCAAAGAATGCCACCAGTTTATAGTCCACAGCAGGAGGGTCAAGCTGATAGGTGAGCAAATGCACATTTGCTTGAAAGGACCCCATTTCTTACAAAGTGAATTCATTGAAAGTGATTTCCGCATTGCACTTGGAATTGGACCAGTGCCTCTGTGTCTTGGCATTATTATTGGTGTCTTAACTGTGATGCAATAAAGAAGTTTTAATTATTAACTTTGATAGATAAGACCATAAAATTTGATTGATAAATAAATGCTTAGGAAGGAATGTTATCAAGGCCCCATCAGAAAAACAAAAATCAGAGCTGTGTTATTTCCTATCATATTCTTAATCAAATATTAAATCAATCACTCATCTGAGAGCAATCAGCAACATCTGTTGATGGTCCTGCTATCCTCTCATACCCTGTTTCAAAACTTCAGTGGTTGTTTCTCTCCTCTGCAAGCACCTTGCGTCTGGGCTGTGAGCAGTGTGTTTCTCACAGTGATGCACTAGAGTACATTTCTCCCAATGACCCCAGTAAATGACCTATTGCAGTCCAATCATTTCAGCAGAAGAAATAGCTGCAGAGGGTTGACTTGTTTTGTTTTTCTTTCTTAAGGCTATTAACTAAAGTAGAAACTTAGTGCTACAGTGAGGACCAGAATCAAGGCCTGACTCTCAGGTCCTCACTCTTCCCACTGCTCCTGTTGTCTCTTGATTACACTCTCACAACACTTTTCAAGTCCCCTCTCAACCATCTCTTCTTACTTCTTACCCTCACTGTGTTGGCCCACATTTATTTAGTAGGGCCCTAACTTGTGTCCTAGTGTTGGTCTGTGTGACAATGCTTGACACTACAGCAATGTCATACTTTTGCATCTCGACTTCACTACAGCCAAACCACTGCTCTGAACTGTTAAACCTATCTTACTTTTTCAAAATTATATCTAAGTGCAGTTTTTTTCCTTTTATTTTAAAAATATGGAACACTTCACAAATTTGCGTGTCATCCTTGCGCAAGGGCCATGCTAATCTTCTCTGTATCGTTCCAATTTTAGTATATGTGCTGCCGAAGTGAGCACCTAAGTCCAGTTTTTTAAACATCCATGGCTTTCTGTATTCTGCTAAAATCCAATTGCTGAATAGTCTCCTTAAGTAAGTCATTTCAGAGATATTCATTGAGTGTTTATTTCATATTGTACCCGCTAAAGCTCAAATGAATATATGGTCTTATTTAAAAAAACTGTTAAACTCTTATTTGTACAACAAATTTCTTAAGTAGATGCATAGAGATATGTTTTAAAGGAAAGAGTTTGATTATTTTATAGTGGTCTGCTAAGAAAGAGTTGAAACATATAGATAGGATGTCTATTAAAGTTCAGCAGCACATTGATAACTAACTTACATTCAATCAGATGCAGTAGAGTGCATTAAGCACCTTGCATTACCCTACTTTGCCCGAGTATGAGTGTCTTCCTTGCCTCCAGCCTGGTTCTAAAGTAGGATCTGCTCAGTAGCATGTAATCTATAGCATGAAAGAGGTTCAAAGTTGTTATTCAATTCCAACTTACCAGGAAGTGTAATGCTGTCTGTGTTTCTTTGTGTCCGACCTATCAGGATGGTTGTCACGTTCACTGATTTCTTAAGTGCATTGGGTTTCTTCTGCAGTTTTGCCTGCTTCTGAGGCTTGACAATATTTGCCAGACCGTCAGACAATAACTGATCAACTTTCAAAGTTAAATTAGATAGAGCAGCTTGAGTTTTAATTTTAACTATTGATTCCACAAGTTCTGTCAGACTTTTCTGAGAACTCTGACTGTCAGGCAGAGGACCTTTGGTCCATGTGGGTATGGGAGCATTCTGTCCACATGCACTTGCAGAAGCATTGTGGCATGTCATTGAAAGCTCATGGACAGTTTTGTTAAGCAAAGAGAAACTCACTGAAAGATGGATAGATTTTGCTTCCAGTGCTTTAAATCTGGAAGTTAATACCTTCAGTTGAAGATCAGTATCTTTCTGGTTTGATACCATGTCACCTTTTTTAAATGAAATATAGTAAGGTATAAGTGTCTTGGTCACTTTAGATTCAATGCCTTGCAAACGAGATTCAAACTCTTTGGCAATCTTTGTTGCTGAGAGTATATTTTCTTCTAAATAACTCACGTTTTGCTGACATTTGTTCACCTGGGAAGTGGTTTCATTGAACATTTGATAAATCTTTTGAAAATTTAACTGATTTAGTTTCTCATCTTTGGGAAAAGCTGTAAGAGCTTTAGCAATTTGTAAAACAAAATTATACTTCTGATTGTCATTGACCAAAATCTGAATAGAATCATTCAGATGCTGGAACTCAGAAATAAATGTCAAAATGGATTCTATATTTTGGTTATACTCATGAAGCTTCGGATTATCTGTCATAGAACTTAAACTGTCCTTCAACACATAATTATCTTGAACAAAATCCATGGCGTTGTTTATGACAGTCATTGTCTTATTTAAGCCATCTTCTGTTTCCAAGACATGGTCACTGATGCGTCTTTCAAAGGCTTCACCCTGGCTCTGCACTTCGTTTCTGAGTAAGTTGTGTCTTTTTGTAAGTTCTTTAGTAAGAACATTTAGGCGGTTGATAGCACCAATCAGGTTTTGTAGCTCTCTGCGCGTAACTATGGCTTCCTTGGGTTCATGTATAACCTGCTGTCGAATAGACGACCTCTGCTCCAGCAAAGGCTGAAGGATCTCCATGTCATATGTCAAATCATTCAGCTGCTCACTTATTTTATCCACCTTGATGTCCATGGGAAAGATAACCTCAGACAATGTTTGGTTTAACACATGCAGATTCTCCTCTGTGTCCTTAAGTTGAAATTTAAAATCATGCCTGCACTTAGATAGCATTTCTTCACATTCTCCCCTGACTGATTCCTTTTCCATCTCCAAACTAATAGTGAGGTTGCTGATCTTACTCTCCTGGGCATGCAAATCACTGAGCATCTGCAGTAGCATCAGACCTTGCTTGCTTGCTGTCTCTTGTAGAATAGAGATATACTTAGTGACATTACTGCTGCCTGATTCCTCAGTGGCAACATTTTCTGTTCCTGATACTTGTTGAACTGATAACAGCTGTGCGTGTGCTTCCTGCATTTTAGAGAGAGTTTCATTGAGGGATTGGTGGTACAGAACAAGCTGCGAGTGCTCTTGTCCTAAAGCTCCTTCCAAGTGAGCCTGCTTGGCTTCTAGCTCCTTGACAGGCTTCTCACAAGTCAAGGCCATTTCCTGCCTAACATTTGTGATGTTGTTCTTTAGATCTGTGATGTCCTTCCATGTGGGTTGATTTTCTTGCGTTAAAACCAACTTTTGCTGGGCTGTTACTGAAGCCAAGGAATGGTTCACTTGTAGAACTGCCTGCCTGGTACTTTCCAGGTCTTCTGATAGACTTGACACAGTCTTGAAGAGCTGAGCAATGGTTTCCTGCATGTTATTTTGGAAGGCTTTAAATTGTTCTTTTACTATATTCTTTAGCAGATCATCAATGTCTTTTGATTTTAGAGCTACAAAAAATAAGAAAATAAATAGTAAAAATACATAATTTTGAATTATAAAGTCATATCTGTAAAGAGGTTAAAATTCTAAGACCAAACACTAACTACATATACTAATGTACTAATGAAAATAATCCTTCCATACCTATATTTGTGACATTTGAAAAATTCACTTTTCATAAGTGAATCACTTTTCATAAGATAATCACTTTCTTGACCGGTAAATCTGACATGAAGAATCAGTTACCATGTATAACACACTAACACTGTAAACCAAAAGTTCTATGTGCAAAAGGAAAAAAGGAACTGCTATTTACTCCAGACAGAGATGGCTCTACAGGAATCCTAGGTCTCAGTGTGAAGGAAAATAAATCACACTGGGCTGTTTGTCTGAGTAGATACCTGTTGTTAGTATATGACTGTATTATCAAGTGTCCACTAATTACGCGCAGCACTTACATTATGAACTCATGAATGCTAAAAATTCACAAAGAAAAACTTTAATAAGTTGGTGGAAAATATAAATATCCATGCCACTTAACAATGGTTTATAATAACAAGTAGTAAAATGAGTATGTTTTATAAAATGAGTGAAACTCACATTAAACCAGGAATTTATGATATGTTTATAACTTTTTGCACAATAAAAGGAAACTTGACAGTAGTGAACACTTAATAGTGTTCCTAACACCTTAAACATACCTGATAACACATTGGGGCTGTGTGAAACCAGAAAGCAAGAAGGAAAGAAAGAAAGAAAGAAAGAGAGAGAGAGAGAGAGAGAGAGAGAGAGAGAGAGAGAGAGAGAGAGAGAGAGGAGCAGAAAGAAAGGGAGCAGGTTGGGAAGGGAGGAGGAAAATGGCATGAATTATTTCAAATGACTTAAGTAAAAAGTGAATATTTGAGAAGTCTAAAACAAAACAAAACCAAAAACCAACCAACCAAACAAACAAAAGACACTATCTCATACAGAAACAATAGGAAAAGTAAAACATATACTTACAAAGTCTAGCTACAAATAATTATAAATGGAAGAAATGTTCATTAAAATTTACAAAAAGAAGCACATTGATCATCATATGAGATTCAAATAACAAAGGAATTTTAAAAATGGAAGATGTTCACAGTGGACCACTGCCCCAGCAGTTAAAGTTCTCATGTAGCCAGTTCACAAAGTTGGTGAGTAGGCTCCATGGTCTTGTGTTTTTACAAAGTATTTAGCACACATAAAAACTCACATAAAATTATTGTAAAAGAGAAATTTTAAAAGAAAAAAAAAGTCCTTCTTGAATATCTAGAAATTAGCTATTCTGGCACAACCCCCCTGCCATAAACTGTACTACTGGAAATATATTCTCTAATATTAGGGTTGCTAAATACAGAAAGGCACAAAAGAACAAAAATATAAAACACATGAAGTATCATTTACTAAAACATGGCAGCAAACTATGAAGAAAGGCTAAATTAGAAAAATTTAAATAGCTACTGTTGGACCCCAAAGTTAAGGGTCTCAAGTGGGTGCCCCAAGAACCCCACTCCAGTCCAGTTGATGCAATAGCAGGAGGATTTATTAAACTTCTGTACAGAAGGGCTCCTCTGCTCCCAAGAGCAAGAATCGTATCTTACTGCAGCCCCATAAGGGCTTATAAAGGAAAAACCCACAAAACCCACAAGATTATAATTCCCATACAGTTTCATTTCACAAGATCATGGTCTTGTTACAGAGTGATCACAGAGAGGGTACAGTTACATCAACAGGTACATTCTTCCTGAAACCTCAAGGGGGGATATCAGGGCGGGAGTGGAGTTTACACAAAGGTCACGGTGGTCCTTCCTGGAGCATTTGCAACTATCCCAGACACAGTTGAGCACATCTCTTAACAGAAATCTCTTTACATTGTTATATGGTTGCAGGGGAGATTGAACAATGGCTAAGTCAGGTTGCCCTTGGAACTAGATTATTAGTTTCTCATTTCCTGGTGCTTGAAGTTTCTCTTTTCCTGAGGCTTGGGGGTGTAAGCCTGAAGGGCTAGGGTCTTTCACTACAATAGAGAGAAATTATACAAAAGTAGTTTGTTCTTTTTAGTTATGAACAAGTCAGAAGTATTGGCTATCATTTTGCCAGTTATCCATTTATTTAACAAATATTTTGTGAAAGTATTTCTATATCATACATGGATAGTAAAATATGACAACTTAAAGTGTAAGGCAATTGTAAGGCACTACTCCATAGCACAAATATGTCTGTACTCTCTACAGGATAATTTAGCCATTTCTGGTTGGTTGAAATTGTGGTCAATTCTTGCAGCTTCTAAAACGTGATATACAATAAAATTCCTATACCTGTTAGGGTTAGTTTTTGAATTTGTGACTTCATGTTAATCACCCACAATGCTTTGAGGATTGAGAAGGAAAAATAAAATTTAAGACTTTTTGAGTTAGCTAGCTGCAAAAAATTGCTGATAGAGGTTTAATTCCAACTATTAAAAAAATGACATGATCAGAAGGTCAGGATATGAATGACAGGTCTGTCATAATGCATAGGTAGGATCAGTATAGATCTTGCTGAAGGATATTAGGACAAGACGAAAATATACTTGGTTCCCTAGCTATCATTCTTTAAGATACCCTTGGGAAAATAACAAAGGAAATTTCAAAATCATAGCAGTGTTATAAAAGACATCAAATAAAACATTAGTTCAAAATCATGTTTCATGATAGCATTTTTTCCATCTGCATTTCTACAACTCATTGGTAGAGAAACATTCACCTAAATTTCTGAGTTTACAAAAACATGTCACCATGCTTCATGTTAATACCTGTGCGGGGTAGCTCTCTAAAATCTACTTGACTTTGTTTCATGTAACTTAAATGTCATTCTTGTTGTTGTTATTGATAATCACTCCTTTAAAAGTTTCAGATTATAATATAGTTGCATCATTTTCCCCTTTTTATGTGTTCCTTTTTGTAACACCAACATCACTCTTTTCTAACAAACATGATGGCCTCAATCTAACTACAGCCAAACACAAGTTAAGCTGTAACTAGGTACAAAACGCCAATGAAGTGAGTATTACAAAGTGTATTTTAATACACAATTATTTTGAAGTTACATATTTAAAATTACCTTGTTAAAGATATCCATTTCTTTACTATCTAATCTGAAGCAAAGATCTAAAGTGACAGGAGAGAATGTCACTGAGTAATGTCTTTTGTGTCTTAACTGAATGAATTTCTTATTTTGTTTCCCTTTTACCTTTTAGAAGAGATTGGAATTCCTTGCCTTTGTCTTCACCAATCTTCCCTTCTAGTGAGAGGTATGCCTTCCTCATGTCATCTGCTGCCAGGGACACATTGTCAACCTTCTTCTGCAGAAGTGTCAGCTTCCTTGCCTGCTGGCTCATTTGCTCTGCCATTTTTTGAATCACAGCTGCATGCAGATGAGAGAGATTTGGGACCATTAAGATAATAGACTTAACACCTGTCAAAAGTTATGACATATAAAGAAAATTCAAGTACACCGTATTTGTGCTCATAGATTTGAGAGCATAGACTTCATTTCAGTGGCAACATGAACAATGGAGCAACTTCAGGGGATACAGTGACAAGAGCATTTTAATATCTTTAATTTGTACATTTTAAAGTCTTCTCATAATTTGTCTTTAAAAATTCTTAGCCCTATCATCACATTCTGAATAAATAAAAATATTGAGGGTTAAAAGTCAAAGGAATGGGCTCTCTGTCACCCAGCTGATGGCTCATTTCTGCTCTTAAACCATGTCCCAGCCCTAAACGTATACAATCTTACATATGCATGGCATTGTAGTTGTCCAAGTGTTTCATTGTTTACTGAAGTCTTCCTTGGTAAGAGGCAGATCTCAATTTTGAGTGAATCATTCTGGAAAACAACAATACTCACTACTCCTTTACACACACACATTATACTGATTCAAAGACTTGCCAGTAGTTTACAGATACCAAGTCATGATATAAAGTAAAGGACAATTTCTAGGTAGGGTGCCCAAATTCACTCTTTAAAGTTAACTTGTTTCATTTTCATTCAAAATAACAGATTTTACTATGGCATCTCCTGCATATTTATTAGTATTTCATTCATATTCAACTTTAATTACCGACCTCATTGTCACCATTTTCCTTCTTGAAGGTCTCCTTCCTCCCAAACAACTTCTCCTTCAGTCATTGGTCTGTCTATCTATCTATCTATCTATCTATCTATCTATCTATCTATCTATCTATCTATCTATCTATCTATCTAATATACATATGATATATATATATATACATGTATATACATTTATACATATATCCTATATGTGAATATATATAAATATATGTGTCACATGTGAAAGAAAACATGTTGTTTGTCTTTCTTAGTCTGGATTACTTTTCTTAACATGATGATCTCTTGCATTTTTTCAAGAAAGATTCCTTTAAATATCATTTTTCAATTGAATGCCTTGCTTTGTTTACCAAAATCTATGCCAAGCATACTATTGAAGAGATGATATTGGCCTTAACTGACTTTGTTTTGGGGCTAAAGTTAGGCCTGAGATGGCAAAGTACTGTATGAGGACAGAAAACACATCTCCAGCTGAGTTTTGATCAGTACAAGTTCTTAGGTAACCAACCATTTTCCAAAGTTATCAGCACCCCTTTGTGGTCTCTTATCATCTGAAACAGCCTTCCTAGCTCTTTTAACTCAACAGAGTTGCTCCTTCTACATCAAACAAAAGCTGAATTTATTTTTGGAGAACTGTTCTGTTTCCCTGGATGTGTGATCACAGCATTTTTAGTCACCTGGGCTTGTGCATGGATTTTTCCCCCACTACTTTGTGAAAATCTTCTCCCCCTGGGAACCTACAACCTAGTGCAGTTTCTCCAAACAATTAGCAACCGCAGAACAGGATTGAGAAGTGTGTTAATCCATCACCACTGAAATGGTGTTGACAATTATTGGGTTGAAGGTGACAGTAATTACAGTCCAGGACCTGGGTCGCCATAGTCTTGCTTCTGCTGTTGTTGGGGCTGCTGGGCCATTCCTTGGTCAACAGCTGTGTGACTTTCAGCCTGGTTACTGTGTGCCAGTTGCTGCTGTTCTTCAGCTAGACAAAAGCAGAGAGAGTATAAAGTGTTAGCATTGGAAGGGCCTCCTGTTTTCCAGTCCTAAGTGAGAATGGGGCCAGCATTCATTTTCCTGTGTCCCGAAGCATGATGATGAGACTGAGTGCAAACTGTTGCACCCTATTCATAGGACAAGGTAATGCCACATGCAGTTGGAAGTTGGGGCTATAATTTTGTCTTGGAAAAAAATTACTCAAAATTCATGCAGGTGAAAAATGGATGGAAGCCTTTACAGATGTAGCCTATGAAACTGGTGAACATTACGATCCATTATGGTAAAAGCGACAGCAGCCTTGTAAGTAGACTGATTTTTCACTAATGCATTTTCCAACTGGTGATTGTTGGAAGCAAGGAAAGCGGCATATTCTTTCCAGGTAGACACCAAATCAGCTATTTAATTAAATAGTGCCATTTAAGTGAGTTGTTCCAAGATCAAAAAATAATACATAATTTCTGATAAACTAATGGTAAAATTAAACAATTACAGTCATATCTCCAAGATAATCAACCCATAAAGTCAGTGACATTCCACAAAACCAGAAATCCTTATACCTATATTTAAGGAGCATAATTTCTTACAAATCCAATAATTTAAATGTTTCTGTAATATTTATCTGAGGAAACAATTTTAAGAGATTCATTTAAAATTAAAATATTAAACACTTCAATAATACATTTTTAAATTACAGACTTCTAGTTAACAAATTTATTGACTGGTGCCTGCGCATAGATATGTGCAAATATACATTTGGTGTTTATCTGGATTTATTTCCCTATGAAATTCTGTGTCAATGAAACTGCCATTGTGGTGCATGTTAATGACCCCCATGATGCACAAGTGGCCTTGCTGACAATCCTGAAGCTTTCCTACTCCCTAAAACATGATGTAGGTTTGGTACTAATCTGGGTTTGTCTCCATTGTTCTGTTGAATTTTGCAGTACTGTTCTTCAAGGACTTGGGCTAAATCAATGAATTACCATTTGTCTACAGTTTGTTTTGATGCCTCTTACCACCCTAACTGAGAAGTTATTTAGTAGAATAAATTGGTGCAGAGCTTGGAGAGAAGTATAGTGATTTAAGAATTAGTGTAAGGAGGGAAAAGTATTAATCTCCTGTTATGACCCAGCAATAAGGCTCTTATGGTCTGAATTCCAATTGATTCATGCAAAGGTATTTCTGAAATAACAGTGCAACTCTCCTGTCATGGCTCTTCTGGGAGTGGGATAACAAATCGTGTTTCTAACAGTTTGCTTCTCAGTCCACTCAAGTGCATAACTAAAGAATAAATAATGGTTTTCAAATTGCAGTCTCTGCAGTGACCGTGAAAACATTCCCTGGGGAAATCTGAACCTATAGCTTCAGGACCCTGCCCCATTTTAAGAACCCCTGACATGGAGCAGCGATCTTCTTTTACCAAGCTGGTCACGTGACTCTGATGCATGCTAAGGCTTGTGAACCACTGGAGTGAAGCATCACTATCAGTCTTCCTCTGCAAGCCCACCTCGTCACAGCCCGCATTTCTCTGAGCATCGAGGAGTGTCCAGACCATAAACTCTACTGATAGCAAGATGAGCCAATGGGTACAAGAGGGTTTGAGTGGCCTTTCCAGTTCCTTACTGCTTATCTCCTGAAGCTAGACCACAGAAAGAAAAGGTACTAGTGCATTTGAAAGTGAGTTGAGGCAGTGCATTAGGAGCTAAAACACGGTTAGAGTGGCCAGGGCCATAGTGACACAGTGACAGTGACACAGGCTAATTACCTCGGAAACTTTCTCACGTTCAACTTTCTATACATATCATGCATCTTTGTTGTTGCTCTCTACTGTTTTAGCATTCCGTTGGCTTTTTTTTTTTGTTTCTTTAACTTCATTACCAATAGAAACTAGTCGTCTTTACTGACTTGGAAACACTAAGATATTCCTGCTTTTCCAATTCCTCTTTTAGGACTGTGGTTCATTGGACCTATGCTGAGCAACTGGGCACATGTATCTTTTAAAAATTTTAAAAGTCTTTATGTGATTTTGATTTCATGGGTCTGGTTAGATCCACTGACTTAGAAAAGAAGTGAAAGATTTTTCAAATCTAATAAAATTTATTGATACAAGGCAGAAAAATTTTCGGTTTTCATGCTAAAATTGAAATACAAAAGTCAGTCTTCATGGATTCTTAAATAGGATCCCAGTTATGACCAGAAAATGTTTCAGAGGCATGATTTATTACAAGTCTAACGAGTCAAAACCATGTGGCCATCATTCCATAAAGAAGCAGGCCATTATAAAAAGTGGCATTGGCAGGAACTGTTCACGATCTCTCAGTTCTGTCATGTACACGTTATCATTCTCTCTGTGGTTCAGATAATAGGGCTGAGCAAATGGGGTGTGGAACATGAAAGATGCTTTTGCTGTCGCCCCAGCAGTCACATCTAAAGTCTACTTATCACTCAAAATTCCTCAGAAGTAAACTCCTTCCCACCCTAAAGCTAGGCTGCCAGTCTTCATTCCTACCTAGCTGCATACATGCTTCCCACTCCAGATTCTAGTCACGATGAATCAATGTGGCTTATCAACTGCAAACTATTGAACCATGTCTTTCAGCAAATACATAATAATAACATACAACAACTGACGTAATTAATCTTAAAATTGTGGTATCAATTTATTTCAAGTTAATTGTGTATATGTGATTATTCATATACATATACGAAGATGTATTCTTCAGGATATATGATGAATGGAATTCCAACCCAATACCATCTGACTGCAGTTAATAGTTTTACCTCAGGAAACTGGAAGTAAAAACATCTTTAATATTATTAATAATATAGCCATAGAGAGGAACATTCAAGAAAAATTTTTTTCTATGAATTGTGCTTGTGAAAATATAGCTAAGTCAGGTGGTGTATAGCTGTTATCCAAATGCTTGATAGGATGAGACAGGAAGATTGTCAAGAGTTCCAGGCCTTGCTGGGCTAAAGAACAACTCAGTCTGAAACAAACAAACAAAACACCACTGTTGTGAAGCAAAGAAAAAAAGAGTATACTGAATTTTCCAGACAAATAGAGCAATAGAGCAAGACGAGAAAGTCAGCCTGGAGACTCAGACATGGCTTCAGAGAGAATCCTGATGCTGTCATTCACCATTTTCAGACATCATAGATGGAGACAGGATGAATATGGTGTCAGCAAGCATCTGAGCATAGTTGTGCTGGGGTTCAAATATGTGCACCACATAATGTAGCAAACATATGGCCGTCTGAATACAGAAGAGGGACAGAAGGCAGAGAGAGCTCATGCTACATATTCAAACATGAAACACTACAAGGATGTTTGGTCTTCAGTAGTAGCCTTTGGGACCAAGGCATTTTGTAAATTATTCCCCTTGTAAATAATTTCACATATATATGATATGAAAATGTCTATATTTGAGACATATGCTATTGGAAATACATTATTTGAGATTTCCCATATATTTGAAACAAAATATAATGTGATCAGTTGCTTGAGAAAATGAGAGCTTTTCTTTGAAATTAAATGTGTGTGACACAGCTACAAAATTAATAAATGTTGCTTCATCGATGTTGCCCTAACTATGACTAAATGGTGCTTACACGGCTCTAAGAAGTAACTACATTTGGGAATGCTCTAGGAATTTTTATGATTCAGCTGTCAAGGAAGATGGGCAACATTTAAAAGCATAAAGCTTTTGTAGATTGAAAAACATGAATGTTATCACTTTTCTTTCAGTACAGCCCAGAAGAGCGGGACATCCAGAGCATCAGCATTAATAGACATTACACATGTACAGAGACCTTGAGTCACACAACGGATCTGGATCTGAGTGAGAATTCTTCAGAGACAGTGAGAAGAGTTTCCTATGTTTAATCGTTTTTCCAAAAGGGACATTTTGCTGGTGTCATCCATGGCCAAAGGAAAAGCATGTCAGTAGCCAGGAGGCAACAGCAAGTTTATCAGGGATGATTTAAACCACTACATGCATTCTATATGGTAGAGGGGGACTGTTTGGGATTTGAGTAGATGGATTTTCTCTAGCATCATGGTTGTCCCTGTACTTCCCAGTTCAGCCCAACCCTAAATATTCAGGAATTAAGAAGTCCAGCTACGGTGTAAACTGGGGAACAGAAAGGAAGATATCATTGAACACTAAAGTCTAATTTTCTATTGACCTTGGGGTAAAAACAGTTATAAACTCTCAACATTCATGAACCCTAGAAAGATGATTTTGTGATATAAACAGAGAAATAGACAGTGATAGATTAGAGAAAGCAGAAGTCTTGAAACAGGAACTGAGGCACATGAGGACAAATCTTTTTTCAGTTAGTGACAAGTGGAAGAGAAAAGGAAGCTGTCAGAGCCAGTGGGAAGTTTGCTCCTACAGGTACTTGCCCCAAGCCTGACCACATGGGAACCTTACCTGAATTCAGAACAAGGGACAATAAATACACAGAGGCATCAAACGGAAGTCTTTAGTTTCTTAACACATTCTACTGTTAGATGATTAAGACCTCTATGGTAGAATATTCAACCTTTTTAGTTTTAACAGTTTGGTGAAGTTTTAAAAAGACTGATAGGAAGAAAAATACAATTGAGTGATAAATTTCCAATGTCCTTATGCATGTATGCACCCACACAAACTAGGTGGCAAAATTGTCCTCCAAATTGCAGGGGGTTAAAGATCACACAAAGATCTTTGAGATCTGGTGGTCACATGAACCTCTCTGTTCTGGAGTTCATTTGCTGAGGTCCCTGCCAAAGCTGTTAAAAACTTGAAATGCCTGTTTTACAAATTCAATGTTTTCTTTTCCTGGCTGTGTATGCCAACTAGAGTTCAATATTTCCATTCATCCTAATTTATATCTGGGGATTTTGACCAGCAGCTGCAGAGAGCTGATAGAATCTCTGACAGTCTGCTGCTTTCCTGTGATGAGGAACCTGGTTGATCGATGCTCTTTTATTTTTCATTTAGCAATCTTTTTGTCTCCCCAGATGTAGTCTCCACACCAAGGACTGCAGAGGTTTTCCCGGCAATCTGTCTGCCCTTTCACAGAAACACAGACTGCTTGGTTCCATGGAGTGCAGATCTCTAGGTTTCTTTCCCTGTCCTCTTTATGTGACAGATGCAGTTACAGAGAAGCACTAACTGAAGCCAGCAGACTGTAAGGAAGGTTGTGTACCTGTTTTGAAAGGCAACTTCAGATTTTATTTGTGCTCCTTTGGTCTTAGTTTCTCCCTGCAATGCAAACTCTGACACTGGTGATCAAGAACTCAGAAGCAAGGTCAGCAGATGTCAGGAGCAACAGCTTTCTTATTAGGTGTATTTATTTTTTTCTCTTTAATTAAACAGATTTTATTCGCAAGTTGTTTTTTGTTTGTTTGTTTTTTAGATGTTTTTCTTGAGCCTTTTGAGGCATATGGAGGAAGTTGTTAATGTCAAACTCAGTAAAGAGTATGCTCTCTTTCCTGCTTATTGCCTAAAGCCTTCCTGTGTGGCTTGACAAGACAGACTTCTAGCTGATCCTGCAGCATCAGGTTAACTGGCAAGGGGATGCTCAGTGTGCTCACAAAGATGCATTAGGTAAGATGAAGTAGGCAGCTTGGTATACCAAGGCTCTGAGACTCAATGTCCTTTAGTCAGACACTACATAATGTTACAGATCAAGAAGCTCACAAAACATAACATGCATGTTTTCTTAAGACAGAAAACAGTGAAGAATACTGAGAAAAAACAGTTTTGTGAAAATATAAGAAACACAATTTTTCCTCATTTAAATAGTATACATTTCAACATGATGAATTTGGAATGTATTTTAAAATAATCTCACTATAGAAATCTTGTATTTAAAAGGTTAGTTCAAGCATTTTTATAACTGATTGAATTTTCTCACATTTGTAAAATAAAATATTTTTCCTGTGTTTATAATGTACCATAAGGGGTCAATTTATTCCATATCTGCACATGTCTTTTCAGTATTCATAATTTCTGTGATAGATATTTTAAAACATAATTTTATAGATCTTTCTTTAGGAAATCTGTGTGGGCTCTAATGTTTAACAGCTTTGCAAAAGGATCCTCTCCAAACTAACATCAATTGAACATAAATTACTTTATTTTGTGATATAATAGAAAATCATAATTGCCTTGTTCCACTTCAGTATATTTTAGAGACATCTACTGGAGATGTATGGAATTGCAAATTTTATCTTATAAGCATAAGTGGTATATCACTACAGACAATTAAAAAATGTCTCTAATAAAATATTGCAAAATAAGTTTCTCCCTAATGGGAAAGATGGAAAGATTTGTGACCAAGTCCAGAAGGCATAACCATATGAAAACTATTGCTTTGATGTTGGACCTAATATTCGTTTTTTTCCCCCCTAAAGCTCCAGTCACCTAATTAAAAAGAGAAAAAAAGATTCCTTTTGATACTATCCTATTTTAGTGGGTAAGCTACCACTAGAACCAAGTGTTCTGATTATTTGTGCTAAAGTACATACAGAGCAAATGAGCACATTAGAAGAGGGCTGGGAAAAAATGCCCAGTGGGTTTGATGAGCAGCATCTCTTGCTGACACCCAAAAGATGGATTTCAGACAGAAGAGGAGGAAAAGCTGGGAAGAGGTGGGTGCTCTTGGGGAAGGATAAGGAGGACAGTCCAACTGCCAACACAACTACTGATGTTTATCATATGTTGAAACCATTACTCTACTGCAATCAAATTAAGAGGAAATTATATTTACATTATGAAATTCATTTTGTTTCTGGAGATGGGAAGCAGAGATTTATAAAGTGTGTGTGGTACTTTACACATTTTTCTATGAATAAATAGTCCAATGATAGTTTGATGGATAAGCCCTGAAATAATTGCTATTGTACCTACATAATCAGGTATCTACGTAACAAACTGCAGAGACCTCAGCAGAGGTTTAAAGAATGGATCGGCCAGATTGATCATTCTTGCCCTGTTTGAGGCAGTCTGCCACACGGCACATCATAGGTAGTGCTGTTACACACTCTATTCTTATGGGGACAACTTGGTCTACTGTATAAAAATGAAAGGCTGGTGCCAAATTTATTAAGTGTAATGGGTGAGGGGACAGCTTGGGATGTTATTAAGTAGGTATCAGAATGGGAAAATGTGAAGGAGGAAATAAATCAGGAGAGAGCTAGTTAACAGAGGGTTAGCATGAGATGGTGGCTCTTGATGCTACCAATATCAACTAGACTCATAAAAAATGCAAGTTCTTGGTGGACTACAATGAATGTAAGAGACAAATGGCCAGGATTCTGTCTGAGCAACATGACATTCTTTTAGAATCAAAGCTATGTTAGAATTGACAGTATGGCAATTTGAAATAATTGGGCAAACCTGCCACCCTAGCCTTATTTCCACATAGGTTTGTATAGAAAAGATGCCTCTCCATAACAGATTAATCAGCAGACTCTGGCTTTTTGTGTAGCTTAAATTAAGTGACTATGACAGGAGGTCATTACTGAAGCTTTTCTGGGACTTCCTTTGCCGACTTATTGAAACAGAAAACTGCAAATCTAACATTAAAGATATCCCTAGGTGGCTTCTAGGAAGAATTTGAGGTGCCATTCACCACAGACTATAAACCACTTACATTTAAACCCTTGGTAATCCCTATAAGAAGCCAAAGGCAGTATAGAACAAGTACTCAAATGATCACTTTGTTTTGCTTTTTGCGGGTATATTTACCATCCTGGAGCTCTGTAGCTTCTTCCGGCTACATGCATGTAGTCTGCCATAATGATTAAGAATCGATTAGCCAGTACAGGAGGCTGAGTGTGGGGCAGGCCCAGCCTAGGATATGCTTTGACATACTGCTTTGCTCCCTGCCACCTGCAGTCAGACATTCACTGCAATGGGGTGTGTAATGACAGCCTGCATTCTGGAAAGACACTTTATTCCTTAAAAAACAATCATAGGATTAATATTCTCTAAATATCTTCCACATACGAAGAGAAATAAAGACCTTAAGCATAAATCCAAATATTGTGAAGATTTTTAAATAACATAAAAAGTGTGGATAAGAAACAAATGCACTGTAATACTGTGAATATATTTGCACACCTTATAAAATAAATTCTTTGAAAGCAGTAACATTTGGATCTTTTTCAAATATTTTGTATCACCTCATTTTCAAATATTTTCAGTGTGGGTAATATTTTCTGTAAAAGTTTTATTTTACCTGATCAGGAGGTAAAACATGACTGATATCATCTGAAAATGTGCTGGATTTTATGTTATCTGTGAAACTTAAACCAGGCCCAGAGAAAACAGCAGTGTGGAAGATTTACCCATAGATCCACACTGCATGAGCTAGCCGGGAATAATAGCCCTGACTAAACTGCATGATTCTTGGAGCTCCTGTATATGATTTTCTGTTCCTTAATGTGACTCATAATGGTTTCTCCACAGTTACATTAATTTTTAATCACAATCTCCTACACTGTTGATTGAATTCCCTACCACTGCTAATGGCCTTTCTTGTAATATTCATTCACTTAAAATATGAATGCAGATGTCACATCTTATTTTTCAAATAAAATCTGTTTGAAGCTGAAAGCAAAATAACAGTTGCATGGATATTAGGCCACAGCAGGTGACCGTGTGTTTGATCAGCCTTCCACCAGAAAATCCTTAAAATTTCAGCTTAAAAAATGGCTCCTTTAAGATAAAAAAAAAACCCTAATTATTCATAGGTTACATGGTACATTCCTTAACATGAACTGTCATTCACAGCCCCGTTATATCAAGTAGTTGAACTGGAACAAAACTAGAGTGTTGTATAATTATTTTATATGGGTTATTTCTAATCGTATTTATTTAAAATATAAAATGGGAATTTACAATAATATCTCAGGAAGGTGTGTCTTTGTAGCTTTAGTTAATACTAATTAATACAGTGAGACCATCTTACTCATTTCCTAAAATCAACACAAAGACAAGAGAAAGAGTGAAGAGGCAGGTTATGAGATGGTGACCCTGGAAGCTTTAAAACAGCCGCAGGCCTAACATCTGGCTTCTTGGTAATTTTCCTTGGCTCACAATTGGTCCATCCAATTACTTATTTCTCAGTATTTGTTATTATGATGTTATTATTGGCATATACCTTTGAGCTGACAGTTTGACCCTATGTATCCAGGACAGCATCTCCATTCTAATGAGGTGACAATCTTATGCTGCATTCTATAGACAGCATTGGATGTCTTCTGAGATCTGGAGAGGAAAACAATTGAATCAAAATGATTTGCTTCATATTAAGATAGAATTAGGACTTATAAATATAAAATACTTAGAATAATGCCTGACATGTGATAACCATTTAGTCTTGGTATTATTATAAATTCATAAACCTATCATCAGTATTATATTCAAAATAGCCAACAGGATTTCTTTGAATATGCAACAAAAAGCATTAGTGGTTTTATCACATGTATTTTAATTAAATATTAAATTTTAATTAATATGTCATTGCATTTCTAAAGATAAGATAGTTTTTCATTACATAATGTTTTCTAGCTTGATCAGTGTTAGAACTCACTTCAATTATAATATTATGCCTTAAAGCTGAGGAATACAAATAATAGAGATAAAATAACTTGTTCAATTGCCCATATCTAAAACTGATGGAATTGGAATTTTAACCTGGATTGTATGAGTTAGGCCAATGCTACTGGAATTTGTCCCAGTCAATCCTAGTGACCAGTTCAAGTATTGTGTTGGGAGGAACTGAATTAGCCGGATTTCAGCTTCTGTTGTAACATGACAGGTAAGTCAGTATATCAGAGGTTATTTCTCCAAAGCAGAATGAGATACAAGATTCTTCCATTCCTAAAAGCATGCTAAGTCATTCATCTATGTCTAATTTAATAAGTTATAGTCAGTGAGTAATTCTGTTAGAGGGAATATCATCTCTACCCTAACTGCTAAGGCTAAGTAAAGAATGAAGATGGAATTTATTTAGTTTGTGGGAATGACCCTAGAACTTGGAACTTTGTTGAATCATGCTAGAGGGTCAATGTTTCTACTCTGGCAAACTGAATGTCTGTTGCATGAAACGTTGATATAATAAATGAAATACAGGTATCTATTGTATAAATACTGAAATTGTGAATGAATGCAAAGACCTTTTCAAATGGACACAAAGACAAGAGATAGGAATAAGGATACAGTAGCTGGGTTTAGAAGAGTAAAGAGCTGGAGAGGAACTCACCTTGAACCCAGAAGAACAATATGATAAGGGTTACTGTGGTAATATTTTCATTACTGAATAATTAACAATGTGTTCTTTGTGTTCTTTCTTGACAAGAAAATTGTCAGAAAGGGAACAGTGGCTGAAAGCAAGGCCACAGCTTAGCTCTCTGATCACTAAGATGTGCTCAGTTCTCTGGACCATGAATCACAGTCCCCAAGGGACTCAGAAACACCTGGATTTTATGTGTCCTTATTGTGCATTGTTCCAGATTGCTGATGCATAAGATCCATTTCCTGAGTTATTTGTATGATAATTTGTGTAGCATTAGTCTCAGAGCTTGAATAGCAATGCTTTTTTTTTTTCCAGGCTCTTTATGAACATCTCTAGTCAAGCTATGGTTACTATGTATATTCAGAGACTTTATCAAGAGCTCAGTCTTACATTATTTTTTGACAATGGTGTCTGTGTGCATGTACATACATATAATGTGCCTATATTATAATACATTCATATATGTAATGAACAACATGGTCACTAATATAATGTATACATAATATAATATATTCATATATGTCATAAACAGTATGATCACTAAGACTTATAAAAGAAGAGCTGCTTTCCCATGCACAATCACAGGTAATAACTCTATATTTTGAACACAAGTTAAGTTATATATGGATTTTTTACTTAAAACAAAAACTTGTTAATACATCTTTGAAGTTATCTATGCCTTTCATAAGTATCTAAGCTCAGGCTTGTTGACAAGGCTACTAATATAACAGTGACTATGGAACAAGAAGACTAACAATCCCTAAGCACTCACAGGGTAGTAGGTAGTAAGCTGCATACATGAATGCATTAGCTCACATGATTCTCAAAGCTAATACACAACACATGCATTATTAGTAACCACATCTTAATTTACTAAAGGTCATATATCTAATCTAATATAAGGACTCTCTGCTCAGCCATACAGTGCCTGGCATGGCTATTCCTACGTATTTTTGGTCTACACAGAAAGTGTCTATTTTCAGAAAATATTGCATACCTTTGGGAACAGAGTCCACTGGACCAGCCACAAGATCCTCTCATTTTTGGCACATAAGAGCCATGAGTGTCCAATATTACTGTTGGAGATAACTTGGTATGTACATGGGCACACCAATTTCTGAGGGAACAATCATTGTTGGTAGAAAAATTAATTGTTAGAGAGAGATATTTTTGTCAAAATCATTTTTTCACAAACTTTTACTTACTTACTCTGACATATCAATAAGAAACTTTAAAAAATGCTTATCTACCTATTTTTATAACCATACAGAGAAGAAAATGAACAATGATTGATTATTGTACCTTAGAAGATTTCAAGAGACACTATATGATGAAAATAATCAGAGCGTACATTTTGGTAGTTTCAGACAAAATCCAGGATTGTTCTTATATTTAATTTAAGTGTTTGTACTGAGATCAAAGACTCAGATCTATGTCTATTACTGTGGGTGATATATAATAAGATATAAGCTAAAAAAGTTAACTGCATGGTATTGGCATAAAAACTGACACACTGATTTATGGAATCAAGTTGAAGACCCAGATATAAATCTACATACCTCTGAACACTTGATTTTTTTTTATAAAGAAGCCAGAAATATATAATGGAAAAAAGAAAGTGTCTTCAACAAATGGGTGCTGGTCTAACTGGATGTGGTCATGTAGCAGAATGCAAAGAGATCCATATCTATCACCTTGCACAAAACTCGTCCAAGTGGATCAAAGACCTCAACATAAATACAGATACAATGAACATGATAGATGAGAAAATGTGGAATAGCCTTGAATGCATTGGCACAGGAGCTAACTTCCTGTACAGAACACCACTAGAGCAGGCACTAAGATCAACAGTTAGTAAATGGAGCCTCATGAAACTGAAAAGCTTATATAAGTCAAAAGAAACAATCAATAGGACAAAAACGCAGCCTACAGAATGGGAAAAGATCTTCACCAACTTCACATCTGACAAAAGGCTAATATCCAAAATATACAAAGAACTCAAGAAACCAGACATCAACAAACTAAATAATCCAAATAAAAAATGGGGTATAGCTCTAAACAGAATTATCAACAGAAGAAACTCAAATGGCTAAGAAGAACATAAAGAAATGTTCAACATCCTTAGTCATCAGAGAAAAGCAAATCAAAATGATTTTGAGATTCCATCTTACACCTGTCAGAATGGCTAAAATAAAACACACAAGTGCTGTTGAGGATGTGGAGCAAGGGGAACACTCCTCCACTGCTGGTGGGAGTGCAAAGTTGCAGAGCCACTTTGGAAATCAGTATGGTAGTTTCTCAAAAAACAAGACCCAGCTATACCACTCCTGGGGATATACCCAAAGGATGCTCTATTGTATCACAAGGACACTTGCTCAACTATGTGCATATCAACTCTATTCATAATAGCTAGAAACTAGAAACAAGCTAGATGTCCCTCAACTGAAGAATTGATAAAGAAAATGTGGTACATTTACTCAATGGAATATTACTCAGCTATGTTCACAAAATTTGCAGGCAAATGGATAGAACTTAAAAAAAATCATCCTGAGTGAGTGTACCAGACTTTATGCTGGGCCACCAATCAGCTCTCAAATTGCGATATAGAGACTTATTATTTGTTATGAACACTCAGCCTTACCTTATACTTGTTTCTTGCTAGCTCTTATAACTTAACCTGTTTCTCTTTATTTGTGTTTTGCCTCAGAGCTTTTTATCTTTCTTTTCTTCTGTATGACCCACTCCATCTAGCTGGCTGGTGGCTGTCCCCAGGCAGGTCCCTCTTTCTGCAGAGGCAGGCGGATCTTGAGTTTGAGGCCAGCCTGGTCTACAGAACAAGTCCCAGGACAGCCAGAGCTACACAGAGAAACCCTATCTTGAAAAAACAAACAAACCAAAAGTAAGACCTCTTTCACACCCACATTCGCAGCATGGTCAGCACCATTTATTCATTCTCTGGAGTGGGACAGACTGGTAGAATGGCGATGGCAATCACATTTTCTGTGACAGATGATGATGGCACGCAGCCTCCAGGGCCGCAGTTGCTATGTCTGATACTCTTGATGGGACGCAGTTGCCATGTACCACATTCTCAGTGTGATGGCAGTTGGTATGCACAGTATTTGTGATATGAAATGAGAAGAAAGCTTCACTGTCCCTGTCCCATGATACACCCAGAGTTTGCTTGCTTTTGGGGGGAACTTATTTCCTAATTTTTAAATCAGTAATCAAGTGCTATTAAAATGTGGCACATAAAATTACAGACAAGTCACACACACACACACACACACACACACACACACACACACACACACACACACACACACACACACACACACACATATATATTCGTATGGTCAAACAGTGATGTGATGTTTTTCAGGAATTTACCAAACTTTATTTTTCTTTAGTTCTGGTTCTCACTCAGACTGTGACCACAGCAGAGTGTTGCAGATGGCTTCTGGTCCAGCAGGGGTCAGGCTTTCCCAGGCATCAGACAAAGCAGGTCAGCTGCGTGAAGTCTGCTTTTCCACTTAACTTACTGGTCCTTCCTGCCAGCTGACTCTTTCAGCATGTCTCCCTACATAATATACGTTTTTAACTTAGAGTTTTATAATCCGAAAAGCAAAAGGTGAGGGCATACAGAAGTTTTTCACTTAATTGCTTGATCTGAACAAGCACTTGTCAAATTCAAGTACTTTGGATATGTATGTTTATGGTAACTGTGACAAGAAGGAGAAGAGTCATGGACATCTATGATTAATGGGAGAAATTAAAATGCAGACAACACTCTAGAGTTTTTTTGCACTGACCGTGACATAATGGAAGTATCTGCTTGTCGACAAGATGAAAACTTTCTTCCTTGGAACTATGTTTCTGGAAGTTGGAAATGTGCAATAATCTCCTTTGGATGTCTTGATGCCTTCAGGCTTAACTGTAACTTTCCCAATACTATGCAGACTTAGGATAACAGGAAAAATAGAGACCTGTCTGGACCACCCCCGTGCCCCATGACTATCATTTCTTTTCTCACTATCCCTCACAGGCCAGGTCACTCAGGCTGGAGCAAGGAGCTCACTTAAACTATGTACCACAGTTGCACTGGGTGTGTTGACCCATACCTGCCAGTTCAGCACTTGGCAAGTCAGGGCTGAGACTCAGGAGTTCAAAGCCAGCCTAGGCAACAGAGCAAGTTGAAGGCCAGCCTGTGCTCCGTAAAACCTCCAAATCTTTTCTTAATTCTTAATTCTAAACTCCCTTTTCAGTACTGTCCACATCCGTGACTTGAAATATTTCTTTTCGCTGATTTTTTTCAATTTCTATCTCTAAGTTTCAATTTCCCATCTGAGTCCCAAACCATGCAACAATCTGTCGTTCCCCAGCTTCCTTGAGCTCGTTCTTTGCCCTATCTCTGTTCCAAGCAGTGACTAGAATTACCAGTAAGACGGTAAAGTCCCTGAGTTCATGAAAACAAACAGTGCACAGTTGTCTGCCAACATAGGTAAGTGTGCTAAAGGGAAGCATGGGTGAGATAAGAAAGGGGCAGGCACTAGAGGAAGATGTCAGGCTGTCAGACAGGGTCTCTTTAAAGAGGTGACATCACACTAAAATTGAAAGAGGAAAGGAGTCCCTCATTCTAATCACTGAAGAAAGAATACCCCAGAAAAAAAAATAAACAACCCCCACCCCCAAACCTGTGAAATCCTGGAGAGATGGATGCTAACGTTTTCAGTTTTCAGTCCACAGGCATCTCTGCCTGGAGGACTCAAAGTGGATGTCGTGTGCATGAAGGGAGAGAGCAGGACTCCCTAATTTTGAGAAACACTCCTGTGAGAACTCAGAATGTATTTTGAAATGCATCATGGACTGGTCAGTAACTGTTTCTAAGTCCTTTTTTAAGCCAGTATCATTTCTTTTTCATTTTAGGTTTATAAAAGTATGAGATGATAAACAAATTCTAAGAGTATGACATGATCCCTTTTTCACATCAGTACTTCAAATGTTCACTTTAGGCATCAGAAAGGGAATCATTATGTCCAATGAAGGACATTAATCCGACTTTATTGTTAAAATGAACTCTCAACGTGTGGAGCGTGGGGCACAGGAGTGGAACACTGATGGGAGTCGGGAGTGGAGAGCAGTGACTTACAAGGGCAGGGTGAGGACGAAATGGAGAGCGGCAGAGTGACTCAGAACACACTAGAGGGAGAGAAGACCTGCTGGTGGATTAGAAATGTCTGTAGGGAGAGGAAAATGTGAAGGATCTACCGAGGCCTCCAGTTACAGAAACAGTTTAATTGACCAAGATGACAGCAACTGGGATCCTTGTGTAGAGCAGGTGGGAGTATGGATTAAGTTAAGTGGGTAGCTGGGTTGTACCGCACCTCAGTCCGTCTCTTCTTCTCAGTCAAGGCTTACTAACCCATTCAGAATGGATAGCCCATTTACCCCAATCTGCTCTTCTCAGCTTCATTCACACATACATTTGGCACAAGCAGTCACTACTAACTACCTTTCCTGCTCACACCTGTCACCCTGTGCCCTGGCTCTCATGAGGGTGCAGCGTGAAGAAATTTTCAGTCATTGAGTTTTGCCATGACCACAGTGTTAAGGACACGTTGGGTGTCCAGCAAATGTCTGTCCTACATATATATGCTCTAGTTCTAATTTCATCTTTTTGTGCCTATTTAAATGTGCTCAGTCATTTACAAACACCCCCTTCTACCAGACAGGAAACCACAGATCTCCCATTGCTGACAGCTCCCAGAGTGCTAAAAGGGAACCAAGCCAGACAAAAATAATCCAGATGAATCTCACAGAAGGGAGCCTACTGTCGACACAAGTATTCCTTTTTACTAGGAATTATTGTTAAATTCCAAACATGACAGAGTGATAAAGGTATAATGAGTTTATCTCAGACCAACCAACCAGTGTTTATTTTCACTGAGAAGTACTTCCTGGGAATAGCTCTACTTACACATGAACCCTCATATTTCACATTCTCTTTTCCACTTTCTTACATACACCAGAGCACAGTGTGATTATTTATCATGCACTTAACATAATAGAGATGTAAATAACACTGAAAGTAGGTCCCTATATGCAAAGAGTTCCTGAGTTATTTGTAAAAGTCCTTCTCTGAGTCAGGCAGTGGTGGCAGATAACTTTAATCCTAGCGTTCAGACACAGAGGCAAGTGGATCTCTATGAGTTCTGGGACAGCCTGGTCTACATAGTGAGTTCCAAGATAGCCAGGGATACACAGAGAGACCCTGTCCCAAAAAAAGCCCCCCCCCAAAAAAAAGAAAGAATTCTTTGAAGATTTGAAGATTTAAAACCATAGAAGGCATTAGCAGGGCTGCCTAACAATTCCAGAAGGCTGCCATTGGGTGTAAAAGGAATAGATAACTGGGGCAGACCATGCTATCTGTGTGGAAAAAGATGAAGGTGCACCATATTGTGGAGCAAAGAATTAAATGTGGACAGGCAGGGTGTGATAGAAGATGAGGCTGAGGGCAATGTGCAAGGATGTGTGAGGGGCTGGACAAGGAATCTGAAATATGTTTTGGAGGTAGCCAAGAGCCCTTCGAGATCCACACACAGAGAAGTGAGACACTTGTTCTGTCTTCCCCCTTGAGATGAAGCCCTCCCTTCTGCTGAAGGAGTGCGCCAGAGGAGCTGGCCACCAAGCCTTCAAAGCCAGCCCTGAGATGTGCTAACTAAATGACTAAGTCAATTTATTTAACCTTTCCACAAAGACATGACAGAATCTTTCCTTCGTTACGAAGTTATCGTTATATGTAATTAGTTTAACTGGGTCAAACACACATATAAGTTTTGGCTGTTATTATGGTTAATCAAATGAAAACATGAAAAACTTCTTTCAACTCAAGCCTTCTTTGGATCTTTATGGAGAGAGAGAGAGAGAGAGAGAGAGAGAGAGAGAGAGAGAGAGAGAGAGAGAGAGAGAGAGAGACACCTGGTTTTTTACTCACATCACTGTCATTTGGATGGCCTAATGAGTAGCATATTTTAGACTGAGTAGAGAAGATTACTAAAAGAGAAACCCGGGTTCTCCAGGACCAGAACCAAGAGAATTTCTATGTCAATTGTTATTTTTCTGTAGAAAGAGTTGAAAATTGTTCTCATCAGGGAATCCATTGGGTAAAGAGATATTCAACTAGTTGCATTTCATATGTAGTTTTCTTGAAACACGTGTTGAATGCTGGGAAATTCATTAGATATATGGATGCCTACTCTTTGAAGCAAATATTCCACACAGGTAGGAAGACATTCAAATTCTTTGTGTGTCCAAAGCCTGGCAGAGTGCCAGGCACATGCTGGACACTCATAAACAATGGACAAAAAAATAAGTGTTCCCAAGTATTGAGAGGAAAGGCCTTAGCTAAAATAACCAGCATTAATTCAAAAAGTCTAATGCCAACTCTTATATCAAGTCTAATATTTATTTATAAAATAGTTAAATAGTAATTTTAATTATGATACAATGATTCGTAATTGTTATGTAAGTGGTACTTTAGTTTGTCTTTTCATAAGCTTTTATTGGCTTCCTAGACTATTACAAAGACCCTCCTAATTACAGACATGTGAAACACTCACAATCATTTCCTATGACTGTTCAAGAGTTCTATTGCAATTAAAGAAAATTGGATTACTGACATGGTAAATAGAAATGATACATGAAAGCAATTTAGAAAAGATTCTCAATAGATACCATTTGTCATTATTATTTAATAGGAAACTTCTTAGTAGGTGGGATGTGTGTTAGCTGCTGTAGATAAATTCCACACATCCCAAGTTAAACATAGCTGGTAGCATTTGTTTCATAATTAACTTGGTTTATTCCAAATTTCAAGTGATTTTCTAGCTAAAATCATACTTACCTGTATATCTTTAAAGTTTTATGACCTTGAAACTTTATAAATAGACTTGACTTAGAGAAATCCAGATAGTCAAATGTGCTGGCTTTAACTTTCTCACTTTTTGCTACTTATGGCATTTACTCAACAGCTTGCTCAGAGCGTCTTTCACACAGTAGGCATGAATTACTATTTTTAAGTTAAATTTTACTGCATTACTGGTATAATGCCTAACTCAATTTAGACACTTGAAACTATTTCACTACAGGTAAAATTATTTATAAGGTTGGCTTACACCTCTAAATATATAGATGACCAAATCATATGTGAATAAAATATTCACTTGCTTAGGCATGTGTTTTCTTTTGGGGCCCATTTGTGACTTTTTTTTTTTAAATTCTCCTCTTTCCTTAGCTTTATTTTACTTCAGCAATTCAAACTGCTGCCACATTAAATCAAGCTGAAAAGCCTGCTTCCTGTGTTATCAGACTTCTGACAACTGAATGTGATTTGCTGAGCAACTGTTCTGTGTGCCAGGTACATACATCTAAGTTCTCTTAACTGGAATTTTCATCATAACCTTTCACAGGGGCCTGTGGGTGGGGTTCTCACTGTGTGCTACTTTGTTCTTGATCCTGAACAACAATTGGAACAGTGAAGAGATTTCAGCTATTTGTTCCCACCCCCCTTCCCTAAGGCCATGACTGCACTTCTGAAACCTCTACCACAACCTGATGTTACTATGAACCTTGAACTGTTCTGTGAGCATGAGAAAATTCAGACTGCTAGCTTTTAAATGTCTAGACATTACAGTCAGAAACAGAGCAAGAAGAGAATGTTTCTTACTTTCCTCTAGTTGTCTCAAAACTGGATTTTTGATAGCTGGGTCTTTGACCTCCACTGCTGTCACTTCTGCGGTGCGTTTCCCTTGGGGACCTGTTTCCCATGTCTCCTGGCAACTTGGGGGAGATCATTTGTTGATCGGACTTTCTGGAAAAGCTCTGAAGGAATTTCAATGTGGCATTAGCAAGCACCACCTTCTCTGCTCCGGGGACGGGCTTGGTGATGGGTTTGCTCTGGAGAGCAAGAGGCAGCGGAGCCATCACTGCCCCTGTCTTCTCCAGGGGTGTGGGTGTTTGGCTTCTTTGCTCCTCCGGTTGGGTGCTTGTCTCAGAGGTCTGCAGTGTTGATAGCAGTATCGTGTCTTCCGAAGGTCTCTCAGGAGCTGCAGCTGCCTTAGAGGAGGGATTCTGAGTGGCGGAGAGCACTTGGAGACTCGCTACTTCACTTAGAGGAGCTGAAGGGGAGTTCAGAATCAGTGGGGCGTTTTCGTCCTCAGGTGCAGTCCATGAACGCTGCTGGGTGTTGGTAAGCCCAAAGCCCCCTCCCCATAAACTAGAAAGCAGGACAAGCAACTTCAGTCCCCGCATGGCGGTAGATTTACGCACAAAAATTCATGCGAAATTGGCAGACAAGACCTTCCAGCCTCCCCGAAAGCTGCTTCTGCACCAAACGCACTGAAACTGGGACTAGACAATCTGGTGTGTGCAGAGGAAACAGGTTTCTGTGTTTACAGTGTGTTCAGGAAGCTCGTTTTCCTGTTTCTGTAGTTGTTCTGCGATCTGTGACCCTCCTAGGATGGATCAATGGATGTGGTGAAGGGCCTCGGAGAAGCTAAGGGGAGAGAGGAAAACAGAGTCAATTATCACCAGGAAAAGCCAGGGGAAACCGTGAAGCCGTGTTCCCTTTCCCAGGTATGCTCCAGTCCCTCTGCCTTTGCAAAGAAACTTCCCATTGGCAGTGGAGAGTGGAATTTCTTAGGCTTGATGACAGAGTTTCGTATTTTGCTCTCCAGTATCAGGAAATCGAGAAGAGATGTTGTCAAGATTTTTTTTCTCACTGTGCCACACCCAGAGAGCCACACTGTTCAATGCACACGCACAGGCACATACACCAACACAAACAGTTGGTATTGTTGTATCCTTTCCTGTACTGTGGGAAGGATGTTTTATAAATATGCCTCAGTTGGATCATTACTGAAAGTCAATCTCAATAAGTATAAGTAATAAAAAAGTCTAAAAATTAAAAATATAAAAGCATATAAGAAATTCATTTTAAGTTTTGATCTTAAATTTTGTTTTTACCAGTGACATGAATAACAGAACGAATATTTGGTTAGTGTCTGTACTTTTCAGCTCAGATCTGTGAGTGATGGTGTATAATTCAGATTTTGCCATTGAGAAATGGATAAAAAAATGAAATCATATAAGATGCAATCAATTGGTATTATAGGTAATGCTACATTATTACTATAAACTAAAAGCAGATGAGTTTTAGGTAACAAAAATCCAGTTGCAAAAAAAATTTTCTAAGGTAGTTTTCCAGTAAAGACACTTTTTAGAATATGAGTTCATTTTTCCAGCATGTCTCTAATTAGGCTTCAGTTAAGCTCTGTTCTCTAAACATTCCCTATCAGACACTAGACAAATTAACTTTATCACAATCTCAGTCACTCACACATTCATTCAACCAGTCTTATAAAGCTCTAAGCCGTGGGAAGAACATCCTCTTAGGTACTGCAATTCCAAAGAAAGATCAAATCAAGGATTACCCAGTGTCTCTTTATGTGTGGTCTGTTACATTGTTGGCCATAGAACATATTTTTTTTTTTTTAAGAATTAGGAAACTGATCTCCAGGATCTGTTTGTGGGGCCCCTGGCAGTGGGACCAGGACTTATCCTAGGAGCATGAACTGGGTTTTTAGAGCCCATACCCTGTGGTGGAATACCTAGCTCAGCCCTGATGCAGGGGGCAGGGCCTAGTCCCTTCACCAACTTGGTATGCCAGACTTTATTGACTCCCCAAGGGAGGCCTTAACCCCTCTGAGGAGTGGATGGGGAGTGGAATGTGGGGGAGGTAGGAAGATAGGAGGAAAGGAGGGAGGCAGAACTGGGGTTGGTATATACAATGAAAAAATAATAAATAAAAAGAATTAGGAAACTGGATAGCCTGCAAACTTGTTATAAATCATTATAGATATGTGTTATTGTCCCAAATTATGGAAACAAGACACCAGGGTTTGAAACAAAACTGAAAAATTTCCCTTGATTTACCAAATACCTGTCTGAGTACATTTTCCAGCCTCGATTTTGTCATTGATTTATATGATCACATTGTTGACCCATTAGAGAATATAAGATGTAGTGTAACTTAAACCAGCAGAAACTCAGAAACCAGCAGCTCTAACTCTGGCATGGACTTCAAAATGAAATAATCCAGAAACTGTATGCATAAGAGCAGAGAATTGAGTGGGGACCCAGAAGCAAAAGGGCCTCAAACTGCAGAACTTTACCCTATGAATGTAGTTCTCAGTCCTAAGAAGCAGACTTGATAGAAGCCTTGCTTAGGGGAGACGAGGACAAGCAGTTTACAGCAGAGCAGCGGCTCAGAAACCCTCCAGGAAAGCATTTCTATTTAAAGCACAATTTAGTGTCCACAATGCTAGAACCTGTAGAAATAGAAACAGTTCAGACACTTCTGAACACTTGCAAAACAGAACAGTGGCATGGTGTTTCCTTTCATTTTCTTATTTGTTTGCTTCTATGGTTTAAAAGACCACCTGATCCTAGTCACAGTAAGTGAATGTTGGTGGTAAAGGTTAATTTCCTGGATCTATACCTGATACCGACTAGGTTACAAATGGTAGTAAGACTGAATGGTAATGAGCATTGCATTTCACCTCTTGTGGGATATTGACCAATATAATACCTGTGCTTGTCCCCATGCAGGCTTACAAGCGACCTTCTGATCAATAGGCTAAAGGTTCAGCATGTTGTTATTGATCTGGTAAGCCCTGCTGTGCTGTGACTGCCCTGAAAATACCTAGCTTACTTGCTGGTGTATGGATCAGTCCTTACTCATAAAATGCTTATATAACAGAAACCATCAAAGGCCAGACCTCAAGTTTTGCTTTCTGAGATTGATTAATAAGCATTAAAAAGTTAAAGGGAAGAAAAAAAAAAAACTCCTGAGCTGAAGAAAACTTAGTGTATTACTTCTTTTGGATACCATAAAGGAAGGGATCTTAATGAGGGAGGGGCAGAGGAAAGGAGAGGGAGAGAGGGGGGGAGAGTAATGTGAGAGCAGTAGAGAGGGAGGAAGGGAGAGGGAAGAACAGAGAGAAAAGATGTTTAAATTTCTCTCTTGGGAGCTCGCTCTCTTAGGGTTTTCTATTGCTGCAACAAAACACCATAACCAAATAGCAAGTTGGGGAGGAAAGGGTTTATCTGGCTTACTCTTCAGCATTTCTGTTTGCCACTGAAGGAAGTCAGAATAGGAACTCAAATAGAACAGGATACTAGAGGCAGGAGCTGATGCAGAGGCCATGGAGGGGAGCTGCTTACTGGCTTGCTTCCCATGGTTTACACCAACTTCTTATAGAACGCAGGATCACCAGCCCAGTGTTTGCACCACACACTATGGGCTGGGTCCTCCTCCATTGTTTACTAAATGAGAAAACGCCATACAGCAGAATCTCAACAAGGCATTTCCTCTACTGAGGCACTTTTTTCTGATGACTCTGGCTTGTGTGAAGTTGACACACAAAAACAGCCAGTACTACTGACTCCTTGTCAACTTGACAAACAAACACATCACTATTAAGCCAAAACTCTTCCTTTCTTATTCATTCCTAAACTTATCTTAAATAACATTAAAAGTCCCACAGTCTTTACAAATTCAAACACATTAAAATTTTAGTCCCTTTAAAATAAACAATTATATATATATATATATTTTATAATTATATATATATAATTTTATAATTAACTTGATTTCACATATCAGCCACAGATTCCCCCATCCTCCCTCCTCCTACCCCCACCCTCCCCTCAATTCAACCCCATTCACACCTCCTCCAAGGCAAAGTCTCCCCTGGGGAGTAAGCCCAGCCTGGTAGACTCAGCCAAGGCAGGTCCAGTCCCCTCCTCCCTACTCCAAGGCTGAGCATAGTGTCCCAGCATAGGCCCTGGGATCCAAAAAGCCAGCCCATGCACCAAGGACAGGTCCTGTAAAATAACCAATTTCTTAAAATCCAAAGTCTTTAAAAATTCAGTCTCTCAATTATAGGCTCCAGTAAAATGTGTTCTTACTTCAAGAGGGAAGAATTAGGACACAGCCACAATTAAATCAAAGTAAAACAAAATTCCAAACATCCATTATCTGGGATCCACTCATGATCTTCTGGACTTCTCCAACGGGCTCAGGTCACTTCTCTGGCTATGCCATCTGAAGCACACATGGTTTATTTTCTAGGCTGAATGGCTCCACTCTACTGCTGCTACTGTTCTTGGTGGTCTTCTTGTGATACTGGCATCTCCAAAACACTGGGTCCTTTGCTGCAATTGTGTTCAACTGACCCATAGGCTCTCTTCATGATGCCAAGCCTCAGCTTCTTTGCATGACCCCTTCAGTCCTTGGACTTCAGCTGCCACTGAGGGTGCACCTTCACCAATGGCCTTTACTGGCCTCTCACAGTGCCAAGCCTAGCTGCTCTTTACGACCCCTTCATTCCTTCAAAACCAGTACTACCTGGGTGATGCTTGCACATTACCAAGTCCACTGCCAGTGGGAGGTATAACCTTGGCTGCCGCTGGAATAGAACCTCTATGTGTTCTCAGGAAACACTTCCTAGAAGATTTCACCTCAGTGATGCTTCTCTCTCTCTCTCTCTCTCTCTCTCTCTCTCTCTCTCTCTCTCTCTCTCTCTCTCTCTCTCTTTCTCTCTCTCTCTCAAGACAGGGTTTCTCTGTGTTGCTTTGTGCCTTTCCTGGATGTCGCTCTGTAGACCAGGCTGGCCTTGAACTCACAAAGCTCGAACTCACAAAGATCCGCCTGCCTCTGCCTCCAGAGTGCTCGGATTAAAGGTGTGCATTACCACTGCCCGGCGCTGGTCTCTTCTTAATCACTGCTAATTTCTTAGCTCCAGCCCACCAGCATCAAGTATGCCAGCAAAGCAAAATTTTGCTTCAGTAGTTCTGGTATGTTGTTAATCACAATTCATTCTTCAGCCCCAACCAACCAGAACTAAACATCTTAATTCAAAACAATAAATGGCCTTGATAGAGTTTTTAAACTTCCCTCTGAAATTTTCTAAACCAGGCCTCCATCCTCTGCACTTCTCTCAATATTATCTTCCAAGTTTCTAAGAAAATCTCACTGCAGTCACAACACTCAATGGCTTTTCCAGCCCAAAGTTCCAAAGTCCTTCCACAATCCTCCCAAAAACACGGTCACCTCTGTCAGAGCAATACCCCACTCCTGGTACCAATTTGTCTTAGTTAGGGTTTCTATTGCTGCAACTAAACACCATGACTAAATAGCAAGTTGGGGAGGAAAGGGTTTATTTGGCTTATACTTCAGCCTTGTTGTTTATCACTGAAGGAAGGCAGGACAGGAACTCAAACAGGGAAAGATCCTAGAGGCAAGAGCTGATGCAGAGGCCATTGAGAGGAGCTGTTTACTGGCTTGCTTTCCATGGTTTGCTCAGTCCACCTTCTTATAGAACAGAGGATCACCAGTCCAGAGGTGGAACCACCCACCATGGATTACTAAGTGAGAAAATGCCACAGAGCTGGAAATCACTGAGGCATCATTTCCTCAACTGAGGCTCCTTTCTCTGATGACTCTAACTTGTGTTAAGTTGCAGTACACTTGTGGAGCCTCCTGTACCAAAGTTGGTCATGGTGTTTTATCACAGCAATAGAAACCCAAACTAAGACAGATAACATGTCCTTTTAACAAAACAACAGTAATAAGTGATTACCTGGGGTCTATGACCTTCTCAGCATGGACTTTGACCAGGTTTATAATACTGGGTATGATTTGTTCATGTGGAATGGGTCTAAATTCCCATTAGAAAGCAAGTGGTTACCCCTATAACAGACTTGCCCCTAATATACCAGTGGGCACATCTTGACTGATTTTGGAGTTCATATGGATCACACCTGAGTAAAGCTGTTGATTACTTTTCTTCCTCTGTAGACTACATAGCACCTTTAAGTACCACAAAACCTATTTAGCAAGATCATGATAAGCTTTTAGTTTAGTTCTATTTAGCTTGATTTCTCTTTGTCATTCAACTAAAGTGTGTCATGTCTCTAGCAACAGGATATTATCTAGTTCTAGTGGGCAAGGAAGAACCTGCATTACAGGCTGGAGATACAGATGTCTCAGTAATTAAGAGCACTGGCTGCTCTTTCAGAAGACCGGGGTTCAATTCCAAACACCTACATGGAGGCTGACAACCATCTGTAACTTAAATCCTAGGGAAAAACTTGATTCCCTCTTCTGGTCTCTGTGGGAACTGCGTGCTTTTGGTGCACAGACTTACATGTAGACAAAACACCTACACACATTAAGTAAATATAGATAGATAGATAGATAGATAGATAGATAGATAGATAGATAGATAAGAACCTGTGTTATTTTGAGGGTCTCTGGGACCTTCCTGACCAATTCATAAGGGGCTTCCTACACACCTGGATTTGTATGTATGAATACCTGCAGAAGCCAGGAAGGTAGATGATGATGACTAAGTTGTTAGCAAAACATCTTCACTGATAGTTCCTAAAACTATTGCACATTCTTTGTCAATTAAGTAGAACAGAAGACTGAAAGAATTAATTTCAAAATCTTTAACATTCTTTGTTTTTCATCATTTCAGAAATAAGTGGTTTTTGTTTCTTAATGGAAATTTACATCTGTGACAAAAGATACCATTAGTGAATGCTCCTAAAATGTGAAACTCAGATGATTTTCCTTCCAATTACATCTCAAAATCTCAGACATTATCTATAAAACAAACATAATGAGATTGAAATGGGGTAAGAAAACAGAGTGATAGCTCTGCCTGAGGCAGCACAGCATGGAGTCCTCTGGTCCTTCTGCTTCACAGATCTCTGCTGGATACTGGAGAATTTGCAAGCTGGAAACATAAATGACTATAAGCAATAAATCTGCTGAGAATGACTGCTGTGGGCAAGTGTAAAGACCTGGGTTTGTATTTCTAGAACCTGGAATGGCAATACGTGTCTGTAATCCCAGCACTCCATGGTGGGTTGAGAGAATACAGGAAGCCTGTGGGCCAACTAGCCTGGTGTATGCAGTGGGAACAACAAAGACAAGACCCTATTTCACACAGTGTGGTAGGTAAGGACTCCTACCTAGGTTGTCCTCTGATTTCCATGTTCACGCCATAACATTCCCATGCTGCCCCATTCGCACAGATGGAAACCCTTTCTTTTTACACTCCCCACATCACACGTGTACACATACCACATACACATAAAAACAAACATGTACATACATTGTATACATAGAAACACAGATACCAACATGCAGAAGATTGCAAATAGATCCATATCTATCACCATGCACAAAACTCAAGTCTAAGTGGATCAAAGACCTCAACATAAATCCAGTTACACTGAACCTGATAGAAGAGAAAGTAGGAAGAAATGTTGAATGCATTGGCACTGGAGACCACTTCTTAAATATAACACCAGTAGCACAGACATTGAGAGCAACAATTAATAAGTGGGACCTCCTGAGACTGAGAACCTTCTGTAAGACAAAGGACATGGTAAATAAGACAAAACCACAGCCTACAGAATGGGAAAGATCTTCACCAACCCCACATCTGACAGATGGCTGATCTCCAAAATATATAAAAAAAACTCAGGAAACAAGACAGCAAAATACCAGATATTCCAAATAAAAAATGGGGTACAGATCTAAACAGAGAATTCTCAACAGAAGAATCTCAAAAGACCAAAATACACTTAAAGAATTATTCAACATCCTTTGTCACCATGGAAATGCAAATCAAAAAGACTCTGAGATACCATCTTACACCTGTCAGAATGGCTAAGATGAAAACCACTGATGACAGCTTATGTTGTAGAGGATGTGGAGCAAGGGGAACACGCTTCCACTGTTGTCAGTGCAAGCTTGTACAGCCACTTTGGATATCAGTATGTTGACTTCTCAGAAAATTGGGAATCAATCTACCTCAAGAACCAATGATACTGTTCTTGGGCATATACCCAAGGGATGCTTAATCATACCACAAGGGCACTTGCTTAACTATGTTCATAGCAGCATTACTCATGATTGTCAGAACCTGCAAACAACCTAAATGCCCCTCAACTGAAAAATGGATAAAGAAAATGTGGTAATATACACAATGGAGTATTACTCAGTGGTTAAAAAAAAGATATCATAAAATTTACAAACAAATGGACAGAACTAGAAAAATCATCCTGAGTGAGGTAATCCAGACTCAGAAGTACAGACATGGCATGGTATATACTCACTCATAAGTGGATACTAGATATAAAGCAAAGGATAAGCAGACTAAACCCCACAGCTTCAGATAAACTAACTAATAAGAAGGACCCTAAGATGGACACACAGATTTCTCTGGGAAGGAGAAATAGATGAGATCTCCTGAGTAAACTGGGGGCAAGGTGGGGCAATAGAGGGTAGGAGATGGGGGATGAGAACAAAAGGGAACAGGATGGCTTTGCTGACTCCCCATGGGAGGCCTTACCTTTTAGGAGGAAGGAATGAGGGGTAGAATGTGGGGAGAAGTCTGGGCGGGGGGCGTTGGAGGGAAGTGAGGGGGATCTGTGCTTGGTATGTAAAATGAATAAAAATTTCTTAATAAAGAAAAAAAGAAACATATACTTCACACCTATATCACATACAAAAAGGCACATAGACATATCACACATGTTCACATACATACACCACACATACACACCACACATACTACACACACACACACACACATACACACACACATACACACACACACACACACACACACACACACACACACACATACACACCACATATATGCCCATACATGCATACACAGGAACACGTTTTGGACGAATGGTCTCCCAAAGGTGTTCAAACTTCATGTCATTCTAGTTGCTGCAATAAAATATCCTGAAAGAAAGCAACTTAGGAGAGAAAGGTTTTCTTGCCTTACAATGCCAGGTTCCTGTCCATCACTGAGGGGAAGACACACTTATGTGAGCAGAGACAGTGAATGTCTTCTTGCTTGTGCTCAGCTTCATTTCTCCACTCTTACAGTCCAGGACCCTCTGCCAAGGGGATGTTTCCATCCATGTGGGTTGGGTATCCCCCCCATCAACTTAATTTAGGCAGTCTTCCACAGACATGTCCATATGTCAATCCAGCGTAGGTGTAAACAGTCCCTCATTTAAACTCTTCCAGGTGATTCTAGGTTGACAAATAGGACCATTGTACAAGGCAAGAACATGTGTCAGGATATAGATCCCAAATGTGAGTCACTAAGATTAGAGAACTTAACAGACTAATTCCTGCTGAGAAATAGAATTTCCTGCCTAAAACTTTATTTATTTTATATTTTTAGATGTTTTTTATTTTATGTGTATGAATGCCTTGCCTGCACATGTGTGCACATGCATATATGGATGTCCACTATGTGAATACCTCAAACCCGTGAGGCCAGAGGAAGGCATTAGATCTCCTGGAACTGGAGATACAGATGGTTGTGAGCCACGATGTATGCACTGGGTACTGAAACCAGGTCCTTTGCAAGAGCAACATGTATTCTTAAACACTGAGATATCTCACTAGCCCTCACCTGAAGTTCTAACAACCGGTTTACAGCTTATTAGTAGGAGAGGCATCCCATTCTCCTGCTCAGGGATGGCTGAACACTTATCAAGCAACAGTGGATGGGTGAAAGTGATATCACTTTCTACAGGCACTTGTGGCACTGGGGAAGACTTCATTGCCCAGAGCACACTTCACAGTTGCAGGTCACAAAGAATGGTGCCCCTGGCTTCACAGGCAGGTGAGATCAGCTCATACCAAGATGGGTGTACTCAGTCTTGAAGGTGGAAGAGCTCAGCGTATTTCAATAATTTTGCATGCTTACAGCTTGCTGAAAGCCACTCCTTAGTGACAAGTGGGAACAATGCCTGGTGTTTTTGATAAAAGAGGATATGTGTCCATGGGACCTTATCATGAAGAACAGAAGGAGCAAAAGGATCCCGTGGTCAGGCTGTCCTAGACATTTCAGTTTCAGATGTCAAGGAAGCATGCACAGTTCTTAAATTTAGCACTCATACCATACCAGCTCAAAAGGTTTTCAGTTTTTTATATGTTTGTTTGTATAGTAAAGGATAAATAGCTCTTCAAAGTCTTGCCTGTAGTTAAAAGGAAAATCCCAGCTACAATGGGGCAGCGGTGGTGCACACCCTTAATCCCAGCACTCAGGAGGCAGAGGCAGGCAGATCTCCGTGAGTTCAAGGTTAGCCCTGTCTACAGAGCGAGATCCTGGACAGGCTACAAAAGCTACACAGAGAAACTGTGGTGATATTTTATTTGTGCTGAAATGTGATTTTATTTGTATGTTAATAAAGTTGCCTGGAGATCAGAAGTCACAGTGAGCCATAAGCAGGAGTCAGGTGGTGGTAGCACACGCCCTTAATCCGATCACATAGCAGGCAGAGTCTCTGTGGTCAAGGACACATCCAAAGCAAGGTGACCTGAACTTTTAATCCCAGCACCAACTATAGAGACCTAGAGGTCTGTATAGACAGGCAGTGACGAGGAAATCATGTGGTTGGGTTTAGAGCCAATGAGAAGGCAGAACAGAAGGGCAATAAAAAGACAGGACACAGGAAGAAGATCTCTCTCTCAGGGGAAGGATGGCAACGAGTGGTAGTCTAGAGGCTCTGACCTCTTGGGCTTTTAACTCTGTATTTGGCTCTGCATTTCTTATTTACTAAGACCCTTTAGAATTTCATCTACAAGAAACCCTGTCTTGAAAACAAACAAAAACCCCAACTATAGCTTCAAAATATTTTAAGCTTATGATAAGCTCAAAGTTACTAAAGCTATACAGATTGGATGTAGATTACAAATTAGGATGACTCGGCTCCCTTGGAGATACTAGACAGGGCAGGCTAGGTGCTCCTTTGAAGTCAGTCCTAATAGTATACTGTCTGCTGTTCTTTCGTGTAGATTTGAATGTACATTTTTGTTGGCCTCTTACCTCCCACTTTGCCTTTCACAGTCAGAAATTATGAGACAAACGAGGAAAGGAGAAAATGTGATTCATATGTAAGAAATAAACTAATAGAAAAGGCCCCGATGTAGATGTAACCAACCGTCTTATTAAATAAGAAACACAGAAACAATGTAAAAGAGAAAGCCGAGAGGTCAGAGCTCAGAGCTAAAATCTCACCCTTCCTCCTGCTGTCCCAGCTTCGCGAAAAGAGACCTACTTCCTGTCGGTTCGTATTTTTAAAGTATGTTGTTCTGCCTTCTCATTGGTTGTAAACCCAAACACATGACTGCCTCGTCACTGTCTGAATGTACAGCCCCCTAGGTCTTAAAGGCATATGTCTCCAATGCTGGCTGTATCCCTGAACACACAGAGATCTTATGGGATTAAAGGCGTGTGCCACCACCGCCACACTCTTGCTATGGCTCTAATAGCTCTGACCCTGAACACACAGATATCTATGGGATTAAAGGCGTGTGCCACCACCGCCACACTCTTGCTATGGCTCTAATAGCTCTGACCCCCAGACAACTTTATTTATTAACATACAATCAAATTAATATTTCAGTACAAATCAAAATAATATTTCAATACAATTAGATTACCACCACATTTCCCCTTTTCTATTTTAATAAAAAGAAAAAAAGCAAAAGGTTATGACTAACAAAAGAAAAACTATATACAAAAGTACAATAACTATATACAATATATACAAGTAATAAATACCTAAACAGGTATTTGACGAATCAGAGAAAATAATTCCATTATCTATCCTATTTTGATAATTCCAAGATGTATCTAATGTACTTTCTATCCTAATTAATTTTCAACTATAACTAACTAATCTTCAACCATAACTAACTAATCTTCAACTCCCTCAGAGACCTAAGAAGGGAATAATATTAGCTAACAAAAATAAAAACAGGAAGTGCATGCAAGCAACTTCCAAAAAAATTTTATGAGTTGACAGAAACAGCCAGCTGCCTGGGCAGTCACCTGAGGTTTCTCCGCAGTGTTGGGGCATCATCTTCAGCCTATAGGCTTAGTGTATCTGACAGACTCATTTGTGAAGTAGGATGTACACAAGGTCAACAGTTCAACCTCACATTGGGTGAGAGCAGTCCACGTACCAGAAACACCTGAATTCCACTAGTGTCCTGTCATGATTCAGGATTTTAAATTCTGGAAATTGTTGACAGTTTTTTAATTCAGCTGTCCATTCTTCTTGGCTGTGTATATATGGCTTCATCTCAGCATCCCCTTCTTCTCCACATCCCTCTATTAAATGCCAGTCTACTTTTGAGAGGCATGAGCTTTCAGCTGCTGTTCCATTGTACAACAGAATCCATCGGCCCTCTGCCTGTTAAGCTGCCTTCGAAGAAAAGGGCACCGTACCTTTTCCGGATGCGAAGGCCACTTCAGGGATGGGGCCATATTGTCCTGGCCTCAGAAGATGCCTTTTGATAAAGCCATAACCACACTTGTTTTGGCAAGAATCAGTAGTCCCTTGTTTCGTGATCTGTCTGTCCATTTTGTCCTGTTGATTCGAGGATACTTTGTTGTCCAGTGGCTAACTTTTGCCAGAATGAAAGTTGACTCCATATGCAGTTTCTTCAATGCCCATATTTTCTCTAAAGTAGATTGGTACTGCCAGGAGCCGACATGTCTCAAAAAGAAAAATTTTCTAAGTTATTAAAACATTTTAAATGCCATATTCTGTAGATCTCTGAAGGGTTTGAAGATGACCTGTCTAAAACATCTCTGCTCAATTTTTAAAACATATCCAATATGACTACAAGTTCTATGATAATGTCTAACTACTAGCTTTCATTTCTTTATATCCTAATAGTTGATAATAATAACATTCAAGGATCAAAAATTTGCATTACATTGTTAAATGGATGGAATAAATACAATTAGAAATATACATATAGCATTTTCTAACAATATCAGTTTCAAATTTGTGTACAATATAAAACAAGTCAATCCAATGTAAAGTATTTAAAACTAGTAATTGTCTTTCTCTTTTCTTTCTTTTTTTTCTCTCTCTCTTTCTTTCTTTCTTTCTTTCTTTCTTTCTTTCTTTCTTTCTTTCTTTCTTTCCTTCCTTCCTTCCTTCCTTCCTTCCTTCCTTCCTTCCTTCCTTCTTTCTTTCTTTCTTTCTTTCTTTCTTCCTTTCTTTCTTTTTTTTTTTTAAACAAGAACCTTAAATCTAATCTCCTTTGCTTAGCCTTTTTCCTAACCCTTGACAATAACTTGTAACCAACCCCCCTAAATACTGAAAATTATCCCAGACCCAGAACCCATTAAAAAGACCAAAAAACCACCTGCCCCACACCACCTCTTTGGGAATGTGGGCGTCGTATTCTTAAAATTGCTTCCTGCTGGGTATGGGCGAAGTTTTCTTTATCCTGAAAGAAAAATTTTAGGTTAATTGTCAAATTCTAAGAGAGGTAACTATATCCTTCACTATCCAGTCTGTGTATAATGCCAAAGTTCATGGTTTATCTCAAGTCCTTATTCAAGTAGTCTTTGAGACTGGATCATCTCAGCTAGTCATCTCAAAATTGCTCTGAGCACCTTGTAGTTCAAAGCTGATCTGTGGATGATGTTTGTCAGCTTAATGATATTATTATTGTCCACGTGGAATTGTTGTTGTTGTGGGGCCCCATCTTCTTTCTGGAGACTTCAGTTGATATTAGGCCTGGCCGTGATTTCCTGCAGAAAACTGATAAGAGACTCGAACACAAAAACATATATATGCAGCTAGCCTTTTTTCTAGAATTAGTTAGTACTCTATGTGACCATTCATATCTTAACAAAGTTTAAAATGTATATATATATATTAATCTTGTAAATTTTGATATAAAATTTATACTTTGAGAAAAGTTTAAAGAATCAGAATAGAATCAAAGAGTTGAGATTAGTAATAGAATAGTCCCTTAATTAATTTTGCTTTTGTCCTGTACCATAGCAGAAGATGGCTCTTATTCTGGCATGATACAGGGAGTTTGCATTTTCCTTTTAACAACATGCTTGATTTTAAAGAAGGAGAGAGCCATTCTCCAACTCCAAAGTCAGCTTTAAATTTTAATTGAACTGGGACTGTTAGAAGACCAATAGTGTTAAATCTTTAGAGAAAAGCAGAAACAAACATTTAGGAAGACATAAAATTTTTTTTTAGATAATATATACCCATACACCGTTTCACTCTGTTTCTTGGGATAGATGATTTGTCCCTTTTCTTCAGTTGTCTCATTTGTCCAGTGTTCTTCAGATTCCTTAACCTTCATTCTCCTAAAAGACAAAAACAAAAACCTTTCCCCAAGACTAATTTTGGGGATGTTCCTTTTTGGCAAGTTATTATCTGATGAAATGAAAAGGCATGTTTTATTGATACAAGTTAGTTTAAATTGGATGTTCATGCTGGTTGATGAACTATCACCTCCTCTAATTAAGAGGTCTCTCTTGTTCAAATCGAACCTTTATCAATTTTGATGGTACCCACAGCTTATCTTCTCCTGTAGAAACAAAAGCAAAACCACGTCCCCAATGTAATACATACCCTGGTTTCCATCCTGAGGTCAGCACATCCTTAAAGTATATAGGCTGATTTAATTCTGTAGTTTTTTCTATTATCCAATGTCTCTCTGCAGCTGTTGTTCCTTTCTCATTGGCATTCAGAAAATTCAAAGTTAGAAGAGCATTATGCAGTCTATTTCTGGGGGTTTTTGTTACCCATTTCTGTTTATTTAGCATATCCTTTAGAGTTCTGTTTGATCTTTCTATAACTGCTTGACCTGTAGGATTATGTGGTATGCCTGTAATATGCTTTATATTGTAATAAGCAAAAAACTGTTTCATTTTAACAGAGACATATGATGGAGCATTGTCAGTTTTGATTTGTGCAGGTATACCCATGATGGCCATAACTTCTAGCAAATGAGTGATTACAGAATCAGCTTTTTCAGAACTCAAAGCAGTTGCCCATTGAAATCCTGAATAAGTATCGATAGTGTGGTGTACATATTTCAATTTTCCAAATTCTGCAAAGTGAAACACGTCCATCTGCCAGATTTCATTTCTCTGAGTACCCTTTGGGTTACATCCTGCTGGTAATGGCGTCTGATTGTAGAAGGAACAAGTAGGACATTTCTTTATTATTTCTTTGGCTTGTTGCCAGGTTATGGAAAAATCCTTTTTTAAACCTTTACTATTAACGTGATGTTTTTTATGAAATTCTGAGGCCTCCAGCACATTTCCTATCAATAATTTATCAATCTCTTCATTGCCTTGTGCTAGAGGGCCTGGCAGACCAGTATGGGATCGAATGTGAGTTATATATAAAGGATGATTCCTTTTCCCGATTGTATCTTGTAATTGAATAAATAGTGAAGTTAATTCTGAAGCATCAGGGATAAATTCTGCAGTCTCAATATGTAACACCACTCTTTCAGCATACTGAGAGTCAGTTACTATGTTGAGAGGTTCTGAAAAATCCATTAATACCAACAGAATAGCATACAATTCTGATTTTTGCACTGAATTATACGGACTTTGAACCACTTTACTTAAATTTTCTGATTTGTAACCTGCCTTTCCTTCTTTGTTGGCATCTGTATAAAATGTACGAACTCCAGATATGGGTTTTTGCCGTACAATTCGAGGCAAGATCCATTCAGCTCTCTTTATAAGATCAATTCTATTGCTTTTGGGATATTTGCTGTTAATTTCTCCCAAAAAATTACTGCAAGCTCTTTGCCAAGGTTCACTTTCTGTCCATAATTTTTCAATGTCCTCCTTAGTTAATGGTACGACAATTTCTGCTGGGTCTATGCCTGCTAATTGACGAAGTCTCAATTTTCCTTTGTAAATCAAGTCAGAGATTTTTTCCACATAAGTTTTTAATTTTTTATTTGGTTTATTTGGTAAAAATATCCATTCCAATATAATATCTTCCCTCTGCATTAATATTCCAGTAGGAGAACGCCTAGAAGGTAAGATAACCAAAATGCAATCCAGCTTTGGATCAATACGATTCACGTGTCCTTCATGCACTTTCTTTTCTACCAAGGCTAATTCTTTCTCAGCTTCAGGTGATAATTCTCTTGGACTATTTAAGTCCTTGTCACCTTCTAAGGTTTTGAACAAATTAGTCAGTTCATCATTTTTTACCCCAACAATAGTTCGTAGATGAGAAATATCTCCAAATAATCTTTGAAAGTCATTAAGAGTCTGTAGTCTATCTCTCCGAATTTGCACCTTTTGGGGTCTAATTTTTTGTAGCTCTATTTTATATCCTAAATAATTAATAGAATCTCCTCTTTGTATCTATTCAGGAGCAATTTGTAATCCCCAGCGAGGCAAAATTTTCTTTACTTCTTCAAACATTATTTCTAAAGTATCTGCATTTGAGTCAGCTAGTAAAATATCGTCCATATAATGATAAATTATAGATTTAGGAAATTTTTTACGTATCACTCCCAATGGCTGTTGTACAAAATATTGGCACAGAGTTGGGCTATTCAACATTCCCTGTGGGAGGACCCTCCATTGAAATCTTTTAACCGGTTGAGAATTATTATAAGTAGGCACTGTAAAAGCAAATCTTTCTCTGTCTTTTTCTTGTAAGGGTATTGAAAAGAAACAGTCTTTTAAATCAATAACTATGAGAGGCCATCCTTTTGGTAACAGAGTAGGCAAAGGCATCCCAGATTGTAGAGAACCCATTGGCTGAATTACTTTGTTAATTGCCCTAAGGTCTGTTACCATTCTCCATTTACCAGATTTCTTTTTAATAACAAATACAGGAGAATTCCAAGGGCTGGTTGATTCTTCAATATGCTGAGCATTTAACTGTTCTTCTACCAGCTCTTCTAAAGCCTGGAGTTTCTCTGTTGTTAAAGGCCATTGCTGGACCCATACAGGCTTGTCTGTTAACCATTTTAAAGGTAGAGCTGTTGGTGTCTTTGGAAGATCATCAGTTATTGTGCCCTGTTCTTGTATAATATGGATGGCTGGTGACCACTCATTAGAACAATATCTTCTAATATTTCTCTCAGTAACATGTGCTAGTTTATGATTTGTTTCTGAGATTGGAGGGATGTTAATCTGAGTATTCCATTGTTGCAACAAATCTCGACCCCACAGGTTCATAGTTATGTTAGCCACATATGGTTTTAATTTTCCTCTCTGTCCTTCTGGACCTATACATTCGAGCCATCTTGCACTCTGTTTCACCTGAGATAATGTCCCAATTCCTAACAGTTGAACGTTTACCTCCTGAAGAGGCCAAGTTGGATGCCAAAATTCTGGTGCAATTATGGTAACGTCCACACCTGTGTCTACCAGACCAGACAACAAAACACCATTTATTTTTATCGTTAATTTTGGTCTTTGTTCATTAATAGAAGTTTGCCAAAAAATTTTCTTTATGTTTTCTCCTGAATTTTCTATTCTCTCTGTTTCATCATTCTGACCAGCATGATTTATTCCAATAGGCATTTGGTTATTTAATCGCTCTCCAGAGCAGGCATTTCCTCTATAGCTGCCGGAAAGGTTTGAACTGGATTTGCACTGGGGGCCTGCCTGAGGCCCCTCTGGGAGTTTCCCGAAGACTGAGGCAAAGGATTACCCTGTCTGTCCTTTGTTGATCTACATTCGTTGGTCCAGTGTTTTCCCTTACCACACCTTCTGCATACTCCAGAAGGAAGGGGCATTCTGTTGCCCTTGTTCCTTTAGAAACATTGTTTCTGGAAATGACCTGTCTACAGTCCCTTTTCAAATGTCCTTGCTTTCCACATCCAAAACATCTAACACTCCTCAAACCTTTTGAAATTACTTCTCCTACCCATGTATCATCATGCTCATCAGCTTCAACATTAATTGTTTCTCTAATCCAATCTTCCATAGGTGCAGATCTTGCCCTTAATGGCCTGATTATTCTTTTGCATGCTACATTCGCATTCTCAAAGGCCAAAGATTCAATTATTGCCTTACCAGCTTCTGAATCCGAGACCGTTCTCTTTACTGCTGAAGCCAGTCTTTGTAAAAAATCTGTAAAAGACTCTTTTGGGCCTTGCTTCACCTTTGTAAATGACTCAGATTTTTTTCCTGGTTCCTCAACTTTGTCCCATGCATTCAAGGCTGCCGTTCGACATAAAATTAGGGTTTGGACATCATATAAACATTGTGCTTGTGCTGAAGCATATTGGCCTTCGCCCATAAGCTGATCCTGGCAAACTTGTACTCCTTTATCCCTCCATTGTTTTTCTATGTTTTTAGCCTCCTCCTTAAACCAAGTCAGAAATTGAAGTCTCTGGCTGGGTTCCAGAACACCTTGTGCGAGGTCCCGCCAGTCCTGTGGTACTATCCTATTATATGTTGACCAAGTGTTTAACATTTGCTTTACATATGGGGAATGCATGCCATAAGATACTATTGCCTCCTTAAACCTTTTTAAATCCAACATTTCAATTGGAGCCCAAGTATTTTGTGTAGCCATTTGATCAGGCATCTGCTGTACTGTTACAGGATAAATTAAGGGTGACTGTGTGAAAACAGGCTTTCTTTCTGCAACCTTATGATCCCGACTTGAAACAACTTCACTGTTAATTTCTTCTGTCTGAATTTTTACAGGTTTAACAAGTTCTTCTAACGCTGTTATCCTGGCACTTAAATTGACTATCTTTTTAAATATTAAAATGTGGATTATTATAGTGATGAGGTGCATAATTCCACCAATACTAATATTATATAGTTGTTCCATTGCCAGACTGCCTAAAATTTCGAACAAAAATCAATTTTCTTCCAATGTACACATAAAACCCATTTGTTTTTTAATGTGGAAAAAAATTCTCTTTTAGATAGTTTCCTTTAAAATATCTGATATATTATGACTTACCAAATCTGCGTAGAACAGTAGAAATCCGAGGGGATTTTCAAAGCAGCCACCTAGTGTCCCAGGTGTAAATCCAGAGAGAGAGAGAGAGAGAGAGAGAGAGAGAGAGAGAGAGAGAGAGAGGAAAGAGAGAACGCACAAGAAAGCGTAGCCGGCTAAAGCTTAAATGCAGCCACGTGTTCCCTCTTGTGCTGAGTCAAGGCTTGGGTCTGGCTTCCTTAAGCTCCGACCACGTGCGTTGGCTTTACAGGCAGGGCCCTGTTCGGCAGGGCAGGTCTGAGTTGTTTGTAGCACCGGCTTTAGGCAAGCTGCTCACAGACCTAGGCCCGGGCTAGAAGTTGCTACCCGGACTAGGACGCCAGCAGCTCGGACTAAGAAGCCGATCGCCGCTGGCCGCCGTGTGCCGCCGCCGCCGCCGCCGCTGCCGCCGCCGCCTCCCCGGGCCGCCTGCCGCCCTTGCGGGAAAGCGGACCTGCCGCCAAGCCAAGCAGTTTTTAATGGATTCTTGTCACGTTGGGCGCCAGATGTAGATGTAACCAACCGTCTTATTAAATAAGAAACACAGAAACAATGTAAAAGAGAAAGCCGAGAGGTCAGAGCTCAGAGCTAAAATCTCACCCTTCCTCCTGCTGTCCCAGCTTCGCGAAAAGAGACCTACTTCCTGTCGGTTCGTATTTTTAAAGTATGTTGTTCTGCCTTCTCATTGGTTGTAAACCCAAACACATGACTGCCTCGTCACTGTCTGAATGTACAGCCCCCTAGGTCTTAAAGGCATATGTCTCCAATGCTGGCTGTATCCCTGAACACACAGAGATCTTATGGGATTAAAGGCGTGTGCCACCACCGCCACACTCTTGCTATGGCTCTAATAGCTCTGACCCCCAGACAACTTTATTTATTAACATACAATCAAATTAATATTTCAGTACAAATCAAAATAATATTTCAATACAATTAGATTACCACCACACCCCGATATTAGAAATATAGAGAATTTTAAAACTCTATGCTAAGATGTGGGAGAGAAAGCAGGGAACATCCATGTGCAAATGAGCAAATAGCCACATTTAAGTGCATGTGAAGATAAACAACTGAGCCAGAGGACTCACTGGAGAAGCTGGACAAAGACGTGACACAGCAAGGAGACCAGCTTAACTTGAAGATAAATCCAAAGCTATTATTCAAATGCAAACAAAGAATGGCAGGCACATAACAAGAGCACAAAGTTCGTGAACCTGTGCAGCAATGTCACATTTTAAGCACATATGCTTATCTATGACTGCAAGAAATGAGCAAAGAAGAGGACAAAATACAACTTTTTAAAAAACCATGCAGGAAAGCCGGGCGTGGTGGCGCACGCCTTTAATCCCAGCACTCGGGAGGCAGAGCCAGGCGGATCTCTGTGAGTTCGAGGCCAGCCTGGGCTACCAAGTGAGCTCCAGGAAAGGCGCAAAGCTACACAGAGAAACCCTGTCTCGAAAAACAAAACAAAACAAAACAAAAAAAAAAAAAAAAAAAAAAAACCATGCAGGAAAGCTTCCAAATTGAGTAGACCCAGATCTTTAGCACTACCTCTATAGTAATTTTTAGGCAAATTGTATAGAACACTCTAAAAATCAGAGAAAAAAGTTATTGGAAGCAGTTACAAATAGGGGATAATATATAAAGAGCCAAACAATTAAAACTGATTTTTCATTGAATCAAATGGAAGGAAAGGATGATGAAATGTCATCCTTTAAGGGCTTAAAGGGGAAGACTAGTCTATAAAGTTAAAAATAAGCATATTTAAAAATTATTTTTCCTGAGTATGGAAGATGTGAAGATATTGACAAGCAAAGCCTGAGAAAAAATGGTCTCCTGTAAGACACACTAAAGAGATTCATCATGCTAAGAGAAGAATTGCACCAGAGGGAAATTAGGCCTTCAGGATGGAGTGATGACCATCAGAAAAGTGGCATGTGTAAGTGCACAAAAACATGGAATGTTACCTTATTTGCAAGACCAATTACGATGCTTGAAAAAGCTTCCATGCATTGGAGTATTGAAATGAACCCCACAGCACTTGTAAGTGAAATGCAGGGTGGTGGTTGTACTCTGTGCAAACAGAACCTTACTTGTGCATTTGTGGAGAACTCCTGCTATACGCCAAAAGGAAAGTAATGCCTGAAAGGGCACTGGGGTTAGTTAAAATGCTTGTCTCTATTGTTCAACAACACAAGAATGCCAGCGGAATAGTCCCAAAGTGGAATATTTAAAAGGTACTCAATTCATAAAAAAGGGGCAAGAGGAGAGAGAGGAGAGAAGTAACAGTTTAGAAAAATATGATGAAAACCTCCAAGAGACAGGGCCAAGGCAAGTCACTGAAAACAAACCTTCAATACAAACTGAACAGCTATTCCAGTTAAAAGGCAGTGCTGATCAGAGTTAGAAAACTGCAACAGAAAATGCAAGATGTGAGCATTTATTGCCTTAAACAAGTGCATTTTATAGATGTTACTGAAACACATTTAAAGCAAAGGGAGATGTACAAATTAAAAATTAGTTCAACTTAAGACATCAAATTAGTTAAACGAAAGACATCAAGAGATGCTTTTAGATGGCAAACAGCCAGATTTTCAAATACATAGTAGTTCACTAAAAATATGGAACAACATTGAATCATATACATCTGGCACATCTTCAAAATAAATGAAGCAAAACTGGACAGCATTGAATGTGGGAAAGGGCAAGTCCATAGCAACAGTCAGAGAGCTTAGCAGCTCTTACTTAGAAGTATACAGATGACCAGCACTGATAGAGTGTTTTGATAAAAATCACTAATCAACTACTCTAATTGATGTGTATGGAACACCCCAAATAGAAGGATGGGTACTTTCAGAATGCACATGCAAAATTGCTGAGCTAGGATGTGTGTTGACTTACAAACAATTTCTCAGTACATTTTTTTAAAGGATGAAAATCATAAATACTTAATATTGTAAACATTAAAGTAGTATACAAATAAAGGAAGCCCTTAAAAGTGCTAATATATTTTAAAACTAAAGAACACACTTCAAAGTCTAGATCAGAGGTTAAAACACAAGGAATTTATGACATCTTAAATCACATGAGAAAATTATAAGAAATATGCATAATTGTATCACTTCAAGTGCGGAGGAATGAGGAGGAAAGGGATGAAACTGAAAAGATAAGTTTCTGTTGTAAAGTTGGGTGAACCAAGTCTTACTTCAAACTGTTCCAAACTTATAAAAGGAGAGAATAGTAGAAACTAATAAAACGATTTTCAAAGTTGATCTTGTGTCAAGGTTAATACATTGTATATTAATATATTATGCAATATATTATAAAACTGTATAGTTGTAAATTATAATAGAAAATGTAATACAGTATAATAATATGTAATATGTAATTCATAGTCAATTAGTCAAATCAAAACAAGTAAAAGACAGAGATTATTAATGTTAGATATTAATGTGGAAAAATAACAGAGACCATAGACTGAAAGAGCATTGAGATTTTTAGGAATAATTTTAAAACATTATGCTTGACAGTTTAAATGAAACAGACATTGTTAAAATTTAAATACAGGGACGTTTAAGAAAAAAAAACCGAAAGGACTTATTCATAGTGAAAATATGCCAAAAAACAAAACAAAAAACTCCAGGCACAGATATACTGGTATAAATTTTCTCAGATATTAAGATAATCACATAAGCATTATCAAACTGTTTTCCAAAATTCAAGAAATACAGCTCATAGAAATTTATGAGGCCATAGATCCTGGAATACTTACCAAACAAGAGTATTTGCTAAAAACAAATGAAAATTTCAGTTTCATCCTATAGTAGTTTGTATAAAAAGTGTCTGCATAGGTTCACATATTTGAACACTAGTCTCCAGCTGGTGCTGCTGCTGAGAAGGTTGTGAGACTTTTAGGAGATGGAGCCTTGCTGGAGAAAATAAATAGATCACTGGGTGAGCTTTGAGAATTTGTAGCCTCATTCTATTCCTTGTTTGTTCTCTCGTCTTCCTGTGTTCAGTTGAGATGAAATCTCTCAGTTTCTGCCTATTACTACCATGCATTTCCACTAAGTATGGACATCTAGCCCTCTGGAACCATACATAAGCCAAAATAATTCTTCCCTAAGTTGCTTTTGCCATGTTGTTTTATCACAGAAACAGAGAAGTGTACTTCCTTCCTTGGTATAAAGGCAAAAACAGTGAACTTCCAATAGTATATGCAAAAGGTTAAGACATCTGATTCTCAAAGGGCTGGCCCCAGAATTCATTCGTAGTTGCCTTAGAAAATAGAATTGACCACATAAAAACTACAATGAAAAGGGAGAGAAAAAGAGTAAGAAACATGTATGTGTATATCTCCAGAAAGATAAAAGCATTTGTCAAGATCAAAGAATATTTCACAGTGCAGTCTGTGTTAGCTAGCAATACAAAGGTATCCACAGCATAAGCTGGTATGGTTCATGCTGATGAAAGGCTGTGCTCCCTGATATGAAGGACAGTCCAATCCCACACAAAGGAATTAAGCAGACTGGTGGGAAAAGAAAATATAGTATGCTAGTATGTGACCTTCTTATGGACACTAATCCTCTTAAATACTTCTTGAAAACATTATTAATAAGAAAATTTAAGCAAATTGATGCATGCAAAATAAGTATATATAAACTTATCATAGTTCTACACACTACCAAGCAATGGAAAGTCAGTGTTTTTAGAGTGCACAAGAAGCAACAAAAGGATCATCAAAAGCTAAAGGTAGAGCTCAAACAAATTGTATGGGAACTCAGCAATGAATCAAGACACCAGCAAAGAAAGTACCACAACATGGGAACCAGTGGAGAACAGCACCCAGTTAGAAACTGGCAGAGTGCTGCTGCCGAGTCTGTCCTCCACAGAGTTTTCAGTGTGATGTCAAACCACTACCTGATGTGAAATACTGAAGATCTAGAGAGAACTTAAAACTGGGAAATACTTTCCACAAGAAACAACTGGGTAGTTCATATGCTCCCACTTTAAGTCCATCTCTACAGCAACCAATGCAACATTAGTGTAAAATCAGAACAGGACTCTGAACTAAACCCAGGGTCTAGAAATAGGTAAGACTAAGACTGCTCAACAATGGGATGTTCCATGACTGAGTAGCTCTGCGACAAATAAATATGTGCTTTAAAAACCAGTTTGCCTATTGAATGTGTTCCATGTGTAGTGTGTTCCAAATTCCAAACTTATTTTTACAGACTGAAATATTAAAATGAAAACCATGATCTTCTAAGAGCAAGTGTGTGAGCAGCTTCATTGTCTCTGTGTGGAAAAAGAATTCCTTGCTGAGACATGGACAGCATGAAATGCAAGGGAAGTGCACACTAACTATTGGGGTCATATGGATTAAATACTTTTGTCTTTTATCATTTTTTTCTTAAAATTTTAGTTTACTTTGAGGTAAAAGGAAACCAAATCAAGTTAACAAGTTTAGTTTACATGAGCACTTATTTATAAGCCAATTTGGCAATGTACATTATATAAAATTAAGATATAACTGCAGGCAGAAAGTTTACATATGTAATTGTACATGAGATAAACCAAGATTTTGAACATCATTGTTAAGAAAACGAAACAGCATAAAGATCTTCAAAAAATTCCCCCTCCACACATATATATGTTAACCTTAATAAAAACATTACATTTCCCATTATTATAAAAAGTATTTTGAAGAAAACATGAGTTTTATGTTACCAATTATATATAAGTAAGATAAAAATTTATACAGGTAGATATTTAGAATCTGTTTTAGAGGGAAATCCTGTCAAAATATATGCATATATTGATGAGGTTTTATTAAACATTTAAAAATCACAAAAGACAACATATAATGGGTTAAAATGTTTAGAGTACTCAATTTTATAATATAGTATGTGACTTATTTATCACATCTTAATACATGATCATAATATTCAAATCTGAATCTGCACGTGCATTTTAACTGGGCATGCCAAAAAAAGTTTAGTACATAGCTAAAAAAAAAAAAAGTTGAAAAAGAACTGAGTGGCCACTGTTTATGAAAAGTCTTTAACACAAACAACATATTAAAACAACCAAGAATATATGAAAACAATTATCAGACACATGACATGATTTCATCAAATTAGGTGAACCCATTTTAGGAAAATAGTAGAAAGTTTACTTGATTTCTTTAAGAAGAAAGGCTTAGTAATACACAAGATCACTTTAAAAAGAAAGGCTTAGTAATACACAAGATCACTTTAAGAAGGCTTAGTAATACACAAGATCAAATGGTAAAGTTTGTCATATAGACACAGGCTCCTGCTTATCTCTATCCTCTTCTGCTCAAAGCAGCTGAGGTGAAAGTGGCTTATTAATTGTTTCATAGTCTGTTTTTTTTTTTTTGGAGATAACGTGGAGGTCACAATTTGTACCAATTCAGGTCTGGTAGTCTGGCCATCCATCCATAATAAACCAACTAAAAGTACCAATTTAGAAATAGAAAACAGAATAAGAGTTATTCAGTGTGGTCACACTGAGAAGTGGGGGCACAAATCCAGCAAAGCCCTTGAGTCTATTTACAGGGTCCTGAAGTGAGATAAAAGTTCAATAGAGGGCCATGGGCATGCTCATCTAAGCAATCCTGGTCGGGATATAGTCGTGACCATCATTGACTCATCATTATCTGGGTTTTAGTCTCTCACATCCTGTAAGGTAGTTTGACAAGTTGCTAAGATGGTTATAAATTCTTTTTCAGAAAGACAAGTTTCCTCTTTAGCTCATGCTCTTTCTTTTTCCTAGCATGAGATTCCAGGAGAAACTCTACTCTCTTTAGGGCCTATTATTTTCAACAGCCGCACAGTCAGCTTGAGAAGTATAAGTATCTCTAGAATTGTGACAGGGCAAGGCAGTGCAGAAATTCCTTCATCTTGTATGCTTGCTTAGGCCAATTTAGATGTAACTAAAATTTGATCTCCTTGATGGAAAAATCCCATTGAAAACTACCCAACTCTGTTTTAGAAACCCGAGGTCAAGCTGCCTCAGCTAATTTGTCTTAGCTCCTGTTAAACTGCCTCCTTGCACATCTCCCACTCCTTGCAGCTGCCAAGTGAGATATCCAGTTCTGGGTTTCGCCTTTAAAAAAAAGAATCCCTTAATCTAAACTCTTGGTGCTACACTCGGGTCCCAAATATCAGGTGGAATAAAGCTTTTCAATTATAAACTGTGTCTGAACAGTCAACTCTGGTGGGATACCTGTAACAATAGTTTACTCTGAAGCTATTTTGGGTAACCATGGCCCAGGAACACAGACTTAGCTTACCCCAAATTCCATGTTCCGATGTGCGAGCAGTTTTAAAGGATTTTTATAGTGTTACAGAACAAAGCAAGTCATAAATTAGGTCAGGTTTAAAATACATTGGTGGCTACACCAGAGAGGCCGGTACCATGAGATGGGGGGGGAGCTATTATATAGGTCTAAGGTGCTATCTAATGACATTTTCAGCTTTTGCATTGGTGAAAGCTAGTGTTCTGCTAAGTTTATACATTCTAAGAGGGTTTTATTTATTATAGTAAGATGTTAGTTCTAAGGTAATAGCTTCTCAGAGGTTTTTTATTTACTATCAAAAGGTTTTAGTCCAAATAGAGATTAGGCAAGGAATGGCTATTCCAGAAAGCTAAAACCAGCTCAAGATAAAGTAGTTATCCTCTGAACCTACAAAATTCCAAACTCTTCACAGTACTGGAATTTCAAATGGTTCATCAGTCTCTGCAGTCACAGAAACTCCTTCCAGGAATTTGTTGTTCACAGCCAGACACAGCTTCTCTTCAGAAATTTCATTCACAGGTTTCAGGACAAAGGATATCATGTAGCTGCTACTGAGCTGGAACCTTTTAAAGGACTCATGGGCCTGGAGTGTTGTTGGCCCACACCTTTAATTCCAGCACTAGGAAGGCAGAGGCTGGTGATTCCCCGAGTTTGAGGCTAGTCTGATCTACATAGTGAGTTCCAAGAAAAAACTTTTGGAAGAAACTGGGATGAGAGTGAATCATATGAAGTGTAGGCCAGGGCACAAGCAAGTCGGTCTATTTGGCCCAGCCATAAGGTATTCAGGTGTCTCTTCTCAAGTTTACTCACATAGCTGCTTGTAGCCTCTAGGCACAAGTTCTTACTCAGAAGAGCTAATGCAGAGCCATGGACCAGCCTTCTCTTCTGCTTTAGGGACCTCCAGGCTTTCTCAGAATGGCTGCTTTGGGATCATCTGACCAGTTTCTATCCCCTGTTCTCATCACTACTGTAGAACTCTTTGGAAGTGTGTCACACCGAAGGTAGGCAGATTACACTTTCAGTCTTCATTATGTGTGAATAGCTTACTCTATTCAATCAAGGCATGCAAGTTCTTTATTGCTTTATAAATACATTATTCCATTACAAATGAACAAATGAAATGATTCATGAGTAAATATGACTGTTAGACTTGAAAACTACATTTTAAAATAGATTATGTATGCATAGATATGCTTTAATGTAAAATTTTAAAAGGCAAAAAAGCTATTTGAGATGGTAATTGCCCATTAGAATGAAACTATAATTAACTTTATGACAATATGCAAACAGAAGGCTGAGTTCCAACAGAGAATACTGTACAGGTCTGGTACAGGAAATGGCAATATTAGGTAGTATTTTATAAAGTATATTAATTAACATGAAAAAATTTAAAATATATGAAAATATTTATTATCACTGCATAACTCTATATGGAACATTAGAGATTATCATATCTATAAGGCATCATATATTATCTATAATGTATTTAATGTATGCATGAGAATCTATCCATAAAATATATACATATTTCAATGCATAATATAGAAAATCTACATAACTTAGTATATATGTAGATATATTAAATAACTCTAATAAAGGATAGAAAGGAATAACCGTTGTAAAAAATAAAAAAATATATAAACATACAAGGGATCTTTTTTTCTGTCCCTTTATTTTTGCAAACTTAATTTATGTGCACATTTTGTTGTGAAACTCCCTTGCCTGATGAGCATCTCCTTTAAAAACATATTGCAGTAATGTTCATTATTTACTATTGATTTCCTTTTTGGTTTTTAATTGGTTTATTATGCTCTCCAAAAATCATTAAACCTCATGGTAGTAAAGGATCATGTCCACTATCTTCAATTTTGGCCTAGGCAGCATGAACAAGCCTAATTTGAAAATCTTAAACTCAAACTGCTCCAAATTTCTGAAAATTTTAGACATCAATTAACGTAGGAAATACTTTGATTACTGATAAAAGGACTGTTTATTAAAGAGTTATATTGGGAGGAATTCACTAATACAGGATAAGGCAGATTCAGTCTCAGAGTCCTGGAAGGTTAAGAACCAGTCTCATGCTGCTTCACGCCACCTGATTCAGTCCTCACCATCCAAAAGCATGAGAGAGAAGGGGCCTGCATATGTGTTTCCCAGATCTTAAACTAGCCAAGAGGCCACACCCTAGGGGCTGGTACCCCAAGGCCATAGGTGGAATGAATACCCACTACATTTCCCCATTTTGTCTAAATAAGAAAGTTCTAAACCTAATACAAAACTCCATACAGTAAGAACAACTATCAAGTATTGTTCAGGAGAAGGAAAAGGTGATAATAATCAAAGACTTGAGAAGGAAAATAATATTTCCTGACTAAATAGGAAGTGCAAGCGAGCAACTTCCAAAAGACATCAAGTGTAGCCAGAAGTTTCTCTGGCTCACCTGGCCCCATGGTCCTGCAGCCACTTATAAAATAATCACTCAGAGGCTTATATTAATTGAAAACTGGATGACCTATGGCTTCAACTTCTTGATAGCTAGCTCTTTTAACTTAAATTAACCTGCTCCTATGAATTTATATGTTGCCACGTGGCCTTGGCATTATGGGTCTGCTGGCATCTTGTTGCTCCTTGGGCAATGGCGTGTGTCTCGACTCCACCCTTCTTCTCTCTGTATCTCTGCTTGGGTTTCCTAACTGGCTGTAAGCTTTCCTGCCATAGGCCCAAACAGCTTTATTTATTATCCAATGAGAGCAACACACATTCACAGCACACAGAAAGACATTGCACATCAGGCAAGAAATGTCAGAGACAGCTGGCAGCCTGGACAGTCACCCAATATTTCTCTGCAACTTTGGGGCATCCATTTTTTGGCTATAGGCCTAGAATGTCTGACAGACCATCTTCAGAAGCAGGATATTTTGAAAGACCATCTTACCTTGTCTTGGTAAGGTTCAGCAGTCGCTTATCCTTTGTCCTGTTTGTCCAGATTGGACAGCGTGATTACTGTCAGCAGCCAAGGCAAGGGCAGTTCTTTGCTCAACAGGCCTTTTTTTTGCCAAAAAGAAAACTCCATAAGGAGTGTCTTTGATGCCAAACATCCTCTCAGGAGATCAGTGCTACCAGGAGCAACCGCATCTCACATCAACAGAATTCTAAGTTATTAGAACATTTAAATGCCATATTCTCCAGGTCTGTAAAGTTTTTGAAGATTACTTATCCATCTGACATATATTTTTGTATATCTAGAAAACCTAACTAACATGACAATAAATATGACAAGCTTGGGCATCTATTAACCTGTAAATCTTATCAACTTAAATAACTTAAAGGCCAAGGCTTTACATTATAAGAGAAGACAGTCTGTAAACAGATGTACAGTATAAGGACAATGACCTCAAATTTGTGACAATATAGAAAAATATCTTAATCAGAGGTAGAAATATATAGTAGAATATGACAACAATATCCTTAATATGTATCAATATACAAAATATGCTAAACTGAGGTAGAACATATATACAGTATGACAAATATAATTTTACATTTGTATCAATATACAAAATATTTCAAAAAGGAGTAGTAACATATGTACAACATGGCAAATATAGTTTCGCATTTGTATCAGTATACAAATTATCTTGAACAGGTAGAAAAATAATTTTACATTTGTATCAATATACAAGAATCCATACCAATGCAAATTATCTAAAGCTGATAGTTACTGATTTAGTTTACAAGTAGATACAATAATCTACCTTATTATCCTATCCTATTTATTCCCCATTTTTCTTTTCCAAAAGAGAATCCTGTGTCTAAACTTTATTGTTCCACCCCCAACCCTATTACAACTTATAACCAACCCCTAACAGATGACACTTATCCATTACTCTGAGAAAACAAAACCTTTTGGGAAAGGGGGAATAGTTTTCTTAGAACTGCTTTCTGCTGTCTGGGGAGGGGAAGGCAATGGTATCTCCATGGGATCCTGTGAAAAACTAAAATAATGGTTAGGTCTCATAGGAACTGGCTGTAATAGTTGTAGTCACTCTCCGAGTTATGGGTAAAGCTTATCCCAAGTTCTGGCTAGAAGTGTAATATGATGGACCATATCAACTAGTCAACTTGGAACTGTCCTGAACAGTTTGCTGTCCAAAGCCAATTACTGAGTGGTGTTTATCTGCTCAGTGGCATCATTATGAACTAGGTGGAATCATTGCTGTGGGGCCCCATCTTCCTTTCAGAGACTTCAGAGATTGCTATTGGGAAGATTTATTCTTTCACTGTGGAAAACTTGAACATTATTAGTATCAAAACAGAAAGTTTAATTTTTAAGATGGCATGATATGCAAAGAAGGGTTCTAAAAAATCAAGAATGAGCATAGAGTGAAATAGAATCTTGACAACAATAGTCCCTAGATTATTGGCTTGTTTTTGTCCCATACCAGGCAGCTCTTGGGATATGAGACAGAATCTTTTAATCTTTTCTTTTAACAACATGCTTGGGTTTAAAGGAGAGAGCCACATTCCAACTCCAAAGCCAGCTTGATTTATAATTGATTCGGGACTACAACTTTCTCAGAAGTAAAGAGATATGGATGTTAGACAATGATATTTTACCCTGTAGAGTCTACTGGTACCAATAGGTCTGATTTTTCTCTGCTTCTAAACTTTTTCTGGATTGCCTTCCCTTCAGCTTTAGATGTCTAGGTGTGCAGGGTCTTTTTAACTTCTTGAAGATGCATATTTCTGTTTTCCTGTAGGCTAACTTAAAGGAGCACCAATTAGGAGAATTGATACTGTTGACTCACGTTTGCATTTCAATGCAAATTTGGCTTCTATATACATTATCCTAGTGGATGCACCTGGCCCAAATTTGGAACTTTAAATTTCTAATACCTAAATTCCTTTGGGCAACCGCATTAAGACTTTAGTCTAAGGCTCTTTCTTGCATAAAACTCCCAGCTCACTTAAATATTTCTCAAGTCTCTGGCTTCCAATCACACCCAATGCAATTTCTGCTAGGCCTCCAAACTTGTATCTATTCCTGAGGTAGCATAGCACTCTTTTGCCTTATGCTTTTGGCCTACTTGTGTGTCTGCCTCTCCAAGTCTGGAAAATCCTGCTTCTATCTTTAACAGCTAAGAGGTAAAATCTTTGCAGGTTGTCTGCTCCCAGCTGCAGACATACACAAACTGATTGTGGATAAGTAGATCAATGGGTGCAGTCTTACAGAGGTTCAAATGTCTTTGGGGGTATGGATACTATTGAAAAATAGTTTCATGCTGTTCCACTCTACTGAGAAGGGGAACTCTAGAGTTGGATTTTGGCTGTCTCAGACCCAGGCATGTTTGTCTGAAAGTTTCCTCCAATGTCTCTGTCCTGGGTCAGACTGATCACCTGACTCTGTGACATGGAGAAGAAGAGCAAAAACAGAGCAGCCCAGGAAAAGATACTTTTTGCTTGAGAACAAGTAAGAAATCAACTATTTTGCATAGAGGTTACAAATATTTAACTCTGAAATGTCCCCCTTTTCCTTCTTGGTTTTATTCATTATCTTTAATGCTTTTGTTGAAACTTTAACTTTTGTATTTTAAAATTTGTAAGTTTATTGAGTGGAATTTAGAATGGATGTATAGATAATCTTAATTTTCTATAGTATACTATGCACATAACTTGTATTTAACTTTTATTTAGGAAGGAGGATGAGCATGATCAGCTCACCTTGGAGTACCATGTGGCTGGCTGCCGTCTTAGGTAATGACCTAAAAACCATATGGCTTGTTGGTATCTTGGCTGATACCCTAGGCTCCACTTGGAGTAAAATCAATCATGTGGCTTGCCACAATCTTGTCAGCTATGTGACTCAGCCTCCATCTTTTCTAAGGTTGCAAAAGCCATGTGACTTTTTCATCATCTTGGATAAGATGACTACATGTTATAAATCAACTAAGACAGTACTCATAGAACAACTAGACCAACTGAGCTCTCTGCTTATCATTGTATCTTCCTTTTATTAGACTAAGGAAGCAACAGCAGGCTTCCAAGATGGTTTGCTCTGAAACTGAGTCATATAAAAAAATCTGGCATTTTGTAAAAGCACATTGTAAAAGAATCAGGAAAATAAGGTTCAAGAATTGTAATTTAAATTGTAAAATTAATCTTATAAAAGAGTTAGTTACTAATTATAAACTGTTAAAGACAAGCTATACAAATTAACAGTCATTGATGCTAAATACAAATATAATTTATTTACAGAGACAAGCTTGCTGGGAGGTAACAATTTCTATCTTTTATCTTCCATTATATAACCTTCTGTTATGTCCTATCATATAGTAGTCTGTATATGTTGTTGAAATTATGTCTGAAACAAGTAAGTCAAAACAAGCTTAAATTAAAGTTTGTTTGATGTAAAATAATATTCAAAATCAGGTATATTTAAAATTGGTTATAAAAGATTGAATACTTGAGCAAAATGGGTTAAATTTACAATACACTTGCATGGCAGGAAAGCCCCAGGTTCAAGCAGTTCCCTTGTACAAAGCACAAGTTCCCTTGGATGGAGCTCTATTCCACCAGAGTAACTTGCATATTAGCCTCACTACATGTCAAAGATACATGAGAAATAATATTTGCCAGAACTCTGCTGCTTCTCTCTCTGGCTGCATAGGCTTGATCAGAAAAAAAACAACAACAACAACAAAATAAACCAAAACAAAAAACTCCTTTTTATATAAAAACAAATTACTCCTCATGTTTCACATGACAATGAAATTGATTCTCTTGATCAATTGATGATCTCAGAGTCTATACCTGTATCACAACAGAGAGACAAATAGCAATGACTTCCCCTTCAGTATTTCTTGAAATGACATGAGGATTCTGTGAACAGGGGAATCTTTTACCTAAGCCTACCATCAAACTGATATGAGATCTGCGTGCTAATTCAACTGGTCATGCTCTTTACCCTGACATTCAGTTATTCCTCTTCGAAAAAGCTAATTTCAGGTTCTATATCCTAATCACTTTATTAAAGGAGAGTGCTGGACATTGTCATCAAATTCACTGCTTTAGAAACTTATTCAGAATATCCACATGGGTTCTTTGACAGTTGGTTTTGTATCTGCAAAGTCAATGGATGATTCTACTAAGTGATATCCTGTTATAGGAAGCCCATTAGAGATGACCAGTGAGACACAATTTAGAGTCAATTGAAGGTGTTTATGCTATCTGGCTTGGACTACACTCAGGTATTTGTGACCTAAGGGTAGCGCCAAGAATCAAGAACATGGGTTTTTTTGAAGGCAAAAACCATAATCTGGCATTTTCCTCAGCAGCTGCAGTGGGGCTTCCCAGAAACAAGCAGTTTAACAGAAGCTAAGATAAATTAGCTGGTGTACCTTGACCTCAGGTTCCTAGAATAGAGTTGGGAAATTTTCCATAAGATTCTCCATCAAGGGGATCAAATTCTACTTGAACCTGAAATGGCCTCAGCCAGAATACAGGATGGAGGAACCTCCACACTGTTTTGCTCTGTCACAATCCTAAACCCTCAGATTGATCAGGAGGAGCTGATTTAGATGAAGAAGAGTCTCTCCAATTTGCACTCACATGTGGTGCTTGGAGAATACAGTCTAGTCTTTACCAAAACAAATAATTCCAGTGCCAGTGTCTGAGCTCTTACCTTAAATCCTACAGATTATAATGGCTTTGACAGTGATGCTTGGTTTGTTTCCTAAGAAACTGCAGAAGTAAAAACCTCATTTAATTTGGTTATCTTACTTTACAAATTATTTCTCTAAACAACTAACATGTTTTAAAATAGACTTATATGGTTATATTTTATTTGGGCTGAAATGTAGTGATATTTTATTTGTATGTTAGTAAATAAAGTTTGCCTGGAGATCAGAGGACATAGCCAGCCGTAAACAAAAGTCAGGCAGTGGTAGCACAGGCCTTAATCTGATTACAGGGCTAGCAGAGCCTCTGTGCATTCAAGGACACACTAGGGAACAACCAAGTGTGGTTACACATGCCTTTAATTCCAAGTACCAAACATAGAGACCTGGAGGTCTGTACAGACAGGCAGTGGCAAGGAAGTGAGGTAGCTGGGCTAAGAGCCAATGAGAAGGCAGAACAGCAAGGCAATAAAAGCTTGGGTAGACAGGAAGTAGCTCTCTCTTGGGAAGAGGTTATAGTGAGGTTAAGATTAGCTGGTGACTCTCACTATTTCCCTAATCTCTATGACTTTCACCCCTATATTTGGCTCTGCATTTCTTATTTAGTAAGACTGTTTAGAAATTCATCTACAGACTTATGTTAAAAAATATGCTTATTGCTGTCAGTATGTGGTGACTTAGACATTTTTCTATAGACAAAAGGAGTAAAGTTAATCAAGTGCATGTTACATGTAAGTTATTTTTTACATACACAGATTTAACATGACTTACTCCTTTCATCTTTTATATGTTGGTTGATTTTATGGAATGCAAATGTACAGTTTTCTTTAATGTTCTGTTAATAGGGTAAATTTTATAAATCTTTATAAAATAAATCATTTGTTCTCAATATGGCAGCCACTAATTTGGGTAGTAATTTAGGATATTCTAGAGCAGCAGTTCTCAACCTGTGAGTCTCTGGCCAAACGACCCTTTCATTGGGTTGCCCAAGATCATTGGAAAATACAGATATTTATATTATGATTCATAACAGTAGCAAAATTACAGTCATGAAGTAGCAATGAAATTAACTTTAAGTTGGGGGTCACCAGAGTATAAGGAACTGTATTAAAGGGTCACAGCCTTAGGACAGTTGAAAAATCACTGTTCTAGAGTGTTCTAGAAAAGTGACTATTTAGGAGAAAGCAAGGCAGTCACTCTCTCTGGGAATATACATTTTAAATTAGAAACTGAAAATTATTTCTTTTTGGGAAATACGACTTAAAATTAAATTGTCTCTTGGAATATTGGTATAAAATTTTATTGTTAACAAAAATATATGTCATGTTTTCAAATACTAAATATGGTTATTTAAGGTAATACTCTCAAAAATCTATTTTACCTAAGGTAATTTTTGTTCACTAAATAATAGCTGGTGCTGTTAATATTTAAAACAAATATTCAAAGTTTGTCATATATGAAAACAGGAAATACCATGGGCACTTCCTGTTCATAGTCATTCCTTAGATGCTGACTTTAGTTGACTTTTTTTAACAGAGCTTCCAGCTTCTTGTTTCTTATGTAGGAGTCTGATGTAAACAAACAGCCAGTTCTGGTTACTTTATCCTTCTACAGAACTCTGGTCATGAATCTGCTCATCAATTGCATCTAACTTTAAATTAACCTTATAATTAGCACAGATAATTACATTAGTATTGTAACAGTAGCAAAATTATGAAGTAGCAATGAGAATATTCTTATGGTTGGGGGTTCCCACCGTGTGAGGAACTGTATTAAAGGGTCGCAGCATTAGGACAGTTGAGGACCACTGCTCTACCTCATCCTCTTCTTGTTGGAAGGGCCTGCTGCTTAAAGTTGCAGTCCACCATGTCCAGACAGTTCTCTAAGTTTGGCCCAAAATGTAAGACTCTCTTTCCCCAGCAGGGTCTTCCTAATCTCTGCCTGACCTTATTTGGAGGCTGTTCCTGAGCTTGGCTGCCTCACTTACCTTAAGTGTGACCACTGATACAGTTGCAGGTGAATGTTCTCCCCTTGTCTCCTATATGATACAATAATTAGGTATTGTGCTCTCATCTGCATGATGGGACATGCTGCCAAATGCAAATAAAGCATGCTGTGAGCACCTATGAGGTGGTGCCCCAGCTGTTGTCTCCATCCTATATACTCCCCTCACTCTGGAATAAAGTTGAGCTGTCTCACTGAGGCTGACTCCCAAGAAGATTATTTCTGTAGTACTCACAGTCCTGCTTGCCACCTCTGTTCCCTTTGTCCTTGTAGCCTGATGGCCAACAGACCACAAGAAAAAGGGAGACCGACATCTTCTTGCCATTCTGTCTAACCCTCTAAGATCAGCTTAACATCTTTCAGGATGAGCTTGACTCCTTAACTCCTGAAGTACTCCAAATTTAAAAAGGATGAGATAGATGTGATTACTTGGATGGATTTGTTTGTAGTAGAATATTATTTTAAGGTGTGTTACTTTTATTTATGTTGCGTTTGTTTAACTCTGTGAACTTGTGTTACTGCGCCTGTCTAAAACACCTATAGTCTAATAAAGAACTGAATAGCCAGTAGCAAGGCAGGAGAAAGAATAGGTGGGGCTGGCAGGTAGAGAGAATATATAGAGGGAGAAATCTGGGAGGAAGAGATTGGGCAGCCACAGAAGGAGGAGGACTTGAGGGGCCAGCTACCCAGCTACATAGCAAGCCATGGAGTTAAGAGTAAGATTTACAGAAGTAAAGAACAAAAAGCCCAGAGGCAAAAGGTAGATGGGATAAGTTAAGTCAAGAAAAGCTGGCTAGAAACCAAGCCAAGCTAAGGCAGGGCATTCATAATTAAGAATAAGCCTCCATGAGTGATTTGGGAGCTGGGTTATGGGCACCCCCCCAAAAAAAAGAGCAAAACCAAAAAAATCAACATTTGTATGCTCCACAAACATGCTGCTTTCAAGCCAACAAATCCTAACTGGACCCATTTGTAATGAGAACTAGAGACAAAAACCAGAAAAACTTCAGCAATGAGCATCCTCCTGTGTCTGGGCTTCTGTTTCCCTCCCACTCTGGCTTCTTTTGGTCACTTCCTTCCTCCTTATGATCCTGATACTTATGTTTTACCCTGTCTTTTAAATGCTTTATTGTGGTGATATTTTATTTATGCTGAAATGTTGTGATATTTTATTTGTATGTTAATAAATAAAGTTTGCCTGGAGATCAGAGGAAATAGCAAGCTATTTTAAGTGAACACAAAAGTCAGACAGTCATAGCACACACTCTTAATCCTATCACTTAGCAGGCAGGGTCTCTGTGTGTTCAAGGCCACACTAGGAAACAGAGCCAAGTATGGTGACACATGCCTTTAATCCCAGTACCAACCATAGAGACTTGGAGGTTTATACAGACAGACAGAAAGTGACAGAGCTGTCTAGGGAGAAGAAGTGAGGTAGCTGGGCTAAGATAGCCATTGAGAGGGCAGAACAGCAAGGCAATAAAAGCCTGGGTAGACAGGAAGTTGTGGCATTTGGAAGTTGTAGAGCTGGTAGGTAAGGTTGGCTGGTGGCTCTTCCTATTTCCCTGATCTCAAAGGCTTTCACCCTATATTTGGCTCCGTGTTTTTTATTTAATAAGACCATTTAGAAATTTGTCAGCTGGGCGGTGGTGGTGCATGCCTTTAATCCCAGCACTCAGGAGGCAGAGGCAGGCGGATCTTTGTGAGTTCAAGGCCAGCCTGGTCTACAAAGAGAGTTCTAGGAAAGGCACAAAGCTACACAGAGAAATCCTGTCTTGAAAAACCAAAAGAAAAAGAATTTTGTCTACATTTTATTTACTAAATTTCATCCTATACCCAAGCAAAATGTTCCACAAGCTCTCCCAATAGCTTTCACTCTACAGTAGCTCCATTTGTTCCTGATACCTCTGCAAAAAGACCTTTCAGATGCTGTGGAGAAACTGTCTAAAGTGGACCTTCATCCCTTTTACCCAGGGCCAGATACAATTCCTCACATTAGTCCTCTATTTTTCCCTGTTTCTGTCCTTTGGTGCTTTGTAGCTCCCAGCTACTTGGGCTCATTTTGATGCAACAGTCCTGGCAATGGGACCAGTCACTGTCATGTCACCCTGAATTAACTTTATGACCACTTTCTCCCACCAAAGTTGCTTTCTAATCCTCAGTTTTCCTGGGAAATCCCCAGTTCTGCTCTGTAACAGAATCATTTGCTTACAGCCCTCTAATAATGATTTTTCAATGATTATTTTCAATTCCTCTTCAGGAATACAGGACAGCAATCACCTGATATATTTCAGCTGATCAAGTTAAGACTCTTTCCCTGCTACAAGACCAGAGGACTCCTTCTTCAATGGACCCAGTACTACCCCCTCTGACAAAGAACTTCCTCAGCAAAAAACAGTTATAACACCCATGCTCTGCATTTTTTATATTCTCTCAGAGTTAGGAATGATAGTTTTCTGCTGAAGGACTATGCTTCCCAGCTTCCCTTCCAGACTGTGGAAGTCATTTCCTCATGCATCCCATCTTCCCCTTTAGGCATTTTGATCATCCACCTATGAGGGTGACAAGATGTTTCCTCCCTGGGAGTAAACATAGTCCTGCCTTAAGTCAGATGAAGACTCTCTTTCCACCTTCTCTTTCTCTCTCCAGCAGCTTTGAAAAAGTAATCTAAAAATAATGGTGCCAAAAATGGAAAATTCCACATGTGACAATACACAGGCAAAATGCAGATGCATTAAAAACATCACATACAATACCTTTCAGTACTGTCAGACCATGTGTTGAAGTCTACTTAAAGTTCAAGTGACTTTCTGTTAGGAGCATAAGTGAAAACATTTTGTGTAACTTTAAAAACCATTTTGTGTGACCTAGAATCATGTAATGGCCATAAGATGGGAGCTTGTCACCAGGCAGCTCAGGTGGGAGCTGGGCCCCAGGGCAAGTGTTAGCGAACTAGCTACAAAGCAGCTCAGATAGAGCCAAGCCCAAGACAGCCTGGATATGCTAAAGAGCTCACCCAAAGCTGGCATGGATATATTAGTGAACCAGTGCTAAGCTGTGAGCCCTGATAGCAAAGCTACTGCCCAATGAAATGACACAAAAATTAGAACTTTGGAAGTGACTGCTAGGATTGCACTGCCATGCTCTTGAGACATGGCTTCTGAGACTGCCCTTTCTGAGACTGGCTCCTATGTGTAGTCCTGGCCTCAGCTGCTGTGGAACTTGTGGTACTTTTGCTGAGCTCACATATGCCCTCAGCACTAGCTGATGGTCGAAGCTTTCAGGCACCTTCTGGACCTCCACCAGTGCCATGCTACCCACCTGCTGAAGAACTTTACAGCAGCTGTGTATCCAGCTGGCAAGGCTCAGAAGCGAGCTCATGGAAGATTCCCACAGGGGAACACTGCAGCAATGTTTTCTGCTTCACTAACTGGTCCCTACTTGCTGAGATGCCTCTTTGACTTTTTACGTTAGCATGGTATTATGATGAATATTTGTGTGAATAAATTGAGCACATTCAAAGGACAAATCTCACATAGACATCATAATTGCTGAGTGCCTCCCTATCCAATTCATAGTTAGGGTCCAAGGTGGCAAAGCGAAGTGACCCCTTGTCTCTATATTAAGGGCCTAGTTAAAACTGTTGGGAGACGGTGAAACCTTTGAGGAGACAGAGATAAAAATTACTTAGGTCTTTGTCCTTAATAGAGATTATAAGGCCTTGGTCTTTGCATCCCTCTCTCTCTGCTTCCTGTCTGATGAACTAAGTGACTTTGCTTCAATGCATATCTTCAGAATGGTGTGTTGCCTCCTCAGAGGAACAGGCTACTTTTTCTCGAATTTCCACAACCTGAACCAAAAAGGAAATGAGCCTGTCCCCATGTAAACTCCCTCAGGTGTTTTCCCATAGTGCCATGAAGTGAACATAAGTTCCATACACAATTTCAGTATGTGTATGAAAACATTCCAAAATGCAAAAGTATGTAAAATCTAAATAACTTCTAGCCACAAACATTTTAAATAAGAGATGTGCAAACCCATTTTGCCTACCAAGGAGTCCAAGGATCAATGGATTGTTTAATAAATATTTATAAATGAGTAGATAAAGAGTAATCTGTGAACCCCTTAATATCTTTAAATACTTCACTCTTATTCCTTGCATTGGAGTTATGTGGACTCTAACTGAAACACATGTTCCTCATGTGTTAGAGGACATCACAGCACCAATGATGAAATGTCTCTACAGTCTATGGTGATTCTTCCTATGATGTGCTACCCAGATCCTTCATTGGAAATGAAGAGTTTACTTTTCTAACTTCTATGATATAGCTTTTACCAGTTGTCTTTAGACATTATCTCAGCTAAAAGCAAGTGTTTGGCCCAGTTGTTGGTTTTAAATGCGGCACTTGTTACCATGCGAGAAAGGTCACGAGGCATGACAAAACCCAGCATCAGAGCTTTATTGGGGGTGGGGGATACAGAAGAGAGAGTGGCCAGGCCTGTGAAAGACCCATGAGGAGAAGGGAAAGAGGGGGAAGGAGGAGAGAGCAGAAGAGAGGGGAGGAGTCTGTGACCAGCTTTTTAAGGATTCTCCTGTACATGTGCCTGTGGGCTTACGGAGCCACGCCACACATGCACACATTGCATGACCTTGCTGCATACGTTGCATGATCATGTAGCACAGGGATGATGTAAGATGTAAGACCCCTTACTTGGCTACTGAACTGGGCGTGTGCAGTCATATAGCTGGAGGAGTGGCCAGAATCCTAACACCAGTATCAAACCTGACTGTCTCTCCCATTAAATACGACCTTTCTTCCTGGACATGAAACAATGACTTGTCATTGTAAAAATCTGTCACCAAAGAAAACTGAACATCCCTCACCAGGGCAACACAATAGAGCCAACCCTGTTAGCAACGGTGTAGATGAGCCATCCCTGAAGTTGTAAGCATGGGAGTGCTGTCCTCATTACTCATCTGTCATGTGGCAGCATGGGCTGGGGAAAATGCCCTCCTCCAACCCATCAATGCCTGAGATAGGTGGGAGAACTGGCCCTGAGGTTACAAGAGTGGGAGAGCTGTCCTTGCCCCCTACAGGCTGCAACACTTGGAAGAGCAGGCCTTGTACCTCACTGGGTGACACAATAGAGCCAGCCCTGTTGGTGGAGGTATGGGTGAGCCAGCCCCGAAGCTGTAAGCATGAGAGAGCTGTCCCCACTACTCATCTGTCATGCAGAAGTGTGGATGGGGGAAGAGATGTCCCCCCTTCTACTCCTGCCCCTTACTGCCTGCAGCAGGTGAATGAGAGGACCCTCCTGATTGCCAGATGCAGTACTGGGTAAAGTGGGCCCTGATCCTCACCTAGGCAGTATAGCCAAGCTGGCCTTATTGTCCGAGGTGTGGGCCACCCATCCCAGATGTGGTAAGCAAGGGAGAGCTGTCCTCATTACTCATCTGGCATGTGGTAGCATGGGTGAAGGAGAGATGCCCTCCTACACCGCCATGCTCATCATTGCCTGAGACAAGTGGAGGAGCTGGCCCAGGGGTTGTAAGAGCAGGGGTGCTGTGCCTACCCCTGACCAGCTGCAGCAACTCAGTAGAGCTGTCTGTGGTCATGTAGGTGGGGGAGAGTCAACCCTGAGGATGTGAAAACAGAACCGGCCCCACCCTTCACTCATTGCTGCAAGGGATGGTTAGCGGGATAATGCTGGAGAGCTCACCCTGGTGGTGAGGACAGGCGAGAACTGGCAGGCTGACCAACCCTGGAGCTTCCAACACCCAGAAACAGGGTTATGACTTGTCCCGCCCCAACATCCACCCTTTCTATGATCTGCTGGAGTATGGGAAGTGAACTAACCAGCTGACCCAGAGCTGAAGAATCTCCACAACACAGGGCAATAACAGGATATCCAAGAAGAGTTCCAGTGAGGGCCCGGCATTGATAGTGTAATATACATCAGAGGCCTGGAATCAGACCAATGACTCTTTGCAATGAAAACTTGCAAGTAAAGATAGATTGACAAAGGGGTTTCCTGCTTGACTCATTGTGTCACATGGCAGCTTCCACAATGAGTTTTTTAATTTTTTCCTTTTTTTCTTTTGGGTGGGGTTTTGCAGGGGCAGAGGGCAAATGTGAAGGAATGGGGAAATGAATGGGATCAAGATGCATGATGGGAATGACACATTTAATAAATAAAAAGAAAGAGGAAAAAAGAAAACTGAACATTATACGTACATTTTTTTTTCTATTCAGGATGCTTGTTTCTTTAGTAGTAGTAGCAGCAGCAACAGGCTAAACGTCTGACTGCAATGTAGACCTAAATCTCCAGTCTTCAGCTGTCTCATCTTCCCTTCATTTGTGGTTCCGTTTACCTAGGTGATTCTAGTTTCCGTCAACTTGATGCTAGGATAATTATGAAGTAGTAATAAACTGACCCAGGACTCAACAAAAGGTACTGCAATTAGAAAATGCTCAATACGGTAACATTAAAGTGTTCTCAATAGTCACATCCACTATCATCTCTATCTTTGTGTATGATTATGCAAAGGCCCTAGGCTAGGAAGGGGAATTGACCATCCATTTGAGAGACTGATCTGTGATTGAACAAACTGACTTCTTCCAAAGGAATTGTAGTCCTAACTTTAAGAGATGGATGTACCACTGTTGGGCAACATAATTGTTGGAAAGGCAGGCATAGGATGATGTCTTATTGGGGGTTTCTATTGCTGTGAAGAGACATCATAACACTTCTTACAAAGGAAAACATTTAATGTGGTGGCTTACAGTTTCAGAGGATTAGTCCATTATCATCATGGTGGGGAGCATGGCAAGCATGGCAGCTGGGAGTATTGCGGTGTGCAGACAGACATGGTGATGGAGAGGTAGCTGAGAGTTCTACATCTTTCACAAGCAACAGAAAGTGAACTGAGACAGTGGGTGTAGCTTGAGCATATATGAGACTTCAAAGCCTACCTCCACAGTGACACCCTTCCTCTAATAAAGCCATACCTACTCCAACAAAACCACATCTCCTAATAGTAACATTCCCTTTGGAGGCCATTTTCTTACAAATCATCATGGATGATGAATCGAGGTTGAGTCTGTCCTTCAATATAGGCTCAGTCTTGTGACCTGGAGGATGGCATAACATCATGTTTTTCTGAAATTTGATGATGGGGCCATCAGCATTGAATGATCTGTCTACATGCACTATATTGAGTGATATGCTATTAAGGAATGCTTGTAAGGTAAGACAAACTCAAATTGCTCATAAAGGAAAAGAATAAATTGCATTGCTGATTTTAAACTATGAAAACAGAAACAGCTTCATGGAAGTGTTTGTAACTAACAGGGTAATATATAAGAAGAACATAGAAAGCTTTCTAAAGTCTTGACAGATTCATACTTAGTATACTTGTGGCCTAAATCAAATAGTGCTTGTAAATATGCTGCCAGAACGATAGATATAAGAACCAAGATTTAACTAAGATCTAAAGCTGCTGATTGCAAACCTAGAGCAAATGCTCACAGAGAGAACACTGGGCTGCTACCTCCCTGCCGGGACCATTTCTTCATCAGCAATGTGGCTACTTGGGAAGTTTTCTCTACATTTCATGCAAAGTTAAAATGATTTCATAGTAAAATGAGTTTGCTATATTAGTAATAAAAATAATATGAAAATCATACAGCTTGGGATGAGCAGTTTCATTCAGCTTCACAAGTGGTGATGATTGTGATTTTAGGATATTTGCCATCCTAAGTAGCTACTCAAGTCCTCCTCTAAGTTTACTGTTTAAGAAAGAGAAAGGTGCTTTGTTGTTCTTCTTGTTCTGTGGTGCAGATGCTCCAACAGAGTCTTGTCCACACTAGGCAGGCACTCAATCTGGAGCTGTCTCTCTAACGCTCAATGAAACTCCAAGACAGACCTATGTGAGTTAAATGTGGATAAAAGCTACCAATGGTAGGTGTTGATTCAAACACATTGATTGCAAAAAAATGGAATTTTGAAAGAATCTAAGACATCTGTTTCTAAGACTTGATAAGCAGGAGTGATTTGAATTAGTTGCACTTGATAATGACTGGCTTTATAATTACATGCAGCATAAGTACACTTTTTAGGGTATGTGATTAGGGGTGCAATGTTATAAAACTGCTTTTAAAATAGCTTATCCTAAGGGAACATAAATAAAAAATGAGTTTTGTAAAAAAAATCTCAAAAACTTCATTGGAGTATTGGGCACATGGGTGTTTGTCTTATTCCTCCTTTTTCTACTTTGATTCTAAGTTCTGGAGGTACCAAAGCTATGGAAAGAATGTTATTCCTAAGTGCAGCGTGAGGAGAGGAATGTGCAGTGTCAAACGGGTGCTTGCTCCTGTTAGTGAGTACGCTGTTTTATTGCTAAGGTGGTTGAGGCAGAGGAGCTCTGTTTGGAGACTGTGTTATGTATGGCATTGATGGTAAACCACTTGATTGCCTTCATGGATGACTCGCATTGCCATGCAAGATGGACCTTGCCCCACATCTGATGTTATCTCTATACTGTTCTTTATATTGTGAGCCAGACATACTGGCTTCCTTAGATTCCCTCACCTGAGAGCCTTTGGACAGACTACTTCTGCCAGGAACATCCTTCCCCAGGTATCAGTGGGCTTTGTCCTTCTTTCTTTATTGCCACCTTCTGAAACTTTCTCATATATTCACGTGTGTGTGTGTGTGTGTGTGTGTGTGTGTGTGTGTGTGTATGTGTGTGTGTATGTGTGTGTGTATTACTATGCCAGCACATGCTACAAATGAGAGTGCCCATTTTCATTCCATGTGCTCAGAGAATATGCTTTTTAATCTTTTTATTTTTATTTGAAGTAATTGAGACTTGCTTTAGGCACAGGATATGGCTTATTTTATTAGATGTTGAATATGAATTTAAAAAGTGAAGTCCTCTAAAAATAGCAACTGGGTCAAACTGATGGATAATGTTCAATTTCTAGATCCTTATTGGTTTTCTGAATGTTTATTTTATAAGTCAAGAGCAGAGTGTTAGAATCTATAAGGTAATTATAAATTTATCTCTATTCCATACAGCTCTTAGTGTTGGCTTCATTATTTTCTGAAGCTATGCTAATAGATACAGGTGCCAGAATCCTAAGACAGCCCTGGTCTTATCCTCTGCCCTGTGTGCCTGTGTAACAACACAGAGAGAGCTTCCTTGGTGGAGCTGGGTAATCAGCCTGGTTCTTAGGAAGGGCCAGGATCATGGCTAAGGTGATTTAAAGTATAAGAGATAACTTATGTGAGGGGATTACCAGCCTGGCTTTGAAAATGAAGGAGCTGTTTAGCATGTGATACAAGGAGTGGCCTCTAGCCAGCAGTCAGCAAGCAAGTAAAATCCTTGGTCTTAGAGATAGATTTAAAATTTTCCACAAAATTATGGGCTTTGAAGAAGACCCTAAGCTCTAGCCAGGCACATAACTCACCTGATACCTTGGCTTTGACCCTGTTAAATGAGGACAGAGTATTCACTCTGATTTCTGTCCTTCAGAACTTCATGTTTTTAGAAAGCCATTAAGCATATAGTAATTTGTTATGCAGCAATAGAAAACTGATTTGTTGGATGAATATTTTTGATTCTCATGTCCTCTTAAGTACCTGGATGTTTCACCATCAGAGAAAAAGAAGGAGAAGAGGAAGAGGAAGAAGAGAAGAACAGAAGGAAGGAGAAGAAAGATGAGGAGAAGGAGGAGGAGCAGGAGTAGGAGGAGGAGAAGGAGGAGGAGGAAGAAGAAGATCTTAAACATTGGTAATATTTGATCTGGAATCTACATAGTCTAATGTGAATAAAGTGGTTCCCTTTTCTTTCACAAGTATTAGCATAGAACATCTCATCCTTCTATTTAAACTCAGGGAATTTGCATTTGAATTCGTTTCATCAAAGACAGGATGAGGCTATGTTACCTGACCTGACATTTTGTGTGTTGCCTGACCTGACATTTTGTGCATTCTAATTGCAGTAGGCCTTTGTCTTTGAGGTGAGCCCTGGCCGGTTTAAGTGCCATTTCGCTGACCATCTACACTATCTGCTGTTCCTCTCTGCCAATTTCTTATGAGGCTTGTGATATTACTTATGTCCTCTTTTATTGGCCTTTAGATAGAACTCTTTCATCTTATTTAGGTCTGCCTGTTTTTACCTTTAGGTGACATTGTTTTACTCCTTGTGAATTCTAAGAGCCTCAGAAAAATACACTTCCTCTGCTCCTTGTCCTGAGTGTGTGTCATAACCACCACCCATTTTACTTGTGTGTGTGTGTGTGTGTGTGTGTGTGTGTGTGTGTGTATTATAAGCTATATAATATTATATTTGCATTAAACAATTACATTTTAAAGTGATTTAAATAGCAAAAACCTGAGGTTGTATATTTATGTTACCTTTCTCACAGTTTTCATTTCTATAAACACATCCATTTTACTATCTGATACTGACTTTCTTCCTGAAGAATTTTCTTTAGCATTTGCTGTAGTACAGGCTAAATTATGGTGAATTTCTTTAGTTTTCATATGTCTAACAAAGGGTTACTTTAGTCTCACTTTTTGAAGGTCTTTGGTCTGGATGAAGAAATCCAGGTCTATGGTTTTATTTTCTTTCCTTTTAGTACCGCAGAGAAGGTGATCAAGAGCCTTCCAGCTTTCACTCTTAGTGATGTAAATAATCTGCTGATGCCTCCATCACTGTTCTGTGTAAAATGTCTCTTTTCTTCTTAGCTGCTTTTAAATGCTCTTTGTTCTCACTAGTTTAAGTTGTTTGATCATAATGGTGTGTTTTTAATACTGTGATCTTTGTATTTAAAGTCTCTGTTAAGTTTGGGGGTAAAGAATCATTATTTCTTCAAATAAATTTCTTCCTAATCCTTTGAAAGTTCCAATTATATTTAATTTTGGCTGCTTGAAATTATCTCACAGTGCATTGATGCTGTTGATTTTTTCAATTTTATTTTACTGTGTTTCAATTATATTTAATTTTGACTGCTTGAAATTATCTCACAGTACATTGATACTGTTGATTTTTTCAATTATGTTTTCCTGTGTTTCAAAATGGATAATTCCTATCACTATGTCTTCAAGTCTGCTGATCTTTTCTTTGCAATTATCTTATCTAACACTAACCCCATCCAGTATATTTTTCATCTCAAACAGTGCTCAATTTAAGATGCTTTTATGTCTTAAATATACTTATGCTTAATTTTACCTTTAACTTCTTGACCATATAGAGTACAATGTAAAATGTTTAATACTCAAGTCTAATATCTCAAGCAAGAAGGTAGGTACATGCAGTTTGTATAACAAAAGTTATATTTTATTATACTGAGGGTTATCACACACAAGGTGCACACTCCAAGTTCCTAGCTATGGTCCTAAGCTCATCTCAAGGCTGCTCATCTGTATGACATGTCTTAGCTGAAGGTCTAGTCCAGTCTATAATGGCAGTTTCCAATCCAGGAGGAGACTCTCCAGCCACAGGGAGCCTCATGGTATCAAGGTAGATTGTCTCCAGCAGTCTTGAAGAGTCAAAGAACAAGGCATTGCTTTTGGTCTTTGCTTGTATACTGTCAAGTGGGTGTCCTGGAGTTCTCTGCTTAGACAGTCCTGTGTCTGGTTATCTTGAGAAAGTGATGTCACCGGGTTCTGGTTATCAGGTGCAGCCTTGAGTATAGCAGGGTTCCTGACTAAGCTATTTTGATATGTCTAAGAGATGCTCATCACATTTAATGAATATCTATTTTCAGCCTGTTAGGAACATAACTTAAAAACTATTTTGTGTAGCTTAGAAACCATTTTATGTAACTTGAAATAATACAGTGTCTGAGCCTGCTACCAGGTAGCTCTGATAAGAGCTTTGTCTCAGAAGCAATGCCCTGGCAGGCCACCAAGCCCGGGACAGGCTTTGCTATGCACATGAACTACCCCCAAGGTGGTATTGGTATGCTCATGGTGGTGTTGGTATGCTCAAGGTGGTGTTGGTATGCTAGTGGAACAGTCCCAAGCCATCAACCCTGATATTATTATAAAGCTACTGACAAATGAAATGATACAAACATTGGGACTTTGGAAGTGGCCCTGGGGGTCGCACTTCAGTGCTCCTGAGATATGGCTCTGAGACTCTGTTACCTTTGGACTTCTGTGCTGAGCTCACACTTACCCTCCTGTCAGCATTAGTTGCTGGTCACACTCTCAAGGACCTCCTGGCTCTCCATTAGCACCATCCTTGCAATCTGTCATAGCTGAAGGACTTCACAGGGGATGCTGGTCAAGTCTTCGAGTCTACAAGCTTCTGAAGCATCCTCACCTGAGAAGATTCTCCAGCGGAACCCTGCAGCAGCATTCCTGCCTAAACAACTGTCCCCCACTTGGTGAGTTGTCCCTTTCAATTTTGTATTAGAATGATATTATAAGGGATGCTTGCATAAATAAACCAAGCACATTTGAAAGACAAATCTTGTATGAACATTCTAATTACTGAATGTCTTACAGCTCATAGGCAGTGCTCTCCTTAAGCCACTTCAGGTCACATTTAGGTTATTTACATCTTCCCATGGGTTTTATTTTCCTTTATCTATGTCTGCCTAGTAAATGGCAATATATGTCAGAGACTGTGAAAAATTCCTTTTGAATGGTAAATATTTTTATGTTCTTTAATGTCCTTGACTTTTATTGTTGAATGTGGGGGGTTGAATAGCTTGAAAACAGTTTATTCCCTTTCTTTTTTCTTTCTGGTTTTTCAAGACAGGGTTTCTCTGTAAAACAGCCCTAGCTGTCCTGGAACTTACTCTGCAGACCAGGCTGGCCTCAGATTCAGAGATTCACCTGCATCTGCCTCGGAGTGCTGGCAGTAAAGGTATGCACCACCTCTGCATAGCAGTTTGTTCATTTTCAATTCTTGCTTTTAATATTCATGAATCACATCTAGAGACGCATTAGTTAAAGGTTACTTTTTTTCAATTAATCAGACAAAACCAACTCCTAGCACTCTGCAGCCTTGTGAAATACTTGGTTCTCCTCTGTGCCTCAGACTTAGGCAGTACTCCATGAGCCTATAAATTTGTTCCTCCACATCTTCTGTGTGGGGATTTCTCCGGCTTCAGAGGGCATCCTTGTGTGTACATTCTCTTCACTACTCAAAGAAACACCTGCAGATAGATCTGGAAAAGTTACTGGAGCTTTTTTTTTTTTTTTAAAGCAGGTCTCTTTTCCCCACATTGCCAAGTGCATTCCCCCAACATAATGAGAATCCCTGTCTTTGCCTGTTCCTCTTCTTGTGCCCTGGCAAGGATGTTTACTCAGCCATAACCTAGGCAACCATAGTGTTCATCACTTCATCTTTTTTGAATCATGAATCACTATGTCTGTACCTATTGGTGGAAGTGTTAAGGCAACTCCATGTAGTTAAAAGGGAGATTTATTTTGTGGGGTAACTTACAAGTAAGTTACAAGTAAAGGTTACAGGGTCCGGGAAAGGTGTAGTACAGTCCAACAGTGTTCTCTGGAGAATTCTGCTCGGTCTACCTCCAGCATCCAGGATCCAGGGACCAAGAGAGCCAGCACATGCCGATCTTGTGACTTAAGGGCTCCTGTTTCAGCTCTGCCTCATAGGTGTGACAGTTACCAGAAGCCTCAATGGGGGTAGTACTTCCAGGTCAAAGCTGGAACAGCTACCTACTACATGTACCTTCAGTCTGTGTTCTAGGAAGCCAGTGTTTTATACACTTTTCTGGCCTTTTGTTTTGTTTTGTTTTGTTTTGTTTTTAGGGGGTGGATATAGAATCTCACTGTGTAGTCCAGTCTTGCCTCAAATGGAAGATTCTCTAGCCTCCACCTCACAAATGCTTTCCTCCCTTTTTATTACTACAAAGAGGTACAAAAAAAGTAGCATCTGTTACATCATCTTGCCCAGCATCAAGACTGCTGGTTTGGTCTTCTTTGGCATTTACCTTTGTTTAGTGATATAAGGATGAAGATTTGATTAGATTTGTGAGATTTTTCTAGGTTATTATTGAAATGTCCAGAATCGATTCATTCTTGTAAGTTTCTTAGTAATGAGTCACTTATAGAGATTAAATTAGGAGAAGAATCTCCATATAGAAATATTCCTTATAGAAGCGACAAGAATGACAGGCAAGAGAACATGATTCTATGTTCATGTAAAAATTGGTGATCTTCTACTTTTCATCTTTGAAGAGCACAGAGAATAACTATGTAAAAGATGTGATTATAAATGGGGTTTTATAATTCCACTTCCAAATTAATGACATTATAGGTAGAGTTGAAAGACCTTCTGTGAAATGTCCAACTGTCTCTGTAACAGGAGAGGAAAAAGTTGTGGTACTTGCTGAGGATCTTTCGGTAACAGCAAAATAAAAGTGAATTCCTTATACAGGTTGGTTAATTCTTTATACAGGTTAACAATTTCATTATACCAACACATCCTTTTGATAGCCTATGGAGAATAAGGTAGTAAGTAAAATAATAGTAAGTTGTATTAGACAACTGTGAAGGAGGGGAGATTTGTTTCTTTTTAAATTTATTTATTTATTTATTTATTTATTTATTTATTTATTTATTTATTTATTTATTTATTTACCTGGTTTTTTGAGAAAGGGTTTCTCTACGTAGCTTTGGCGGTTCTAGAGCTTGCTGTGTACACCAGGCTGGCCTCCAACTCAATGATCCACCCGCTTCTGCTTCCCCTAGTGCTGGGATTAAAGGCATGCACCACCACTTCCTGGCTCTTTTTTATTTTTTAAGATATGGCCTCATTATGTAGTCCTGGCTGGCCTGGAACCTTCTGTGTAGACCAATTTGGCTGCAACCTCATTGACGTTCACTTTTTGAAGATTCAATATTTTTAATGAAAATTTAAATTTTTTTATGCAAGATTTGCACTATATTCTTGAATTCCTTTACATTTAAAAGTTCTGAGATGAACTCTTTGAACTGATAGTATTAAATTATTCATAAGAAAAAAACCACATATGATTTTCTTTTTCTTATCTCTTTTTATCTGAGTAGTAACTTTTATGTAATAATGATTTTGTTATAATTAGTAGATAAACTTCATAGGGAGACTACAAACAGAATTATAGACCCAGAACATTTAAATATATATTATGTATGCATTTTATAAATTATTTCATGGTAAATGTTCCAAATAAGTATTTTTAATTAATCAATCAATATCTTATTTTTATTTTATCTGCATCTATAGAAATATCTAAGGTCCATTTGAAAAATTTTGAGGTATTTTACTTAAAAAGAAAATTATGGTTCATATTTTCAACTAAATTGAATATTTTGAAAAATTGTACTTTTCTAAGATTCAAATATGTGCTTAAGTGTTTCTATAGTTAGGTGTTTGCTCAATTGTTCATTTCTGTTAAGCAGTGAAGGCCACTCATATACTTTATTTATTTAGTTTTTTTTTTTTTTTTTTTTTTTTGAGACAGGTTTTTCTCTGTGTAGCCCTGGCTGTTTGGAACTCTCTCTGTAGAGCAGGCTTCCTTGAACTCAGAGATTGCCTCTCTATGCTGGTATTAAAGGTGTGCATCACCACTACCCAGCTCTACTCACTCTTTAACAATTAAATATAAATTCTGTTAAATTTCAATATTGAAAAATGTATATCATCTTTCCTGTATTATTTTATATTTATCCTTAAATGTAATCTAAATTAAGTTTAGTTTAATAACTACTTTTATGTAGATATTCATGTACTATTTGTAATAGCTTCAAAGCTACCACATTTAAACACTGTCAAGGGAATGACTGATATATTCAGAAATACCTTATGGCTAAAGTACTATTTATTCTCTTTTCAATATATTAAAAAATTGGAAAAAATCAGACTTATATTTTTCTTTTTTTTTGTTTTAAAATTTTATTTGAAAATTTCATGCATGTATACAATGAACTATGATCCTATCTACACCGCACTTCTCCTTCCAACTCCCCTGTTCTTCCTGTTATATTTTTTCTTAATATTTGTCATTTTTAAGGTTCATGCAATTTTGTTTCTAAGCAACAGATGGCACTCTCATGTTTTAAATTCACTTCACATTTTTTAAAAATTTTTCTCCCTTCAAAACAAAACAAAAACAAAAGCCATAATGACTACATTATCCTCAGAAATACAATTAGTTTAAATTCAGGAATTACAGCTTTACTGACATTCAGTCTTGATGAAAAATGTTTGCAGTATCTTTAATAAAATGTTTTAAAAATAGAATTAATACGTAACAGTGCTGACTCACTGATTTTGAGAGCATTAAAGTCAGAGCAAATAAAATCAAGCACATGACCAATGGATCAACACCAATGGCACACAGCTTTTGCCTGTATACTAGACAAAGGCATCACAGCACCAAAGGAGGTAAGGATGCTGAAAAACAAGTGTAGCCAGATGACTCTAGAACCAATAGTCTCCAGGAAGCCAGCAAGTGGGAGTTGCATGTAATTTATAACAGGAGATTAACATGGTCTTGGAGCTATCAATGTGAGGTAGACCACTCGGGTTGGGAGAAGATGTACTGAGAAGAAAGGCGGAACAGTAGACATGGTCTCCAGGAGGGTGTCTCAGTGGATGTGCAAGCCTGACCAGTTCATCGAAGGCAGATCTTGCCAGGGTGTGGCTTCATCAGCAAGAGTGTTTGAAATTAACAACTTCCTTTCACGACTTCTGCATGTTTTATCATTCCAGAGCTTCCTAGTGGGTGAAAATAGAGCTGGTTATCTCTCTCCTGTGTGTTCATGATTGTAACCCACTGACAGCACTCCCCGGACACACTATTCAGTTTTATAACTGTTTTTTCTTAATCCAACATTCTAGAAATTTAGTCTAACATATTTTTAATCTATCATTGTCTCATTTATATTGCTTGTATCCTGTTCATTTTAGAACAAACATTTCTTCCTCTCTAATGTATTCTTTATTGTTCAAAAGTAACATCACCTATCCGTATTCTTATAACGTAACAAATTATTAATTTATCCTTTTATATTGCCTCCTTATTTTAAACAGCTATTCTACTTAGAAAAATAGGCTTTGAATAAATAAATAAACCACTTTAGAGGTGTCAGGCCTCTGTGGAACTAGAGGGAACTGGGAGACCAGCTCTCTAGCCCAGTGGCTTCAGAGGTCAGTGTAGCAGTTTGGCTTCAGTTACAGCATACCCAAGGTCCCCTAAGAAACTGGAGCTTTGGTTCCAGCAGTGTTGGAAGTCAATGCAGGGGTGGAATTCTGATATCAGACATGCTGAAGGTCACTTTATGGCCTGAAGTCTGTATTGCTAAGGTTCCTACATGTAGCATGAATCTTAAAAGTTCTTATTAATAAAATCAAACCTGAGGCCAGGTATTGAGGTGAACGCTGGAAGATCAGAGAGCCAGAACAAGCCACAGCTACCTCACCTCGCCGGGTCCTCAGCTGGTCTTGCTTCCTCAGACTCGAGGCCTCTGAGTCCTCATCCAGAATGGGTCTGGGCTGCATTGCTGCTCAAAAGCCTGAATGCTTAACCAGGCCAAATGCTTCTAGTTTCTGGTCCTTGCGCCTTATATACCTTTCTGCTTTCTATCACCACTCCCTGGGATTAAAGGCTTGCTTTCTGGGATTAAAGTCGTGAGTCACCATGCTTGGCTGTATCCTTGAACACATGGATTTCTGCCTCTGGAATGCTAGGATTAAAGGAGTGTGCTACCACTGCCTGTCCTCTATGTTTAATATTGTGGCTGTTCTGTCTCTGACCCCAGATAAGTTTATTAGGATGCACAATATTTCGGCAAACACTATACCACCACACCTACAGGTTACTTTGGGGCTCTAACAGAATTCCCCTGGCAGTAGACAGACATCACAGGGTCTCAAGTTTGTTATCTTGCCTCCTGCAGGTTCATAGAATCCAGAGGTAACTGAGGTTTAGAGTCCACCTGGTCACTCTGGTGCTGAGTGTACAGCTCTACCCTTGGTCTTATTGGCACATAGCCAAGACAGAATACTTCAGCAACTCATTCCATAGTCAACACCAAGTCTCACCACTCCTCATATTTGAACTTCATGCAGATATTCCTCTAAAAATAGTCACAGAAACCACAATAATCCAATAGGCTTGGAAGAAGAGGAAGTCAAAACAAACCTACTTCAACAGGTGAGTAAACATGACAAAACAACACAAAAATAATGATGCAGCCACCTTCCATGACCCACCACCACTAACTGATCAACTAACAAGGGAATCCAAAATTACAGAGATAGCTGAAATGTCTGAAAAATAATTCAGAGTTTTAGTGTTCAAAAAATTAATGATCATATCAAAGTCAAACAAACAGATGTAGAAATAAGGAACTCTATCCAACACCTTGACAAGAAAGTCTCCAAAATGAATATGTAATAATTGAAGGTAAAAGTTCAAAATATGGAGGGAAACTTTAGCAAGGAGATTGAAATATTAAAAAGCAATCAAAGAGAAATACTTGAAGTGAAGGAGATGGTCAATCAAATAAAAAAAACCTACAACAAACATTATCATCAACAAATAAAACCATACAGAAGAACAAATTTCAGGGATGGAGGACAAAGTCAACACAATAATACAAACAGTTATATGTAAAGGAAAAATTAAGGATCCAGTGTGTCTGGAGTATTTCCATGAAGTCTGGGATATAATCAAGATGCCAAATTGAGAATTCATTGAGTACAAGGAGCAGAGGTAAAAGTGAATGGAACAGACAGAATATTGAATGACATTGCATAAAAATTCTCTCACATTTACTTAAAATAGTAGGTTTCAAAACACGAGAGGCATATAGATATGATTAGAGAACAAACTCTCCATGACATATTATAATCAGGATGTCAAAGACTCTACAAGATAAAGAAATAGTGTTAAAAGCAGCATGAGAAAAACGACAATACTTACATGTTAGGAATATTAGAATTACCTACCAACAAGCACAAAAGCCTGAAAAGTATGGGATGAAATAGTTTAACCTTTCAAAGTAAACAGCTGTGAGCCAAGAATGTTATATCCTGCAAAGCTATCTGCCACAAACCTTTGAGAAATGAAGGTATTTCAGGATAAACACAAACTGAGGCAATTCATGACAAACAAGCCAGCTCTACAGAAAGTTCTTAATGGAAAAGTTCACAGGGAGGAAGATGAAAGACAGCCTGACTACAGATAAATGAACTAGAACTGAGAAAGAAACAATCAGATCTGCAACAGCAACTCAGCCACCCCTCAAAACTAATATAAAGGCAGGAACAGAAATACCAATAATCCAGGAAAATAGAACACCACTTAGCATATTTACCTCTTATTATAATAACCATAAACAGAAATAGCTCAACTCATCACTAAACAGATACAGATTAATGGAATCAATTTAAAAAACAAGGATCAGGTATATGCTCTCTACAATAAACACACCGGTAAGGATGCCCTAAAACATAATATTAAAGGAAAACAAACTACCAAGCAAATGGAAAAATGTAAACAAGCTGGCATAGCTATCTCTCCTTACATCAAAGTAAATGTCAAACCATATTTAATTAGAAAAGATAAAAATGCTACAAATTAGTAAAACTAACAATTCATCAAGAAGATATAACAATTGCAAACCTTTATGAATCAAATATTGGTGCCTCTAATTTAATCAAACAAGCACTAAAAGACACAAAAGACCATGACAGTAGCAGAGAAACTTCAATACTCTGCTCTTAAATTTAAAGAATCTTCCAAACTAGAAGTGAGTTAAAAAACTTAAGAGCTAAAATATACTATAGAATAACTGGATTTAACAGATGCATACAGAATACTCCCCCAACAGATAGGGAATAGATATGTTTCTCAGCAGCAAATGAAACCTTCTCCAAAATCGATCACAGCATCCATTTCTCAACAAATACAAAAAGCATGAGATAACTCCTTGTCTCCTATCAGCTACAAAGCAATAAAACTACAAATCAATAATCAAATTAACTCCAAAACCCACAAAAATGCACGGAAACTAAATAACACTGTTTTGAATGACCAGTGGGTCATCCAAGAAATTTCAGTGGAAATTACAAAATTCTTTCAGACAAATGAAAACAAAACACATCTTTTCAGAACTTCTGCGATGCAGCTAATGCAGTCTCAAGAGAGAAATTTATAGTGATAAGTGCTTATATTAATAAATATGAGAAATATCAAATAAATAACCAATGATGCACCTCAAAGCTCTCAAGGAAACCAAAGCCAAACCAAATACAGTAGTTGACAAGAAATAATAAAGATTAGGGGAGAGATTAATGAAACTGCATTAAAGGAACAATGCACAAGGTCAAACAAGGAGTTGGTTCATTGAAAAAGCTATTAAGATAGAGAAACCCTTGGCTAATTTGACAACAAGAAAGAGGAAAAAGATGTAGACTACTAAATTTAAAAACCAAAAGGATATTATTACAACTGAATCAAATGAAATTCAAAACATCATTAGAAATTACTTACCTTCTGAAAAGCTTACCTTCTGAAAAGCTGGATAATGCAGAAGAAATAGAAAACGTCTAAGGCATAACATCTGCTAAAGTTAAGTCATCAAGGCAGAAATAACATAAACAAGCCTACTATAAGCAATAAGACTGACTGTTACTAAAAGCTTCCCTTGAAAGCAAAGCCCAGGTCCAGGTGGATTCATTGCTGAAGTCCATCAAACTTTCAAGGAAGACCTCATTCCAAATATGTTGTTAGTTGTTTTTTACTCTTTTGGGGCCCCATCACCCAGCTCCCAAATAAATCATGCACATGGAGGCTTATTTTTGATTATGAATGCCTGGCCTTAACTTGCCTTGTGTTTTGCCAGCTTTTCTTTACTTAAATTATCCCATCTACCTTTTGCCTCTGGGCTTTTCCCATTCTCTTACTTCTGTAAATCTTACTCTTACTCTGTGACTTTCTGTGTCACTGGCCCCTGGAGTCCTCCTCTTTCTCTTGCTGCTTGACCTCTCTTTCGAGATTTTTTCTTCTATTTATTTTCTCTGCCTGCCAGCCCTGCCTATCCTTTCTCCTGCCTTGCTACTGGCCATTCAGTTCTTTATAGACCATCAGGTGTTTTAGACAAGCATAGTAACACAGCTTCACATAGTTAAACAAATGCAACATAAACAAAAGCAACACACATTAAAATAATATTCTATAACATAATTCTTCATAACTTGTTCCATAAAATATAAAGTGAAGATATACCACCAAATTTATTCTATTAATTCTGAATCAACTTGATACCCAAAGCAGGTAGAGACAATAAAAAATTAACTGCAGACATAAATGCAAAAATTCTTAACAAAATTCTAGCACGCTGAATTTATGAACACATTGAGATTATACATTATAACAAAATGGGTTTCATCCCAGAATGGTAAAGTTGGTTCAATATACATGAATCAGTAAATGCAATGTACCATATAAACAAAATCAAGGACAAAACTATCTAATTATTTTAATTGATGCTGAAATGGCACATGACTTCAGCATGCTTTCAAAATAAAAGTATGGAGACTTTATAAATAGTTGATACATACCTAAAAATAATACAGGCATAAATATGTATACATACACACAAGTGTGTGTGTGTGTGTGTGTGTGTGTGTGTGTGTGTGTGTGTGTGTGCGTAGCAAACCTGTGGACAGCAGTAGACTAATTGTCAAGAAACTGATAACATTTCCTCGAAGATCAGAAATGAGACAAGAATGTCTATTCTCCCTTCTTCTTTGATATAGTACTAGAAGTATAATTTATAACAATTCAACAAGAGAAAGAATTTAATAGAGTACCCAGAAATAAAAAGGCAAGGATATGCTCACTTTAATTTGACAAAGGAGATAAAAACATACTCTGAGAAAAAGGTGGCTTGTTTAGTGAATGGTGCCAGTAAAACTGGATTTCTCCTGCAGGAGAATGAATCTAGATTCTTGTATTTCATCCCATGCAAGATCAATTAAAATGGACCAAGGACCTTAATTTAAAATGAGAGATACTGAAACCATCAGAAAAACAAAACAAAAACAAAAGCAAAACACACAGAGGATACCTTTCAGGAAATTGAGGTAGGCACGAACTTAAAACAAAACAACAGAAGAAAACAAAACACCACAGGAACCATTCCCCACTATCAACAAATGGCACTATAGGAAAATACAAACGTTCTGAACAGGAAAGGAAACAATCAGCAGAATTAATAGACAGTCCACAGAAAGGGAGGAAATCTTTATTGGTTACGATTTAGAGAAGTGGCTCACATTTATAATTCACAAATGACTGCAAAAATTAAATATCAAAGAAAGAAAACCATTGATCAATAAATGGGCAAATAAATGTATAGACAGTTTTCAAAGGAAAAGCAAAAAGAAACATAAATGGCCAATAACTATTTTAAAAAGACTTCTATATTCCTAGCCATCAGGGAAATGCCAGTTTATCCCGGACAGAATGGTAAGAGAAAGGAATACTTATGCACCATTGCTGGTGTGCAAATAAATACAATCATTGTGGAAGTCAGTTTTCAGATTTCTTAACAAATTAAAAATAGAACTGTCATATGACCTGGCTATCTTACTCCTGTCCACATGCCCAGAGAACTCTGTTTGCAACACCATATTTATTGCTGCTTAATTCACTGCAGCAAGAAATGGAGCTAACCTACTTGTTTATCAATAGATAGACAACAAAAAAATTATATTTCTCTCTCTCTCTCTCTCTCTCTCTCTCTCTCTCTCTCTCTGTGTGTGTGTGTGTGTGTGTGTATGTTTAGTGGAATACTACTCAGCTCTAAAGAAAAATGAAATTAACAATTTCAGGGAAATGGATGGACTTAGAATGTATATTACTAAGCAAAGTCATACAGTCTCAGAAAGAAAATAAACCACAAGCTCTCTCTCATATGCAAAATCCAGCCAATTATATACATATAGATGTAAACAAATATGCAGTGGATACAGTATAACATGAAGAAAAGATTGCAAGAGAGGATGGGTACACAGGGTAAGGAAGGGCTGAACTCAGGTAACAGGTACAAGTTATGAAAGAAGATATAAAGCTAATTGTTTTACTATTCTGTGCAAAGTTTTGGTGGTGGATAAGTGTATAATATATATTTGGTACTGAAAATGTACAATTTAATGTGAAGTTCCACAGCTTCTTTTCTGAATGCCCCTTCTATCTGTTTAGAAGTTCAGTGAGTTGTATGGACTTTAGGTAAGTTAATTTTGCTGTGTGATGTTTTGACTTATTTCAAGATTTTTTTAATAATAAAGCTTATAAAAAGCGCTGTAGTCCAATTTAATAGATTTTTTTCATAACTTCTCTTGATGTGTAATTGAAACAGACCTACCTCAATTTATAAATTCATTCTTTCTATTCCTCTGTTGAATTTATACATTGATTGTGTGGTTATTTTGAGGACATTGTGAAGAAGGCACACTGTGGACACACTGAATACGTAGCATGACAGGAACCATCGGGAGTGTTATTTAACTGTCTTTACCTCTGTATTAAAACTGAAAAGGAAAACGCTCTGTCATCGCTCAGTATTGCTGACTGGGCAAAGCTTTAGGGCTTTTAAATTGGTCTTGGAATGACATGACGTCCTCATGAACAAAGCAACACAACCATCCTGTACCTCACAGTCAATATTTTAAGTGTCCACGTGGACTAGTAGTGTTCTTCCTGGGGTCAGGCAGGCTGCATCTGAAGCATGCAGTCATTGTAGGCCTCCTGTTGACAAGGTAATTCAGCAAAAAGTTGTAGTGGTAACAAGAGCAACGGCTCTAGTGTTAACAGGGGACAAAAAAAAAAGCATAGATACTGCTACCATTTTTTTTTTTTTTTTACATTTCTGCTTTCACTAGAGATGGTTTAAAGTTTAGGAAAAATATAAGCTAATAATGGCTTAAGGAAGCCATTAACATTAACATTAACAGAGGTTAAATGGAAATAACCTCTGTTGTAAACATTCTCTGACAGTCAAGTGTTGGATGGAAACACTGTTCCAGAGAGTGTTCAAGGCTCACCATACATCTAACCCACTGCTCCAGTATCTTTAGCGGATGCCCCATGCTGTACAGATCCACAATGTCAGTGACAGCTTTCCCTAGTGCATCCATGTTTCAGGCAATGGAAGGGAGAAATAGGTGAGGAAGACGAGGATGCAAAAAGTAGTCTTTTCAGGAAGGTTCCAAAAGCTGCTACTAATATTAAACTAACACAAAATCTCCTATCACACAGATCAGCAAAAGAAAAATGTTCCTTTCTCAGCTCTGTGAGCATTGTATCTTAGAGTATCACTGAAGCCTATGCCTGCATCAAGAGAGGAAGCAGGAATGCTATTAGTTCTCTCCCTGTGGTCCTCTCTCTCTTTCTCCTTCTCACCTTCTTCCCCCATCCTTCTCTCCTCCCTTCCTATTTTTGGTGTGACAGTCAAATACAAATGAATGATTGAACTAAAATTGAATAAAATGCATTCTGTGTAGTTGTTATGATAACTGGAGTGCTTGAAAGGTATACATTATTTTCACAACATAAATCACACATTTCGAAGTATTTATTTTAAAACTTGCTGTGGGGTTTGCGTGGCAGCTGGAGTACAAAAGCTGTTTGCTTCCCAGTTGGCGCAAATACAGTGTTGACTAATTTGACAGATATTCAGTAGATCTGTAATTTGACAGATATTCAGTAGATCTGTAATTTGACTTAATTACAATTTCATTTCGTTTCACAATGACCAGCAACAGTCAAATCCAAGCCCTAACAGTAGAAATATATGTTTTATTGAGGGAACACACTGCAATTTTTTTTATAATTCACTAACAGAACGAGTCCATCATTTCCACCAGATGCAAAACATTTCAAGGAAAACATGATAAATTATAGTGTTTATCATGATAAAATATAGTAGGGGTTTAATGTGACCATAGGTTATGTTTTGAGCTTCACTGTGGTTACACGCCTTTAATCCCAGTATTCAGGAGGCAGAAGCCGGTGGATTTTTTGTGAGTTCCAGGCCAGTTTTGTCTACAGAGTAAGCTCCAGGAGAGCTGGGGCTCTTATACACACACACACAAATCCTGTCTTGAAAAAAACAAACAAATGAAAAAACAAACAAGTTCAGATTATATTCTGTTTCATGCTCTACACAATGCCAGAATGTGTGTATTTGGAAACACAACTAGGAAAAGCAGGCAAGCTTCAAACTTTTGTCAACAATTCAAACTATTACAAATTAAAAACCAAAATTTAAATGCTGAGTTTTTATTAGTATCAAATATACGATGGTTAAATGAGATGTAAAGATCAGGGGAAAGTGAGTGAGGTATATACAGAACTGTCTATGCTTTAAAATCATTGGATAAATCTTAAATACAAAAATTTTAAATTAAATATATTCAGTAGATTAGACCTGGTTATCCAGTTTTGTTGACATTAAAGTGAATTTATTAATAATATCACACATAGGGAAACAGAGATTGAAAGTAAAGTAAATAAGACTTTCAAGTCATCCACTCCTTCTGTTAGCTGTTCCCCAAGTCTGTTCTCACCTCCCAAAGCAAACATGGGTCTGCTCACTGGAGAAGTAATCAGGAGCAGAGATACCAATGCTTCAAGGCACCTGCCTTACAGTGCTAAGTCCCATTAGCATCCAGTCACAGTGAAAGCTCAGGTGCTTTCCTAAACAGTGCCTTGCAGCTTTGAAAGACTAGAAAGCAGAAAGAATTTCCCAGAACTTTGTTAAGTATAGACAGAAAAACACAGCTCTTCTAAGAACCCTGGCTTTTCTACCTTCTTCACCACAGTTAAAGCTGCCGCTGTTTTCCAAATGCCTGAAAGGAAAGCCTGGCTAAGAAACGGAGTTTGTTGCTAAGGCACAGATCGCTTGCCTCCAGGCTCCCTTATGTCTCTTGCACCCATCAGCCCCCACCTGCTTGGCAGCTGCTTGGGCATCTACTCCCCTGCCTTTCCCTCAGCACTATCCACACAGTGCCTTCCATGAAGCCCAACCTCACCGAGCATTCGGGTGCACTACCCACTCCCAATATACATTCTCAAAGTCACCTTTTAAGGCTCAACCCTGAGCCCCACTATCTAGTTCTACTTAGTACAAGGAGTAAAAAGAAAAAAAAATCAAGCTGGGAGCTGAATACTTTTATTCACAATGATTTAAAGCAAAAGTTAAACATTTAAAAGTGACTCCTTTCCTACATTTGAGCAAAGTAGTGGGGGAAGATGGCCAACAGTGTATTCTTTCTTAATCTTCCAACTCAGTTAGTTTTGGAATTCTACACATCTGCCCCCACATCTCCTCCATACACTTTAAAATGTGGAACTTCACCCGCATCCCAGTTTTCTATTCAGGTTCAGTTGAACAATACATATTGTAAAGTTTCTCCTAAGCCCAACAGCACCAAAGGCAGTGCCCATTTCCTATTTATAACTTATTTACATAATGAAATACATCTATTAGTTTTCACTGCTTTAGACACATTTAAACAGCAAAGTTTACTAAAAAAAAAATCAAACTTGTAGAAATGACAGTGTCCGATAACAGTCATTTCTGGGAATTATGAGCTACGGAGAGAAGTGTCATGATGCATGGTGAGCATATTCTCCTTCATTTTAAAACACTGTCTTGTATGCTTTCCATCCTCAGCCAGCTTGTAAACATCTTAAACGCAAAAACATTCCGGGATCATTTTCATAATGCTTCCCACACATGCTCCGTGAAGCCATAGGATGATTGTATTTGTAGAATGTGTTATGATCTGTTTCCAATCCTGACTCTAAGCACTGGCAACATGTTAGGAGACAACACCCTTCATGGTCTGTTGCTTCCCTCTGTGCCTTAGAAGCAGGTGCACACACAGCTGCTAGTGAGAAGCACACTCTCAAGGTATCCTGGAGGGCTTTATTGGGAGATAATATTCCACTCCACAGAAACCTAAAGGTTCAATCAGCCATAAATGATAGGCATACTGTCTTGTGTCATAGGGCCCAAAGCAGGCATGCATTTCTCTAGTATAGGCCAGGTTCCCTATTCTCAGGCTTCCTCTGTTGTAAGGAAGCCACCCCAAGTAAGGGGTGCCACCTATGCCTCTCTGTATTGTCTGGAAAGAGATGCAAAACAGAATCTGGAACAACTGCAGACACTCTTGTCACTGATGTCTATATGCACATCAGCTTTCTGTCACTGTGAAAGAACACGAAATTACTTGAAAACTCAGCCACAGGGAGGAACGGCTCCAGAGGCTTCGGTTCATAGTTAACGGTTGTGCTGCCTTTGGGTCTGAGAGGAGACAGAGGATCATGGTGGGGAACACAGGGTAGAGGGTATTGTTTACTTCATGGTGGCCGGCAAGCAGAGAAGAAGGCTGGAGCCCCACTGTACCCTTCAGGCAAACTTCCAAGCATCTGAGGAGCCTCCTGTAGCTGCTCCTTCCTCCCAGTGGTGCCGTCAGATGGGGATGTTTTACAGCTGGGATTTGGGGTGCATTTTAATCTATGTGTCTCTCTTTCATCTCTGCTCCAGACATTGTGTGTCTCCTTTGCATCCTTGAAGCTGACAGGTTAACACATCAGCTTGAAAGCAGAATAAAATTGAGACCTTCAGAGGTCTTGACTCAGCACGTCGGAAAGCAGCGAAATCTGGTAATGAGAAAACTCAGGAGTACATTCTGTAGTAATAGCCTCTGAAAGAGCTGAACCCACATGTTCTGAAAGGACCAAGCAGATGCCATAACAAGCTGTCAGTCTTCTCGCAGAGATCAGGCCTCAATTTCAGTTTCCTGAGATTTAAGCAAGCAGTTTCTGGGAGGGCCATGAACAAAAGACATAGTCCTTGCAGTAGCTCCCTTTCTACACGTACTCTGACTCCTCAAGGTTCAGGCAGTTGTTTACTGTCTGGGACCCCTCAACAACTTAGAGCTATATTCATGGGTCAATGTGAATGTGCGAGACCAGCCAGCCCCCATGGCAACTCAAGAACAGAGCCTGGGACTTTTCCAGGCCTGCCCCAAAATGATAACTGTAACCCCCAACCAGTAAATTCAAAGGTTACATACCCTCACCCAATTATATGATGCCAAGACTTGTACCACCCTGCTTGCATATTTCTCTTTTAAAAAGCCCTCACACTGAGAGCTCAGGGCCGTCCTCCTCCACCCACTGTGTTGGATATTGGACACAGACCAAGCCTGGGCTTGCTTGTTATCAATAAACCCCTGTGTGTTTTGCATTGGATATCAGCTCTGTGGTGGTCTTGCTCAGGGGTCTTGTGACGCGGCCACAACAGTTCAAAATAACAAGAATGTCACAATGCTTGAAAGAGGGGAACTGGCAGCGCCACTCTGAGGAGCTCTGGGCATTGGCTAACTCTGAGTGCCTGCATTCACTTAATCCAGCAAATGAACTCTACAAAAGTGACTCCTAAAGATGTTTATTTCTAATATCTGAGATCTGTGAATATGCTACCCCGGCCTAGCCAAAAGTACTCTACTGATGTGACTATGGTAAGAGATCTGAAGATGGACCAATCATCTGTATCCAGATTTTTATCTGGTGGCATGGCTCTGGCAGTGTAGAACCCCCTCTCCCCCAAGCTATGTGTAGAGGAATACAAGAAAGGAAGCAGAACAATTAACTTTGAAGATGGAGAGAGGATGCAACAAGCCAAGGATTATGGGCAGTCACTAGAATTGGAAAAGGCAAAGACCCATCACCCAGAGACTACATAAAGAAACAGCCTAGACAAGTATTTAACTTGTGACAGTAAGACCTGTATCAGATTTCTAACTGATAAAACTTTGGTAAAATAAATTTGTATTATTTTATGCCATTAATTTTTTATCAGCAGTATTAAACAAATATAATATCCTTAGGAAGGTATCAGTGATTTAGTTTTCATGGATAACAAAAATGGAAGGTATGCATTACTCTTGGCAGTCAGGAGAGTAGTCATCCTTATTAATAAGACAGGACAGTGGGGTCACAGTGCCTAGCTCTTCCTTGAGTGTTGAACATGTGAAAACATACCAAGTATGGTAGTTTGAATGTAATTGGCCTCCATAAACTCATAGGGCATAGCACTATTAGGAGGTGTGGTTTTGTTGGAGTGGGTATGGCCTTTTTGGAGGAAGCATGCCACTGTAGGGGTGGGCTTTGAGGTTTCCTATGCTCAGGACACTGTCTGATGTCTGAGTCCTTTTCCTGTTGCCTTCTGATCAAGATGTAGTCAGCACTATATCTGCCTACACACCAGCATGCTCCCTGCCATAATGATGATAGACTGAACCTCGGAAACTGTACGCCACCCCTTCAATTAAATGTTTTCCTTTATAAGAGTTGCTGTGGTCATGGTGTCTTTTCACAGCAACAGAATCTCTAAGTCGCCAAGCAGTAATATTTTGTTTTGATGTCTGTTGTCATGATATAACACTCTAAATAAAAGTAATTTAAGAGAGGAAATGGTTTATTTGGCTTATACTTCCAGTCATAGTCCATCACTGAGGGAAGTCAAGGTAGGCACTTCAGCAAAAACCACGGAGCAATGCTGCTTGGTGGCTTGTATATAGAGTCATGGTTAGTACCATGGTCCGTACATGCTGGAGCTGTAAAGTCCTGTTGGTCATAGGCAGTAGGTAAAGGCTTAGAGTCTAAACCCTGCAGATAGGTCCCTGCTATAAACCAGGAGTCCCTCAACCAGCAGAAGCTGCAGGTACTGGTGATGAAAGGTTTTGGAAATTTTCTAGAAATGGAATTTGAAGTGCAGCAGCATCAGGAAGCTTGTTTCAAAACAAAACAACAACAAAAGAAAAGAAAAAAATGAAAACAAGTAAGACAGCATTTTTTTCACATGCTAACAGGAAGTTGAATTGACCTAACTGTATCTCTTCCAACTTTATCTGTTTCTTATACCTCGAAAAAAAAATTATGGTGAAATTTCTTCTCAGTGAAACCCCAAATGTGAGGAAATGCCATTCCTACCTTTAGATAAGAAATCAGCCTACAGCTACCAAAATGAATGTTTACAGAGTACACACCTTCCTGCTCCTCACCTCCAAACACCTTTGTGTCTTTTTTCCAGTTGCATCTGAAATAGCATGTTCATAGATGGTGGTGAGTGCTTCTTCTGCCCCACTATTTAGCCCTTTTCTTCTTATGTAACTGGTTTATTTAAGCAGTCATTTTTAGATACCTCATTACCCATTTGAACATATATGTTCTGCACATTATGAAACATAGTCTATGACAGCTATGCTTTCAATTTCAAATGAGTGGGTCTATTAAATATGTAGCAAGCAAAAGTAAAAGGGAAAAAAAGCAAATAGAGAGAAGACACAAACTGATAGAAAAGCATCTCCATATCAGTCCTTCAAACATCCCACTGAAATGACTGCCATAGCTTAACTGAGAGAGCAAGCAGAAGTTAGCATCAACTAGTTGGGGCTTATTAACATTCAGCTGAAAGCAAAGGGGAATGCTCTCATGAGGCATCCAGCTGGAGATCCTAACAGACAATCCCCAGGTGAGCAATGTGTGCACTTCGGTGAAGCTTCCAAGTAAAGTAACTGACAGCAGCAGACAGAGATGTCATTAAATCATTAAATCATCTGTCAGATGGCAGAAACTGACTGGGGAAACTGAGGCAGTCACTTGAAATTGCTGTTTGAAAGAGTTCAGGAGAGTTCAGGTGCTTTTTTTCTCTCCATGGATGAGTTTCTGGTTTCCCACCTCCACTCTAGGCATTTTTATATTATGTGATAAATAATAGAATCATTATATTTACCTAATTTACATACACATGTACATGCACACACACATATATGTACACATACACACACACATAGTTAAGCTATTTGGGTTGGCAATGGTCCTCCCAGGATTTGTAGACTATCATCTAACAGAAATTCTAGTGCCGAGCATGATAAACCTCCTTTCAAACCACTGCTCATGGGAATCCAAAAGAATGTTTAAATAGTGTAGGTTATTGATCTTGTCCTTAGTTATCTTCCAGAAGTTGAAGGTAAGTCCCCATTGCTGAAGACACCAGCCACTTTGGACATAGGACTAAGAGGTTTCAGTGGAACTGAACCAAAAATCTCCTCCGTGAGGGTTAGCTCTCAAGGTACTGGAAGGTAATATATAAACCACTAAGGCAGAAAACAAACAATAGGACTACCCAGCTGTGACACGTATGAAAGACAAAGATAACCAGCATGGCAAGATATCCCTAAAGGTGCAATAGGGGTCTTTACATCTTGATGGTAACCAACATCTGTCTAATTGCACTCAAGGTCTGCTTAACAGAAGGGGAATCGTGCCTGGTACTGGAATGTGCTAGTGAGCATAGGCCTTAGGGGAGGAGCTATTTTGGCCACTTTTGTAAACCAGTATAATACCTAACTTCATTCTAAATACTTATCCTTATGCCTACAAATAAGTATAACTCTCACCTCTTATCGAAGTAACTTCTTTTCGTAGCTGATTGAGACTATTGCGGAAATCCACAAGTTTTCAAAATGCAGAGAACTATTGATGATGGGGTTCCCAGGCCCAACTGATCCATCTACAACACAGATCCTGTACCCAAGGCTGAGGGGACTCATAGAATAAGGGACAGGAAGATTCTAAAAAGGACCAAAAAGTCTTCTGTGAGATTGTGTTTCCTAGAAATGACAGGGAAGTTTCACCAATGACACCCCGACAACATGGCTGCCTAAACAAGACACAAACAATTACAACAACAGTTCTCATTCTAGTATAGATGGAGGTGATTCCATAAGGCCCCACCCCTAAATAAAGAGTTACAGGCAATCCATGACTCCTGAAAGAGAGAGAATTAGCCTTCCCCAGGGATGAACCCACTGATTAATTATTTGATATGGAGTGATCACTCCTAGAAACATAAGCATGCAGGAAACACTAATTAGACTCAGTAAGTTGTATTTATGTGTTGATTTATTTATCTGTATATGTAGCAACAGTGATAAAAGAAGAGGAAGCTGTGAATTGGGAGTGGGTTCAGAAATGGTAGGTATAGGAGGGAGAAGAGATAAAGGAAAATTTATGTAATTATATTTTAATTAAAATTGGTTAAGGATAATTTATATTTAGTTGTTTTCAGGGACACAAAAGTTTTCACATCCTCAGTTGCTTGTTAAAGAGTTGAGGGACAGCCTGCCTCAGGGCAGCTGTATTGAGCACCAGTCACTAGGGCTTTTCAGAGAGCTCAGTGCTGTAGCTCCCAGGTCCAGTACTTAAGTCAGCAGCCTCAGCATCACCTAGGGAATGAGCAGCGAGTGCAGATTCTCAGGATCTTAATGTCCTACTAGGATCCACTCATTCAGTAAGCCGAGAAAAACACAAATGAAAACAGTTGATGTTATTTAGATGAAAAAAGCCATTTAATATTGATGAATACGTTTTACAACTTTAAGTGTTTCTTTTCTTATAGAAACCAGATCTATACTGTTAAAAATAAATTTGTAAACTGTGCTCTACATTTAAAGCAATGTTTAGAGTGAGCCCATATTCTTCAAATATGTCTTTTCTATCTCCCTTGGGGGGGGGGGGTTCTAGGACCTTCCAGGATCTCTCAGAACTTTTTCCCCTGGAGACCTTAGCCTGCTCTGGTTTACTTTTACATCTGAATATGCTTATTACCACAGTCCTCTCTGAAAGTCTATGCTGCCTGGAGTCTCCATCATGACCTTTGAATTTTGTAATCTCTGTTACATTATTGTGAAGATAAACTCTCCATCAGTAATGGAATAGAACCTCTTCTTCCCTAGTGTCCATGGTTTAGATGTGGTTTGGCTCCCAAAGGTTCATGTTGGAAGCTTGCTTCCCAGAGTGGTGAGGTTTGGAAATGGTGTAACCCTTAAGAGGTAGGCCTGGTAGGAAGTGATTTAGTCTTTGGGGATAACCTCAGATGAGATCATGCCTGGTCTCTGTCTTCCTCCCTCTCCATGCCTGTTCTCTCTCTTATTCTCCAATATGGTAGCACTAGCTGTGTTTTGACTTAGATAAGGCAGTCTTCACCAAAGCTGTACAGATCCTTTATTTTCTTGACACTCAAGAGCTGAGCATCAAATAGACTTCTTTCTATTGTAAAATACCTTGTTCCATGTATTTCATCATAGGAATAGAAAACACTAATACTGCTGAAGCAACGCGAAGTGTCTATGTTGTCTTTTATGTAGAATAGTATTTTTTATTTCCACACCTTCTCTCGGTTTCTTCAATACAGTCTCTTAAGTATTTTTTTAGAAGGCCTTCTTCAACACCATCATGGGAAATAGCCATTCTCCTTTTTCCAGGCACTCTTCCATACATGTACCCCTCTGTTGTTTATTTTCATAGAGAAATAACTCAATAGGTAGATGGTAGACAAATGATATTTAGATAGATGATCGATAAATACATAGCTATATTGACAAATATAGGTAGATATATTATGGGGGATGGATAGATAGATAGATAGATAGATAGACAGATAGATAGATAGATGGATATGTGGTTGGCCTTTCTTTTAGTATTACTGTATATATCTATAAACTATGCATTCCTGTACTTACGACAAAAATGATCTTTACAAATTACCATGGAGACTGTGGATATTGTATTAAGGCTATCCTGAGAAAGTAAAAACATATTTAAAAGAATGTAATAAAAGGTAAGTTTATTTTAAGAATATTGACAGATTTTCAAACTACAAAACTGTTAATGTTCTTAACATACTGTCAATAACATGCTTGATTCAAATGACTTCATATCTCACTTCCCATAGCAGAACAGATTTGTCTAATTTATTCTTCACTTTTAATAAAATTATCACTGTAAGCATTACTAACTATATTTTAGGGTCACCTTGTTGGAGAAATTTCACACACACACACACACACACACACACACACACACACACACACACAGGTGTTTCCACATGATTCATTTCATCATAGTGACAAACATATAAAATTCTACAATATTTATGCCTAGAATAAAACTCAATATATTAACTGCACACCAAGTAATAGTTGGACTTATTTTGCCACCCAACCAGTTTTTTAGCTGTAACCTTTTAGAATTAAATTTTTATTATATCATTGACAGTTTTTTTTCAGCAAAATGAAGCTTCTTTGATAAGATTTGGGAACTACTTATCCATGGTATAAGGAATAGAATAGAATGCAGTTAGGAATGATATTAGTTCAGCAAAGTGGCAGTAGTAACCTCTCTAAGATCCATGCCTTAAATCGCCACATGTAGTTGCCTATATACTCCACATACACAGGATAACTGAGCTGCCATGGATGAGCACATCAGATATGCAGAGGTCAGAGTTCAGAAAGGATTGTTAGTCAACAATGGTGACTAGTGGTAACTATTACTTAACATTTTATATATATATATATATATATATATATATATATATATATAATTTTAGATAAATATATTTTAGTATCATATCTCAAGGTCTTTTCAGACATCCTTAGTGATATTTATTCCTCCTTACTCACTCTCCATCTGTATTAATTTCCCTCTCTTCTCCCTAGTTAAAGGCACCCCCAACAGTATTTTTTCCCATTTCTCTGTATCACCTCTATCGTGCTATTCCCTCTCTAGCACTTTTCCCCCACTGCTGTAATTCCTTTTTTTATGTCCCTAGTTTCTGTGATTGCTCCAGGTTACATGGCCATATCTGAAGATTTGGTGCTAGAATCCACAAAGGACAGAGAATATGTGGTGTTTACTTTCCTAGGTCTGGTTTATCTCACTCAAAAGAATATTTTCTAGTTCTGTCCATTTACCTGCAAATTTCAAGATTTTATTTTTCTTTATAGCTTAATAATATTCTATTATGTATACATACCCATTTCCATTATCTGTTTATTTGTTGAAGGACATTTATGTTGTTTCTGTTTCCTTGCTGTTGAGAATAGAGCAGCACTACATAGAGCTAAGCAAATGCCTGTGGAGAAAGGTGTCGAGTCCTCTGAGCATACGCCAAGGAGTGATTTAGCTAGGTTACATGGTAGATTTATTTTAGCCTTTTGAGAATTCTCTGCACTGCCACACAGGCATAGTAAAAAGAGATGCTCTTCCTAAGGCAAAAAAACGAGCTTCCATCCCTAACCAAGAAGCTATAACTAATTGGTAACTGCTCACACAGGAAAAATCAGTTTTTTTCCATTGAGTCCCACTTGGTATGTACATCACACTTCAGGGTAGGCCCCATGCCCAACAGTGGGTGGCCAATAAAAATGAACTCAATCATATTTTTGTAGATTTTTTTGTCTACATATTGCTTTTTTTTAAAGCTTCTATATTATGGTTTCCTATCTTGTGTCTTATGTTTTTTTTTTTGTGTGTGTGTTTTCTTGTGCTTTTTCTTTGTTTTCTTTTTCTTACTAAACATTTTGTTGTCTTTGTTTTAAATCTGACTTTTTGTTTTCTAAAGAGAGAGAGAGAAAGAAGGCATGGAGTAGGGTAGATGGGGATGTGGGGAAGATCTACAAGGAGATGAGAGAAGGGAAACCATGATCAGAATATGTTGTATCAAAAAATATTTTCAATTTTAAAAAGTGGAAAGAAAAGATTGCTTCACTCACCCAGAAAAAGCAAGGCCAGCTTTGGTTCATGGAAGAAGCCCAAAAATGGGCTCCTTATTAAGGGGTGGTGGTGGTTGTTACTGACTTGTTGACTAGGAGGGCAGGAAGGGTAAAGAATACTGTGTACTCTGGGTTTTATTTGGGGATATTTAAGTTGTGCTGTGGACATGTATTCAATGAGAACAGGAAGTCAGTTTTAGGGGAGCAATGATGAGACAGATAAGGAGAACTCTGTAAAGATGATGATGATGTAATAACAATATTAGAAACTAATCAGAGCAGAAACATGCTGTAGGGATCTGTCCTTGAGAGTTCCCAATTGCCCAGGCTTATCATGGGAATATCCTGTAGGATTTGTCCTTATGGGCATAGTGAAGAGTGGAAGAAACACATGCAGACAGTGCATGTGAATTCAGCAACCTTTCAGCATGGCTGATGCGTAAATGTTCATTCAGTGATGCCCCACAACTTTTGAGTTCGTTTCTTCAAGTGTCGGGTCATAGGCTAGGCTCCATTAAACCCCCAGTCTTCAGGACAGTGTCTGACTCAATGACCCTACAGTTCAGAGGTCAGCCAGGGACCTTCATGACCATTTGAGTGACCATCCTCACTGGGGCTGACTACAAATATGAATATATTCAGATCACTTTGTGGTAGATTCACTTTCTCACATTCTTTAATAAAATGTGAGTCAAAATTATACTTCTGTGACAAATTTTTAGTGCTTAAATTTAGTACAGGGAAAGTCCAGTAGGAAAAGCAGGTGAAAATTTTCCTCTAGCAAGTAGTAGGTCAGACCTGCATAATGTCACTGCAGATACAGCCTCCCATTCACTGGGCACATCACAGGTCAGTTTACACAGGCCTGGACATTTGAGAGCCTCCACGCTCTCAGCTGAGTTTCTTCCTGTGCTTCCATGGGCAGCTAGTGGTTTTGCCATGTTGTGCCTCTCTGTAGGGTTTGGTGATAAGTGTCAGAGACTTTCTTATCATCCTCCATTCTGTATCAGAAAGAAGAGGGGAGGGGTGAATAAAAACACAGTATGATAGACATGTATGAAAATGGCATAATGAAACCCATTACTTTATATGCTAACTAAAAATTTAATTTCACAAATAGAGATACCTTATAGTTCTTCTCCCATGCCAGTGACTCCTTGAGGGACCTCACAACTCCCTTATTAATCCTGTGCTCTCAGTATGTGACCCACATGCTCAGTGCCAGAGGAGACTGTATGGGATAGCACAACCTTGCCCATATCGTCAGCCACAGGACAGCTCAGTCTTGTCCACACCCCCAGAATATGATTCTTCTAATTCTGGATCAGAAAAAGTCTCAGTGTCTATATTAACACTCTTTCTTTACTTAATTTTAATGGTACACCAGGCACCCAGAAGAGTTTAAGGCTCAGTGACATCAACTAAGGGCAGTAAGTCACAGCCTATTCTTTGCAGACTATTTCTGATTTTCTTGGAGCAAATCCCAACTTAATTATTTCAACTTTTTCCTCTGTGGATTGAAAGGAGTTAGGGCTTAATGCAAATGGGCTTAATGACCATATTTTAAAATAAAATCTGGGGCAAGTTCCACAGCACTAATTATTGGTGAATCTCTCTACAATGAGTGGTTTCATCTTTTTTTCCTTCCGTTTTGGATCTTTGAATGAATTCTAGGAATTAGGGATCTCTGCACTCAATAGCCTATTAAATAATTATAAACTACTATGATCCCTATAACTTTTATAGACTTTCAACACAAATGGCTAATTATACTTGACCTAGAATTAATCTAAGTTGTTTTAGAAACTAGCATCAGCTGTTACTGGAATGGAGGTTTATTAAAGTAATTATAGGATTTACTGTGTGACTCATGCCCCTTGACACAATTCTGAAGCTGTGATTGACAGTATGAAACTTAAGTATTAATGACAAGTTAGGTAGTATCTTTATAGACTACCAAAACTGTGGCATTTTTATTTATGGTTAGTTGATAAACTATTCTAGATTGGCTCAAATCTTAAAGGGATCGTATCTTATAAGATCAAGTACCAAATGGATATGGCTTTGGAGAGGAATGTGATACCCGGAATGAGACACTTTCTGCTGGCTCTGTGTGATGACCAAAGAGGTCCTAAGAAGTCATAGATGGGGTGATTCCTTTTGCATAGAATATCCTGCTTTAGTTACTTAAGGTGTTCCTTTGACATTTTTGAGAACATTCTGTATGTACTGAGAAAGGTACTAAAATGGCCCTATGGTTACTCAGAATCTACCTTTCAATCTAGATTATATTCTCCACATCTTTTCTTCAAGTTCCTCTAAATTCAACATGTTCCCTGTATGGAAACTTCCTGACACTTTGTCTTGTGTGGATTCCTCACATTTCAAGCAAACACAGGGTGTTAATGCATATCAACTCACCTCTTGCCATTTTGAGACTTTTTAAGCACCTCTCAGACACTGAAACTAAATTAGGTAGAAATCCTTTCAATACTTCAAAATTTTAAATTGCAATGATGTTATCTTTTCAAAGGTTCAAGATTTTTAAAGTTGAAATGGTTTGTCAACAAATAATTAAAAAAAACTGTTTGATATTTTAGGGTCTGGGAAGATGACTCAGTTGGTAAGGTGTCTACTCTGTCAGAATGAGGACCTGAGTTTGGTCCCTGTCACCCATGTAAAAAGCTATTTACCCAACCCTGCCTGTCACCCATGTAAAAAGCTGGTTACATAACCCTGTGTATCTGCAACTCCACTGTAGGGGATGGTGGTGTAGACAGGAAATCTCCTGAGCTCAGTAGCCAGTCAGTCCACCTGAATCAGTGAATTTTATGTTCAGTGAGGAATTCTGTCTCATAAACAAAACAGAAGACACCCAATGCCCATCGCCACAAGTGTGCATCTACTTGCATGTACACATGTAGATACCCATAGAACGATCCACCTATACCACACACATGCACACATGCAAGAGCTTTTTTTGGTTACATTTTACTCTCTCTCTCTCTCTCTCTCTCTCTCTCTCTCTCTCTCTCTCTCTCTCTCTCTCTCTCTCTCTCTCTCGTGTGTGTGTGTGTGTGTGTGTGTGTGTGTGTGTGTGTGTGTACATGCACACATGTGTGGGGGCAGTTGATTGTTATCTTCTACTCTGTAAGTCTTTGGAAACGAACTCAGGTCATTAAGATGGATGGCAAGCACCTTTATCCACCGAGCTATCTCACCAGCCTTAATAATTTGTTATTCTAAGCAAGAGGAACAGTAACAGAGTTTATGACAAAGCTAAAGCTGCAATTAGATTCCTAAAACAAGTTTAAAGACATATACTATTGCCTGACATTCTGAAAAGGATATGTGATAAAACATTTCTCAATTACTGATATTAAATAAAATGTTTGTTGAGATACAAATGAGAATTTAATTGGTAATCTTAAAATCATAATTCATGTTATATGCCAATGAAAAATAAATGAGGTTGGTGTGAGGTTGGTCATTAAGGAGCTAATATAGGTCATGGAAACTACAATGTTATGATACATGAATACTATACTATGTTGTTACTGATAAATGAATTGATTGTAAGTATATATATCTATATAAACACATGAATCTTTACAACTAATGCTGTATATACTATGAATTAAACATAACTGCTTTACATTATCACAGTTGTAGAACTTTCCATAAATTTTACATCTAAATATTTTGATAATGAATGAAGAGAGAGTGAGAAGGTAGAGAAGGAGAGAGAAAGAAAGTGGAGAAGGAAGATGGGAACATCAACACTGTGTAAACATATATAAATTAGAGTTTACTGGAAAAAGTGACAGAAGTCACATTGGCAATAAGAACGACTTATTTTTTGATATAATCATTACACTGAGCACAAACTAGGCTAGGCATGTGTTCGTGGAAAAGTACAGGGATTGGAGGCAGAAGAACCTGGTTCAAATCCTGAACTGTACTAAAGGCTCCCTAAAGACTGTTTCTCCATGTTTCAAGTAGAATGGAGAAAGTGATTCACAACCTCAAACAGCTAAACTAAGGAACTTAAATACTATATGAAGCAAGGAGTACATGGGCTTCTCAAAGGTTGTGTGGTTTGATGGAGATTGTTCTCCATAGATTCATAGGCTTGGGTGCTTTGTGCCCAGTTGATGAATTGTTTGGAAGGATTAGGAGGTGTGGCCTTGTTGTAGGTGTCCTGCTCTGGGGGTGGGCTTTGAGGTTTCAAAAGCACATACATGCTAGGCCCATTCTCTCTCTCTTTGCCTGCTGTCTGAGGATCAGAACATAAAGCTCACATCTACCTCTTCAGCACCATCCCTGTCTGCATTGTGCCACACCCCACACTATGGCGATAACGAACTGTAAATAAGCCTATGTTAAATGCTTTCCTTTATAAGGATTGGCCTGGTCATGGTGTCTCTTCACAGCAATAGAACATTAAGATGACAGTAGTGCTAAAAGGTATTTATTTTTTCCCTCTATAAGAAGAGGTAGGTTCAAAATTTTGCACATTTTCTTCTTTGTTTTACATACTGGCAGAGGATGTTTAATTTATGATTCAAAGCAAAGGTTCTTTGAATAACCTTGCCTGCTGAATTTGCTTTGCCAGCAGATATGAGTGCTAGTTTTCAGGTAACAATGATAAAGTAGACTTCAACGTTTCTATCACTGTAGTGCTTCATTCCTCTGTTGCTGTGAAAAACCTCCAACCTTAACCAATTTAGGGGAAGAAAGCATTGTTTATTTAGCTTGCAGGTTACAATCTAAGGTTACAGAGAAGGCAAGGACTCAAGGCAGAAATCTGGAAGGCAGGAAATGAAATTATTGCACTTACATTTCTGCCTTTCCCTAGGCTCCTCCAGCTCCTTCCTTGTTCCCCCCATGTCCTTCCAAATTCAGGACCTCTTTTTAAAATAAGTACACACACACACACACACACACACACACACACACACACACACACACACACGTATATATTTATATATACAATAACTCCTGCTGACTGAGTATAATAGTGCCACACCCTATGAGCCTATGGGGGCCATTTCCATTCAAACTACCATAGGGCCCACTTTCTGTTTGTGGAGAGCAACTCTTTGTTTTAGCCTCAGCCTGGGTTGTTTGAAAATTCCCATAGCCTCTCTCTCCCCACCTGCCACAGCAACTGAATTGAATGCAACCTAGTTCATTTTTGGAAACCTCCCCTGGTGACAAGAGGTGGCCAAATGAGACTGCATATGACCCATTACTAGAAATGCTCATTAGGAACACATTCATAGATTCTAGGAAGTTTCCACTTCACTAGGTTTCCATACCACCCCTCAAATGTCCCCCAATTTCAGCCATATCTCCTCTCCCCCCATTCCCCCCATCTCCTTCTACCTTATGATACCCCTGCTCCCATCCCCACTCACCTCCAGTCAACCTATAAAATCCATTCTATTTTCCACTCCCAGGGAGATCCATGTTTCCCCCCTGTACCTGCTAGACCCCTCTTTGTAACCTAATCTTTCTGATTCTATGGATTGTACCTTGGTTATCATTTATTTAACAGGTAATATCCACTTATAAGCAAACAAATCCCATATTTATCTTTTTGTGTTTGTGTTACCTCACTCAGGATGATTTTTCTAGTACTATCTATTTGCCTACAAATTTCATGATGTCATTTTTTTGACAACCAAGTCATACTCCATTGTGTAAATGTACCACATTTTCTTTATTCATTTTTCTGTTGAGGGATACTTAGGCTGTTTCTAGTTTCTGGCTATTATGATTAAAGCCATAATGAACATGGTTGAGCAAGTGTCCTTGTGGTAGGAAGGGACATCCTTTGGGTATATACCTAAGAGTGGCATAGCTGGATTTAAGGTAGATTGATTCCCATCTTTCTGGGAAATTGCCATATTGATTTCTGTAATGGCTGTACAAGTTTTCGCTCCCAACAGCAATGTAGGAATGTTTCCCTTGCTCCACATCCTCACCAGCATTAACTGTTTCTTGTGTTATTGATCTCAGCCATTCTGACAGGCTTGAGATGGAATCTCAAAGTAGTTTTGATTTGTATTTCCTTAATGACTAATAATGTTGAACATTACTTTAAGTGTTTCCCAGATATATGAGATTCTCCTGTTGAGAATTCTCTGACTAGCTCTATTCTGAATTTTAAAATTGGATTCTTTGGTTTTCTGATATCTAGTTTCTTGAGTTCTTCATTTATTTTGGATATTAGTCCTCTATCAGATGTGGAGTAGTAAATGTCTTTTCCCATTCTGTAGGCTGCTGCTTTGTCTGGTTGACAGTGTCTTTGTCTTTTAGGAGCCTTTCAGTTTTATAAGGTCCCATTTATTAATTGTTGATCTTATTGCCTGAGCTATCAGTGTTCTATTTAGAAGGTTTTCTCCCATGCCATACATCCAAGATTATTCTCTACTTTCTCTTCTATCAGGTTCAGTGTATGAGGATTTATGTTAAGGTCTTTGATATACTTGGACTTGAGTTTTGTGTAGCACTAGTGATAATTATGTATCTATTTTTATTATTCTATATTCAGACATCTAGTTTGACTAGCACCATTTGTTGGAGATGCTGTCTTTTTTTTTCTTTTCAGTGTGTACTTCTGGCTTCTTTATAAAAAAAATTACATGTCCATTTGTGTGTAGATTTATGTCTGTATCTTCAATTCTATTGATCAACCTGTTTGTTTTTATGCCCATACAATGAAGTTTTTATTATTATAGCTCTGAAGTACAACTTGAAATTGGGAATGGTGAGAACTCCAGCAGTTCCTTTATTGTTCATGATTGTTTTAGCTGTCCTGAGGTTTTGTCTTTTCATATGAAATTGAGAATTGTTATTTCAAAGGCTGTAAAGAATTACGTTGGGATTTTGATAGGGATGGCATTGAATCTTTATATTGCTTTTGGTAGGACGGCCATTTTACTATGCTACAGCCCATGAACAGAGGAGATCTTTCCATCTATTGATATCTTCTTCAATTTCTTTCTTCTTCTTTTTTTTTTTTTTTTTTTTTTTTTTTTTTTTTTTTTGGTTTTTTCGAGACAGGGTTTCTCTGTATAGCTTTGCGCCTTTCCTGGAGCTCACTTGGTAGACCAGGCTGGCCTCGAACTCACAGAGATCCGCCTGGCTCTGCCTCCCGAGTGCTGGGATTAAAGGCGTGCGCCACCACTTGAAGTGGTCTTCCACTTGCTTGGTGGGAGTTACATCAAGATATTTAAATTATTTCAGGCTATTGTGAAGGATGTTGTTTTCCTGATTTCTTTCTCAGTCCATTTGTCATTTGTGCATAGGAGGGCAACTGATATTTTGAGTTAATTTTGTATCTAGTTACTTTGCTAAAAGTGTTTATCAACTGTAGGAGTTCCCTGGTAGAATTTTAAGGGTCACTTATATATACTATCATATCAATTGCAAATAGTGATGCTTCACTTCTTTCATCCAATTTGCATCCCCATGATCTCCTACAGTTGTTTTATTGCTCTAAGTACTCTATTGAATAGATATGAAAAGAGTGGACAACTTTGTCTTGTTCCTGATTTTAGTAGAATTTCTTTCAGTTTCTCTCCATTTAATTGTGTGTGTGTTGGTTATAGGCTTGCTGTAAACCACTTTTATGATGTTTAGGGTATGGCGCTTATATCCCTAATCTCTCCAGTACCTTTATCATTAAGGGGTTGTTGGATATTGTCAAAGGTGGTCTTTTCTGCATCTAATGTGATCATGTGGTTTTTGTCTTTAAGTTTGTTTATATGGTAGATTTTCTTTATTGGTTTTCATATATTGCACCATCCCTGAATCCCTGGGATAAAGCATACTTGGTCATGGTGGATAATCTTTTTGATATGTTATTAGATTTGTTTTGCAAATATTTTACTGAATATTTTGCAACTGTTTTAGTTAGAGTTTCTATTGGTGTAAAGAAACACCATGACCACAGTGATTACTACAAAAGAAAACATTTTTTCAGTGATGGTGGGAGGACTTGCTTACAGTTTCAGAAGTTCAGTCCATTATCATCATGATGAGGAGCATGACAGCATGCAGGCAGAAATGGTGCTGAAGTAGTAGCTGAGAGTCCTACATCATGCAGGCAATAGGAAGTCAACTGAGACAAGGGACATTATCCTGAGCATAGGAAACCTCAAATTCTGCTCCCACAGTGACATACTTCCATCACCAAGGCCATAGGAACTCCAAGAAAGCCATATTTCTTAATAGTGGCACTCCCTATGAGATTATGGGTCCACTTACATTCAAATTACCATAGCATCTATGTTTATAAGGGAAATTGGTCTGTAATTCTCTTTCTTTGTAGGATCTTTGTGTGGTTTGAGTATCAGGGTAACTGTGGCCTCATAAGATGAATTCCTTCTGTTTCCATTTTGTGGAATAATTTGATGAATATTGACATTAACTCTTCTCTGAAAGTCTGGTAATATTCTGTGTTAAAACCATCTGGCCCTGGGCTTTTTCTCGTTAGGATTTTTTTGTTGTTGTTGTTGTTTTCGAGACAGGGTTTCTCTGTGTAGCTTTGCGCCTTTCCTGGAACTCACTTGGTAGCCCAGGCTGGCCTCGAACTCACAGAGATCTGCCTGCCTCTGCCTCCCCTGGTTAGGATTTTATAGGTGCAGTTTCCCCATCGTACCTAAAAGACTAGCAGTTACAGGAGAGTTCCTGGTCCTCTGTCTCTTAATCTTATCATCATCTGAAATGTTTCTTGACTCTTATTTCAAGAATGATGCTATAAATAGGTTACCTGGGGTTGGGCATCCCAACACTGTCATTTTCTGCATTTTTACCAGTTGTGGATTTTTTTAATAGTCTCCATTTGCTTCCAAAATAATTTTTTTTGATCCTCTCTGAGTACTAGTTTTCATCATGCAAGCTACCTAGCGGGGGGAAAACAATTAAAAGCCTTATTCAGTTGTAAAGTCTGTGAACTACAACAATGATTACCTAGTGAAGATATCCACAAGGGTTCAATAATGGCATTTATTGTATGGGGTTAACCAACATTTGTCTAATCTGACTAAAGACCTGATCAATAGGAGGGAATTTGTCTGATACTGTAAGCTCAATTATCTACAGTTGGTGATATAATTGACTCTAGAGGAGAACCTAACACTGCCACTTTCCTAGACCATTATAATTTCTAAGTGCATTCTAAAAATGTATTCTTGTGCCCACAGATAAGTCTAGCTCTCACCCCTTGTCAGTTACTTCTCTTATGTAACCCAAATCTACTTGCCTAGGTATGGCATTGCACACAGTGGGATGGGTCCTCTTATACCATTTACACTGGGAAAGTGTCCCATAAACACAGACACAGGTAAAACTGATCAAGACAATTCTTCAGCTAATGTTCACTCTTCCCAGGTTACTGGAGGTTTGTGTCAAGTTGACATCTAAAACTATGACATTCTACCACTTGTAAACCATATAAAGCAAAAACCATCATTTTGACACATAAATTCCCCTTTACTCTTTGTCCCCATAATTTCCTGTTAACATCATAGTTAAAATAAAATCAAAATCAACCCAAACTCTGACAGTGTAAAAACTTTATTGTCTAATATCTGGCACTCCTTCATGATCTTCCAGGCTCCAAAAGGATTGGGCAATTGTACCTTCCAGCTCTGTCATGTATAACACATAGAGCTTTCTTGGTAAGCTCGGGCCTGCAATTCCCCACCTGCTGTTGTCCATAGTGGTTGTCCTGTGGTCTTGGTATCTTCAATATGCTGGAATCTCTACTTCAACTGTGATGCATCTTCATCAATGGTCACTTGGTCACTCTTTGGGGATTCTAATCCTGCCATATGGTGCCAAGTGTCAGCTTCTCTCCATGTCCCTTTCAATCCGGGAATTTCTACTGCAGCTGAGCCTGTACCTTCATCATTGGCACCTCTTGGCTTCCCTTTAGGGATATTCTGACCCTGCTACACACAGTGCTACACCTTAGCTTTCCCTCCTGATCTGTTCACACCTTCAAAGCCAGAGACATATAGAGACTCTTATGCATTAATAACTTTGGCTACCTGCTTGAGGTGCAGCCTTACCTCTACCTCTTACCTTCAACCACAACTTCTATTTGTTGACTGGGCAGAAACACTTCCTGCAAGATTTCACCTCAATTATGCTAGTATCTTATTAATCATAACTGATTTTTTTCAGCCCCAGGTATCTAGTGTCCATCTTCTGTGCTTTGTCCCAGTAAAGCACAGAAGGTTTCACTTCCACAGATTCTCAGTTTAAAATATAACATAAACAGCCTTGATAGAGAACTAACTTCCTTATGAAACTCCACAAAACAGGACTTTGATGTCTGCATTTCTCTTAGCATTCTTATCTTCCAAACTTCCAGAGAACAGCCCAATAAGCTTTGAACATTCAACAGCTTCTCCTGTCTAAAGCTCCAAAAATCCTTCCACAATCCTCTCCAAATAACAAGGTGGTCAGAGCCATCACAGCAATATTCTATGTTTCTGGTACCAATTTCTGCATTGTTATTCTTCTCTGTTGCTGTAATAAATCATTGACTAAAAAACAATTTCAGGGAGGAAAGGGTTTGTTTGTCTTACAGGATACAGTCTATCATCTACAGAAGCCATAACAGGAGCTCAAGGCAGATACCTGGAGGCAGGAACTGAAACAGCGACCATGAAGGAAAGCTGCCTACTGCCTTGTTTCCTCTAGACACTCAGCAACCTTTCTTATATAGGCCAGGTCCACCTTCCTAGGAATAGTACCTCCTACACCTGGTTGCTCTCCTGTATTGAACTCACAGAGACTGTGACAGCATACAAAAGCTCAATACAGACACAATTGTAGCAGGAGAGTGGGGAGTGGAAACAAAATTCCATTCCTAACCAAGAAGCTCTTAGCTACTGATACCTACTGGGATACCTACTGGGATAGGTAAAAAATCATTTTCTTCAATGAAGTAATGATAGGTAGCTAGGTATGTTAACCACAATACGGGGAAGACATCATGCTCTGGAGTAGGTGGCCAACACAAAACGGACTCTAATTTCTTATTTGTTTGTTTGTTTCTTTTTTTGTCTTTTGCTTGTTTTGATTGTTGAGAGAGAGAGAGAGAGAGAGAGAGAGAGAGAGAGAGAGAGAGAGAGAGAGAGAGAGAACATGATGTTGGGTGGGTATGCAGGTGGAAAGCACCAGGGAGGAATAGGAGGACAGGAAAATATGATCAAATTATATTGTGTGAATTTTTTTTTTTTTGATTTTTCGAGACAGGGTTTCTCTGTGTAGCTTTGCGCCTTTCCTGGGACTCACTTGGTAGCCCAGGCTGGCCTCGAACTCACAGAGATCCGCCTGCCTCTGCCTCCCAAGTGCTGGGATTAAAGGCGTGCGCCACCACCGCCCGGCATTTTTTTTTTAAAGATTTATTTATTTATTAATTAATGTATAGTGTTCTGCCTGCCTGTAAGTCTGCAGGCCAGAAGAGGGCACCAGATCTCATTACAGATGGTTATGAGCCATCATGTGGTTGCTGGGAATTGAACTCAGGACCTCTGGAAGAGCAGTCAGCACTCTTAACCTCTGAGCCATCTCTCCAGCCTGTGAAAATTTAAATGAAAAAGAAAATACCTCAGAGACAGATCCAGGCTAATCTTGACCAGTGATTTTTTCAGTTGAGGTTCCTTTTTCTGGGTAACTCTAGGTTTGTGTGTCATTGACACCTGGATCTAACTATGACAATTATTCTAAGCAGCACTAATCCTGCAGAATTCTAAAGCTTTATTACATTAAAAAATCCTATTCCAAAATTTTAAATCAGGTTTTGAGTAGATGCTAAAGCTAAAAAAGAGTAAAAATATATCGCAAAATATTATTACATATTTATTACATATTAATTTGATTTATTTCATATTTATGTGATTTATTGCATACTTATTTAATTTTTTACATATTAATATTAGTGTTTCTTTTAAAATCTTTTTGTATAACTTACAAAAAGACTTAAAAGTGTTACTCTGTTTCTACGTGTCCAAGATACAGTTTCTATAAATTATTCTGTAACCTTAATTCAGAGTGATCATTACTATCTTTTATCTAATTTTAAAAAAGCTCTAACAGTAACATGTAAGCAAAACAGAAAAACACAAAGGTTTCCCCTGGAGTGATTGCTTCAGCTGTTATAAAGAACTGTCAGAGGTCAGAACAGTCCAGTCATAGATGCCGGAAAGCGTAGGATGCAGAGATTTCCTACTCTACAGCAAGGCCAGAAGCTAGGGTCACCAAAATAAAAGGCTTAAAACAATGCTGTGTGTTTGCATTGCCACTAGGCCTGTATGTTCCCATCATGGCCTCCAAGTCCTGTAGCATGCTTCCCGGCCTGTGTGGGATCTGGGGAAGACCTGGGCCCAGCAGGACCATAGCTGTTACCAGGCCAAAAGCCTGAGTGAAGGGGCTCACATGCTTAAGCCTCAGACTTAAGCTGACTTAGGGAGCGCTGCCTCTTTTTCCTCCAATCCCTAGCCAGGGTAAATGAGCCTGCTTCTGGAAATGCAGAAGGAAGTTGGAGGCCAGAAGCAGTTGCTGCTGTGGGCATGGAGGAAGATGTCTGGGCCAGGTAGACATGGACACTATAGCCATTAGCTAAGGAGAATTAAGTTCTTTTTCCCCTACCAGCCACTACCCAGGCAAGAACCTAGCCTGGGAGATATTTTAGAAACATTGTGTTGAACATACACAATTGTCAGGATGTAGCTGCAAAAAGGAAGAGTAAACCCGAACTCAACAAGCAGTGGCTTTGGACTTGGCACGGTGATGAGACAGACATCCGTTACAGGGTTACAGGAAGCTTTCTCATTGGCAGTTTTGTTTCATGAATTCGGTCCCTCAGATATCCACACATGCTTTTGAGAACTCACAAAGAAGTAATAGAATATTTGGTGTTTATGGAAACTTGATTAATACCTACTGACATTTTCAATTCAACACTAAATGTCTTACCTGCTTTCAAAATCTTACTGGGTTGATGATGGAAATTTATTGTGTTTGTAAATATTCTTTCTTTAAAAAACAGTACCCTTCATGTTACCAAACACCTTTCTGATCATATGACTATTATTCCCAATTCTGCTTTCATATTTTTTCCCTTTTGGCACAGACTCTCTCTGTGTCCACAAGGCTGGCCTGAAAGCTGCAGTAATTCTTTGACCAAAACCTCTAAAGCACTAGTGTTGCAGGCATGAGCTACCTGGCTTGACTCTGATTCTGGTTTTTAGATCTTATAAACTGTGGACATTCTAAACTTCTTTATCAGTCACAATTTTTTGAGGAATATACATGGTGGAACACAAATCACTGCTATAGTGTTAAAGTTGGAAATTTGAAGAATACTGTGTCTCACTATGTGCTAGCCAAAGAGGACTGACTTTCCCAAAGAGCCAGTGAACCTGCAGCCTCCTACAGAGCAGCACTCAAGGGTCTGTTCTCTTTGGAGTCTCCAATCATTCTGTCTCTGCAGTGTGTGCTCCTACCAGGGTTGATATGTGGATAAATTTGGCTCATTATTGAGAGAGGAAGAATAACAACATTGCTTAAAGGGAGTCTTTTGATACAAAAGAGAAAGAAAAAGAACAGTTAAACTAAATTTCTTCAGAAAATTATCATTTGACAAGGATACAAGGATTTGATGACATTTAAAAATCAAAATTAGTCATTTCACATGCAAGGAAATCTCCACTTAAGAAGTTTCTAGGGTGAATTTCCAAGGTTAAACAAGGTTAAAAAAATATTATCTAGAACAATTAAGTGAGCTGGAATGCCAGTCTGCACAGAGGCCTCTAGGTGAGTTTTTTCTCATTTAAAGAAAACTAAAAATCAAACCAAAACAAAAACAACCAACCAACTAAACAAACAAACAAACAAACAAACAGAAATCATGGAATGAGATCCATAGTAGTGTGAATGGAAGATCACTAGTCAAAGTATATTGGGGGACCTCCAGCAAATGAGCTGAGGTCACAAGGTGACCCTCCATTGTTCACTAAACAGCCATTGATACATACTATATAGGGACATACCAGGCCACATTTTAAATTTCAAACTCCCAAAGGTTCATTTAAAAGACAGTACACACACACTACCACCAAAAAATAACAGGAATGAACAATCACTGGTGTGATATCCCTTAATATCAATGGATTAATTCACCTATAAAAAGACACAGGCTTACAGAATGGATACAAAATCAGGACCCATCTTTCTGTTGCATACAAGAAACACACCTCAAATTCAAGGATTGTCACTACCTAAGAATAAAAGGCTGGGGAAGGTCTTTCCCATCAAATGGTCTTAAGAAGCAAGTGGGTGTAGCCATGCTAATATGCAGCAAAATAGACTTTAAACTAAAATCAATCAAAAGGGCATTACATACTAATCACAAGAAAGATCCACGAATATGAAGTTTCAATTCTGAACATTTATGCCCCAAACACAAGGGTACCCACATATGTAAAAGAAACATTACTAAAGCTTTCAAATAACATATAAAACCCCACACATTAATAGTGGGAGACTTCAACACCCCACTTTCACCACTGAACAGATCTCCCAAACCGAAACTTAACAGAGAAATAAAGGACTTAACTGATGTTATGACTCAAATGGACTTAATCGATGTCTACAGAACATTCCATCCTAGCAAAAAAGAATATACCTTCTTCTCAGCACCCCATGGAACCTTCTCTAAAATTGATCACATACTTGGCCACAAAGAAAATCTCAACAGATACAAAACAATTGGAATAACCTCCTGTATTTTATCAGACCACCATGGTTTAAAGTTATAATTCAACAACAACAAAAATTGTAGAAAGTCTACAATAACATGGAAACTGAATAATGCTCAACTGAATCACCAATGGGTTAAGAATGAACCAATAGCTGAGGAGCCCCCAACTGGATCAAGCCCTCTGGATAAGTGGGACAGTTGATTAGCTTGATACGTTTGGGAGGCATCAGGCACTGGGACTGGGACCTGTCCTCAGTGCTTGAGCTGGCTCTTTGGAACCCGGGGCTTATACAGGGACACTTGGTTCAGCCTGGGAGGATGGGACTGGACCTGCCTGGACTGAATCTACCTGGTTGAACTCAATCCCCAGGGGAGTCTTTGCCCTGGAGGAGATGGGAATGGGAGGTGGGCTGGGGGGAATGCCGGGGGGTGGGGGTGGAGGGGAGCAAGGGAATCTGTGGCTGATATGTAAAATTAAATTAAATTATAAAATTAAAGAAAAAAGAAATAAAGAAAGAAATTAAAGACTTCCTAGAGATCAATGAAAATGAATATACCACATACCCAAACTTATGGGACACTATGAAAGCAGTGCTAAGAGGGAAATTCATAACACTAAATGCCCACATAAAGAAGTTGGAGAAATCTCACACTAGTGACTTAACAGCACACCTGAAAGCTCTAGAAAAAGAAGAAGCAAAGTCACCCAGGAGGAATAGATGCCAGGAAATAATCAAATTGAGAGCTGAAATCAATAAAATAGAAACAAAGAGAATAATACAAAGAATTAATGAAACAAAGAGTTGGTTCTTTGAGAAAATCAAAGCATTTATCTAAACAAACCAAAAGGCATAGAGAGAACATCCAAATTAATAAAATCAGAAATGAAAAGGGAGACATAACAACTAACACTGAGTAAATCCAGAAAATCATCAGGTCATACTTTAAAAACCTCTACTCCACAAAACAGGAAAATCTAAAAGAAATGGATAATTTTCTGGATAGGTATCACATACCTAAGTTAAATCAAGAGCAGATAAATTATTTAAATAGTTTAATAACCTCTAAGAAAATAGGATCAGTCATTAAATGTCTCCCAACCAAAAAAAAAAAAATGCCCAGGACCAGATGGTTTCAGTGCAGAATTCTACCAGGTCTTCGAAGAAGAGTTAATACCAATACTCTCTAAATTGTTCCACATAATAGAAACAGAAGGAACATTACCAAACTGCTTCTATGAGGCTACAATTACCCTGATTCCTAAGCCAAACAAAGATGCAACAAAGAAAGAGAACTACAGACCAATCTCCCTCATGAACATTGATGCAAAAATACTCAACAAAATACTGGCAAACAGACTCCAAGAACATATCAAGACAATCATCCACCATGATCAAGTAGACTTCATCCCAGGGATGCAAGGGTGGTTCAACATAAGAAATTCTGACAATGTAATACACCATATAAACAAACTGAAAGAAAAAAACCACATGATCATCTCACTAGATGCAGAAAAGGCATTTGTCAAAATCCAATACCCCTTCATGATAAAGGTCTTTTTAGAGATGAGGAATACAGGGAAGATGCCTAACCATAATAAAGTCAATTTACAGCAAGCCAACAGCTAACATCAAATTAAATGGAGAGAAACTCAAAGTGATTCCACTAAAATCTGGAACAGTTCAAGGCTGTCCTCTCTCCCCATACTTATTGAATGTAGTACTTGAAGTTCTGGCCAGAGCAATAAAACAGCATAAGGAGATCAAGGGGATACAAATTGAAAAGGAAGAAGTCAACCTTTCGCTATTTGCAGGTGACATGATAGTATACATAAGTGGCCCCCAAAATTTGACCAAGGAACTCATACAGTTTATAAACACCTTCAGCAACATAGCAGGATACAAGATCAACTCAAAAAAATCAGTAGCCCTCCTATATACAATTGACAAACAGGCTGAGAAGGAAATCAGAGATACATCACCCTTTACAATAACCACATGATATAAAATACCTTGGGGTAATTCTGCCTAAGCAAGTGAAGGACCTGTATGACAAGAACTTTAAGTCCCTGAAAAAATAAATTGAAGAAGATATCAGAAAATGGAAAGATCTCCCATGCTCATGGATAGATAGGATTAACATAGTAAAAATGGCAATCTTACCAAAAGCAATCTACAGATTCAATGCAGTCCTTATCAAAATCCCAACACAATTTTTCACAGACCTGGAAAGAACATTACTCAACTTCATACAGAAAAACAAACAAACAAACAAACAACAGGATAGTGAACAGAATCCTGTACAATAAAACAATCTCTGGAGGCATCAAGATCCCTGACTTCAAGCTCTACTATAGAGCTACAGTAATAAAAAACAGTTTGGTACTGGCATAAAAACAGACATGTGGTCCAATGGAATCGAATTGAAGACCCTGATATTAATCCACACATCCATGAACATATAATTTTTGACAAAGAAGCCAAAGCTCTACCCCAGACAAAAGAAAGCATCTTCAACAAATGGTGCTGGCATAACTGGATGTCAACATGTACAAGGCTGCGAATAGATCCATATCTGTCACTGTGCACACATATTAAGTCCAAATGGATCAAAGACCTCAACATAAATCCAGTTACTCTGAACCTGATAGAAGAGAAAGTAGGAAGTAGTCTTGAACACATTGGCATAGGAGATCACTTCCTAAATATAACACCAGTAGCACAGACACTGAGAGAAACAATCCATCAATGGGAGACCTGTTGAAACTGAGAAGCTTTTTTAGAGCAAAGGACATGGTCAACAAGACAAAGTGAAAGCCTACAGAATGTGAAAAGATCTTCACCAACCCCATATCTGACAGAGGGCTGATATCCAGAATATATAAAGAACTCAAGAAATTAGACATCAAAATGCCCAACAGTCCAATTAAGAAATGGGCTATAGAGCTAAACAGAGAATTCTCAACAGAGGATGCTCAAATGGCTGAAAGACATTTAGGGAATTGCTCAACATCCCTAATCATCAGGGAAATGCAAATCAAAATTGCTCTGAGATACCATGTCACACCAGTCAGAATGGCTATGATCAAAAACACTGAAGACAATTTATGTTTTTGGAGCAAGGGGAACTCTCCTCCACTTTTGGTGAGAATGCAAGCTTGTACAGACACTTTGGAAATCAATATGGCGCTTTCTTAGAAAATTGGGAATCAATCTCCCCCAATATGCAGGTATACCACTCTTGGGCATATACCCAAGGAATGCTCAATCATACCACAAGGGCACATGCTCAGCTGTGTTCATAGCAGCATTGTTTGTAATATCCAGAACCTGGAAACAACCTAGATACCTTTCAACTGAAGAATGGATAAATAAAATGTGGTACATATACACAATGGAGTACTACTCAGCAGAGAAAAACAATGATGTCATGAGGTTTGCAGGCAAATGGATGGATCTAGAAAAAATCATCCTGAGTGAGGCAACCCAGACTCAGTAAGACAAACATGGTATGTACTCACTCATAAGTGGATACTAGATGTAAAGCAAAGGATAACCAGACTGCAACTCACAACTCCAGGGAGACTACCTAGTAAAGAGGACCCTAACAAAGACACAGGGATTGCCCAACATCAGAGAAATGGATGACATCTACATGAGCAAACTGGATGTGAGGGGGTTAATGAAGGGCAAGGGTTGGGGGAAGAGTGCTTAGGTGAGCAGGACATCCCAACTGGATCAAGAACAGAGAGGGAGAATAAGGAAAAAGAGACCATGACAAATGAAGACCCCAGGGGAATAGGAATAAGCAAAGCAAAGTCCCCAGAAATCCACAAAGATACCTCCACAATAGACTACTGGCAATGGTCAAGAGAAAGCCGAACTGACCTACCCTGGTGATAGGATGGCCAAACACCCTAACTGTTGTGGTAGAAACCCCATCCAATGACTGATGGAAGCAGATGCAGAGATCCATAGCCAGGCCCCAGGTGGAGCTCCAGGAGTCCAATCAGCTGAAAGACGAGGCATTGTAAAAGCGAGTATTGTTGAGACCATGATTAGAAAAAGCACAGGGACAAACAGCAAACTAGTGGAAACACATGAACTGTGAGCCAATAGCTGAGGAGCCTCCATGGAAATGGATCAGGCCCTCTGGATAAGTGAGACAGTTGATTAGCTTGGACTGTTTGGGAGGCTCCCAGGCAGTGGGACTGGGACTTGTCCTTAGTGCATGATCTAGCTTTTTTGGGCCTGTCACCTATGCTGGGACACTTTGCTCAGCCTGGGTGAAGGGAGGAGGTGAATGGACCTGCCTCTACTGAATCTACCAGGCTGAGCTGAATCCCCAGGGGAGTCCTTGCCCTAGAGGAGATGGGAATGGAGGGTGGATTGGGGTGGGGGGCAGTGGGAGGAGGGAGGACAGGGGAATCCGTGGCTGATATGTAAAATTAAATTAAATTAAACTATAAAATTAAAAATGTGAATAAAAAGTTACTGTCTATGTTAAAAACAAATAGAATAAATAAATTTTATTAAAAAGGAAAAAAAGAAAGAAATGGCTAAGAGCATCTAGACCTATGGGCTGAATATGGATGCCCTGTCATTACAGAGGAACTTTAGATGACTGTCCAGGCAGACAGCTCTCTCTGTCATTTTAGATTTTTGGAAGTTGCTTACAATTCTCTTCCTGTTTATTTAGGTAATATGATATCCTTCTGGGGTCTTTGACCTCGTTGAAAACTAGTTAGATATAAGTATGGTTTTCCTTCGTTATGATAAGAGATAAGTTAGATATGAAACCTTAGACTCACAAATATAGGATAGATACGTTATTTTATTTAATTTCACCAAATAGACTAGATATTATAATTCTTGCTTGACAACTGTTTTGTTATACATAATTTTATTATGTTAAAATTAAAACCTTCCTTTTGAATACAAAGGAAAGGGGAAATGATGGTTGATACTGTTTTTATGCTGTGGATATGTGCTGCTCTGAGTCATTGATAAAGCTTTTTAGCCAATTGTGAGGCAGAATAAAATTAGGCAGGCATTCTAACTAGAGAGAGAGAGGAAGGAAGAAGGCAGAGAAGGGGAGATGGTGCCAGGCACCACCATGAGAAGCAAGATGTAAAGGCACAGGTAAGCTACGAGCCACGTGGCAAGGTATAGATTTATAGAAATGGGTGAATTTAAGTTATAAGAACAAGCTAGCAAGAAGCTTACCATAGCCATTGTTCAAAAATAATGTAAGCTTTTGTGTGTTTATTTGGGTCTGAGCAGTTGTGGATTGGGCAAGACACAGGAAAACTTTCAGCTGCATTTTTCTCCCTTGGAAGCTTACAAAGCACCTCTGGATTCTATGAGATCTTGTCCTAGGAAGATTTAAAACTTTGTGATGTTTCAAATTCAAGCACAAAAATTCCTTGCTTGGTATTACATTGCAACTGTTAAGATTCATGTATTCCCTTTGCTTTTACTACCATTGTTAAAAAGTACAATCTGTTTTTAAATATATAAAAAAAAAGCCAGTCCCTGGGAATATGTCAAATTTCTGTTTCTGCTCTAGTTAGCAGTCAGCATGCCCATTATCTACTGAATAGTGTGGGGAGTCCATGTTATAGAATTCTTTTGTTCTTCCATTTCATCCTAAAATCAGTGGTAAGGTTAGGCACAGTCTTCAAAACCTGACTGTACTCTGGTTCATTACTGTCTCAAGTAAAAACATGATGATTTGGTGGGTTACAATTTGGGAGATTAATCCCTTCAACTATTGCTTTTAAAAAGGGATGGGTGAAATAATACCAGCTGTGATCTGCTGAGAGCACTGGTTTCAAAGCCTCCGATCGAGACTTAGAATCCTGTGCATGGATGCACAATATTTTAAGAAATAGTCATAGCATCAGTCTGTGTACACTACCCAAGATGGTTTCTAATGTTTGGTGTTTGCCTGTAGGTATGTCTGCACACCATTTGTGTGCCTGGTGTGTGTGGAGACCAGAAGAGGGTGTTAGGTTCCCTGGGCTTGGAGTTATAGACAGATGTGAACTGCCATGTGAGTACTAGGGCTCAAAAATCCAGTCCTCTGCAACAGCAGCCTATGCTCTTAACTGCTGAGCCATCTCTATAGCCCCATTGTCCAAGATTTTGTTCTTCATCTCCTAAAGGCCACAGAGCACAAAAAAGAATTTATAAAGCTGGTGACCAATTCCATGTATTTTATTCCCTAGTATGGTGTTATTTTATTTGTGCTGAAATGTGATTTTATTTGTATGTTAATAAATAAAGTTGCCTGGGGATAAGAGCTAAAAGCAAACCATTTAGCAGAAGTCCGGCCGTGGTGGCACACACCCTTAATCTGATCACATGGCAGGCAGAGTCTCTGTGTAGTCAAGGACACAGCCAAGTTGTGACCTGCTGTGGGGTGTTCTGTATGGCAAATGTGTTGCTCTGATTGGTTAATAAATAAAACCTGATTGGCCAGTGGCTAGGCAGGAAGTATAGGTGGGACTAACAGAGAGGAGAAAAGAAAGAACAGGAAGGCAGAAGGACTCACTGCCAGCCACCGCCAGGACAAGCAGCATGTGAAGATGCCGGTAAGCCACGAGCCAGTGGCAAGGTATAGATTTATGGAAATGGATTAATTTAAGCTATAAGAACAGTTAGCAAGGAGCCTGCCACGGCCATACAGTTTGTAAGCAATATAAGTCTCTGTGTTTACTTGGTTGGGTCCTAGCGGCTGTGGGACTGGCAGGTGACAAAGATTTGTCCTGACTGTGGGCAAGGCAAGAAAGCTCTAGCTACAGTGACCCTAACCTTTAATCCAATTATGAACCATTGAGACCTGGAGGTCTGTATAGACAGGCAGTGACGAGGAAATTATGTGGCTGGGTTTAGAGCCAGTGAGAATGTAGAACAGAAAGGCAATAAAAAAACAGGTCACACAGGAGAAGGTCTCTCTCAGGGGAAGGACAGCAGCGAGTGGTAAACTGAAGGCTCTGATCTCTTGGGCTTTTAACTCTGTATTTGTCTCTGTGTTTCTTATTTAATAAGACTGTTTCGAATTTCATCTACACCCTAGTTTATTGCATTATGGGAGTAGACAATGACATTGTAGATAGGATGAAAGCTATAAATATGATTCCTATTGTTTAATCTTGAGCCAGGCATACAGCTTTTTCATGGCTAACGTACCTTGGATAAAGCCCTATGTGATATTATTTAATGGTAGATATTTAATGTTACTTTGTAAAAATAAGTATTATCCTTAGTCCACTAACGCAGCCATGAGAAAGACACATGCTGTGTCTTAAATAAGAGATATTTGTTTTTCCTGAGTTCTGAAGGTGAGATGTCTAATATCAGGTGTCAACAGTGCTGATTTATCCTAACACTACTGTCCTTGGTTCATAGGCTACCATCTTCACACTACAGCCTTACTGTCTACTGCTAATGGATTCTAGTCTGCTCTTCCTGTAAATATACCAATCATGGTATATTTGGCAGGCAGCTTAGACCACATGGTTCAGGAGTTAAGGATAGAAGAAAGGGGTTATGGAATTTGCTCCTGAGACTAAGGGAAGCTTCTGAGGTCAGGTGCATGAAGCTGTGGAGTTAAAGCTGGGATTGCCTTGGAGAACCCAGTATGTTCTAGATGTCAGAGTTGTAAGATACCTGCTACAGAGAGCTCCTAGCAGGGAGTGGAATCAGCCCAAATAAAGAAGTGTGTTGCAGTCAACAAAGCTGAACAGAGATCTGAAGAGCATTTTGACATGAGACACAGATGCAGAGTTTGGAGTTTGCCTAGCTGGTTTTCAGTCTTGCATTGGTCCAGTATTTCCTCACTATGCTCCCTTCTTGCCAGAGTCCACCTCCAGATGAGGGCAGGTCTGAAGATGGGTGGATGCAAGAGTGGTGACAGAGAAGTCAGACATGGGACACTTCTCAGTTTTGTTTTAGGAGAGATGGACAGAGAGGAAGCACATCTTGGTGTGACTTGTCCTACTATGACAACCTGCATCTCTCACAGGCTTTATTTATATACAAAATCATTTCCTCATAGATTTTAATCATTGATTACAAAGTCTCTCCATGGTACATACATTTTCTAAAGTCTTCTGTAATTATATAAGCACATCAAAGTAAAAGAAACAAAATGAGCAAACAGCAAATGTCATGAGAACTAAAGTCTAACATTATGATAGAATCAATTTCCCTTAACATTGGTGTCGTAATGTCTTGCAGTTACAGAAAACTGGACAGGATGTCTCTATTTAAGTTTGACTAAGTTAATAAATCAGAAGTTATTTCCTACTATGTGTTATTCTACTAATCTACTATAAGGAATATTTGATCTTTCTACAGAAATCTAATTCCTTGGTCCCTGGTTTAAATTCTTTCTTTTATATCTGACATAAGACCAACATTCTTTCCATTGACTTCTGAAATACCATCTTCTGCTCTTTATTCTTTTTCAATCAGAGAATCCCTGATTAGACAAGTCTGCTCAAGAAGCCAGGCAGTTCATGGAGCCAAGATATTTCTTTGTGTGTCTCTGTCATAAACTCTTGTTTAAATATTGTCTCTATCTTTATTACAAACCTACAAAGATGAAAAGAACACTAAAACTGCTTACTTTGCCTTCTGGAAGGTACCAAGGCCTGTGGCTAACTTGATTATCAAAAATCTTTTCCTTTCCCATACCAGTTCCATATTTTCTGGGGCAAAGCATAAAAACCTAATGATTCAGTTGTAGTTTGTCAGCTTCTAAAATTTCCCTAAGTTTTTCTTCTTAACTGGTTTGTTCCAGATTCTATGTCTCATGCTTATTAATAATACTTAAGTAATAAGTTCTATAGAAGACTCAATTTCTTCCATAGCTAATTCTACCAAGGAATCACTGTAAGTTTTATTCCTAAAATCATCTTTCATTAGGATTGTTATATTGTACCAGTTCTAGCCTTAACTGAGGGACCCTTAACAGCAAGGAATTCAAATATTAAGTCAAAGACTTAGACAAAAGTTGTGCAGCAAATTCCATCAAGGGCAGTGAAGGGTCAGGTCAGTCCAACTCATCCAAGCACTGTGATCTTTGTCAAGCAGCAGCTCCAAGAGGCTTGGTATTACCATCCTTCTCTATGTTTTGGAATGGTATACATATCCTGTGACATTATATGTTGGAAGTATGTGATTTGTTCTTTTATTTTGATTTTATAAGGGACTGCAGTTAAGAGATTGCATGAATCTCAGAAAAGACTTTGAACTTTGGACTTTTAAACATTGTTGAGACTATGAGAGGCTATGTGGACTTTTGAAGTTGGATTGAATGCATTTGCATTATGATATTGTTAAAAGCTTTTGGGGGACAGGGAGTGGAATGTGGTAGTTTGAATCTCATCAGTGCCCATAAGCTCATAGGGAATGGTACTGTTAGGAAGTGTGGCTTTGTTGGAGTGGATATGGCCTTATTGGAGGAAGTGTGTCATTGTGGAGGTAGGCTTTGAGGTTTCCTATGTTCAGGATACCACCCAATTTCTCTGTTGACTTCCTGTTGTCTTCTGATCAAAATGTAACCATAAACATATCTATCTATTTGCTGCTATTCTCCCCTCCATGTTCCCTGAAATGATGATAATGAATTTAGCCCCTGAAATTGTAAGCACACTGCCCCAATGAAATGTTTTCCTTATAAGAGTTTGAAGCATTTATCTAATTACTCTTTAGCAATAAAAAAATTGAAGTAAGCGCTGGGCAGCAGTGGTGCATGCCTTTAATCCCAGCACCCAGGAGGCAGACGCAGGCAGATCTCTCTCTGAGTTTAAGACCACGCTGGTATATAGAGCAAGATCCAGGACAGGCACCAAAGCTACACAGAGAAACCCTGTCCTGGACCACGCCCCCCACAAAAAAATGGAGTTAGATATCAGGGTAAGAGCCTGAAAATTCAGAGAAACAGGAGAGCAGCTACCAATCACCTCCTATCTCTTCCATACCTTCCTCCAAAAGGGCAGAAATCCTCTCTCAGCCCTGCTTTACTACTTTCTGTCTCCTGTTTATCTACAGTCCTCCATACTAATTTAACTTTGGTCAGCTAGTGACTAGCTCTATCCTCTGACTCCAAGCAAGCTTTATTTGTCAGAACACAAAACATTACACAAGAGTTGCCGTGGTCTTGGTGTCTCTTGACAGCAATAGAAATTATAACTAAGACAGTCCCAACGACTCATTCTTAATTAGATTGTGTTCATGATGCTTAGATTATATTTTTTTAGTTCTTTATACACTCTAGAAATTAATCTTTTCTCAGATGCACAACTGGTAAAAATTTTCTCCATTATTCTGGTTGTTTCTTCACACAAATGACAATGTCCTTAGCTGTACAGATGCTTTAGAGATTCATGGCCTCATTTGTCAGTTTTTCTTAATATCTGTACAGCTGATCCCTGTTCAGAAAGTCTTTCCTGTACTTATAAATTGAGATATAATCCATTTCTCCTCTAAAAGAATCAGGTTATCAGATCTGTGTTGAGGTTATTGATGTACTTGGAATTAGATTTTGTGCAGGGTGAGGGATAAGAATCTAGTTTCACTTTTCTACATGTAGCTATCTAGTTTGGTGAGCACAATTTGTTAAAGATATAGTCATGTTTTCAGTGTATATTTTTGGACCATTTGTCAACATCAGGTGGCTTTAGGGATGTGGACTTACGTCTTTGCCCTCTGTTCTACTGAGCTGTGTGTCTGTGTCTAGTACTATAGTTGTGTGGTATAACTTGAAATCAGGTATGCTGATACCTCCAGAAGTATTTTTTATTGTTCAGAATTGTTTTGATATCCTCGCTCTTTTATTTTCATATGAGGCTAAAATTTGTTTTTCAAAAGTGTTGAAGAATTGGCCTGAGAATTTGATAGGAATTTTACTGAATCTTTAGATTGCATTTGATAGGATGATCATTTTCACAATATCAATCCTAACCAATCCCTGAGCATCAGCAGTCTCTCTATTTCATGGTATCTTCTTGAATTTTTTATTTTAATGTCTTAACATTTTTACTGTAGAAATATTTTATTTCCCTAGTTAGATTTATCCTAAGATACTTTATTTTTGATATATAATTTTATGAGAGTCAACTCAGACCTTAACACTGTAGTATTAGTGATGGCAGTTATTGGTGCCTAGGTAAAAGAATTTTAAAACAGTATCTTAATAACAAAATTCTTCTCTTTTCTCTGCCTGATGTATAGAGAAAAGGATATCACAAATTTTAAATTTAAAAGACAAAGTGAAGGGTTAGGTGAAAGGGGTGGAGGAAGACTGAGATACATCATTTCTATACAGGTTGGATACATACTTTTTATTGCATGAAGATTCTAATAGATTCCCTATCTTCTGCATCCAGATAGAGTTGTGTGTGTGTGTGTGTGTGTGTGTGTGTGTGTGTGTGTGTGTGTGTGTGTGTGTAGAATAATTTTATAGGAAAGATGTCACCAGTATTAACACTTTAAAAGGTCCAACTTTTTTTTCTGTGCTATTAAGTTCTATTCCAAAAGGTGTTAAGTTCATTTTGCCTATTTGGGAAAAAGAAGAGGTAGAAAATATCTTGAGAAGTAGAATATTGTGATCATGAGGCCCCGGTGAAATGGGCCATATCCACTATAGTAATAGTGGAAATTATCATGCATTCCACAAATGGCAGTATTTATTATCAGCAAGAAGGTGAAGAAGAAATGTTTGTATGCTATTCTTGTCTGAATTGGGATGAAGGAGCATGCTTCTTTCTTTGCTAGAAACAAGTTGCTTCATGCAGAAACATTTTCCTGGAGATTGGTCTTTGAGATGCTGAACCTTTGCTGGAGGAGCATGTGCTCTGCTGTTTTGCATTGAAGTTGTTAGTCTTGCTCATCTTTGGCTAAGCTTCACTGTTTGTGGATACCAGATGTATTCTGCAGGTGTGATGGAAAATGGGGAACTTGACTACTTGCTATATTCTCACACAAATTTCATGTCTCCCTGAAGCAAAATTAGAATTTATAAACACTCCTGTTAACAACTGTCTTAATTAAATGCACATATAGGATTATTAATTAAAGATGACATTTATAAAAGAAGGCTTAAAACTCTTTGATTTTTGTTCAGTGGTAACTGCCTTATGCATATGGCTATAATTCTACAATCTGATGAATTTGTGTTTGATGCTATCTGTATTATTTATTTTTCTGTTGCTGTGGTAAGATGCTATGACCAAATTAACTTATAGAATGAAGAATCCAGCTACTTTTCTTATATCTCCCCAGACTTCATTGCTCACAGTGAACTGGACCCTCTTACACCAATCATCAATCAAAAAAAAAAAAATGCTTCACGTATACACCCTAACGCCAATCTGATGGAAATAATGCATCAGTTGAGCTTTTCCTCTTCTCAAGTATGTCTCAGTTTGGAACAAATTGATAAGAATAACCAGCACACTATTCAAACATATTTGCTTAATGATGGAGAAGCAAACGGAACCGTTTTCAACAGACACATTTGTAATGCTTTCAAATAGTTTAATCCATGAACTGTTTTGTGTGTTTTTAGTTTATTTCAAAGGTTCATATTTCCTTAATTTTGTTTTTAAATCTGATGAGAGATACTATATGTTGAAAAGGTTTAATTTCGTCCCCTTGAGCTTCACATTCTAATACCAACCACTTCTTAAAGAATTATATTTTCATCTGCTTTGAATACATGGTTTAGGAATCAGTATAATAAATGTAGACATTTATGAGTCAGTCCTCTTTGGCATCTAAGTCATATCTTGTAGATTTTTAACCACTGTTTCATTTATGGTTGGAAATAATTTACTTATCAGAGTAAGACTAATGAGAAGCTGGTATAAGTTTTCCTCTTTTTCACCAGTTAGTAGCACTTTTGTGCATATTTGCAGATCTGCCCTTGAGCTGGGCAAGTTTGTTTGTATTATATGCACTGGTGACAGCTAAGAAAAATGTAGCACTCTGATTACTCTTCTTTTTTTGTTTTCTGAAGTATTCTGTATAAACTAAATAGGCTGCCCATCATTATGACACTTATTTGTACACTTGAGTTTACTATATGTTGCTTGAAAAGACTGTGGGGCCGGTGCATCTCACCCCGTCTTGATGGTGTAAGGCTTTCTCACATAAAGAGTGGGTAACTTAGACAAGTCCCTAAGCAAGAATTTTACATGGACAATTGCTTTAATAAAAATATTTATGGAAAATGCAGGATCATTATCAACAGTGTGTAAAATGGTAAAAGTAAAGTATTTCTTTGACATATGCCAATATTCTTAGGACATATATTTTCTGATCATTCAGGAAAGTTTTTTTTTTATTTTTCTCTCATATAATACACCCCAACTGCAGCCTTTCCTCCATCCATTCCTCTCAATTCTCCCCACCCCCACCTCCTTTCTCTATCAGATCTACTGCTCCTTCATTTCCCTTTGGAAAAGAGCAGGCCTCCCAGGAATATCAACTGAACACCAACATAATAACATGCAATAAGACTGTGCACAAATTCACATAGCAAAGTTGGACGAGATAATCCTGTAGGAGGAAAGGGACTCAAGAATGGGCAAAAGAGGCAGAGACACCCCAGCTCCACTGTTAGGAGTCCCACAAAAATCCCAAGCTAAACAACCACAGCATGTATGCAGAGGACCTAGCGCAGACCCAGGAAAACTTTGTGATTGCTGCTTTAGTCTCTGTTCACCCCTATGAGCCCTGCTTAGTTGATTTTGTGGGCCGTGTTCCTGCAGTCTCCTTGACCCCCCTGGCCCATACAACCCTTCCTTCTCTTCTTCCATAGGGGTCCCCAAGCTCTGCCTAAAGTTTGGTTGTGAGTCTCTGCATCTGCTCCCATCAGCTTCTCAAGGAAGCCTCTCTGATGATGATTGGACTAGACACCTGTCTATGAGTATAGCAGAATATCATGAAGAATCATTTCATCAACTTTTTTGTTTGTTTGTTTTTGTTTTTGTCAATAGTGTTTGATTTTGCTCTAGGTCTCTGGGCCATCTGGTTTCTGGTTCCTGGCCATCCAGGCAGTGTCAGGCATGGGCTCCTTCTGTGTGGGCCTCCTTAGACCAGTCATCGGTTGGCCACTCCCACAGGCTCCATTGCCCCAGCACATCTTACAGGCAGCACAGGTTGTAGGTTGAAGGTTTTGTGGCCGGATTGGTATCCCAGTCCCACCACAGGAAGGAAGCCTTTCCTGGTTACAGAAGATGGCTGGCTCATAGTCTGTATCCTCCATTACTAGGAGTCCTCTCTAGAATAATCTTCAATGAGAAAATCTAAAGGTTATCAACGTGTTTCAAGGAAGATTAATACAGTATGAGCTTAATTTTTTTCTTATCTACATTGACTTAATTTTCTGTAATTAGCAGCAAAAAAAGCTTTATATGTGTGAAGTATGAAGTCTGTTCATCTTATCACAGAAACTCACTTTGATTTCCCATCTGTCTTGAGAGTACGATTTTAACTATTTAAATTCACTCTATAGGTAATATCACAGCACAAGGTAATTAAGGAGACAGAATGCTCACTGACTTAATTATTGCTACAGACACACACAATAATCAATTCATTAAACACAGGTACATTTTACATTTGAAAAAGTTGTCAAATCATTTCTTTATTCTTTTATTAATATATATAACATATATTATATATTTATGCACATATGTTTTCGCATGCATATTCTGTCATCTCCTCTCCATTTCAATATTATCTAATATTATATAATATTTCTTTGTTTGAAAAGGAACTGTGTACATTTGAGTAAAATAATTGAGTTTTTCCTTTGGATAGTTACATTGCATGACAATGTTTAAATAAGTTTTCTTTGTTGTGTACATACTTCTGTTATGAATTAGAAAGTTACATATCTAGAAAGTTTGATTTCTGTAGTCTATATCTTGACAAGTAAAATAAGAACACATAGCTCTATTCCTTCAGTCTTATTCAAACATTTCATGGCTGCTACACACAAAGTCTCTTTGAAAATTACCTGGAGTTTCTTATTCTGATATAAATACACACACATAATAATTAGTGTTTTAATGAGAAAACTGAAGTGGAACTTAAATATAAATGGACTTTAAAATGATATGTTTGAAAACTAAAGTATTTATCTACTAATAAATTATCATTTTGCTCATAATTTTATTTTCTAAATTGCTTAATAACTTTTTTCCATACTTGATGTGTAATAATAAGCTTTGACAATGCTAATGATGTATTTTATATAATGTTGTAGGAAATTTCTTAAATATCACTTCATACTCTCAAATTATCTAAACAGGGAAAAAGTATTAGATGCTCTGAGTTTCTAATGTTACAAGAAAATGCTCATTTTATTGACTTTTTGTTATTTCTCTCCTTGAAAGACATAATAACCAATTCAAGTCAGAACGATATAAATTCCTTTGAGATGCCTTTTCATCCATTTATTTTCTGTTCTTCTGAGCAAAAATATTACTGAAGTACATCTGTCTCATTAATCTGCCTACTTTTGCTCATCTGAAGTATTAAAAGTCACATCCCATCAACTTTTATCCCTGGTTGGAAATAGTTTACTTAGTATATTAAGACAAAACCATTGATGGCAGTAACAGACGTCTCAGCCATGTTGTGAATGGAATGAGAAAACACAGGTCTGCAAATCAGGCTCAAAACTACCACAAAGAAAATAATTGCTTCCTGGCTCATGTCAAACAGCAGTCTACATACAAATATCTACTCATGGCACTAGAGAGATGGTTTGGTGCTTAAGAGCTCAAATTGATTTTGAAGAGACCCAAGTACAGTTTTTAGCACTCTCACATCAGAAGGCTTAAACAACCTGCATCTCCAGCTCCTGAAGATCTCATGCCTCTAAGCTCCTTGGCCACTGTACTCATGTGTACATACCCTATACAGACACATACACAAACTTCAACATTAAAATACGTGCACTCATTTTGAGATTACACTCAGTTGAAGCTTTTCTAAGAAACCTCTTATTAATTACTGACATCACACAAGACAAACAAACTATCTACCCTATTTTGCAGATGAGATTAGAAATGTGAGGTGCTAGTCCTTATTTATTCCTGGCTAGTAGCAGTACATGGGTCAATCTCTTACCTTGGGCACTCCCAGAAGTCCATCCTGTTTACCAGAGTTGAGTTCATTTCTTGGGTTCATCAATATGATTTTTTTTCTAATTCTGATGTCCATGAATTTCTTATATTATAAAATAGTAAATGCATTTTGTGTTGGTTTTATTGTCTTTAATCTTAAAATTATGTATGTCTTCATGTTCATAGTACTACAAAAATGATTGTGATGTTTAGAAAGATATCTAACTGAATTATTTATATATGCCATGCTATTTTCCTGTGGTCAGAATTTACATTTGTTCTTCATTGTTGTCCATTCCCTTCTTCTGCTTGTGGAATAATGAAAATGATATAAATTGCACAAGGGGTCAAATTAAAGTTTTCTTCAGGTACTACATTTCTCCTTTATTGATCCTTTTTTATTTTTTAATTCAAAGTAACGTCACTGTTCTGTCTCAAGTTCATGACCCTTGAAAACAAAACATGATGCAATCCTAAAGTCATGAACTGGGCATTTCTCCTGCACCTCCCATTTAAGACTGTAGGATACATACATGCAGATCTCGGCAATACATGTCTCACATGATTATAGAAGATGGGCAAGGGACACACACTAAGAAGCAGAGGCTCAGTGATAAACACACTGTTCCTGTACTCACTTAAGCACATTAATGTGGTATTGTGTTCCCCCAAATATTGTGCATGCTAATAAACTTATCTGGGGTCAGAGACAGAGCAGCCACAATATTAAACATAAAGGATAGTCAGTGGTAGCACACGCCTTTAATCTTAGCATTCCAGAGGCAGAAATCCATGTGTTCAAGGATACAGACAGGCATAGTGACTCATCATGCCTTTAATCCCAGAAAGCAAGCCTTTAATCCCAGGGAGTGGTGGTAGAAAGCAGAAAGGTATAAAAGGCATGAGGACCAGAAACTAGAAGCATTTGTCTGGTTAAGCATTTGGCTGGTTAAGCTTTAAGGCTTCTAGCAGCACAGTTCAGCTGAGAGCCATTCGGATATGAGGACACAGAGACTTCCAGTCTGAGGAGACAAGACCAGCTGAGGATCCGGCGAGGTGAGGTAGCTGTGGCTTGTTCTGTCTCTCTGATCTACCAGCATTGACCCCAATAACTGGCCTCAGGTTTGATTTTATTAATAAGAACTTTTAAGATTCATGCTACACATTAAGTCAATGTTTTTCATCCTTGTACTCACCTCAACATAAGAAGCGTCCTTCTTACCATGGCATTTCACTCTTTGTAATAGTCAATGCTTAGTGCACAGCAAACCTCACACTTGTTTCTTGGGGGAAATCAAAGGAAGTCCAGGTTAAGTATATATTTGAATAGAATGCTAATCTACAGTATAACTATCTGATTCAGCCCAGTTAAGTCAAGGCTACTAGCATGGTAAAACAATAGATTTCATTTTTTTGTTTGTTTGTTTTTTTTGTTGTTGTTTGTTTTGTTTTTTGAGACAGGGTTTCTCTGTGTAGCTTTGCGCCTTTCCTGAAACTCGCTCTGTAGACCAGGCTGGCCTCAAACTCACAGAGATCCACTTGCCTCTGCCTCCTGAGTGCTGGGATTAAAGGCATGTGCCACCACCGCCCAGCTTAGATTTCATTCTTGAAAGAACAGCCAACACATCTGAGCAGCTGGTAACAATGTGCACACCACCCATATGTCCCATAATGCTACTCTTCCTTACACTGCAGTTATCAACTTAAAATTTTAAAGTTATTTTCAGGGAAAGGCTTTGCTACCGATGAGGGTGTGGACAAAAAGAAAACAGCAGTAACTTCCAGTTCCTTTCTTTCTTCTAGAGGACTTCAGCTTCATTATAAATGCAGATATAAGAACCCAGAGGAGGATTTTCGGTAACATCAGCAGTTAAAACAGCTGCTTACTGTGCTCACAGCATTTTGAGATGTGGACAGAATAAAACAGAACTATATTAACAATTCAAAATGATGAAAATAATTTTATTATTCTAGTATGTCTCATCCTCTCTTCTCTCTCTCTCTCTCTCTCTCTCTCTCTCTCTCTCTCTCTCTCTCTCTCTCTCTCTCCCTGTGTGTGTGTGTGTGTGTGTGTGCATGGAGAGAAATAGTCTTCCAACACCCAACACCAAAGACCACTGATGCAGATACTCCAAAGGTTCCTGTGCCTTCATGAGAACCTATGTTCCTGATTTTCCATGGTCATACTCACATTTGAAGGCTATTTCTAACAAAGCTGGGCCCTACTTTTTTCCTTTACATGCCTTATCTAGGAGACTTTAGAGAGTGGTTTACAATGATAGAGGATTGTGTGTTCCAGAAAAGCCTGCTAGTGTATCTTATGTCCGACTCATGAGTGAAGTGATCTGAATCCAACACAATCTTGGAGCTCCAGTTTTCCTGTCTAGAAAAGTGACACAACACTAAATTTATCCCCTTGTTATGATTAAATGGCATAGCACCTTGGTCCTTTGCCAGACATAAACCACTGTATCCTACGTTGTAGGAAGCAGAGCCATCCTGGTTATTCCCTCATTGGTGGGCTGTTGAGCCCGAAAGCCTCTGCCATTTTATTTCTCTTTTAACCAAAAGCACCAGGGCTTAAGGGGATCCCTGTGAACTTATAAATATGTCATATTAGGAAATATATTGCATAATTGTCCCTGTAGTCTATCCAGCTAACTGAGTTTTATGGTTCACTGTGAAAATGTATTATTGGCAGTAATAAAAAAAGAAAAGAAAGCAATAAACTACTGATTCATGGAACAACATGGGTGAACTAGCACATTATGCTGACTGATGTAAACAAAGGTCATACTCCATGAATATGCATAGAATAAAAAAGAACTAAATGCATAGTTCAAAATTTCACAGTTTTCCGTCTATCTTTTGTGATTTCACACAGGTCAGACAACTGGCTAGACCATATAACTGGAGATACTGGAGCCGGACAATGCTGAAGGCAGGAACCACACCTTGAAAACCTTGCTTAGTTTTTCATATTTCCTTAACAAGGGCACAAGGGGACTTCTAGGTGATAAAATAGTCTCTCTTCAAAAAGGTGTAAGTTATGCTATCACATGTATTTTTCAAAACTGGGAGATACTTAAAATCTGGGCAGTTCACTCTATGAACTATATTTTAATATAGAATATCATCTGATGTCATTGAGGTATTTCCATTGTACTCATCTTTATGAATGTGTGCTGGAATGTTCACAGATGGAAAAATGTGTAAAGCTTAAACCTCAATAAGGAGAGGAAGTGTTAGTTACAAAGTAGCCACACTAATGGCACAAAATCATGCTTTGAAAAATTGTGGAAGCCAGTGATATTCATGTGGGAGTCTTGTTCACACCACTCTGTATAGTTTGATCATTTTACGTAACAAAATTTCAGAGGAGTGGCAATTTATTTTCATCACAGTTTATTTTCCCTTTTATGAAAGAAAATTGAGGAAAAACAGAACACAACTTGGTCAAGTTCTGAGAGCCAGAGAACCAGCTCCTAGGTTCAACCAAAATAGGCCTGTGCAGAAGTCACCCTAAAGAGACATGTGTGTCCTTTCATCTGGCTTCAGACTATTGAACAATAGACCCCAAGAAATTGAAATTGAAAAGGAATTTGCTGGGGGAAGGAAAAGGTTGAAGCACTGTGCCCAATATAGGGTCAGCATGTCTCCTAGGAAGAAGTTTCAGAGTCCACACAAACCAGACACCTTGTAGAAGAGACAGGAGCATGGACAACTGTGATGGCTGGAACCACACTTTGACCAGGATTGCTTAGTTATACAGATTTCCTGCCATCTGTTTAAACCTGAACCTCATATTAGGTCCCCAAAGATGAACTTGGGGGCACTGGACCTCTTTGCTCTTCTTCTCAATGTGGACACATTGACTAACTCCCTGCCCCCCACACTGTACAATTTATATGTCTCTTTAGCTGGCCTGTTGAGGACAGATGTCCTAACCTGCTTCATTAGGGATACCAAGGCCCAGGATCTGACCTTATCTACTTCAGGAACACCACTTTCTTCCTCTAATTTCAAGTAAACACAATATTTGCGACCACTGCGTGGGAAGGTTGATTTATAAAAGGAAGCCAAGCATGCGTGGGGTGCTGAAGCAATGAATTTCGGTCACGTGGCTTCTACTCAGCATATGTGGTTCTACCTGCCTCCTCTCTATAGGGTTCAAAAATTAACTGCTTTCCCCCTTTCCCCTCCTTTCAAAATGTCTTTCAGATTTCAACTTAATTATTTATTTGTTATTCAGAATTCGGAAGTCAAACTAGTGCAAAGATCAGAGAAAGCTTTTTTCCTTCTACAACACTTTTTTTTTTTTTTAATACAGCAAAAGCTTGATTTTGCTTTCAGTGTCCAACACAAGTTCAGAACACAAGAAAGGGAAGCAACAACATCGTCCCGCGGGGGGGGAGGAGCTTAGTTCTCCGCTCTAGTCAGCAATGGGAACCTAGGTATTCTGCTCAGCTCGGAAAGAAGTGGAGATGTGTTAAGCAACACAAAGACTGTCTGGGAGCGTGTGCATCTGCGTGTGTCCTGGGGCTGGGAGAAGGGTTTGTCAGCTGGAGCTCCAAGCAGCCAGAAGTCGGAAAGGTAAGAGGTGTGCAAAATCTGCCTATCCCTGGGGGCGGAGGAAGAAACTGCCTCTGAAGGTCCCGGAGGGTGAATCCCACAGGCGTTATCTCCCAAGCTTGTATGTGGATCTCTACAGTAAGCCACATTTCAAGAGCCAAAACAACTCTAGGCAGCTGGTTTTCGACGGTTGGGGGATATTTATTCCTTGCTCCACAGATGGGGAAAAAAAAAAAAAAATCAGCGCCTGGCAGCTGCTGATTGGTGGAAAAGAAAATGGTGATAGTGGAGTCGGAAAGAGGATTTGCTGAGGCTCCCCTTGCCTTCTCGACCTGTAACTCTTCCTTAGTCGTCTCCTCTTCACATTCAAAACCCTTTGAGGTCCTTGCAGGCTTAAAAACAAATGGAAATCTCAGACTGTGTGAACAAAAGCAACCCAAAGGGTGTGTACTCCCTCCCCTGGGTCTGGCTCCGCACACAGGCAGCCTCAGGCGGTCCGCGTCCCAGCTCATCCCAGAGGAGGGTCGCCGAGAGGAACCTGGAACAGGCGGAGGCAGGGAAGGGGGGTGATGGGCAGGACAGACATCAGCCCAAGTTCACCCTCGATAGAGCCCAGGGTCCCTGAACTTGAGGTGGAGCTCAGGCCACGCTCTCTTCCCTCCTCCTGGGGAGCACGCTCCTCGTACCCACAGCCCTCCCGCGTCTCCATCCCATCCCTCCCCAGGAAAGGGGCGAAGGCACGAGGCAGGCGAGGGGCGGGGAGAGGCGCTGACAAATCAGCTGCGGGGGCGACGTGGAGGAGCCCGGGAGCCAGAGCGCCCAGCAGCAGACGGCAGGAGACCAGCAGGTGCTGCCCCTGCCCCTCCGTCCAGAGCCTTCCTTTCACTGCCATTGAATTTAAAATCAGGGGTTCGTTAGAAAGAGGAGGAATCGGAATTGTGCGGAAGCCAAGGGCGCCGGTAAGTACCTGTAGATCTCACAGCTCTGGGGATCCCGGAGAGCCCTGGCTAAGGGGAGTCTGGACGCCTGGAGGAGATCAGCCAAGGCTACCTCGGCGGTGGGAACGCGGCCAGCGCGAGGAAAGTACATTACTTGGCTTTCTTCCGGCTGGAGACCGGCCCTTCCATCCCCGCAAAGCCCAAGGGAAAGGCCAGGCTGCCTGTGGCATCTGCTTTTTCGAGAGGAAACACTAGGGTGTTTCGTGCTGGGTCCTGGGTCCTGGAAGCTGGGTGCTGTGCGTTGGGAGAAACATGAGCATCTAACTTTCACCCCCCACCCCGGGAGCGTTCTAGCTTTTATCTGTGGAGTAAGGAGGCTGCATTTGGCCAGTGATTGATAGACGTGCCGAGGACACTTGGCAACAGGTGATAAGGGGTTAATGAGCCCGGGGTGCGTGGTCTTCTAGCAGATTCCAGTTGAGGACAGTGCCCCTAGGGTGAGTGGCGCCGAAGTGAGACTGCTTAAGTGTATGGACAGCGCCTGCTCCGGGCAGATAGCAGACTGGAGAGCTGGTGGTGGGTGGAAGGTCTTGCTAGATTAGAAAGGCTGGGCTGCTGGCAGTTGGCCCACTGTTCCCTTCATCTTGAAGTGAGCAGTTCGCCTCCCTCTGCTCCCCAAAGACTAACCAGTTAGTAACCCCCTCTGGATCCTTTTGACTCTTGCCTCGGACTTCAGCTTTCCCCCAACCCTCACCCCCCCCCCCCAACACCATCTTGTTTTCTAGATAGGCTTTTTACTTAGAATGCCGCCTCTGGGACACGGAGATTTGATGGGTTAGAGGTCATTCATCTTCCAATGTAACTCCACTCCTCAACTGCTGTAAGAACTGCCAGGTGATCCATCTGGATCTCTCCCATCCTTAAGTCACTTGACTTTTCTTAGATTTGAGTGAAACGGCTGACAAGTAACACCATTCCCAGTCCTAAAAAACAAAACAAAACAAAAATCAAACAAACAAAAACAAACAAAAAAAAAAAACCCAAAACCAAAAAACAAATGTAAGTGTACTTACACAGGTATGGGGGAGGGGGTGGTCCCTATTGATTTTTCAGTGATTTCTTTCTCATTTTTTTTTTATTCTTCCCACTCTAGCTGCTTTAATCTTGTTTTCTTTTGCCCAAATTTTTAATTGAAAATGTATTGTGTATTTTCTAGTGTGGAGGAAGATACATCTTTAAACCATGGATGTGTTCATGAAAGGACTTTCCAAGGCCAAGGAAGGAGTTGTGGCTGCTGCTGAAAAAACCAAGCAGGGTGTGGCAGAAGCAGCAGGAAAGACAAAAGAGGGAGTCCTCTATGTAGGTAGGTAGTGACATTGTGACCGATGAGCTGGGATGGCTAATAACTCAGTGCCGGTGTGTGGTGTCAGATTCATGTACATCACTGCGTCTCAGGAGTGTGACAGGTATGTGGAGGTGAGAGAATGTGAACCTGCTGATTAGATCTCAGAAACAAATGGGAACAATGTTTTCTTTCCTTAGAGTACTTAATTTTGTTACTTAGGGTTTTTATTTCAGTTTTCAATGTTCCTGTGTGTGATTACATTGGAATTTTTAGAGCTGGAAACCCATGAAAAAATAGCTAAGACTATGCTCATGAATCAAACCCTTTCACAGCACCAAGCATGGTGACTCCTGCCTGCAATCCCAACATTGGGGAAGTGAAGGCCCAAGGATCAGGGGTTGAAGGTCATCTTCAGGTACATAGTGAAGTCAGGGTCAGTCTGGGCTGTGTGAAATCCTATCACAAAAGAAAACAAGGAGCCCCAAAGACTCATGGGGCTTTGGCTTCTTTCATCATCATTGAAGATAATACCTCCTAATTTAAATGAACTATAATTTTAAAATAAGACTTTAGTGTGACTGTATTTAATATCTGTGAAAATACACCTACTTTGGCTTCCACATAGAGAAAAGGAAAATGTCTTCAGTGGATCTCCCTTTAGAGATGGAGCTCAAGGAACCTCAGAAGTTTGTGTGTGTGTGTGTGTGTGTGTGTGTGTGTGTGTGTGTGTGTATGTAGTCACCTGCCAGGAACAATAAGAGGTTGGCACTTGGTGCCTTTTGTGCCTAAGTGTATACCTTGAAACAGAGGTCAACACTCTCTCTTCTGTGTCTTCCCCTGCGGTAAATTGGGTGCAATCTTAGACACACTTCCAATACTTTGGGGGAAGGAAATGACACACATGTACACACGTTCATCTGCAGCAGGGAGACAGGTGCACCCGGGAGCCCAGATGTGTGACCCACCTGCCCCTCTTGGTGTCTCTGAGCTTTCGCGCACCTTCTCTGGGGACATCTATCTTGGTAGAAGGCCCACGGTCAGCATTCAAATGGGTCAATGTTCAAATGGAGATGGAGCAGACCAGGTGGCAGAAATGCCAGTGAGGCCACACTGAGAAGTGTCAAGAGAAGGGAGCTGTGCTGAGCCTCCAGCAGATTGGTGGGGAAGTTTACACTTGGGAACACTTTTATGAATGCTTCTCCTCAAAGTCTCTAGCAGATCACCTTTGCTCATTCTCCATACATTATTTTTATGCTGACTTCACTCTTTTTCTACCTTGAAACATTTTTTCAGAAAGTCTTGAAATGAATATTACAAGAGAAAGGTGTGAGTTAAGTGCTTCTTTTGTGAACAGTGAAGTATAATGTTTTAGATAGAATTCAAAATATGAAATCAGTTATTTGTAGATTTTTTTGGGGGGGGCTCAAGGCTCCCACATTCAACCATTATAGGCTCGTGACTAAATTTTTTACTTTTTACTTTAGTTACTTAATAAATACATCTTTCTTCCTTTTAGACTAATAATTTTCTTTTTTTTGTTATTGTTTTTGTTTTTTCTCTTTTGATGCTTTTTTTTTGAGACAGGGTTTCTCTTTGTAGCTCTGACTGTCATGAAGCTTGCTTTATAGACCAGGTTGGCCTCAAACTCACAGAGATCTGGCTGCCTCTGCCTCCCAAGTGTTGGGATTAAAGGCATGTGCCACCATTGTTTGGCTGGACCATTAATTTTAAGGGAATCTAGAAGTTTATTACTCTATCCAGATAATAAACAGAGTTTATCAAGTAGAACACCTATGTATTTTATTGTTAATTGTTGATTGCATTTTTCAAAGATTCATTCTGTTGTTTGCTGTGAGGCAATTATATAGAAAGTGTAATTTTTCAATATGTCTAATGCTATTAAAATTATCAACATCTGTTATTGCATTTAACACATATAATTAATCAATTGCTGATTATGTTCTGGAGTCTAATTAAAAGCTTAACACATGCATAGAATTTAGGATGAAAAGTGAGGTGCGAAGATAAGAATTATAGTTCAGACTTTGGTCAACTTTTGTTAACGTTCAAACTTATTTTAGCAAATATGTTTCATATAATCAGCTCTGCTGTTGAAGTGTGAAAATAACCATATGAAGTAACCAGTGTGGCACTGTTTCTGTTTTTTATTTACCCAAATGATAAGCTGGAGTTAACTCGGAGGCTATGGAAAAGTGAAAGGAAATTGGGCAATGGCCTTATTAGCATAAAAACCTAAATTTAATCCAAGCTACATAACTTCTACCTTTAGGATCTTAAGGAGGTCACTTAATATCTCTGGACTTCCTTCCCTTTTCCACAAACATCTAGTTCAGATAAATGCAATTGCTTTGTAGAGCTTTTGTGGAAATGTGTTAACTGAGTGAACTTCCATATTTAGGAACTTTGACTTTTATCAGGTAAGCTGTTCAACTCAACAATTACTTTACCAACATGAATTCTTCTTATTTTTTCATCTAATATATAAAACTATTACCAATAATTAGCCTGAAGGCTTAGAAATAATCTGGGCTGGAATTATGGCTCAGTGGCACAATGATTATCTGTGTGCATGTAACAAACACTGGGTTAGATCTCTATACCAGAAAATCAAAAGATTAAAAAAAAAAGATTAGAAGTAATCAAAGAAAAACTTAAATTTCACTAATGGCTGAAAGGGCTCGGCAGACGCCTCATCTCATCCCCGTATAACAAGTGCTTTGGACAGCTGCCTTTTAAGTTATTGAAGAACTAGCTGCCACAGTAGCCAATGTGCTGTTTCCCTTTGTGATAGTTGTATGAAAATTTCGATTAACATATTTCAGTTTTATAAACAACAATCTCAATCACAGGACATATAGTCATAAATCAAGATTAAAGTCAAATTTTTTCTTCCCATAATGTTAGTTTTGTAGCATTAATTTGAAGAATAATCACCCTCAAATTCTGTTTTACTGCTTGGTGAGCGGCTGTGGCCACGTATCCAACTCTTAAGTCTCACATGTGAGGCTTATTACAGGCGGGGAGAGAGTCAACATAGGAAACAATGTTACAGCAGGGTCCTCACAGCCCTCCCTCTCCAGTCTACACCCTTGTGACATCTGAAAAAACAAGACAAGATTGGGGGCAGGGCACCTCATCTTAGAGAAGCCATCCTCTGTGTCGTCCCCCAGCTTTCATGTCTTGCTTCTCACTTGCCACTTGCCACCTACTTTTTAGCTATATATTATCACCTGCAAACTGAAGGTAACTTATCATTTATAGCTTAACTGATAACTATGAAAACAAAGATGAGGTATTGTTTTGAGACACAGCAGCTTCAACAGAGTCTCATTTGTCTTCCGTTAAAAAGGCATTCCATGATTTATCAAATGTCAACTTCTCCCTACTGCTGAGGCGGAGCAGATAGACTTGGGTGAGCAGTGAGCACGTCTTTCTGTTAGTCATGGTCTGAAAGGCTGTAGTGAAGGGGAAGGATACAGAAGAGAAGCCTTCCCTTGCACAAGCTGCATGACTACTTGTGCAGTCTACTCAGCTTCCAGTTGTGACTTTAATAGCACCCACCCCGAAGAACACAATTTAAATATCTGTTACTGCAGTGCATAAATTAAGAGCAAATTTGCAAGGTACAAACTTTACTGCTCGCTCTTCACCCTCAAAATCATCACACAAAGAACCAAGGCCTATTATAATAGGTGACTAAGTTAAATCACTTCATTCGGAATTTGTTGGTGGGTTGCCACTTTCCATCTGTTACACAATTCTCACGAACAGCAACACCTGTGGGTGTGTTGTCTGCTGTCCCCTGGCAAGGAACCTATGTGATATTTTACAGAAATGCATTCCAGAAAAAGAAAACTGACCAGCAGAGGTGAAAGCGTATCAAAGCAACAAAGTAAAAAATGCTGCCAGTAATTGCTTTGTAGAAGAAGCAGTTCACTATTCAGATTGCAGAAATGTACAACTGAATTTTAAATAATTTTGGAATTAGCAATTACTTCATATTCTGGTTAGTGTTTGTCAATTTAACAAAGAATAGAGATAGCAGATGTGGTCTTTTTTTTTTTTTTTTTTTTCAGTCCTAGATAGTATACATGCAGTTAAAGGTCTGGAGGTGAATGCGTAAGCATACACTGAGAATGTGATATACCAGAAGCTATTGCCTCAAAGGAAGTATTGCCATCTCAATCCCATGCTAAAGGAACTGTCAGGGACAGATCATGACATGAAGAAGCGTTGTGGTAGTTTGAATGAGAATGCTACCCAGAGGTTCATGAGCTTAGTCCCAACTAATGGAACTGTTTAGGAAGGATTATGAGGTGTGGCCTTGTTGGAGAAGGTGTGTCACAGGGGCAGGCTATGAAGCTTCAAATGCCACCCATCATTCCCAGTGTGCTCCTGGTCTGCTGATTTTGGATCAAGATGCAAGCTCTCAGTTGTTCCTGCTGCCCTGCAGTCCCTCTGCCAATGTGGACTCTAATCCACACATAGGATGAAAGAGATACCCACTCCATAAGGCATATGCAATAAGAAGAAGGCAAGCACTGTTGAAACTACTTAATACGTTTTATTTTTTGCAAAAAATAAAAATTTTAATCTACAAAATGTAAGGTAAATATTAGTTTTAATATTTTATCATTTCCCAACATACGTAGAAATGGCTGAGAGCATTTAATAATTTGAATAATAGCCCCGAGCCTTCCCTTGCTTATGCAGTTTACCCATTCATTATTAGGTCATGTTCTCTGCACCAGCTCTAGAGTGCCTTGCAAAATGAACAGTGCCTGTGAAATACACATAGACAGCACACATGTAAAACACTGGGGCATGCCCATTCATGCCAGCTAGTATGCCCTTCACTCTGTTCTCCTAGTTTGGTGATCTATCTTCTGGTTTCAGCTCCAGTTCTTCCTTTGTAAGTGTTGTGTGTGTAAGAACCAGAGCTCTCATCAAGTCTGGGGCTTTACTTGAACTATTTCTTGTGATTCTTTTACTAATGATGCAGATTTGATTATTCTTTAGTGAAGTGAGTGTTGAAACCTGGACTCTGTATTGGGGGTCTTTATTTTCAAGATGAAAGTTCCTACATATGCTTTTTTTTGAAGTAGGGAGTTGAATTGACCCCTTTTAAAATATAATTTTAAATATGATATATACAAATTTCACTTGAGGCTATGCTTATATTTGTTCAAAAATATTTTCTAAATGCTTTCACATACTTTTGTACATCTAATTAGATTATTTTATTGATCATATTATTCAGATTGTAGGAATGCACACCTGAAATTTAAACAATTTTGGAATTAGAAATCACATCATATGCTAGTTAGTGTTTGTCAATGTGACATGAGGTAGAAATACCTGGGAAAAGGATATATCACCTGAGGAAGTACCTTCATTAGATGGACCTGTGAGATTTTTGTGAGGGTATTTTCTTGATGACTAACTGATGAAGGAGGGCCCAGCCCATTGTGAGTGGCAGCACCACCCCTGGGCAGGTGGTCCTGGGTGCTATAAGAAAACAGGCATGGAGAGGAAGCCAGTAAGCATTGTTCCTCCAAGGCCTCTGAATCAGTTCCTGCCTCCAGGTTCTTGCCATGCTTGAGTTTCTACTTTTGGTTTCCCTAGATGATGCACTTCTAAACTGCAAGCTGAAATAAACACCCCCTTTCCACATGTTGCATTTGGCCATAGTGTTTATTCCAAAACAGAAGAATTTGATTTGTACAAGAATCACAGAGTTCATTACAAATGTTAATATCTGTACTTTATATTTACTCTGCACTTGGCTTCTAGGAAGATATATTTATGATATGGTTTTGTTCTAGTTTTTTTTTCTAATTATTTCCTATACACTTAGCCAGAATTTTTTTTCTAAATAGTGCTTTTTAAAAATACAAATTGTTAGATTTTTTCCATGCACAGACCTAAATCTTTTTCAGTCTGTATGTCCTTATTTTCTCTTATCCTTCACATTCTTCTCTGTCTAGATAGTATTATGATAGTCAATGTTCCTCTCTCCCCATCTTTCTTCTTTTCTTCTTTGTTGTCTTGTTAATGCTGAGGATCAAATCCAGGGCCTTGGACGTCTGGAAACATTTGTGTACCAAGAATTATGTCTTCAGCCCTATAGGATAACTTGCACTTAAAATTTGTATTGTGTGTGTGTGTATATATATATATATATATATATATATATATATATATATATATATATGTGCGTGTGTGTGTATTTATATTGTATATATGTGTATATATAAATTGTGGATATTAATTGCACAAAGTGAGAGGTTTCATTATGATTCTCCCACACATGCATTTATTATACAGGGGTTGTATACACCCTTCTATTGCTCAGTTTTTTTTATTGTTTGTAGAGACAATCCTTTTAATATTCCTTTGTTATTACTGCTGTTTTATTTTCATTGTGTATACTCATTGTTCATGGTACTGTTCCATAAGGATATTTTAATATAAGTATGTACAATATAATTATTCACAATGCATATATTCACTTTGACTCTAAACCCTCCTCTACTATTCTTTCTCTCCCTTGCCCTTCTTTTCCACATCTTTAGTAGTGTTCTGTTACTTTTGCATTCCTTTTTTAATCACTCTATATTGCACATGAGAGAAAAAAATGATGCCATATTTATCTTTGTGAGCTGGCTCATTTCACTTAACATAATGACCCATCCATTTTCCTACACATATCATCATTTCATTCTTCATTATGACTGAGTAAAAATGAATTATGAATTGTGCATGGAGAATTCTCTGCCACTTCTGTGTAAATACCAGAGCCAGCATACAATAATGATATACTGCATACCCATGTTTATTTGTCCATTCAACCCTGGAACATTGTGAAATCAGCCCAGCTACTCAGCTACTCACCAATGGATGAATGGAAGAAGAGACTCTGGTATATATATATATATATATATATATACCAATTTTTCAAATCAACCTCAAATCTCCAGAAATCATTAATTCAAAAGGTGTGAATTATACTGAAGAAACTTAGCATTAGAGAGGTTATGATTAAAATGCTTTACAAACAATTTTAGTAACATGTGCAATCATTATTTGTTTAGTAATGACAAAGGTGAGATTCTTATCTTACATACAGACATTGTGCCCATATCATGCTATTACTTAATATTAGACACATCACTTAATCATGGTTTTTAATTTCCTTATGTATGAAATGGACATTGAATGGCTGTTTTAGAGATTAGATGAAGTGAACCTGTAGCAGAGGTTGGGCAGACACTGGTACCTTCTTTCCTTCTGTTTGTGTGTTGTGGCCTGGCCGGTCTCTATTCTGCTGTGCTTCTGCAGCGTGTACAGGGCTGCCCACAGAGTCTTCCTAAGCCCCATGATATCGCACCCTTTGGTAAGTCGATATATGAAGTATCAAGCAAGGGTTAGATAAAAAGCCATTATGCTTTGTGAAAATCTTGTTTTTATTTTTATTTTTTTGAAAATTAAGTTTACATTTATCTGACACACGAAGGCACAAAATGTTTACCTATCAGTGAATCTCCTTGTGATGTTTCCATACATGTTTACAGTGTGGTCAGATTAGACATCTCTCACCTCAAATACTTGTCAGATATTGGTGGGCATGGTGGCACACATCTTTAATCCTAGCACGTGGGAGGCTGAGGCAGGCAGATCTCTTAGGTTAAGGCCAGCCTGGTCTACAGATGGAGTTCTAGGACAGCCAGGGCTATGCAGAGAAATCCTGTCTCAAAACAACAACAACAACAACAAAAACAAACAAACAAACAAAATACTTGTCAGATCTTTATGACAAGCATCATTAAACTCTCTTGTAGCTTTATGAGTTACACAGTGCCCTGTTGCTGCCTATGAGCACCACACTGGAACAGCACAGGAGTTTCATACTGCTGACTAACTTAATTTGCTGCACGTTAATTATGCTCTCCAGCCTTCCCTGCTGAACTCACCTGGAGAGGCCCCTGCTAGCTTTCCTATGTTCTGGTGGTTGGATCTTCCCAGTTCAGTGGGTTTTGTGTGTGCTTGGTTTTGCTTGTCTTTTGAGGTTATCTTTGTACATGAACTTTTAAATATTGAGATATTTTAATTGTCTGACTTGAAATCAAAGGACAGTTTAAGACTTACGCATTCAATTTCTTTGTTTTTCAGGTTCCAAAACTAAGGAGGGAGTGGTTCATGGAGTCACCACAGGTAAGTTTCATTGGCTTTTATCCAGGGGTGATACACAAAATGCCCTCTGGGCCAACTGCACCTTATGTTTATGGTTCAAAGTACAGCTGTCAAAACCACTGTCTGCAGAAGAACATTGGCCAGTTTATTTTTTAGTGTATCAATTTTTTTTTATTTATTTTGGTTTGTTGAGACTGAGTCTTGCTATGTAGGCCAGACTGGGTTCTGCTTCAACCTTCTAAGTATTGGGATCATAGCCATGTGCCAATGTACCTTGCATACTAGCCTTGTTTAAATCTTATTGTTTATGAAGTATTTTTAAATAGGCAAATATGGATTAAAGACTTATAGCCCAAAAGTCTAATGGTGAAGAATAATGGCTTTAAATTTGCCAGCCGTATTTAATCCTAATGGTTTGGTATTTGAGTATTTGGCTAAAACAAAACAAAACAAGACAAAACACACAAATAGCAAAATAAATAAAATTAATAATATTATTGTTTCTTTTAATGTTCTATATAAATATTTCTCCAGTGTTTGGTATTTGGACCATAAATTAAACTAATTATAACCTTTCATCTGATTAAGAGTTCTTTTTAGAAAATATCTTTAGGAGTATGTTATTTAAAAAAATATAGTTTTTAATGTATTTATGTCCATTTGGCATAATTGTAGAAAGAATTTCAATAACCCTAAAGTGAGAGTTACAATAAAGAACAAGAATGAAAAGATGCTGTGGCAATGGTAGGAGGATGAGTAATAAAAGCCTAGGAAAACAAAAGAGAAAACAAATATGATCAAGTTGCCACAGCTTGGCTGCAGCTCCTAATGTACATTCATCATGCATCAGACTTCCCGTGGTGAGAACAGACCTGTCAGGAATGTAATTGTTCGGGAAGCCTTGGCCATGATAAAACCACGCAGCATAGCAAGTGCCCATCAACAACCTACAAAACAGAAACAGGGAAAATGTTACTCTTACTTCAGCATGGGAAATATTCAAGTGCCAGAGTCAGGGCTTGATTCAGATTTTTGTTTATTCTTCATTGCTGCCTGATTTTCTGCTGGCATCCTGTCTTTCCCTGGGTTTAATTTTCTCATCTATGAACGACCTTGAAAACTGAAAGCAAATCCACTGTATTATACAGGGACAACTTGTGTCTCCCAGCGACCCTTTCCTGAGCAACTTTGGCCAGCAGAGGAAGAAAATAGCTTCATCCCTTTTAGTACAAGGTTCTGATAAAGAATGAGGCCTCAAGAGTAAAAATCAAAGCCCAGGACCACAGGCTCGAAGCTCACAGTGCTGATGCCTTCTTCTCTCTGCTGCTGGCCAACAGGAAGTGCAGACAGTGAGACAAATAAATAGGCTTCTTGGTCTCTGGAGGCTGAAAGAAAGGCAAACTTAAACACGAATGTAATAAGACGCAGAGATTAAACAGGTGGTGAGTATCAGGAAGAGTCCTCACCTTAGAGTAATGGTTTTCAGTTTTGATAGTTGAGGGAGAAGCCACATTGTTCACAGCACAGGTAGTCAAAGGGTACAGGTAGCCAAGGGGAGAGGTTTAGAGTCTTCTATGGGGACAGGCTGCAGAGCTCTCTGTAGACAAGTTTGGAAATGTTTAGTGTCCTCTTGAATAGTAGGATGTAGAACAAGAGGTTTTTTTTTTTTTTTTTTTTTTTCTGTGTGTGAAAGAGAATGGGGGCAGGTGGAGCAAGAAAGAGGGAGGGAGGAAGGGAGGGAGGGAAGGTGTGTTTATGCAATAGACAATATTTTGCAAATATTTTCTAAAGAATAATAGTCAGCAAGCTTATGTTTCCATAGTTTTATAATGTTTAAAATTTTTATATACTGTAGTTTCGCTTTAGTCTACTAAAGAATTTGAGATGGCTTACAATAAATAAACACACATAATATCCTATAATCCAGGGATCTTGAAACGTTCACTAATGAAACTTCCTTTCAGTGTTTATTGTATCATATGAATCTAGTGTTTCACTAAGCACTCTGAGAGACACTGTTAGGCAGCAAGAACATAGTGATGTGAGTATAGGCAACATGTGCTGCCATTCCAGCAGTTAAGAACTTTGGCAGTAGTATGATATCAAACATGCTATCACAGTTAGTCTGGCTATGAATAAATGCATTGTCAAAAAGAGGCCACAGAAAGTACCATTCCTCCCCACTGCATATAAATAAATTGCTTAATTTATTGAGTAGTATTATTTAATATAAAACCTAAATTTGTATTACAGGAACAAATGCTTCTGGTAACCACCTTAGTATTAGAATAGAGGGAGAGTCGGTGGTTTATTGTGCTAGATATAAAATGCACATTACAGGTGCATCATACCTGCTCAGTAAATGTTTCTATTATTGTTAGTGATATTTACACAAAGAAGCAAGAGACTCTCCTACAGCTTACACCATTACCTACCACTGGTGGCTGGTTTTATGTGTCAACTTGATACAAGTTAGAGTCATGAGAGAGGAAGGACCCTCACTGAGGAAATGCCTCCATGACATCCAGCTGTAAAACATTTTCTCAGTTAGTGGTCAATGGGGGAGGGCCCAGGCCATTGTGGGTGGTGTTATCCCTAGGCTGCTGGTCCTGGGTTCTATAGAAGAGCAGGCTGAGCAAGCCATGAGAAGCAGGCCAGTAAGCAGCACCCCTCCATGACCTCTGCATCAGCTCCTGCCTCCATGATCCTGTCCTGTTTGAGTTCCTGTCCTGAGTTCCTTCAGTGGTAAACAGCAATGTGAAATTGTAAGCTTAATAAACCCTTTCCTCCCCAACTTGCTTTATGGTCATGGTGTTTCATTGCAGCAATAGATACTCTAACTAAGACATTAGGAAAATACTCTTTTGATCCTGATTATAAGGTCTTTAGCTACAAAGTAAATGTCCTTTATTGAATGAAGAAAGCACAAGTAAGTTTGTCTCCTTTAGTTTTCTAAGGCAGTGTCGATGAATACATAAACAGTGTAAAGGTCTTAAAGGCAAAATATAGTCCTACAGATGTTTATATTCATATCTTTATAAGCATATCTGTATCACTATCCTAAGCTGTCATTTTATAATGTTATTTATTTATTATTATGATAAAACAGAAAAATGGGAATCATGCATAAATTACACTTACTGTACAATTTTTGTGTTTTAAAAACAGCAAGAATAAAATTGATATTTATATAAAGAAGTGTGCACAAAAAGTAAAGTTTATGGCTGGCAGAAAATATGAATATGTAAAAAGGCAAAACCTATTTTGCCTTGCTTTGAGATGTTTTTATAACAAGAAAATGTTAATCTCAAGCAAAACTTTTTATCGTATTCTTGGAAGAAAAAATAACAACCTGAAACAGAATTCAGTATGATTCCAGCAACATTTAAAAGCAAATTTTCTAACATTGCTTTGCTCTGGCCTTTAAAATTATACCGTGGATACCCGGTGCTCTTCAGAAAGCATACAGAATGGCAGGGAGTCCATAGGCAGACTTCCAGAGCTCAAACCTGAAAGGCAGCTATGGAGTCACTTTTGTGAATGCTGGTTGCCGTCTCCATGACCTTCAGGCGTCCTTACACTGCCTGACCTAAGGGGTAAGGCAGTGCCATTATAAGCCAACCTAACTTCAATTTACAGAACTTGTCCCTTCCAAATTAATTTTCTTTGCCCACATCATTGGATTACTGGCCTTTCTGGCTGAGGATGTGAACTCTGTATAAGTGCGGTAGGCATGTGAATAGCTGATGTGGTGTGATTCCTCTCCACAGGGTATGAGGACACAGGCTTCTCAGGAGAGCATGAAGAAAAACAAGCATAAAATTTGCTTAGGAGAGAAAACACAGGGAGTGTATGAACTCAAACAACTGAAATTTGAGGCAAAAACAAAAACAAAAAACCAAAAAACCCGCAACCTCCCTCCCCCCCATAAAAAAAACCAAAAAAAAAAAAAAAAAGTAGAGTAAATGAAAGGCAAGCATGACATCATTGCAGATGAGAGCTGGAAGACATCAGGCTTTGTGAATATAGAATGTAGACGTTTGGTTGCAGACATGCTCTTTTACTTATTTAACTTAGAATTATTTAACAAGTGGGGTCTCATGTTCATCTTGCATGGAACTCTGGAGTTAGTGGAAAGATATTTCCTTTTGAGTTTCTGTTATATACATACATGGAATTGGTTAAGAAAGACTGGCTTAGCAATTAGGCATACTTCTAGGATGGCAGGGAGAATTTATATGAATATAAATCTCTGCTAATAAATCCCACCTGAACTATTTTGTAGTATCTTCTCTGAATTTTAACCTGTTTAAAAAACATATTAAAGAGCTCTATTTTTTCATGGAAATAAAATATAAGTATGCTCAGTAAATCTCCTCATTTTCTCACTTACTAAAATTCTAGCTTCTCTGCTTCCATTAAAGTGGCTGAAATTTTGTCTTAACATTTTTGTTTGGCTGGAGAGCTGGCTCAGTGTTGAAGAGCACTTGCTGCTCTTCCAGAGGACCAGGATTATGTTCTCAGCACCCATGCTGGGAAGCCTTCATCCTCCTATAACTCCAGCCCCAGGGGATCTGACTGCACATTCTGGCATCCTTGTGCACCTGCACACCTGGGCACCTACCTGCCCCCACCAGACACAAATACACTTAATTAAAACAATAATCTTTTAAAAGAAGCAACTTTTTTCCTCTACCATGTCTTCTTCTATCACCTATCCCCAAAACATCTGAGGAGTGTGTATGAGCATGTAGGGCCTCCTTTTCAGAGACGCTTAAAGGCAAGACTTGCTTTATATTTCAACTACTTTTGAGTTGCACACCTATAATGAGACATCTTGGCAGTGGGACCTAAGTCTAAACGTGAAATTCCCTTATATTACATATACCCTGTACATACTGTCTGAAGGCCATGTCATACTCTAATTTAGAATCATTCTGAGCATGTAACAAAGTTCATGATGTGAAACTTTGTGCTAGTATCACATTGGTGGTGCTCCAAAGTTAAGAATTTAGGAACATTTTGAATTTTTTACATTCAAGTAGTGATACTAAATGTGTGAGTAGTGTTTACTGAGAAGGGATCACAGATGTGAACTTGGTAAATGAGACCAAAAGAGTTGGCATTGAACCTGAAATAATGCTGAGATGATCAGACAACTTGGCACTGTACCTAGTGTGTTGTTTTCTGTCCATTTGCTTCTATGCAAACCAAATCTTGTTTGCACTGTGTTATACTACACTCTCCATATTTTCTAATCTATGCATAATGATAACTCAGATCCAGTGTTTGGCTGAAACATGTCGCTTCTACCTTGGTGTCTTGTTTCCCCAGACTCTTGTTGCCTATGGCATGTGTGTCTCTACAAATCGACAGCTGCTGGAACTGGGATTTTTTAAAGTCTGCCCCACCACCATCTTTTAATATGCTGTTGCTCTTGATTTTCTTAAGTGGCTGAGAAGACCAAAGAGCAAGTGACAAATGTTGGAGGGGCAGTGGTGACTGGTGTGACAGCCGTCGCCCAGAAGACAGTGGAGGGAGCTGGGAACATTGCTGCTGCCACCGGTTTCGTCAAGAAGGACCAGCTGGGCAAGGTAAGGCTGCCTGTTATATATTACAATGATTAAACCTTGGATACCATGATCCCTCTAATGCATCAGAAAGCAGCCACAAGATGTACACTGCAGGAAGGACTTTTATATAGCTCTTATTTTGACAAACTGTTAACCCTGGGGAGGGAATGTCATGCACACTGTACAATATCCCTGATTGTTTTAAGTTCTGGAAGAAAACTACAGAAGTGAACAATATCATAAGTGCTAAAGAATTGGTGACATTTCAGAAAGAATGGCTGCTTTCACATGAATGGTCGGTCTGGAATTCCTCTTTGTGGAAATAGCAACTTGTTTCTGTGCTAATTCTTGAATTTCTAGAATGAAGATCTTTGATTTCTTTGTAATGACACAATCTCTTACTAAATGACATATTTGCATATCAGATATTAACCCATTACTAAACACATGCTTTTGCAAACTGAGAGACTTAAAGTGTATACCAGACACAGATCATGGTTTCATATGGTGATTCTTACATTTCCAGAATTTTAAATTTGTTTCTGGATAAATATGGGGCTCCAATGACATATTCGAGGTATAACAATGGAGTCTCTATCAGAAAAACACAAGAACCAAAATACCAAAGGGCAAAAAGAAGGCCATCAACATAATCTTGTTTGAAAACTATTTCCTGATTTTACAATGTAGAATTTGTAGAGGGGAAGTATCAAGATCCTTCAGCCTGTTGGAGTTAACTGGATGATTCTAGCACACATCTATCTGAACTATCACTTTCCTACCCATGTCCAATGCATAACTTCATATTGTTATATAGATTGAATTATGTACTACAGTTAGTGGAAGAATTCATTGCTTTGGATGTAGAAAGGCTGGGCAGCATATATTATTCCATTTTCCACTTTGCTTGTATTTAAAATATGCAAATGGTTCATTAAAAATACTTCCTATCAACTTGGGCTTGTTTTTTATCTCTATAAGTACCAATCTTTATTTTAATGTTCTAAAGCAGAAACCTACCAATGTTACAAAATGAAACATTTTCAGATATTTCTCTTATGGGTATTGTATGTTCTTAAAATTTTCTAGTATGAAAATGAATCCATAAACATGGAAATTGAAGAAATTGAGATTAAACCCAGTGGGTTTAGGGTTAAATGGTTGATCTTCATATTATAATGGGCCATTTGCTAAGTGTGAGAGCTTGTGCTCAGTGCCTAAGGCCCTTCCATAAGTAATGAGGAAATTCTACTACTTTATCAGAAAGCTGATAAACCCAATTTAGTGATGAAATTCTAAGTATCTATAAAATCTCAAGAAATACTCAAATAAATGCCAGTAGTTGTGGCCATATTTCTTGATGCTAAACATATCCACAGTTTAAATAAAAAATATCAAATTTTTTCCTAATGGAATGTGAAATATCTTATTTCATCTTTCAGATTCTAATCAAACTGATCTTTATAAAGAGAAATAAGTACTTATTTATTTATTTTATAGCCAATTGTCAGTGATCCCATTTTGCCTATTTTTAAGAAATAATGGTTATGTACAGTCTTTAAGAAACTTGGAAGCACAGGGATTTGACCAGTGGGGATCATAGACTTCTTGCTCATACAAGTGGATTAACCACACTGCCATTCTCTTGGTGTTTGGGATCTCTAGGACCAGCAACACCAGGGAAAGAGGTGACAAACTTTGAATTAATCCATCATGCTTCCTGGGGATATTTGTCTCATTGCTTCCTGGGAGATGAGAGTGCAGGCACATTTCCTTCCTTCCTTCTTGTTTGTGTTTTCTTTTCTAGAACTAAGCTATAATAGTTCATTTCTTTAGGCTGTTAGTCCCTAAATTCATTTCTTTAGGACATCGCTGCTCTTGTATCTTCTATCCATTTTAGTATCAATGGAGAGATATGATTTCATATATCTAAGGTGAGATTTGCCCCCAGCTTTAATTAGGTACAATTAACTAAAGAAAATTGTATTTATGGAACACAGCACCATGTTTTAATAAGTATACATACATCCTCAAATGATTGCCTCAGTCAATATAATTAACATAGTCAACACCTTACATGACTTTTTATCTTATTGCGGTGACAGTTTAGGTATACAACAAAGCACTACTAACTGTGACAGTTGTGTTGCATATTAGGTTTCTAGGTCCTTCCCTTCCTTCCCTTCCCCCAAAATGAATCTTTATATCTTAGGACCACTATCTGGCCATATATTCCCATCTCCTAGCCCCTGATAACCACCATTCTAATCTGTTTTTATGTCCTTGAAGTTTTTAGAATAGGATAGAATAGAATGTCTTTAGATTCACACAGAAGAGAAATCACACCTTTCTGCATCTGGATTACTTTCTATTGTATGATGTCCTCAAGGTTTAGTCATGCTATGGCAAATGCAAGGATTTCCTTCTCTGTAAAGGCCTTTTAAAGGCTGAATAGCATTTCATTTGCATACAGGTGCACACACCAGTTTCTTTACCTATTCAGCTGCTGATTATTTTTTGCATGCTTGCATATCTTGATTATTGTGAGTGGTTTATTTCTTTATACCTGTGATTGCCAGACTACATGGTAGTTATGCTTTTATTGTTTGATGAACTTGCATACAGTTTTGATAATGGCTCAATCAGTTACATTCTTAACAGCTGGAGCTCAAGCTTCCCTGTCCTCCCCATCATGATACTTGACATCTGTTTCTTAGATGGCCAGTCTAATGGATATAAGGCAATATGTCATTATGGTTTTGAATTGAATTTTCTTAATGGTCAGTGATGAATGGTTTTCATGTACCCTTTGGCCACTTGTGTGTCTTCTTTGATAAATGTTTATCTACATAATTAATTCATTGTGAGTGTGCATGTGTGTGTGCACATGCATGTGTGGGTGTTATGTGTGGTTTGCATGTGTATATGTGTATATGCATGTGAGTTTGTGTGTGTGGTACTCATGTGTGTATGGTGTATGTAGTGTATCTGTGGATTGTGTGAGTGTATGTGTGTGATATGCAAATGCACTTGTTGTACAGGCATGTACAGAGGCCATAGGTTGACATTAGGATATCTTTTTCAGTCAGTTTTCTCAGGACCTATCTGTGTCCATTTCCCAGTGTTGGGTTTGCAGATGTGCTGTGCCATGCCTGATTTTTCATGTGGGTGTTGGAGTTCTAAATTCAGGATCCCATGTTAGTGCATCAATCACAGTCCCCAATGAGCCAACTGTGCAGCTCCTTTTGTTCATTTTTTCTTTTGTTGAAAATAGATCTTTTTCATATGATATATCCTGAATATAGCTTCCCCTTGCCCAACTGCTTCCAGTTTCTCCCCATCTCCCTTCCCATTCACATCTGCACCCTTTCTGTCTATCCTTAGAAAACAAACAGGCAACTATGGAATAATAATAAAACTAGATAAAACAGAACATACAGAAGAAAAAGAGCCAAAGAAAAAGCATGAAAAACACATATGGACACAGTGACACACATATATACACACACAGGAATTCCCCCCAAACCCTCATAAAACCAGAAGCCATAATCTATACTCAAAGACCTATAACATTAAAAAAATGCCCTAACACAACATTATCAGACAAAGAACCTCTGAAGATGCCACCGAGTTCCTTGTGTGTTGGTCACCTGTTGCAGGGCATGGGGCCTGCCCTTAAGAGTGAGTTTCTCCAGTGAGGCTCCTTTGTAAAAAACAAAGTTTTCATTTGCAAGTGGCTATCAACTGGAGATGGCTTCTGGATTAGGGGTTGGAACTCTTGTCCACTTCTTGCAGTGCTAGGGCTCCATCTGTGCAGGCCCTGTGCGTGTGTGCTTCCTCAGACAGTGTGAGTTCATATGTGTGTCAGTCTTGCTGTGTTTAGAAGGTCTTGATTCCATGGTGGTCTTCATCCCCTCTGGCTCTTACACTCTTTTGTTCGTTCTTAAAGCAAATGATTTACTTTCTTTCTATTGAGTAAATCAAGTTCATTTTAAAAAGTTTAACATTTGCTGGGTGGTTTTGGCACATGCCTTTAATCCTAGCACTCAGAAGGCAGAGCCAGGCAGATCTCTGTGAGTTCGAGGCCAGCCTGGGCTACAGAGTGAGTTCCAGGAAAGACACAAAGCTACACAGAGAAACCCTGTCTCGAAAAAAACAACAAACAAACAAACAAAACGGTTTAACACTTAATAGGAACATGGTTTGTGAACTGTTTCTGCTATTCTACACGTTACTTCGGTATTCTGAGAATTGTCTAGTTTGCAGTGGAGAAGCTGGCAGTCTGATGTTGTCTCATTTGTGTATTTTTGTAGCTTGTCGTTTTTTAGTCCCATTTAAAAAAGTTGATTGCTCAGAACAAGGTCAAGAAATTTTCCATTATGTTTTGGTATAGTGCTTTCAAGGCTTGAATGCTGTGTTTGGGATTAAGCCCACTTTCCATTCTGTTTGTGGCTATCCAGTTTTCCATTGATGCTGACTGAGGGTTCCCAGTGCCGCTTTCTCCACCGTGTGCTTTTGATGCACTTGGCAAAGGTTGAGAGATGTCCGGTCTGTGGGTTTACAGGTTCTCTCTCCATTGCATTTGATATGTGACTGTTTTTATGCCAATATGCTATTGTTTTTGTTACTCTAGCTTTGTAACAGATTTTGAAATCAGGCACTCGAATGCTTCCAGTTATGAATCTGAAATATTGCTGTGATTACATATTATTCAAGGTGGCTTTGGACATTTAAGGTCCTCTGATTTTACTTTTCCGGATTTAGGGCGGCTTTTGTCTGTCTATGAAATATGGCCTTTTAGTTTGGACTAGAGGCACAGCTCAACTCTAAGCCATTTTGGCCACAGTGAACCTCTGACATCGTTGACTCTTCAGATCCATGAATATAGGTTATCCTCCCATTTACCTCTGGCATCTCAATTTCTTTCATCAGTGTTTTATAATTTGCAGTTTTTAGAGAATTTAAAACATGCATTAAATTTATTTCTAAGTACTTTTGTTGATGCTTTTTATGCTATTGGTACTATTTAAATGGAATTATTGATTTCTTTCATAGCTAGGTACCTGTATAAAATGGTTTCTTAATTTTGCATATTGGGTTCATGTCTGAAACTTTTACCATATTTGTTTATTAGCTGTTTGGTGTAATATTTACAGTTTTTTATTTGTATATATCAATATGCACATATAAAACACACGCATACATATTTATGTATATATATGTATGTACATATATTATACTGTATGTACACAAACAGAGATAATCAGTGGTGATGCCAAATGTGGAAAATGTTATAGGTGACTCCATAATAGACAGACCTGATCTACATTTAACTGTGTGCAAAAGCTTATCATGTGTTCCAGACTGATTCAGTGGATGGTTACAGTAGAAACTAGCCAATACACTTTGGTCAAAATGCAAACTAGCAGTGGTTTTATGGACAGCAGATCAAACCATTTTTTGGCTGAGAGAAAGATCTGCTTTTACCAAGAATGTTGAACAGAGGACGTTACAGGAGTCCATGCTATTAAGTAATGGTACAGTGTTCACAGTTCAGAGCTGATCACTGGATTATTTGGCCAGGATATCTGGCCTGTTTGTCTTCTACAGCTTTTCAATGGTGTTCTGTATGGGGCTGCTGTTGAAATCGGCCATTGCTAAATAAATGTACATCTCTTTAATTCAATTTAGAGAGCTCTGAAAAGTTGTAGCCATTTTTTTAAAAATGTTTTTAAAATGTGTGGAAGTACTGAGTCAATTGTGGAGCTGCTGCCTTGCATATATGATGTTGCTCTGCTTCTTATCCTGTCCCCATTAGGCATTGACCTATCCACATGGTAACTCACAGTTTTCTTACAAGTAAGGTTGAAGCACCAAGGCTCAGGAGTGCTAATTATCTTTCTCCAGAATCAAAAGAAAGTTCTGAAGCATTGCTATTTTTGAAACATTTCATCAAGAGACTATAAATAGTTTTTGAAAACCTGGATTTCAAAACGGGATTAAACACATGTAGTCTATAATCATTCCTTAATTCATAAGAGGGTGGCTTACCAAGTGTGCCCTGGGGGAAGGAGATAAAGGCAGAATGAACAGTCTCAGTGTCAGGTTTGGCAGGGCCTGTGCTTTTCATCATGTCCCTTTCCCTGCCTCCTGTTAGCATGATTGACACATGCAGCATCATGCAGATGAATTCTTAAACACGGAAATAGAGCTCGAACAAGTGACATGTGCTGCCTCTAAGTGAGTCATTTTATCCCGTGTCGCAAAGCAGCCATAGGCCATAGGCAACCTTTCAGGTTTCTCCAAAGAAATACACAGATAACAAGTGGAATCAAATGTCAGGACTAGTGAAATGCTTTCCTGCACGGTCATTTTTTTCTCCTTCAGTGTTTCATAATGGTTAATGCAATACGTCATCTGAAATCATCAGATCTCTGAGTCCTGTCTGTTCAGTTGAGGATAGTCAACACCATTGTTATGAATATTTAAATCTAAATGAAAGCTCTGTGACACAGTGAGTGACCTGCTCTGTATTTGTTGTGGGAGTGGAGTCCATAAACTTCCTTGAAATCTTAAAGCATAAGAATATGCCAAAAAAAAAAAAGGAAAAACACAATTGACTTAATTGATTTGTTTCAAAAGAGATACCATTGTTAACTTTTTTGCAATGTGGTCCATGTACAACAATATTTTTACTTAAAGGAGAATCTGCTAAATGTATATGTATTGTCCCTATTTAGAAACACAGCTATTAGGTAATTGTCTTGTGTCTGGCACTGTTTCATTGGACATACATGGATGAAGACGAATTGTGAATCTTAGTGACTTTTAATCAAGTAAGGCTTTAAATGCAAAGGCATTCTGTAATTACCTATAAACTGGTAAGGAAAAATAAGATTACTGGGCTTTGGTTGTTGTTGTAGTAATTCAATAGCATTGCATAATTTACTCATGTTCTGGGTATGCAGATGGGTCAGCAGGGGTGAATGAATCATGAGTGTATAACCCCTGCCTTGAAATATGTAGGACAACAGATACGATTATCCCTATTGTGAAAATCTGACTACAGTGTGTATATTCCCTACGTTTATATCTATTATAGGAAAAGTTAAATGGCTTTTGTTAGAAATGAAAAAGAATTTTTACTATTTCAAATAAATATTAAATCTTGACAAGTGTTAAGCTGGGTTTTTGTCAGCAGTATGTAAAGTAGCCTTAGACAAATTATAACCGTAATATTTCAGCTATTTAGACTTAAGGACACAAAACTGCTTCCACTCAAGTTCTAGGTTTCAGTGGTTTACAATCTGCCAGCATAAAACCTTCAGCAGCATAGACATGAATAAAAATGTCATAGGCCAGACCATGGATATTGCTGTTTGCAAGAGAAATGCATTCTAAGGTCGGCCTGGTATATGACCTTAAGCATAGCAGTGAACAGGTACAACCTATACTATGCAACTGGTTTATTTTTTCCTAAGTGTTGGTGTAGATTAGTATTCTAATAAATGCTACATAACAGAAATGACTGCAGTTTCATGAACTGGTCTTAGTTGTACACGTGTGAACATTTATTGCTAAGGCCCCTTCATGTACAACTATTATGTAATATTTTTGATAGGGTTTCTTTGAGCTGCAACCATTGTATGTCTGGTGATTTCAAATTTACATGATTAAATTTATTTTATATATTAAAGGGATAAAATATGGTACACTCATTTTGACACATTCTCTCTCTCTCTCTCTCTCTCTCTCTCTCTCTCTCTCTCTCTTACAATCAAACAAGTTAACATGCCTGCCATAGCCTTACTTTTCTTTATTTTTTAGTAACAGAAGCTAAATTTACTCTCTTGGAAAATGACTTGTATATACTCAGTATAAGCTATTGTCTTCCATTACCTGGACACACTCAATGTTAGCTCTTGTCTTTATATTCATGAATTCTCCAGACTTGCTCATGTAGGTGGTTTGTTTTCTTTTTAATCTCTTTTCCCATCTAACCCATATTTTCATTCTGTAACAAAATGGCAGACTTAGATAGCATCTACATATTGAGGCAGAAGTTTATTAAGATAAGTTTATATATTATGATTACCACTAGTTTTATCCAAAGTTCAAAAAGGAAGAAATAACTTGATTATTTGCGTTTTCATATGTAGGCTTTGACTCCAATCTCTAGAAACAGATTGTATTGTCGCTTGTCAAAATGAAAGGACAGATGTCCTATGATTCTCAAAATATTCAAAATACACAACAATTCAGGAGGTAATACAACCACTTGATATTTTCAAGAATAGAAAAAAAGTAAATGAGACTGGTTTGGTTTTCCATGGGAATATATATTTATGAGAACTGAAATTGGATGATATATATCATGAATCTAATCATTCTCTTAGGAGAAAATAAATTGTCAATTCCAGTATGAAGTAATTACCTCCTAAGAAACTTTATTACAATTTCTATCAACTTTTTAATTTTTAGGTAGACTTTAAAGATCCCCCCACCATGTGGTGTAATCATTAAATAGATATTTGTATAATTTTCATGGTAGTATTTAATTCCCATTAAAGCTATAGTGCATAATCAAACAAACAATAGAGTTTGGAATCAGTGAAAATGAAATAAATGAAAAAAATGGGAGAAGTCAAATGTATTTCAATTTCTTTTTTCCTCATCTTTTACTGGTGTTTTCTGATTAAAACGATATGACTAATTTATTTGGAATTCAGTTCATACAAATGAATACATTTATAGGTCTGTATATTCAAGGAATAAAATGAATGTCAGATTTTTAACTATGCTTGTGAAGGGATATGTTTGAAAATTTACAGTAGGAAACCATCAGCAACTACACATGCGCGCACACACACACACACACACACACACACACACACACACACACACACAGACCTTTCTATCTTATTGCTGTGTATCCACACACAAAAAGAGAAATTTCCCTTTTTAATATGTTATATGACTTCCTGTCACACAACTTTAGGGAATGCATGCTCAGCATGACTTTGACGCTCCAATTTTTGCTCAGTGGCTCATGTGTTATTTGCTAAGTCTCCAGGAGAAGGCAGGTGCTTCCTACTTAGGTCACCAAGCTTGGAATCAACACATTTGCCATACAAACTGTAACATTAGTAGAATGTTTCATCTTTCATCTAATTTTTACAACATATGTAGAGCAGACACATTTCAAAAGATCTCCAGTAATACTAGTAGAATTGCTTAAGTAGGAATCATCCTTCCATGGAGGGCAGCCACTCTAAGTTTGGAACAAAGGTAGTTCATACACGTTCTGTTTAGAGCTACTTTTTTTTGCTACATAACCCACTGTGATGGCCATCTGGCCCTGATCTTTATTGCCAGTGCCTGGTTTATGTGCACTGTTTACTTTGCTCAGACATAAAATGTGGATGGGTATAAAGGGCAACTCTATATGTCATGGAGTGTGGCATTTTTCTCTTCTCTTTTGCTATGCTGGATGAGGTCATCACATGGCTTTGAGCACGGGCATTTTTATCCGTGGAGTAGAATTGCCAAGTGAAATGAGCTCAAACTGTTTTCTATCTCAATTTAATGTTTTGCATTTTAGGCCAGGTTTTCTTTTTCCTTTTTTTTTTCAATTATGTATTGCCAGACCCCTGGCAACTCATTTAACCTTTCTAAAGCTGTGCTCTTCATCTGTAATTGGCCAGTCAAGTGCACAGAGTTGGAGTGAGAAGGAAATGCAGCAGCAGACAAAAGACAAGCAATCAGCTGGATTGTAGCATAGTCATGGCATTTTTTTTTTCTGTAAAGAATTTGATGTTTCTCTTTCTATCTCTGTTTTAGATGCATGATTTTACAGGCCCTTTCCCACATTAGCATAGTTTGCCTTTATTAAGTGCTTTAACACCAAAAGGAATAGACTTCATTGCAGATTACACTTTATTGGGCTAAAACAAAAACAAACAAAAAAAAACGAACAAAAAAAGAATTACATTCCTTGTCTTAGTTCTTCACGTTTCTGTGATAAAATTCTCTGACTTAAACAACTTAAAGAAGAAAAGCTTTATTTGGCTCACAGTTGAAGGGTGGAGTTCATCATGGCAGGGAAATTGAGGAGCAGAAATTCAAAGCATCAAGTCATAACAACAACAAAGAAATAAAACCTAACAAAACAAAAGAGACTAGTCAAGAGCAAAGAGGGATGAATGCTAGCATTTCAGTTACTTTCTATTTTTATACAATTCCACATTCTAGCCTACAGCATGATGCCTCCCATAGTAGACTAGTTTTCCCACTTTAGTTATCCAATCAGGATAACCACTCCCAGGCATCCCCAAAGGCTCATCTCACAGATGATTCTAGAGCACACCAAGTTTACAGTTGAGATTAGCAATCACATCACACCACTTTTATTTTCCCTTAGATTTTTCAAAACCACCAGGTTTTATTAAATGTTATCCTCATGTTGTAATTAGGGGTCTGCTTAAATGATTTTGAGAAACACTGCCATAAACAAAGATTAAAAGCTCCTTTTTTAAATTGAAGAAAACCTAAGTGTTGGGAATTACATTGTAGAGGTATAATTATCTTCCTTAGTTTCTCTTGGTGCCAGGTGCATAGAGAACAATTCTAAGTGTTCAATGGAACACAGATATGAGATGGCCTGAGTTAATAACCTGTCTAACTCTGTTCTTCCTTTTCTTAGTAATGGTTAGTTTTGAATATAGAGAAAAGGACATTCAGAGCAAGTGATCAGCCTCATGGCATTCTGTATCACAATCTATTCTTTTGTAGACACTTAAAAAAAATTTCTGAGGGAAGGACAAAGAAATTATCCCATAATTCCTGTGAGGTTTTTACACCAAATCTGGAAAAGATCTTGATGGCTTAGATGGTGCGAGGTCCAAAAAGACCAGTTATGAAGCTGACATCTTCATTGTCTCAGCCCCTTTCCTCATAGACATTAGAGGGGCACACAGAAAGTGTCTCCTCATGCTAATTCATGATGCTAGAAGTTCCTGTTATGAGAGCTGTCCCAGAGAACAACTCCACACAGACACTTAGAGTTTCCTTCTTTCCTAAGTTCTTTAAAAAATAGGAAAGTGTCTCTGCAGAGGGAAGAGGAAGAAAGAGGGACATGAAGTGCCCTTGCTCTAGCAGGCTTTTAATAGTCATCCCAGGCTCCTGCACAGCTCTGTCTGTGACCACTCTTCCTTGTGGTTGAAATGTGCTTGCTGGTTTGTTCCCTACCTAGGGCCTTGGAAAGAGAACATTTCCCTGCTCTCTTCTCTCCTTGTGATGAGCCAGCCTACACTTCGTTCTAAGGCATAATTTGAACCCAGAGAACTCAGGAATTTGTCATTTTAGTGTTCAGTCTCAGGAACCGAGGTTGGGGTAGGAAGGGCATGGTACTTTCTGCTGATGCTCCACATGTTGAGCATCTCTATGTCACAGGTTAAGATTGCATTGATAGAAGCATCCCTAATGACACATGGGACAGTGATGGAAAAACACTGCAAATACGCTTTTCTGTTCAGTGTATTTTGTGTCCAGGAGTTTAGCAGTTCTAGATTTATATATAAGATTACTTATCAAAGCATTAATTATGATACATTTCTTAAGCACTAGAAGCTTGACACAGCTACCAGGCTAAATTCATGATGGCTCATCCCATGTAAAAATGACTTGAACAGAAAGGTGCAGAAGAATAATGGATGTCATATTAAGTTGTTATTGTTGCATTAAGTGAAAAGACTTGATTATAAAACAGTACTAAATGTGATAAATACTTCTGTTCTTACAAATATACATATGTGTGTGTGTGTGTGTGTGTGTGTGTATGGGTGTGTGTGATGTGTGCATATGTGTGTGTTTGTTTCTAATCACTATTCTCCTTTAACTACAATTAGAAAATAAAGATATAAATTTTCCTTATTGTTGCCCAAATTCCAACTTATATTGATTTATAAAGCTTTTTATTTTACCTTTGTAGGACTTGAAATTAATTATATGGCTATGACCTTTGCTGTTCATTAATATACTTAACTACACATACATAAGTTCACCTAGTTAATTAATGCTATGAATTACCATGAATTGTAACTGAAGTGATTTATAATATTGCTTTTGGGGATATAATGCACTTATACATAGCTGTGAATCCTGATAATCATTTATTAAGTGTGAACCTTGCTTGAAAATATCTTCCTCAATGATCTTGTTTCCTCCTAGTATGAAACCAGATTTTTTGTGATATTATATAGGTTCTGATCATTAACAATTTCTAACTGGAGTAGTTTATATATATATATATATATATATATATATATATATATATCTTGATCTTAATTATCAAACCAACATAAATTCTATTTTGGCAATTCTCTTTCTTGGTAGCTTATGATAATTGCATGCCATATCCAAATATCAGAGCACATTTGAACAAAAAATTTCTAAGAACTATAGATTGTATTGCCTGAGTGGTTAATTTATTGGCTTGTGTACATCGGAAAACTATTTCTGATCATCTGGGTCCTATTCATTACTTAGCTTTGTCAATTCTTATCACAAAACCTTTGGACTCTGAGAGAGCTATCCTCATAGTCAACATGGTCTATGGTAATAATATACATGATTTTGGGTAATTTATAAACAAATTTACTCACCACATTGTAAAGGCCGGAAACTCGAAGATTAAGGTGGTGGAGGATCTCATCTTGCTCCAAGATGACATCCTGTTGCTGTGTCTTGGACGGGAGGTTTGTTGTCCTCACAAGGTGAAAAGAACTGAAGGGGTAAACTTGTCCCTTCATACCCCCTTACTGAACAAGAGGTCCCTCAGGACTTAATTAACTCTAAGGAGCACTACCTCATAATACTGGAACAGTAGTGATTAAATTTGAGGCAATGGGTTTTGGGGACATTCAGGCAATAATAGCAATTATCTTTATTTTCAAGTACCCTTAGAATGTCTTCCTCTCTGTATTAACACAACATGGCAAAATCCCTCTCTTACATATCATTCCCAATGTGCTTGTTATCCTGTTTGATAAGGTACAGAAAGTCACAAAAGCACATGATTTTTTTATAATTATCATCATTTTATTCCTAATAATTAGACAAATCCACAGTGTATGGATTTGTTTCACAGCTGAACAGGGATCTCATGTATAGCCTGGGAATTTTTTGACTATACATGTGTGTTTGATAGTAAAATTTAACTGTATGTTTTCCTTTGGAAATAATGCCTTTGAAAACAACTTCTCCCGGCTCAAATCCAAATGTACCCACTGCTTTCATGGAGTGATTTGAATATAAACAATAAAATGAAACAGTGAGGAAGTTCTAAAAAAGTAACTCATGTTCCTTCTGCCTTTTATTCCAGGCTGCTAGTTAGAAAACATAAATTGCTTGACAGGGAACACTACAGCTTTCCTAGTGACAAGGAGTCGAGAGGGAGAGAAAAAGCGTGTTCATGCACATGCACATGTGTGTGTGTGCATGCATACACACACACACACACACACACACACACAGGTGAGGTGTGGTGAGAAGGATGAATGAGACTATGCTGAAGGATGGGACAGTATGGCTTTGCCACTGTCTGGACTCTGCCATTGAGTGGAATCCAGAAGGTCCATCTGAAACCCTGGGCTCCTTGAAATCTAAAAAATTCTTCAGCAATGATGGTTTTACTATAAGAAGAGAGAAATGTCAAACCACATTATCTTTTGTGATTTATCTCTGAAATTAGTCAAGATCCCAAAGGAAAACTGTGACTTCCTTTATCTATAGCTTATTCTACTCTATCTGGAGATTTCTCATTTTTGGACATTTCTTCAAGTTTGACAAATGTTTTTCTTAAAAAAATATGTTCAAAACTCCAGAGAAATGCTGTTTACTGTGTTGTTTGTTCTGGTTGAAACTACTGTAGATTAGTGTCTTACACAGTGTTCTATTGCTGTGAAGAGACACCATGACGATGGTAACTCTTATAAAGGAACTGGGGCTTACTTACAGTTTCAGAGGGTTAGTCCTTTGTCACTAGTATGGTAGGAAGCATGACAGTATGCAGGTAGACATGGTGCTGGAGAAGTAGTTGAGAGTTCTATATCTCAATCTGCAGTGGGGGGGAGGAAGGGAGGGAGGGAGGGAGGGAGAGAGAGAGAGAGAGAGAGAGAGAGAGAGAGAGAGAGAGAGAGAGAGAGAGAGAGAGAGAGAGAGAGAGCCTGGCTTGGGCTTCTGAAACCTTAAAACCCTCCCCAAGTGACATACTTCCTCCACCAAGACCACAGTCCTACTTCTTCTAAATCAGTGGTTCTTTACTTTTGAACCTTTTTTGGGGACTGAATGACCCTTTGACAGTGGACATCAGGAAACACAGTTATTTACATTATGATTCATAACAGTAGTAAAATTAAAATTTTGAAGTAGCAATGAAAATAATCTTATGGTTGAGGATCACAGCTGTATTAAAGGGTTTAGCAGCCTGCTGGTCCAGTCCTCAGTGCTGCACCCAGGGTAATTCAGTGAACACTTCCCAGGGGCAAGGATTGAAAGAGTTTTATAATAACTTCGCACAAGATTTGAGGGTCATTTTCTTTTATTCTTCTCCAGTTTTAATTCTACAGCTTCTTTTCAGCACTAATTCTATAGCTTTTTTCAGCTTTAATTGTACCTACATTCTAATTTCTACTAAGTTTTAATTTTTCTCTAGTTTTTCTAAGCTCTTTTCTCTATCTGCTATATATACATTTCTAACAGTGGGCTCTTTGCAATAATCAGAAAAGTTACAAGGCTGATTCTCAAGGCCATAGCATAGTCCTAGAGAGAAGATAAGGAGCAAAGCCTTTACCATGGCAACACATAGGCAAGGACTTGGTGCTTGGCACTTGCCCAGGCAGTGACATCTGCAGTTAGCTGGATTTAAAACTATTTCTCTCTGGACTTGGTTAACTGATTTGTTGTAATTTGGGACCTAAATAATAAACAGTTAGTTGAAGTTTCAGTTTTATATCATAAACTGAAGTTAGAATGTTCATACGAAGTTTTAACTGCTAAAGGGTCAGAGCAGGTGAGTGTTGGGAGTTCTGATATCAGCTGCTGGTGGGGGAAGCTCGGGACAATTCAGTTTCTTTAGGACAGTGATTCAACAAAGCCAGAATTCTGTAATTCTCTCCTTGAGTAAAATCTGTGAAAGTCCAACTTGTGATCTATCCACAGAGATACTACATTTGGTCAATATGCCCTGTCAGCTTAGCCAATTATAGAGAACAGGCTTCTAAAATGTCTTAGAGTCCACATGGAACAATGAATCTAGTTATGAGGATATTTTAGTGTATTTCTATTCATCAAAATTATACAGCTTAATTAGAAGTCATCTTCCTGACCACCTATGTGTATATGTGCCCATAAGATTGAGATGCAATTACTAGACTACATATGCATATCATAGGAAAATGCACGGTAATGGAGAGATACCTAAGCTGTTTTTGCACATGTGAAATCACAGGTGGAAGCAACAGTTTTCAGAGTCAGTGGTCCATAATCCTTGCTTGCCAGCGATATCCCATTATAGAATCATTCTTCTGGTGGGTTGATGTCTGAATTATCAATTGCTATAAGATGTGTTTGCATCATGTCCCACAATAGCTCATGGCAAAAGGATCATAGCATTAGGAAGATTAAGAACCACTGTTCTAAATAGTGTCATTCTCCAATGACCAAGCATTCAAATATATGAGCCTATCCGGCCATTCTTACTTAAAACACCACAGTTAACAATTCTTCTTCTGTAGGAGGAAATCTACTGATGCTGTACAGCACAATCATGTTGAAGGGTTGTCATCTGCACATCCAAGGCACATTTTGTGTGCACTTATTCTTAAATACAAAAGACATCTATGAGACCTGGATGTCAGTGAGAATTGTGAACAAGATTCTTGAGAGACACCAGTCTTTCACTTCGATGCTTGATTGACCCTCATCTAAAGGGTAAAGGAAAAAGACAGAGATGCTTAAAGCTGGCCATGTAGCTCTCAGACATTTGCTCCATTAATACAAAAGTGACTGCAAGCACAGATCAGCTATACCTTCTCCTACTATATTAGGATATTTACTTGGAATTAACACTTTGTGCCTTATGGAAAATGTTGAGTCATTGATTATGTGAATCATCAGCTTAGATTTTGCTGGATTTATTCATATTCTTTATTATGGATGTATTTCTTCCCCCACTTTTCCCTTCTTTACTCAGCATTTTAACTAAACCCAAGTCAGGTCTCACATGATGGCAGGTCCTTTGCTCCATATAAAACAATTTTACTTTTAAAATTCATTTCAAAATTCAGTAAAATGTGTTTTTAATTTTTTTATCTGGTGGTTTGCAAGAGCTATCTTCATTTTCCACTGATTATATATCTGTAGTTTTCTTATAAAATTCCATGTTTATATGCTTTTCATGTGAGCTTCTATAACTTTTCTCTCAATTTGGAATTTGCTTTTCTTTATTGTTTTTCTACGTGTTTTCCTTTTGGATAACTGAAAGGAGACTTATAATTTCTTAACACTTATATTTGATACAATTGAAATGTTTTACAACATCTTCAATGGAGTCAGAGTTACTGCAGTTGGTTTTCCCTATAAGCCCTATTTGTGTTTTTTGTGCATTTCCGTGCACCTGGCTGATGCTCAGTGTCCTAGAATGCACTGAGGTACCATTTTGTCATTTTACCCAGTTATATTTCAAAAAGCTGGTAGAAATAATCCTTGTGTCAGGACCTATTAATGCACAGGTATCAGCAGTGTCATACTTCATCTGCCCACTCTCGTTTCTTTACATAATCTAAGCTGGAAGTGTATTAATACCCAAGGTTCCATTCAAGCAGAGGATTTTGGATTGACAGATGAAGGTGAATTCTACACAGCAAGTGGTAGGAATTTCAACAACAAAACTGTATCAAAAACAACCATATAGGTAAATATATAACATGTACAAGCACACAAAATTATACATTATCCTTGCCTGTTACTATGTTCTTGACATGAATATTTGACTGAGTGATGGATTAGTAGGCAACATCGTGTGCTGCTGTAAGTGCTAAGATACAAGAATGGTCAAGATGTGTTCTTAGATGTAGAATAATGAGCATAGCATCTTTATGGAGCAGCATTGACTCTTCGTTTCTGTTCCCTTCCCATATTAAACTAAAAAATGAATTGAAAAGAACGTTTTTTTTTCAGGGTGTCTTATCTCTAGAAATTTAGCTCAATGCCTTTTCCCTCCTGATCACACTGAATCATTCAAAACCTCTTAACTTCTCAGCAGCCAAGAAGAAGAAAGGCTAGGATACTAAATCTTCTATAAATCCATCTTGAGGTTATGTTCAGGCTAACCTTTACTGAAGGTGGAAAACAGAATTGAGGTTAAGAGTTTGTTGTTGTTGTTTATTTAATAGAAAAAAAAGTAAAATAGCATTATTGCTGTAGAGCCACGCTCAAACTAAGACTTAAGAACGTACAAATCCTGCCTGCCAGAGCATCTGGCAGAGATATCCAAGATTTTGGCACCATCCATGTGTTATATGATCATATATGCAGATGGTTTGGTTTCTAGAAATTAGAATTCTGGAAATAGTCTGTGTAGTTAAGGCTATGGAATGTACCTTTCTACAGTGCCCTGCAGAAGGTGAGAACACACTCACTGGCTGTTTGGTTAGAAACACATCGCTTCATTATTTAGTTATTTAAATTGTATTGAAACTAATAAAAATCATATTTTAGAGGTGTGGTGATAAATGTCCTAGTTCCTGCCAAAAAAGAGCTTAGAGTTTATGAACTTTCTATTCCTTAGTGGTTTAGAAATTTTAATGCTTTATCTTGACGTTTATTAAATTTCACTGTGGTCAATAAGTATCACATTTCCCTGACAAATTATAAACTCTGTGAATTAAGGAATGTTACCTATGAGACAATCCACTTTTTATAGTGTTTTATAAATTTCAGATTTTACATAATTTAAAATGCATAACACAGTTATTAATTATTATTTATTGTCAACATTAATTGTAGTAGTTTGAGTGAAAATAGGTCTTTATGGAGTGGCACTTCAGGAGGTGTAACGTTGTAGTAGGTGTGGCTTGTTGGAGAAAGTGTGTCACTTGGCGGTGGACTTTGAAGTCTCCTATACTCAAGCCATGCCCAATGTCACACTTTACTTCCTGCTATCTGCCAATTCAGACATAGAACTTTCAGCTATCTCTCCAGCACTGTGTTCACTTGCACGATGCCTTATTTTCTATGATGAGGATAATAGACTAAACCTCTGGACTGTAAGGCAGCCCAAATTACATGTTTTTCTTTATAAGAGTTGCGGTGTTCATGGTTTCTCTTCACAGCAATAGAAACCTTAATTAAGACATTAATGCTACATTACAAAAATAATGCAATTCAATTTATAAACACATTTTAAAGCTTACAAAAAAATTAAATGAACTCCAAATCTCATAAATGGTATGAAGTGACCCAGAAAGAAAATAGATCCACTGTACTAAAATACACCGTCTGCTTGACTCACCAGGAGTATTGTTCATCTCAGGAATTGAATCCAGAGTCACAGGATTCTCATGAATATAGTTATACATATCACAACATATGTGTTTTACTCACAATTGCTAACAGTTAAACAAGTTTTTATCCTATGAACTACTTAAACCAACAGAAAAATGGATAGTGAAAAATGTATATCCTGTGTTATACAAGTCAGTTTTTAAAAAAAAAAAAATCACCATTAAACATCCTAGTTTAGTGATTCTGAAGGTCTCTGTATTCAGCGTGTTGCCTTTCAATAGTATCCACTCTTTTCTTCAGTGCTTCCCTGAAACAGCAGAGCCTCTGGCTTTGCTTTCCTTTGATGACTTGAAAGTCTGCATGACAGTTAGCCACTTGAAAAGCTCACCATGTGTCCATAGGATGACCAAATACAAAGTAGGGATATCAGTTGTGCCGGGGAGGATGGGTGGTTAGCTAGAGAAACCTGTGCACTGCAGCTGGACACACAAAGCATGTTCTGTCATTGGAATGTGGTTTTTAAGTTCCCTACAAAGCTAATTCTGGACTTCTTATCTCTTATCATGGTCACAGTCTTAAACATTACTCACTTGAGTTGAAAAACTATGTTTACATGTGGACTGGCACATGGTTTGCTACTAGTTTTATCCACAATTCCCCAAACTTGGAGGCAGTCAAGAAGTTCTTTAATAAGTGAGTGGATGAACAAATCACAATAAATCCACTCAATGGAATTTTATTCAGTGATGATTTAAAAATGAGTTATCATAGCACAAAAACCTACTGTAAAAATTAAAATATAGACCAATAAAAATAAGACAATTCTTATAAGACTATGATATATATAAATGTGATGCTGTAGAACAAAATTCTGAGGACAGTAAGAAAGCAAAACAATGGCTTCTGGATAGGTAGAGGGCTGAGTGGTAGAGTTGAGGGCATAACTAGGCAGGGAAGTTTTTGATGCTGTGTTTGTTCATGTTGGGCATTTATTGACTCATATAAAACAGTGGGGACCCCAAGATGAACTGTGACCTTTAGTACTATTATATCAGTTCTCATTAAATTTAATAATGACATCCAGTAAGTAAGATGATCAGGTGGGGGAGGGAAGAAAATGGAATACCTGGAAAACCTCTTTATTTGCTGTGTAACTATTCTGTCCAGAGGTTCTCTAAAAATAGTGTATCAAAACTATCTACCCCCCCAGGTTTTATCTATCTATCTATCTATCTATCTATCTATCTATCTATCTATCTATCTATCTATTTATTTATCTATTTCCAGAGTACTAGAACCTTCATTTTGCATTCTTCCACCTAGCCTATGTCATCTAGTTGGATTCACTTTGGTAACAGTAGAAATGCAAATATGTAGATTTCAAATGTATAGGAAATAATTTGTATCTCAAAAATCATCTTGTTGTCACAGTGCTCCTCAAATGAACAGGAGCAGAAGGGCGGTACATGTCTAATGAGTCCTTTATTCATGGAAGGTTGGTAGGCATTAGTTAGGTCTGCAGTGCGGCTGGAACCCAGGAAAAGGGTTTAGTGTGTTAGCTCTACACAGCACTGAAGCACTGAGTAAATGTTTTGTCTTCTTTCTTCAGATGCCTTGTAATCTGGATCCATTCAACACGCATTTGTTGTTGGCTGTTAAGTAGTCCCTTTATAGGCACTGTGGAGAGTTTTTAGTGACACTGTAATTTAATGTCCACTCCATGTACAATCTTAATTGTTTGTCATGCCTTAGAAGATTATATATTCTTCTTCAGGCTAAGACTGCATTTTACTTGCTTTTGTGACTTCTACAGTACTGATCACAATCAATAGGCACCTAGAATGTACTGACTCAGAAAATGATCCCATGATTAAATGAGTAGCCAATCACGTATGTCTACTTCCCTGTTTGTTTATAACATGTGACAAGAGAATGCTACAGAAAGTGTATGCTGTCCATGGCCCCAGATCACCTCAGGGTACTTCTGTGTTTCCTGGCTTTAGTGCTGTTTACAATGCCCCAATGAGCTACTCTCTATTATAGATATGTACAGTTTCACATGAGAATGATAAGGCAAGTTTTTAATAATCTTTCTAACTAAGCAAATCAAGGTATAAAGGGAATTGAAGTGTTACCTTGCAATTACCCCAAGGCTATGTGTACAAATGTCCCAAGGCCTAGAGCCAATGCTAAAAGAATTTAATAACTATTTGGAATTTTACTTCTCTCTAAATATTTTGGTATATACTTCCTCAGTATTTATTATAATTCCTGTAAAAACAGATGGTATTCTCAGATCAAACAATTTGAAGTAACTCCATTAAATGACAATTTATGCAGGTTAGTAATAAAATTACAGCAACCCATTAAGCAGGAGGTCACCATAAAGAGAGGAAGAGAGGGATGCAGTTGGGAAAGGAAGGACAGCAGACAGGAGATGGGAAGAGGGGGGAATTAAGTAGTAAGTGTTGTCTTCCTGGCTGGGCTTACCATCTGTGGACTGACAACTGCCTGCTTGCCCTGGCCTGGCAGAGAGGGATGAGTGACTGTCTGGGAACAGATCACCTCACATGACCTTTCCCATCCCTCTCTTTCGTGTATTGGCCAATGCCCCATAGTTGTATAGTGGTGAAGCAGTATTTAGACATAGACTAATTTGTTTATCTAGGACAGGTTTCCCAAAAGGGAAAATTTGAGTCACCTCAACTCCATGGGAGAAGAGTGCTTCCAAGCCATCACTGCATAGAAGCTTAATATTCTCTGTCCAGCCTCCAATGCACAGAACACATCTTGTGAATAAGTCACCTGCTTTGATGTCAGTAGTGTGAGACTCAACAAGCGCTAGTGCCATCCATATGGTTCCTGTTCTCAGGGAATGTCAGGAGTAGGCCAGTGTCTGAAGGAAAGCATGGTCATGGAACAACCTGTGAAAACAGACCTGTGGAGAGACAACAGGAAAAATAGAAAAGGCTCAGAAATACATCTGGTGGTGTTTATGAGATTTATTGAAATTCAGCAAGGAGTACATAATATTTAGCAAACAAGGTTTGTCTTTAGAAAATCCTTGTGGGATTTATATAAGGATCTGTTAATAAAGGGCACATAGAGCACTCATACTACAGTCAGACCATGTTATGTAAAACATGGACAAGAAAGTAATAGGATAACATCCTGTTTGCACAGGGGATTTTATGATATTACACTTGATTCTCTTGCTTTCACTGTGCACCTTTGGAAGCTGTGATTTGCATAGTGATGCAGCACATGAGACAGGAACCTTGACATTTTTGCAGCTTTACATGTTTGCGTACACCAAGATACATAGTTACTATCTGATTCTTTTATTCATCTCTCCTTTATTACCCAAAGCATTGTCCACAAAATCTGTTAAACACATTTTCACAATTTAAGCCTTTAAGCCACTGTATAGATTGCCAACATATTTTCCAGGTTTGCATTTCCCACCAGAAATGCCATATGTTCTCAAAACCATTTATCATTTTATTTACAATTCTAGCTACATCGTTGACAATATTTCTTCACATACACCACATGTTTGCTTAGAAAGATGTTCCATTTCAGCTTCAAGAGGTCAAAAAGTTCAACTTAATCTTTTCCCCAAACAAATAACACTGCCTTATCAATTATCAGCATTGAAAACAATATTCTACTGTGAACCACAAGACAAAACATGGATGCATTTGAAGGTTGCAATTATCCTTCTTTGTTGTAAAATGATTCTAAATTCCTTATCCTTCCCACTCTGTCTCCCATCCTCTCCCCCATCATTTTCATTCAGGGGCTTTTGATGAGACACTGACCTGGAGAGAGCAGGAGACTAGCAACTTGTTTCCTGGTTGATCTTTTTCTCTGGTTAACTGTTAGCTGCATGTGTACCTAAAGACATGATTTCCTATGAATACACATTTAACTAGGTCCTCACGATAAGCTATCCTCGTTACATGTATATATATCCTGTTGTTTGTTTATTCATACATTTTGATTAGCTATTTATTGAACATACAAGAAATTCTCCCTTCTAATGTAGTACTTAATCAGTACTTCTTGTTTATCTCTACACATGTATGTCTAGTGTGTCTATAACTGGACTAATACTGCTATTAAGCCTTTGGAACTGAGATAGTTGTGGTACACACTCAACTGAGACATAGGTTAAATAGGCTCCTGGCCACTACATTAGAAACTACAAAGAAACCTATTTAATCTACATATCAATGGTTCTACATGGAATCTATGTAAGATTATCAAGAAATTCTATGCTAATTAAAAATACTATGTGTTAGAAATCCTTTGTACTCTTTATACTTATTTCTAACAATTTAACATTTGATTCATTTAGAAACTATCCAAGTATCATCTTCATATGAAACTGAATCAGGCAGCGTAAGTATCATTTTATACCTAATGTCAGCACACAAAGGGACCTTTTCTAATTCTTTTCATTATTAATCTTATTCATTAATATTTTGGTATATGATTATTAATAACCTTTTGCTTGGTTATCCAAAACAATTAATTAAGCAAGTAGGATAAAGTATTCCAAACCAGAAGCCTAAAAAGAACAACAGAAATGGAGGGCTGGGAGAACACTCAGAGCATACAGTTCTTGGTGAACAAATGTGAGTACTTGACTTTGAATTACTAGAATTAATGTAGAGCCAGTATAGCATTGTGTGTCTGTAATCCCAGGTCTCCTATGACGGATTGTAGAGGCACCAGTAGCAATGTAGGCTCATGGCCAAGCTCAGCCTGTCTTGAACAAGATAGCAGGCAGGAACAGGCACCCACGGTTGTCCTCCAACTCCCATATACATAAAATGAAATGCAGATGTGTACACACACACATACACACACACCTATATTCACACATGTTCATGCATATATTGATATGAACACACTTCAAGCACACAGAGATAGTGAAAAAGAAATTAAAATTCCTAGCAAAGGTATACTCTGGCAAAACAGGATTATTTTACTTCCTGAAACTTGGTCAACATTTATAGACTACTCCATCACAAATAATTGTACACATTATTATCAGACATATATAAAACAGCGACCAAGAGATCTCATTCAAGACCGTGAAACAATTCTTTACTTAGAAAAGTTGAAAGCATGCAAAATACATTGAAGAAAATAATCTGGAAATAAAAAATGTCAAAATTTCCCAAATAGCAAGAAATTGCAATAAGAGGTTAAATTACCAAAATTATGCTAGAACTTATTTTTAATAGTGAAAAAAATTGATAGGCTGTGAGAGGAAGCTGGGACAAGACTTAGAGAAGTGGTTCTCAACCTGTCAGTTGGGACCCCCCACAGGATAGCATATCAAATATCCTGCAATTTTTACATTTACATTAAAATTCACAACAATAGCAAAATTACAGTTATGAAGTAGTAACAAAATAATTTTATGGTTGGGGGTCACCACAACATGAGGAACTGTATTAAAGGGTCTCAGCATTAGGAAGGTTGAGAACCACTGACTTAGAGGTAGCTTGTAGCTTTAAGTGTCTGTATTAGCAAAGAATATGGAGCCAGGCAGTGGTGGCACACACTTTTAATCTCAGCAGAGGCAGGTGGATCTCTGTGAGTTCGAGGCCAGCCTGGTCTACAGAGTGAGATCCAGGACAAGGCACCAAAACTACATAGAGAAATTCTATCTTGAAAAAAAAATATGATCTAAAATATTTTTTGGTAGATTATTTTATTGAAAATATATTTTTTGCATACAATATATTATAATGATGGTTTTCTCACCTCCAAGGCCTTGCATATTTTCCTTAATTCCCCACCCACCCAAATCCACACCCCCTCTTTCTCTCATTGGAATAATAACAGGCACCTAAAATAATGATGATAATGATATAATGTAAGATTTTTTTGTTTTATTAAGATGGATGAAGAAAAAAAAAGCTGAAGTAAGCAGGCCAGAAACTAATAGAATGGAATTAATGCAATAGAAAATGTAATAAAGTTAGTTTTAAACCTCATAATTGTTTATTTTATTTTGAATAATCATGTATGTGTGTCAGTGTACATGCCTATGGATGTACATGTTCACAGGGCCAGGGGAAGATGATGGTGTTACCCTCTTTATCATTCTCTGCCTTATTTCCTCAAGACAGGGTCTCTCATTGTTCTGAAGCTAGGAGGACAGCCAGAAAAACCAGTGCCCCCCTGTGTCTGCCCCTCAGCTCCGGAGCTGCAGCAAGTGTGATCATGCCAGAGCTTAGATGAGTTCTGGGGATTTGAACTCAGGTTGTGGCGTAGCTAGTACTCTTATCTGCTGAACTATAACCCTAATCCAAAAAATAATTTTCTATAAATGTAAATAACAGACTTATATCCCTCAAATGAAAAGAGGCTACAAAACAAATGTCTAAATGTTAGAAATATCAAAACAGGCAGAGTCTGCAAACTTTAATGGGATGATGAGAGAAGTTTTTGAAGAAACTCACCCACAGAAACTCAACTCAGATGAAACGGATAAGTAATTTAAAAAGTACTGTATTACAACTGGCTTAAAATGAATGACAAAAGCGAAATAACCCTGAGCTATTAAAGAAATTGTGTTCAGTATCTAAAACCTTCCACGAGGAACATGGTTTTTGGAAATGTGTTTCTTGATGAAGTTCAAGAACTACTTATGGAAGAAAATCATCCAGTTTTGGACTAACTCTCAGGGGACAAGGGAATACTTCTAAACCTGCTCTCTATAGTCAGCACAACTTTGATGCTAGAATCTGGCAAGCACACTGCAAAAGGCTTTAATAGACAAATATGTTTCGGGAATATAAAGACAGAGTCTTTTTTTTTTTTTTTTTTTTTTTGTTTTTTGTTTTTTGTTTTTCGAGACAGGGTTTCTCTTGTGTAGCTTTGCGCCTTTCCTGGAACTCACTTGGTAGCCCAGGCTGGCCTCGAACTCACAGAGATCCACCTGGCTCTGCCTCCCGAGTGCTGGGATTAAAGGCGTGCGCCACCACCGCCCGGCTAAAGACAGAGTCTTAAAAGGTTAGCAAGTTCAAGCCAATGGCTTCTTCTTCTTTTTTTTCAAGACAGGGCTTCTCTGTGTAGCCCCAGCTTTCCTAGAACTCATTCTGTAGTCCAGGCTGGCCTTGAACCCAGGCATCTACCTGCCTCTGCTTCCTGTGTGCTGGGATTTCAGTCATGTGCCATCACTGTCCAGCTGCCAAGGATGCTTTTAACCATATTAATATGTGGTTGGAATAGACAAATATTTAAAATCCAGCCAATACAATTAAATATTGGACTATTTTAATAGGTGCAGGTAGACAAACAACAGTAACACAATTTTTCATTCCTTGCCCAGAGAAATGGCTCAACGGTAAAGCATTTGCTGTGCAGGCCTGGGCACCAGAGTCTAACCTTGAGCCCACATAAACATAAAGTTAGAAGGAGACGACTGACTCCACAAAATTGTCTTCTGACATATACACACATGCCATTGCACATGAGGCCACACACACACATGTACGTACATGCACTTGTACATACATACACACACACACACACAGCCCTCATTCTTGATTCCTAAAAATGTCATTAAAAGTAGAAATAGAAGCCCTGCTTCTCAAGTTTGATGCAAAGTAATTGTCAAAAATACAATCTTTATTTGTATGAGGTACTAAACATTATTTTTCTTTAAACAAAGTAACACAAAAATGCCACTGTGATCATTTCTATTAGATGGAATGCACTGGAGAGGTAGCTCGGTGGTAACATACAAAATACCTTGACCAACTTCATGCCAGTACCTTCCACAGCACCACTGCTGGCCCACATAGAGATATTGGTCCTTGCAGTCAAACAAAAAAAGTAAATTTAAAAGTAAAATTGAAGCCGGGCGGTGGTGGCGCACACCTTTAATCCCAGCACTTGGGAGGCAGAGGCAGGAGGATCTCTGTGAGTTTGAGGTCAGCCTGGGCTACAGAGTGAGTTCCAGGACAGGAACAAAGCTACACAGAGAAACCCTGTCTTGAAAAACCAAAAAAAAAAAAGAAAGAAAGAAAGAAAGAAAGAAGAAAGAAAGAAAGAAAGAAAGAAAGAAAGAAAGAAAGAAAGAAAGAAAGAAAGAAAGAAAGAAAAAGAAAGTAAAATTGAAATGGGAGAATTAAGAAAAATCTTGATTCAGCAGTAAACTGAGATAATCTTAAGGACTTAGTTATAATAAAAAAACTGTTCAATTATAAGATATAAACTATAAGAATAATATATAAATACTAGTTGAAATTTTCCATATTAGAAACAATTGGGAAATGAAACTGTAAAATGTCCCTTCAACTGAGTTTAGTAAAGGAACAATTTAAAGCATGAAGTATAATAAAAGGCAAAATAAAAATCTCATTTTACTTTTGTCAGGATTGACAAGATAAAGCCACTTTAGGATATTTAAAGGAATGTCATTGAAGCATCACCCAAAATCCTGCACGTGAGACTTCATTTGGGAGAAGGAAGCCTGAATTTTCTTCATTTGTATAGTTAACCAATGAAGACCTTGCTTCATCAACTGGGATGCCAGGCTGTTTAGGGACTTCCATTGCAAGTGAGCAAGATTTGCCCTGACCACTACCAAAGGAGTGACTACCTTATTAGAATGGTTATTTATTTACCTCTCCATCTGAAGCTCAGGCAGTTCTGGGAATTTCTAGTATTCCATCAGTAGCAGGAGCTTATAGGCGTTACATGTCTAAATGATGTTCCCAGCTGTATGCATTGTTTTCTAAATATTGTGTGTGTGTGTTTATGTATGTGCATGCACACGTGTGTGCATGTTCCACAATGTGCATGTGCCACAAGGCAGTGGAGGTCAGAAGACATCTCTCTGGAGTTGGTTCACTTCTAGCGCATCCTGTATCCCACTAAGGTAAGCAGGCTGGCACACAGACACTTCTATCCACTGAGCCATACGCTCAGATTTGCAGTAATTTCAATAACCTTTGATCAGTGGGAATTGAAAATGGTTTCTAGGGTACAGAATTGGGTATCTTTAAACAAATTTTAAGTCTATTTTGTTATAGATTAAGAAATCTTCAAATAGCTGGAGGGTTGTGCCACATGCCATTAATTCCAGTACTCAGAAGGAAAGGCAGGCCGATTGCTGTGAGTTTGAGGCCAGCCTGGTCTCTAGAGAGAGCTTCAGGACAGCCAGGGCTACACAGAGAAATCCTGTCTCAAAAAACCAAAACCAAAACAAAACGAAACTTTATAGACAGGCTTTTCCTTGGGCCGCCAGCTCACAAAAAATTACATTTATTATTACTTATAATAATAAATACTTATTATTATTTATGAAAGCTCAGCCCTACCTGGGCTTGTTTCTAACTAGCTCTTCTAACTTAAATTAACCCATTTCCATTCTTCTATGTGCTGCCATGTGGCTCATGGATTTCACCTCTCTTCCTGCATGTCCTGCTTCCTCTCCATCTCCATGTCCTCCGCAATTAGATTCACTACCTCTTTCTCTCTCTGCCTGGAAGTCCTGCCTAACCTCTTCCCCCTGAGCTACTGACCATCCAGCTTTTTATTACTCCAATCACAGCAACACATTTTCACACAGTGTACAGGAATGTTCCACAACAAATCTTCTAATAATAACCTTGTATCAAATGAGCTCTGGGTTATAATGCTGTATAAATCGATAAAAATCACATTAAAGTTATCCTAGATTATTTCTTTTTTTTTTACAAGTCCTTGTATAGCCAATATTTACAATACTTTATCACAACTGCAAAACGTTTAAAATATTGATTGCAGATCATAGCAATGTTGAAGTTAAGGATGACATTTTATCCTTCACTCCAATATACCAAGACAATTCACTACTATTCATATGAAACTTCCTTAACAAATATCTACTCCAGTCTTCAAATATACCTTGCCTTGAATGTAATAATACTTCACTAGCTGCTTTTTGCCCCTGGCCCTTCTGCTACACTGACACACCATGCTTTGTACATCACGTACTGTTATATCTGGGAAGGAGTCTCCCGGGAAAGGATTAACCTGAAGAAGGGATTTTACTGTATTTTCATTGGTTCCACAATCCATCTTTGGATTTCTATGCAGGGTGTTATGTATATGAAGAGATGTACGTCATCAGAATGAACATCTGACATATCATGGCTTTAATTAGAGTCTAACAAGTTTAAAGTATTGAAAGAACATAAAAACGTTTATTATAGAGGGACTGAGAGTGTCTATGCCCTCATGCAACAATCCCACTACATCTCCACCTTATCTGAATTCTGAAACTGGTCCTTAGGGATACAATGCTACGCAAGCATAATAAGGGATGCAATGGCATTTGGTCAAATGAAAGACCTGTTTCTTACAGGTGACTTATATTAATTCAACAAACATTTCTTCAGTTTCTACCTTGTGCCAGACATTATTCAATACATTGGTGAAACAGAGACAAAAACATGCAAGATATTTCTCTTAATGCAGCCATTACTAAACGAGCAAATAAATAATCTAGATAACTAGGTAATGTAAGTGATAGAAATAAAGGGAAGGGTATTTTAATAAAAACAATGACATAATCTGTTAATGTGTGGAAGACACTATGGCACTAGATATTTATAAGCACAGCTACCATTCCTCTAGCTTACATTTTAGTGCTAATACATGTAGCTTATATGTGAGCTTTTTAGTGGAAGTATTTCTTTCAGATCACATAGTACTAAGTGGAATGGAAATTTTGGCTCAGTGATTCATGAACTCATGTTGGATTCTGAGTGTCATGCTGGCATGGTGGGATTCTGAGAAAAACAAAGACACGTTTGCTTAGGAAACTAACCCTCTCACAGAGATTAAACAGCTAACAGCAGAACATGTGTGATACACAGTAGATCATGATCAGAATGATGAATGTCCTTAAGGAGTTGGGGCAGGCAAAGAAAGAGACTCTCCCCAGACCTTCTAGCAGGGTACACAATCCTTTCCATATACTGCATTTAGCAGTGAGACTTCCATGGGGTTTGAAACTATAGTTTTCTAAAATTATGTGTGTGTGTGTGTGTGTGTGTGTGTGTGTGTCATTTGAAGTCACTAAACAGCAGCAATAAAAATAAATTATAATCCAATTTTTTAAAAATGATAAAACAGAAAAAATGTACATTATAAATAATGGCTTCAAAACTTGTTAATACTATACACAATAACGTATTTAGAACACTTACTCTGAGGTTTATAATATGTAATCCATAATTAATGCCTTATGACCATTCTCATAAATCTTTAAGGGCTCAAGTAAATGATGTGTGTAAGAAGATACACAGAAATTCCCGTGATGAAATGGAAGTTATATTCCAGGATATTGCCAGTATGTAGCAGCAATCAACAAAAAGACAACAAAGAATTTCATTGTATTAAATTAATTAAATTTTAATTGTATTATATTAAAAATAGACTGGGTCAGCCATGGAAGCATTTCAAGAGAAAAAGCAAGGAGAAAGAGTTGAGACTCTGACTAATGTGTGTAAGAATTAAAAGGTGCTGGAAATATCAAGACCTATACTCATGGTCCATGTGCTAGTGATAGAGTCATGAGCAAGAATACAACCATGAGAAGAAATGAGTTATGCCAGCAGTAGTTCAAGCAGTGTGTACACAGAAATAATCACAACCCAGACAGTGGCTAATTTGAAGTCAGTTCCTAGGTACTGCCTTACTGGGTTCATGTCAAGTAGAAAAGAGGATGATGGCCCTAACAATATTGTTCTCTCACTGAATATAAGAATGTGGGTTACAGGATCTCAGAAGGGCTTTGACGGCTGTGAAGCTGTGAAACTGCCATTCCCTACCATTTCCATAGTGGAAAGTTACAACCTTCATATATTCTAGACGAATAGAGTATCACAAGTGCCTGCATTTATTTGATTGTTTTTCATTTGTCTGTCTGTCTATCTATCTATCTATCTATCTATCTATCTATCTATCTATCTATCTATCTATCTATCATCTATCTATCATCTATCTATCTATCATCTATCTATCATCTATTTATTTTGTGCATTGGTGTTTTGACTGCACGTATGTCTATAAGAGGTTGTCGGGTCTCCTGGAATTGGAGTCACAGACAATTGTGAGCTGCTCTGTGAGTGCTAAAACATGAACCCATAAGATCAGTCAGTGCTTCCAACCACTGAACCATCTCTCTAGGCCCCCACAAGTGCCTGTTCTAAAGTAGGACACAGATGTTAGCATCCCCCAAAGAACATAGCTGAAGTTTAGATCCAACAAATCTTTGTCTCTCCTCAGAAGCATTTACAATGGAAACCATCACAGATGAGAAGTTATCTGATGTAAGTGCAACTTAGAAAGATTTTCTTTCCTAAATTTGGAATGTACACTTTCACATTTCCCCCTCAAATCAAAGCATATTGGAGGGCTCACTATGAGTGTTTGAAGGCAACTAGAGGAAAATTCCCTGTCCAAAGGACATCTTTATCTGTAGACATCATTGCCATATAGCGTAGAAGAGAGAAATTCAGTGATGCACAAGTTTACAAAGACTGAGTTGAAGACTATTCTGAGATGACAATGTGTCACCACCTTTCAAGTGCTTGAGACTAAGGACATTTTGATCTGAGTGGTGAAGGAGGCAGAAGCAGCTGAACATGTACTGTTTCCTGTATGGACAGTGAAACATATTCATCTTTGTCACATTCTAAATCACAGTGGGGTCCATTCTTTTGTGAGAAAACAACAAAGCTGCCATTGGACATGAACTTGTTCTCTTCATATACAGAGGAGGGTATGAGAACCTATCATTCAGTGACTGCTGGTAGAGATATCAGGTCCACCAAGTGATTACCTTAACCTCTACCTCAGTTTCTTTAGAGTTTTCTTTATTACATACAGAGCTATCATATAAAACAGGATTGAAGAAGCTACAGCATTACAAGGCACATAAACCTTGAATAGGAACTTTGTGCCTGAGCGTTATTTAAAGTAGTTCTCATTCCTGTCGGAAGACATTCTAGAAAATACTGGACTCAGGCAGGCTACAGATATTGCATGGCGACTATTTTTTTTTTTTTTTGAACTAGGTTACACTTGAGTTCATAAATTCCTATTTTTTGAGATGAGGATTTTGTTACTTCAATAGGCTGTCTGTGGAGTTTTTCTTTTCCCTTTGTTTTATAGTTCTTGACTACAGCTGCTTCCTTTGAAGTCACTTCTCCCCCATCAGCAGTCGTTAGCACTGAGTTCCCTTCCCTGCTCATCACGCTCAGTCAGGGTATCATGAAGTACAGTGTTTACTACCAGCCAACTGTACACATATACTGCTCTCATTTTCAAAAAGCCAGTCCCTCTCTGCAGAAGCCCTTCCTTCACATACTCCAGAAGTCCTACAGGGCTTTGGGGCTTCTTGTAATAAAAACTAGGAAGACTTATTGCTGACAACGAGTGTCCTGAGAATGAACTTTTGGAGTGGGTAAAGACTAGCATTCAGTTTTATGACATAATAAATTTAAGAGGATTATTTTGGACTTTCTTGGGAACAAACCACATCCTTAATGATATTTCTGAGGTGGAAACAAATTCCTTTTTTTTTCTTCAAACAAAAGATTTGGCAAATCCTTTTTAGGATGAAGCCCAATGATAGTTTAGAAGACATACTCTCTTCTTGTCACATTAACAATCATGATCGACTTCTTGTATGTCCTCATACCTGTGGTTTCAGCTGAAACTAATAGTGTGATTGAAGAGAACAAAGAAAACTTTTCCTTTGCTGTTAGCCTATCAAAATACTCAATAAAATTTTATGCATAGTGCATTAGTCAGGAGAATTTTGCAATTATTTAACACAATGAATAGATGCTGGAATTATTTAAATCCAAATTATTATTGTGTGAAACATGATCCTGATAATCAATCCTGCCTTAACATATTTGTGAGAATTTTTGACAAGCTGCTGTGAATATTCCCTGAAGGGAACGTATTTTTGGCAGGACTCTTCTACTCCTACATGGAGAGTGTGTTTACTGTGAGGCAAATGTTTCTCAGTGTGTACTATACTCTGCTTTAAGCCCAAACCTCTTTTCTTCTGGAACTAAGAGTTCAGAGAAAAGATTTGCTTTGACCAAGCCATGTTGACTTAACATACATATTTTATAAGTAAGCAGTGCTACGGATTCTAATAAAAGATATACGAAGCTAAATGTCAAGCATACAGAAATTGCTTTGTCAGCCATCTGAATGTAGTAACTGGGTGGTTCGAAAGAATATTTGTTGCTCTAAAGTTGTACTTAGACCATCCCAGTTCCAACAAGTGCTTGAGTGAAATGTGAATGTCCATATTAGGTGTCCTTGAGGGATGTCATTTTTAGCACTGATTTTCAAAATTATGCTAGCATTACACTGAACATAGATTTGTTCACTCCTTTTCCCTTGTTTTTTCATCTGCCCTTTGATATTTCTGGCACACCTTTTCTTTCTCGGTATGGGGATATGAAAACACCACTACCTGGTGTCTGAGAAGGCCTAGTAAGGAAAAATGATATCAAGCCATGATCAATGCCAGTGTTCAGCAGCCACAGAAGTGGGAAAGAAAAAGGTGTCTAGACAGTGGGTAAAAGAAGGTATGGCTTCATCTTTGTCCAAAAATAATTGAACAAATAGTAAGTGAAATAATTCTAACGTTTTCTGGCTCAGATAGTGGTGTTATATTGGCATTGGCTTCCTGACTTATGAGAAGTAGAATGTTGTTTGTATAGACTAGTCTTCCTGTTTCCAGGGGTTGCCTGCTGAGTGTTGAGGGTTATGTCCCATCATCCATCATGCTACACATACAAATGCACACACACAGAGAGAGAGAGAGAGAGAGAGAGAGAGAGAGAGAGAGAGAATGTGTCAATGAATAGGAAGACAAATAAGGTAAAATGTTGATGATTAGGGATTCTGAGATGTGAGTATAGGGCCCCTTGAACTGTTATTGAAACTTTTCTGTGGGCTTGAATGTATTTTGAATTAAGAAAAACTTAAGCTACAAAATAAGATGATTTATTGAATTTCCTATAAAAATGATGAAATATAATATGTGCATAGTGGGCGTTTTGGCAAGTGACAGTTTCCTGAGCAGAGAAATTGAGGCAGCCAAACTCTTCCCTAATGCCTCCCCACTGTCTTCTCCCAGGGTGTCCTCCACTCCACCACTTGTTTGGAGTAGCACATATCATTTGTTTTTCCATGCCATGGGCTTTGATTCACAATCTAAGGAGGCTGGAAAAGTGTCCTGTAGAGCACATGTCTGACAGAGAAGGGAGAACAGATTTTTGGCAGATCACTAAAAAAACACAATAGGCCCCCTATTAAGCACAATATGTGGGCTGATGCTAAAAGAGAGCGGGGTGTCTTTCTTTTGCTTGAAACTAGGCTAGTTATGAATTTAACAAGAGGACATAGTTCTATCGGTGAACTCACAATAAGATGAAGTTGAAAAATAATCATGCCTACATAGAACTTGTATCATTTAAGTAAAATGAAGTATTCTCAAATACAATTTAGCAATAAATTTCTGTAGGCAGGCTAAAACCCATCATTTAATGCAATCATGTCAAAGAAAGAAAGAAAGACAAGTTGGAAAGATAGTAATTGCTAAAATAGGTTGTTTTTTTTTTTTACAATTTTATGTTTAAAGATATTTATACTTTTCAACATTCAGAAAGTAAAGATTACAGTTTTATAACCACAGGAAGAGAACATGTTATCAATGAAAATTCTGCATTTTCCACTGGCAGTCATCTAATCATCTTGGTTGCTCTTAAAGACTTGGTAAATTGACTTGGCCATGCATGTAGCCATGACCAGAATATGAAGATGCTCATTTTGTGCTGCAGATTTCCACCCACTCACATCCAAATCCTCCTCACATATTCTTTACTAATGGCATATTTGGAGGTCAGACACCTTTTGGCTAGATTATTACCTTTTTAAACAAATCTATATGCTATTCTAACTAAAACATCGTTAGGCATTGCCCTACTGGGAATTGATTCAAGTAATTAATGTCAGCTTGTGGACCAGCTTGAACTTGGCTTCTTATGTATGATTCATCCCTAGAAGCATCTACTGCCAGCTGAACACTGGCAGCCTCTGTGAATGTGAGCTCAGAAGTCTCTTTCAATTATTAACTCTGAGTTATCTTTTATTTGAAATTGTTCTTGAATTTACTTTGTTTTAGATTTAATTTGTTTTAGGAACTCAAAAGCATTATGTGGGTAAGAAAAGTTTAATTATGGAAAAAACTCAGTTAAAATGTCTATGTTGGTTTATCCCTTACTTTTCAATACATATCACTCATGCCTTTAGTTTTCAGGTGAGTGAGGCCTTCATAGACTAATTTCTAATAGAATACCTTGGACTACTATGACATAAGATGTAGATCATCACCTTGGATATGGGATACAGTAGTGCATAACTATACCCCAGCATAGCAGATAGAGGCAGGCTGACTTGGGTTCTAGGTAGACTGAGACACATAGTGAGTTTAAGGTCAACTTAGACTATATGGTGAGGTCTTATCTTAATAGACCCAAAGGCAAAAACTATAACAAAAAGACTCAGGAAAGAGATTTAACATTGTCTTACTATCTAACATTTGGCACAATAGCAGCATATAAGTTGTGGTTCTGCTAGTCAGTTATCCATCTGCTCCCTGTGTTTTATTTAGGTCATAGTCAAAAGTATACACAAGACAGAATTCACATGTGCAGCTGCACAAACCACCAGCCCTTCAGGTAGAATACAGACAGTATCCTGGCAGGGTGAATCTGCGTCTGGACAGATAACAAAGATTTAATCCACATCTGCTTTTGCCTCCGGCAGTGCAGTCAGGAAGTCTGGCAGCCTCTCTGGCCTCCCTTTACCTTTGAATAAAACCTCCTCTGGCCAGGCGTGGTGGCGCACGCCTTTAATCCCAGCACTTTGGAGGCAGAGGCAGGCGGATCTCTGTGAGTTCAAGGCCAGCCTGGGCTACCAAGTGAGCTCCAGGAAAGGCGCAAAGCTACACAGAAAAACCCTGTCTCGAAAAAACCAAAAAAAAACAAAACAAAAAAAACAAAAACAAAAAAACAAAACCTCCTCGTCCACCCATTTTTGAATTTGAATCCATTTGACTAGGTTAAGAACCATTTTATATATTATAAATACAGTTTTGTTCAAGAGCCCTTGTTATATTTTAACTGATCCTTGGGAAATTTTGTAGTAAATACTAGAAGTACAAAACTGCCACTCAGAATCTTATAGATTTCTGATGGATAAATAAATGCACCATAATTAGTAAATATTTCTCATTTCAATATTTATTCATTTTTATTTTTTAAAATACTTTTCTAAGTAAATGCATGTCAGGTCATGAAAATGTCAGTAAAATTTCATGGAATCATTTATCCATAAACATTTGGTTTATGTCAGTGGAACCATTTGATTTTATCAAAGGAAATATGGGGGTTATCAATACAACATAGTCTTAGAAATCCACGGTCTTATTTTTGTCACTTATCCTTTCAGAATCTAATTAGCAGGAGAATTGCTGTCAACCTCATATGCATCATAGTAAGGCAATGTGTTAATCAGTTGGAAACATGTAAAAATACCACTTTATAAGCAACAATGACCCATATAGTTTGATTGTTATTAATTTTTTATTAATGAAGTGGAAAAATAAACTTAGGGGTCTTTAGATTTAATTTCAGTTTATATTAGCTTTCTTTTAGTAAGTCATAATATTTGTTAGTAGGCACTTTTTATTTATTTTATGTGTATATGAGCACCAATATGTGCATCACCTGTGTGCACAGTCCCTGCAGAGGACAGAAGAGGGTGCCAGATCCCATGGAACTGGAGTTACAGGAGGTTGTGAACCACAGTAGAGGTACTGGGAACAGAATCCAGATTCTCTGCAAGAGCATCAAGTATTTTTATAACTGCTGAGCTATCTGTCCAACCTGGTGCTTTTTTTGGTAGGGGTGGAGTTTGTGCCAAAATACAGCACAGGCTAGCCTGAAACTCACTGTATAACTTACCCCTTAAACTCAAACATATAACACTGCTTTTAAGCAACATATAAAATAAAGTCCATTGGCCTTTGTGTTTTAGTTGAACATATTATATATATTTAAAAATAAAAAATGGTGAAATTTTGAAGCTCTTTACAGAGAACAGACTTACAAAATTACATTAAAAGAAATAAACACATGGACTTACTTTAAGCATTCTCTAAACACAGATCCTTAGTAAAGGGTCAATTCCAAGATGTACCTCATATGGTCCATTTTAAAGAGCAAGTTGTAAAAGAAAACCATCTGAGCACCTTTGAAGCTTATGGAAAGTTTACCTTGACATCTTATCCCTTCTTCTGGGTGTAGTTGATTGGCACAATGATATCATGGCCGGGGCATACAGGTCCCCGAAAGAAGAAGCTACATCATACCATGTATTATGTAGGAAACAGCTTATTTCCTACAAAGTAATAAAAAGTTGTCACCATGGTGATGGAGGGACAGCTCAGCAGTTAAGAGCACTTGCTGTTTTTGCAGTGGACCTGGGCTCAGTTCCCAGCACCCTCATGGTGATTTACAACTGTCTGTAACTATAGTTCCAGGGAATAGTCCACATCCTTCCACTCTTTATGCTCACCAGGTATGCACATAGTGGACATATACACATGCAGAAAAAACATTTATATACAAAATAAATAAATATTAAGCACATTAAAAAAATAATCGCCTCATCCCCACACTTACATGATATATAGGTCCAATACCCTTCATATTGTAGAATTTTCTAGTTCTGGAAGGACTCGCATTGTCCTTCATCTTCAGATTAATCTTGAGACCCAGATTAACTGGTTTGTGGTCACTCAACTGGACCGATGAGATGAGCATCTGCACAGGTGTAGCCTTGGCTGGCAGAGTCATCTTCCTACAAAGCTTTCTGTGTTCTGATGTCATCAAGCATTCTATCCCCTGTGATGTTTCTTTGTCCTGTTGCATAGGTTTAATCAACAATGACACTTTCCCATTGTCCATCCCACCCCATGATAGCGGCAACTCTTTAAAAAAAATAAATACTGCCATCCATCTCCGCTCCATTGTCTGCAAGATACTTGGTAGTAACAATACCCAATATAAATGTTTTCTTTCACATCAAGGTAGCGTTTCCTAACTCATTAGAAGAAATGCTGTGTCCCATGTGCAGAGGAACTCTCGGCTTTCCTCCTTTTCCCTTTTTATATTATTCTGAGCTTCATGGCCTTGTATTATTCATCCCCATGTTTGTATACAAGTTGAGGACACCTGTCACATGCTCCTTCTAAGAGACTTGGACTACTTATGCACAAAGACTCAAAGGGTCCCCAGGTTAAGCCTCTTTCTGTTTATCAGATCAACCCCTAGTCATCTGTTACTTCAGTTGTTTATTGGCTGTTACTGAGTCAAACTTCAGATGTCAGTTCTTTTCTCCCCCCACGAGGGATGTAGAGACCATCAACACATCCTGTTTGCTTCATTATCTCTTCCTGTAAAAACACATACTTATTTTTTTTGTCTACTCTTGACCCTGACCTGGGGCATACTTCAGAATTCTCCCTCTTTAAAGTTGTATCTGTAGCAAGAACAATTTTCTTGGTTAATTTGACTGTTTCTCCATTCAAACAATCAATTCCAAAAATATTTCACAAGTCTATGTCAGGTCACTAATTGTGAGTTACAATAGTAAGGTATAGTAAACATATATTTGTGCTATATGACAGTGCTATATAATGTTGTAATATAAATGTTAAAAAATAGATCTCCTATAAAAAATGGATTTTTTGTTACTCTTCTCCTCATTTTTCATGCCAGATATGTATGCATGTATGTACATTACATATGCATGTACTTATGTATGTATATGTATGTAGTGTGTACATATGTGTGTGGTATCTAGTTGTACAACTCGGTGCATTTGTGTGTGGAGGCCAGAGGTCTGCATCACCTCTTTCTCAACCATTCTTAGAGTATTTTTTGAGACACTTTCTCTCACTGAATCTGGAATCACTGTTTCAGTTAGACTGTTAGGCTGTCCCTTGAACTCCTTCAGTGCCCCCGCACTGGGTTTATAGACGCAGCTATGCCTAGTTTTTGACATGTGTGGTAGGTATCTGAGTTCATTTCCTCATTCTTTTCAGCCAACACTTTACCCACTCATCCATACTCTAGGCCAAATTCTTTTTAAAAGGAAAAAATATTCAAGGTGTCTACCATCGAAAAATGCTCAGAATTATAAATGTGTTTGTCCAAAACCTTCAGTTAAGAATATGACTGCCTAATTATTAATTTAAATGCTAGACTTCTGAAATTAATAGCCAATATGGTATTATGATTCACTAAAGTAAATATTTATAGATTCTGGTAAAGGCACTTAATGAAAAACTTAAATACTGTTTTTTTCATCTTTTGTGAGCAAAAATGTGATGAAATTTTTTCCCCCATAACACTGCCTTAACTATATCCATCTGGATTCAAAGAAATAGAAATCATTTCTGTCATTCACAAGATGTGTCTGTGAATTTTGTTTCAAGCTTCTATAGTTTAAAGTAAATACAAGATTGGAAACTTCACCTTGAAAATCCTCTGTATGTATTTCCCACTTCCTGGTAGAAGGTATCAAGTAAAAAAAACCGAAACCACTATCCTCATTCCGAAAATCTTTGTCTTAGCACCATGACTGAAACAAACATCTCACTTTTGTTCTTACCTGACTCTCACAACTTCAAACATTACAATGAAACCTCCAGTTAGCCTTTGATCATGGAACAAATAAATGAATTAGTGATGAATTAGGCTCAGAATTCTACATGATAAAATAACTACAGAAAAATAATTATACCTAAGGCCTGCATTAGTATGGCAGCTATTTTTTGTCTGTCATGCAGAAACAACCAATTCTGTGTGGACACTTGAGGTCACAAAGAAGCAGTCCCTGAGACCACACTGCTGCTCTGCTGAGCACAGGCAATAAGAGACTTACCAAAGCAGGGGGACCATTCTAAAGGCTTGTGTGTGTCATCTCTGCTAATGCAGGGCATTTCAACTGATGGAGGATTTTAAAAATTAAAACAAGTTCAGCCTGACAGCCATTCATCTGGGATATGTTCTCTCCTGTCACAATGATTAGCCATCTGTTCTCAGATCTGAAGAATGTTTCTTTTCTAGATCTCACACACCCATCCATCACTAAAATCATTATACCACATTTGAAGATTCGAGGTCTGAGAATGTTACCTCCCTGGTAGCAAGCACTCTTTCTAGTGAGCATGGCATAAGTTCTAGCTTCAATTCCCAGTGCCACCAAAACACACAAAATAGAAAGATGTATGAACTGCAAGTTCTTTAGCTTCTACATATTACTACCAATTAAATGCTGACCTCTGTGAAGGAGAAAGGAAGCAGACACCACGCATGCTACTCTGCATGCTACTCGACAAGCTTTTATACCACTTGTGGGTGGTTTCAGGTTATAGTCATAAAAGACACAGGCAAAAAAAGTAGCAAAATTTAGGTGTTTGGATATATCTACTTTGAGGACTGTGCCTATGAAACATGTGTTACCTGGTATTTGCCTTGTATACAAAGTAGAAAGGATTAAAAATTGTCTGGGGAGTGTGGATGAGGGGAGGAAAAGTCCCAATCTGAGGCAGCATGGATGCCAGTGCTCTTGGGTAGACTTCTGTGAGTTTGTCTTCCTGTAGTTACTTATCGGACTGTGAGGTGCGGGACTCTGTTGCAGACTGGATCTGAATTGCAGTCAAGATTCTGCACACACTTTGGTTCATAATTCCCTTATTTACAATGGCACTGCAAAGCCCACCTCCTGTGACCACTGCTTGTACTGCAGGGCTGTCACTCAGGCCTAGCGCTCCTCTCACTGTGAAAGAGTGACTGTGTCCCTGGGGATCTAGAAAAGCTCTAATTTTGTGAATTAACTCCAAATCAGTGAGCCACAGGACTTCCAGCTTTATTTTAAAATATGGGTGAACTTCCCTGTGAGATATTGTTTTTTCAAGCCTTTGTGAAATGCAGTGAGTTGATTGATCAATTAACTGATTTATAGTTGACTCTTTTCCTTCATGTGGGGCTCTGTATGCTAAGAATAATTCAATCAGCAATCACTCACAGAGTGATTCTACTCAGTTGACTAGATGCTTCAAGATGCAATTAATAAAGAGATATTAGGGTCAGTGAGATGATTCGGTGGGTAAGGAAACTTCTTGCCAATCCTGATGACCTTTTTGATTCCTTAGAACCCACAGAGTAAAAGGAGGGAATGCCATCCCACAAATTGTCCTTTGACATTTGCATGCCCACTGTGGCACATGTGCACCTCCACCCTAAATAAAAAGAAGTTTCAAAAGAGATATTAAGAATTAATCAACACATGTAATAACAGATGAATTACTATGACTAACACTCAAGTATATACTCAAAGATAAGGAAGTAATATTAGGGATTAATAAGTAAAACACACACTGAATGTTAAAGAAAATGTATTGGAGGAGAATAGGGAAGGGTGGAATGAGAACTAAGCATACAATAGTGAAGCTTCATCTGGTCCCTCAAAACTAGGAAAAAAAAAAGTAACATGAAACTTGAAGGTACTCTGACGGCAAGTGCAAAATGCTTTAGGATAGAATTTAGAAGTAGGAACTAAAAATTGAAATCTACAGTAAATTCATCAGAAATGTCTTTACATAACAGTGTTGTGTACACTGAATGCTATGCAAATGTTTAAAATAGTAACAGGAATTCTTCTGTTTACAGTGGCTTGCATATCATCAGGCAAGAGGGCTCAATAGGTTGAAGTACTTGTAATGCTTCCCTGATGTAGTGAGTTCAGTTCCCACAGGAGGGTGAAGGAGAGAACCGGGTGCACAAAGATGGGCTCTGACCTCCACATGCACACATTGCACTTGTATCCACCCCCACATGCCACACACACCACACACGTATGTACAAATGATAAATAAAACTTAAAGAACATAGCCTATGTAGAGCATTTTTAAAGTAACATTTTCTTATTTTGGGTGTGGAGAAGAGTTTTGAAATTTAATCTATTACTATTTGTCAAACTTTTACAAGCAGTTGTAGTATTTCTTAAGGCCCTCATCTTAAATAGCATGTTAAGTATTTGTCGATGGTTTTGATACACTGACTCCAAACCATATTAGGGCATTCAGATGTTTCATGAAAAGTCTGAAATTATTTCATCCTCATTGTGTTTCTTATCTCTCAATTGAGATTGTCCTATGGCTGTTCATCCATAATAGAGAAGCTGAATGAACCAGCATCCAAAAAGGATAGCCCGTGTCATTGGTACCAGTGGATTCTACTGAAGACAGATCAATAATTGGCAAAACACACAAATGCAGTTCTGTGGAAGATTTTCCTCAGGATACAAGTAAAATAAAGTAACACACACACACATACACACATTTGTATGCAGGGAGGAAGTCCATGGTATTAGAAAATGTATCCTGGATGCCCATCAGGGAGTATCAGTTTCCAGAAAATATATCATGGGTTCACGTTAAGCAGATGCCAGTATTTGCTGTGGTAAAGACCCAGGCTGACCTCAAACTCATGATTCTCCTGGCTTAGCCTCCTGAGCACTGGGATTATAAGCATATACCAAGGGCTGCAGAGATGGCTCAGAGGTTAAGAGCACTGGCTGCTCTTCCAGAAGTCCTGAGTTCAATTCCTACCAACCATATGGTGCCTCACTATCATTTATAGTGAGATCAGGTGCTGTGTTCTGGCTTGTAAGTATATATACAGGCAGAACTCTGTATACATAATAAATATTTTTTAAAAAGCATGTACCACCACACTTGATGAAAAGAAAGATGTAAAATGGGATTCAAGTTGGACAACATGAAATACAGGGTCAGATTAACAGGGTTTCTGGAATACTGGCTTAAAACCTCTCATTTCAGATCAGAGACCTGGGTACCATACAGGGTTTTACATGTGTGTTGTTGGATAATGGCTGAAAGGAGGTAGTTTTAAAAGCCACTGGCCCATAACAAGTCTACATTAAGTGAAACTTGAATATCAATTTAGGTTCCTAGTAATCAGCTCTTAGGCATTAAGGGGTTTCAGCTAGTGCCTTATGTGCCTTGGCTATGACTGAAGTGAATGAAGGAAAAGCTAACAGCAAGACAGAGGCAGAGACTGCCCAGTGCAACCTAAATAGGCACTTGGTGCTGCTTAAGTATTTCAAGCCATATTTCAGGTAGGTCTGGGAGGTAAAAGGAAGTCAGGCCTTGTGGGAAATTGATGAGTCCAATGATTCTCACCTTTCTGTGAAGCTCTTGAAGTGGTTTATTTGACCAGAGCTGTTCTCATAATAGCTAAGGATCTCAAGTATTAAATTGTTAGCAACTATGTTGTTTGTTTGTACCCCATCATCCCTGGTTAAAATATGCTTTTGATGCCTCAGCATCATAAATAAGGGGATTTTACAAGCAAGTGCTTTTTAACAACTGATATTTGGGTCTCCTGGTTTCCATGGGATGGCACAAGTCGTAAAGCTTCCATGTCACCTTAGCCATTTAATCTCCTGTGACCCCCAAATGTAGCTAGAGTTTTCCTGCCTTGCCCACAGTCAGGATAAATCTCTGTCACCCGCCAGTCCCACAGCCACTCAGACCCAACCAAGTAAACACAGAGACTTATATTGCTTACAAACTGTATGGCCGTGGCAGGCTTCTTGCTAATTCTTTTTATAGCTTAAATTAATCCATTTCCATAAATCTATACCTTGCCACGTGGCTTGTGGCTTAGTGGAGTCTTCACATGGTGCTTGTCATGGCAGCGGCTGGCAGTGTCTCCCTCTGTCTTCCTGTTCTTTCTTTTCTCCTCTCTGTTAGTCTCACCTATACTTCCTATCTAGCCACTGGCCAATCAGTGTTTTATTTATCGACCAATCAGAGCAATTTGACATACAGACCATCCCACAGCACCCAAATCCACAGAACATCTGTGTGGTCACTCTATGGTCATCCTCCAGAGGTGAGTGATGCAGAGATGAGCAGAGAATCAAATTTAAATTGACAGAAGAACACAGATAATACCAAGAGCACTGGAGCAGAGTGTGCAGATGTGAGTACAGGTGGAGGAGAGTGTGCAGATGCAAGTACAGGTGGAGGAGAGTGTGCAGATGTGAGTGCCTGTGGAGCAGAGTGTGCAGATGCGAGCGAAGGTGGAGGAGAGTGTGCAGGTATGAGTACAGGTGGAGGACAGTGCAGATGTGAGTGCGTGTGGAGGAGAGTGTGAAGATGTGAGTACAGGTGGAGGAGAGTGTGCAGAAGTGAGTGCCTGTGAAGAAGAGTGTGCAGATGTGAGTACAGGTGGAGGAGAGTGTGCAGATGTGAGTGCCTGTGAAGGAGAGTGTGCAGATATGAGTACAGGTGGAGGAGAGTGTGCAGATGTGAGTGCCTGTGGAGGAGAGTGTGCAGATGTGATCACAGGTAGAGGAGAAAGGGTGCACAGATGTGAGTGTAGGTGGAGGAGAGTGTGTGGATGTGAGTACTGGTGGAGACGAGAGAGTGTGCATATGGGAGTACTGGTGGAAAAGAACATGCAGACGTGATTACGGGTGAAGGAGAGTGCAGATTGGAGTACCTGTGGAGGAGAGTGTGCAGATGCGCGTACTGTCAGTGTCCAAACTGCTTCAACACAGACTTCTTTGGCTCATGGTCTATCCTCCTACACTGCTGCCCTTCTCCGTACGTCAGCCAACTCCTTTACACATTCATTCTATGTGTTGTATCCTCCATTAAGTCTCCTTAAACCCACTTTCCCTCCAGTTCTGGCTGCTTATCTGTCCTTCCTTTTCTTTCCATGTCACATACGCCCATTTCTGTTTCTGCAGCAGCGGAACTGTTTTACAACGGTCTGCAGGTCCTGCTCCTGAGTTGCACTGTGAGCTCATTGACAATGGCTGCCACCTTCTTGCACCCTCTGCACAACACCAGCTGATGAAAGCTGGACACTTGCTCATCTTCCATGGTGCATGAATGCTGTGTGCTGGTTTGGACCCTATAGCTAGTGGGCTATGCTCACCTACTGAAAGTTGCTTTTTAACGGGAGACTTGCTTCTGGGTTTTAGAAACATGATCTGTGTAGAATTAATAAATTCAGGCAGAGGATTTCCATTTGAAAGTGTAAGTACAAGTGAGGGATTACTGAAGACCTGGCACAAACTGTTAGGTGAGAATAGAGAAAAGCTCCCAAATTATGTGATAGGAGTATGAAGTTCCAGTATGAAGCATGAGTAAGGATGTCTGTTTTTAAAAAGGTGAATGAAAGTGGGAGTCTTTGAGCTAACCAGGCCCGATATTTACTTTTGAACAAAGGAAAATGCTGTGACTTTAACAGTTCACCTGCACAATGAAAAATGAAGAAGTGTAAATTCTCACTCTATAATCTTTAATATCCCACTTTTGCCAAAGGAGTCTGTCCTTATTGCCACCAAATTCTCCTGAGGTCCCAGACCAGCAAAAAGAAGTGAGTTCTACTAAGCCCATGACCCTATGTAAACAGCATATTACCTTTTCCTAATCATAAGTTGAGGAACAGTCTTTCTGAATACTTGCCGTTGGCATCACATTGTGTATCCTTACAGAGTGCTACACAGTGATTTGATGCACACATATCTGATGTGTGATGATCAATTAGGGATCCCAGTCCAGAGAAGCGGCTCAGTAGGTATCTCACAAACACAAGGACTTGATTTTGACACCCAGAATTTGCATTAAAATAAGGCTGGGCATTATTTAAAAGACACATGTGGGTGATCTCAGCTCTGAAAAAGTAGAAAGAGGAAGACCTCTGGGGTCCTTGGCTAGCCAGCACAATGGACTTGGCAAAATTCAAGTCTGTTAGAGACATTGTCAAAAAAAATGTGTACAGAATCTGAGGAACAACATCAGAAGATGTTCACTGCCTAACACACACACACACACACACACACACACACACACACACATACACACACACACACACACGTACCTGCAGAGAAACACACATCCTCACTCACACATGAACACACACACATACATATGCACCTGCAGATAAATGCACACCTTCACTCACATATGAGCACACACACACACAAACACACACACACACACACTACTCACTTTAAGAGTGCAGGCTGAAAAAGTGCCTCAGCCATTTTTCATTATTTTGTTAGGAAACTCCCAGTGCCATCCCCCTAGTCCCTTATAAAATAGCTGATAAACTATTGTAAACTGTGGTCGTGTTATGCTGCAGTAGAACACCAGAGATCATTCCTCCATTTGGTCTATATTCTGGCATTTACCCAACCTCCTCCAGCCTCGTCTATCCTTTTTTGCCACTCCTGGCCTCTCTTGACAGCTGTTCTACTCTCTACCTCCATGAAATCAAGAATATATCTACATATCACTGATCTTAATACAATAATTTATCATAATAATACCCCATGCACTTAAAATGTCCTATAAGCACTAGAATATGTACATATGTACATACTGTCTACTATTTCTCATGATGTTGGTTGAAGAATTTCCTAGTTTTATTCTAACGTGTCCTCTAAGCCTTGATAAAGCATCCTGTGCACCTTAACCATTTCTCTAGAACCTACATAATTAAACCACGAGAGGGAAAATACAGGATTCTCGTTCACTAACTTCAATGAATTATGGGAAAATGCTTCATTATATTACAATGTGGAAGTTCAGGAAAAAGAAAAAACAGAATTTTAAAGTAATATCAGACAACAACAGTGTTGTAAGAAAATAGCAACAGACATTTTATTCATTTTCTCATTCATATTAGAATAAAATTCAAGTTCCTCACAGTTTGTGTAAAGCATGAAAGATTCAGTCTAAGGAGGGTATTTAGGTTAGGGTTCTACCTAAGCTGCTAGTCTAGAAGTTGAATATTTCTGATTGAAATGTTTATTCCCCACTTCCACCAATTTCAGCTTCAAAACAAAACGATCAAAGTAGCCACAAAAAAACTCTTAGCAACTTGGATTTAAGCTAGAATATAACTGGTGAGCAATTTATTTATCTCAGAAGTGCCAATATTTCACTCTTTTCTGTGTCTTGACAGCAACTGAAATAGTCTCGGTAGCAGCGGCAGAACTGGGCTCTGGGATTTGGTTAAAAATGATTTGGCTGCGTGCCTGTTGCTGAGGGGAGAAACTGTCAACACTGAGGATATTTCTGAAGCCAAATGCCAAACTGTTTGTGCTTTGCATCAAATATCAGGCTTGATCTGCAAAATGATTCTGTTACAAAGGCCAGAAATCCTGTGCTCCTGGATCCAGAATTCTATTCAGAAATCAGGAAATAGAGAAGGCTTCAAAATAGTACTCATCCTTCTTCTTCAGAATGAGGGCTGTGGCTTCCTCAGTGCTTAGGAAGCCATTCCAGTCTTCACTATAATTCCTGGGGAGGAGATCACTTCAGAAAGACACAAACTCTAGGTGTCTCTTTTATCTGTGTATTTTCTAGACGCTAGAAAGGTTCTGAATGTGGCCCAAGCCTCGCTATGCAAAACTGCCTGTGAGCAAGAGGAACCTAACACAGTCTTTGCTTATGCTGTCCCATGTTGGTGCATTCATTTTTAAAAGTGTTCTGCTATTTGGTTTGGTGGTAATAGCTTGTACCATGTCAACTATAGCTTCACCCAGGTAAAGATGAATCTGAAAGATGAGTTTGTGTGTCTCTCTGAGCAAATGTTTCACATGCATGAAGAATAGAGCTACACATGGTTGAAGCTACCTGGGAGTTTGATCTTTATCAGTTTTGTGGAGATAAATGCCCATACCTATACCTATATATGTTTATTTTAATTAGATAAATAACCACAAACCAACTGCTCCCTCATTTCAATATTAGGTATCTTCTCAATAGAGTAAGAGACAATGTCTGTCTACTGTGATTTTTTTTTTTTACTGTCACTAACCAACATTATTTAAAACTGTCAGCAACTTCCATATGCCTATACATGAGTCTTACCGCATGGAAATACCCATGATAACAAAACAGTTCACATGTTCAGATATGGGACATGTCAGCAGTTTACAGACGGAAGCAATTCATTTCTTATCTAGAATCACTCACTTTCTTTTGAGTTTTCAACTTGTTCTACATCCAGAGTCTAGTAACACAATGTATTCAATTAAAGATAAATAAAACATCAGTTGACATCAGCCCTGGGTTAACTGAAGTATAATAACCCTTCTTCAAAAAAAACAAAAAAAATCAGGTTTTTTGGTTTTTTTTTTTGTTTTGTTTTTTGTTTTTTTTTTGAGGCAGGGTTTCTCTGTGTAGCTTTGGAGCCTTTCCTGGAACTCACTCTGTAGTCCAGGCTGGTCTTGAACTCACAGAGATCCATCTGCCTTTGCCTGCTGAGTGCCGGGATTAAAAGTGTGTGCCACCAACGCCCAGCAAAAAATCAGTTATTTTCTCACCTTTTGTTAGAACAATATTTAATATGAACTTTGATTATGTAAATCCATCAATCATCAGGCTTCTCACCTTCATGGTAGGAATAATTAAGGACTGCCCATTTTGATCCTGATGTCAGCAGAAGGGAACACACTTGGCTTGTCAATACACCCTTGGCCAGGCCATCTATTTCCCTGACATGAGATAGTGTAGATTACATGTTAATCCACTCCACATACTTATAGTCCATGGAGAATCCAGGAAGCAACACATTCATGAGTAGTAGCTACACCATTTCATATAAGAAATGTACAATTTCAGTGTCAAGTCCAGGGAGTTACACAGTTTCAAAATTCCTTTGGTGGGCATTTTATAGTCAATCATAAAATGAAAAATATTGAATTGACTACCCAGTATCACTTCCATCATTTGGAAGTCGGCCTATTTCTTCAATCAAAGCTGCAAGAATGTCTTCATGTTTGCTTTATGCTAGCTTTGGTGTCCTGCAGGTAAGGGGTAGCACAGTACACTTTCTGCACCTCTCATACCACTTATGATTATCACAAAAGAGATTTTTGTTGAGTATTAAATAAGAACATGGCCAAGGAACAGAATTAGCATTGTGGAGGAGATGTGACGACTAAGATAAAGAACAATTCAGAGCTGTCAATAATGATGTCTCCTCCTCTCTGGGTTCATTGTCTTTCTATTTCAGTCTTTGAATCAAACATATCCTGTCCTCACATATTCCTGACTATTAAACCAGCAGTAAAATATACAACCGATTCAGTAACATTGGAAAGACTGGTGAAACAGGCAACGAGGAGAATATATTTCCTAATTCAAAATATGTATCATAATACCAGAATTTTAAAAAGGAAAGAAGCATAGTCCTGTAAACTCCTAAATTGACAGAATAGCAGTACTGAACAGTGATCAGTTGATACCATTGGTCACCTTTACCTGTATTTGCTCAGGATGCAGACACCTGTGAACTTAAAGGATTTGTCCTTGAACAGACTCCTAACAATGACAAGCCACAGACAGCCTCAGTTCCAGACCCCATAGTGTCACCATTAGCTTATGGATCCAAGTCACAACCTTAGCATGTCCAAGCTACTATTTACCAAGCTTTATTTTCAAAGTGGTGGTTTTATCTCAATGCAATGAGCTTGGCATACTTTCATTTGTATTTTTACATTGTGTAGTGGTACTTTTTACATACTCAAGGGCCTGATTACAGACTGGTCATCCTGTGTTCAAGATAGTGAAGAATAACAATAAATCAAATTTACAGTGTGTGAATAACCACAATCGTGTGATGTCTAGATGGAAATAAACCCATGTGCCACACAGTGCCAGTGAACAGAGGCCGTTAATTTAGTCACAGAGTCAGTGGGAAACAACTATCAACACAAGAGACAAAACTTCTAAAGCAAAGTTCACAGAAAGTTTGTTTATATGAGTAAGCTGTGTTTAAATCTATATGCAGCCCTCATCAAATGTTAGATTATTTTCTTTCATACCTTCCCCCTATGTCAAGTTCATGGGATGTGGTGCATTTTCAGTTTTCTTTGAGTTTTTTAAATGAGACATGTAAATAACATGTGGAAACAGTGACTGTTTTTGCTCTTGCTGGTGTTAATGTTCTACTGTCCTCTCCCAAATTTCTCAGAAGGAGGACAATAAAAGCATTACACATTTGAACAAACTGCAACCTGTTCATGTTGGGAACAGTGCCTCACACACAGTGAATGAGCTCCAAATGTCATGTGGTCACACCTCTTTGTGATGGAGGGCAAAGGAGCAAAGTCAGCTTCCATAGAATTCTCATAGGAAATACAGGAGAGACTACCTGAGTTTAAGAAGTTTTTTTTCTAGAGTCCTGACAAATGTTCTTAGGACCGCCTCAAAAAGAGCATCTATATGACTCCAAGTACCCTGAGGTGGAGAAGCTTAGACTGGGCAAGGCAGAATCTTTAGCTTGGTTCCAGGAGCTTTCCTAAAGGAGGTGAGGGACACCATCCACCACAGCTTTCAGAGTTAGATGGTCCAGCTGGAGGTACCCAGCTAAGAGAAAGCAATTTTCCATTTTAAGTAGTCTCTATTCTTATAGAGATACTTTTAGTTCAGGGAATTCTCTGTGTGGTGGATTTTTATTACATAGTTTTATACATCCTGTTAATAAAACAGTTGAATTCCTGAGCCAGAGTCACAGCTGCATCTCAGATGTAGAGTTTGAGCAGATGGCTGTATTTCACTTGCACAGCACTCATTTCTATGACCTGGTTTTCATTCATCATTTGCTATCTACTCAGCAAGAGCCTACTATGTGTTTGGGTTTATGCCTTCTTCTATACTGTCTTCTGGTATCCTCATTCCCTACAGGTAAACATATGAAGAAAAAAGTAAAAACTTTCTGGTGGCCTCTCTTTAGAATTCTTGCTTTTCCTAGCAAGAACTAACACTGCAAACTACTCAAAACATAAATAAATGAATAGAATTAGGTTATACAGATACCTAGCCAAAGGGCCACTCCACAGGTAGTAGACTCAGCTCAAGGCTTGCTAAAATGATAGGCAGAATAATTATCCCTTTCCTGAGATAGCTTTACATCTCAGAATTCCTACCCATTGGCAGAGTCTTGTACAGAGTATAGTTATCATCACAAATTGGTCTGCTTTGCCAAATTATACAGAGGACCATAACTTTCCCTTTCTTCTGTCTTTTCTTTCTTTTTTCTTTCTTTTTTCTTTCTTTTTTCTTTCTTTCTTTCTTTCTTTCTTTCTTTCTTTCTTTCTTTCTTTCTTTCTTTCTTTCTTTCTTTCTTTCTTTCTTTCTTCCTTTTTTGTTTGTTTTGTGAGACAGGATTTCTCTGTTTAGCTTTGTGCCTTTCCTCGATCTCACTCTGTAGCCAAGGCTGGCCTCGAACTCGCAGAGATCCGCTTGCCTCTGCCTCCCGAGTGCTAGGATGAAAGGTGTGTGCCACCACCGCCCAGCTCTTCTGTCTTTTCTAAATGTGCTTCCCCCAACATACAGAATTTTTTTCCTTCTCCTCCTTATTCTCCCTTTCTGGGCACCTGTTGAGAGAATTACAGTTTGCTTGCCTTAGGTTTTTTCCTTTTGAGCTCTAAATAAAATCGCCCTGTTTTAATAAACTCAGGCTTTGCTTGACTTTAAAAAAATGTTTTGGATATGTCTTTCCAAAAAGGTTCTCATGTGTATGCTTACACTCCTATGTTCATATGCACTTTCTTCCCCAATTTTCACACTAAAGATGCTTGGTTGCACACATACTTGGCTGGCACATATTTATTTCATTTTGCTTCTGACCTCCTTTTTTTACTTGATCTGCCTGAGCAGAGCTTACAGGACTCCAAAGTCTTCCTTGGCTAACCCTTCTTCCATCAAACAAGGCTTGTGGGATTTTCTAAGATGTTCTAAGGAAAATTCAGTTTTAAATGAGCCTGTATGCTGATGTGGTAAAGTTGTGACAACTATTTTATTTTTGCCACTTAAGAGCTACATTGAAAGCACACTCATTAGATAATATTTAATCCTACAGCATTTAACAATATGTCCCCATAGGTAAGATGTGGCTCTCCTCTGGATACAGAGGCATCATCATCATCTCTATAATTTTTGTTTGGTAAATAGCTGCAGGTTCAAATACTACTTCATGGTGAGGACTTCTACTTGAAAATATAAAGAACATATTAAATCCTATTTTTGATCTTTTTCAGTATTATTTAAATAGAATATTAGAAAGATTTTAGTATTTTAGTTAGAGACAGATTATAGTATTATTTAAAGGAAGCCTAAGATATATACCTACATAGAGACCAACACCTAACCTACCACTTAGAAAGCCTAGCAGCCTCAGGCTTCCTCATATTTCCTTTTTCTGTGCTTTCTGTTTGATACTATGAGATTGGATATTTATTGTTGGAGGAAGCTGCCCATGAAAGGCACTGCCCATGCCAACAGTGGCAATAAGAGCAGAACCAGAAACAAGTCTCTCTTCCAGCTCTACAGTGATAGTCAAGATGTATGCCATCTTGCCTTCCACAGTGATTGTCAACCATGTTTGACTAGTAGTTCCACACACATCTTCCCCAAGATAACATAGTTCAGCATCTCCTTATTTTTCCCCTGGTCTCCAGTTAGATATCTCCACCTTGCTCTTCCATAAACTTCTAGCTACAGCCCTTTAATGTTTTCCCAAAGCATACAAAACAATGTCAAAGGGTCTTATTAGCAAACTCAGGTTCTCTGTGGTCTACCTTCATTTTCTTCTCCTGCTATTTTTTTCAGTAAGTGACTTCCAATGCAAGTAAAATCCTATTATCACTGGCACATGAGGGGTGAACATGAAGCCCGAAGAGCCTGTGTTTAGTTTGTACTCTGGACCAAATGTCTGATTGCAGTTGTTGACCAACTGTCTTCCTGTCAAATAGACTATTCACATGCCCTGAGATCTTGTACAATATCTCTTATTTTTTTTTGTGTTCCTTGGTTTCATCACATGTGAGATGAGCATAAAAATTACTCCTGCTTCAACAGATTTAAATAAAGGGTTTCACATAACAATTCAATTCAATGGTAGTTTGAAGGGAACACAGTTGACCTTAATTGCACTTTAGAGTTCTGATATCTATAGATGTAAAGATATAAAACATAGACTAGATATGACCTGGAAAGAACTGGCCACAGAATGACTGAATATGTGATTGAAGAATTCATATTTGCAAATAAAGGGAAGAATGAAACCACTGGTCTTTGGGAAACTGACTGAGGGAAAAATAGTTCAAAGGGCTTTCAGTTGTGGCTTTCTGTGATGATCTCTTGCTGCTGCTGCTGCTGCTGCTGCTGCTGCTGCTGCTGCTGCTAACAGCTGTTTGATGAGTGGTAGCTATTTGGAATGCAGCTAGTAATTACACTGACTTAGAACAGTGGCAGCAGTAGGTTCACCTCTGGGGTCCATTGCCTCACCAGCCACGGGTATTTGGCTGAGTTTACAGTACCAAGCTCAAATTTCCTCCTGTTGAGCAGACCCTAAGTTCAACTAAGAGACCAGTACAGAAATCCATATCTGGTCAAATGCAGAAAACAATTGACTCTGTTTGCTTGTCCCCCGTCAATATGTTTCCAAATGACCTGTATACTAAAGACCAGGAAACATTGTGAAATGGGGGTTGGAAAGATGGCCAGAACCAGAGGACCAGGTTGTTTGTTAACATATAGGATCTTCTTACCAAAAATGTTTTAAAAGGGGAGAATAAAATAAAAGACACAAATTTTAGGGGGTAGGGAAAAGGAGACAGATCTGAGAAGAACTGGGGGAAGGAGCTGGGGTGAATGTGACCAAATATGCTGTATGGAATTCTCAAAGAATTAAAATCTCAGTGTAAGGCCTGATTGCATTCTAGTTATTCTTAGACCAGCAGTAAGTGTAGCTCTTACTGCTCATCACAGAGAGCCACAGCTGAAAGCTTTCTCACCTGTTTCTCCCTGTATCAGTTTCCACAAAGACCAGTGGTTTCAGGGTTCCCTTTACTCATAAATAGAAATTCTACAAAGACCAGTTGTTTCAGTCTACCCTTTATTCATAAATATAAATTCTACAGTCATTCTCAATTTTTTGTTTCTTGTTTTTTTAAGGAAAGGTCTCTCTCTCTGTAGTCCTAGCTGTCTGTCTTGTAGCTGGCTATGTAGACAAGGATGGCCTTGAACTCATGGAGATCTTCGTGCCTTGGCCTGCTGCATGCTGAGATTAAAAGTGTGTACCACCATGCCCACCTTTTTATTTTCAAAAGGCTATTCATATTTTAAGCCTGTTTTGTTAAACTGCAAGTGAGAAGATTTGGATTAAGAATGATAGCTCTTTTGTATCTTGTTTCCAAATAATTCTGATCCTAAAACACAGTAGCCTTCCTTTGAAATTAAATTTTATTCATCAAAAACATACTTTAAGTTTCTAGCACAAATAAATAACTTGCCATGTAAAAGTCATATTTTAAAGTTGTGGTAGCTGACCAGAGACAAAGCCTGCTGAGGATGGCCTCCAGGTCTGTGGAGGGAGCGTTTATGACCTGTCAGTGTTTGATAAAGTTTTCAGTTAGTACATGCCTGGTAACCACAGGTTCAGAAAGGTCATTAAAGATGCCAACTAACAAGGAATAATCTTATTCTATGTGAATTTACAATCATTGAGTATCAATGAAGTAATTCTGTCCATATCAGAGAGAAATGAAAAAATTTATCATTCTGTTTTCCTCTTCTTCTCAGTAAGATCTTAACCTGTTGAAGACATATCTGCATAGAAATGTTTGTAGAAGCACTCATTAGCTAGGATTAAAACATTTGGCATGGATCCCCTGCAGACATTACAGTAATTGGTCTGTAGCGATTCAGTACTATCTCTGTAGCTTTGGTCTTTTTTATCACTTTCAGTATAGTTTTACATAGTGAGGTTTTAGAAATTGAATGTCTTTGGTACATACAAGCTTTATTGAAAGATATATTCATCCTTTCAGGTCTACTGGTATTTATAAGCATAAGTGCATTCCTACAGATTCCTGAGAGGGACAATTCATACAATTTACATTACAGTATATTTTGTTATGATTTTATACAGGCAGACCTTTGCTTATAGAAAGGATAAATAGAAAGTTTTATAGTCTTCAGTGCCATATAATTTGTATTTGTAACGTTAATTTTAGAAAGTCAGTGCTACAGAAAGATTATAGATAATTCACCTATCAAGTACATAACTCTCTAATACCACCTTTCTTTAATGAATTGTGGGGAGTTCAACAGTAAAAATACAGCAGTATGTTAGCCCTAGTAAATCAATGGCTGTATATCACCTCCAAATTAATTTTAAATTCAACAATATAATTGTTCATAAGCCATGCCTTATTTATTCCTTGCACAAACATTGAGCACCGGAGGAGACATGGCTAGCCCAGGCAGGTAAGTTGTTATGTAGGCTTATCCTGTAAATACAGAATATAAGAAAATGTCTGAGGAAAAAGAGTTAAGTCATTCATCAGTGATGCTTGAGGGTGATTTCTGTCTGGCAAGAACACAGTTGTTCTTTTTAGAGGGTAAGAGTTTCAGCACTGGGATAGAAGATTCCCATTCCTACTCATCTCCCTGACCAGTTGTGAACAGGGGTGTCCAGCAGCTCTCATGATACTTAATTCCCCCCATTGTTGTTAGTGATGTTCTGATCTCTGGGATTTCCTACAGTTCCTTACACATAGAGACTGTCTATCTAAATGAAACAAAACATTCAACAACAGCAGACAAACAACAACAACAACAAAAATCACAAGGATGCTATAACAAATATGCAAGAAATATGAATGGCATTCTCACTGTGTACTTGGGGAAATGGTGTAAGAGAAATGAAAGCTGGTGTTAGGTGACAACTGAAATTGGAATGTATTTTATGCTCTATTGCCCCTTTTGGATGAGCTCTTATGAATGAGTGCTATCAAATATAACAGAAATATTGGGTTTTGATGACCCCATTCCTAAATAATAGATGCTGTCTTTGAAGTGCCCCTAACTCCTGACCTTTTCCTCCAAGACCTCTATAAGCCTATATCCTTCCTATTGTCCACTGCCTGTGGCAATACTGTCCAGTCCACACAAACAGCCCCCTATTCATGCGACTCATTTGGCTGCATCACAGGAGAGGAACTAGCTTCAACTATCCAGTATCACTGTAGATCTGCTAGGAAGGGACAGGAGGAAGAATAGTCTGCCAGCCAGCTAGCAGGTCTGTTCATACCCTCTTCACTTCTAACAGCAATTGTAGGACTGCAGCCAGTACAGATCACTGTCAATATTAAAAGCTTGTGCATCATGGCAAATCATTATTTTTTTTCTGGTCTAAAAGAATTTGACATTTCCTAAATATTTCCTGATTAATGATGATAGAAGATTTATACATGTGCCATTAACAACAAATATAATCAGACTGAAACTGAGCAACTAGTGCTATACTTATAGGAAATGTATAGAACAACAAAGAATACAGATGTTGATTATATACATGTGCTAAAGTATCCTTTAAGAAAAGAAGGCTATATCATAAATAAAAATATTTTTAAGTGAAAGCACCGGTATAAAGAATCACTACAGTTGCAAGTCTGGAAATAAATGAATGAATAATTCCCATTGTTCTGTCTGTGATAATATGAACTTGATCTTTTTATTCTCATAAAAGAATGACAGAGTAAACGTTCCTTTTGTCATTTAAACACAAAGATTACACAAAAATTATCAATTATATGTTATGACCCTTTTCCAACATTTAGAGTCCCAGTTGGTTTAACACTACTTATTTTCATGAGGCATTCCTAATGCAAATAGCTCTGAAACTCATAGGACCAAATTGGAAAAGCAAACAAAGATGATAATTGTGGCTTACAAACAGATGCAATTCAGGAAATGTATGTATACCCTGATAGCCTTTAACAGGGCCTTTTTCATAGGTTCAGACATAAAACAACTGGATGTCAAATAAATTGGATGAAAGCAAGGAGCTGAGTAAGAAATGGATTTTGTCAGTATAACCTATTTTTACACCAAGGCTGTTACACATCTTGCTCAATGATGACAAATCCATTTTGGATTTGGGTGGTGTGAGATAAACATTTGTTCACATCTATAGTCCTCAGATAATCATCTAAGAGCAGAATGAACAGAGTGATGTCTATGGCTTCCCAGAAGTTAGTTTCACTTTTAAATGCTTTCAAGATCATTCTTAACTACAGTCAAAGACTATTGATAGCAGGGCTCACATAGAAGTATTGAAGGGGAAGTTTGATATAGGATCATTTTTCATCCTCACATGTTAACCTGATTGAAAATTAACCTGTCACTGAGCAGAACTCACAATACCAAGGCCATTTGCTGCATGTGATCTTTTCAAATGAGCTTGCTGCATTTCAGATGAATATTCTGTCACACTCTAGAGAATCTGAGTCCCTGAAGATTTGTGTGAGTGCCTAGCTATTAGCAAACTATCGCCTCATGGATGAATTCATAAATGTTTGCTTTTGCAGCAGATAATGGCTTACAAGCTAAATTTCTCTGGCTCCCCACCACACACACATAGATCTCCCTTGAAAACAGCTAATAGAAGGAAAGACTTTGATTTCTGGCTCATAAAAACCACAATCTCCCTGCCCCCCCATTGTCTCTAAGTCAAAAGGCAGAATTTACAGTTTCATACACACTGCAAATAGTATATATTTCTATTATGTATTAGAAAATTTAGTTTTATAGTATTATTTTATTGTAATATATAAATTACTGACATTTATCTTTACCTCATGTTTTAGAACATTGATGATGGAGCTGACCAACTCATTTTTTAAACACAGCTCTTTAGCATAACTATCATGACATCACCTTGCAGCCTAAAGTTTAAATCTCCCACTGTACCCATAACCATGTTTATTCCCTAGCTACCCCACATTGCTATTTCCAACACATTCCATGTCAGGTTTTAAGGCCTCGCTGAAGACATTCTTTTAAAGGCTATTTCAAGATAATGTGTCAGTTGTGAGTCAAACACAACTAAAAAAATGACTCAGAACAGTTAGTTCCAATGTCTCAAAACACTTTGTGATTCAGTGTTGACATTATTCTTTCCTCATAGTTTGCATAGTGAATTTATTTCTTATAGCCATAGAATTCTTATAAACTGTCCCACCACCTCTGAAATAAGAATCTGTAGCTAAAACTTTTTAATTCCATCAAAAATATTTCCCCACTTTTCTATTACTTCCTTGAGAAATTTGTGCTATGTATTTTTATCATATTCACTGGCCCCCAACTTCTCCAAGATCTACATCTGTTTATATCAATCCAACTTTGTGTCTTCTAAAAAACAAAATCAAAAAAAGAAACAAAAACAGCCAAGCAACCAACCAAACAAACAAACAAAAAACCCAACAAAACTATCAAATAAAATCTGTACTGCCTATGTACTCTTGAATGTGTGGTCTTCCACTGTGGTCTAGTTACCAGGAGAAACACACTTAAAGAAAATCCCTTCCACCTCTCCCAGCAGCTAAAAATGTCCAATAATTCCTTGGCCAGTGGTGGGACCTTGTGTTCACATTCTCCCCCATGCAGGCAGGGATTTGGTCTGGCTTGAGTTTACACAGGTTTTATCCATATTGTGGAAACTACTGTTAGTTCATATGTGCACAAGCTCTGCTATGTCCAGAAATCACTGTTTCTCTTGTAGTCATTTGCTGCCTCTGGCTCTGAGAATCTTTCTGCCCTCTCTTCCTTTATGATCACTGAGCCTTGGGAAGAGACAATCGGATTAGGATGTCTCATTTAGGGTTGAGCATTCCACAATTGCTTATTCTCTGTGGGTCTCTTTGTTATCACCATCTATTGTAAAAAGTAGCTCCTCTAATAATCCAGACCCAGAATAAATTCCCATGTTTTCTCTCATTTATACATGTTAGTTTTAGATCCTTAGATAATGTGTTTTATGTGGACTGTTCATAAAGATGAGGAAATTATGAGGCCATCTGGAGGATTTCAAGGGACAGGAGGAGGAACATGGTGGAAGTTAAATGGAAGTTATGGAACATGAAGGGCTAAATGGAGTGGGTTGGGGAATGGAAGGGTGGGTAGAGGAGGGAATATGGAAATAACTGCTACTGAAGACCGTTTGAAAAAATTATATACATTTGGAGGGATGAAAGGAAAGAGAGAAATATTGTAATTAAAAATACAGTTTCAAAAATAAACAACAAAACATCAACTACTTTTTTGTTGGAAAGAAACTCTTCCTTCCTTTACTGCTGCCTTCCACAGATGCTGAAAGATTATCTCCTGACATCTCTCAAAGCATATCAGGAAAATTTTACAATAAATTCTTTTAAAGTGGTTATTTTGAGGGATAATCAATATTATATGTTTGGGGGAAATAATACATCTAAAACTAGAAGCTATTAATGTTGGTAAAATATGATCACGTTATCATGTAATATATTTATTTAATAAATTTAAACTAAAACAATGTTTTCTTTATTTAAAATTATACATTGCCTTAGGTGTATTTAATGTATCTGTTCACATTTTCCTTCTAATAATTATCAAATACTCATGCACAGTGGACATATAAAGCAAATTTTGTAACATTTTCTTTTTTGTTATTTATATACCAATAATTTATGTCATTGTCCCTCCATATAACACTCCTTCCCAGTGGTTATATAAAGTAAGTTTTGTGACATTTTCTTATTTTCTTTTTTACACACCAATTAATTCATATGGCATTCTTCATCCACATCTGTAGGCAATGGCTCCAGAACCCCCTTCAGATGTCAATGAGTCATGTAACCATCATCTCCCTATATCTCTTGGACTTGGTTCTAGGACCCCCTTCAGATGCTAATTATTTATATGCCATCATCCCTCTTTATCTCTAGGACAAGGCTATAGAACCCCTTCTAAGGCCTATGATTCATATGTTACCATCCATCTATATCTATTGGAGATGGCTCCAAGATCCCCTTCAGATGCCAAACTGAAGATGCCTGAGTTCTTATATAAAATTGTGTAATATATACTTTCAGCTTGTATCTTCCTACATACTTACAATTATCTCTAGCATACTTATAATACATAATACTAAACGCTTTATAAGCAGTTGTTATACTACATTTATATGGACTTTTGGTTTTGCATTGTATCTAACAATCTGTAGTTTGACCAATAGTTAAAATTCTTTGGTACCACTAATTGAGTAACATCCACTTACCATTAATTCAGTCTCTTTTCTTTCTGTGGATGTGTTTGCTGTGTTCATAGGAGACTAGGTTGTAGTACTCTTTAGTTATATTTTGTCTGTTAGACTGGTATTCCAAGCACCAGGTTCTATCTCTAATCTGCCCTTGTATCTTGAGTACTGCCTATGGCAGCAGTCTCTATCCAACTGCTAACCCACTCTGAATAACAGGTGACTAAAAAAAGACTCTTGTTAAGTACTGATTGGTTTAGGGGGTAAGGTGACTCTAATAGCACTGTGTATACTAATATGTTAGTTAGTGTGGTTATAATTGGAGAGGAAAAGAAGAGTTTAGGAATCATGGTGAGAGTATTGACAAATATTAGGTTGTTAGAGGGGAAGTAGGAGAGAAATACATATGTATGAGTGGGAATAATTGATGTAAAGGGGGACATTGTCATAGATGTGTGGAGGTTTTATTTAGTAGACTAAAAAAATATGGACTGAGATATCATTAACCAGATCAGCCTTTGAACTTTGGGAGATGTAACAGTAAGTGGAAAAGGTACAGAAAAAGAGAGAAGGAAGAAAAAGAAAAAATAAAACCAAGAGAGAAGGAAGGGGAGAATGAGGAAGACAAGCAGGAGGAGAAAAAGAAACTAGGAGAAAGAATGCAAATAAGTAAAAGCTGCAAAGAGAAAGAGGACCAGTGTTGGCCTGATACTTGACCTACTAGGCTGTTTAGGTAGGAAATAGTTGTGCCAGGAGGAGAGCTACATGGATATATGAAATCTCTGACAGGTGTGTGATGGTTATGGTGGGGAAGAGAACTGAGGACAATATAAGGAAATGAGGCCACTGTCTTGAGTGTTGTTTTCATCACCTTGGCAGATCTGAGGCTTTGTCTCCCTGGTTCTGGTCTTTGCTACATCCATGTTGATTTTTGCTGGTCAAGTCCTCACATCTCCCCTTGCATTTTCTTGACTATTTTCTGTAAACTGTAGATGGTGGAGGAAAAGTCTTTGAAACCGAGTTGCTATATTGCTTCAGGACCAGTCGAGGAGGCTGGCTTTGTGGTACCCACAGGAATGCTTCAAGCTCTCATTAAGCACTAACCACCTTGCTTTCCCCCATGGGATGATAATGATGGCCTGAGCAGCAGTCACTGGGAATCCCCTTTATAACATCTTCATCAGCACAGCTTTTGTAGATATCTTGACAGGAATTTTCAGGCCATCTTTCTGGAAGGTGGTAAGAAATGCAGTAGTGGTGGAAGCTGTGTTGGTTGCAGACCTAGCAACAAATCCAGTCCAATGACAGAGAAACTTTGGGAGTCCAATAATAAATGTTTGTTGGGGTGTTGATCAAACCCATTCAAAGGTTAGCAAAGCTGAGAGCTATTGAATGTTTCTACATCTTTGTTTTTCTTAGCAAAAGCCATGTCCTGACATGGCTTCTAGTTCACCATCCTGTGCCCAATGATAGTATATATATTTGGGTCTGTATTTTCTTGAAGTCCATTGACCAGAAACCTATATGCTAATTATTTTAATTTAATGAAATGGATTATAAGGGGAATATATTATTAACAAGTGTATCATGAATACTCAGCTGGAAAAGGGATATCTCCATCAAATCTTTCCCCTCAGAGCTCAGGGAACCCCATAGAAAAGAAAGCAGAAAGAGTATTAACACCAAAGGGGATGGTAGAACAAGGCCCTCTATATCAACTAAGCAAGGCACCTATGAACTCACAGAGACTGAAGCAGAAAGCATAGAGCCAACATAGGTCTTCACCAGGTCTTCTGCATATATATTACGACTTCCAGTTTAATGTTTTTATAAGACTCCAGAGTATGAGAATGAGTGAGCTTCTAATTCTTATGCCTTCTCTTGGGCTTTTTCCTTTTAATGGTTTGTATTGTCCAACATCAATGTGATTGCTTTTGTTTTATCTTATTATATTTTGTTTTGTATATTTTATTATTATCTCTTAAAAGCCTGTTCTTTTCTAATGAAAGACAGAAAGGGAGCGGCTCTGGATGGGAGTGGGGTGGGGAGGACATGGGGGGAATAGAGGAAATGGAAAATGTAATCAGGATATATTATATGAGAAAATAATCTATTTTCAGTAAAAAAAAGTGTCCTGATATTTTATATTTATATCATAATAATTATGTCTGAAGCAACCAGTTAAGTTCTAATTAGTTTCTTTTGCTGTTGTGTATTTTTACTTTTTGGACCCACATAGACTTGTAAATAGCATGACTATTTTGAAATTCATCATAGCTGCAAACTGAAGCTTCCTCCACTTCTCTTGGAGCCTTAAAGGATGAGTGAGCCTATTTTTTCAAACCCCCTACTGTTGCACAATATGGCCACATAGAAGGGTACACAAACCTGTCTGACTCAGTCTCAGGGCCATAAATAGTCAAATGGCTTAATTGGAGTCTGGAAACAGAGTTGTTCACAGATGATGCCTCTTCTTTTGAATCTCATTACCTCCCTTATGAGTTGATGAATAAAACCTGAGATGTTAAATTAACACTTGATGAACCCTTAAGTTTCTTTGTATTTGATTCAGTCAGTGAATAAAAGTTCCTGGAGATTTCAAAATCTTGCCCATGTTCAGAAATATGTAGAGGATATCAAACATGTTTTTAAAATACACAAACATTTACTATTTACTGTAGAACCTATTAAATATAAACATGATTTAAAATAAATTAATTGCTTAAAGTTGTTTTTAGATTAAGAAATAGATGTTTATATACCTGTTTTAAATGACAACCCTTGAGATTAAAACAGCAATCCAATATCTCAATTTAACAGAATCTTTATTCTTATTGATTACAGAATTTTATATAATTTCATCACTGATGATGTGATAGCATATGTGTCTTAAAAATGAATAGATATGCTGTGTTTATTTTCTAAAAACATTATTTGTTTGATATAAGAGAATAGTCAAATGGCCAACTATATACTCTGCCACAGCCACTGCCTTTCAAATACTTTCTATTTTACTTAAAGCAGGTCAATGAAGATATAAAATGATTTGAGCTCTCTGACATTGCAAAAAAAAAAAAGACCCTCAAAGCTTGTGTATTGATAGTGTCATGCAATATGTACAGAGATGAGAACAGATCCTTACTGTCAAATTAGCTGCAGTTTTTCACTGTTGAAAGGCAAATGAATGCTTATATGCAGTGAGTCATTGAGTTCAAGACAATTACAGGTGGATTTGTGGCTTTGCTAAAAGAAAGCTTGTTCAAAAAGAGATGAAATTCCTGCTAATACCAAGTTTCATTAATTATTCACCTTAAATCACAGAGCAACGTGCATCTCCACCTCTTGTCTGTTTGACAGCTGCCCAGTAGCTGTTGAGTAGCAAGGAGGTAAGGGGCGAACTGTGAGTGAGTTCCTGATAAGGAACTGAAATGGATTTGTAGCTTTTTATAATCCTAGACGGTGGTATCTATTTTTGGTATAGAGATAGATCTGTAACTGCTAATCGTCACTCTTTCCATCCCAAAGTTCATCTACTTAACCTGAAAATCTTCAGACATGATGGATTCAAGGCTAAACATGGTTTTCATCCATTGTAAATGCTATCTTTGGGCCCTAAGCCACCCTTCCAGGATCACTGGTGATTTATTGGTGTCTGCAAGGGCATCTCATGCACTTGAGAACTAATGTGTTCACTTTGATCTGCTTGGCTGTCCTTGCGGTAACCAGCTACCTATGAGTTACTCAGCAAGGAATAATGCCACTCTCTTCCCCTTACTAGTGACCCTGTTTCTTGTTTCTGGAGTATTTAAGCTGGAGTATCAACAGTTCTGGTGATGTACCCATAATGGACAGTAGTGTGATCCTTCAAGGCAGGCTGGGAACAGGCAATGTTACCTGAATCTCTCCCATAGCTATTTATGTCCATTGTAAATGCATGCATGCACATGTTCACATATTTTCCAAATTTTCATAAAATAACAGCATATGAAATAGGAGGGTAAGGCAGCCCAATTTATATAAAGCTTATACAGAAGGACCACATTTCAGTGCAGATTAGACAAGCAAAGAGTCAAGCCATATCACAAAAACAGAATGTCTGGGAATGATGCCATTAGATTGTAGGACCAACATATCCAAAGCAGAGAAATTTCCTGAATGAGATATGAGAACCTTGTGTCATAAAGGCTTGAAAGAGGGCAGAGAACTGGGAGAGAGTGAGGGAGAGAAGATATGCAGCCTGCGGGTAGATGTCTTAGTACAGCCATAGCAAGAAGTTTTGATTTTGTGCATAGACTTGTTGTATTTTATGAAGGAGATTATTATAATCCAACTTAAGACATATTTTACTTATAACTAGACATGTTCCAGGAACATTAAACCTGGACAGAAACACTGGAATGATAGTGGTAAACTGGGTCACAAATGTATTTATGCAGTATAAAGATGTAAAGACCTTTTATTACTTTGCTTATAAATTTCTATATGCCTGTGTTTGTGAATACTAATTTTTATTGGGGATGGTTGCTAAAAATGGTTTCCACTTGCTAATGAGAAACATTATATCACTATTGAGCTAACCCATGTATAATTTTTTAGTCTTCTTAGAATTCTGGAAGAAAAAATTATTCAAATTATATCTAAGTACTTTCAAGTAGTTTTATGAATAGATAGGTTGTAACTGGCTGGTTGATGGGTTCCAAACCATCACACAAAAGCAGATGTATATTATGTATCCCCTTAGTTTCATCTGGTTAATGAACATACATTCTTGATCCATCATCTAATCTTGGGAGAAAGGGAGCCAATGAGGGAAAGAGGGATACTGAAACAGCAATGGTGGGAGAAAAACAAATATTTCATGTTTTCTCTCATACATGGAATCTAGATTTAAATATATATTGCTCTGACTATGACATGGAAAGAGAAGAGGAGCACTTAGGAAGAGGACAGATACCGGTATGATGGAGAGGGTCACAAGAAGACAATAGGGGTGAATATAATCAAGCACAGTGATATACATGCTTGAAAATACCATAAGGAAATGAATCACTTTACATGCTAACTTAAACATTTAATTTAAAAGTGAACTTGGAATTTACCAATTGAAATGGGCTCAGAATTATCCAAGTCTTCAAAGCATTGGTTTTATTGGATTTCTTGAAAGAACAAGGACACTTCTAAAACTGTTGAGGATATGCCATAGATTTTGTTGTACAAAATGAAGCTCCATTTATACCAGTACTATGTAAGCTTATTTATACTTGGACCCTATTCTGCCTTTCTGCTCATAACATTCCTGTCTGCTTGCTAAATCTTCTGACCTCCTCTGAGCACAATGGACTTTAGACGCTTCATTTATTTTATGTAATCCTCTCAGAAGACCAGGCCTACAATTACATTCCACACTCAATACACCATGCTTTTGCTTTATTTTACCACAGGTTTTACCTTGTTAAGCAACAAGGCCAAGGGGTTTGTTTTTATTCTGCCTTCTCAAAACATTTCTCTTCCTCTCCATAAGTTTCAAACTTATTCACAAAGGAATATCGTGATACGGATGCAATTGTCTGTGTTTCTTCCTGGAACAACTGTTAATTGATCTCTTTGGGTCTATGTGTAGAAAAGAATGGGGAATGAGAAAAGGTATTATCTGGAGAGTTCTTTTGTCCTTGGAGCACAACAGAAAGATGCTGCCTATGAAAAGCATTGCCTCTCCAGGGCTTCCCTGTGGTTAGACTCTCCTCCAGCTGGAGAAGCTCTGGCTTGTGTGCTCTGAGGCCATTTGAACAGAGGATCAGCTACTTATTCTTGTTTCTTCTCTTAGCACACTTACCTGTACTCTTCAGAAAAAAAAAAATTTTTGAGTAAGTGGCATGTTTATTCTGTAATTCTCAAAGGATGTAATATTTTCAAATACAAAAATAAATGAAAGAGACAATGCAATTTCTAAAATCGACTTACAGTGATATCCCATTGGAGTGTACTATAAACCATCCGCTCAATCTCATCGAGCTTAGAGTCAAGATCCATTATAGAGAGCACAGTTGGATACCTGGAAAACAGCTTTCTCTGGCATTTGTAGTCTGTGTGGAGCTTTTCTCATCTACTTGGATGACATTATAGTACTGACAAAGTCTATAAATAGAGACCAAGAAGGCATTTTCTGAGGTTTAAAACACTTTAAATTATACAGATTATTAAAACTAAAAAAAGAAAATGATTTCACCACACTTCAGTTTTGTTCAGCAGTTGCTGAACTAGAGTTGATGAATCATTTTTACAAAAGCTATAGAATATTATTCCTGCACAGAAACAAAACCAACACATGTCAAAGATGATGCCCAACTATTTAACAAACTGGTGGGAAGAATGAAACAGTGGGTCATAGGCTCTGAAATCAATTGACCAGTGGGCAGAGACGATTAGCATTACCATTACCAGGGGGTGAGCCTGACAAATGATCAGGAACTGGTTAACATTACCATTACAAAGCAGTGAACCTGTGCTTTCTACTGCAGAATACTACTAGTTATTGATATAACTGTAAGGTGTTGGGGCACTAGTCAAATTGTTACTAACAAAGTCAAACCCAGGGATTAATAAAAATCACACTTAAAGGACACGACGTGTATCAGGCTGGAGAAATACCTAAGTTAATAAAGTTCTTGTCACTCACAGCACAAGGACCCAAGTTTGAGCCTCATTGTGGTGGCAATGGGGAACCATAGAGAGATGGATTCCTGCGGCTCTCTAGCCAGCCAGCCAGCCTAGCCTAATCAGAGAGTCCCAGGCCAAAAAGAGACTCTATCTCGAGACACAAGTTGGATAGATCCTGAGGAATAACACTCAAGGCTGTCCTGTGGCCTTTCTCCCCTTCCCCCGCCACACACATATGCATTTGCTCACACACAGAAATAAATAGACAAAACCAAAAAAGGAAAATAGAGGACATGCAGCAGTTCATTAGTTCTAATCTATTTTTTCATGAAAATGAACACTAAGAAACTTGACCAAAGTAAAGAACCACTCAGGGACCCAGAACCAGCTCTCAGAAAGAATGCCCACCACAAGCATGGTCTAAATGTGCTGCTTACACAGCTGCATTTTAACCGTATCTAACACAGACAGAGTTGCCTGTTGTTGACCACTGTGGAAGAGGTGTTACCCTCTAGAGAAGCAATGTGAGACTGCTGGTAGTGTAAGGAATTACTGTGTTCAGTCTGTTTCCTTTTTCCTAAACATTTAATAGAAGTTTGTAAGAAGACATATTAGTTTCTGAGGAATGTGGCAGAATTTAAAGCCAAATCCAGAGAACTTCAGACTTAAGAATAAGATGTCAAATGAAAAAAAAAAAAACTTTCATATATAAACAAGTACTTTTTGTATTTGTGTACAAATCAATTATAAAGTTCCCAGCTACCTGTTATACTTTTACTGTAGTGCTGGAAAATGTATCATGTATGTTATGGATGAATTCAATGACACTTTCAATTATTTTTAAAGTATAAGGGTTTTCTCATTTTCTTGGAATTTCAGACCACAAGGTAAATATTAGGAAGTGGTTTCAGTCAAGCTGACATGTTCATCTCCTAAACCTGAAGCCACACAGGAGTGTGCTCTGAGAGGCATGGAAGCCTGGTAGCTCAGAACACAGCCACACTTCCAATTGTATCCACTGTAACTGAGAGCTCTAGGTTAATCATCTACAGAGTATGCCTAATCCTGGAGCATAGCTACTAAGACAGAGGTAATGTTCCTAATGTTCACCTGACAAGAAACAAATCTTCAAAAGTATGTCAACATAAGTGCTCTGCTTTACAGCTTCCTTTATTGTCAAGATGCTAACGATTTAAACCTGATCCATAGAAATTATCTTCTAGTAATTTTGAGAAACTGTGTCTTCTAGTAGTGTCAGAAGCTGCACCCATAAAGTTTCACCAACATGACTGCCTAAACATGAGCTCAACAAGGGCAACAAGAGAGGCTTAAGTGGAAGGAAAAAATGCCCATGAGATGTCAAACCTTCACAAAGAACTACAGGCAACTAAGGAATTCCCATAGTGTAAGATGTAAGAAATAGTCTTCTCAAGGGAAGAGCACATCAATTGGCTAACCAATACCAGACAGTTAGCCCTGAAAACATACGTGTCAGTATTGCTATAAAACTGAGAAGGTTATATTTAGAAATACATTCACATATATGCATGTAACAACAATTAGTAAAACGGAGGTTACAGGTTTGAAAAGAGCAAGGGGTATATGAGAGGGCTGGGGGGAGAGGGAAGTCAGAAATGATGTAATTATATTATAATCTCAAAATATAAAAGAAAAAAAGTGAAATAAAAACTCAACATCAAGCAATGTACATTTTTGGCCTATGATATAAAAAACTCATATTTTTCTTTTTTTTTAAATCTGAGTCTAAATTTCAGCCACAAAACATTGAGTTTGCTGTTTGAAAATAGTTAAATTGTCTTGCATACTTGTGTTTTTCATTGGCAGGCTTTGCTAGGCATTGAAGAAAGAACTATAGAAGGTACAGATGGGAGTCTGTGATTCCCTTGCTTTTAGATACTCACCACCCTAGAGGAATAAGGCTTTTCACCTATACCAGAACTCTCCAGCCTGGTGGTGTATGTGGGAGGGTACTTGAGGAAGCACACAGGGAAGAGATAATTGTAGAAGATCACCAAGGCTGGCTATTGGTTACCACTTCCAGGATCTAAGAATAGGGAACACCATTAGGTTATTCCTCTCACACCCCTTCTCTTCTAGGGGAATGTCTGCCAGCCTTAGCACAGGTAGTTAGGACAACTGGTGATGAAAGTGAGTTCAAGTATATCACTTAGATGGCTTGTTTTGCTTACAGTATTACTGTAACACAGGCAGCCTTGGGAAAGCTCTATGGGAAACATGATTTAATTGTCTTTCCCCATCACCATCGTATCTGATCAAGAGGAGCCCTTTGGGTAGGTGTGGACCGGTCTCCTGTTGGTCAGTTCAGTTCTCAGCTTACTCATTGTCCCACTGTGTTTTCACACTCGATAGTGGTGGTGATGCAGTGTGAAGACAACTTTAGCCCCTTGCCAACAGTCAGCACCTGGTTCACATGTTTCTGCTAATTCAAACGAATCAGCCAGAAAAGTATATTAGAAGTTATGAAAGATGTGTGAATTCCAAACTGACCTCATTTTTAAAATGTGTAAAAGTACCAATGTGAAGGCTCATTCTAGAAGATTCTTTCCTTTGCTTTTGCTTCCCCTCCACCCGCCTTTTCTTAAATCTCTGTGTGAGAAACTCAGCTGAGAAGCAGCTTTTTTTTTTTCCCTTAATGTTTTCTCCACCTCTGTTGGAAATAAAAGACTAAAAATAAAATACTTTAAAATGCAGAGCAGCAACCTGTCCCCAGTGAAGCTCTCTTAATTAATGTGGTGACCTATGTAGACAGAAGGGACAACTGCAGAGTCCCTCAGTAATTATCCAACCAAAGCTTCAGATAATTACAGGAGGGAGTAATTTCAAGACATAAGACATCCTGAGAAACTTGACCTTCTGTGTTGATTTAGGCCTTCTATTGTTAAAATCTTTTCATTTGTGTTGGTGTTTGTACTTGACAAAGTCAGCTGCATATCAGAAACTCAAACATTACTAAAGTCTCCATGGGGGGATTTCAATACAAAGTAAAATGCTGCAAATTAGAGGATTAACTAAAAATAAAGTTGGGAAGTACTAGTATAGAAATGAATAATGTGAGGCAAAAAAAAAAAAATAAGATCTGTCCAGAACAGCAAACAGTTGAGCATTATTTGCTAAGGTTGAGATCAGACATCGATGTGTTGCATTCCTAATGTGTTGCATTCCTAACATGTGGCATTCCTTAGGACAGCATTTTTTAGTACTCCAGTGATGGGCAGTGTTGGAAAAATCTTGCTAAGATAGCATATTCAAATACCCATTAACTAAATTTCCTGTTGACTTAAATTCATAATTGGTAGTAGTCCAAGTAAATTTGTTTTCCATCTTTTCAGTTAAAAAGAAATGGAATCTCTCTGGACTTCACACATTAAGTCAATCTGAAACCACATAAAAGTGTTTGGGTTTATTTCTAAGCCTTTAAAAAAACCTTTTCTCGGTGACCCTGTCTGACTTGAATTATGGCATTGCTTCCTAAAAATAATAAGCGTTATCTTCTCCATGAATCTCAAGATAAGCGTGTAAAATTACTTTAGAGACAGAGCTTGCTCTCAAGTCTAGATGTCCTGCATGTCCTTCAAGAAAGAAGGAACATTGTGCTTTATATTGAGTAGTCACAGTGTTAACTTTAACCACAGGTCATGTTGTGTTTTCAAAGCACCTTGTGTTCCTTTTGTGACAGATGCACAGTAGATTACAAGTTGGACCATATGTATCTGCTCTGTTACCTGCACTTTCTTCTTTTCCTGGGTTGCTTTCCTGGTTTTGGTAGCCTTTTCTTGCAGGTGCCTTCTGCTCTACAGTAGTGTGTACTCACTAAGCAAGGTTAGTCATCCTTCCTTTCAGAGGTAGGAGACATTTGATGAGAGGGCCTGAGGCAGGAACAGCACTTAACATGCAAAGCAGATGAATTAATAGTGTAAGAGAGATTTGGGAGCAATACATGAGCCGGTTCATTTTAAATACTCTTTACAAATGGTTGTTCTTCTCTATGTGACAAAAAATAAGACATGTCAACCAGTTGCAGTAGTTTGGTGACTCATCCAGTCCATATTTTGCTTGACTGTGAAGAAAATAAAAGGGAAACCCCAAGTTTTCCTAATTGGCTCTCATTGAGTAATTGTTTTGAAAACCCCCAATTTTATAGGTATGCTGATGATATGCAGCATATTCAGTACTCTGTAAAATAACAATCTTTTAGTGCAGTGAAAGTAACCTCATTTATTAATCAGCAGCACTCCATTTTATCAACTATCATATCAGTGATAGAAACACTAGTGAGTTCATGGCTGTAGTTGTCATGCTTGCCCCCATGGACACTATAGATTCATTTTCTGTGTCCAAGTCTTCTGGGCCAAGGCAACACTATAAATAGTGTTGTTTTGCATTTTTTCGTAATGGCAACTGTGAAATAAAATGATGATGGCAGTGAGGCTTAAGTCAATCAAATGGACCATCTGGGCAGTAGTCATGACCTTCAGCCTTAGAGAACCTGCCTTATTTCCCAGCAGAAGCATAGACATATAGCTATACAACCTGAATGTGGTGTACTGTGGTTTAAAATATCCATGGCTCAAGGAAGCTTTCACCACTAGGATGCCTAGGACACATCTCAAAAGAAAGCTTTGGGGAAGTGGCGTGCACTGCCGTCCCCCCACATGGTGGTGGCCTTTCTCACCCTTCATCTTGGTGTTGCTTACACCATAATTGATCATGAAGAGATCCGATGTTCAGGTACTAGACAAAAAATTATAGTTTAAGGCACAATAGTAACGAAGAAGAGACACACTTTCAGGGGGGAGGGGGTTGCTGTCATTCAGCAGATGTCACCAGGAAATAACTCAGAGTAGAGAGTTGTCAAAACTAAGTGTTAGAGTCAATGTGCATTTTACCCATGTCTGACAGTCTCAAGAAGTAAAAATAAAATTTAATTAAAACAATTAAAGTGGCAAGGATGTATCAAAATAGGTAAGCAGAGTAGTAAGTTTCTAAAAAGAGAGAAGGCAAAACAGTATTTGTCCAGAACAAGTAAATAAAAACAGACCTGATTGTTTTTAATTTCAAAAAACAACTAATTTTTTTGAGAGGAAATTTTTTTCCTTGTTAAGACATTTTTTTATTCATTTTACATATCAACTACAGAGCCCCCTCTCTTCCCTCCTCCTGCTCACCCCCTCCAGCCTTCCCCCCAATCCATCCCCTATTCCCTCCTCTGAAAAGGTAAGGCCTCCCATGGGGAGTCAGCAAAGCCTGGTACATCCAGTTGAGGCAGATACAAGCCCTTCTCCCTGCACCAAGGCTGTGCAAGGTGTCCCACCGTAGGTAATGGGCTCCAAAAAGCCCCCTCATGCACCAGGGATAGATCCTGTTCCTATTGCAGCCAACTTTTAATTTTAAAGTCCATTGCGTATAGGCTTTCTTTTATATGTTTGCTTGATGTCTAAGTGACATTTTTCTTTTAAATCTTTTTTTATGACTAATAAGTAGGAATTTAATTTAGGACTTTGATAGCAGACTATTTTGCATACATGTTACACATGTGTTTGACTCAGCATTTAGTAACTGTAGTATTGCTGACTCTTGTATAGAACCTACCTGAAGATTCTCCTTGAAGAAACTTTGTTATCTGTTACTTTGGACATTATTTATTTTTTAACTATAGACGCAAAACAGCCTCTAAGAATTTCTGTCCTTCAAAGATTAAAAATTTAGAGTGAGTTGTAGCTGGAGAGTTTTCTCTCTGGTCCTGCCAAGTGACAGCCCACTTATAAAATAAACACACAGACACTTATATTATTTAAACTGTTTGGCCTAATGGCTCAGGCTTCTACCTATCTAGTTCTTACATCTTAAATTAATCCATTTCTATAAATCTATACCTTGCCACATGGCTCATGGCTTACCGGCATCTTCACATGCTGCTTGTCATGGCGACGGGTGGCAGTGTCTCCCTCCACCTTCCTGTTCTCTCTATTCTCCTCTTTGTTAGTCCCGCCTATACTTCCTGCCTGGCTACTGGCCAATCAGTGTTTTATTTATTGACCAATCAGAGCAACACATTTGACATACAGACCATCCCACAGCAGTAAGTCTTAACTGTTAGAGAAAACTTGGAATATTGGACTGATTGAGCAGACCTCAAATGGTGATGCTCAGGTTCTGTTTTTTATGCTCCGTGTCTTCCCTGACAATGCAAGGTCTCTCTTATTACATACTGCTTCTCAGTGGTTGGTTTGTTTCTTTCTAATTTGTTTTTTAGGATCTATTATAGAACTTGAAGAGACAGATAGGTTGATATTGTAGGAACATTGCAGTTTTGGTAGCATAAAACATAGATTCCATCACTGAATTAGACTGTGAGAAATAACATTTTCTATTTCAATTTTATGAAAATTTTGAAGACTTTTTAAAATGTTGCTTTTTGTGTTTCTTTTTCATTTTATTTATTTATTTATTTATTTATTTATTTATTTATTTATTTATTTTTCTATTATCAGCTTGACACAGTATCAATTCTTATCCTAATAGTGAAATGTTTCATTGAGGCTTGCCCAGTAATTGAGTAAAACCAAAACTTATTATAAGCCACAGTCATCCTAGGGTCCCCCCTGGTATATAGCCTCCCTGGTTGTGGGTTGCAATCTGATTGTTCTTTGCTTTATATCTAGTATCCATTTATGAGTGAGTGCATACTATGTTTGTCCTTTTGGGTTTGGGTTACCTCACTCAGGATGATATTTTCTAGTTCCATCCATTTGCCTACAAATTTCATGCTGTCATTGTTTTTCTCTGCTGAGTAGTACTCCATTGTGTATATATACCACATTTTCTTAACCAAGTCTTCAGTTGACAACATAAATCCAGTTACACTAAACTTAATAGAAGAGAAAGTAGGAAGTAGTCTTGAACACATTGGCACACGAGATCACTTCCTAAATATAACACCAGCAGCACAGCCACTGGGAACAACAATTAATAAATAGGACCTCCTGAAACTGAGAGGCTTTTGTAGGGTAAAAGACACAGTCAACAAGACAAAAAGACAGCCTACAGAATGGGAAAAGACCTTCACCAATTTTGAAGTCTTTACTGGTACATAAAAATATCACAACATCTCTATGATTTGGTCAGTTCTTCAAATAAAATAACATTAAGTCTACATTTGTAGAAGTTATATAACCTTGTAACACAAGATAGGTCATGTTTTTGGAAGCTAGCCACCATGCAACCAGTCACTATCATAGCCACTAATATCATGTAATAATTATTTGTCAGCTCTAAGATCACAACCGTGTTCATGTCTCCATTGTGAAAGTTTCACAGGCAGCATGCTAGTTAGTCTATTTGTGAGTTTGAACCCAGGGTCTACAAAGGAAAGGTCATGCTTTTCATTGAGTTCTTATTTTGCCTTCCATAAGAGGACCAGTGACAGAAAGATTAAGAAATGACTTCTTAGTACCATCACACAAACTAATAGAAGTCTACTCATTCTCCAGAACCAAGATGGAGAGTCCCACTTCCATGCAGTCCACTGTAAGCCCTGCTCCTGCTGCTGTGAATAAGCCTGCAGGGAAGGATGTTGAGAGCACTGTGCTTTTAGCTGCTGCTTTGTTAGTCTCGTACTGGATGTACTGGATGTTTCTTATCCATGTTTAGGACTTCAGCATTTGTTACTGTAGTCTGTATACACATTCCTGGGCAGCTAAGAGATGGAGATAGGGAAGGGCCTGTGTACCAGTTTGAGAAAGACAAACACAGAGGTTCCTTATAGACTCAAATGTAACTAATTGATGAAAACAGACAAAAAGTTTCTATTATTAAAATATAGAGTTTTTTTTTAAACTTTAGTCTATTCTAAGAAAAAAATAGCTATAACTTGATAATGTAAAAATGAGTACTCATTAGTGAAATAGTATGTGTTTATTGAAATACATAACAAAATCAAATGCTATGCTAGCACCTAGTAAATTCTTAACAAATATTCTGTTATGTAACCATTAGTCATTACCAGCTACTTTTTTTTTTTCTTTTTTTTGGTTTTTCGTGACAGGGTTTCTCTGTGCAGTTTTGTGTTCCTGGAACTTGCTTTGGAGACCAGGCTGGCCTTGAACTCACAGAGATCTGCCTGGCTCTGCCTCCCGAGTGCTGGGACTAAAGGCTTGTGCCACCACTGCCTGGTTCATTACCAGCTACTTTATGTCATCATATTTAATATCTGTGATGTCACAGGTACCATTTGCCACTTTGTTATTTGGTTACCAAATACTTAGCTGAGGATAAAGCATATTTTCTCCAGTTTTCCAAACATGTGTATATGGTTTCTAGGAGGGGAACCTGATACATGATGCTTGGAGTGGTTTTGTGAGGAAGCTTTTATTTGCTCCCCAAATTGATTGAGCTGGCAGTTTTCCCTAGATGGGCTTTTCTCTCACATACACATTCTCTCACATACACTTTTCTCTCACCAAACAAGAGTGCCTGCAGCTACTACTCACAATCATGGAGATGCTTACATTGTTCTCTTAGATAAGGCTGTCCTTATGATCCGATTTTATCTACCACTGAACAGAGTGCACCTGGCTCCAAAGCCCACCCTCTTAATTCTTGTGCTGTATTTTTATAAATATTTTTGTAAATAAAATCTTCATAATAAAACATTAAGCCAGACTCCATGAACAAGGAATAATTAATTTCTAAAAATGTAAAACATTTTATTAAATACCTGAACTATCCCTGGTATTAATTAAAGCATGTTATTATTTGCAGCAGGAAAAATAATCTCAGACTGCCAAGGGAATTCAGTGTGTGTGTGTGTAATATTTTGCCACGGACAAAAAGAGATTTTATTATTATTATTTAGGGGACAATGAACAAAATTCTGCTAATGAAGAGCCTTACTCAGACAGCATTCTTTTCTGAATTTGTGGTAAGCTATTTTATCAGAGGCCCCGACACTAAAAATATGCAGGATAGTTTGAATTATCATCACTTAAGTTGCTTCCTTCTCCCATGCTGACAAGGAGCAAAGCTTTGCTGAGCACTGAAGATGGTAATCCCTCCTAAGCCCCTGTATTATGTCCACTTTGATTATTACAATAAAGCATAATGATCCATTAAGTAAGTCCACTGGGCAGATGCCACAATTAGTCATCATGTTAGTTTGCTTATTTATTCATGTAAGATCTGAAGAGGAAGAAAAGATTAGTTCCTCATCACAATTGATGAGCTCAATGTTGTCTTTCCTTTCTTTATAATAAGGTACTAAGTGTTTCTTTGTAGTCTTTTAATTACTTTTAAAGCATCCATTATTTCTGGATTACTTATATTATTAAACTCTCAGTAAGTCAATCCACTGCTCTGTTCAACATTCTCAAAGGACCATTCTTTAATTTGGTTCCTTTAGATCTCCTTTTGTTGAATACTCAACAGGAACTCTCAGTTCAGGTAAAGTTTCTAAGGTCTTTGGAATGTGCCCAGAACCTTATGAAGCACCGAGGAAAGTCTGTTTTTTGTTTTTGTTTTTATTTTTTAACTGTTGCTCATTTATAAATAAGATGGAAAAGAAAACATTTTAGTAACATTTCTTACCAATTATCTTCTTTCTTTATTTGTTTAATTTAATTCATTTATTTACTTATTTTTATAAGCAAGTCTCAGTATATTTGCATGGAGCTTACAATGAAGCCCAGATTGGTCTAAAATCCTTGGAAATCCTGCTTCAGTTCTCCAGTGCTGGTAATACAGGCATGAGCCACCATGCTGGGTTTCAGTTCCCTCCTAAGGATTCCCCTTGCTCATCAGCTTTCTTTACAATCTGGTAAAAAGTTCCCTTTACCACAAATCTGTTCAGACGTGGTTAGAAGTTTCCAAAAAAAAAAAAAATCTAGTTAAAATAAAAACAAAAAAATAAACAAACAAACAAAAAATAAAAAACAGAGGAGGAGAGAGTGACTATACCACTGTGACAATATTGAATTGTGACAGAAATTTCAAGTCCTTTTGAAGTAGAATGTTAGGACCTTTGAGGCACTAGCTACTCAGTGCTCTCTGGTCCCATGTAGACACTGCATAGCACACTCAACCCTAAGATGTGGAGGAACGTTTCCTTCTAGACCGTAGGCCTGTTCGACTTTACTTGGTCTCTGTTAGAATTACTGCTCCAAATTTCTTAAATATTTTTAATCACTTAGGTAAGGAACACATGGCCTTCCTTTGCTCTCTGAGATTTCTTGATTTTATATTTACTGATTTTTAAGCCTCCATGGTCTGCTTCAGAGCCCCATAACTCCTGTCCATCTTTTTCAGACAAACAGCTTGTTTTGCCTGAAGTATTTCCTACCTGTCAGATAGTAAGAGAGAATGTCTGCTGTTTGTTTGTTTAAAGCAAACACTTGTGCCTTGGCTCATTAAATTATTAATGTTTCCTACTTTTTCCTCTAAGATCTTCAAGATTCCCTAAAGTCACCTGAAATAAAAGCACTGATCCTGTTTCATACTTGGGGCAAAATCTACCCTTTCATTCAGTTGTTGATTTTAGGACCTGCTTTCAAAGATCAGTGTGCTTGCAAAGAGGATGTAGCTGATTCTGAGTGCAGTGTGCAACAAATCTTCCTCAGCTCAGCCCACTTGAACTCTGATGATGTCCTATGCCCTCTCAAACCAGGGAGTTTATCTTTATGAGTCCAATCCATACAAGGTTAAAAGAAGAGTAAAAATCTCAAACATATATTTAAACATATAGAATAATATTTTCACTCAACAGTCCTTAAACATGAAAAACACAGTTTATTCTCTGGGTTCCATTGTGTGTTAGTATTTTCAACCAGATCAGATCCAAAGAACAGGAACAAATGCTGGTAGTTGTTGCTATGCTGTGCAGTCTCATTAGATGAGTCAGCTAATGACATGGTTGTGCATTCAATATGGCATGCACTACACAGCTTCCCAAAGAGAATGAGGATTAAGATAGCATGCTACCTACTGAAAACCCTCCTTAAAAAGGCTTTTACACAGACACCTATTTAATGTGCCAAGTGTTTTATACAAGTGGTTTTTGATAATTGATAGAAAGCATTTACAGAGATTCCTCAAATGTATTTAATATATTATCTTACCTTTTTCCTCTTCTCCTAAACCTTTTAAAACAATGAGATAAGTGGGTGTTCATCTTTTCTCTATGCTGTTCTAGCCATCTGAGACACGATTGCTGAGATTAAATCACTGTGCCAGAAGGAAAGAAGACAAGAAAATGAGGAATGAGCTATCCTATCGGTCTTCCCAAGGAGAACATGCCCATGTTCAATGAGAACATGAGTACACATTTACTTCTGTCTAGGACTAGCTTCTCCACATATGTCACTTAACTGGATAAATTTGCATTCATAATCTCAAAAAGCTCTTTACAGGTGTGACCTGGGAACAGTGTATTTTACTGCATGGCTTACCAGTGCTCCACACCTTTGCTATTTCCACATGACACATGTAGCTGCTGCCATAGCAATTTGCTGTCCATTGAGGAAATCTTGTTAGATGTAACAAGTGAGGGCAGATTAGTCACTATGATAGCAAAGTAGCCTTTCAGATGAGCCAGGAACCATGTATCTTCAGACAGCTTTGTGCTAGTCATTTTGTTGTTGTTGTTTCTTCTAAAATCAAGCCATAGTTGTGTTTTTGTTAATTTAATAGTAGACCTCAAGGTCAAGGGAAAAACCTCAACCACTGAACTCATAGTTGCATTTTATGTGTTTATGAATATAGGGTGCATGCATGTGAATAGGAGTGTTTGTATACCTAGTCACAGGCATGTATATATCAAAAGACAACTCACAGGTATTGTTCCTCAGGTGCCAGGAAGACAGTCATTTGCAGACTTGGAACTCATATACTAGTACACTAGGTTAGCTGGTCAGCAAGCTCCAGGGATCAACTTCTCACATCCTCACTTCATGCCCATCACTAACCCTCCATATACCCTACCCAGAGATTACAAGCACAAGCTACTCAACACAGATGTTCATGCTTAGAGAGGGCAATTCACTGATTGAGCCATCTTCCAGCCCCATGCACTTTTCATATCGAACAAAGACCTTCCAAGTTGTAAATTGTTGATGGTGGTGAATGTCTAGGCCCTAGCAAAACTGACAACAAAAAAAGGTGAATACATGGAATACATCTTATACCTATTTCCTCACAAGTTTTTCATTCCTGCCAACTTCACTTTTTAATATGACCATAAGTACATAGCTATTTTTCTTAGTAAAATGTGCTTTTTAATTTATACATATGTGGACTTCCCTATATTAGAAGTGGAATATATAGTATTTACATCATTTTCAATTAAAATTGACTATTTTACGCGCGCACACACACACACACACACACACACACACACACACACACCTCCTAATTCTCTTTCTCTAACATTTTTATATTTTCCTCTCATCCCATTCAAGACCTTACTCCTAACATTGCTAACAGCCCCTTTCCCAAATTAATGGCTTTTGGGTTTGGTTTTGTGACCCAGTTGGTTTAATCAGGCCCCTTTATGTGAACATTTGGCTGGAATTGTCTATTATTACATAGTGGAATCATCAGTGGTTATAAAACTGAAGGCAATGATTTACCCTTTCCCTAAATTAGTCAGAAAATAGTTCAGTAGTGAGAGATGGGGTCACCTGAGCCCTTCTTCTATCTATGCCTGCCTGTTGACAGGCTCATTTCTATGCATATTCAGAGCAGGCACCTGCAGCTGCTATGAGTTCGTGATTGAAATTTCTGTCTTGACAAGGAAATAACAATTCATTGCCCTTCGCTCTTTCTTCTGGCTCTTTCTGTCACTACTTCTTCAAGGTCCACTGATCTTTAAAGGGGATAGTATAAATATATTGTTTAAGGCTGATTACCAATTCTCAGTGCCTTTTACAGTCATGAGTCTACATTCACCACTGTTCACTAGAAAAAGAGGCTTCTCTGCTAAAGGCTCAAAGTATCATTTGTTTAAGAGCATAACAAATATTTAGAGGCAGCTTGATACTAGGTCAATTTGCTAAACAACACTATTCAATACTCCCCAAGGACCTATGATATCTCCTACTAGGATTTCAGTTTTTGTCATGTTCATAATACTAGACTTGGATTCCTTCATTGGAAGTAGGACTCTAATTCAACCAGAGAGCAATGGGTTACCTCCCGAACAATAGTGGCACTACTGTATATTGTGCTTGGAAAGTTGGCCTCATAGATCATGGAATGAGATAAGAACACTGATGTCTTTTTACTTCCAGTATCTTGCATAGCACCTTCTAATACTGTGAAAGCTAGGCCATAGGGAGGAAGCTTCCAGCTCAGATCCAGACTGACTTCTCTTAGTCCTGCATCCAAGATGGTTAGTGTGTCTAACAATAGAGCCTTATCTACTTCTGGCAGACAACAAAGAAGAATGACAAGAGCTGCTATTGTTTGGGTGTTTTGTGGGATCTTTGTGATCAATAAGTCATAAGAAAACATCCCACCTCTGGCATTTGATGTTTGATTTAATAACCCAAGGCTTTGGGGAGAAATTTTGTTCAGCAATGTACATTTTAAAGAAATCTGTGCTATTTTCATCTAAAACAGAGTTCTGGGTTGTATTTTATATTAGAAACACCTAACACACTAATATGTGTGCTTATTAACCAATGTAGTTGAAAGATTTCTCCAGTCTCGCCTGGCCCACTGTCCCACAGCCGCTTATAAAATCATTACTCGGAGGCTTATGTTAATTACCAATTGCATGACCTATGGGAGGCTTTTTGCTAGGTAGCTCTTATAACGTAAATTAACCCATTTCTATTATTCTATGTTTTGCCATGTGTTCCGTGGCTTACCGGTCTGCTGGCATGTTGTACCTTGGGCAACAGACTGGTGTCTCCCTGCCTCTCCTTCCTCTTCCTGTCTATCTGCTTGGATTTCTGCCTGCCTCTAAGCTATTTTGCCATAGGCCAATGCCACTTTATTTATCAACCAATCAAAGCAACACATATTCACAACATAGGGAAAGATGTCTCATAGCACCTCCCCTTTTCTATCTAATCAAAAAGGAAGGTTTTAACTTTAACATAGTAAAATTACATATAATAGAACCTTTACCCTCTTATGTCAAATTTATTTCTTTTAAATTTCTTCCTTTGTATTTATGGTTATTATTTCCTCCATCTTTGTGATCTGCTCTATTGAGCAAATGTGTTGCTTTCTTTATTCAGGGGCCTGATGAACATTGCCTGACATTATAACAAAATAGTGATTATATCCCAAACCCATCTTAGCATAAGAACAGCAGGGCAAAATCTCAGTCTGTCACTTTCAGTGTTCTAGCTGTAGATAGCAGGTAATTGGTTAACCTTTGCCATTGAAGATATCACTATGTATTGTTGTACAGTCTTTCAGAAGCCCCAACTGTTCATAAGCCTCCATAAACTTTGAAGTAGAGAACATCTTTTATTTTATTGTATTCACACTGGCAGCAAGTATATTGTTCTGTTTTTATACTAAATGACACCATGTAGGTTACAAATGATTGCACATGGTGGACAATAATTTCCAAGATCAGTTGGAAATATTGGTCAGTTCTGGTCTTAACTTCCTCCTTCTAACTTCATGAATAAATCCATGTTTTCTATATTTCTGTATTGTTACTTTGCCACCAAGAACCAGCCTACACAGAATGCTCTGTAGCAAACTTCATTGACGATTTTGGTGCAAGCTAAGGGGAGGTAAGATGTAAGCTATACATGGGAGCGAGGTAGGATGGAAGCTACCCATGGGGAGACAGTTAGGACACAGGCTATACAGTAAGGGCAAAGAAACTGTGAGATATGCATGAATATCTATACAAATATATACAAATATAATTTTACATTTGTATCAATTTACAAAATATTTGAAATAGGAGTAGAAATATATGTACATTGCAACAAATATAGTCCTGCATTTGTATCAATATACAAATGATCTTAAATAGGAATATAAAAATAGTTTACATTTGTATCAGTATATAAGAATCCATAACCATGCAAATTATCTAAGGCTGATACTTTATAAAATTGATAGTTATAGAATATGAAGGTAGTAAACTAATTTAGTAAAATATCAGCCTTAAATAATTTGCATGGTTATGGATTCTTGTATATTGATACAAATAGTCAGGCATGTTGAAAACTGTGCATTAAGGCCTAAGAGGATTCAAGCTATGCAGTAAGGGCCAGATATGATACAAGCTATGCATGGAGGATCAGGTGGGAGGTAAACTGTGCATTAAAGACAAGATGAAATGCAGGCTGTTTATTAGGTGCCAGATAGGACACAGGACATATTAAGGGCCAGGTAGCATGCATGTTGTTCATTAAAAGTTTAGATAGGATACAAGCTATGCATAAGGAGCCAGGTGGTATTACAGTACAGATCTCCCTGACAAAGAGGAGGTACAATATAAAATATCCTTGTTACAGGATTCTGACAACTTTCTCTGCAGGAACAATGGCTGATGTGAGCCTGTTTTTTGTATGACTACTTCATCTGTCCCAAAACCTTGCTCTATCTTTGCCCTTTGGCTGGTGTTTTACACATGCTGGTGACCCATCAGAGTGTTTTATTAAGACATTATTGCTTTTTATCTAAACAAATATTTCATTTTGTTTTGTTCTTTGGGGATATATATTCATACCATAAAGATATAATGCTCCCTTGAAACATGTTCACAGATAAACTTATGGACATATGTCTATGATTTCACTTTTATTATAGAAATTCTGGTTCCTTTATGATTTCTAAAACCCTTGCCTCCAAACATTTTTTGAATGTCTTAAGATAAAAAAAAAGTTGACAAAGATAATTCCTCAAGAATTTGTGAAATATGATGTTACCTAAATGAGATCCAGGAGAGTACAATCTTTATACTTTGAATTTAATTCAATATAAGTGCATATTTTGCTTCATCAGTCTTTAGCACAAGAAAAATTTATACTCAGAAACTTATATACTGTATTTTAAAAATATAACCAATCGTTATTCATTTACAATTTGGCTGATATTATATTTAAAAGAAACAAGGATGGATTTTAATTGATTATAGTACATGACAAGAAATCCACAAGCAACATCCAGTATTGCTTGGCTGAACTTTGAAGTGAAAACAGTTACTCCCTCATGGACATGAACACCAACATGCAGTGGTCTTCTCTTCGCCTACTTATGCAGAATCACTTTTTTTTTGAGAGTCAGCAGTCCCCAAGATTGGCTTTCCACTTGTCTCATCCAGTTCAGAACATAAATCTCACAGATTACATTAAAAATGCACAGAGCTGGTGGTTTACCATATTTCCCTTATATTGACTGTCTCTAAGAAGCATTTAAACATCAGTGCGAGAGGTCAATGGTATCACTTGCTTCTTCCAGTTGTATACTAATAAAAAGATCTCTCCACTTTCTTTTATTACTAAAGCTAATTGATGCTGAGGAGTGGCATAGGAAATGTGTCCAGGGTCACAGAAGATTGATAATCTAGTGTGAATAGAATTGTAACATGAGTCTTATGACCAAATCCTGGTGCTGAACCACCACATAACAAAAACTTGGATTCTTATATTACAGTATGAAATACTGTGAAAGTAATCTTACTCCACATTTTGAAGTGAGGTGTTTGTGGGATGGTTTGTAATTTATTTAACTTATAAGCAAATTGGTCTCTCTGGGTTTGTAAACAGAGATTGGTGGTGTCCAGAAAGCACGATAGGATGATCTATAAGCTGTTTTCCCCAGCTACCAAAAGCATGCCTCACTGTCGACTATTGTCTTTTTCCTCTGCCTACTGGCCCATCTTGTCTATGGTAAAAGCAGTGGGAGTTAACATTTACCTAAGGATATTGTCCACATAAGCTGAGTATCTTTTGACATGTTCAATGAGCCCATTTAGACTCTGGCTGCATCTCTAATCTTTGAAATTTTACTGAACTCAGTCATTTAATAATTGTCTTGCTGGAACAAATGGGAAGGAACAGAAGACTTTTGATGGAGAATACAAATAAGCTGCATTGTGTTGGGCTGAATGTTAGGATGTCTACATTTATGGAGAGATAACTTGAAAAATTGTTTCAATCTTATCTTTGGTTTTTTAACTCCAAGTACGTATATTTTCAAATTCATATTTGAGAAGAGAGCTTATTTCTTTGCCAGCATTTAAAGATGAATTATTGGGGCTGGAGATATGGCTCAGTTGTTAAGAGCACAGATTCTTATTCCAGAGGGCCCAAATCCTAGCATCCATATGGAGGATCACAACTGTCTATAACTCCAGTTCTAGGGAATATAATGCTTTCTTCTTGCCTCTATGGGTACCAGGCATGCACATAGTGCACAGACATACATACAGGGTAAACACCCATACACATAAAATAGAAATAAGTTTTAAGTGAATTACAAACTATATATACTTTACCTTATTAAATTTATGGAAAAAATAAATAATAATTTGTCTGTCAATATTTGTTTTACTGTTTTGGAGTTTTTTACTTTTACATTCAAATACTACATGGGCTCTGTCCAAAAATGATGTCCTGCTAAACATTAATCCATAGGTAGGTTCTCATTATTAGAAAATTAACATGTTTTTTATAATACTTTGAATACATCACCATTATTTGATTCATCATCACCCATTGATTGTAAACCATTGTGTTATGACTGCATTGCTTTTATGGAGAGAATTTATGGACTCTAGCTTTGGTGACTTCCTAGTTACCTGGGTAAAAACTTTGTACTCTTCAGATTGGTAACCCATGCTTGCACAGTATTTTTCCAGAGGTGTGATACATTAGAATTCCATCGGCAGTACTAAAGAGTGCAGTTTTGACAACAATCCTTCCAGTATCCCATAGATGTTTCAAAAGTTAAGATACCATCTCATTGTACTTTTCACTTCCCTCTTTGATGGTAGGGTGAAGAAGGGTACCCACAAGAAGGAATTCTGGAAGACATGCCTGTGGATCCTGGGAGTGAGGCTTATGAAATGCCTTCAGAGGTAAATGGCCTATATACAGAAAACTAAGAAAAATGATTGAGGTGTTGAATTTGGATCATGCCAACAGGTACCACCAAAACCTTATGACTATCAGATTTCTCCAGAATTACGGTCTGGGTAGTTCAGCCAAGAAAAAAAATTTAGAGGAAATGATTTTGATCTGTGCAGGAGATATGATAGGTAAAAATGAGAAGAGAACATTCTAGTATAAGAGACAACCAGAAACAAAGGCACATGGATGTGTCTGAGCAACAGTGCACAGTTATTAGTCATGCTTAGAAAACAGAAAAATGACAAATTAAGACTGAGAACATAATTAAGGTTATGGACAAACTGGGGAACACCAAGGTAACTTTGTCATTTAAGTTTACATTTACTTAAAACAATACAAAATTAAACAAAACAAAACAAAAACAAGTGTATGAAGATAGGTTTAGTTTAACAGCAAAATCTCCATATAATTGGAGTTATTCTTGAGGAAGGCTACCTAATCCAGTCAGTTAGGGCTATTACCATTGCGAACGTCATCCACATTTTGTCCAGGAGGCTTGGGCTTTAGAATGAAGAAAAAGGAGCCAATAAACCCTTCCATGAAGGTGGAGTTTGTTGGTTTTAAAGTGGCAGTGCAAATGTTATTTATTAGGTGGTGCTGTTACAGTGTGAGAAAGGCCACAAGGCACAACAAAACGCACTGTCAGAGCTTTATAAGGAGAAGAGAGGGACAGAAGAGAGTGTGATCAGGCCTGTGGAAGACAACACATGCAGAGAGAGAAGGCGGGGAGGAGGAGAAGAGGAAGATGGGAGGAGTCTGTGTCCTGCTTCATATGGATTCCTCTGCACATGCGCATATGGGGTTATGGAGCTGTGCTACACATGCGCATAGATTGTGTGATCACACTGGGCACAAATTATGTAATCACTCAGCGCAAGGATTACTCCGTAGGATGCAAGGCCCCTTACTTGGCTACTGAACTGCACATGTGTAGTCATGCAGCTGGGGGAATGGCCAGGAATTCCAACAGAGTTTCCTAATGGGAGAGAGAAAGCAGAGGAAGTGCCCCTTGTCGCTAAGCATTGTCGCTTCTGGGAACAAGGGGTCTGAAAGAGGTCCCAGGCAGTTCACCTTGGTGCTAACAGCTTACAGTGCACAGCTAGGGAAACAAATCCAGAGCCCCAGCTGATTCATACTGTAGGACAAGATCACAAATCAAATGATACATATGGAATTAGGCCTAATAAACTAACGCTGACAACTCCCATAACTTATACATGATCAGTATGAAAAAACAAATAAATGTTTGTGACAGAAATGTTCCAAACACTGTTCTGAGGATTAATTTTATCTGAGTGGAAGGTTGGATTCTCTCTCCTGTGAAGTAGACACTTGATAATTGTCACTTTCACTGACAAGTCATTCTCTCTCTCTCCCTCTCCCCTCTTCTTACCTAATGTTAGGAAGGATACCAAGACTATGAGCCTGAAGCCTAAGAATGTCTTTGCTCCCAGTGTCCTGAGATCTGCCGGCCACTGTTCCATGGCGTACAAGTGCTCAGTTCCAACGTGCCCATTCATGACCTTTATCAAAGCTGTACAGTGTGTTTCAAAGTCTTCCATCTGCAGTGATTGACGTCCTGTACCTGCCCCTCAGCATCCCGGTGCTTCCCTCTCACTACAGTGAATACATGGTAGCAGGGTCCTGTGTGCTGTGGATATTGTGGCTTTAAACCTAAAACGTTAGAAGAAATTTAAAACACCTAAGTGACTACCACTTATTTCTAAATCTTCACTATTTTTTGTTGCTGTTCTTGAGGAGTTGTGATTTGCTATCTTACAAGAGTTTTAGGTGTCCTTAAGGATTCTTTCTGTCTAAGAATGATGTATTGTGAAATTTGTTAATATATATTTTAAAATATGTGAGCATGAAACTATGCACCTATAAATATCAGTTATGAATTTTACAGTTTTGTGATGTGTTTTATTAACTTGTGTTTGTATATAAATTGTGAAAAATAAATAAAATAATCATCTCATTGCAAAAAAAAATTTTCCCATTTCCCTTTAGTACTGAAACCATGCTTATAAGGAACATAAACAGAAATGACCACTGACACAAAGAACCTGAATTTAAAGTTTTCAACACTGACTTAAGAAATTGAGAGGAGTGAGAGATGGATCATTCAGCTGCAGGAGGAGTTCCCCAATGCCACTGCCCAGAGCCAGCTCTGACCTACAGTGCTGCTCTGAGTGCTGGCTGCTCCTAGAAACAGTTCATTGGAACTAAGAAGTGTGAGTGGTAGTGACTACCTCCCTTTTACATATTCATAAGACACATTAGCATATCAAAGGTCTCCCAAAAGAAACGGCTGACCTTGGAATTCCTTACATATATACCTAAAATACCTCAGGGTTCCCAGTTAGCAGGCTGGCATATATGATACCTTAGCAGGTATGGGAAGACAAAAGCAAAATGGACCAAAAAGAAATCTCATTTTGTGAATATAGGGATTTGAGAATATTTTTTTAGGAAAAACTTCCTTTAAAGAGGATTAATTAATTCCCCATGAGTGTAGAAAAAAAAAAACTTGACTATGATCGAAAACTTATTCAGTTCATCTTTCTGGTTATTAAGGAGAAAAATAGCAGAGTCATGGTGGAAGCTGTTTGCAGACGGCATAATGTCAGTAAAGGATGCTGTGGCTTATGTATGATGATGAGTGCTTTGACGCCTGTTGGGCAGTGACAGCAAAGGAAGACGAAGGAGAGACTCTGAAGACAGCATTGGAAGTTCCCTTTGCCCAGCTGAGAGATGACGACTTCAGGGTGTTCAGAGGCATGTGTGCTTTGACACTGGAGAGAAGGGACAATTCTGTTACGTTTCCTGGGAGCTGATGAATGATTCGTCACCATTAAGGTGCTCCCAATGTTGTTAAGGTATGTTTTAAATCTACCATCTCTTTAAAAAAAAGAAAAATAAATGGTAATAAGTAACAGAATAAAATCAAATTGACAGCAGTGTAGGGTGGAGAAAGAAACTGTTTGAGCTTGAGGACTTCTGTTGATAGAAATTATATTATAAAGCTTTGCTTCCTCAAGCAGATTCTGGCTGTTTATGTGTGAGCAGTTAATTAGTTTTTTTTTTTTAATCTTAATAGTTTATTTTTCATTCAGCACTTAACAAAGTTCCTCAGTCCACACAAGCCTTGACAGGAGTCCTGGACCTGCCTAGTATGGCCTGAGGAGGCTGTTGTCTAAAGCTTGAGCTTTGAGGATGTAAATCCCAAGTCCAATCTCTTCGATCTGTCATGAGTCCACCAAGGACTTTAAAGAAAGCCTTCCACAACAGGCTTGGGCACACAATAGGCAGAACACCATATTCAAGTGTATACTTTGGAATTCCAACTTTTTTTTTTTTTTCAAAAATCTCTTCTCCATTGTAAGATGTAGGTATATTTAACTTTGTAGCTATTAGTGATATAATGGAAAATATATGTACATACACATATGTACACATGCACAACATGTATGTATATATACATATACACACACACTTGCCAGGAAATAGTGGCGTACACCTAGTACATTTGTAATCTATTCAAAGGCAGGAGGATCATGTATTTGAGTCACTGTCTCAAGAAACACATATGCAGATAGTTTCTGCTTCTAATTCTTGACAGAGTACTTAAAAGCATTGTGATTTTGTGTACATCAGCTAAGTTTGCTGAGTGTGTCTTTTCTTCTAATAGTTGATCTATATCCCTGGTTTAGACAAGCACCCAATGTCAGGGAACTTTCTGACTCTTGTTCTGATGAAGTACACTTCTGGCATCTGAAGCTGGTATATGAGAGAAAGTAGTATATTTTCCTCATTCACCACAAAGATGGCAAATAACATCCCTGTAACAAAGACAGGCAAAATGAACAACAAACTTAGCTAAGGAAAGTTTGACATGACATAGAAGTACTCATGAGTCAAGGGCCCAAAATACAAGGAAACTGTATTTTTATGCATTTTTATGCTTGAGTTTTGTGTAAACAAAACTGTTGTATAGAACTATGGTTAAATAACAATGTGGTATAATCTCAGGTAATATACTGGGGTGGGGCAGTTGGCAAATCCTGTTTGTATTCGTCTTGCTTCTTTCGGCATTTCTTCCTTTGGGAGCAGGTGCCTGTTATTTTTTTTTGGGGGGGGGGTCTTCAAACAAGGAGAGGTCAGAGAGAAAGAGAGGAGAGAGAGGAGAAGGGGGATACAGAGAGAGACCCTTGTGAAACTTTCTGTTTCCTTCAGCTTAAAATACACAGAATGCCAAGGTGTGATATTTCAAGGCATGTGTGCTGAGTCCTGGCCTTCTTCACCAGAAAGGCCAAGTCATGTTTACAAACTTGAAACTTTCAGACCCTATTCCAGTATCCCAGGAAGGGAAAAGATCTAGACATCAAGACCCATCTTCCCCATTTCTTTGTAAAAGTCCCTAAAAGACTGGGTTCAGAGAGCTTCTGAGCAAGTAAGCATCCAGAAACAGTCTGAAATTCTACAGCAGCAACCCCACACCTTGCCCTTTGCATTTCCCCTATCTGGCTGCTCCTGGGTTGTATCTTTTGGAATAAGCTGATGATATACTTTTTAAATTGTGAACCATTCCTGAAAATTATCAAAACTAAGCAGAGAATCTTGGGAACCTATAACTAGGAGCCAAGTCAGAAGTTGGAAGTAACTAGAAGACCCGGCACTAGCTATTGGCATCTGAAGTTAGAGACAGTTTTGTGGAACTCAACCCTGAGCCTTAGTGCGGAGAAAAGTGGGTTGTTTTTTTTTTTTCTTTTTACCAAAGACAGTGCTAGCCAAACCCATCCCAAAGAAGAAAATATATTCTTCTAACTACAAACTTAACACATTGGTCCTCTCCTTGCCATGGAGAAGCTATATTCCTATGTAAGATGAGCTCATCCACTTTGTTCTTTCTGCATTGGGCAGTGCAACACATCAGGACTGGCATGATCATGCAAGCCCTGTCCTTGGATTTGGATATACTTTAAGAAAACATTCTTTTCCCAATATAGAGTTAGGTATGGTTCTAATATGTAATTTTAGGTCATTTAATTCTCAAAACAACACTAAGAGATTCAATTTTCTGTCTCACATACTCCATGAGTGAGCTTAAGCAGCTTATGGATAAGAAGTTTGCTCAAGGCTGTCTCACTAGTAAGTGGCAGGGCCTGGAGTCCCAGCCTTCACAATGTCTCTCAGAGTAAGAATGTGCAACTATATAAGAGAAATTTCCAGAACTCTAAGCAGTGTGGTGTGGAATCTACTTCTCAAGGTACAATTATTAGGATGTTTCTGTTTTCCTTCAGGTGTTTGTGTGCTATGAGAATTTCATATCTGAAGAGAGATTTCTGATCCTAGGAATACTACTCATCCTCTAATGGATATTTTATTAAAATTAAATGATTTTAGTTATTTATTTTCAATAGAAAATGAAAATATAGATGTAAGAGTAACAATGGTCTAAAAAAGGCAAGATTTGTCACTTCCTCATTGGTATTTGGTTTCTGCCAAATGGCCAAAGAAATACATAAATTCATTCATGAGTAGGATTTTTAATAACAAATTTTTATATACCTTCTCCCCACCCCCTACCCCGCAACCTCTCATTTCCTCCTACAAGAAGGTAAGGCCTCCCATGGGGAGTCAGCAAAGCCTGGTACATTCAGTAGAGGCAGGTTAGAGACCCTCCCCTTGACTCAGGGTTGTGTGAGGTGTCCCACCATGGGCACTGGGCTCCAAAATGCCAGCGGTGCACCAGGGATGGATCTTGATCCTACTGACAGGGGGCCCCTTAAGCAGATCAAGCTGCACAACTGTCTTGCTTATGCAGAGGGCCTAGTCCAGTCCCGTAGAGGCTTCTTAGGTGTTGGTCTAAATTTCATGAGTTCCCACTAGTTTGGTTTGGTTGTCCCTGCAGGTTTCCCCATCATGATCTTGATCCTCCTTGCTCATAGAATCCCTCTTTTCTCTCTTCGACTGGACTCCTGGAGCTTGGCCTGGTGTTTGGCTGTGGATCTCTGCATCTGCTTCCATCAGTTACTGGAGAAAGGCTCTATGATGACAGTTAGGGTATTCACTAATCTGATTACTGTGGTAAGTCAGGTCAGGCATCCTCTCCACTATTTCTAGTAGTCTAAGCTGGGGTCATCCTTGTGAATTCCTGGGAACTTCCCAGCAACTAGTTTCTCCCTATCCCCATGATGTCTCCCTTTATCATGGTATCTCTTTCATTGCTCTCCCACTACATCCCTCTTCCAACTAGACCATCCTGTTCCCTTATATTCTCATCCTCCATCCCTTATCCTCTCCATTGCCTATCCCTCATCCTCAATTTACTCATGGAGGTCTCATCTATATGCCATTCCCAGGGAAATCCATACATCCCTCTTTGGGCCCTCCTTGTTAACTAGCTTCGCTGGAGCTGTGGGTTGTCTGGTTACCCTTTGCTTTACATCTAGTATCCACATAAGTAGGATTTTAATTATGCTTATTTATCAGATTTATCATTGAAATATCTTAATGTATAAACATATTACATAGTAAGGGAGTGAACTAAGAATTTCCATTGGTAAATGATGCTGATAACTTAATATTTTGTTATAAGCTTCTTTTTTTTACATTTTTGATACAGTGAGGCCATTTTTATGCTTTGCCTAAGCCTAAGCTTAGCAAACAGATACAGCATCAGGACTTTTTAAAGGTGACTTGCTTCTAATAATCCCAGTACACTCATCGAAGAGTTCCTTTTCTTTGCTGCTCCTGTAGTAGCTGTGATTATCTTAGATCCTATTAAAATCAGTTAAAAGCATGTTTTCAGAAAGCTCCATTTTAACTCTATAGTAAGAATGAATAATACAATTTAACTCTAAAATCATCCAGGATTACATAGGACATTTCAAAATGCTGCACCTGCAACTATAGATTAATTTCCTCGGTTGGCTTCTCTTATAAGCCTTATGAAAATGTATCCTTGGATTCCCTCAAAGGTCAGTGACCAGAAATTCCCACTGTTTCTATGGCAACACAGCAAGATACAGTGCCTTGGGAATTTGTTGCATTTTAATTATGTCCCTCTAAGCCTTCTTCTTTTGTAGGTAAATAAATATCATGTTCATAACTTGAGAAGACATAGAATCTGACCCATGTCCATAAATATAAAAGTAAAGCTGGGATCCAGAAAAGTCAAATCTAAGCAATATAATAGCAAATCTAAGTGCTTACCTTAGGAAGGATATAATACTCTTGATGTAGAAAAGTCAGTGATATATGCTTGGGGAGGCTGGCAGAAGGAGTGTTGAAGACAAGCCTGTTGAAGATTGGTTAACATACTGCTAGTGTTACTTTGAGCAAATTCCTTGATACTCAGATGGGTGGCTCTCTTTATCTGCCAAAAAAATGCATATCAGAATCATAGTACTTCAAAGCATTACTGTGCAAAAGGTAAATATTAAGTAGAATGCTTTGGATTATTCCTGGCTTAAAGTAAATGAACAGTGAGCCAATGTTGCTATTATTGGTTAGAATATGTCATATTTTTTAAGCTATGGAAGAAATGTCACATGCACTCAGTTATATAATTTATATATACACTTAACAGAACACACCTAACAGGATTTAGATGATGTTAGAACTGTGTTGGGGACTAGAGCCATAAGTTATTAACTAACTGAAGTTGGAACGTTGTAATAGCTTAATAAATAGCAGTGCTACCATATATAGTTAGCTGAATATTGTTAAGCTATCAGAACAATTATAAATTGCTGGGAGATGAATATGTGTCTATCCATAAACAGTATGCTAATGGAACACATTTATCTTTAGACTCAACTATACTCATCATGCCACTTAGCTTCTCAACCGGGTGAGATAATAGGCTGATAGAAAGGGGGATACATATATACATATAGGTAAACAGTCTTTAGAGTGCTTTAGATTAGAGTTCTGGTCATCATGGTAATAAGATAAACATCATGGTAAAAAGATCTAGTTGATCTGTCAACTAGAAAAAAAATGACTTTAAAGGCCAGACATGAGTGTCCATCAGATTCCTAAGTCTAATCCATTTTTAATCTTCCCCCATGTCTTTCCTATTGGGTTAAATGTTTGACCCCAAAGAAGGTAATGTTTATGTGACAGCTTCTACATTATCCCAGAAACAGCTGAGATGCCAGCAGGTATATTTTCAGGGAAAGTACTGCTTGTTTTCTTTTATGCTTGTGGTTGAAGACAGCCAAGGGAAAGTGACAGATGAGGTATTTTCTGTGGCAGCTGCCTGTGGACCACCCTGAGGGGTAGTGTTGGAAGCCAGTGAATTGGACAATATTTCACATTCTGGACACTTACACCTTTTTACAGCCTCAGGAACTAAGAATAGCAGAACATTATTATCCAATGCTATAACTCCTAACAAAAACTAACTCTTAAATTATAATCCCTACAAACAGACTCTGTCTGTTGTATGAGGCCTCTCCCAGTTCTCTGTGGAAATGGTAGGGCCAATCTTGAGAGGCTGCCAGTATTTGTAATTCAGCAGGACTGGTTCCTGCTGCAGAAGATGGAGTGTCATATTGAATAATGAGAAACTGTCAAGTGTTGCTGGCAGATGTCCCTAGCCACCAGCCTTGAGAGACCTTAGCAACTTATGAAATAATTTCCCCAAGGCCATTTTCTGAGGAGGATGAACAAAACAGTAATTACAAAGATAATACTTTCCTCACAACTTCAAAGATCTTCTCAGGTAAGTGAAGATACAAGAACTAACACCAGTGTTCAAGATGGTTGGTAATGGATTTTGAGGCTAAGCAATCACAGCTTCTTCACCAGAAATGTTCTGGTGAATACTTGATGCAGTCTAAGGAGTCTAGCATATCTCAAAGCTGTGTCTCAGGAGAGCTCTGGGTATCCATATTATTATGGCTGTCTTGTCATTGTCTGTGGTGACGAGAGATATTCAAATGCCATGCTTTGCTTACTTTCTCCAGACCTACTTGCAAGCCATTAGAAATATCTTTGGATCATCATTTTCATGACCATTACTGAATGCATTAGAAATGGGTTCTTCCTCCTCTGGAGTAATTCTTCTTGAAATCAGAATGACATCTATTTCCCTTTTTGTAGATGAAAACTTCTATTGACAGTTTTTAATTGACTTGAATTCCTGAAGCAGTTCCTCAGCTGACAAATTTCTCCATTCCCACTCCTACTCCTACCCATCTCAGCTTAACACAGACCATCTGTCATCCTGCATATTTAATTATGTAGTATATTAAGAACAGATATGTTCATATATGATAATTAGCATGTAATATGTGTGTAACATTTTCAACTGCTGAATGCTAGTCTTATATCTGTATCCAATTTGTCTCCAAATAATACCCGACCTACAACGTAACAAGCAACTATCACCCAAAACCAGACACAAAACACTACATTAGATTGTGAAATAATGCTGACTTTTTAATATAAAAAATTTCTAAATAATAACAATTTAACTAGAGAATGTAGCATATAATAATTAATTAAATTTCTAATATTATCACCAAATGCCTATTTTAAGACAGGGCACAATCAAATGATACCCTTCCAAATTATACTTTCTAGTAGTCAAATACATCTTAATCACCAGGACATTTTCCTGAAGAAGAAATACTGGTGGTCCCCAGGCTTACTAATGGCAAAGGATTTGAACCAATTGTACTTCCTACCCCTTTAGTCTAGGAGTTAAAACACCCAGGAGCATATTTCAGATAGTCAGTTCTGCTATGTTGCCCAAAGCAGTTAGTTACCCCAGTCCCAAGTGCCACCATAGTGACAGACCTAAAAACACTACCACACTTTTCCATAACAAATGGGCGCAGTAGAGTGACCTGTATATGTTGTCAAGGCATGGTAACTGCACTGCAGTACAGAGGTACAGAGGTATGAATCATGCCGGTGGGAAAAACTTTGTAAAATTGACTTGTCTTTGGAGAAAAGGAATTGTCAGGGAAGAGTATAGGTATATATAAATAGAAAATAGATAGTGGATTCACAATTGAACAAAAAGTCACAAAAGCATACAGGTAAAGCAGCACTCTGGACATAAAAATGTGTGGCATTTACCAGACTAGTCTGATGGCAGAAAGCATCATTCACCCAAGCCAGAGGATCACCAGTAGAATGGCAGAGCTTCCCATAAGTTGATTAGAGGGTATGATGCTGTTGCTGAAGATACTGCATACTTGAGTCATAGAACATAGATAAATCAAGGTGGTACTGACCTGGAAGTTTTATCCCTATTGGTTAGATTCCGTAGTGCTGGAAGGTGCTATGCAGCTGCCAAAGGAGAAAAATAATCACAAACCATACCAACTGTGAGCTTTGTGAGCTGTAATAACTACTGGCCTGGCAAGACGTGCTTATTGGTACAGTAGTGGCACAAGCATGGGGGAGGGGAATAACAGATCACTTTCTGCTTGGATTTAAGTTTTGCTCCGCAATATCAAATCCATACCTTGCACCACTATCCAATCAAGACTTATGGCTAGAGGGTCACAGGCCCTAATGGAGAACCTATTACTATTATTTTGCTAAATGGAAATAGTATTAAATTGACTCCTAATGTTTTATCATTATACCCATAGGTCATTGGGTTTTTAAGCCCTCTCACCTCAGAGGCTTCTATTTGCAATAGACAGTGATTAACAGTGAGAGCCTCAACTGGTCAAGGTGCACAGAGTAATGGATTTCAGAATGATTAGGCCCAAGTGGGGCATATATACAGCATCCCCTCCTTCAAAAGCTCAGCAATCATTGTCAAAGAAGGAGTGTTTCGAGTGCAAGAGACAGAGTCAGAGAGAGACTGCAAAACAGTGTCTTCTGGACACATCAGGACAGCTGCACAATGAACCCCTATGTGGGTGCAACAGCACATACACAATCTGGGCAAGCCCAAGTCAGACCAAATCTCAACATGGACATGGGAGTTGGGCACAAAATTCCACATCTAGCCATGGGGTTCTTGGCAATTGTTATCTGCTGGGAGAGAAAGAGACAGTTCTCTCTAAAGAGTTCAGCTTTGGTAAGTTAACTACACCCCAGTGAAAGACCACACACCCAAGAATAGTTGTATAGGACACAACATTGGGTGGGTAAGTAAGGGGGGGATCCTGGAAGAGTTGTAGGGGTGAATGTGATCAAAACATGACTCTGTCTGTCTGTCTGTCTTTCTCTCTCTCTCTCTCTCTCTCTCTCTCTCTCTCTCTCTCTCTCTCTCTCTCTCACACACACACACACACACACACACACACACACACACACACATACACACACGACATGAAGGTTATGACATGATTAACAATCAGCTCTTCTTAACACCCAGCATCTTCATATCAAGTAAAGTACTCAGATGCAGGGCAGGCATTCAGCCAGCTAAAAAGAAAGCCTTGATACTTTGAGAGATGAACAAATGTCTATTTTTCAAATAAAGTTTAAAATGTTGCTACGAATTTTGTTCCGAAACAAATATTCCAACATGTCACAGTCCAAGGCAAGGCAGGACGTTGAAAACTTCCACTTGCTGCTTACATGGGAGTCACATATTCTAAGACCCCATGTGCACTTCATTCTATTTTGTTTCAGGGATAAACTAAGGTTCTGTAATATACAAATTACAAGGAGGCATCTGCTTGGCATTGGGCACTGTGAATGTCCTCAAAAGCACACCCTGGAAAAGTTCTGGTTTATAGGTGGAGCATCAACTAGCTCATTACTATTCATCCTGGCAAATGTGTTTATTTTCTTGGTTCAAAGAGGAGTTACAGGTGGGATTATTCCAGTGAGATACCCTAAGAGGCAGCAAAGTCATAACAGCTTGATGGAGCCTGCCTCGGGTAAGGACACAGTTTGATAGAGTCTACATTGATAAAGGATATAGAAAATGAAGTTTCAAGGATGTAATACAGATGGAAGAAAATCTAATCTCCATAGTCTCTAATCGGATAGCACACCCCCTCCCTGAGACTAATCCTACTTTTTGCCTCAACTCAGTCCTGCCTGATGGCATGAATTTCTACACCAGCATAACCATAAAGCTGTGGACTGGCTCAGAATTAGAGATTTGTATAACCTATTAATTACTCAGTGCTTTCATTGAAATACCCAACATTGCACAATTCACCATTGTGACTTAAAATAAAACTTTCTAGGATCAATACTTTATTGTTACAAAAACAATTAGTGAATTCAGTGCTACAGACTGACATCACCCCAGTATGTAACTCGAAGAGAAACACACATATGTTTCTCTAATGCTTGAAATTCATTGCATCTTACTCCTTTGAGCCATTGTGATCATCTTTACCCCTAGATCTTCCTTATTGCTGTGAACCATGAAATGACAAATTTTAGGTAATGAAATGTTAGGTACAAGGCTTATATAAATGTGTGGGGAAGTAAACACCAAATTCTCCAGAAACAGAAAGCAATAAGAACAAAACATACAACCAGCTAAGAGCCAAGTTTACATCTGCAAAAATATGATGTCAACAAGTTCCTGGACATATTTTTGGATCCCTCATATTAGTTTCTGTAGCCATCTTGCTCAGAGTAAATATTCACATGAAAAATCAAGTCATTGGATATTACTGTTCCTGTAAAATTTCTCATACTAGATATTTAAGGTGGAGATAGAAGCTGTTTGGATACTCTCTGAATGTCAAAATGCATCATTAAGGCTTCTTATATTATTCAAGCATGTGATTAATATCATCTAAGTATAGGAGAGATAACCTTTCAAGTGCTTCCCATTGAGCACAATGGCATTTGCTTTGGAAATGCTATCTTTCTGTTCTTTAAACCATGACCAAATTGTCTTGATCCTTTAAATTCAGAGACTCCAGGTTAATGAAAAAAAAGGAGAAGCAGTGCTAATATAGGAAAAGCATCAGTCAGCTTAGGACACCATAATCTTGAAGAAGACAGTGCTTTTTTGGATTATGTTTGACATTTTCCATATATTTTGGGAAGGTCTCACTGATCTAAAATTTTAGCAGATGGAGAAGCAGCAGGTGTGAATTAAGCAACTACACAAGAGACAAGACTACAAACTGGGCCAGCCACAGAAGGGTTTTCTCTTTGGAGATTTACTTTTGAAAAGATACAGATGTGTGTGTGTGTGTGTGTGTGTGTGTGTGTGTGTGTGTGTGTGTGTGTGTGTGTTGTGTGTGCAAAATGTATTAAAATAATGAGAGGGATTTTCTGTATGCACCCCATAGATCTGGATATCAGAGCAGGCCTCTTCACAGTCTCCACAGTCCTAGGAAACACCAAATAAAAGGAAACTGAACCCTGAATACTGTGTAAATTTTATACAGTTGTGATGTTTGGGAACATCAGACCACATGACTACAGTGTTCCTGTAAGATCACAATCACAATGGAGACCAGAGCTGTTCTTGCTCTGTGCCATGATGGCACTGTCATCATCAAGTGCCACAGAGTCTACATTCATGATAATGCACGGGAAACAAACCTACCATGCTGTCAGTTATGAAAAGAACATAGCACAAAATTATATACCAAACACTCAATAATGACAATGAATAATGGTTTGGCCGGTTTATGTGTTTATTCATCATTTTCGATTGTGATTAATCATTTTAGAATCCTACTTAGGACAAAAGTTCACTTAGAAAACAGTCTTGCACCATTTGCCATGCCTCTTGACACAAGACAGCGTGCGTAGTTAATAATGAGAGACTAGCACTTTCTAGTTCTAAACTGTGTGAACAGTGATGGAATTGCCCAGAGATGTATCGCTCTGAGCATATCCTTATGCCACCAAGCATGGCTACAGTCACTGAGCTTTAGCCTCAAGATGTTTTCCCCAAAGACAAGTTCTTATTTATTTCAGCAAGTTTGACCCAGTGTTTTGAAGTCATACTCATTATTATTCTTTAGAGACACCATCTTTTCTTTTAGTTGATTTTTTCTACAGTATATTCTGATCACAGTTTTTTTTTTGGGTTTTTTGTTTGTTTGTTTGTTTTACTGCCCATCTCCTCCCAGATCCTCCCTACTCCCCCATCCATCCAACTCCACACCACCTTTCTTTCTCTCTTTAGAAAACAAACACATAAATAAAAAAATAGAAAAAGAAAGAAATAGAAGCCATATGATACAAGCAAAAGAACATTAAGGTTAAACCAATGCCCAAACAAAGTGATATGAGATAAAAATTCTCCAAAAAGTCAGAGTTTATTTTGTATTGGCCATCTACTTCTGGGCATGCAGTCCCATCGGTACCCAGGCTGGCCTCGAACTCATGGATTCAAACAACTCTGTTCTCTGTCTCTCAAGTGCTGAGACTATGGACATGCACGACCATGTCCTACAATTTTGAAGTTATTAAAAAGGGAAACATGTTTCCATTTTCCCAATATGAACATCTTGGTACTATTTGTGTTCTTAGTCTTTGGTTTTGTTCTGACACTCTTCTCATGTGAACCTAGGAAATATCTTAGCCTCTGAACATTAGATATAACTTGAGAATTTGGGCATTTTATGCATTTTTAGAGATGAAATAAGCTTTACTATAACTAAAGTATTGTTAGTAAGATCTAGAGTTTTGTCTTCTCACCTTCAGTGGTATAAAAAATCATAAAAGGAAAAAAATCAAATTTTAAGAGCAAGATGCCTTCTTTTTTTTTTTTTTTTTTTTTACTTTAGATTTTCTTCAATATTACTGGAAAATTGTAATTTCACTATTTGACTCAGATGTTTGACTGATATGAATGTCTGTGTCAATAAGGGATGCATTTTGACATGTAAAAGAAACATTTCATAGTTAAACTTTTCAATCTACCTGATTCTTAACTCTATATATTAATATTTCCTGCATTCATCTTTATAAAAATAAATTGTATTAGTTGACTTAAAAAAAAAAAAAAAAAAAAAAAAAAAAAAAAAGAGCAAGATGCCATCAAACTAAAATATTATCTAAACAGATATACCTATGAATTTACATTATAGTGATTCTTTCTATTGCTACTGTGAGGATTATTTTAAAAACAAATAAATAAAACCTGAAAGAATAAGAGATTAAGGCAAAAACTGGAAAGATTTTTGAAATAAAGTTTAAAGCAGTATTACTAATGCAGAAATATTTTCTTTTACTTCATCTTATATAGAATTGGTAATTTCCAAAATGTCTGTTGATTCAGAATAACTCCATAAACACGGTATTAAGTTAGGTTGCAAAGAAGCATGTAAATATGTATGGTGATATTTGTGCTGAAATGTGATTTTATTTGTATGTTAATAAATAAAGTTGCCTGGGGGTCAGAGCTAATAGCAAGCCATATCAGAAGCTGGGCTGTGGTGGCATACACCTTTAATCCCGATCACATGACAGACAGATCTCTGTGTGTTCAAGGATACAGCCAGCATGGAGATACACGCCTTTAATCTCAATGCCAACCATAGAAGACCTGGAGGTCTGTATAGACAGGCAGTGATGAGGAGGTCATGTGGTTGGGTTTAGAACCAATGAGAAGGCAGAACAGAAAGTCAATAAAAAGACAGATACACAGGAAGTAGGTCTCTTTCAAAGGGAAAGATGGCAGTAGCAGTGAAGATTAAGAAAAGGTTTTTAGTATCAGTTCTTAGCTACTACTCTGACCTCTTGGGCTTTTAACTCTGCATTTGGCTCTGTGTTTCTTATTTAATAAGACTGTTACATCTACAAATATGACCTTACAGCATCATAACTCACATAGAGGAAAATAACATAAAAAGTGAGTTCCTCGCTACTCACATGGCTGTGATAAGTCTGTTGCTGAACTCAGTATTGTAGCTTTGGAAATCAGTAACAAGAGCATGTAGACTCTAATGCAGTGGTTCTCAACAGGTGGGTCTTGACCACTTTGGAGTAGCATATCAGGTATCCTGCATATCAGATATTTACATTATGATTCATAATAGTAACAAAACTACAGTTGTGAAGTAGCAACAGAATAATATTATGGTTGGGTGTCACCACAACATGAGGAATTGTATTAAAGGGTCACAGCATCAGGGAGGTTGAGAACCACTGCCCTAAATGTGTCAGAAGTTTACACTACAGAAGTACATTTAAGAGTTTCTATTCTTTTAAAAGTATTTATTTTATTATTAATTGTGTCTATGTGAATGTGCACACCAGTGCAGTGCCCACAGAGTTCAAAGAAGGGTGTTGAATCCCCTGGAGCTATGTTACAGGCAATTATGGTTTACCCAATGTGGCTGCTGGGAACTGAACTCAGGTCCTCTGGAAAAGCAGTGAGCACTCTTTACACAGAGCTATTGCTTAAGCCACAAGAATTTGTAATATTTATATCATGTTTCATTACTCTTATGGATGTGGTCAAGGATCGGCAACACTCTTGTCTTTATATATTCCCTTTTCAGGTCATTCAAAAGAGGCATACAAGAGTGAAAAGCACCTACTTAAAAAAAGGGTAGGAATAAAATTTCAAAATTTAAATTAAATTTAAATTATCCACAGTTGAATGGAAAAAAAAATACCAGAAATAAATCTTATTTTTTTTTAAGAGTTGAAAAGTTCAGGTTTCCTCATTACAGTGTCCAATGTTAGATTAAAGTATCACACTTAAATAATATGCAAATTGTGCATTTTATATAAAATTCAATGTCCATATGTCTATGCAATTTTTTAGGCCAGATACTTTCCTATTTTCAGCCACTTCTAAAATGGACATGACCCAGAAAAGGTTAGGAAGCTGGAGCGTCGCAATAATGTATAGTTACTAAACTTGCCTCACGAATCAAAGACTAAAATGTCAGTTTTTATAAGATATATTATTTCAAGTACTGGTTCTCAGAAAGTTAGGTAGATATTAAAAATTGAAAGGTAAATTAACCTTCTATACCAAAGTATTTTTTGAAGCTGTTAACAGTTTTTAATGTAATATTTTTATTAATTCTTTGAGAATTAAAAAGTATATTTTGAAGTTATTAATCCTACATTTCTTCCCCTAACTTTTCCCATAAGCATCCCACCTCCCAACTCCTCTCAACCTCATGTTCCATTCTCTTTTCTTATTTTGAATAACTGAGTTCAATTTGTTCTGCCCATACACTCATGGATGTGGGGCCATGCCCTGGTACCCTGGGGACCATGGCCATCAGGTATCAGATCTAGACCCTTAAGAAAACTGTCTCTGCCTGAGAAGCCAACTGTCCACAGCTTCTCAGTTAGGGGTGGAAACTCATGAACTCCTTCTAGCTCTATGTTATGTTGATTGCCTTAATATTATGAAGGACGTATTCAAGCAACTATAGATGTAATTCTAAACAGTCTTATTAAATAAGAAACACAGAGCCAAAAAAAGAGTTAAAAGCCCAAGAGGTCAGAGTACTAGCCAATAGCCTTTAGCTTACCAGCCGCTGCCTTCCTTCCCCTGAGAAAAGAGACCTACTTCCTGTGTGTCTATTTTTTATTGACTTTCTGTTCTGCCTTCTCATTGGTTCTAAACCCAACCACATGACTTCTTCATCATTGCCTTTCTATACAGACCTCCAGGTCTCTATGGTTGGTACTGAGATAAAGGCGTGTATCTCCATGCTGGCTGTGTCCTTGAACACACAGAGATTAAGGGCGTGTGCTACCACTGCCAGACTTTTGCTAAATGTCTTGCTATTAGCTCTGACCCCCAAGCAACTTTATTTATTAACATACAGACAAAATTACATTTCAGCACAAACAAAATATCACCATAGGCAACCATAGATGCTGTGAGTTCATGATTGCATCATCCTGTTGAGTGCAGGAGACACTGTTTTGCTTTCATCCTTCCTGATCTCTGACTCTTAGTATTTCTTCCCTTCTTTCTTCGATGGTCTCCAAGTCTTGAGAAAGAGGTGACAGATGTTCCACTGGTGGCTGAGCACTCCATAGACACTAGGTGCACTTTAATCAGTTATGAGTTTCTGCATTAACCATCATCCAATGCACAAAGAAACCTCTGATTAGGACTGAAAACTGCACTAGTTTATAGGTATTGAAATATGAATTTAGAGGCAGTTTAAAACTATGTCCATTTGAGAAGAATAACTGCAAGTGACCCTTGTGGCCTTGAGCTCCCATGGGTCAGATTTACAGTACCAGGCAGTTAATATTTCCTTTTCTGGTTCACGCCTTGAATACAATAAAAAGCAGTTGATTATTTCCCTTAACATTTGTGCTACTTTCTTCACATGGACATATCTTGGCATGCTGGTCAGTATTGTAGCTCACAAGGTTCACAACTGGGTAACACTGTTGATGACTTTTCTTTCCAAGAAACTTATACAGCATTTTCCAGTACTATGACTGCTCGCCAGCAGGGATGAAGCTTTCTGGTCAGTACTAACTTGATATCACCATGTCCTGTGGCCAGCTGTTAAATTTTAATAAGCATGGTCTTTCCAAAACATGAGGTATATGTAACTGTAATTCCACACTATGTGCAAGGACACACAGGTATAGTAGCTGGTCTTCAACTTCCACCTTGTTTGAGACAGTGTCTCTTTTGTTATTTATTTCATGACCCAGGTTAGCATACTTGCAGAGAATCTCTTGTCTCTGCTACCCTCTCACCATAGGAAGACTGGAATGACAGATGTATGCTTCTGCATCTGGCTTCTACATGGGTTCTAGGGACCCAAACTCAGATTCAAACATTTGCTCAAGCAAACACTTTACCCACTGGGCCATCCTTCCAGCCCTCAGATCCGGCAAGTTTTAATTGGTTTATTATTAAAGCATGTTATTGTGGTTTTGGTACTGTGCAGTTTTACAATAAGAATAACCATGCTTTTGCAAATGATAAATGGACCAACAGGTCCATTCTTTACATTTCCTTTATTTACCAGGGCCAGGTTGCCCTGGCCTTGTTCTTTCAGATTTCTTTCTCACTAGTCAGCTAGTCTATTGAGAAAAAAAAAAAAAAGAGAAAGACAGAATAGTAACAGACAGGGAAGGAAAGATAACGTTGTACCTTCACACTCTGACAATTACAGAGTCATGGGTAAAGTATGAATTTGGGGAAGTCAAGAGCTTTATTTTCACTTCAGCATTATCAGGATTTGAAGTCTCTTCTAGTGTGAATCAATGTCCAACACACACAGAGAGGGCTGATTAGCAGGTCAAGCACTCAGCTGTCACAAGTCTTCAGACTTCCTGTGAAATGTCTTTTAGGGATCCTTGTGGGACTGACATTCCTGATGTTGTATTTCTGCTAAAGTCATAGGTGAAACTACAAAAAGGGAAAAGGATGTGAGCTGTCCTTTTCAATCCTGACCACTGTTCACCTCTACCCAGGGCTTCATTTAGGTTGGGGGTGGTATTTTTCTTGAACTCCCTCTACCCCAGCTAGTGGTATTTTAGGTACCATGTTCTTCCTGATGTCACCAGCTTGATATTTCCACTATCAGAATTTCATTAGCTTCCCAGAGAGACAAATTTTGATCCAATAAATATTATTGGTCACTTACATATTCACAAAGACCAGTTTCAGAATCTAAGGAAACTAATGGCAAGCAAAGGGTAAAGATAGCTGCAATATTATCCAAGATAAGATATGTGTGTGTGTGTGTGTGTGTGTGTGTGTGTGTGTGTGTGTGTGTGTGTGTTAATGCACCTCTCCTTTCCTTTCAGAGTAAATGAGATATGCCATCACTAACTTGTGTCTTCATGTATAAAATGCGTTTTTGGCATTAGCTGAAGGTTTCTATGAAAGCTGGTATTACTCCTCATCATTAAGATGACAAGAGGTTGTATGTTTAAAAAATAATTATAAATTACGGCATTTTAGGGACTCTGAATTGTTACAAATCCTCTATCAGTGTGTAACTATTTCAAGTACTGATAAGACCTTCACTGTACTGTGTCCTTCCACATCTGACTTCCATAATTTTGTCATTAGCTAGAAGATGGGATTATCAAAATTTAGTAGGGTATACTGAGCACAGAAGTGATGGACATAGTCTAATGATACTATAGTGGGTATATCTATAACAATATTATTTTGTGAACTAGAATGCATAGAGCTTTAGTATAAAATATAGCTGAAGTTTTGTTTATTTATAGTTCATAAAAGCATTTTAGTGAGTACAAATTTTCAGAGAAAAATTTCTCTCATGTTTTCTGCTGTGCTACAGACTGAATTTGGATTGTTCTATCTTTATTAAAAAGCTGAAGATATGGGAATGACATCAATGGTAGACACACGTATATGTATGATAAAGATAGGTTTTAGGCATTAGTTAAGATTCCTATCTTTGCAAGTAACAAACACCATCTGGGCCTAGATTAAATAAATCTGCTTTTTAGGAAGATGCTAGCAAATATCAAAGAAGAGAAGAAGGCAGAGCTCAGCAGGGTCAGGCCAGGCTTCAGAAATCCCCAGCTCTGTGCACTGCCCTGGTGAGACCCAGCTGCCAGAGCACAAACTTCTGTGTCTTTCAGTCCCACTTTCTAAATTTTTGTGGTAGTCTGACTGCCAGAGCTAAATGAGGCATCCAGATCAGAGACAAACAACTGAGTAGAGCTGTGAATGGTGGAGCTGCATCCCTGGGTAGGAAGTGCAGTTCCCAGATGGGGAGAAATGTTAGAGATACACACAGGAACAGAGGGCGACTTCTACAGCCTATAAGAAGAGTGTGACAGTTTATCAAATTAAACTATAATGACTATCAAAATTGATAAATATACATTTAAGATAATAGCTGTTCAGCAGTTAGGGACAGATTGCCCATGCGTTTCGCAAATCAAATGACAGACATACTCAGTTTTCCCTTCCAATGCAGATACCAGCATCCGAACACTTTCAGTGTTATTTTGGCAAGTAAACATTGAATTTTAAAAATCATCTCAGTCATCCTTATTGTTCACTTCTTTCCTCCTGAGACATTTTTCAAATCTGGGATGCATCAATTGTACTGAAGTATCTAGGATCTTGAAAGCCTCACTGAAAAGCAATTTTATAAAAGAATGGAGCACATTTTGTGTATCATGGTATAATTATCAAAAATATCTGTGCTCAATCCTGTTGCACAAATAAACTAGGGTTTCCTTCTGAGCTATGTGAGCTATGGAGTTTTCGCTACTCTTAGACAAACGCGTTTTACTCTATTACCAACTTCCCTAAATAAAATAAAATTAATTTTATTTATAAAATTAATAAAGATGTTTCTTTAGCTTGTTTGCTAGAGAAGCCGTTAATTGCATGCTAGCCTTATTTACATCAAGACTCAGAATTTACCAAGAACTGCAGTAACTCTTCAAGTGGTATGCAAATGAGAAAATAACAACAAAGTCCACAGACTTTTCCCAATAATTACATATCTGCCCTTTATTCTTAAGGAAAAAAGCCTTATAGTTACTCTTCTGCCAATCATAGAGTAGCATCATGAAGAAACTGGGTGGTTCTTGATGGTCACAGTTCACCAGGGATAGGACAGTCTCTAGTGGCTGTTATAAGAGCCACTCTGGTCAAAAATAGCAATACTTGCTTTCTCCCCTTTTGTAATAACCAAGCACTTAACTCACTTAATGAATTCCTTTTGTTGGTCCATGTGATTGATGGATGGAGAACAGGAAATTGCATGTTGAAAGGATAGACTCTCATTGTCTGAGGAGCTAACTGCTGAGCTGGAGCAACATCAAGGGACTGGAGCAAGAACAGAAATGACAAAAATAGAATGGTACTCTTTGTGCATTCACTTGTGCTTTTAAATGCAGGGCCATATACCAGCAGAGCATGGAAGAAATAAGCAAACATGGATGTCAGTGAAGAGATGGGTGCCTTTCCATTGGGCACACTGTGAACTGCATATGGCAAACACCAGGGTTGTTTCACAAACTATATCTCTCTTATTCTTTCTTTCTTTCTTTGGGGAAGAAGAATACACTTGGAGCCCTTGACCCTTTACCGAAAGATATGAACAAACTTCACTGGCATCCCCTCTCCAACAGCATGCTATCTTGCCTTGACTAGAATGGCACAGGGAAGGAAAAGCAGGATTTTCTGTGAGCTTAGATAACAGGGGTTGGGGCTGTTGAATTGGATCTCATTATGTCTCACCAGTGAAGGAAGAATGGACAGTATCCTTTGCAAGTTATAATCAATTCAATTGCATTGTGTTTTGTGCATATGTAAAGATGGTATCTTTATATTTAACAAGATTAATTTACCAATGTTTGTTGGAGGATGGCTACCCATCAACCCCATAGTTCTCCAGAGTTTTCTTGAGTGAGAGTAGCAGGAAATATTAGATAGAAGGATTTAGATTGTGGAGATAAACCAATAGAAAATACAGGAGAGCCTCGAGAAGGCCTGGAACCTATAGCAATGGGCCCTGGCTGTCTCTGCCCTAGGGTATTTATAGAAATGGCAAGGGGTGGAGCAAAAGACCTCCCCGCAGCACCACCAAGTGCAGACCACCAAAGACATCTGCACTCAGGCCCGTGGCCCAATTATCTCCTCTATGCAGACTTGCTGGGTAAAGCCGCTAGGAACCTGAAAATGGGCTCTCACAGTTTGTCTAGTTGATTTTACAAGGAACCCATAGCTCTAGTTGGAGTTCATTCAATTACATGTGGAGAAATCTATGCCAAGAATTTTACTGTTCACTTCTAAGAAACCTGAGCAAAAGAGGTATAGTCACAACCTATACACATTAGACTGGAGTTTTAATATAAGATAATCATTAACTTAGCTGCAATCTATTTCTTATGGTGAATTAGATTCATTCAAAAAGATAAAACTCATTTTAGGTGCCAGGCTGTGGTGGCGCACGCCTTTATCCCAGCACTCGGGAGGCAGAGCCAGGTGGATCTCTGTGAGTTCAAGGCCAGCCCAGCTACACAGTAAATTCCAGGACAGGTGCAAAGCTACACAGAGAAACCCTGTCTCAAAAAAGCAAAGCAAAACAAAACAAAACAAAATCCCCCAAAAACAACAACTCATTTTAGGTGTTTTAGAATTAGTCCATTTGGCATCATGAAATTAAAATACTTCTGCATAGCAAAAGAAACAAGTAAAGATGCAGCCTACAGAATGGGAGAAAATCTTTGCTAACTAGACATCTGATAGAAGGTTAATACCTAGAACATGCAAAGAACTGAAAAAAACTGAACAATAAGAAATCTGAGAGCCTAATCAATAAATGAGTCAATGAAATGAACAAAAGTTCTCAAAGGATGAAACACAAATGACCACCATGTGAAAAGATGTTCAGTCTTACTACTAGCCATCAATGAAATGCAGATTAAAACTAGGTTGTGGGAAATATTATCCCAGTCAGAATGACTTTCACTAAGATGGCAATAACAAATGCAGGCAACATTGGGCAAAAGAGTTCCTTCATGTGCACTGATGGTCGGAATGTAAAGTAGACTAATCACTATGGAAATCAGTGTGGAGGTCCCTTACAAAGCTAAATATGGATCTACCATACAACCCATCTACACCTCTCATGAGTATTGGCTAAAAGGACACTGAATCAATGTACCACAGAGACACTTACTCATCAGTGTTTCCTGCAGCACTATTCACAATAGCCTATTATGCAGCCCAACTAGATATCTAACAACATAGAAAGCAATAAAGATATGCACAATGGATTTTTAAGCCATAAAGAAGAATGAAGCTATGTCATTTGAAGGAAGACGGATATTACTGGAGATATCCATTTTAAATGAGTTAAGCCAGACTCAGAAAGACAAATACATATTTTTCTCTCATTTGTGGTTACTAAATTTTAAATTGAAATTCATGTTTGTGTCTATGACATGAGAATAGAAATGAAAGTGTCTAGGGGAGCCTGGGACACTAGGAGGAGAGGCTGAGGGAGAAACAGGAGGTGGGCACTGGAGATCACACACAGTACATTGCATGTTTAATGAAAATATTCTTATGGATCCCAGTAATACGTACACGGGTATACACGATGAAATTTTAGAAATGATTTTTTTTAAAGAGAAAAAAAATAAGATTATCCTAATTAAACTTGAATTACCTTAACAAGCAACTTATTATTGGACTTGACAAAAACTGTCACACAGAACATAAAAGCGTTCTGATATTTACATATTCAGTAAACTGCATTGCACCAAGCACTGAACTGAAGACTGGAGAATCATTTCGAATAGTGACTAGCAAAGAAGAAGGGAGATGCAATGGAGTCTGGCAGAAGTGCTGGCCGTTAAGCTTGCTCCACAGGAATGGAAGGAGATACCAGAAGACAGAACTCACATGCTGTATGACACATCCGTTTGAGATGTTCAGAAGAGTACTAACTAGAAAGACATGAAGTAAGGAAGGTAAGGAAGAATGCAAGGGTAAATAATGCCAGATCAAAAGGGAAATGTGGAAGTCTGAGAAGTTAGAGGTACTTGCCGGCCAATGTCAACTAACACTCACTTTTACAGCTGTGGATGTGTGTGTGTGTGGTGGATCAGGACCAGGAGCAGAACATTACAGAAGGCTAAAATCTCAACAATGCTGTACAAGGCTGAAGTTGGAAAACAGTGAGACTCAGATATGTGGGATGGTGTGTGAAGTAGCATATCCCTAACCTCGGGTTCTCTTGACGCTCTTGGGTGTATAACTTCCCTACTCCTCCTAGTCAAAGATTTCCTCTTTTCTCTGCCTGAAAACAAGGCAGCATTCTCTAGCTTGAATACCACCTGAGAACTCAAGCTTCATCTCCATCCTGACCACAGAGCAATGCATAGCATCAAGATGCAGCATTAACAGGTCAGTGAAGTATAGGGAACTGATTATTCCCTAAGTAGCTTTTGTAATTTTCCCAAACACTAGCAAGAGCCAGAAAACAATAAACGGGGTTTGGTGGATTCTGCAGGTGCTAGACTGAGAGGTTGGGGTGTGTGTGTGTGAATGGAATAGAAGTTTGGAAAATGAAGGGTCATTTGATACAGAGGCACTGCTGTGCAGCATCTTAACATTGGTAAGGACTCAAGGAGATTTTGCAGCTATGATGCTTAAGTGGAATTTAGAAGTCCAATGAAAAGCAGAATAAATATAAAACAACTACAGAGAAAATAAGAGGAACCAGGAATATTAGAATGATCATGAATTTAAGATTGGAAAATTCACCAACTGACCACATTTGGTGGGTAGAGGTGGAGAATACTTGTTTTGCAAAAATAGTATATGATGTTCTTGCAAGAGGAGCACATCATCACTGAGAACAGAAGGTGAAATTTCTTCCATAGGTGAGAAAAGACAGCAGAGAACCCTGTTTTCGGATAGGGCTCAATAATATAACTGAGTATGGCAGAACCTGGAGATAACATGCACCAACTCCTGCCACATAACTGTCGAAAGCAAAATGATTATAATTAGTGGGATGAACAGCAGGACTGGAGGGACAGTCATGGAACAGGAACCACAGCGCACAATGAAAACAGCTTAAGAAAACCTGTCTTCACTGCAGCTAGATAATTTGCTATGCTATAGGATGATCTCTTCATTCACATAATCAAAATAAACCAAGGAAGGAGACTGTATACTACTAGGATCAATAAAGTACTTCAAATGCATGCCAGTTATGTTTCCAGAAATATGCCTGAAATGAAATGATTCTCACAGGTAGAGTCCTGCAGTCCTTGTAAATGGAAAAATTTGTATTGAAATGATTCACAAATATGTGAAAGTTTCACATAGTAATTCCAGAAGAGGCCTTTTCCTCAGAGCAGTCATGTGCTAGAAAGGTGGGAAATAAAAAGATTTCAAGGTCTGTTGGAAACGAGGGCTAAGCTGGCATCGATGCCAAGGATAAAAAGCAACTAGTTAAAGCAATACTATTTCAACATCATCAGTTGGCATGTCCCAATAATCTCCAGTGGTGGCTTCTCTGGACCTGAGCCTGAACACACAATTAGCATAGATGTATTCATTTGTTGTTGAAACTTCCATGTGTGTTAATTGGTCCTTACTGGTAGAGAGATGAATGCTTCTACTCAGCGTACTTTCTCCTTTTAATTCAACCCAAGACAGTTAGTTCCCTGCAAAACACAGTATCATCCACAGTTACAGTGAATTTTCTTCCCTCAATTAGCATAATCTAGATAATCCCTCAAAGGTGTTCTCAGAGGCACCAGAGGCTTGTCTAGGGAATTCTTAAATTGTCAGGTTGGCAACATTAACCACTGCAGGATCTAAAACAGAACATCAGCCTGCAGCATGTCCAAGCTGCTAAGAAATCAGTCCTGTTGTCTGGACCACAATGCTATGAAAAAACTGTTTTCCATTTATGTGTGACCCAGGTTTTCTGAGTAAAGGATGGTTGACTAACTACCTGAAAAATAAAGCTCCCAATGGGGCCATTTCCGTGTATTCCAAAATAGTAAAGGGCAGCTGATTCTCATCCATCCCCTGGAGGAGACTCCTTTGCATTGTAAAGCAGAAGTCCTTCTCTAAGAGGAGGGAGGACTCCTTCCTTCCATTCTAATGTGCCAGTGGTCCAGCTGTGCTGCACCTGAGTCATAACAGCAACCTCAGCTGCTGTTTAGTTGCAGAATACTTGCCTAGGATGCCTGAGGTCCTAAGTTCCAACCTCTATACCAACAAAGATAGATGTATAGATAGACATATGTAGGGATATGTAGGTGGATACATCATTGATAGACACACAACCTAATACACTACCTTGAAAGCAAAGTGACATTTCATATTTTTCATGATTTCAAGCTTAAAATGTGTGACCCATCATTTATAGTGGGAGAACAGGTTACATGGAATTTCTTGTTCTAGTAGGAATTCTATGTTATCAGTCCTATGAGTGAGTTTTCAAGCAAAACAGTATCATCTAAAGCAGAGAATTTACCATGTGGAAAACAACTCCTATATTGCTTTTAGCCATTGTAGAACTGGGAAAAACAGTTTCTTGGTATGATGTGAAAAAATTGAAGTTATTATGAGAGGACAAAATAATTTTCTGAAAACGACAGTGTTCAGGTCCTTTTTCTAAACAATAAGGGGTGAGTGTAGAAGAACACACAGATTCTCTTGAAATAAAAACAAAACTAAAAAATTAAAAAACAAACAAAAAAGGTAATAAGATTTCATTTAAATGCCAGCTTTGTAAGAAGTATGATAACGTCAGCCATCCATTAATTATGGTACAAAGATGGTTCTAGTTTAGTCTCTTTTGCTGTGATAAACACTGACCAAAAGCAGCTAGTGGGAGAAAAGATTTATTCAGCTTACAATTCCAGGTTATAGGCCATCACTGAGGGAAGTCAGGGAAGGAAATACAGGCAGGAACCTGAAAGTAGGACAGTGTTCTATTTCATGCAGCATTACCTCTGAGCAGAGAACATCATTCACAGCCAAGAAACTATCACAGAAGTCACAGAGGATGTTGCTTGCTTGCAGGATCTTGCTTTCCTAGATTACTTTTTTTTAATTAAGAAAAATTTTTCATTCATTTTACATATCAATCAAAGATTCCCCTCTTTCCTCCTCCCCCCACCCCCAGCCTCCCCTCCCAATACATTCCCTATGTGGAGGTATATTCAGTAGAGGCAAGTCCAAGTCCTTCCCCCTGCCTCAAGGCTGCATGAGGTGTCCCATCATAGGTAGTAGTCTCTACAAAGCCTGCTCATGCACCAGAGATGGATTCTGATCCTACCGCCAGAGGACCTCTCAAGCAGATCAAGCTACACAACTGTCTTGCCATGCATAGGGCCTAGTCCAGTCGTATGTAGGCTCCACAGCCATTGATCTAACTTTCATGAGTTCCCTCTAGTTTGGTTTGGTTGTCTCTGCTTGTTTCCCCTTTAAAATCCTGATGCAGGACTGCCCTGGGAAGGGGAAATAGATGATATCTCCATGAGTAAACTAGGGATGAGGAGTGGGCAATGAAGGGTAGGGGATAGGGGATGAGAGCATAAGGGAATGGGATGGTTAAACTGGAACAGGGAGGGAGGAAGAATGCAATGAAAGAGATATCATGATAGAGAGAGACATCATGGGGATAGAGAAAAACCCAGTGCTAGGGAAGTTGCCAGGAATCCCCAAGTATGACCCCAGCCTGGGCTACTAGAAATAGTGGAGAGGGTGCCTGAATTGAACTGGCTTGCCCCAGAGATCAAATTGGTGTCATCACAGAGCTTTTCTCCAATGACTTATGGAAGCAGATGCAGAGAGCCACAGCCAATCACTAGACAGAGCTCCAGGAGTCCAGTCAGAGAGAAAAGCAGCTTTCCTACGAATCCCAGGATTCCCTGCCTAGGGAAGATGCTGGTTTGGGACTTTCTATATCAGTTAGCAATTAAGACAATCCTTTGAAGATTTGACCACAGGCCAGTGGGATCTGGGCACTCCTTCAATTGAGACTCCCTTCTCAGGTGATGGGTATGTCAAGATCCCAGTATCAAGTGACAAGGACAAGGGTGAACTAGGGGAAGAAGTTTAGAAGGAGGGACCAAGACAAATTAAAGAAGAGAAGCTCAAATTGTTACTGACATAGGATAGGACAAAGTGCCTCTTAGTGCAAAAGTATACATTTGAGTGATGGTTAGAAAAATTAAGAATGTGAAGCTGGCATCCATGAGAATTGCACAGTAATGAGTGATAGTGATTCAAGACTTCACTGAAGCCAAAATGAAAGCCAATCCACAGCAGTTACAGCACACAGCACGATGATTTTCAAATAGCTGCTGTGAAAATAAGGCTATTTTCAAGGAAGCCTACTTTCCTGCAGTCCTTTCAAAGCACCCATTATCCCCCTCCAGCCAGTGTGACAAAGCAAAAACACGTCAGCTGAACAGAACTCAGCAATGCAGCTTTGACTAGATAGGAATTGGGGTCCAGTGTGGATGACAGTGAAGCTAACCCAGTCTCAGAGGGCAAAATGCTGTGATTGTGTCATTTTCTAATGATAATAAGCCCTGTTCTCAGATCAAACTTAAGTGAGGAAAACTATACTGTTCCCAGGCTCCATCATGCCATCCTTAATTAATAAGAATAGTTATAGCATATTTACTATTTATTTCTTGAATGCTTAAACATGCCAAACACTGAACTTATTATACAAATTTTATCTTATATACTTAAATAACTTGAGTTTTCCTATCTGATGATGATGATCATGATGATAATGATAGGATACCAAACTGTATGGGATTAATTAAATAAAATTCACAAATGATAAAATTTTGGAGCTTAATTTAGGTAAGGGAAAAAACTAAGATGTTTCACATTTAGCTTTAATGATAGAAGATGGAAGAGAGATGGGATAGTTGCATCATTTAACAAGTACAGGCTGGAAAAAAACCCCTAACATTTCACATTTATGGATATATGGTAAAACCAATATTACAGCAACCCACTAGCAGCCCCAAACATTCCCAAACAACAATGACTTCTCCCATATTGCCTCCTGCTTTATGCCTGTTCCTTGTTATTCCTTGCAACCTGTTCATTGAACAACATATATCTATGTTGTGGTGTCTTAGTTAGGGTCACTATTTCTATGATGAAATACCATGACCACATGGTGTTTTATAAAAACTCTTATAAAAGAAAACACTTAATTGGGGCTGGCTTACAGTTTCAGTGGTTTAGTCCATTAACATCATGGAAGGAAGCATGGCATCATGCAAGCAGACATGATTCTAGAGAGGTACCTGAGAGTTCTGCATCTGGATCAGGAGAGAGAGAGAGAAAGAGAGAGAGAGAGAGAGAGAGAGAGAGAGAGAGAGAGAGAGAGAGAGAGAGAGAGAGAGAGAGAGAGAGAGGGAGAGAGAGAGAGAGAGAGAGAGAGAGACTGGTCTGGTATAAGCATTTGAAACCCCAAGGCCCACCCCAGTGACACACTTCCTTCAACAAGGCCATGTCTGTCCCAACAAGACCACACCTCGTAAGGCTACTCCCTAAGCATTCAAATTATGAGCCTATGGGAGCCACTCTTATTCAAACTACCATAGGCTTGAATAAAATTGAGTACTTGGTCTCCAGTTGGTGTCTATTTGAGGAGGACTAAGAGGTGTGGCCTTGCTGGAGGATATATGCCATTGGCTTTGAGATTTCAAAAGACACCATTTTGAGTTAGCACTCTCTGCTTCATGGGTGTGTCTCAGGATAAGAGTTCTCAGCTACTGTGAAAACATTATGCTTGCCTTCCTGTTGTCATGCTCCCTCTCATAATGGTCATGTAGTCTCTTGTAGGTACTTTTTTATTTATCACTGTGATACAATATCAGGAGTATAACTTATAGGGAAAAAAAAAGAGTTTACCTGGAGGCTTACAGCTTCAGAAGGTTAGTGGCCAAGGCAGGTACAGTCTTGGAGCAGTAGCAAAACGCTTACATCTTGAGATACAAACATGAGGCAGAGATAACTGGAAATGGCTTTGACTTTTGAAATCTCAAAGCCCTCTCACTGTGACACACCTACTCCAATGAGGCCATACCTCCTAATCCTTTTCAACCAGCTGCACTAACTGGGGACCAATAATTCAAATATATAAACACATGGGGGTCATTCTTAGCCAAACCACTACAGAGTCTAAGGCTCCTCTGAAACTGTAAGCCTCAAATAAACTCTCTTTTCTAGGTTGTCTTGGTCATAGAGATCTATCACAGAATTAGAAAAGCAAGGAGAACAAAAGTTGACCCAAGGAATCGTGTATTACTGTTACACACCTGACCATGTACTCTTTTAAGAAAAGGAATGTAGAAGACTTTAGGTTTTGGACTAGAAAATTGGTTGGATGCTGTAAACGGAGATTAATGGGCTATTTTAGTTGGATCTTGCCAGGCAGTAGGCCGAGAACAATGTGGACTGTGGAGGTACAATGCAAGCGATTTCAGAGAAAGGTATTAGGAACTAGGCTAGAGATCATTCTTGTGAATGTGGCTACCTTCTATCCTTGTCCTAAGAAATTTCTGGGGGCTACATTGATAAGTAATGCACTAATTTATTGGGTGGAACAGATTTCCAGGCAGCCTAATATTGCCTTTGTTGTGTGGGTATTAGTGTTCCCTCTTACTCAGATCTACAGTGAAAAGGTGTCACAGCGACAAAAAGAAATACCAAATGTACAGTTGGAAGAGAAAATGAACACCAGGAAATGTATTGTTTGAACTAAGATATGAGAAGACTGAAGAAAGGCCTAATCCAAAACAAAGTTCAGAGAAGGGTGCCCTCAGGGGAAAACCCCTAATAGATTAAACCTCCAACTTATGAGGGAAAGGACTGAAGAATTTTTTGTGCCTAAGAAGAAATACCAAAGGAACGCTGTCACAAGCTTGATTTAGCCGGGCCAACTTCTGTCCCAGGTGGGTAACTGAGCTTGACAGTACTGTCCCCATGATTCTGGCTTTAGAATCATGAAGGATACATGAATAAAAATGGTTCTGGAACTTTCTTTCACAGTTTAATAAAGCTTCTGAGGCCAGGTGTGTCTCAGGGGAATCACGGAAGCCCTAAGAGGCTATTATATGAATCTGTGAAAGTAAAGCCTGCATGCCATTAGAGACCACAAGATTTTAAAGGTGCCAAGTCTGTGGGATATCTGACAAGGAGTGGAACCAAACCTAGAAGGAGATGATCTTGTAGGTAACAATGTTGGAAGGGTGGAGCAATTTAAGTCCTTTGACTTTGGACATGTAGCTACATGATTTAAAGTGTGCTCTGATGGATTTTGGTCTTGCTTTGTTCTAGTATTTGTTCATTATGCCCCAATTCTTCCCCTTTGGAATGGTAATATAAATTATATGCCATTGTATGTTGGAGGTATGTGGTTTGTTTGTTTGTTTGTTTTTTTATTTTACATGGAATTACAATTAAGAGATTGCCTTGAGTCTCAGAAGACACCTGATGTTTGGACTTTCAAATGGGGTTGAGAGTGTTATGAGAGAGACTTTTGAAGTTGGACCAAATGCATTTCCATTATGATTTGCCCACAAATCTATGGAAGCCAAGGAACAGAATGTGACAGCTTGAGTTAGAATACACACCCCTCCCATACTTATATGTTTGAATTCTTTAATTCTTTTTTTCTATTTTGTAGCTGCTTGGGGAGTATCAGGAGGTGTGCCTTGCTGGAGGAAGTATGTGAAGGTGAGTTTGAGGTTTCAAAAAACACATGCAGCTTTGAGTTAGCTCACTCTCTGCCACTGTTGTGCCTCCAGATGTAAGTTCTTAGCTACTATTTCATCAAGTGCCTGCCTGCCTGCTACTAAGCTTCCCACCATTATGGTAAGAACTCTTAACCCTCTGAAACTATAACCTCCAAATAAAACTTTCCTTTTACAAGTTCCTTGGTTATGATGTCTTATCATAATAGTGGAAAAGTAATTAAGATAGCCAGTCTTCTCTAAACCTTTGTTATAAATTTACTCAATGTTAGGTCCAAAAGCTGTTTTCCAAACTGCTGTCTGGCCTTTCTACTAGGAGTTTCAGGAAATAATTTTGTTCGTTTGCTCATTCCTGAATGGTCCCTGTAATGTCTCAATGAATCCCTTTATTCTAGAAAACCTTCACTCTCAAGATATTTTGGGTTATAAACATGTGTTTGACATTAGGGTCTGTGTATTCACCCACTATCCACAGGGATGTTGTGCTCTTTTCTTGTTTTTTCAAGATTATTTCCAAGATATTATTCCAATCTTCACTTTTGGAACCATTCAAGTAGGAGTGCTAAATATATGTTTTGTAGTCATTATACTATGTTTTCCTAATATATTGGTGGAATAGAAGGTAGAGTGACCAAAAGAAATAAAGGGACATTGATTAATGGGAACTGAGTCATGCATTTGGAAGGTAGATCACATTTTGATCAGAAGGGCACAAAGTACAAGGTCCTTAATGCTTGATAAGACCCTTGTTTTAAAATTGTGCTGGATTTTGTAGCTATATCAGTAAAAATTCAACAAAAGTGATATCAATAACTTCCCAAACTAGGATACTGGGATATAAAATATAATAGTACTTCCATAGTCTTGCCCAGTGCATACTATGTATTCCCTTACTACAACTACCTCGTTGAAAAGCAGCACACATCACCAAGGTTCCAGCTGGCAACCACATGGCTATTATGAATTGTGTGATTGTAGAATATAATTTGTGTTTCTGCAATATTGTATATGATTGCTATTTATATAAATCAATACATCCAATCAATTTTCCATATGTTTGAAGGATTGATTTGAGAATTGGTCTCTAAAGACTGAAGTCTTTAGATGTTTGACTATGAAGTGACATAACATTTAACCCAAACCCCAAACACTTTAGCATATTTTACATTACACCTAGATTACATATAATATCCAGTGCAGTGGAAATTCTGTGTAAATAATTGCTATAGTACATTGTTCAGGGAGTAATGAGGGGGACAAAGTCTATACATGTTTAGATTCTTATTTTATGTATATTATGAGATATAAAGTATATTTATTTTCCATCTATTAAGAAAGAGCCATTTTCTTTCTGCTTTACTATATGAACTTAGGATTCTGATACATGGAAGATCGTCAATACATTTTTTTCCTGTTAATTGTATAACTTTAACTTGAATGTTGGAGTGAAATTCACTTACCTACAAATCAGTGCTGGCTCGCTGTTGAGCTCTGAGCAGTGGCTATCAGCTGGACTTTCACGTGACCTTACAATGTGGCCTGACATTCCTCTCAACAAGGAAGCAAGTCTAAGGGGATTGAGCCCTAATGAACTCATAATCCTTAGAATAACTGGTGTTTGGTACTGTTGGAGTGGCATGATTCCCAATTTGGCATTTTGCTTTCAGAGTAAGATGTTTATGGCTCTCTTTGCCTGTTTTACAGAAATAAGTTACTCATCCAAGCAGATTTACTTGTAGTTTTTTTCTTTTAACCTTAGAAGATAGAAGTGACTTCTTTTAGAGAGTCCCTGCTTCACCCTCTTCTGTGTTCTGCCATCATTTATCACTTATAGAATGAGGCAAAGGAATAGAAGATAAGAAAACAAGATGTGAGTCCAGACACTAAGGATACAAACTCAGCCCTTGTACAGCTGGCAGGCAAGGTCACCTAGGTCTGGGCAAATTTTGTTCTTCCTTAATTTGTGACTTGGTAAATCTGAGAGTGTAAAGATTTCTGTTATAAACAGATGCATAGCATGCATGCCTATTCTCAGTGTTATGTGTAACACAACTTAATGCTACGTGAAGCAAGCATATGACTCTTTGAAATTTGTTCCAGGAACATCATGCAGGGTGTTCTGTGTTGTTTGTTTGTTTATCTGTTTTGTCAACTTGGAACAAATCTGGGCTCACCTGGAAAGAGAGAATCTCAATTATATTGTCCTGTGGGCATGCCTGTGAGGTATTTTCTTTATTAGTGATTGATGTGGAAAGACCCAGCTCATTATGGGCCATGCCACCCCTGGGGAGGCTAGCTTGGGTTGTATAAGGAAGGAGACTGAGCATGCCATAGATAACAAGCTAGTAAGCAGCACTCTTCTGTGGTCTCTGCTTGAAAGCCTGCCCTGACTTCTCTCAACTATCAGCAGTGATGTAAAGTACAAGCCAAGTAGACCTTTACTTTCTGAGTTGGCTGTAAGTGATCCTGTTTATCACAACAGCAAAACGAAAAAAAAAAAAATCACTTTAAAGGTTCAAAATCTATTAACTGTAGGTTCCTATTTTTAAAAAGTGTATTACTTTCTCACTCCACACTGAATGACACAGGCAAATAATAATAATAATTACACTTTCGCAAAACCAAAGTCCAACAATGTAACTCCAATAGCTCAATGTCTGACATCTTGGACTCACTTGTGATTGTCTGTGCTCCTAAGTGCTTGGGCAGCATCATTGCTTTGGCTGTGTCCTCTGAAGCACATAGCCTGTCTGGTGTACTCATGCTGTCTTCATTACATACCTACCACTGTTCTTGGTAGTTGCTCCATGATGCCGGCATCTCCAATATTCCGAGGAGTCCACTTTAACTGGGACTTTACCTTTATCAGTTATAGCCCCTGGCCTCTCTCTGTGCCAAGTCTCAGCTTTTCTTATTGACCCCTTCAAATCTGGAGCTTTCATACCACCAAAATCAGTGCTATGTGGAAGACTCTCTCATGTTACTAACCTTGCTTCCAGTTTGAGATGCAGCCTTGGTTTTCTCTGGACCACAGCTTCTGCATGCTGATCCTGGAGACATAATTACCAGAAGAGGTCATCTCTTGTCAATTATATCTCATTCTTCAGCCCCAGCTGACAAGCGTCTGTTGTCCCAGGAATTGAGTGTACAGTGAGCTACTGAAGCTAAGCTGAAGAAGTGCCAATATCCTGATGTAATACTGTGTTGTGATTTTGAAAAAGTTGTGAATGTAGAAAATAGGTAGAGGGTACATGGGATCTTTCTGAAGTTTTGTATACAACTGTCTGTAAATCCATAACTCTTACCAAAAATGACTTTAACTTCAAAATCTGAGTAGATGGAAAGAGAAGCTTAATTCACACAGGAATTGCATTATTTAAGGGATTTTTAGAAACTCAAATACCTAGTCACCATCATTTCATAAGTGACATAAAGAAGCTCAGAGGAGTTAAGTGGCACAAGCAGTACATAGCTCTGTAATGCCAGAGCCAAAAAGAAATGCTCACTGTTTTAACTCCAGGATTTTGTCATCATTAACAGTCACTTAATCAGAAGTCTACCTTGTCTTCACTCTTCTCGGGTACTTTTAAAAACAGTATGGATTTTCCTAGCACTCAGTATTATTTGATCATGAACTTACTGTCACTTAATAAGTAACAAAAATAAAGTAACTCTTTATAAACAATATTGGCAGCATTTCCAATTGTTTGTTATAAAAATACAACACTCCAAGTGTCATTTTGCTATATTTTTGTAGTTTTGTATGAATATGATTAAGGTTCACTAAATAATGTACTTAATCCATTATTAACTTGAATAGATAGCGTTGTGTTTTCACTATTATAATGCATTTTCAAAACATTCCCAACAAGATTCAATTTTCTATACCCTCAATTTATTTTTAAAATATTTAAATGAATATTAAAATATTTAACATTTATGCATACACAGTGTGTCATGATTAAATCCACCCCTCATTTTCTCTCCTCCAACCCCTCTTTTCTTTCCCTCACCATTTTCCCTCCATATTTCATGTGCTCTCTCTCTCTCTCTCTCTCTCTCTCTCTCTCTCTCTCTCTCTCTCTCTCCCCTCTTAAAAAATGTGATATCCACTAACTACATATTATATAATGGGGCTTGTATGTGAATGGATGGTTGTAGAAAATTTTCTGTACCATGAATATCCTCTCAGGAACTGAAACCATAAAGAAAACTGACTGCCATCCTCATAGTGTCTGTCTTGTGCCAATAGCTCCTCAGATAGGGTTGATACCTCCTGAGCTCCCCCCCATTCATGTTGGGATTTTGTCTGACTTGATTTATACAAGTCTTGAATGTGCAATGTCATCACTGTGAGTTCATTTGTGAGACTGCTATTATGTCTGGCAAATACTGTTTCACTGCAAATGTCTACCGCCTCTGGCTCTTACAATAATTCCATTTCCTCTTCCACAATTATCCTGAGCCTTGTGGGGAAATGAGTGTTTTGGCTAGTTTTATGTTAGCTTTACACAAGCTATAGTTATCTGAAAGGAGGGAACCTCAATTGAGAAAATAATTCCACAAGATCTAGCTTTAGAGCATTTTCTTAACTAGTGATAGATCGGGGAGGACCCAGCCCATTGTGGGTAGTATCATCCCTAGGCTGGTGGTCCTGGGTTCTATATGAAAGTAGGCTGAGCAAACCATGGGGAGAAAGCCAGTAAGCAGCACCCCGCCATGGCCTCTCCATCAGTTCCTGCCTCCAGGTGTAAGCCAAATAAACCCTTTCCTCCACAACTTGCTTTATGGTCATGATGTTTCATCACAGCAATAGTAACTGTGACTTGCTTGTTTGTTTTTTACTCTTTACTCTTTTGCCCTTTGTTCTTATGAGGGACCCTCCATTCAGCTCCCAAATAAATTAATACAGAGGCTTATCCTTACTTATGAATGCCTAGCTTTAGTTAGGCTTATTTCTAGCCAGCTTTTCTTAACTTAAATTATCTCATCTATCTTTTGCCTCTGGATTTTACCTTTCTCTATTTATGTATATCTTTTTTTTCCTTCTAATTTCACATCTGGCTGTGTGGCTTGGTGGCTGGCCCCATCTTTTCTGCCTTCTTGGTGTTCTCTTCTCCAAGATTTCTCCTCCTACATATTCTCTCTGCTTGCCAGCCCCACCTATCCTTTCTCCTGCCTTGTTATTGGCCATTCAGTTCTTTATTAGACCATCAGATGTCTTAGACAGGCAAAGTAACACAGCTTCATAGAGCTAAACAAATACAATATAAAAGAAAGCAACACATCTTTGCACCATTTAAACAAATGTTCCACAGTATAGAAAAATATAACACATCTTAAAATAATATTCCACAACACTAATTAGGACAGTGGTCTGACATGAAGGTGTCTCACTTAGGGATGAACACTCTAGTTTTTTATTCTCTTACTGCCCCTGTTTATTTCAGTTTCAGGCCTTATTTTAAATTCTGCCTTTCCTGGACTGGTTTTACTTAGTCCATATTATCTGCCATATTCAACCACTCAAGTCTCTATTCAGCTAAGTTAGTCATCAACTGATGAATCAGTGGTGCTCTCTTTATGACCCTTAGACCCCCAACAAGCCTATGCTGAGGGAGTTCGTGTTGACAAGTTTGTGTTTATGTTGACCTACTTCTTTAACATTCCAACAAACAGTTTTGAACTTTGCTTTAACCCTTACCTCCTCATTATGCAGTAACTGAAGCTGAGCAGAGGTTGACACAGGTGAGAGACTGGGACTTTCTCAGGTATCATGTTCGTGTGTGTGTGTGTGTGTGTGTGTGTGTGTGTGGCTTTTGAGATTCCTGTGGATATTTGGAACTTTTCAAAGCCCTCAAATTACTCTCATTCTTCTGCCTTTCCATTTAGGCTTTTAAGTCAGCTTCTTCATAGCTCCAGTGATACCCACTCCTAAGAACGCTATGGTGTTAAATCAATTTTGTTTTAGACACATATACCTGGGGATATAGCTTCTCTCACAAGAGAAAGTTCTGAATCTGACCCAATGAAGATAAGCCATGAGGATGAATCTCCTCAGGTGTGTTTTACATAGGCCAAGTGGTAAAAGCAGATCAATGAAAATCAGGTATCTGACCCCATTTCCCTCCACCACCAGGGTTCATTTTCCCCAGGCACAGTGTTTGAACATTGTTTTTTGTTTTGGCTTTTTTAAAAGGTTTATATATAGTTGAAGGGAGGGACAAGGAAACAAAACAGATTAATGGACCATAAAGAAACCTGCTTATGGGCTGGGGTGATGGTTCAGTGCATAATGTACTTTCTGAGCAAGCATGAATAGCCTGTGTGAAAGGTCACATAAAAGCCTGGTGTGGTGGTGCATGACTATCACCCCAGCACTGATCAGTGGAGGACAGGAGGATGTCATGGCCTCAGAGTCCAGCCAGTCAAGATGCATTAGTGAGTTCCAATTTCCATGAGGTACCCTATCTCAAAGTAAGTTGGAGAGCAACAAGAGAGGATGCTCAATATTGATTGCTGACCTCTACAGGTGTACACCCCCCCCCACACACACACATAGTTGAAGTTTTCCTTCTGTGTCCTGCTTGGTCCACAGCTGCTTGGACCCAAGTAAACACACAAAGGCTTATATCAATTCAAACTGCTTGGCCATTAGCTCAGGCTTCCTACTGACTAGCTCTTACATTTAAACTCAGCCCATTTTTGTTAATTTATATTTTGCCACGTGTTCTGTGGCTTTACCTGTGTGCCATTACATGTTGATCCCTGGATGGCAGGCTGGCATCTCCTCCCTCAGCCTTACTGTTCCCAGAATTCTCCTTGTCTATCTATCCCACCTATACTTCCTGCCTGGCTACTGGCTAATCAGCTTTTATTTATCAAACAATCAGAGCAACACATATTCATAGCATAGAGAATGACATTCCCATCACACACACACACACACACACACACACACACACACACACACACACACACACACAGAGTGAGTCACTATTTGTATGAAGATTTCACAGTTTTTCTAAAGTAAAATTTCTTTGGATTATTGAAAGCCTTTAGATAGCTTTCAGAATTCTGAAAAATAAATGGTAACAGTTTTATGCTTGTATTTTCCTTGGTTTATGAAAGAATGGATTTTGAATGCTTTTTATCCTTCAGTCTTCATGCTCCTCCTTCTTTTTAATATCATTATAGTAGAATGGGAAAACAGTTTCACTGCTAAATAACCAGAGGGATGTGTAATTAGCAAAATTTATGTTAAACAAGATGAAATCAAGGTAGAAATATGAAGGTTGAAGTAATTTATTTTGATTAAATATGCAGGTTATAGTCTGGGTAATGTGGACACATGTCTTTGAAATAGATGCATAAGGAGAAATGAGTGAATCTCCTGGATGATGGCTGCTGTATGAATTCCTTGTATATAGCTTAAAGGAATTCAGTGTTGTAGTACACTAAAGTACCCTAACACAGTGAGAGTTCAGAGTGCTACCTAACAAAAGGAGATTTGCATTATTTTTAAAATCCAATGTTAAGTTAGAAAAATCAACTGTAAAGAAAATTTCTAAAGATTTTCAAATGTAGGCTTTCATGGTGTGAAACTTTCTGAGCACAAGGCAATTTGATTTAAGAGGATTAAGTCAGAAAAGCAACATGATAAACTATTCAATTTAATATAAATACTCTTCTAAATAACTCCAATTATAGTAGAAATCAAAACTGAAAAGTAATTCAGGCAACAATTTAGCTTCAGGAACACTGTCTTTTCAGATAGCAACTATTGTTCTTTTGTGGATAATCTCTTGACATTCCCTCAGGACATAAATTTTAAGTAAAAAGTTGTTCTGTTTGTACTTCCTATTTTCTCAAGGCAGTATTTGAACAATGAGATGATTCTTTCTCATTTAACACAAAAAAATTGCATTTTTGACTCTTATGTAGTTACATTAGTAATTTGAAATATTACTAAGCTATTCTTTGTCATTACAACTTTAGACAAATATTGAAAGTACCCAGTGTGTAACAAGAAAATGGGGCTAATTTTATCATTTCATGTTCTGTTGTAATTTCAGAAAACAACAAAATTATATTTAGTTCATCCTTGATACGTCAAGTATCACCCCTCCCACACACATTTAACCCAGTCTCATGCTTCTTTCACTCTAGTTCAGTTCTCTCCAGCACAGTAATGAGATGGCAATCTCTGAGGACACAGGAGCCCTCACTTGTCCTCCCCATCCTTGAGAACACCGTGAACCACTGTGCAGCTTTCCTCTTGTGTTCTCTTCTCTTCCCATGACCATTCCACAGATTGCTTTTTTACTCACATAAAGACATGCTTAGATGCCATATGTATAGGGTGAAAAATGTTTCTTTGACATCACAGCATTGTGCCTAGAATATTTAACATAATTGCAGCATGGCCAAACTGGGAGATGTACCGCTACACAGTGAGCTCTTACTGACACCATTAATTCCTTTATTTTATTAAAGGATGCTGATTTAATACATCTTTGCTCTCTTCTTTGATTTGATAATGAAAAACATTACATTACTATAATCTTCATTTCTGTCTGTTCAAGTCTTTAATCATACCACCGCGAACATACCTGATTTAGTCTATTTATATCATCAGAAGTACTGAGCATCCAGAAATGAAAAGCACACTCCAGAACACTACTGTTGTTGATGTGATACAGTTTTAATAGCTCAATTGAGACTGAATCTTGTCTGTGTCAAAACAATGACAAGAATGATGAATGAGAAAAAATGCTGTGGATGAAGTCAAATGTTTAATTGTTATACACAAAACCAGGACTAATATAATGAGTCACAAAGTTGAGAGATTTCTATTTGAAGAAGCTAATTTACTAGAACAATTTTGCAGGTATTTCTCCTTTTGTGCCAGGAAAATTTCATTAAGTGTTGGCTGAAGCACAGAATTATTTTGGCAACTTATTGGAAATATCGCCATCTTTTCCTCGGTGAAAATGTAACAATTAAAAAGCATATGACTTAAAATCTGAAGCCGGCTATGTGGTGTATATCTGTAATTCCAGCATTCAGGCAGCTGAAGAAAGATTGCTGTGAACTGGAGGCCAACCTGGTCTACAACATAGCAAAATCTTTGTCTAAAAGCAAAACAAAGAAAATATTAACAAAACAAAAATAAAATCTGATGACAAAGCAGATACTAATGTGTAGGCATTTCTCCGTCTCACACCTGCCTTCCTCATCAGTAATCCAGAGAGGAGGAACTTTAGAAATGACTGAAGAAAGTACATAATGATGTTTTAATGTGATCTCAGTAATAGTGTACCTTCTTAAATAATATTTGGGTATTGTAATATAAACTATTCACATAGCCACAGTGGTCAGAAACTATAAATAATTTAAGACTCTGACAGATCAATTCAGATTTCTGAATTCTTTTTTATTTCAGATCATATAAAGTCATAACATCAAGGAGCCATTACTACTACACCGAGAAGGAAAAGGGAGGTTTCATGTTTCATTCGGAAGGAATAGACTCCCTAACCTCAACTCCTCTCAACTTAAAGAACCAGTGTGTTGGGTTAGCTGTCAACCATGATAAATTTTGGATATACGTTAATGAGTAGATGCCAGTAAATGCCAAAAATAACAGCAAGAAAAAGACCAGAGCTGCCTCTCCCATTCATGAGGTGTGATCAGGGAATATTCTGGGGAAAGGAAAGTTTCCTAAGCATACTGTAGTCATGAACTCCAAGTTCATCAGTATAACTGCTGAGAAGATTTCATCTTCTTACCCAAGTGTATTGGAGATGCCTGTGTCCTGATATCTTGAAGATATACAAAGGTTTAGTAAATGCAAACAAATTATTTTCAAAAGTTAAAGAAAGAAAGAAATATGTAGGACAGAATGTGGTGACATACACCTGTAATCCCAGTACCTAGAGAAGCCAACAAGGTGAGGAACAGGTTGATGTGATGAGTAGCTGTTCCAGCTTTGACCTTGAAGCACTGCCCCTAGTGAGACAGCAGGTAACTGCCATGCCTGCCTATGACCTGTCCCTGGGGTATGGCCAAGACAAGACGCTTTACGACCTGAGATGTGTATGTGCTGACTCTCTTGGGTCCTCAGGATCATGGATGCTGGATTCCAGACCAAGTCAGAGTTCTCCAGAGTACCACGCTGGACTGCACCATACCTCTCCTGGATCCTGTAACAGACCCTTTATTGGTTGTAAGTTACCCTGAAATAAACCTCTTTTAATTACCAGATAAACTATGTGGAATTGCCTTGTTAATTGCCACTATAGATTGACCCAAGTGAAATCCCACAGTTGCAGAGGATTCTACATCTTTGTGTGCAAGTCTCAGACCCAGAAAAGAGGTTAGAGCTGAGCCTGGGTAGGGCCCACAAATACACAGGAACATCAGAAGCTGCTTCCCCTACAACAGAGAATCTGACTCAGGAGAAGGCCTACAACACAGGGATGACCACAACTCCTTGAGAAAATGGTGACCCAGATGAGAGGATTGAGCTGATCCAGAGAAAGGCCCAGAGGTGCCGGGAATTCTGTAATTCCTTGCAGCAGAAGCTGTGGACTTAAGTAGAAACTGAATCTCACCTGGAATAAGGCTCATGGGCATTTGGGGAAGTTCACACACTTTGTGCTGGAAGTTATGGACCTGTGGAGGAAAGCTGAGCTGCCTGGCTTCTTGAAGAAGACATAGTACCAGTTAAGAGTACCAAAAGCATTAGAAGTCCCAGAGCTCGAGGGTAAGCTGAAGACCCAGGCAAGAAGCCCAAGCTGACCCAAGACATTACCTGATTCTTAGAGGAAGACTAGAGAGTAAGTCTCAAACCCTAAATATTAATTCATTAGGAGAAAATTTTATTTCAAACCTATTACAACTTAGTCTTCTGAACATTGTAAGTGCCCTCACTGAAAGAAGGATGCTTGCATGAAAAAATTAAAGAAAAATCCAGACAGCAAACTACTGCCGGACACAAATTTCAGCACAGAACAAAAACAACACAAGATACCATGTCTTATACCCAAATTACTAATCCCAGAGTAATGGCTCCCAGTAGAATGATTTGGAAGAACTTCCAGAAAAATAATTTAAAATAATAACTATAATCATGTTCAAACATCTCAAAGAATATTTAAATGCTATGTAAGAGAATTAAAACAAAGAGGTAAATGAAGTGAGAAAGCCAATCAAGGATATGAAAATATAACTCAATAAAGAGATAGAATTACTGAACAATAAAAAATGGCAATAAACTGGAAATGAAAACTCAGGTCAAATTAAAAGCGCAGTGGAAAGCCTCATTTATGGAATGGAACAGTGAAAAGCATAGCATCAGTGCTGGAAGATGGGTAGAGTAAGTGGATCAAAAATATGTTGTGTTTAATATTTTTTGTTTTTTGAAATTATACTATGATTACATTATTTTTCCTCTTCCCTTTCCTCCTTCCAAAACTTCCTATGCTATCCTTCCCCTACCTTGCTCTTTTAAAAATTTGTGGACTCTTTTACTTTGATTGTTGTGTGTGGTGATATATTTATAATCTAAGAAATAAAGCTTGCCTGAACATCAGAGGACAGGGCCAGCCACAGAGTTAGCCACAGAGGACTGGGACACAGTCTTCTTTTACTCTCTTCTATCTTTCTTCTGCATAATAATATGTTTCTTTCAAAGAACATAGGATATCTCTGAGACAGTAAGAAAAGAGAAAATCTTCTAATTATGGGTACACACAAGCCTCACACCAAAGTTATAGATGTTTTCAATAAAATCACAGATGAAAATATCTATGTCCAGAGAAAGAAATGTCTAGCAAGGTACAAGAAGCATTCAGAACACAAAATAGATAGGATCAGTGTGGTGAACTGAATGAATGATCCCCACAGACTCATAGGGAATGACATTATGGGAGATGTGGCTTTGTTGGAGTAGTTGGGGCCTTGTTAGAGACAGTGTGTCACTGGGCAGTGGGCTTTGAGTTTTCAGAAGCTCAAGTGAGGTCTAATGGCTCACTCTTTCTTCCTTTTGCCTGGGGATCCAGATGTAGAACTCTCAGCTGCCTCTTCAGCACGATGCCTGCCTGCATACCACCATGCTTCCCACCATGGTGATATTGGACTAAACCTCTGAACTGTAAGCTAGCCCCAATTAAATGTTTCCTTCATAAGAGTTGCCATGGTAATGATGTATCTGCACAGCAATAGAAATCCTAACTAGGACAATCAGAAAAGGAATTCTCCATGACATAGTAAATTTAAACACTAAACATATAGATAAAAGAAAGAATATTGAAAGCTATAAGAGAGAAGAATGTAATCATCTATCAGAGTAACCCCTGATTATTTGACAGAAACAGTTAATTCCAGAAGGTCCTGGAAATGTGTATTCCAACTTCTGAAAGAAAAAAAAGCCATACCAGACTATTATACCCAGAGAACATGTATTAATATTGAAAGAGAAAGATAAACTATCCATGATTTTAAAAAAAAATACACGAAAAGAAGTTATGACTCCTCAATCAGCTCTACAAAATATACATAGAGGATTTGTTTGGTATGAGGGAAAAAGATGTCACAGGGACAAAGATATACAATATCAGGTCAATTATTTTAAAAGGTCTAAGAAAAACACAACAAAATCATTAAAATGACAGAAATCAACATACACCTTTCATCAACTCTGCATATTGATGGTTTTCACTCCTCATTAAAAAGACCCGCACACAGATATTGGCTTAGAAAGTAGGAGCTGTCATTTTGTTGCCTCTCAGAATCACACTTCACCACTAAAAGTAGATACCACCTTATTATAAAAGAATTGAAAAGCACAAGAAAAGTATTCTAAGCAAATAAAATTAAGAAACAAATAGGCATAGCGATTTTAATACCTGACAAAATAAACTTCAAGTAAAAAATAGTCAAAGAGACAAAGAGGTCACTTCAAAACCACCAACAGAACAATAATAAAGAGGACAACATCAAATTTTTAAATACAGGTCCCAGGAATACAGACTTAGTATTTCCCAAACACCATATAATGAAGGTTTTATACTTACAGAGTAAAGAAAGTAAAATACCAAGGTACTTTAAAAACATTATGATCATAACAACAGGTGGGTGAGTCCCAGTGAAGCAGAAACCTAATGCTCTAGGTCTCATATACTATCTAATCATATTCTCTGAACTGGGTCTGTGAGTGAATTCCAAGCATGTTATGTCATGAAGCTAGACCGTTAAGAGAACAGGATGTAATTGGGCCACAAACCTATAACATTCTGAGTCTCTGCCATCAAGAAGTTTGGTTTGTACTTGTTTCCCAAAGCCTTTGAGGATATCATTAATCTCCACAAATGTTGGATGTAGGCACTTGGATCTATAAAATATATTCTCAGGACTGCCTTCACTGTATCTTAATTTTGTTGTGTTTGGCTTTCCTTCAGTTCTGGAAGTTATTTTTAATTTTCTTCTTGATTTCTTCAGTCACTTGACAGTGTTCTGTGGGAGTGGGATACTGAAGTTAACCACAATCATTGTGTTGGAATTAGCCTGTGGATTTTTATTTTTAGTGGTATTTGTATTATCCACATTGCAACCTCACCCCAAGGCTCAGGGAATATTGCAGAAGATAGGTGCAAATAATCTGAGAGCCAGAGGATGAGGGATGGGTACTTTGGCATGCTGTTTTCCCGAATGCTAGCACCATTTCATTCATGAACTTGTGCTATGGATACCTACCCAAGACTTGAACAAGAACAAGTCAGTAAGATCAGGCAACATTCCATCAGGTGCTGTGGATATTGCTCTGTATGCTGTGAATGGGTTGCTCTGATTGGTTAATAAATAAAGTGCTGATTGGCCAGTAGCCAGACAGGAAGTATGGGGGGTGCAAAGAGAGAGGAGAATTCTGGGAAGAGGAAGGTTGAGTCAGGAGTCACCAGCCAAACAAAGAGGAAGCAAGATGGGAAGGCAGAATTGAGAAAAGGTACCAAGCCATGTGGCTAAACATAAATAAGAATTATGGGTTAATTTAAGTGTAAGAGCTAGCTAGCAAAAACCTGAGCCATTAGGCCAAACAGTTTTAATTAATATAAGCGTCTGTGTATTTATTTGGGTTTGAGAGGCTGTGGGCCTAGGAGGGACTGGAGAAAACTCCAGCTACAAACAGGCACCATTAATTGGATTTAGTGATTACAACAACAAGGAGGAAATGGAATGAAGGGGAGTGGGAAGTACTGGAAGTGCCTTGGGAGAGTGGGAGGGGCAGTTAGGGGTAGATATGATCAAGACACATTGATTACATGTATCGAGTTTAAACAAGTCATGTTCTACCAAAAGGAAACAGCCTTCCCTGATGGACCTGGGACACCTTTGTCCCCACTACCTTCCTCCCTTTTATCCAATCTTTAGATATCCTCTAAAGTGGTGCTTTAAATCTCTAGGGGAAATGTGTTAATTTTTTTCCTTGTTCACTTAGTATTTCAAATTTAAGTTATTTTCTCTTTCCTTAAAATTAACTTGCTGAAAGAGACACAAGAAGTGGACTTGAATCTGATTATGGACTGGAAGGGGGAGACAGTTCCATCCGCAGTACCCTTCAAGCCTTTTTCTTTCCTTTTTCCTTTATATTTGAGATTAGCTATAATTACATCATCTCTCACTTCTTTATCCTCCCTTAAAGTCCTTTCATATATCCGTTCTTTCCCTTTCAAATCTATGGCTTCTTTTTCATTGTTGTTACATACATACATATATATATATATATATATGTGTGTGTGTATATATGTTCCTAAATATAACCTGCTCAGTCTGTATGATCTTAATTGTATACATATTTTCAGGGTTGGCCATTTAGTATTAGATTCCAATCAGTGTGCTCTTCCATGGAAAGACTGCTTCTTCCATCCTCAGCATGCCTCAGTTTTCCTGTAGTTCTCAGTGTAGGGTTGAGGCTGCATCGTCTTTCCCTGTCTACTTTGGCATGTGTATTGTCCTTGTTCAGTTCATGTTTGGGAAGTCATGTCAGTGTGACTGTATGGGTGGAGCTTCTGACATCCCTTAACAAAAGATTCTCATAGCAAACTCCCTGATTTTCTGGCTTTTATGGTCTTTCTGCCTTCTCTTCCTCAATGTTTCTTGAGCCTTCGGTGTGGGAATTTTGTAGATGTTTCCATCAGGATCATTCCTCTCAACTCTTGTTTTTGATTGGCGTGGTTTTCTGTAAAAGCTTCTGTTTATTGCAAAGAGAAGCTTCCTTGATCAGGAGTGAGGACAACACTTCTGTGTGAGTATAAGAACAAATAATTAGAATGTAGTTAGGGATTGTGCTGGTTTAGGAAAGTGGTGGTTTAGGTTCTCCTCCAAGACCTGCAAATTCACTATTCATGCTGGCCATTGTGGTGGTTCATAGGCATCACAGCTAGGTAGTACTTTTGTTGGCTTCTCTCCCTTGAAAGCTTACATGGCACCTTATGTTACCATGAAAGCCAGTCCCCAGGGAAGAGACATTCAGGTTAGTTTCAGCTCAGGAACCTCTGAGTCATGTGTCTGAAGCACATGGTGTCTTTAGAAATTGGGACTTAACTTCTACTTCTTGGGGACAACCACATATTTGTTTCCTTTAATCCCTTTTCTGCACCTGCTTGACATACCAGATTACCTAACATGTGCCACTTAATCTTTCCCTGCCTGGCTGCCTTCTCCCCAGCAGTGATATTCTATAATTTCTCTTACAGTACTGCATGGCCACAGTGTAAAATGGATGAAGACAACCAATATTCTGAAAGTGCTACTCTGACTTAGAAATTCTTAAAGACTTAGGGAACTTCATAGGGCACAATGCCAAGTGGCCTGACCCCACACACTTTCTTGTTATTTCTTTGGCTCTCTTGCATCCCTGGACCCTCTTCATTCTTCTGCTCCTGGTGGCAATCTATGTGGCCCTAAAGGCTAACGATGATCGTTTCAGCTGCTCCATAAGAGTAAAGGACTACTTTTACTCCTTCTGGGAGCCTCCTTCATGTTGTCACTCTATAGGGACTCCCTTTGTATTAGAGGGTTCTTTCAAAGAACAGACCCTACAGAATATATACTGTCAGGAGCCTTATCAGAGGAGCTGCAGTCAGCAATGGAGTTCACAGAATACAGCCCAGTGGATAGCAAAGCCACCTTGGGTGCATCCTGGAGAGTCAAAGCCCGGGAAAGATTGTTTCCAGAATTTCCCTTGCTTTTGCTGTGCTTCCTGCTGTTTGCTGCCATGTCCCTGCTGTATTTAGCATGGTGTGATTACCAAGTGAAAGGATCCCATTGTATCTAGCATAGAGTGATTGTTTCATGGTGGCATCCCACTCCTCACTGGGCAATTTGCTTGCAGACCATAATGAAGATGTTTTTTTATAAGAACAACGATGCATAGTTGATTCAATGATTTAATTGAACTTTCAGAGTCAGCCTCAAGGATACAGGTAGCTAAGACAGTTAGTGAAGATGTTTAGGGAAACGGTTTATTTATTCTGCCAATTGCTCCAATAAGAAATACAAAAGGACAAAAATAGGTTAGAAGTCACCATTCCTTTTGTTAGATATGAGATTTGCAGAAGACGGACAATAAGAACAAGGAAGTTTCATGCATTATAGACCCATGAATTCTGCCTGTGGAAAAATAGGCTTATTGTTAAAGAAAACAATTATGTCTCTTCACCCAAGGTCAGGCCTGAGTTCCTTGGTCATATAGTTTACAGAATTAACCACTGGTTTTATGTTTCAGTATACACCTTGAAAAAAAATGTGAAAGGAAGTTAAATGATCCTATTGTGTGTAAAGAAAAATAGGTGGTTGAATAGACCAGTTTAATAAAGTTTTGTAGGAATCTGCTACACTGAAACCTCAAACAGTGGCCTGCCAGTACAAAATGAAATATACTTGCCTTGCTTAAAACTTTTTTAACCAGAAATAAAATTCACTGAATTGGGGTGAAGATGTTATGGTGGGAGAACTAATACAGAAGAAAATGTTTGACTACCTTTGGGCTTCTAAGAAAAACTTCTACCTTATGATCATACTGTGATTTCTTCCCGAGTAAAGAGTCTAATGCTTTTTTAGAAAATATATCATTGGTGGCTGTGAGGTAGTCTTTTCTCTCATAGAAATAATTGTGTTGGGGGGATAAAGGGGGTAAGAGAAATACAGGAATAGTGGAAGGAAAACACCAGGAAAGCAAAAGGAAAACAAGAGGTAAGAGATAGGAGAACAACCGAGGAGGAGGAGGAGGAGGAGGAGCAGGAGGAGGAGGAAAACAACAGGGTAGAAGAACAGAACAGAGAAAGAATAGGAGGAGTAGCACAAACAGAGAAATAAGATGAAGAATTAAGCTTTCCCCCTCAGAAAAAAGTCTCGATGTGTCTGTCTGTCCAGTAGTTCACCAGTTCCACGTCTCCTCTCCAGCTTCTCTGATTTGCAGAGAGCTCGTCTTTCTGCAACATACATATATTACTATTATTAAATTATTACTAACATACATACATATTATTAGAATGGCTTACAGGCTGTGGTCCAGCTAGTCCAACAATGGCTGTCTTTCAATCAACAGAAGTCCCAAGAATCCAGTAGTTGCTCAGTCCACAAGGCTGGATGTCTCAGCTGGTCTTCAGTATGTACTATAATCTCAAAGAAGTAGGTGCTAATGCCAGTGAAGGAATGGACTTGCCAAGGAAAGCAAGCAGACAAAGAGAACAAGCTTCCTTCTATCATGTCCTTTACATAGGGTGCCAGCATATGATGGGGCCCAGATTAAAGTTTGATCTTACCACAAAAGAGCTGGATTAAATGTGTATCTTCCCACCGCAGATATCCAGATTAAATGTAGGTCTTCCCATTTCAAACACTTTAATTAAGAAAAAAAATTGTCACAGGTATGCCTAGACATTTGGGTTTTAGTTAATTCCACATGTAGTCAAGTTTACAACCAAAAATGACTACCACACCCCTTTTCCTCTCTCCCCTCACTTCTAGCCCAGCACTTGCTGCTACCACCACTTTCAGGATGAGAGTGAATAGGGCATATGGCTGACAATATGTGCACCTGAAGTTTTTCTTCCTGGCCAGACTTCCTGAGTACAGGGATCCACAGGCAGCCAGATTTTAGTTTCTCCAGGAAAAGAGAATTTCCATATTTCTTGAAGTTTATTTGTGGCTAACTTCAATTTGGAGGGCCTCCCCTGATTCATACCAGGGATCTGTTAAAAAAAAAAAAGATTGAAATCCAATCAAAAGACTTTTCTTTTCTTTGTTATATTTGTGTGTGTCTATGTGTGTTGTGGTGTGTGTGTGTGTGTGTGTGTGTGTGTGTGTGTGTGTGTGTGTGTGTGTACAGGTGCACATTCCTGTGCACAACATAGCCAAGAGCCAGAGGATAATGCAGGCTGTCCACTATTACTCTTGAACTTATTTCTTTAAGATGGGGTTTCTCAATGAACCTGGGTCTAGACTGTCTACCAGCAAAGCCTGACAATCTTCCAGTCTTTTCTCCACACAGACATGCATGCCTCCTGCATGACTTTTCACATAAATGCTGGAGTCAGAATTCAGATCCTTAAGCTTTCAGGGCAAGCACTCATAATCCTTAGACTTCTAGTAACACATCCTGGCTTCTCCGCAGCCCTCAGTTGCTAGCCAGACCTCCACTCTAGCACTTAATTCTGTTCTACTTTCTGCTACTCCTCACTCCCCTCTGTAGCAGGGCCCTCTCTAAAATTCAGGCTCTCTCTGTCCCAGTGCACTCTCTCCTTTACATACTTGCTATGAAACTTCGTACAGATAATTCAAGCAACTACTGAAAGTATCCCTTCTTCCTTATAACCCAGGTACTCAAAGTGCTTATCTTTTAAATCTCACCCACTTTGATGGCTAATTTTCTCCACTTGGAGGGGAGCTATGTCAACCAGAACCATTGAGAAAGTTTACTTTGGATAATGTCAAGGTATGTGGAAAGACAGAATGTGTCTTATCCTCTGCCACTCAATGGCTATTGTCCCCGAAAAAGACTCCAGGCATTACCTAGGTATGTCCATTTCCAAACTAGTCATAGATGGAGATTCCTTTATCTGTCTTAGACCATTGTTCACACATTTAATCTGGGTCACACCTAACAAGTTTCCTTCTGTATCTGAAGGAAAAAGTGTTCTGGTCAACAGGTAGGACATTTGACTGTTGATCCCTGGGGATCTCTTTTTATGGTAGGAATTATAAAGTTACTGATTCATTCAAGATTAACCTCAAGAACATCCATGATAGTCCTATTAAAACTATCTCAGAGGCCTTCCTTGGTAGCTTTTAGTTGACTTCATAAATGGCTTTTATGTCCTTTGGGAAGCTGATACAATAAAAACCTTGGTCTTGTGGATGTCCACTCTTGTAGTGGTGCCTGTTCAGATATTAGCCATTCTATTCGGTCTCAGGACCCCTCTTCTCAATAAACTTAACTCATTTCTGCCAGAATTCAAGAGGTTTCACAGAAAGAGGACCAATTCTCTCTGATGTATAAATACCACATCTTGACTACTTACTGAATCAGGAAACTTCTAATGCAATAATGTCCCATTTCAGTGAGAAGCAATCCAAGATAGACATTACACGCCTCTCTTATAAGTCCCTAGGCTCCTACTCTAGTCATATTTAGCTGTCAACTTGACATAGCCCAGAGTAATCTGAGGGAGTCTCAAATGGGAATTTATCCAGATCATAATGGCCTGTGACTATGCTTGTGAGAGAGTCTTTTTATTGATGGCTTCTGTGAGACGGTCCATCCCACAGAGTGCCATGATTCCCAGACAGGTGGATCTAGGCTGTATAAGAAAGCTATCTGAGCCAGGCGGTGGTGGCACACGCCTTTAATCCCAGCACTCGGGAGGCAGAGCCAGGCGGATCTCTGTGAGTTCGAGGCCAGCCTGGGCTACCAAGTGAGTCCCAGGAAAGGTACAAAGCTACACAGAGAAACCCTGTCTTGAAAAACCAAAAAAAAAAAAAAAAGAAAGCTATCTGAGCATGAGCCTGGGATACAGTCATAAACACTGTTCCTCCATGGTTTGTGCTCCAGTGTCCTGCTTTGGGTTTCTGCCCTGATTTCCCTAAGTGATGGATAGTTACCTGGAAGTATAAGCTAAATAAATCCTTTCCTTCCAAAGTTGTCTTTTGGTTAGAGTATTTTATCACTGCAACAAAAAAACCAAGCTGGAAAATCCTATCTCCCTTTCCTCTCAAAATTGTAGATAACCCAGGACTTCCAAGTTACATGTAATGAGGTTCCAAGCAGAGAGGGTTACTAGCAGAGAAAAATTACACCCATCTCCTTGCTGCATAGGGATTAGAAAGGACTTGACTATTATCACTTAATATATATTTTACATTAACCTGGCACCACTCCCCATCCCAGAAAAAAAAAATGAGTTACTCTCATTGTGGAGTAAAAGTCATGTATGCCCCACACTCTCTGTCACATAGTGAAGGTCTCACATGTTAATCAGTCCTGCTATCCCACAGGACAAGATTTCCCCTTCATTCTAAAACCTTCAACAAAAGACACTTTGCTTTGTTTCATGGCCTGAAAGTCTACCTTAGATCCCCTTTTCACTACTGTTTCCAGCAGCATTAAAACATCTCTTTCCTGAAAGACACTGGCTCAGTGGCCCTCTCTTAAACCTCCTTCTCTTGTCTTAATTCCTAAAATGTAATGTGTCCAGCTGACCACCAGGACAATGCAAATGTCTTTGAGCTATTGAGCCCCAGTGAATGATACTAACAAACTCTCTGAGGATCAGGTAAGGGTGTTCCCTGGTCTTTTGAGATGAAAGTCACAGACAGGCAAAGAGATAGCTCCCTTAATGCTAGTGGCCATGGATTGCATGAGATCACTAACTGGGACAAACCCAGAAAAATTTAGCTTCAAGTCCTGAGAGAGCAGAGACTTATGGCTCCCAACTGTAAAATCTAGAAACTTATTGCACTGAGCTGAGAGTGCAAACCCCAGTAGCTAGAGTTGGAACTATTGAGCTTTCAGGGTCAGGAATCTTGGCTCCTTATCTTTTGGTAGCTCTCACAGTTTCCTAGCAACCAATGTGGCCAGTCCTGTTACTCTTGATGCCTGCCATTAGATCTGCACAGCCTTCACTTTCCATAGTCTCAGGGCACTGAGCCGCTGTGATTGCCTGTACAAGACCTGTGTAAGATCAAAAGCCAACCAACATTCTAGCACTTAAGGGAAAGAAGTACATGAACCTCACCCCTAACCAAGAAACTATAGTGAGTTGATGTGATGGCTTCTGAGGGTGGAGCTAATTTTCTTTAAACATGTGGTCACTAGTCAGCCAACCATACTCTAGTTGATGGTCACACATCCAGAAACATATGGAAAACATAAATTGTTACTGAAAATAAAACAGTGCACTAAGTTTGAGTCATAGGAAGATGAAGATAGATTTGTGAGGATTTAGAAGCAAAGTTCAAGGGGTGAATAATATCAAAATATATTGTATAAGGTTCTCAAATAAGTAATACAAATATTATGTTAGTTATTTGCTTTTATTTTATCTTTTTAAGACTGTTGGGTCAAGCTAGGAATAGGCAGAGTTGAAGTTTATTAAAAGACTTTCAAAAATAATATTTTAATGTATTTGTTGAAAATTTCATACACACATACAATTTATTATGATCATATCCTCTTCTTCTTCCACCTCCCCTAGAGCCCCCTCTCATGTTCCCTTACCACCTTCACATCTTCTTTTTTTTTCTTTTTCTTTCCTAACTAAGTCCAATTGATGCTGCCTGCATTTGCAGTTGTGTGGAGACCATTACTGAAGCATGGACAACCTTCCAGCACTCCTGGAGAAAATGGCTACCCTTGCTCCAGAAGCCATCAACTATAGTCAAATATTCTAACTAGGAGTGGTTCTTTATTGGGGGTTGTAACAAGACCAATCACACTGTCCTAATTAGGTTTAACTGTCAGCTTGATACACAGGCTAGAGTCATCTGTAGCTAGAGTTTTCCTGCCTTGCCCACAGTCAGGACAAATCTCTCTCACCTGCCAGTCCCACAGACGCTCAGACCCAACCAACAAAACACAGAGACCTATATTGCTTACAAGCTGTATGGCCGTGACAGGCTTCTTGTTAACTGTTCTTTTATCTTAAATTAACCCATTTCTATAAATCTGTACCTAGCCACATGGCTGGTGGCTTACCGGCGTCTTTACATGCTGCTTGTCCTGGCGGTGGCTGCAGTGTCTCTCTGCCTCAGCCTTCTGCTTCCCAGAATTCTTCTCTCTCCTTGTCCCACCTACTTCCTGCCTGGCCACTGGACAATCAGTGTTTTATTTATTGACCAATCAGAGCAATTTGACATACAGACCATCCCACAGCAGTCATCTGAAAAGGGAATCTCAATTGAGGAGTTGGCCTAGATCAGATTGCCTGTGGACATGTCTATGGGGGATTGGGATTGTCTTAATTATTCATTGATGTTGGGGCTGTTCAGCCTACTATGGGCAGCACTCTAACCTGGGCAGGTGGTCCTGGATTATATAAGAAAGCTAGTTGAGCATGAGCCTGTACAGGTCAGCAAGCAGTGTTCCTCCATGGCTTCTGCTTCAAGTTCCTGTCATGATTTTCCTCAATGATGAATTGTAACCTGTGAGCTGAAACGTACTTTCTTACCTTAAGTTGCTTTTGGTCAGAGTATTTATCATAGCACCAGAATGAAACTAGAACGCATGTCTTAGACTAAGAGGCATCTTGGCTCAGGTCTCAAGAAAAATGCTTCTTCTATGTCCTGTGCCCCAAGCCAGTGTGGCAGGAGCAAACACAATGTTTTGAGTGTCCTTCTGGTTCTATGAAAGTCTTTGGGGGATCTGTCACCTATCTCTTAGGATCATCATTTTCTTGCAGTGTAGTCTTGCCTGTGGCTTCAAAACCTGAATAGCTAGGAGGTTCTGCATTGATCACACTGTGCTTCACTTCTAACTCTTGCTCACAGCGATCCTTGTCACCCTTCCAAAAATGACAACTTTGTGATTTTTTTTTTTACCTTCCAGGTTTAATCTGGCTTTGTGTGCTGGGAGAAGAAATATCCTCAGAGTGCACATTTGCCACTTTTATCTCAGTCAAATATTGAGGAAATACATTTTAACTTACAGGATTGTGGCTGAATATTATCTGAAAATACAGATTTGTATGTTACTAGACACACGTGTAACTTTATGTTATCAAGGCTAATAACAAAGCCCTTCAATTTATCTCTTTAGAAGTATTATGTCTTACTTCATGACATTACTTTAAAAACTTTAAGCTCCAGAAGCAAGACCACTTATCCATTTTCAGGTGAGCAAATCTATTTTTTATTTCTTTTGTGCAAGTGAACACAAGTCAGTTGGAGGAGAAACAACAGCACTTGACAGAACCATCCATTTTCACCTTCAAAGTTCAGTTGCTTATTTTTCCTATTTCTTTTTTAAATTCATTTTACATACCAACAACAGATGCCCCCATCCCTCCTCCCGCTCCCTCTCCTGCCTTCCTCCGCCTCATTCCCTCCTCTAACAGGGTAAATTCTCCCATGGTGGGACAGCTAAGCCTGGCACATTCAGTTGAGGCAGGACCAAGCCCCCTAGCTTTATCAGGGGTGAGCAAGGTATCCAATCATAGGTAATGGGATCCAGAAAGTCAGCCCATGCACCAGGGATAGATCCTGATCCATTGCCAGGGACCACTCAAACAGATCCAGCTACACAACTGTCTAGTTCGGTCCCAAGCAAGTTACAGAGCTGTCGATCTAAAGTTTGTGAGTTTCTATGGGCTTGGTTCAGTTGTCTCTGTAGATTTCCCCATTGTGACTTTGACCCCCCTTGCTCATATAACCCCTCCCCCACTCTTCGACTGGACTCCAGAAACTTGGCCTGGTGCTTGATTGTGGATCTCTCTGCATCTGCTTCCATCAGGTGTTGGATGAAAGTTCCATGTCATTCGCTTATTTTTTTCTTTTTTTATTATTAAGAAAGTTTTTATTCACTTTACATACCAACCACAGATACCCCTGCTTCCCCCCATCTCCCCCACAACCCAACTCCATTCCTACCTCCCCCAAGTCAAGTTCTCCCATGGTGAGTCAAAGGGCCTGGCACACTCAGCTAAATAAGAACTTTAAGCATGTTTGGCCTAAGTTAATCATCTGAATGCTAGGGAAAAATTAATAAATGACTAAAATTTTTATTATGTGTAGGTTTTTTCTTTATTAAGAAATTTTCTACTCACTCCACATGCTATCCACAGAGCCTCCCTCCTCCCTCCTCCCACCCCCAGCCCTCTTTCCCAAGCCACCCTGCATCCCCACATCCCCCAAATCGAGGTCTCCCATGGGGAGTCAGCAGAGCCCAGCACAATGAGCCTAGGCAGGCCCAAGCCCCTTCTTACTGCACCTAGGCTGTGCAAGGTGTCACACCACAGGCACCGGATTCCCAGAAGCCTGCCCATAGACCAGGGACAGATCCCAGTCCCCCTGCCTGGGTGCCCCCCAAACAGTTCCAGCCAAACAACCGTCTTCAGTGTCCAGAGGGCCTAGTCTAGTCCCATGGGGGCTCCACAGCCACCAGTCCACAGTTCATGGGTTTCCACTAGTGTGGCCAGTCATCTCTTCACATCCTCCCATCATGATCTCGATGTCCCTCACCTGCAGTATCTCTACTCTCTTTCATCAGTTGGATTCCCGGAGTTTAGCCTGGTGCCTGGCCGTGGATCTCTGTATCTGCCTTCATCTGTCACTGGACTCAGCAGTAAAAAATAATGATATCATGAAATTTGCAGGCAAATGGATGGAACTAGAAAATATCATCTTGAGTGAGGTATCCCAGACTCAGAAGGAAAAACATAGTATGTACTAACTCGTAAGTGGATACTAAATGGGAGGGAAGGGATGGCCAGACTCAACCACAACTCCAGAGAGGCTAGCTAACAGGAGAAGACCCTAGGAGGGACACATGGATGACCCTGTGAAGGAGAAGTGAATGAGATCTACATGAGTGGACTGGGAGTGGGGGGGTGGCAGAAGGCGAGGAGTGGGTGATGAGAACATAGGGAAGTGGGAGGGTCAAGCTGGAACAGGGACAGAATGGGAGGGCAGGGAGGAAGATACCATGATAGATGAGGACATCATGGGGATAGGAAGAGGCAGGGTGCTGGGGAGGCTCTCAGGAATCCACAAGGTTGACCTCACCTTGGTCTGCTGGCAGTGGTCTAGAGGGTGCCTGGACCACTCTACTCTGGTGACCAGCCTAACAAATAACCTAGCTGTCATCATAGAGCCTTCATCCAGTGACAGTTGCTTATTTTTATGGCTCAGTGAAATAAACAGTGCCATCTGCTGGTTGAACTTTTGCCACTGAGACACGATCCTTTAACTAGAAAGCAAATCACACTGGATTCAGTTCACTGTCATTCATCCTTACTTAAACACCAAGTGAAAGCAATGAACAACTCTGATGAAATATTTTATTTCAACAACAGCAGCCTCTTCATAACTGATCAAGAACATGGAAATATAGCAGTCATATATGACCAGGCAAGCAGAGAAATGTATTTTCCTCAGTGGGAAAACTCTATACTGAATTTGATGATGGATTAAAACACTAAGTAGTTTTTTTTTAGCATTATTGTCATAAAATATTCTGAAGTGAGAGAAGAATAGAGAAGGATCTCTCATAATTGATAACTGTCTCCTAGTAGCTTGGTGATGACTGAGAAGGGAGTAGGAGGCCCCCATCCACTCCATAGAACTCAGAGAATATGAACTCATAAACACCAATGCAGAGACAGAAGTTAAGTTCAATGGCAATGGCTCAAAGAAAGATTTGTTTATGTATAAATATGTTAAAGCTTCCAATTATGATGGCAATGATTTTATAAAACCCTTGGTAAAAAGTTGTTTATAAGAAGGACTCAAGGATGTCTCATTTGGACTTGATTTCAGCCACTAACTGAAATTCTATTCTTTAATAATTATCTCCATGGACACATAAACCCCAAGGAACTGTGTATTAAGATTGTCTATTTTCAGATGAGAAATTCTATTTTCATGTCTTTTATGTCATTATCTTAGGATTCAATGAACAGTGAATTTAGGGTTAATTATTCTTTGAACACTCAGATAATAGAGACATTATTTCAGCCCAAAGAATATAGGTATTAGGCAATATATATCTCATTATCATCCATAGAATAATCTAATACCATTTTATAGATCCATAACCACAAAAGAACTGATCAACAATCAATCAAATGCATCTTTAATGAAAAGACCAAAGACACCTATGTTAGTTAAGGTTTCTACTGTTGTGAAGAGACACCATGACCACAGAAACTCTTATAAAGGAAGAACATTTAATTGGAATGGCTTACATTTTCAGAGTTTTAGTCCATTATCATCAAGTTGCAACACAGAGTGCAGGTAGGCATGGTGCTAGAAATGGAGCAAAGAGTTCTACATCTTGACTCACAGGCAACAGGAAGTGGTCTGTCTCACTGAAGGTGGCTTGAGCATATATGAGACATCAAAGCCCAGTTCCACAGTGACACACTTCCTCCAACAAGGCCACACAGATTCCAACAGAGCCATACCTCCTAATATTGCCACTCCTTTTAGGGGCTGTTTTCTTTCAAACTGCCACACCATACTGCTCTTAAGACATGTTTTAACTCTCAGGTTTTAATGAGTTACCTAAAATATTTTCAAAATCATTCAAGAGATCATACATCACAATTCTAAATTAATTTTAAGAAAAACATTCTCCCTCAGTCTATGATCATCAGAACTGAGAGTTATAAATTTACAAATAAAATGTTAAAACTGCTAACCATTTGCGTAATTTCACCCTTATAATTTTAATCATGTAATCTCCATTAATAATTTAAGTAAACATTTGAAGAGGAAAATTATTTCATAATTTAAAACTAATTAAAATGATAAGTCTAATTTGTTGTATAAAAAGTAAGATAACATGATAGCATTAACACACAGGAGGAAAATAGTTTAAGCAAGTAACATAGTGGACTGGAGAAATTGCTTGAGGGGTTAAGAGCACTGGCTGTTCTTTCAGAGGAACAGGGACTGCTTTCAAGAATGCACATGGAGATTCACATCATTAGTAACACCAGTACCAGATGATGCAACACCTTCATCTTGCATCCCTGGACATTGCATGAATGTGGTGTGCTCATACACAAAAATAAAAATTAAAAAAAAAATAGAACCAACACAGTGAGTATCAGCTCCCAGTTCCAGAATAAGATGATGCCAAGTGCACAAAGAGACTGAAAATGTGGGTCAGAACAGTCAAGCCTCAATTTTCTCACCTGAGGCAGACATTTTCCACACAGCAAAACCAAGGCCCAGAAGTCAAGAACACTGAGTGCAGGACTGAGATCCATTTGCGTGGACATTGAGCACCTATGCTTCATGAACAGATATCTGCTATCTAGGTTAAGCATCCTCCAGAGATCATTTGACATTGAAAGTAGGGCCAGCAAAAAACATTCATTCACTTGATGTGAAAGCTACTTGCTGCTTCCACCTGTCAAGCCAGGCCCCAGCAGGATGAGTGCCCAACTTTTTCATTAAAATCAAACATGTTAATATGGTAGTGAAGGCATTTGGCTGACAGCATGATGTTCAGCAGGCCCTGGAAAGAGTATAGTAGTGGTCATAAACACTGATGTAAATTGTCATTTTAAAAATGAGAGTAAAAACCTAGTCTCATGTATTATGGGTTAAATTTCATTGCTCACAAAAGGCCAAAGGAAAATCCCCTTATCTTTTCCATCAGATTAAATTAAAAATAAAAGTTATTGAAAGCCTGTTATTTGCAAATGATACAGAAAAGCACTGGGCAGGCATTTGGATAGTATTCTTTGGGGGACAAGAAGTTGTACATTATTGTGAGATAGAGTAGGTATATACTTTTGAGTCAATAGTTACCTTGATCTTGTAACAAATAAAATGTCCCAACATTCTTTTTTCTACTGCTCATCCCTGTGATTGGTTGAGGTGTGTAATGACAAGATTCACAATCAGAATTCTCAATGACTTTATTTGGAGATACAGCCTTTGAGCAGTTACTTAACTTTAAATGAGGTCATAAGAAGAAGAAAGGACCACAATTCAAGAGACAAATGTCCCTATAAAAGAGGATAGGTTTCCAGAGGACAGGCTGCATAAGGACACCTTAAAGAGATGACTGTTGTGGGATGGTCTTTCTGTATACTGTAAATATGTATTGCTACCATTGTTTAAGAAATAAGCTGCTTTGGCCAATGGCAAAGCAGCTTAGAGGCAAGTGAGAAATCCAAGGAGAGAGACAAGGAGGAGAAAGGCAGGGTCAGAGGAGACACTGAGAGCCACCTGGGGAAGTAAGATGTAATGCAATGCAGGTAAAGCCAAGAGATACATGACTGTATATAGACTAATAGAAATGGGTTAACTTAATATGAAAGAACTAGCTAGTGTCGGGTGGTGGTGGAGTAAGCCTTGATTACCAGCATTCAGGAAGAGGAGGCAGGTGCATCTCTGTGAGTTCAAGGCTAGCCTGGTCTACAAAGCAAGTTCCAGGAGAGGCATAAAGCTACACAGAGAAACCCTGTCTCAGAAAAAAACAAACAAACAAACAAACAAACAAAAAAACACTAGCTAGTAAGAAGCCTGATCCATAGATCAAATAGTTTCTAATTAATATATAAGCCTCTGAGTAGTTATTTTAGAAGTGGCAGTGGGACTGTGGGTGGGAGAGATTTGTCTGGACCCTGGGCTTGGGTGGAACCAAGAAACTTCACCTTGCATTTGGCACCCATGAGGTGCACATACACCCGCATAAAGCCTAAAATGCTTCAAAAAAAAAAAAAAAAAAAAACAGAGGGCTTCTAGACCCACAAAAATGAAGTCAAACCCAGTTTCTTGGTAACCACTCTTTTTAGATAGGCTCTGTTTGCTTGTGGTGAACAAATTCATGGCTCCTTTAAGAGATGACTTCCTGGCTTGTGCTGCCTGCAGAAAGGCTCTTTCAAGAGGTCCTGCTATGGAACAATTAAATGGGGTTTGTGGGCAATGTCCTACAAGCCGCTTGGTCGTAGCATGAACCCACTTCTTCCAAGAGTTGGGACGGTGAGCAAGGCTCCCAGAGTCGGCAGTAAATGTACCTCTGCCATGTTGAAAAGCCAAACGAGGCGGAGCCAGCAGCCAGGGCCACTGCTGCTTTCATCATTGCCACAGAGCTTAACAGTTTAAAAACTTTCCTGGTCAGAAAAGGATTACAGATATACAATAAAATAGATTCAGATGGAAAAAAAAACCCTCTAAATGGGCTATAAGATGTTAAAAAATATATGTGAGCTTGAGAAAGAAAAGAAAAAGGGTATAGACTGTCCTTAAAAAAGAAATAGAGTAATAAAAAATAAAATAAGCCACATAAAGATGGAAAATACACAGAGAGTCTGGATACTGTATGTTATTGTGTTGTCTTGGGGATTTTTTTTTTAACTACAGAGAGACATTTTATTGTAAAGACTGCTACATTAAACCAACATATATATTTTAAAGGTATCTTGATTTCAAAATTTGGGTCTAAGTATATGTTGCTTTGGAAAAGAGGTTCTGCTTTTGTTTCTACAGAAGGTGAGAACCTGTGGATTGCTTCTAGTCTAATATAGTTCCATTAAGGAAGACCCCCGAGAGGTCTCCAATGGGATCTATGACCCAGATGATCCAAAATCCAGAACAGGTTCAAGGCAACTGGCTGTGACAATGCAGCCTCACACACTACTATAGCCAAGATTTAACCATAATTCTAAATTTTCTCAGGATCCCCATAAGATTGCCAGTACCCCTAATCAGCAGGAAGTAGTATGAAAAACTATGCACAAATGCCCAAAATATTGTTTACAAATGTTTGTTTTTATTTGAAGGGAGTTGATTATACATGCAATCTCTTTCTAAAAAAAGGGGGGAGATATGATATTGAAATGATAAAAAAGATAGATTAATGACTCTACTTTGATCCAAAACACAACTGTTAGTCTCAAAATTTTTTATATTGATATGGATTTGGTTTATTGATACAAATTTAATGTCATTTTGTTATACTGTGTGTATATTTCTACTCTTGTTTAAGGTATGTTATACAACACATTTAAAATTATAATGTATCATTAAGAAATACAGATTAATAGTCATCTATAATAATCAAATTTATAGTCACATTAGTTAAGTTTTCTAGATATGCAAAGATATATTTCAACTAGATAAGTGATCTTCAAATACTTCAAAACCTACAGAATATGCCATTTAAAATATTTTAAAAACTTAGTCTTTTCTGGACAGTGCAACATGTCTGCTCCTCTCAACACCAATTTCCTTCAAAGAGGATGATGGTCATCGAAGATACTCCATGTGGAGTTTATCTTATTCTTGGCAAAACTGACTTTTCGGGCAAGAGACTACTCTTGCCTCGACTGCTTAACAGTATGTTGTATAACCTGGACATGCAGGACCCATAGCAAGAAGACCACTGAACTTTGTCAAATCAAGGCAAGATGGTCCTTCAGGTTTCTGCTTCACTTAAGAAACTGTAGACATTCTGCAGGACACAGAGGAAAGCAACTGATGAATTTTGTCAAAATAGGCAAACAGTTCTTCAAATTTCTTGCTTCACTGAAAAATCTGCCAGATACTCCAGACCTACAGGCTGAAGATAGATGTCCCAATGTTACAGAAAAACTTTGGGTCCAGGCAGTCAGATGTCTCTGTTATTTCTAGAATTATGGAATTTCTTGCAATGCACTTCCTATTTATTCAGGTAATATTATATCCTTCCGGGTTCTTTGCTGGAGTTGAAGAGTAGATAGTTATAGTTTTCCTTAGCCACTATAAAAGGTAAATTAGATATTAAACTTTGGACTCACAAAAATAAGATAGATGATAGGGTATTTTCTTTAATTTTGATCAATAATGTTAATTTTGATAAATACAAATAGGCTAGATATTACAACTATAATTCTTGCTTGATAATTGTTTTGTTATATGTAATTTTACTATGTTAAAATGAAAACCTTCTTTTTTGATTAGACAGAAAAGGGGAAGTGCTGTGGGATGGTCTTTCTGTACACTGTGAATGTGTATTGTTATCATTGGTTAATAAATTAGCTGCTTTGGCCTATGGCAAGGCAGCTTAGAGGCAGGTGGGAAATCAAAGCAGAGAGACAGAGAGGAGAAAGGCGAGGTTGGAGGAGATGATGAGAGCCACCCAGGGAAGTATGATGTAATGAAACACAGGTAAGGCTGCGAGATGCATGACTGTACATAGTTTAATAGAAATAGGTTAATTTAAGATGAAAGAACTAGCTAGTAAGAAGCCTGAGCCATAGACCAAACAATTTCTAATTAATATATAAGCCTCTGAGTAATTATTTTATCAGTGGCAGCAGGACTGGGGGTGGGAGAGATTTTTCCCAGGAGGGAATGAGAAACTTCCCCTTACATGTGACCATCTACAAGCCAAATCGAGAGATTTCTCCCCAAATAGATTCTGCCTATACCATCCTTGTGACATTCATATTCCAGAACCATGAGAAAATTCCTGGTGTCTAAACCACCCAGTCTGTGATACTCTCTTATAGTAGCTAAAGTAGACTAATGAAGACCTCCCAAATCTTACATTTGCCCAATTATGCATAATTGATAGGATTATTATGTGAAAAATTAGATATTAAATTCAAATACAAAAAGAATTTTAAATTATTTTTAAAAGTGGCTAACACCTTATCTGGCTATTTGCACATAGTTCTTTCATTCTCCTCTTAAGCCTCCTTCCCTTCTGTTCATAGAAGGTATATTGTTATTTTTTTAGTGCTAAGTAGCAGCACTACAAACCTCTGTGCCTGGCGCATTAACTCAGTAAGCTGTGTAAGCCCCCACCAGAGTTTAGACATATAGCATGTCTAGGAACTATTGCATGTAAACAATCTACTATGCATTGATCAAATCTATGTTTTGATTCATAGCATATCACTGTGAACTTCAAATAAACAGTATTGCCATGTCAATTTTGAATATCAGTTGTGAAGAGTAATCTAAGGTCGTATGCTTATCACTGAAGGAGACAACATCTACAGGGTTAGTTTTGTTCAGAACCTGGGGTCTATTCAATGCATCATTTGCCCCTGAAACAAAATTTCTCAGTCTTTCCAAAGCTATGTGCTACTTGAGCTGATCATGCTGGCCTGTGAAGTTGGAAGGTAGCACAAATGGATTTCAGTGCAGAGATCTAATTTCTATAAAACCCCATTAGCTTCGTTACTTAATACAAATTTGTATTATAACATAGAATCTGATAAAAAGTAAATCCAATTTACTCTTCTAAAATAAATGCCATAAATATAAGTATGAGTATAAATATGTTTCAGAAGCACATATTTGGAAGAATATTTATATTCTTAATTGAATATCATATTTCTTTTGTGTAAGTATTTTAAAAATTATATATGAGCTCTTTCCTTTAATATAAGCTGCAGATCAAGGCCATCTTGGGCTACATGTCTCAATAATACACAACAAAGAAAGGAAGTAGTGGGGGTGGGAGGCAGGCATGAACAAACAGAGACATTCACATACTTATTAAATAAATCCCAGAAAATCAATTTTAAAAATGGTAGAAGTGCAAGTCTTTATCTTGCTGCAAGACTATCAATGATTCCCTTGACCACAAGTAAGTTAAATCCTTCCCTAAAAAGAAATGACACTTTCTTCATATCACCATAATGTGGATCTCTTTAAGAACATTATGTTAATTGAAATAAATGAGCTAAAAATCAAAGAAAATTCATGGTCACATCTATATGTAGAACAAAAAATAAAATATAGAGAAAGCAAACAAAACATGTTCTCAGGGAAGGGATGATTGAAGAGGTGTAGGCAGAAAAGACAAGATATTAGATGGGTTAAATGAACAAATATGGAAATCTGAGGTAGATGAGGAGATCATAACTCTGCATTCTACTTGAGATTCATGAAAGATGAGTTCAGTTTAGATGCTCTTGCCACAAAAACAAAAACAATGAATAATGAAAGATGAGAACCATGTTAATTTGCTCCCTTGTAGTAATGCTCTTACTCTATATGTATCCAGTAACAACATCATTCAGTACACCCTAAATACACACTTCATTGCACAACTTTATTTATCCATTACATACAGTTTATTACACAACTAAGCAATGTGTAAAAATAAGTTGCAGTTCTATGGACAATAGGAGAAAAGCCTGGTGGTGGCCAGGTAAGTACAAATAAGTCACTAATCACACTTCTTGGTATTTAGGCTGTTCAAGCATTTTGATCTCGGGACTTATTGTTAAACAAATGTATAGAATCTGATGTAGTTGTAAGTGATGTATCTGCCTCTCTTCAGTATAAGCCAAGAAACAGTGCAAGCTAAGGTGTGGCCTATTGTTCAGCCACCTTTTCTAAGATTGAAGAACTACCAAGGAGGGCTTTGCCTTGAAAGACATTGTATCTGAAATGAAACCCAAATAACCACCATGGAATACCATCAATCAGATAGTCAAATATTACCTAGTTCTTAGTACATAGCTCCTTTGGTATTCATATACACCAGACCCCAAAGAAGCAACACAGAAGAATGCAGCCTGATCTAGCCTTTGCCCTTCTAATTTTATTAATTTTGGTATCTTTTACAGCAGTGTATGTGCTCCAAAACAACAATGTTCATGCTAAAATTATCTATGTGATAGAAGTCATAAAGGTTTATCTAGTTCCCAGTTTATTCTGCTATTTAACAGTTTGTAAATGGTTTTAGGAGTCACAAGATGGCTCAATAGGCAAAGGAATATTGTGTGCATATGTACACAGAAAGGTGAATGTGCAAAAGTCAGAGGACATCTTTTTGAAGTCAGTTCTCTCCTTCCATGTTATGGGTCCTGTGAATCAAAGTCAGGTTGTCAAACTTGGTGCCAAGCACCTTTACTTGTGGAGCCATTTCACTGGCCCAATTGCTACATTTTTCTTTTACTATTGCAATAACAAATCTACATTTATTCTTTAAATTAACTGGTAAAGTTCGGCGAGAAAAAAAATGTTCTTTTCCTCAAGTTACCTATTTGTGAAAGTCATCAGTAGAGGCTGGATTTTGGTGATTTTAGGTAAAGCAAAAGATAAAAGAGTCTGTGAAAGCAATGTAAATAATTTCTGCTTGTTAATCAACTAATTTTGATAATACTGTGTAGGTGTTTGAACATGTAGCTTTTTTTTTCATTTCCTTTTATCATTTAGGTGACATATGTCACATTTGCCTAGGTAAAGAATCGGATGGACTTACAAGCAGGAACAACTGAGTCTATGCTTAAACTTTCATTGTGTATCTCAACCAATTTTACTTCCATAGACTTGATTGCAACGATTGAGAGACATATGATATTTTAGCCTTTCCCATGTCCAGTTTTTGTGATATATTTCTGAATTTGAAGGGCTATGTTAAACACAAAGAAAATTGAGATGCTTATGTGAGATCCCTCAGCTCTACACTGCTATTCTGAATGTTAGTGATTGGTCTGGTTGCAGATATTGTATTTCTTATTTTTATTTTATTTTGGTGATCTTAACTTAAAAAGCAAAGATATATCTCTGATCGGATATCCAGGAACAGGCCAGACATGTGTTATCAACGTGAGTGAATTTGCTCTGTTACTCTTTTAGGGTGGTATGTATTTCTTAACTTTTGCACAAGGATTCTGAGACCTCTTGGATGCAATTGAATTCTGTATATTGCTGGACTTCCTATCCCCTCTATGTCTACTACTTGCCTATGGGGCTAGAGGCTTTCAGCCAGGGAACTTCCATGGAGATTCAGGCAATCTCCTGTATCAATTTGCTTCTTGTTTTTATTACTTCAATTCTTTTATGGTCAAAGATTATTTTTATTTTGCTAACTAAAAGAAGTCTCTAATTGTCTGTCCTCTTATTATATGGGTATTTTAATTTGTATTAAAACACAGTCTAAAATAGAAAATGCTTTAAAGAATAGAACCTAAAGCCCAGAATAATAAAATAAGTGATTATAGGCTTTCCTTAGATGCATGACACATCATTCAAGTTAGACAGTATTTGTTCACTTCCCTGTCTAATCACTTATCAACTGAGTACAAGAAAGGATATAAGCATACAAATGAATGGTGAACTAATGCAGGTGAACCAAAGCCATTCTCCCAGTAGTAAGAATCAAACAGCTTTTGGAGACATTTTGTCTTAGGAATGCTGAACACAATAAACCTCTGATAGGGTAGGCTATGCATCATACCCAGGATATGCAAGGCCCAGCACCACAAAACTATGCAACTAGATAATAAATAATTAATAATACATAATAACTAGTTATTGTTGTTACCACTACTACTACATTCAGCCGAGTTATCTCTCTGTTGAATCTTTGTAGTGATCTTGTTTATCTCATGAGACATAATAAAAAGCCTTAACCATTTTTCACCTAGGTTTACTTCATGCATAGCTACTGAGGTAATCAATCATATTTCCTTATATTATTTGGTTCTTCTGTATATAAAGCCTCTCAGGCCCAGTTCTCCAAACGTACACCATGGGCATGACCTCTACACCTTTTTGAAACCTCTGGGTTTCTGGGTTTAAAGATTCACTTATGTACAAATTATTAAGAAAACAAATGGTTCTTAAAGCCAAAAAATATGCACGTGATCATGAAGATGAAAGTTAATTTTGTCTTAGGAACTTTACTTCTGAGAGGCAATGACATGCTTGTTACATATTACATGAAGAAACTGCCTATTTGTATCTCTGTTAGGTTGACACAGGGCAAAGAACATTCTATGGGAAGTTACAGGTGCTATACATGTAAATACCACATTAACTTGATGCTTTTTTTTCTTTTGACCAAATTAGCTTTGAAAACTTAGTTAAGTTTCAGCAAACGTACATTTAAGACCTTTGTCTTTTAGTGTTGAGGATTAGACCCAGGGCTGGTGCATGCAACTCCAAGGCAGTACCACATAGCTATTTAAAATGGAGGACACATCATGAACTTTGTGCCTGTGATTCTCCAAAAGATGAATATAGTTAGGTGTTTCCCACACTTAAAATCCTATTATCCTTGTAAAAATTGTGTATTATGTGGGACATGCTTCAGGTTAGAATATGTAGTAATAGGAAATTGCTGCATAGCTCTGGATAGTCTGAAACTCACAGAGATCCACCTGCCTCTGCCTCCCAAGTTCTTTTTAAAGGAGTATGCCAATGTTCCAGGCCACATAAAAGCACCAGGTGAAATATACAAAGGTGATAAATGTGCTCTCTAATTCTTTATTGTGGGCAATGGCACAATGACAACAAATAAATCAATTCATGAACAGTTTCTTGATGTGATAATAGAAACATTTGCTTACTTCTTAAAGCTATTAACATGTAGCAGGTATTTCTAAATCTAATTCTAACAAAGTTCTCAAAGAGATCTTGACATACATTGTAAAATCTGAAGTCTTTGGTCGTTTGTAGCTGAGTGTTGGGACATAGGTGTGTGGGTAGTGTGTGGGTACACATGGCTCCGTCAAATGAAGACTCAGAGGCACCTTAAGAATGTATTTAGCCTTTGGCGGCTGCAGAGGGTACAGCCTGGAAGGACTGAAACACCTTCCTTCGTCTAGGGCATATTTATTTACTCTCTATTACATTTTAGCTAGCTAATTTCTGTACCTACAAAGAAATCTAAATGGAGCTCCCAGAGGCCAAATGCCAGGTGCAAACTACTTGATTTATCAGGTATCATGATTTTCCTGAACCAAGTTTTGTATAGGCCTTTGATCTTTGGGGGACTCTCTGATCTTTGACTCTCATACAAGAGTCACATAAGAAAAGAAAATTAAAAAAAAAAAAAAGAAAGAAAGGAAAGGAAAGGTAAGAGAAATGAAAGGTGTGGATAAACAACAGAAGGATTAGGGCTAGGTGTTACTCTCTGGAACCAGGCCAGGAGCTCCACAGGAATGCACTACAGTTGTATTTCTTTTTCCTTTGTGTTCATTAAAATCTCTAATGATTTCCATCGGGATCAGTTCTTTGTGCTCACCATCTTCTCACTGTTCTTGTTAGCTGAGACAGAGGAAAGCAGCAAATTCAGGATCATATCAGAATTTACTATTTAGCTGAGTAACATCTCCACCCAATATAAAGAAAATCAAACCTTTGCAGTGTTACTGTTATTTCTTAGTGTGTGATGGCTTTATGATTTGGTTCATAAAAATGATGCCCCATTTAATATTCATAAACATGTCATAAACATGACATCTTCCCAGTCATTCGTTTAAGGAATGTGTCATCTAACCAAGCAGAATTGAATTCAGTGCCATGTAAACAGAGAATACACTGGCTGTGGGACCAGCACAGCCACTGAAGCCACCAGGGCCCATCTGTCCATCTCTAGGGAATGAGGACAATTTCAGTATATGACATACATGACACATGATAGTTTTTCAGCAAAACAGGTTTATTTATTAAGTTATTACATTTATATTGGGATGACAAAAGTATCTTTTTACCTTTAAAGAAAGATCTCCATTTCTGACATTTAAATGCATCAATATAAACTTTAGACATTTTATGAACATAAAGTATAGTGAAATACACATATTTATCAATTAATTCAAATTTTAGCTTTGAAATTTGAATCATGACACAGAGTAACATGCAAACTGAAGTCATGCATAAAAGCCTATTACAAAGTCTTTACCTTGTGTTCTGTCCTCTGTCACATGGTGAATAGCAAAAATAACTGAACTCTGGCTTCCGTTCAAGATAAGGTTCAAAACACAGAGCCTTCTAGAAAGAATATCACAGCTGAGTGAAAAGATCCCACAGAAAACTGTTGGTTGTCTGTGCAGCAGGCTCTTGGCATCTTCAGAAATTGGTTGTGCAGAGAAGTGTGAGAACATTGAATTGGTCTATTAACTGTCCAGTAGAAATCAAAGAAGAGCTGTTTTTCTCTGTTCTACAGGAACTGGGAATCTTAAGTGGAATATTTTTTTCTTAAGGAAAGGCAAATAACTCTAATGTGTATTGAGTATCTGTCTAGAATGTATTCTCAAAATATGAAACTTGTTCTATAATTTTTTTAAAACTTTTTAGCAACACATTGAAACCTTTTATTTAAGTACTGTCCTCTCAAGGAGAAAATGCATGGAAAAACCACTCCAGAGAAGTAACCTTTTGGATTTTAAAACTGTTCATTTGGGAGAAGTCTCTCTCTCTATATATGAATACACACATATACACACACATATATAATATGTAGTATAATATATTATTTTATATTCATATATTATATATATATATTCATATATATATATGTAATTATGGCCTGAGGAGAAATCAGAGTATTGAAACTAGTCATTTTGAACAGCTAAAGAGAAACTAATCAAGAAGAATTTAAATATCTTCATGGTTGATGAAGTAAATCCTAACTAAAGCAACAGAACTCTGAAATTATGGAACAGTGGCAGATGGGAGGATATATGAAGCTTGAGCTAGTCACTAAAAGTCAGTGGTTCAAGCTAATCATCTGTCTCATTTATCCAGAGGGCCTGATTCAGTTGGGGGCTCCTCAGCTATTGGTTCATAGTTCATGTGTTTCCATTCGTTTAGCTATTTGTCCCTGTGCTTTACCAACCTTGGTCTCAACAATTCTCGCTCATACAAACCCTCCTCTTTCTCACCAATTGGACTCCTGGAGCTCCACCTGGGGCCTGGCAGTGGATCTCTGCATCTGCTTCCATCAGTCATTGGATAACAGTTCTACCACAACAGTTAGGGTGTTTGGCCATCCTATCATCAGAGTAGGTCAGTTCGGGCTGTCTCTCGACCATTGCCAGTAGTCTATTGTGGGGGTATCTTTGTGGATTTCTGTGGACCTCTCTAGCACTTTGCTTGTTCCTATTCTCATGTGGTCTTCATTTATCATGGTCTTTTACTCCTTATTCTCCCTCTCTGTTCTTGATCTAGCTGGGATCTCCCGCTCCCCTAAGCTCTCTTTCCCTTGAAACTTGCCCTTCATTACTCCCACTCACGTCCATGTGGTTCATGTAGATCTCATCCATTTCTCTGTCATTGGGCAATCCCTGTGTCTTTCCTGGGGTCCTGTTTTCTAGGTAGCCTCCATGGAGTTGTAAGTAGCAGCCTAGTCATCTTTGTTTTACATCTAGTATCCTCCTATGAGTGAGTACATACCATGTTTGTCTTTCTGAGTCTGAGTTACCTCACTCAGGATGATTTTTTTCTAGATCCATCCATTTGCCTGCAAACCTCATGATGTCATTGTTTTTCTCTGCTGAGTAGTATTCCATTGTGTATATGTACCACATTTTATTTATCCGTTCTTCAGTTGAAGGGCATCTAGGTTGTTTCCAGGTTCTGGCTATTACAAACAATGCTGATATGAACATAGTTGAACAAGTGCCCTTGTGGTATGATTGAGCATTCCTTGGGTATATGCCCAAGAGTGGTATAGCTTGATCTTGGGGGAGATTGATTCCCAATTTTCTAAGAAAGCTCCATATTGATTGGAAAGAGATGATGAATGACATTCAGAGATCTGCTCCCAGCAGTATTTTTGGAAAGGGCATGCGTTCAGCATATTTTATGTCAAAGGTATAAACTATACCCTCATATTCTCTCTCTGAGCTTGAAGGTCAGATAATGCCAATAGACTTTTTTAAAAAGCACCTGTTAACCACACTTCTATTTATGATTCTTCCTTATGAAAACATCACTTGAAATGATTTTTGTACAGAATTTATATAAAAATAAAAGTGATCTGTTAAAAAAAAGTCAGTGGTTCAGTTTGGTTGACACAGTAGCTCCTGCAAGGCCCATAATCACAGGTATAAATAAAATTATAGTTAACATAGTTAATATTCTACATATCGCCATGTGGTTCACAGCATTACCTGCCCTCCAACATGCCTTACTCCCTCTGTGTCTCCTGGTGAACCTGCCTTTCTTCTTCCCAACGTCCTCTGTGTCTGGCTGTCCCACCTATATCTCCTGCCTAGCTAATGGCCATTTAGCTTCTTATTGGTTTTATAAGAAACCATTGACACCTTGTCAAAGACATATCTTCACAGTGTACAAAAAGATTATTCCACAACAATATAGTTAAATACTCAATCATACATATTCAACAGTAATAAATTATTTAATTAAATCTATATTAATTCTTTTAGTTTTTTTCAACTTGCTGTAGTAAAGCTTTATTAATTTTGCTTCTTTTTTTTATAAGAGGTTATACCTACATAACCTCTGTTTTTTACTCATTGAATCTGTTCTTATTAGTGGAATTCATTTAATTAAATGCATAGAAATTTAAGGAGAGTGGTGGAAAATTTCCAGCTGTCCTCTAGTAAGTTGACCCCATTTTGGACTTCCTTTCCTGCTCATGTAGTGTGCTCATTCACTTCACAGATTTCACTTTAGTTTGACTGGTGCTATCTTCGAAAAACAAACTTTCAAACTGATACTGAAATGGAGCTGCAGAGACCTGTAACAATGTAAAACAGTGTTTACAATGCTATTAGTGTCTTAGCAGATTTTTTTCTTAGAACCTTGAGAAAATTCCTCAACAGAAATTATTTTACATACATGGTATGACTTAGTACACCTTCATAAGCCTTCATAAGTACTGGAAACTTCTCATGATTTACTGTGAGTCTGAGTCAGTAAAAGTCACACAGAGAGAAGTGGAGGCGAAAAAACAGACGAGATATCAATGAACATCAACACTCATTAATCAGATGCACTGATCAGATGGTCATAAAAATTAAGGGGTAATTATGTGAACCATAATCATAGTAGTATTATAAAATCCAAATCTGTCTGCTCGCTGCTCAAAGCCAATACTTGGGATATGAGTAGAAACTAAGTATCTACAATGGTCAGCACCATAAGAAAAACAACAACTCTGAAAACCCATTTCAGGAATTTATTTGAAGGGCTTTTAAAGGGGGTGGACACAGGGACAGGAACATTTCAGACCCATGCTGTGGAAGGGAGTCATTGTCATCCGAGACACGCATGTCCTTTTTTGGTTCTTCTTCTTGTCCACTTATGTCCAGAGTGCCTGGAGTCAATATCTGACATTCTTTCTATGCTTGTGTGATGATCCTGTCTCCACCTCACAAGTGATGAGTCCGTGGGTAAATGCCACTACTCTTGCCTTGCATCTGTAACACAAACATTCAACTTCATTGCTATTTATATACTTTGTGCTGGTTGGTTAAAGACACTCTATATGTGGGTATTATCTACAGTTCACCAGAAACTTTGAAATTCTGCATACTTAAAATAAGATTATTTAGGATTTGGCTTTGTAATTGTCTATGCATATTTTTTTCTTTAGAATGGTGCTGGGCACAGATAACTTCAAAGGATGGTTCTCAAAGCAGTAATAATTTTAACATATTTACTCTGATTTATTTTGCTTTTTAAAGACACTTCACAACTCATGGGATATGCAGAAGTTCATGGAGCTAATAAATGTTTCAATTTTTATATCAATTATTTGATTAAAATACATTAGGAAAAGAATACGAGTAGCTTAATTTCAAGAACTATTTACTGATGTCACACAGTACAACTATTCAATGTCTTTAAGTGAATTTATTTTCTGATTTGCTTTTAATCCATTTCATACTGTGACTATCTTTAATAAATTACTCTTTTCAATGTTTATAATTATAATATTTAAACTCCAGAGACTAATAAAGCAAAGCCCTCCTATATTGACACTCAAAATTTATCTGTAAATACTGAAAAGAAAATAATCAAATGTTAGTATCTAGACAACTTCAAGGAAATGCTGATCACCTGCACAATTTAGAGAGTTATAACCAAACTGAAGAAAGTAATGCATTTGACCACAGGACTATGAAGCTATTTATTAACTTCTTTTGTGACTTCTGACTTGTTAGGAACTTTAGCAATTGTTTTCTGTTTGCATGGATTATTTTATTTTTTTATTTTGTTTTGTTTTTCAAACTTGGCTTCACCTTCTAAGCAGAATTAGGGCTTATTTTATTTGTTTCTATTTTGTGTACCAAAGCAAATGCCAAGAAAAACTTCAAATTAGAAGTCATATTAGATTTCTAGCCTGCCCAGGTTGCTTTTGTTTATGTTGTTTGGCTCATATCAAATGAAAAAGGACACCTATCAGATGACTATGTATGAACTAGGATATTAAAGCATGGTTTAAAATTTAATCAAGTTGTAATAGAAAGAGCATTCATCTCATTACACAGAACTTACTGGCAATTACCACATGTCTTTTAGGAGGTTAAGCCATATGAACATATATACACTAAAGTATGTATTTAATTCAACAAAAGCCCAAAGAGTTGTAATTGTTTTTTCTTTAGTTTAAAAATACAGAAAAGTTCAAAAGGCTTAGAGTAATTGTCCCAAGTACATAATTTATGATGGTGAGAATTAAACCCAAGTTTTTCTAACACTAAATCTCACTGTACAGCCTTAAACTGTGGATAGGATTTGCTCAGTGGTGTTTAAGTTACTAGCTGAAATTAGTGTTTATTTCGAATGAGAGACTGAGCAGGAGAGTATGCTTAGAGAGGAGGCTGCTGGGAGCCAAGTGTCGCCCCAGAGTAGTCAGCTCCAGCTATGTTAAACAATAAATGGTTGGAACTCAAGCCAGGTGCATGTGACTAGTATGTTCCGGTGGAATTTCTTACATAGTTTTGACTTTTGAGAACATTAACCACTTGCTAACCTCTGCTTACTTGTGTTGGTCACAGTCCCTTCCTGAGTGCCTGCTTCTCCCTTAATTTTACCTTCAGCAGCAGCATTGTGGGCCCCTCTTTCTGTTACAGAGTGAAGTACCTGAGTCATAGCACTGAAATCCAGCAATACTCAGAGTTCTGGGGTAAACTGGGTTACTTAAAATGTGATTATATTTCAAATAAATCAAATAAATGGAAATTTAAAATTAAGTACATTCTATTTGGCTTCCCAGTTTGGAAAGGCTTTAAAATTATGTTAGTTTAGGTATCAGGAAGCTGTGAGAGTGAGCATCCATGTTCTGGGGGAATGCCAACTGGCCACTATTCTCCTAAACATTTAAAAGTCTGCAGTATGCTGTTTACATTAACATTTTCTCTGGATTAACAAGTTGACTTCCAGTAAGTTATGCTGTGTATGTACATGGGCTCAGGTAGTTATGTGAAATGACATTTACATACAATATTTTTCCATAACACTATATGTAATTTTAAAATTTTGAGAGAAAAAGATCTAAGTAACAGAATTGGGTTAAATACTTAAGACACAACAGAATTCTGTGCTAATAGAAAGTTTGGTTATGTCTTCTAATACTCAACAGAATGAAATACATCTTATATGCTACAATTAATTCTATTAAAAATAGAATTGTTATTTTTATATATTACATGCATTTATGTGTTTTATGCAGGGTTATTACAAGATTTTGGTGTATATTGAATATTAGAATTTCTGTGTGATTTCCTATTTTTTATTCAAAGAACAGGTAGTATTTCCTAGGTCTGGAGATGTAGTTCAGTAGTAGAGTACCTGTCAAGCATAAACAATACCCTGAGCTCCATCCTCAGCACTGCCAAGGGAAACAGAGCATGTACATGCACACACAGGTGCACACACAAATACACACACACACACACACACACACACACACACACACACACGCACAAACACACATTTGTGAAACAAGCAACATTGTGCTTTCAGTTGAATTCAATTGAATCAAGTTGTCACTATGCATTTTTCTCTACTTAAGTGTTCTCTCAGGAGTTATTTTGAATTAGATCAGCATTTGTCAGCCTTATTGATATTTCCCTGAGATAAAAATGGCATTAAATGCAGAGAGGTACGTAAGAGCTTCACTTCAATATCTTGCCAAGAATAAAAATATTTAAAAGGGTGATTTTTCGAAGCCAAGCCTTTTTGTGTCACTGTATTTAAACAGTCGTAGTTACTCTTCTACTTGCTGAAAGGTCCTAAGCCTAACTAAAGAGGAAGAACGCATTGATAACTGTACATAAATAATTATATCATCTTCAACTTTGAGTTCTAGAAGACTTCTGACAAGACCTGTCTTCAACATTCCACATTGAAGAATTAAGCCCCAATGTGAATTTTGACAGGGGCAGACTGTTCAAATCAAAACAATACTGGAAGCTATGGTAATTTGGCCTGTCTTTGAAACCTGAAAGTCATAATTGCACAGCCATGTGTGTGAACTACACTCATGTTTCAAAGTGAACCTTGGCCTTATCTCAGGTTACAAAACTGTTTGGAAGTGAATTATTTCTTAAAAGATTTTTAGATGCTGTCTAAATTCCTCAAAATGACTTTTCTTTTCTTTGTAATTTCTTTCCTCAATCTTCACCCTTATATACTTAACTACACTGAGACTTTCTAGAATGTTTTTATAAGAACATAGTAGGTAGTCAAAACGTTTTATTATAAAGAAAGGTGAAAATGACTCTTCATGATTTTTTTGTCAGAAGCAGTAGAGTAGCCAAATGTGTAGGACACACCAGGTGCTCAGGAAATGTGAGTTTTTACGGTAACTAGTTCCCTGAACAGGACAGTCTTTGAACTCTCAGATTTCCGTTTAACAGCCTCCGAAGATTGTTCCTGAAATTTGAAAATATAATGGATTATCTCCATGAAAAGTGGTAATTTGGCTCAAGGTGCACCATAACAGACCTCAAGTACAACTGTGTCCTCCATTCGCCACTCAAGCAAGACAGATCAGGCACTCCTCAGTAGAGCTTCATGGATTCACAGAAGAGTAATGCACTTACTAACTATATGGCATAAGCAAAAACTTTGACTCATAAAACTTAAGTCAAAATGAACAATTGTTCTTAGGTCTTACTTGTTTTGGGGAGTCCTGAAGTAAACAGCCTATCATATTGGTCCACTTCAAACTCAGTAAACAACAAACTCCCTGTTGTCCTGAATGACTTTGATAAAGGAAGACTTCAGTACTAACATCCAATGCTTTTAGGAAAACCCGATTAAGGGTCTTAATGTTACCTGTACCATTCATATGTTAGGAATCAGTAGCTCAGTTTTCCCTTCTTCCTCTCATGCCCTTTTCTCTCCCTTCCTTGCCTCTTGTTTCTACATTTATTCCTATTCATTATTCTTCCACCCTTCTCTATAAATAGGACCTGTTTGAATCAGTCTGTCATTATCCACCATGGAGTCAATCCATCTAAGATGCAGGTGTCTTTCTCTATAATCAATATACTTAAATCCTTTTCAGTGAATTGAAAAAATACAGAAAGTCTAAATGTTTAAGTTTCAGGAGCATCTCTCTCTCTTTTTTTAAAAAAATTTTGTTTTCTTGTTTATTTGTTTTGGAGACAGAGTCTCATGTAACCAAGACTGTCTTTAAACTATGTATGTAGCAGAGGTCAGTCTTGAACTTGTGAACCACCTGCCTCCACCTCTCAAGTTCTGGGATTACAGCTGTGTGCCACCATGCCCATGTTATAGGGCATGATTTTAATTTTATGTAGTAGGCAACAAAAATGCTACTGACTTTGAGATTAAAATTTTATATCTATAAAGTGGAGTTATATCCTGTTCAAAGAAATTGAAGAGTAGGGAGGTAAAATGCCAGGACAAATGGCAGTATTTGCTTACTTCTTGATACAAACATTATTATGATCATAAGCAGTATTATATATGATCAAATCATTTTTATAGTCTCAGTACTGGAGATAGATTAGAACAATATTTGCATGAGTGAGTGAGTAGCAGTAATCACAGTCAAACTATCACACATTGCATCACTTCTCACCTATGAGGGACTTATGTTCCTGACTGGAAACATAAATGGCTTCCCTCCCTCCATCTGTCCCTCTCTCCCTCCTCTCCCCTCCCTGCTTCCTTCTCTCCCTGTCTTCTTTCCTCTCTTTTCCCTCCCTCTCATCTCCCTCCCTCCTTCTTGCTTCCTGGGACCACTTTGTGGCTTTCTGTGACTATATGACTTAAATAGATGGTGCAGAGTCCTGTGAACCCTTGGCAACACAAATGTTTCACCTCCATTGTATAGAAACAGTTATATGAGAAGTAGGAAGAGATGTATTCATAAACCACCATAAGTAGGAAGCAGATGTATTCATAAATCATCCTGCATGGACACAGGGTGCAATTTTGTTTTTCTGACACACCAGGGATTCTTTAAATATTTATTGTCAACCTGGGGAATTCACGTGTAGACTGCAAGCATATTTAGGCTTCTAATAGGCCTTCTCAGCACGACTGCTTAAGGCAGCCCATCTGGCAGATGAAACTGTAGAGCCAATTTTGAACATTTCCTTTAAGTTAAAACTAGCTGCATTCAAACATGACATATCAAAGTGAACCTGGGGTTTTGCCTTTGGGAGCTTACATTTAACTGAGAATCAATACTTCTTTTCCAGAGTACCTGAAGGAGAAACCTGCACAGTCAAGGATGACTGACATTTAGTTCTATAAACTAGCCTGAGAACAGAGTATGAATCATAGATGGGAGATATGATGCCTTTTATGGTACTGAAAGCAGTAAGAAAGTGTAGTTAGAATGTCACTTCACTCTTCTTTTCATGCTCAGTGGATAGGTGTACTGCATCGAATCTCTGCCATTTGAGTAAAATTCCTCAGAACTTTATCAAGCCAATTACTAAATATAATGAGAAAATTACATTTGTCTTTACAATGTTTTGCCAAAGCTCTGATGATGATGATGATTGTGTGTGTGTGTGTGTGTGTGTGTGTGTGTGTGTGTGTGTGTAAATGAGCCATTTAAATCACCAAAAGGTATTGTTTCACTAGTTTTTTGAGAAAGTTCTTAAGAAGTTAGATTTGTGCTACACAACTTTAGATGCCAGTCACAATTAGTCTTCAGCCTCTGAACAAACCTTTATGATTTGGAAGGATATTCTTCCTTTCTTCCAGCTGTTCCCCCTCTCCTTGTCTCGTCCCTCCCTCCTTGCCTTCCTTCCTCTCCCTTCTTTTCCTCTTGTCTTCTGGTACAAATGGAGGAATTTGGTATATTTAAGTGCTCAGACCCCCTTCCTTGTTTTGGCAATTCAAATTATTTTATTATTTTGGAATGTTTAGTTTTTCTATAAAATAGAATAAACTATATTTTCTGTATATTACCTAATATGAGGTAGAGGAGACATGATATGGGACTCAGTAAAGAGAAGGAGGAGCCACAGAAAGTATAAGGACACTCACAGAGGAGTGTCACAAAGGACACATTTAGGTCAGTGAGAAATTCCTAGCTGCCCTCCAGATCAGGATCATAACATTCACACTGAATTCTTTGCAACCCTCATGATGGTCACAGTGAAAATACAAAGAGTTAAGCTAGCTTCTCTACAAGTTCTTTTATTGGCCAAGTTTTGGAAACTTTTGTCCTGCTCTGGAATTACCTATAGCATTGGTCCTTCACTTTCCTGAAGCTGTGATCCTTCAGTACAATGCTTAATGTTGTGGTGACCCCCAACCATAAGTTATTTTCACTACTGCTTCATTTTACTGTAATTTTACTACTGTTATGAACCATGATATAAATATCTGTTTTCTGATTGTCCTAGGTGACCCCTATGAAAGGGTCATTTAACCCCAAAGGAGTATCAACGCACAGGTTGAGAACCAGTTTGTTAAAACCTCAAGAAGCATGTCCCACAATTCTCGTGTCTCTCCCTCCTTCGAACAACCCTCTTCTTTAAGTTAGTGCGGAAACTGAGTAACCAGCCTAACCAACACACCCAGGACAAAACTGTCCCTCTCAGTGTCCTCTCTTCTCAAATGAGACTGGATGACGCTAAAACAAAGGGCATGGGATGATTTTCTTGCCATATTTGGTTACAGCTGGCTAAATCTCTCCCATTTTCTTCACCCAGGAAAATCACGTCAGCCAGGCCCCATTGACCTCTTACACCAAGTTTTTAGTACTCTGAAAACATTGACCAATATTGCAGAATTCTTCCTATTCCTCTATGCCAAGTAGAACCCAAGCAATTGGGCAATGCTGTCCTTAGCAGAGTGAGATGTTATTTGGAAAGCTCTTTTCAAAGAGTTGGCATGACTGACTGCCTCTTCCACTCCCTTTCTTGTATGCTATTGAAAGAAATATGTGTCCCGTGTGTCTTGGTCCTTCACCTCCATTGCTTTTTTATTGTTTCTTTTTAAAACATAAAATAATGATCATGGTAAACAGAGTGTTATCTAGTGGCTCTTCAATAGATAGTGCAGCAATGTTGTAGAAATGACTGTCTTCTCATCCTATAGGTGCAAGCTGGTAATCAGAAGATTTGTAGATCTCTGCTTGACTCCAGGCTGTAACATGTAGAGGAACATCTTCATTTTCTGCATGACAGTTCCCTAAGGCTTGTGCTTATTCCCAAGCTTATCTAATTCATATAACAAAGGAACAAACTTCTATCAGACTTGAGCCCTCTTTGCTGGGTGTTCTACTTTATTTAAAGGATGTTAATTCCACCAACTCTGCTGGTTGAGGAACAGATACAGTCTAGGTTTCCTGGAGGTGCCACATTCTACTCGTATCTGCAACTAGCCTTTAACCAGATGGAGCTCACAAAAATGAGAAAAATTGTGGAGATCTAGAAAAATGGTGAATTAAAAGCTTTTTCAGTAGAAGAGACTCTATGCTCAAATAAGCAAGCACACACTCAGATAGAAGTTCCTAAGGCTTATGAGGCTTATAAAGAAGCCACTGTAAAACAGATTGTGGTGGTTTGAATGGCCCACATAGACTCATGTTTGAATCCTTGGCCCCCAGTTGATGGAACTGTTTGGGAAGGATTAGAAGTTGTGGTCATGTTGGAGGAGGTGTGTCAAGAGGGCAGACTTGGAGACTTCAAATGCTTCTTTTCATCCGTAGTGCTGTTCAGGCTTTCTGTTTGTGGGTTGAGATGTGACCTCTCAACTGCTGCTTCAGTGCCATACCTGCCTGCCTGCTGTATTGCTCGCCACTGAGATGGTGGTGGACTTCAATCCCTCTGGAAGTGTAAGCCCCAGATAAACCCTTCTTTCTGTAAGTTGCCATGGTCTTTTGTTACATTATGTAATAGCCAAGTAACTAAGACTCAGCCTGTGTGAGGTCCCCACATTTTGGTCTCACACTGGGCCCAAATGTGAACCTGTTGACCTGAATCAACAGACTGCTTTGCTGCTGCCTTCTGATTAGGTTCTGTCAATGGAAAGTACCAGCTCACACCAGAGAATAGGAAGAGAAAAGCAGAGCAATTATTTCCTGGTTTATTTCTCAAAGGGTCATTCAGGGATAGCTACATCTCTCTGCTAATGGGCACAGATCCCTCCAGACTCTAATACTAGGTCCTTTTATGCAGCAAAAAATTAGCATCTTCCTGTGATTTGTTCCTTTAAAAACACCAAACTTCTTTCATCAGTAAAGGCACATAGTGTAGAACACTTCAGCCACTGGATGTCTATGTCTTCTATTCCAAGTATTCTGATTCTGATAACTGTAACCAGCACAGACCCCAAGGATTAAGGATCTCATCCCTCAAAACTGTACATCAATGCACACACTAACTGCAGGTGGTCAACCTTAGGCTCCCACTGTCATTTGATTTGCCTGTAAATCCTGCTATAACTCCCCAAAGCCCAGAAAAATCACCCACTGACTATATTACTAGTTTTTTTTAAATAAAGAACACAAATCAATCTAGTTGAAGAGTTAAATAGATAATAGAGGTGCCCAGATGATGAGTGAATAGGGGGGTGAGCTTTGCTGACATTTGAATGAATCCTTTGTCATTGACTGGGAGATTTTCCAAACCACTCTTTTGAAGTTTATGGAGGCTTCATTACATAGGCAATATTGGTGAGATCATTGCTCATCCATGATCAGTTCCATCTTCTGCCCTTATCCTCACTGGAGGTCAAAGGTATAGCTCAGAGCTCTAGTCCTCTACTCATATGTTCTAGCCACTGGGATCTTCAATGTTCTCAGTAACCTCAAACCATGCATAGTGATGAGGGGCTCATGAGGAAAAAAAGATGCTTCCATCACTTTTATTGCTCATATCATCTATAACTTTATAAGGGATTTAGGAGCTCTGACCAGGAATCTAGCATGAAAACCCAATATAGGTTCTCATTACAGCATACAGTCAAAGTGAATGAGAGGATCTGGTATCTCATTGCCCTTGTCGATAGAGTTTAGATATTCCTTCATTGACTAGGCACTGCCCAAGTGAACCTGATTTAGGTATACTTTTTTTTCTTTTCTTTTTTTTTCCCTGCAGGGAACTGTACACTGTCCTGGTTGCTTTGTTTTGTTAATTTGTTGCACTTATAAGATCAGTAGGAGCAAGTGACCTCTGCACGCTCAAAGTACCAAAAGGGATTGTGTGAACACAGTGAGGATTCTGAAAGAATGTAGACACTGACCTGTGGTCAAGGAATTGTAAGAATCTTTCCCTAGGGTTCAATTTCAACACCCAGAGGTGAACTGATTGTGACCCAGTGTCACTGTATCATGTTTGGAAAATTATTTTATGAGTACCCATGAATGTTCTATTTTTCCCAAGTGCTAAGCATTAGCCAAACAATTTCTGTAAAGATGTTGCCTCAATTCCTCCCCCTCCCCTTACCATCTGCTGTGCAAATTGCTTTCCTTGAACATTTTTCTTGTTAACTCCTCAAACAGATTTTTTTCTTTTTTGTTCAAAATAACAACTGCCTTTCTCTCTGTCTGTCTTGAAAGATGTGCATTCATGATACTTGGGAATAATCACTGCTTATTTGCAATTAGTTGGAAAACTGATTTCTTCACTTTTTAATTAATATACTTTTTTGTGACTAGAGAGCTAGCTCAGTGATTAATTAAGAGTGTTCTTAGAGAAGACTTGGTTTGCTTCCCAGCTACACATGACAGCACACAACTAGATGTAACTCCAGTTCCAGGGATTCTCATGGCCCCTTCTGGCCTTCATGGCCACTGCATGGTACACACAAATCCAAGCAAGCAAACCACTCATACACTTGATAAAATAAAAATTCTTTATTAATTCTTTGAGAATTTCATGTGTTCATACAATGTTTTGATTTTTTTCTTTTTTCTTAGAGCATTTATTTCATAATGTGTGTATGGACTGAGAACAAGGGTAGAATTGAAACAATCCCTGTTTAAAGATGGCACTGCATATTTATCAAATTATACTGTTGAATATTTATTCCTTACTGGGAAGCATTTGCATAAAGTCTTTCATAATTCAGTTTATATAGTTAAGTAATGCTTTTTGTGTATATACATCTTATATAAATACATATTATACACAATATATAATATTTATGCCTATCTCTATCATCTATCTATCTACCTATCTATCTATCTATCTATCTATTATCTATCTAGCTATTCTATGTACTTATAATGAAAGTAATGCACAACATGCGAGATCAGTGTTAAAAAAAATAAAGTGTGTGGTCAGATACTCAAATGGATATGTGGAATCCCATGAAAATGGGAAATATCCAAGGGCCTGTATGTACCTCCCCGACTTGCACACTACTTGTTACTCATTGTCTATACTTAAACATCAGATATCTATGTCAGAAAATGGTCCTCCATGAATAGTACAAGAGAATGACAGGGTACCTACATACAGGAAAATGCCAAGACAAAAATGATAGCCAAGAATGCAAACAATTACTAAGAAACTGAGATGGTACTGAGTACCACAAGTGATGGGGGCCTTCTTAGCTTTCTCTGTCTGACACTGCAGAACTTCTTTGGAAAAGTGGATCCTTTCCTATGTCTATAAATATTGATTTTATTTCTTAACATTTTTATCTCAAATCACATTGAAAAAATAGGATTTTGCAGAAGTTGAACCTAACCTGAGGACTCATTTTCCATTCTTCCCTTCTCATCACATCAGTTGTTTTTTGTTGTTGTGTTTCTTTTTCTTGGTATTAACATAGGCACAGAGGTATCAAGAGCATGAATGAGAACAGAAATGCCCAGAGGTGAAACAAGGGGCAGGGACTGATAGTCCCTGACATCATTTAAGATCTAGAAACTCATTTTAATTGCTCAGCCTTCTGCTTTCCACTGAGCTGAATTAGGTCACATGGTACCCCTTAACTAATCATTTGTCAATAAGTAATGGAATTGCCAGAACTGGCTTACTCACAATTATCCCATACCCATAATTGAGTTAAAAAGATTTCTGCCATGGAAGGGGTCAACCTTCCTGTAGCCTGCTGCCACCCACATAAGTGTTTGATTAGTAAGAGAAGGCAAACAGTTGTAACCAGCACTGTCTGTAGCAGTACCTGAAAATCTAAAAGCACATGCATGTAAGAAGCAGGTTAAGCAAGGAGAGTGAGCAACACATTGGGTTTTACAAGATCACTGAAAAGAGAGGGGGAATATCTTTCTGCAAAGTGCCTTACCTCTTTCCCTGGAGTACTATTTAAGCAGTCTTTCATCATTTTTCTTAGAAAAAGTGAAGGTAATGGCCAGAAAAAAAATTATGTCTTACATCAAGGAAGAATTGAATTTGTTGGATTGATTTTTATTTAACTGCATGTCCTGAAGGATAATCTTGAAGCCATCTGACCCTTGGTCACATTGTAACTCAATTTTCCCATTGAGCTGATTGACGAGGTCTTATCTTAGCAAGATTGGGCCTTTAGAGCAAGAATAGCTCTCAAACTTCAAAAGGCAGTAGCTTCTCCATGAGTTTCTTGTCCATCTTCACTTTCACAGTCATTTCCCTGTTCAGTAGCTACAGTGTGGCTTTAGTCAGGTGAGAGCGTGGGGTGGCTGTCTTCCTTCATTTGTCTTTCAATGAGTGACATATGGGAGGATTGACCCTCTCAGAGACTTTCCCAGAAGCTTTTTGGTGCCTGTGCATCCATCACTTTATAGATCCATCTTCAAGTATGAAAACCTGGCTTCTCTAGAGAGCTGGCCCAGATCTGGAAGGAACACTTGAAGAAGGCTGTTTTCTCAGGAGCACATGTTATCTAATACTCACTTCTGCAGGACGGAAAACAAATAATGATAGCCACTAATCACAGTGACAGGCTAGCCTCAGGATACAGAACAGATTTTGTGTCAGTGATAGCTTTACTTGTACAACAGCAGAAACAAAATTACATTTCATCCATAATTATCAGATTTTTAATTATTTTGATTCAATCATTTCCTTTAATTCTTCTAGAAAATAAGTCAACTTTCAGATCTTCTGATTTAATTATTCTTTCTGATTCTTGCCAAAAAATCTGGTTTGGAAATCTTTTGATTTAATAATGAGTCTCAAAATTGTAGATATTTAGAAATACTATTTTAATGTCAATTTGGTAAATAAGAGCTACACAGACTAAAAGGAAATGTCTGTGGCCAGACAAGAGCAGAGTAAGGACTAGAGTAGACTTGGGGAAGCATCATATATGTAGGCAGTACACTATGAGAATAGAAAGATTTTACATGATTCCATACTCCCACCCAGATGCAGCCTCATACAGCAAAGTAGTAAATTTAGAAACAGTACACGAGTCCTGAATAGATGTGTTTGATCTGTGAGCTGGGACTTGAAGGGGACCACTGGGAAGTCTGTTCCTGAGGTTGAATGTCTACATCTCATTCAGACTGCCTGGGGGAAGATCTCACCTTCAAAATTTCTTTGTCCACATGGTTTCACAAAGTTCTTTGAGGTCTCTGTATTTTGGTATCCTCTTTAGTATAGCAGCAATGGCAATAATGATGGTGACAGAATTGGGTGGGTGGGACCATTAAATTATGTAGCAAAAACCCAAGTATGTGGGGGTAAACAGGACTTAATGTTATTATTATTGCCATGCCATTTTTCAAGTTGAACAACTCTGTAGAAAATGAAAATGAATAGTTTCATTGAGGATAGAGGCAGTCTGTTTCCATTCTTGCTTGATATGCTCATACACACATTCTTTTATAAGAAATAAGTTGATTAGTGCTATTACAATCTGCATGAGGTAGACCCTGCACTAAAAAAGTACTTTTTCTTAAAAAAGTTTATGTTACATTTTTGATAAAAATGCTATCAAGACAGTTAGTTGGCCGGAAATATGTGTGTGTGTGTGTGTGTGTGTGTGTGTGTGTGTGTGTGTGTGTGTGTGTGTATGAGAGAGAGAGAGAGAGAGAGAGAGAGAGAGAGAGAGAGAGAGAGAGAGAGAGAGAGAGGAAGAGAGAGTCTTTCCCAATTCTGACTTTCAGCTTGTATTATTTCTTCTTGCTATAGCAGCAAACTGGAACAATCATCATCTAGGTGCCCTGACCATTTGTAACAATTAGGCTGCAGCATCAGTGTCTGCTCCAGCCCATCACTGCTGTACAAGCCCCCATCTCCTCTGGCCTGCTTCTATTCATCATGTCAGTAGTTCCCTCCTGTCCTTGGTGTAAACGAGTTTTGCTTCTCTTTGGATCATTATCATCAGTGAAATATAGATTTCTAACCTTAGAAAACTTTTCTTTTTTAAAATTTATTTTATATGCCAACCACAGTTTCCCCTTCTGCTTCTCCTCCTTTTCCCTCTCCCACCTCCTTTCTACCCTCACCCCTCCATCCACTCCTCTCATGGGAGTCAACAAAGTATGACACATCAAGTTGAGGCAGGACAAAGCTCCTTCCCCACTGCATCAGGGCTGAGTGAGGCATCCCACCATAAGGAATAGGTTCCAAGAAGCCAGCTCACACTCCAGGGACAGACCCTGGTCCCACTGCTAGGGGCATCACAGACCAAGATCCACAACTGTCCCACACGCATGCAAAAGGCCTAGGTCAGTCCAGTGCAGGCTCTCTTGCTGTTGGTCTAGAGTCCTTGAGTTCCCAGGAGCTCAGGTCATATGTCTCTGTGGGTTTTCCCATCATGATCTTGATCTCCCTTACTTATATAATTCCCCCTCCCTCTCTTCCACTGGACTCTCAGAGATCAGCTCAGTGCTTAGTTGTGGATCTCTGCATCTGCTTCCATCAGTTACTGGGTGAAGTTCTATAATGACAATTAGGGTAGTCACCTTCTGATTACAGGAGATGGTCAGTTCAGGCACCATCTCTACTATTGCTAGGTGTCTTAGCTGAGGCCATCCTTTGGGAATCCTGGGAGTTTCTCTGGCACCAGGTTTCTCCCTAACCCCGTGAAGGCCCCCCTCTATCAAGACATCTTTGATGGGGGATGGGAGCATGAGGAATAGGGTTAGAAAACCTTTCTAATGTTGTTGTTTTAGAGACAGGGTCTCACTATGTTGCCCTGGTCAACATAGAACTCATTGTGTAGACCCAGGGGCCTTGAACCCATTGAGACCTTCCTACCTCTGCTTCCTGAGAGCTAGGATTAAAGCAAGCCCTAGAAAACCATATTTATCACTCAAAGTTTTTGTCCAGCAGTTATCTTCTGATTCGTGTCTTTTCCTCAGTAAATGCTGGAAAGGTCTATTCCCCATTCTGGCTTATGTTTTGTTTGGATAAAAGCAGTCCAGCCCAGCTTCAATTCCCTGCACTTCACCAAGACTGTTGTTATGAAGTCATCAGCATCCTCCTCACTGCCCTTCCACCCACTTTTCATTGACATTTGGTTCAGACCTCCACTTTAGGAAAGAACCTAGCTAGTCTGCTTTCACAGAAGGGCCTTCCATTGACTTGTGTCTTACATTCGTTACTCCTTCTTGGTTGCCTTTCTGGGTCACTGTGGCTCAACCTCTTAACACTAAAGTACTATAGTGCTCTAATTCTAGGCTCTTCACTTCTCAGGCTGTACTCTCTTGGTGAGTATAGCTAGTTCTATGAGTGTAAATACTTTCCATTATGCTTCCAAATGTAATCTTCAGCATAGCATTCTCTTCATAAAAGCTAAAACCAATGCAATATCACACGAACTGCGACTGCAACTGGTTCTGTGATGAACATCTAAAAAGTTTTGGTTAAATAAGAGCTATAAAGTGGACAGGTGATAGACAGGATGGCATTAGAGAAGATAATGGGAGTGAGACAAGATAAGTATGTTATATGGATGTATGGAAGCATCTCAGTGAAACCTGTTACTTAGTACAGTGAATTGCACTGACTTAAAAGTATTACAAAGGGAACCTTAGTATTTGGAACATTGGTGCAAGGCTTTTCACATGGATCCCACTAAATAGGATGATTTGGTATTTAAAACTTCAGAAGTCCAGCTTTGCCAGGGCGCAACATTACACTTGATTTTCGAGCCAAAAGAAAAGGGAATCAGATCTCCAAGCTGAATTTGGATGACTTTTGAGGCCTGAATGAGGCCACTGGAATTCAATCTATGAGGACAAAATTACCTTTTGTAGATAAACATGTTGTTTAAGAACAAATGTGTCCTGTTTGATATAATATACTTTCTGTGAGTTTTCCTAAGAAATTATGAAAGAGCTATTTCTCATTCATTATTCAGCATGATTTCTATTGAAATATCATGAAAACAAAATTGCTTCACACTTAGTCTTGGTCCTCGGCTTTAGTTCTGTTCTGAGAAGACTAGACACACTGCACTTGTCAATAGATTTTATTGATATTTTCATATTTACAAGCATTTACCAATAATTTGATTTTGTAATGTCTAGCTTTCATGGCACAAATTTATTTTCCTCTTTCTGAAATGTTTATATATGTTATAAATATTTATAATGTTAAATAAATGTTAAATATTTATAAATGTTAGATATGTACATACATGTTATTATATATGACATAGACACACTGGAAAGGGTCCCTGAAATAACACTAAACAAGAAATCTGAGGAAGCAAGACTTAAGACTGGATTCTTTCTCATATGTCTCCTGGAATGTTTTTAGTGTGGTGAAGGCCCCGCTCTATGAAGTACATGCATGGGCATCTTCTTTAAAGTCCAGTGGTACTATTTAAATGAAGTAAGAGTTGTTATAAGATGAGCTCTGATTTAGAAAAATTATTAGCATAAAAAAATCTACGTATTAAAAACAAAAAAAATCCTTCCCACACATGATCTCAAAGCACATTTGTTTCTGAAGTTCGAGGGTAACTCCATTTTTTTTCTCTCAGATCTTACTATCTTACTAGACTCCATATCATGTCTGCTGAGGTACCTTTCTATCCTTAACACCCTGAACAATAACATCTGAGTGTGGCAGCACAATTGGGACTTTCCATGACTATGATCATGACATAGATGTATTACCAAATAAATTATCAGCTGAATGTATAGACAAAACAGATGTTACCAGGTTCCCCTGACCTATACCTGACAGTGCTGTATTATGTTTTTTTTTCCTTTATTTATGATGTATCCCTGATCTTCATGCCTAAAGATCTTTGGGGCAAGAGTTTACTTTGGGGTAGCTAATAAAGGATTCTAATTTGGCCTTATATGCAGGGTGGTCTGTAACTGTCTTGCCTGGACTATTACAGTTTCAATAATTTTCATCTTAACATGGCTTATCACAGTATGTGTCATCACAACCATTAATCAGATACTTTAATCCCTGTGGGCAGGAAGCATTGGAATATACCAGTGGCTGGTCACAGAAGCAACTCAGCAATGTGACAGAAGAAGGTATAGCAAAATGCTGCCATTGGCTTCATATGCACAGGTCTGCCCAGTCCATAGGTGAAATAATACACCCCAAACCTTATGCTACATAAAATTCAATTTGACATGTTTAGTGTTCTGTAGAGTGAATGGGGAACCTACTGTTTCTGCTAACTCATTTCAGAAGGGGGAGTGTTTTCCTTTAAGAGTTCTCAGAAGGCAATGATTCTTTGATAATTGATCTCCTGTGGCTTCGGTCAAGTGGAAACTGTGTGCAGGGTTTTAAAGGAGATAAAAAAAGAAGAAGCTGCAAGCAGAGGCAGATGCTTTTATGATAGTTTTGAAATGTGGTGTTGCTTTAACCCTTTAAAGAATGAGAGTCAATCATATAGAGAAAGCCTAGAAGATGCCTGTGAGAGAGTGAGCCAAGCCTGGTGAAGGGAGAGCTTCAACTACAGCTCAAGGAGCCTCTTAAACTGTTTCTACCTCCTCAGGTATGGATATTAAACATGCAAATACAGAGGTCCAAAGCTAGAAGTCAATGAGTTATCAAAAAACAACAGTAACAACAACACAAACAAACAACAAAACCCAGAAAAGCTTGTTCGACTATACAAGAGTACAAAAAAAAATATTAGAAGCATAAGTAGTTAGACAAACAAAATAAGTGCCTACAGGAAAACAGACCTTTAATTAAGATAAAATAGAGTTTGAATAAATAAATTCCAATGAAATTAGAACATAAGCAACTGAGTGCATAAAGACAGTTTTGCTGTGTGTGTGTCCATTTCTTCCAAAAACCAAACTAATCCACAGCCCTTGCACTGAAAACCAAGAGCATCCATGGTGCTAGATGATGCTGTAGTTACAAGAGTTGCTTCTACTGTGGATTAAATGTGTGAAAGTCTGAACTAACTCTTAACAGGTGTGTCTGCCTGATGTGCTGAGTAGATCCCACTGGCTTTTATCAATTAGTATATTTTCATGCAAGCTTGTCCCAATCATCTCAAACATCAGTCTTGCATTTTTCATCCAATCATGCTGCATTATGAACATTAATAAGAATGCTTTATGAAAGACACACACCTATGACCCCAGCCTCAGGAGGCTGAGGAAGACGGATCATGGGTTTCAAGGTCAGCCATAGCTATGTAGGAAGGACATACATCCTGTTGACAGAGGGGATGAGTGGTGGAGAAGAGAAGAAGAGGCAGGAGAAGAAGGAAGGAGAGAGATGAAGAGAGACAGGAAGGGGAATATTTCATCAGAAACTTCTTTTAAATGGTATACTTACAATTTGTTTTCTTTCTATTTTCTTATGTAACAGAGAAACGAGAGAAGTGACTATTTCAGTCACATAGCACCTCATTCTCTTTCTCAGAGATCCTATGCAATGTCATTGTACCAACAACAGTGGTTGTTTTCATGCTTGAAGACCCAATGGGAGTCTACACTACTTAAGGAGCAGTGAACTGTATTTCAGTCCAATTTCTGGAAGTAAATGATACATGTTAGCTCTGCAAAGAGCTTCCATTTTGATTCACCCCAGAAGGGTGAAATTTTATTGCCTAATCACAGGTACATCAGACTGCCTGGAGAGTCACCCAAAGTTCCTCTGTAATGTTGAGGCATCCAATTTTGGCCTACAGGCCCAGCATATCTGAAATGCTTCCTTGTGAAGCAGGAAATTTTGAAGGACTGTCCTACCTTGTCTTGGCAAAGTTCAGCAGTCACTGTTCCTGCACCTTGCTTGTTAAGTTTGGACAGCAACTCTCAGCAATTGAGGCAAGAGCAATGTCTTTGCCCATGTGGTTAGCTGTTGCCACAAAGAAAACAAACTCCATATTCAATTTCATAGATTCCTATAATCCTCTTTGAAGTAATTGGTGTTGCGAAGGAGCAGATGTATCTCACTGGTAAGAAAATTCTAAGTTCTTAAAACATTTTAAATGCCATGTTTTGTAGGTCTTTGAAGTGTTTGAAGATTATTACCTATCTATCTAAAATATATCCCTGTATGACCTTGAAATCCTAACTAACATGATTCTGTTTGCTATTATAGATGAGCAATAATCTGTAGTTATTAATTATATACTACATTTTTAAAAGAACTGCATAAACATAATACCCTAAACAAGAGTAGAAATATATATGCAGTATAAAAAAATTAACTTAAAATTTGTATCAATAAACCAAAATCCATACTAATGTAAAATAAGTAAGATTAATAGTGTTTTTTTGGATAAAAGTAGATTCAATATCTACCCTTTCCCCATAGTTTCTCTATAACCCCCCCTTTTTTTTGTATAGAGATCTATGAATTTAACTCTTAAGTTAAACCTTTTCTTTTTTTGTCTATGACCGATATCAATGTATAGCCAACCCTTTTAAATGAAAACAAACATTTATAACCAATATTTTGGGAATGTGGGCATAGTTTTCTAGACTATTTGCTGTTGACTGGGGGCCCTGGTAATCTTTGGGAGACCCTGAGAAAATTCAAGATTATGGTCAAGTTCTGCTGGAGTATTTTGTGAGGCTAGATCATCTCAGCCAGTAGCCTTCAAGCTGTTCTGGATGCAGAATTCTGAGGAGACTCTAACAGAAGCATTTTGAGATGTTGGATTACCTGGGTCATCTATTTTCATTGTTGTCTGGTCTTTTTGCTCTGAAAATACATACATTTTAAAGGTAATATATATAACTGCATTAACACAAGTATAGACTGTGTATTGTACATAAGTCAGCCAAAGATGATTTTGTTTGTTTGTTTGTTTGTTTTATGTTTGGGTACATAAAATATACCACATATGTCTTGGAGTTCTTTTAGGTTTATTTCTTTATGTTTGTAGCCAGGATTTTTCAGGGGTTCTTCCTTGATCAAACCTGATTTTCTCTAACCCATAATGAATCTACTGCTTCTAATTTTCTGTGGAAATAAAAGCATAAACTCTCTCCCAAAGTGACAAAACTTTGATTTAAATTTTGAAATCAAGATATTAAAATATATAGATTGATAGCAGTTTCCATGATCCAAGGTCTCTTAGCAGTCAAAAAATTTAAAGACAGTACAATAATATCCATAATCCAGACTCTCTGTGTATTTCCCATCTTTATGTGGCTTATTTCCTTTATATTACTTTACTCCACCTTTAAGGACTTTATTTCACTATTTTAAAACTATATTTTTAATCTAAGACTGTATACATTCTTTCTCTTCTCTCTCCTGAGCTTATGTATATTTTTTAAACACACTGCAACCTGTTTAGAGAATTTTTTTTCCATCTGAGTCTTTTCTTACTGTGTATCTGTAACCTTTTCTGTCTGCATGAGCAAAAATATCATGCTGTGTAACTTCAATCATGGTGTGTTAGTGCTGGCTCCTCTGAGATTCTAGTCTCATGGTGGAGGTATATTTAACCACCAGTTCTGGGAGCCATGTTTACTGTCCCAACTCTGGGAAATTTCTGAGTCCATGCCCCCACCAACTAGCATGCCACCTGGTGCTCATAGACCTTATTTAAGTTTTTGGTAGCAGGACCTCTCAAAAGAGCCATGCCTGTGCCTCTAGCATGAACCAGGAAGCTGCATTTTAAAGGAACCACGACTGTTGGCCACTAGAAAACAGAGCCTACCTGAGAAAAAGTAGTTACCAAGAAGCTGCATTTAATTCTGGTTTTGATTCTGGTCTTTGTGTGTGTGTGTGTGTGTGTGTGTGTGTGTGTGTGTGTGTGTGTGTGTGTGTGCTTTCAGGACCGCTTTTTAAAGCTTTCTTAAGTTTTATGTAGAAACTCTGGCCACACTTTGGAATGGCATATTTAAATGGACATTTCTCTCCCACCTGCCAATTCCCAAATAACCACTCAGAGGCTTAGATGAATTAGAAATATTCAGCCAATAGCTCAAGTTTGTTACTAGCTAACACTTACTCTTAAAGTAGCCCATATTTCTATTTATGACTTGCCATATGGCTCATGGCTTGTCACCTCATTTTTACATGTCCCAATTGCTCAGCAGCTGGCTGGCACCTCTCTGGATTCCCTTGACTCTGTCCTTCTTACCATCCTTCTCAGTTTGGCTTTTCCATCTAACTTGCTGTGCAGATACAGGCCTGTCAGCTTTTTATTAACCAATAAGAATAATACATATTCATAGTATAGAAAAGGATTGTTCCAAGCATTTGTCAATTTTTGATATTGCTTTTGAAATTATACATGAACATGTGGACTTCTTTTATTAGTTGTATGTCTGATGTAGATAGAGCAGGTTATATTGCCACACAAGAAGAGATACCCAGCCAAACCTGTAGATTAGGAAGGGCAAGGTGTGGCTTGCCAGTTTGGGATGGTGTTCTGGTTGTTATTCCCAGCATAGATCTGAGGATTAGAAAATGTACAGGTAGGGTAGGGTGAGCAGGAAACAACATGCTAGTATAGAGCATGGGATGTGTGGGAGAGCTGAACCTAGAGGATGGATCTACTGCAAGCCTATGTGTGGCCACCAGGTTAGTAGAGTTTATTAAGAAGAATATAGGTTACCTCTGCCTCTGTGCCATGTAGTAAAATAAGACCATCACTTGTGAGGTGGAGTCTTCTACATCCCAAAATTAGAAAGAGGCACCTTAAGGATTTCATGATCCCTGGCAAACAGATTCAGGGTGATGAGAATTTATGTGTGTATATGTGCTGTGCTGTGGTATTCAGGTAGGCTACTTTTGTACCCATGCCAGATTGACAGGTGAGGGGATCCCTGGTTGGGAGAAGTCTAGGATCTAGCCAGTCCCATTGAGAAAGATGTCAGGATGAGGTTATGATTCCTGAAAAACAGACATAGGATGACCAACAGGCAGGATTATATGAGGGAAGATAGATTCCCTTGGAATATAGTTTTTTTTTTAAGATAGGCACTTGTTATAATTTAAGAATTTCATTTATGTCTATTGTTATGTCCTCTTTTTCATATCTAATTTTATTAATTTAGTTCTTTCCTCTCTGATTTATGGTCAATGTGTCTAAGAATTAGTTAATATTGTTTATTTTTTCAAAGACTCAATTCTTCATTTTATTGATTCTTTGTATTGATTTTTTTTAGGGCTATCTCATTAATTTCTTCTGTGATTGATGGTTTTCTGTAGATAATGTTATAGGATTTGGTCTTTGTTTCTCTTTTTCTGTCTTTCTTCTTCTTTCTTTCCTTCCTTCTTTCCTTCTTTCCTTCCTTCCTTTCTTTTTTTTTTCTTTTCAAGGCCTGAATATGAACCATTATGTTACTTATTTACATTCACTCTGCTATTTATGTAGGTATTTAAAACCCTAAACTTTCCTCATAAAAGTGTCTTCATCCATAGATTTTTTTTTGTATAGCATATTTTCCATTTCATTAAGTTCTAAGAATGTTTTTAGCTTCTTTTTTGATTTATTCAGTAGTATGTTTTTCTTTTTTTATTAATACATTTTTAGTAAGAGATTTTCTATTCCTTTTACATACCAACCACAGATTCTCCAGTCCTGCCTCCTTCTGCCCCCCAGCCTTCTCCCCAAACCTATCACCATTCCCACCTCCTCCAAGACAAGGGGAGTCAGTAGAGCCTGGTACATTCAGTTGAGCCAGGTCCAAGCTCCTTCTTCCTGCACCAAGGCTGCGCAAAGTGTCTCACCATAGGCACTAGGTTCCAAAAACCTGGCTCATGCACTAGGGACAGGTTCTGATCCCACTGCCTGGGGGCTCCTTATATAGTTCAAGTTAAACAACTGTCTAGCTTATCCAGAGGGCCTAGTCCAGTACCATGGGGCTCCCCAGCTATGGGTCCACAGTTCATGTGTTTCCACTAGTTTGGCTAATGGTCTCTGTATTTTTTCCAGTCATGGTCTTGATATCCCTTGCTCATAGAATCCCTCCTCTTTCTCATCGACTGGACTCCTGGAGCTCCTCCTGGAACCTGGCCATAAATCTCTCCATCTGCTTGCATCAGTCACTGGAAGAGGGTTCTATGATGAGAGTTAGGATCACCAGAATATGCCAGCTCAAGCACCATCTTGACTCTTGTCAGTAGTCTATGGTGGAGTCATCCTTGTGGATTCCTGGGAACCTCCCTAGCACTGTGTTTCTCCCTATTCCCATGGTGTCTTCATTTATCATGATATCTCTTTCCTTGCTCTCCCACTGTGTTCCCATTCCAGCTCAAAGTCCCACTCCCCTAAGCCCTCATCCCTTGCCCTCCATTATCCCCCCCTCTTACTCCCAGTTTGTTCGTGGAGATCTCATCCATTTCTCCATTACCGGGCAATCCATGTGTTCTACCTCGGGTCCTCCTTACTAGATAGCCTCTCCGGAGCTATGGGTTGAAGTCTTTTTATTCTTTGCTTTACATCTAGTATCCACTTATGAGTGAGAACATACCATGTTTGTCCTTCTGAGTCTGGGTTACCTCACTCAAGATGATATTTTCTAGTTCCATACATTTGCCTGCAAACCTCATGATGTCATTGTTTTTCTCTGCTGAGTAGTACTCAATTGTGTATATGTACCACATTTTATTTATCCATTCTTCAGTTGAGGGGCATCTAGGTTGTTTTCAGGTTCTGGCTATTACAAATAATGCTGCTATGAACATAGCTGAGCATGTATCCCTATGGTATAATTGAGCATTTCCTGGGTATATGCCCAAGAGTGGTATAGCTGGGTCTTGAGAAAGCTTGATTCCCAGTTTTCTGAGAAACCTCCATACTGATTTCCAAAGTGGCTGTACAAGTTTGCATTCCCACCAACAGTGGAGGAGTGTTCCTCATGCTCCACATCCTCTCCAACATAAGAGGTCTTCGGTGTTTTTGATCTTAGCCATTCTGACCAGTGTAAGATGGTATCTCAGAGTCATTTTGATTTGCATTTCCTTGATGACTAAGGATATTGAGCAATTGCTTAAATGTCTTTCAGCCATTTGAGATTCTTCTGTTGAGAATTCTTTGTTTAGTTCTGTAGCCTATTTTTTGATTAGACTGTTAGGTATTTTGATGTTTAATTTCTTGAGTTCTTTATATATTCTGGATATCAGCCCTCTACCAGGTGTAGGGTCGGTGAAGATCTTTTCCCATTTTGTAGGCTGTCTTTTTTTTTATTGACCATGTCTTTTACCCTACAAAAGCTTCTCAGTTTAAAGAGGTCTCATTTATTAATTGTTGCTCTCAGTGTCTATGCTACTGGTGTTATATTTAGGAAGTGATCTCGGGTGCCAATGCATTCAAGACACTTCCTACTTTCTCTTCTATCAGGTTCAGAGTAACTGCATTTATGTTGATGTCTTTGATCCACTTGGACTTAAGTTTTGTGCATGGGGACAGATATGGATCTATTTGCAATCTTCTACATGTTGACATCCAGTTATTCCAGCACCATTTGTTGAAGATGCTTTCTTTTTTCCATTGTACAGTTTTGGCTTGTCAAAAAGTATATGTTCATAGGTGTGTGGATTAATGTCAGGGTCTTCAATTCAGTTCCCTTGGTCCACATGTCAGTTTTTATCCCAGGACCAAGCTGTTTTTATTACTGTAGCTCTATAGTAGAACTTTGAAGTCAGGGATCTTGATGCCTCCAGAGGTTCCTTTATTGTACAAGATTCTTTTAGTTATCCTGGGTTTTTTGTTTTTCCATATGAAGTTGAGTATTGTTCTTTCCAGATCTGTGAAGAATTGTGTTGGGATTTTGATGGGGATTGCATTGAATCTGTAGATTGCTTTGGGTAAGATTGTCACTTTTACTATGTTAATCCTACCTATCCATGAGCATGGGAGATCTTTCCATTTTCTGATATCTTCTTCAATTTTTTTCTTCAGAGATTGAAGTTCTTGTCATACAGGTCCTTTACTTGCTTAGTTAGAGTTACTCCAAGGTATTTTATATTATTTCTGGCTATTGTAAAGGGTGTTGTATCTTTGATTTCTTTCTCAGCCATTTTATCATTTGTGTATAGGAGGGCTACTAATTTTCTTGAGTTAATCTTGTATCCTGCCATGTTCCTGATGGAGTTTATCAGCTGTAGGAGTTCCCTGGTAGAATTTTTGGGGCCACTTATGTATACTATCATATCGCCTGCAAATAGTGAAAGTTTGACTTCTTCCTTTCCCATTTATATCCCTTTGGTCTCCTTTTGTTGTCTTATTGCTCCAGCTAGGACTTTGAGTACTATATTGATTAGATATGGGGAGAGTGGGCAGCCTTGTCTTGTTCCTGATTTTAGTGGAATCATTTTCAGTTTCTCTCTATTTAATTTGATGTTGGCTGTTGGCTTGCTCTAAAATGCCTTTATTATATTTAAGTATGTTCTTTGTATTCCTGATCTCTCCAGGACCTTTATCATGCAGGAGTGTTGGATTTTGACAAAGGCTTTTGCAGCATCTAATGAGATGATCATGTCTTTTTTCTTTCGTTTACACTTGCCTTTGTAGCTCCTGTTAACGTATTCAAATTTTCTCTTTCCTGCATTCCCTCGGTTTGTGTCTTCTTCATTGCTTCTATTTCAATTTTCAAGTCTTTACCTATTTTCTTCATCTATTTAATTGCTCTTTCTTGGTTTTCTTGGTTTCTTTTAAGGGATTTATTCATTTCTTGTAATTATGTTGTCGGTTCCTTACTCATATTTTTAAGGGAATTTTCATTTCCTCCTTAGAGACCTCTCTCATCTTCATGAAGTTACTTTTATGGACACTTTCTTCTGCTTCTTCTAAGTTGTGATGTTCATGTCTTGATGTTGTAGCACTGCTATGTTCTGGTGGTGCTATATGACTCTTTATGTTGTTGTATGTATTTTTACACCGCTGTCTACCCATCTCTTCCTCCAATAGGTAGGTGCAAGAGGTGCCTGTGTCTGAATGAGTTGCTGTTGGTCCAACCTCTACTTGTTATGACTGTGTCTCAGGCAGATCCTCTCAGTCCAATAGTAGCTCAAAAGTAGTCTAATTGGAGCTGGAGGATTCTGTGTCCCAGGGAGCCACTCTTGGTCCAATCAGAGCTGGAGGATTCTGTGTCTCAGGAAGCTCCTAAGGTTGCAGGGGAATGGGTGGTTTTGGGGTAGGTTTTATGATTTATTATGTGGGGATTCTGAGGAAGTAGTAATATGAATCTTAAAAGGTCTTATTAATAAAAAACCTGAGCCAGATATTTGGGTGGAAACTGAGAGATCAGAGGAATAGAACAAGCCAGCCACAAGTTCTTACCACTAGGAAATCCTCAGCTCAAGAGTGCTACTCTCTGTGTATTCATGCCTTATACACTTTTCTGTGCCCTGCTACCTTACTTCCTCTCTCCACCCAGCTCTATCTCTTCCTGTCTGTCTGTACAGAAATACAGACCTCTATGGTTAAACTAGTGCTGGGATTAAAGGCATGGGCCACCATGCCTGGTTGTGTTCCCAGTGGGACCTTGAACTCCCAGAGATCTGGATGAATCTCTGTTTCTGGAATGCTAAGATTAAAGGCATGTGCTACCACTGCCTGACCTCTAAGTTTAATATAGTGGCTGGCTTTTTCCTTTGATCCCCAGGCAGGCTTTATTTATTAGAGCATAAATAAAATATCACCACAAGGGAAAGAAAATAGGAAAGAAGAGATAAAGGGGGTGGGGGTTTCCAGTGTGTGCACTTCATGGGAAGAAAGTGGAAAGAGAAAAAGGGTGGAATTTTTTCCTTAAGAAGTGGCTTCTATGTCATTATGTAGGGTGGCCCCAAGGGGCAGGTCAGAATATTAACAGTAGGGAGTGGGTCTTATAGATTGCAGGGTCTGACGGAGGATTTTGGTGGGGAAGGCTGCCCACAGGAGTCTTTCCTGCTTGCCAGCAATGGGTGTGGGTTTTCGTCTAACATCTAATTGTGGATTTTCCTGTCAATTATATCTCTGGAATGTTCTATAGGTCCCTTTTTCTTTTACTTTGTCAGTATTTGGGTATTTTATGGTGGTATACTGGAGCCAATGACATTCATCTACCATATCTGAAATTATTACCTTCCGTCTTTAAATTCTCTGATCTAACCACTTACTTAAAATAGATCTATCCCATAGAACAGATATTATTTGAGCTTTGCTTTTGTGCCAGTGAATGAATTCCCTGGGAGCTGTCCAGCGGTGCTTCTGATATCTTGATAGACTAGCTTTGGAATTGGCTCCCTAATTGACCCAAGACTGAATATCACAGAGGCTATGGAATGCCAGTTGTTACATAGAGCATATGTAACAGTTGTACCATCATTCTCATATGTATTAACTCCTGGTGAAACAAAAATACAGTAAATTATTTTTTTTAGATTCCTAATATTCAAGTATATGATACAAAGACAAAAATATTAATTGACATTAGCAACTATGAAAATGCACATTAAAATAATGATAGCTTTTCCACTGGACTGTTAGAAGTGTAACAAAAACACTCACCACTGGCAGAAAGGGTGAAAATGAGAATTGTAGGTTATTTGGAAAGCCATCTGGACACATCTATTAAAAACTGAAAAGGCCCATATCTTTAAGCCCAGCATTCCCAATCCTAGGCAATTACCCCATGAAAAATAAAAGCATCAGCAGGCAAGGTATTATGTTCAAGGGTGATTATTAGAGATTTTATTATGGCAAAAGACTGAAACAAAGAGAAAAGCAATCAGTCAAAAGTTAAATGGATTGTAACACTTTCCAGTCAGGGGCATTGTGCATCCATTAAAAAGAATTTGCTGGATTTTTGCCAGATGAATATGAGTAATTGCAACAATGCATGGAATTTGATGGTGTTCAAAATATGTGATACTACTAAGCATGCAAATACACAGACATACTAAAAGAACATCAGAAAATACTAAATACACAAATAATCAATACAAAAAGGGATAATCATGTATGAAAATAAACAGATGCAATGAAGAAGATGGGGAATAAATGGTAAGTATGGCTTTGGTTTGATTTTGTGTTTGTTTTGTTTTAACTAGACCAGGTCTCATTATATACCACAGTCTAGCCTGGAGCTCATTTCACAGCCCAGGACATTCTCAAATCTGTGATTCTTTTATCTTTGTCTCTTAAAGGATATAATTATATGTTTGTGCTTCATGCACATCATAAATACATGTTTTTCAAGGTAAATGATTTCAGGTAATTTTCCACATAGGTTTTTTTTTTTTTGCACTGAGTTATTTTTATTCACTATGTATGACTTCTATCAGATACAAAAATAACATAAAACACTATTCTTGTGATAAGTGTCAGCAAACCTGAGAATGACTGGACCTAGGTGTCTATTACACAGTTAATATTCCACTTTATAATTGATGCATATAAGCCCATTACCCCATTTTCTGTATGATGGCCTGGCTTGTTGCTAGCTGAATGCCCAAATAATCTGTGATGAAAGGGAAACTGTGATGGGAATATGTTGTATGAGAAAAAATGTTTTCAATAAAAAATTACTTTGATATTTTATCTTACATGAGTCAAAATGGCCAAGATCAATGAAACAAATGACAGCTCATGTTGTTGAGGATGTGGCATAAAGTGGACTCTAATTCCTTGGCTGGTTGGAATGCAAACTTTTACAGCCATGATAGAAATCAATTTAGTGGTTCCTCATGAAGCTGGGAATCAGTCTCCTTCAAGATCCAACTAAACCACTCTTGGGCATATACCCAAATGATGCTTCACCCTATTGTAGAGATACTTGCTCAATCATGATCATTGCTATTCTATTTGTATTCTGTGAAGTTTCATTTATTAATTGTCAGTCTTAGTGCCTGTGCTAACAGTGCTTTGTTCAAAAGACCTTTTCTGTGCCAGTCAGTTCAAGACTATTACCCACTTCTATCAGATTCTATGTATTTGGCTGTATTTTGAGGTCGTTGATCCATTTGCAATTCAGTTTTGTGAAGGGTGATAAGTATTAATCTATTTGCGGTCTTCTCCATGCAGCCATCCAGTTTGACCAGCACCAATTGTTGAAGATGCTTTTTTTTTTTTTTTGTTTCAGTGTGCATTTTTTGTCTCCTTTATCAAAAACCAGGTGACTATAGGTGTGTGGATTTATTCCTGATCAAGTCAAGGTCATTGATCAATGTGTCTTTTTTTGTGCCCAATGCCATGCTAGTTTTATTACTATTGCTCTGTAGTACTAACCTGAGATCACGAATTGTGAAACCTCCAGGAGTTCTTATACTACTTAGGATTGTTTCACCTTTCCTGCTGTGCGTGTGCGTGTGCGTGTGCGTGTGCGTGTGTGTGTGTGTGTGTGTGTTTCATATGAAGCTGAAAATTGTCCTTTAAGTTTCTTTGAAGAATTGTGGTGGAATTTTATTGGGAAGTGAATTAAATCAGTAGATTGCCTTTGGTAAAATGGACATGCCTGCTATATTAATCCTACTGATCCATGAGCATTGGAGATCTTTCCATCCCTCAGTTTTATTCTTCAGTGTTTCAATGTTTTTATCACACAACTCTTTTACTTGCTTAGCTAGAATCCCTCCAAGGTATTTTGTATTATCGAGTCTCTTGTAAAAGGAGATGATTTCCTATTGTTTTCTCCCGGTCTATTTTTCCATTTGCAGGAAGATTACTGATTTTTCTATGCTAATTTTGTGTCCAGCTGTACTAGGTAATCTGGCTCTACTTTTCTGAAAGTGTTTATCAGTTGTAGGAGTTTCCTGTCGTGATTCTCAGGTCCCTTATATATTCTATCATATAGTCTGGAAATCAAGATACTTTGATTTCTTCCTTTACTATATAATATATGTATATATAAAATGTGTGTGTACTATGCATAACATACAATTTAAATTTAAATGTGGAGAGCGTATGGGATTAGGTGGAGTGCTGGAATGCTGTTTCCTGTTAGTCACTGCCTTCAGTCATACTGTGATAGCCATGAGTACAAAAGACAAGGTTGTTGCCGTGAAGAAGCAAAGTCCACTCAGAACTCCAGACAAATGGGACTCTGTGAAACATCTCCTACCTGCCCTGGACACTTATAGGATGCCATAGTTGACAGTTGTCCCTGGCTTGGGGCCCCCATCTCTGTGGTGCCTGGTGTCTTCTCATGTATAAAGGCTTGGTGTGGTCATCCCATGGCCTCCTCTGCTGAGTTGTAGCTGTCCTCTCCCCAGGTCCTTGTTTAGGTAGGTCCTTGGCATAGATCCCAGTATGTAAGCTTTCTACTGCTATAGCACAGGCCCTGTTAAAGGTCTCTTCAAAAACCACACTGTGACTCAAACCCTTTATCAACCCCACCTCCCACTATAACACACTGAAGTTAAATTAAACCTTCATCCCCAGAATCCTGTATATATTTCCCCCACCACATAGCCCAAACTTTCCTGCATACTTTCAATTCCTTCCTAATCCCAGCCCACCCCAGTAGACACGGTGCTTCTTACCATCAACACTACAGCATATACCATGGCAATGAACTATTATATGAGGTAACAGAGGCCTGAGCACACTTCCATCCACCTTCTTCCTATATGCCTGCATGTAGCATTAGGAATGGCCACACTTTCCCACACTGTGCCAAGAACACTGTCCCAACAATTGGGAGGTTGTACATGTGATGAGGTTGTCATCTTATTAAGAAAGCCTGAACACATAATTACCCTTCCCATGTAATAATGTGTATGTTGGTAGAGGAAAACATGTGACATCAATGTCATCTAACTGCACTTTGACATACATGGATGTGGACCTGAAGACAGTACAACACATAGAAGCACATATACAAAGTAAAAACATGTATATAAGTGTATAATTAAAGGCTAGAGTTTCGCCATGGTGTTTCTTGTGATAGTAACATTCATGTTTATTCCCATATTGGCAGCTGAGCACAAATGAAAAGACTGCTTCTGCCAAAGACTGAAATCCTCAGGCAGGAACATACATCTGTACCCTAAATAATTTGCCTACCTTCCCTGGACAGGCAACGAGTGACAGCTATCTGTGGGCTTGCAGACAACAACGTTTCATCCTTCTTTACCTAGGCTGGAGGATGGAGTCCTGGTCCAGTTACATCAGTGTGGCTTCATTCCAAGGCCTCTCTCCCTGGTGAGTGGAGGCGTTTATCTCCCTGTGTTCTTGAGTGGCCAGTCCCACTGCTATGAGTTTTCTGATCCTTGCTGTTTCTAATTCTTCTTTGCATGAGCTGTCCTCAGTCAGGTACACTTCAAGTACCTCATTATGTTTCAGTCTCCCCATTTAAGGTCCCAGTAAAGAAGAGCCTCACACTAAGTGAGTTATTCACATGATGAATTTTGGGTAATGTCAATCCCAGAAAACAGCATAAACCTATGCAGACATGTGGACTTGCTTTGAATACTAGCCCTCCTTGGTAGACCCAGAGTCACCCTCAGTCAAAGACTACAACTATTACTGGGGCATAGATTTATCCTGTGAGATCACAGAGGCCTTACCTCACTTCATTCTGAGAATCACAAAGGGCATTCAGGCCTCAGTTATCTCCCAGTTTGGCCCATCCTTTTTCTCTGCCAACCTACGTATAAGCATCCTCAGAAGCAGTTAGCTTTGGGAGGTATTTCTCATAGACCCTTCCCTGGGAATCATCTACATTCATTTCCTGTCAGCCATCCATCTTCCCACAGGTACTTTAAGCCTTGAGAGAAGGAACACAGTTGAGAATGCTGCTTCCTCAGCTCAAATGTCTGAACCTCATACTCTGCCTCATCATCTCAGATTTTCTATATCCATCATGGTTTATTGTTGTCACTTGGGCTTCACAGTGCCATCTGCTGCCCCTTGTATCTGGTCCCAAAAGGAACCATACCTTGTTTCCTACCTCACATCTATGTACCATTAAGCTATTAGCTTGACTTGGGTTGTGGATTATTAGCTGAGTGTTTGCCTTCAACGCTTACGATCCTGGATTTTAGGGGGAATGAAACAAAAATACATAGATGAATAGTGAATAAATATATACAGTGTGTATGAATCACAAAAGATGTTGTTGCTGGCAGAGCCCAGTTTGTGAGGTGCAAATACTCCTGAGAGCACCTGTTTTTACTTGTCTCATCCTCAGCCAAACTTCTGCTTGAATAAGTGTGTAAAGGGTTGATTCTGCTGTCCAGATACTTGCCAGGTCCTCTGTACCCATGAGCTGGAAGGTTATGCAGTGATGGGCTGGATTTGCTAGCCCTACTCTGACCTTGGACTCTTTGTCAAGCCCATGGCTGGAGCTGCAAACTCTCACCGACCATGTTTCCATTGTGTTTCTTGTGAAGGGATGGTGGGTGTAAAACATTGACTGACTTCTAACACTGGTGACTGACAGCCACTCATGGCCATGCATTCTCTGTAATGATTCAGAATATTGTAAGTCTCAGGCATTAATTGTGAAAAGCATGAAAGCTTTGGCTGAATTAGTCTGGCTCTGATGTGGAGACAGAAAGTCCAGCTCCTGGACTTTACATTCAGATAGCCTCTCACATAACATGACTCATGAGTCATGACTCATGAATGTAGGTGTCATTTGGAGATTGTGGAAAGTCAGCTTGCCTAATGGAAGGACAGTGTTTTACAGCAGGTAAAAGGAGTAGCCACCATTGTATCATAAGCCTGGCATGTGCTGTCCTTCCCATGGGCTGTTTGTGGCTGTTGCTGGCTCTCTACTGTGGAACAAAGATTATATGTGGCAATATTTGGTTGCAGATAGACTTGTATCATTTGTTAATATGAGAAACTGAACTCTCTACTCAATGTATGACCATCTCTTGGGGCTGAAAAGATGAAGTTTGGCCAAACCTGATTAAAAGACTGGAATTAGAACATAAAGTAGAGTTGATTTTAAAGTCACCTGCACTAGCATCAAATCGTACATTGATGTGTTAAGTCTATGTTGAAACTCACAGTTGCATGTGGTTTGGGTTAAATGACCACCATGAGTTTGCTTCACAGTCGGGTGAACACTTGTGCTACTTTTCAGTGAGCCAAATCTCTTTCAGGTTCTATAGCCTCAAGTCTCTGACAGCAGAAATAGTGGCAGCCTAGTTGCCCACTGTTTCCTGGTAGAGATTCAGATCTTCCACTACCCTCATAAAGAACCCAAATTATGTTTTAGGAAGTCCATTTTCTGGAAAAGGCCTGTTACCCTGCATTAAAACTGACACATGAAGCAACATGGTTATCAGAATGATGAAGAGAAATAAGAGGGATAACACTAGGAAGCAGAATATAAACACAAGTTACTGCTATGCAAGTATAGACCCTGTTCAGCAGTTGCTGAAAGCCAACACTGCACCTAATTTGTAATTGAAATTTGAGATGGCCTAGGAGTTTCCCATTGTTTGGCTGTTCTATGTCCTTCCTATTTACCAGCAGATAGGCACTTGGTGGTCCCCATGTATTGGCTATTGTGAATGGCACTGCTATGAGCATGTGAGCACACCTCTGATATACTGGGTCTGTGTCCTTTGATCTGTACCCAAGAGTGTGATTATTGAATCTTGTGGATGTTTTATTTATAGATTATTGAATCTATGTGTTTCATGAAGAGCTTCTTTGTTGTTTTCCAGAATATCAGGACATTCATGTTTATATTTTTTTCTATGATTCAGTGAAAATTAATTTAACTAAAAAAAGTACCATAAATCTGTTGAAGCCCACAGTTGATGAGCTTACAGACCCCATAGGTGAACCTCCTACTACTATTATGCAAAATAGACAGAGGATCAAACTGCTTGGAAATTTCCATTTGATTTTCTAAGGTCTCTTTGGTCCTATGACCCAAATATGTAGCATTTTCATCAAGTTCTGGAGCACCACAAAGATCAATGAGAACAGTCTGTAGCAATGAACTTTTTAAATTCAGTAGCTCCAGCACTAAAATTGTAGGCAGGTAGCATCTAAAATACCAGGAAAATTAACTAGGAAAGTGAAAGATCTTCCACTCAGAAACTGTTGGAGACAAAGGTAATAACAATTTTTTGCCTTCTACCCCAGGTTAAAATTTCAGAAATAATCCATCCTGACTGACATTTGTAATACAGAGATATTCTATGTATACTGCTGGAGGGGTCCACCAACAGTTTCTTTCAGATCTTTATTTTTGAGATATAAATAACAATCAGTGTAGGAAGATATACCTACACATGCAATAGTGGAATGAATGTTATGGGTGTGACTCTCCTAGTTACTTTGCTACTGCTGTGATAAAACTAACAGAAGAAAGAGTCTATCAGGGTCTTACAGAATGAGATGGCAAGTCCATGGTCATCATGGAAGGGATCACGGCAACAGAATAGCAGGCATGGTGCTAGAGCAGTAGTTGAGAGCTTATATCTTGAGATAACAGTCGTGTGGCAGAGAGAAACCTCAAAGTTCACTTCTAGTGTCACACCTCTTCCTTGAATGCCATACCTCCTAATGCTTCCAAAATAGTTGCCCCAACTGGGACCAAAGTACTCATGCATATGAGCTTATGGGGCCATTCTCATTTAAACCACCACAGTGACCAACTACTTTCTGATTAAAATTATGATCTAACCCACAGGAGGAAAAGCATACTTCCTAGTGTAAATCTGGAGAAGAACCTGTGGCTAGCAAACTCACAGGCCCCCAGGGTGAACTCACCACAATACTATATTAAATATTCATATAAAAATGCCTTCTAAATTCACAACTGTATAATTATAGGTATAGAGTGGACAACCTTGTCTTATTCCTGAGTTTAGTAGAATAGATTTGTGTTTCTCTCCATTTAAGTAGATGTTGGCTATGGGCTTTCTGTAAACTGCCATCATTATGTCGAGGTGTGTCTGTTGTGTCTTCAATCTCTCCAGAACTTTTATCATGAAGGGGTGATGAATTTTTTCAAAGGCCTTTTCTGTATCTAGTGAGATGATCATGTGGTTTTTTCTTTCATTTTTTTTTATATTGTGGGTTAAATTTATTGCCTTTTGTATAGTGAACCATCCATGTATCTCTGGGATAAAGCCTACTCAATCATTGTGAATAATCCTTTATATGTGATCTTTGATTCTGTAGGCAAATAGTTTGTTGAATACCTTGATATCTATGTTCGTGATGGATATTGGTCTGTAATTTTCTTTCTTTGTTGGATTTTTGTGTGGTCTGGTTATCAGGGTAAGTATGGACTCATAGAATGAAGTGGGTGATGTTCCTTCTGTTTCTATTTTGTGGAATTATTTGGGAAGTGTTGTCATAACTCTTTGAAAGTCTGATAGACTTCTGTGCTAAAACTGGCCTTGAACTTCTTTTTTCTTTGGTTGGAAGAGTTTTAATGACTGTTTATATTTCCCTAAGAGATATAGATCTTTTCAAATTCCTTATCTGATCTTGATTTGAATTTGGTAAGTGATATGTATTGAGAAAATTAACCATTTCTTTTAGATTTTCCAATTTGGTAAAGAACAGTTATTTAAAGTATATCCTTATGGTTCTCTGGATTTCCTCAGTGTCTGTTGTTATGTCCCCACTTTTGTCTCTGATGTTGTTACTTTGTCTCTTTTCTCCTTGTTTTAGTTGATTTAGAACATAAATACAAAAATATTTTGCCTTCATGCTTATTGCATAGAGGGTTAGAATTGCTATGTCCTTTAAGTAGATTTATCTTTTGATGACAATATGGTGTATTTCCCTATTTCTTCTGATTTGTTTTGGTTCCACAAGCTTCCTTCTTAAGCCAATTTGTTTGGAACAACGTTTTCATCATTTTACACTTTGGTGATATCTCTTTTGATATTAGGGTGAATTTCTTTAATGCAGCAAAAAATGGATTCTGTTTTTGAATCCATTCTTTTATTCTGTGTCTTTTAAGGTGGCTTTGACACCATTGATATTGGGAGGTAGCAATGAGTAACACTGGTTCCTTTTATTTTGTTGTTGTGCTGTGGGTTTTTAATCCTCCCTCTGTTTATTTGCTGGTATGATATCATTTATTCCTTGCATTTTTTTGATTGGTTAGCCTCTTCAGATTCAAATTTTCCTTCTAATGTCTTCTGTGGGGATTGATTGTAGATAGATATTTGTTTTATCATGGAATGCATTTTTTTCTCCTTCCATTGTGATTAAAAGTTTTGGTGGATATAGTAGTCTTGGCTGACACCTGTGATCTCTTAGAGTTTGTAGAACAGCTGTCCAAAGTTCTTATGGCTTTTAGAATCTTCAATGAATAGTCAGGTGTTATTCTAATAGGTTTGCCTTTATAGTTTTTGATCTATTTTTCCTTTCAGGTTTTAATATTATTTCACTGTTCTGTAAATTTCCTGTTTTGATTATTACATGCTGTGGGGAATTTCTCTTCTGTTTTAGTGTGTTTGGTGTTATATATATTACTTATACCTTATATAATTATAATTATATATATTATAATTATATTTTGTGTGATTTTCTTTACCAACTCTTTTAACTTATTGAAGTCATTTTAGTTCTATGATATTTGTGTCATTAAAATGTGACAGTGACTCACTAAATCCATTAACATTTAGGTTTCATAAAAATATATCTTAATGTTATAATTTATTATAACATATTTCAGAAACAAGGAAGAGAGGAAAGTTCCCCATCAAGGGAATGATTATACACTAGGAATTAATAACCTTAAAACATAAAGTATGAAGAAACAAGAGAAATTGAAGTTTTAGAGATTAAATAAAGAGGGAATATGTATATTATATCTTAAGACTAAACTGCTTGCAATAATAAGAAAATATAAACTAGTTCATGCTGAAGATAGTCCAGGTCATATTATAATGATGTGCTAATTAAATTTATACAGACTTTCTTTTAAATGAGGGCTCCTGGGCCAGTGCAGTTGCTCCATGTATAAAATCACTTGCCGTGAAGCCCAATATAATGAGATTAATGCCCAGAACACACATAAACATGGGAAGAGATAAAGGACTCCACAAAGTTGTCTTCTGACCCTCCACCTCATGTGCCACATCATATACCTGCCTCAAACACACATACACACATATAATAAGAAATTAAAAATTAAAGAATGATAAAAATGAGGATTTTTATCCTAAATTCACAGATAAAACTCACAGTCAAATATGAAGAACTTGTTACTTTGAGGAGGCTGTTGGGAATCAGTTGCCCATGAACTGGCACTTCTAACTACAATTTATCATCCTTTGTTCTTTTTAAATGCTTAGATGTAATTTTATTCCACCTTAGAGTACTATCCTATTATTTCCAATTTTGGATAGCACATAGCACAAGAGGCAATTTTCAAAGCCAGCAACATGAAACAGACACAGTAAGTTTCAGTTGCCTTTTCCTCCCTTTATCTCTCTGCAAAGAAAGAACTATATAAATACAGGGGAAAGTGACTTGGTGTAGAGCAGAAAAACAAGTGCAGATTATATATATATATATTGATAACATTAAGTCAATAAAAATGTTTGTACATTCCCTAAAACTTCTTTACAGAGTTTAAGTAATTTTCACATTTATCATATAGATTTTTAGTTAATTTAGGAAGATATTTAGTGTTAGTTAAAATTTTGAGTATTTCAAAGCTTTACTTATTCCTTATTTGAACATTTATAAGAGTAATTATGTGTAATATTAAAATTCATCTGAACCCTGATAGTGCTGGCATTAAGAACAACAATTAGCAAATGGGACCTCCCATAAAACTAAAAAGATTCTGTATGTAAAGGATACCGTCACTTGAGAAAAGAGGCAATCTACAAAATGGGAGAAAAAAATCTCTACCAATTGTACATCTGACAAGCTCGACAAAATAGAGCTCCCTCCCTCCAGCAAAGCTTCTTGTTGGCTACCTGTCCATATCTGGAGAGTGTCCATGAGCCTGGAGGACTGACCTTATCTAAAAGCTCTCTCAAAAAAAAAAAAGAAAGAAAGAAAGAAAGAAAAGAAAAGAAAAAAAAAAGCCTGATTCTTCTTTAGCTTGACCCTTGGCACAGATCCCTGCTGAGACTTGAGCTAGGAGCTCTGCTATAGGACCTTGCTGCCACATACTAAGCTTTGTGAAAGGAGCATGCCACTTAATGCAAATTAAAGTTTACATTATATTCCTTATACTGTGGGATAAAATTGAGCTGATTCATGGAAATCTATCTCCCAAAGGAGATAGTCTCTTTATGCTCTCCTGGGCCACCAAAGGTTTCTGTCACTCCATCTACCTCTTTCCCTTTTGACCTGGTGGCCAACAGACCCAAAGGGAAAGAGGACCCCCACTACTTTTGAATGCTCAGCCATGAATGAGATTTTTTTTTATCATACCCCTCCACTCAAAACTCAGTGATCTATATAGGAGAGAGTCAGAAATATTGTGAGAGCCAGAGGTGGTGAATAATTTTAAGGAAATAGCATTTTCAGACACAAAATAGTAGATGCAATATGAACTCTGAGACTTGACAGCATGCACAAGACATGTATAAGCTTAAGTTAGACAGAAATCCAAGCATGAAGGAGGAGAAGTGAGCACAAAGTCCCACCCTTTATCAAGAAGATATTTTCAAATGATAGCTGTAGGGAGAGAAAAAAAATCATTTTTTTTTCAGTGGAGTGACAGTGAGTATTTCAGCCATATTCTTGGGCAGGTCCAGAGCTCAGGAGTAAATAGTCAACACAAATCAGACTTCATGCTTTTAGTGGCCTTTGTTTTCCTTCCTTCTTTTTCCTTCCTTCATTCCTTTCTTCATAAGTTTTTGTTTTTCAAATATGCATATTTTTATTGAAAATAATTTTTACACACAATATATTTGGATTCTTTTTTTTTCTTTTTTGGTTTTTCAAGACAGAGTTTCTCTGTGTAGCTTTGTGCCTTTCCTGGAACTCACTTGGTAGCCCAGGCTGGCCTCGAACTCACAGAGATCCGCCTGCCTCTGCCTCCTGAGTGCTGGGATTAAAGGCGTGCGCCACCACCGCCCGGCTTGGATTCTTTTTTTTTTAAGAGAGAAAAACATGAAGTTTATTTGGTGGGTGCTAAATTTGTAAGGAGTTAGGTACAGGAAAGAATATGATTAAAAATATACTGTATCACTGCTGTGGGATGGTCTGTATGTCAAATTACTCTGATTGGTCAATAAATAAAACACTGATTGGCCAGTGGTTAGGCAGGAAGTATAGGTGGGACTAACAGAGAGGAGAAAAGAAAGAACAGGAAGGCAAAAGGAGTCACTGCCAGCTGCCACCATGACAAACAGCATGTGAAGATGCTGGTAAGCCACGAGCCATGTGGCAAGGTGTAGATTTATAGAAATGGATTAATTTAAGATATAAGAACTAGATAGCTAGAAGCCTGAGCCATTAGGCCAAACAGTTTAAACAATATAAGTCTCTGTGTTTACTTGGTTGGGTCTGAGCAGCTGTGGGACTGGCAGGTGACAGAGATTTGTCCTGACTATGGGCCGGGCAGGAAAACTCTAGCTACAAATGGTGCCCAATGTATTGGCAAGAGTTTCCACCTAAAACCTGAGAAAAAAGATTCTAAAACAGAGCTAAAAACAGTTCCTAGTTGTTTCTCTCAAGTTAGTGGCAGCCTGCATGTTTGAGCTACTATGGCTGGTTCCTGTCGTGTGCGCTCGACCTGCAGTATGGCAGGAATGAGGCCTCTGCAAGTGGCACATTAATCTGTGTGGTGGATTTAGCCTTTGCTAGTACAAAACAAAAAGAGGTTTCTGGGCTACACATTGCTTTGATAGAAGCATAGACCCACTATTTCTGAGAGTTGATGGCTCCCAGAGCTGGCAGAAAATGTACCACTGCCATGTTGGGAAACAGAAGTGGGTGGATTCAGTAGCCACAGCACTGTTTCAGTCTTAGAATGCTGAAGTTTAAAGCAATAGACTCAAGGTAATATAAAAAAATAAGCCACATAAAGATGGCTACCACACAGAGAATCTGGATTATGTTCTCTTTGATACTCATAACTGAAGAAAAACATTTGATTGCAAAAGCTGTTGAGTTATGCCAAAATGTATATTTTAAAGGTACCTTGACTTCAAAATTTGGATGTAAGGATATGTTGCTTTGGAAAGGAGGCTCTGCTTTTGTTTCCACAGAAAGCCAGAGGCTATGGATTTGTTCCAGATTAAGATACATCAGGTTTGACCAGCCAAGACCCCCTGAAAGGTCTCCAGTGACACCATGGCCCAGATGATCCAACATCCAGAATGGTTTGAAGGCAACTGGCTCAGACAATACAGCCTCATGGACTACTCCATAATCCTAAAAATTTCTTTGTGTCCCCATAAGATACAGCACCGCCCCCCCTCCAGCAGGAAGTAGTAAGAGAAGCTATGCCCAAATTCCCAAATATACCAAGCTGCCTTTGGAGAGTATAAAAGTTAAAACCTTCCTCTTTTAAAAAAAAAAAAAAGAAAAGAAAAGGGGAAGTGCTGTGGGATGGTCTATATGTCAAATTACTCTGATTGGTCAATAAATAAAACACTGATCGGCCCAGTGGCTAGGCAGGAAGCATAGGCTGGACTAACAGAGAGGAGAAAAGAAAGAACAGGAAGGCAGAAGGAGTCACTGCCAGCTGCCACCATGACAAGCAGCATGTGAAGATGCCGGTAAGCCATGAGCCATGTGGCAAGGTGTAGATTTATAGAAATGGATTAATTTAAGATATAAGAACTAGATAGCTAGAAGCCTGAGCCATTAGGCCAAACAGTTTAAACAATATAAGTCTCTGTGTTTTCTTGGTTGGGTCTGAGCAGCTGTGGGACTGGCAGGTGACAGAGATTTGTCTTGACTGTGGGCCAAGCAGGAAAACTCTAGCTACAGTATCACTAACATTTTTAAGGAGAAAAAAATAAGGTCTTTTCAAAATAAAAAAAAAAAAAACCTCTTAGACATAACTGGCAGAGTGGTGGTGAAGAAAGGTGCCCAGTTTTCCCATAGTTCTGCATCTCACCCCACAAAGGACTTAGCTGAAAAGACCAGAAGCTGCTCAGTGTCTGCACCACTTTCAACAGGGAAATAAGTGCTACAGAGAATTCCATTGAGCACACAGTGTTTGAGTTCTAAATTAGCACTTGCCTTGATTTTACTCTCTTGCTAGGCAGTTGTATAATTTCTGATTAAAAACTAAATTGCTCTAGAAAAGACAAGTAAAAATTCCCTCTTTTTAAATTTCAAGATCACCTTCAGGTATATATATATATATATATATATATATACATATATATATATATATGTATATATATATATATATATATATATATATATATATTTTAGTTTTCATTCAATAATTCTATAAAACATTGCTATCATTTTTATACAATCATTGTACATATCATAGATCAAATGCTGTTAGGTACAAGAAACACCAAACCAAGAAAGATACAGCCCAGGCCCTAGGAGATGAAAAAGACAGGTAAATGGAAAGCTGCTGTAGACTATTCCCAGTTCTGTAACAGAAACAGGAATAATGAAACTAGAAGAATGCCACTGCTGTCACTTGTTGGGAAGATGAGGGCCGAAATTAGTCAACAGAGGCAAGCTGGGTTGTCTATATGACCTATGTGTGGTCAGTCTGTTTAGACACCTGTTTTATTTGTAGATGAAGGAAGCTGAATTTTCATTGGAGACTTACTTTAAGTAGTTCTCCAAGCCATTGACAAACTTTTGCTCCAATTCAAAGGCATACAAAATGAATAAAATATTTAAGAAATGAAACTGTGTTTGTTAGGATAGTGATTTGAATGATAAAATATTCCCATAGTCTTGGGCATATGAACATTTGATCTCTAGTTGATGATGGCGTTCGAGTATGTTTAGAAGGCATGGCCTTGGGGAATAATGTCATTTGGGTCAGTCTTTAAGAGGTTAAGGATTCACACCCTTTCTAGTTTTTTATCTTTGCTTCATGCTTGTAGTTCAAGATCTGAAATCTCATCTTGCTGCTCCTGCTGTGATGACTATTGTCTGTTTTTGTGCTTCCACACCATGATGAACTCATACCTCTAACACCATAAGCTAAATAAACATTTCCTCCTTTAAGTTGCCTTGGTCATGGTGTTTTACTACACAATAGAGAAGCAAGCCAATACAGGTAGTTTGTAAAAAGCAGAAGTGTGAAATCTATATATCTAGGGTTCTTCTCCCATGCCTGTCATTAGGAAGTCATGCATTTTAATGAAGTCACTGATTTAAAACTTTATTTTCTGTTTCATGAATGTTTGGCACATGGTAATTTTGATTATTAAACAGAACCTTTAGGGTGTCTAACTCAGCTGTGATGGTTTTTATGTGCCAATGAATTTTCTTTTTCCATCTTTCTCTCAAAGCAGAGTATGAAGTTTTCCTTCAGAGTATTAGGTGTTTTCTAGATAGACCATGGTGAAGTGATAGGATCTGACTTGCCACAGTAACTCATAAAATGCACAACAGCATTTGCCTGTCTATATATCTTAGAACACATATTCTGTGAAAGGCAACTGGCATGTTATAGAGATGTTCAGGTAGTACATTGGAGAGGCTTACCTGTCAAGAAGACTCCATCTAACAGCTATGTGAGACTTCTTGTGCATCCCCCACCCAAGACAAAACAAACCTTAAGATGACTCCATGTCTAGCCAAGAAAGTGACTGTAGTCTTGTTAAGAGACCCTGACCTATAGCCCTCCCACTCGGGTGTGCCAGAATTACTAGCCCATCACAACTTTTAAACAATTAAAGCATTTTGCTTTAAATCTGCATTTTTTGGCACTATGTTATACAGCATAATTACAAAGATATCATTCCTGAATAATCTTTTCTCTGGCTTATGGCCCAATTCAGAGTTTCTGGCATACAAAATCCAGTGAGAAATAATGTAAATATAGATTTGTGTTTTATTCTCTTTTATGAGATGGAGCAAATACTGTTACCCTCACCTTCCTGGTCTTCCTTTGCCCAGCAGTATCATCACTGAAGTTCTTTACTGTAATCATTCTTTATGGTTTAGGAAGCAACTTCAGAAGGAGCTTTGCTTTATCAATGCTGGCAGCTTTCTGTAGCTTTCTTCAACTGCATACTCTTCTTCATCCAGGAACAAGCTCTATTTACATAGATATTTTCACTCCTGAACCTCCTATTAACAGAACTAAATCAAGATGTAACCTAAGGCAAGAAGCTTGCATTAGTTTCTAGTTTCCCATAGTAAATATCAGCATAAAATTGTGCTCGATGGCCTTGGACTAAAGGAAAACATGGAGCAGGGGTGGGTGTGGCCTGTGTTCAGTGTAGTGGGTAGCCATTCCATCTTTGACCTGGAAGTTCCAAGCCCCATCAAGGCTTCAGTAATGGTTACACCTACAAGGCGGGGTAGAGAGAGGACCCTGAAGACCTGAGATCCAGATGCATGGCTCTCTTGGTTCCTGGACCCTGGACACTGGAGGTAGACCGAGCAGAGTTCTCCAGAGAACCCCGCAGGACTGCACCTTTTCCAGACCCTGTAGCCTATCTCTTCACTTGTAAGTTACCCCACAAAATAAACCTCCCTTTTAACTACATGGAGTTGCTGTGGATATTGCTATATGTAAATAAACCTGATTGGCCAATAGCCAGACAGGAAGTATAGGCAGGACTAACAGAGAGGAGAATTGAGGGAGGAGGAAGGAGAGAGGAGACTGCCTGGAGCCGCCACCAGGAGGAGCAAGATGTAAGGTACCAGTAAGCCATGTGGCAAAGTAAAGATTAATAGAAATGGGCTGAATATAAGAGTGAGAGCTAGACAATGATAGGCCCGAGCTAATGGCCAAGCAGTTTAAATGATGTAAAAGTCTGTGTGTTTATTTTATAAGTGGGCTCTGGGACTGGCGGGACTTGGGAGCTGAAGAGAAATTCTACAGCTACATGGAGTGGCCTTAATAATTTTACCAATATGTGGGCTGGAGAGATGGCTCAGTGTTTAAGAACACTGGTTGTTCTTCCAGAGGTCCTGAGTTCAATTCCCAGTGCCTACATGGCAGCTTACAGTTCAGTCACCTGTCTGGGGGTGAGTCACACAGCTCAGCTTTACTAGATGTCTCACCGTGAACACTCTGGCAGATGGCTCCAACTTAAACTTTTCTAACCAGAAAACTAGAGTATTGATACCTACCTTACAAAGCCATTCTAAGAAGGTAGAAGATTCCTTAATCAAGTGTCTTTGCCTGCTTTAGCTGTTGTTAGGAAGTTAAAGGACACCCTGGCAGGACAGTCATTTAAAAGCCGGTCACATTGCAAGATCTCAGAGACTACCAGCACCGGTTCATTTCTTCTCTATCACGATGCAAGCACAGCACACTGCAAGAGGAGTCAGGAGGGCAGCTGGTCCTCTGGGAGCCAGGACTGCCTCACCTAGAGAGGGAAGGAAATGAAGGAAGGAACTTCAATGTGGTGTCTTGGGGCCTAGGATTATAACTGTTGAATAAGGGTATGGTCACATAGAAAAGGAAGATTTTAAGACTTGAGAAAAATACTTGTGCTTCTTGTGTTCAGAAAAAGAGTCACTTTTTAAAATATGTAGTTTAATGTAACTGAAGTGTTTGCTATTCACCTCTGGAAGCCTACATACTTTAAAACCAGACATTTAGTCTGAAGAATGTAGTGAGTCTAGTAAACTGTATGACTTTAAAATGCTAATGTCACTTTTAATTTTACTGGTAACAGCATAAATGGACTTAAATGCAGGGTATTAAATCGTAATAAGTAACCATGCTGAACCATAAGCCATCTGATATGACAAATGGTCATTTATTCATCATTTTTGTATTGCTGCCAGATCTGATAGGATAATATTTAAAATTTATTAAGCAATACATCAAAACGAATCATCTAGTTCCATATTATATTCACAATAGTAGCAATGGCTGTTGCCAGTGCTAGTCAAGTATAAATTACTGCTCAATTTGAACATGATGCTACTGCAGTATAATGCCCTGTGGCTAAGAAAGTCATTAGCTTGTAACAGTATTGTCCTGCCTAGAACAGGAGTAAGCCTGCATACACACACACACACACACACACACACACACACACACACACACACACACACCATGAGAACATTTAGCACTGTAGACAAAGAAGAAATAAAGAGATAGAAGAAGACATTAAGCAGACAGTCCTCTGATTTACAGCAAGCAAAGCGGGGGTGAATGAGTACCAAATGAGATTGAAGGGAAAGGTTATCTCCTGTAGGAAGTTAACACATTCTCCTATCTCCAGGGGAGCAGAGTTCAAAGTCAGGTCAACCAGGCAAACTTGGAACTTAAGGGAATCAGAAACCAGAGATCTTTTGCACAAAGCTATTGCTTCCAAAAGACAAATCTACAACTAGTTTAAGTAGAAGGCCCTTCTAATATTATTTAACTGTTGATCACCAGAAGTTATAAACTATATGGTAGGACACTTAAATCTATCACAGTCATGAATGCAAGTGCATGTCTGTGTGAGAGGGACAGAGACTCTAAGGAGAGTTCAAATAGTATTTTGGAGCTTTGTGACATGTGTGTTTCACCTGTCTTCCAACAGCAAGGAGAGAAATGTGTATTTGTAAGGCACTATCTCCTCAGCAGTAAAACGTTTTTTAGTTTACATGTTGTACGCCCCACTTTTATGTTTTTCAAACAACAACACTATGATTACTCCTCCTACAGCAGAAGCTGTGCTCAGGAGAGTGTCGAACTACAAAGCTATTAAGTGGCAAGACCAGAGCATGAAGTCAAGAGTCACTAGCTTCCCCAAAGTTTCTAAGAACAGGGGCGGGAATGTGTGTAATCAATCAGGTTCCTTGCTGCTTTTGAAAATTATGTTAGGTTACATCTTGACACATATAAATTATTAATCCCTTCAGCAAGGAATAGTCTTGACCTATTATGGCAACTACCTGGAAACTGACATACTCACTCACTCAGCAAATCTTCAGTTTTTACTACATCCCCATACATGTTCTGGATTCTGCAGTGTATCCATAAGTCAAACATTGAATCTGACTTCTGATTGCATTGGTCTGCAGTTCACTGAAGAAGCAGGTCAAACACTGTTGACATTATGACTCTGAAAAGGTGTTCAGGATTCTCCTAGAAACTCTTCCAACATACACTAAGAAGCCCGGATAGTTGACCTTGGAAATGTACCCTACATCTATAGGTAGAGGCTGAGCCCAGGTTCTGAGTCACCCTTAGGCTGCAAAACAGGAACCCTAGGTACTCTCTCCCATCCAGAGAGTTTGATTTATAAAGTAAACACTGTTCAGGATCCAGACCCATTTTCCATGAAGGAGAACAGCTTCTTCCTCCCGACTTCATAAACAGCAAAAAGCTATTTACTGATCTCTCACTTTCAGGGTGCTCAGCTATTCAAGAATGACATTTGAGCTGGCTCCTACTTTTATGAGAGGTGCACTAACTAATGAAGACCTGTCTAAGAGATGCTCTGCTTTGTAAGTCCTCTCACCTGTGCATATTAGGTTATTTTTTTCATAAGTGAACATAGGTTAATCTGGGAAGCGAAAGAAATGAGGTACATCCAAACAGAGTGATGTACTTTCTACAGTGCAAAAAATAGTTAAAATCTATATTCCTCCCTCAAAAGAAAAACAAAAATAGAGGCTCATTTGTAAACTATGTGGTATTTTCCAATTAAAACTTAAAGAAATTAAGAGAAGCCATAAGACAGCGACAATGAGAAAGAAACAGGGAGGGAGACCTAGAGAGAGGGAAGGAGGGAGGGAGGGAGGGAGGGAGGGAGGGAGAGAGAGAGAGAGAGAGAGAGAGAGAGGGAGAGAGAGAGAGAGAGAAAGAAAATTTTCTTTGCTTAAGTAGTAAGTACCTTTGGGGAAGGAAGATGGGTGGAGCATCGAGTGACCATATTTATCCTGTCTATTCCTGTACTAGTCAGAAGTTCCATGTCTAAGCAGCAACAATTTTCTAAGCATCAGGCTTAAAGCGTACTCTTGTGGGACTTTTATCAATAAAGAACCTATAGGGTAATTATGACTAGTTTTCTATTTCATTTAATTCTTTGTGCTCACTAAGTGAATGAATGCTTTATTACAAATAATAAAGTTAAAGCTACAATGTTAATATATGTATCATGGGAGTTTTAACAATAAAGCTTAGTTTTCAGAATGCTTCAAGGAAAGGCAAACCTTCCTACAAGCTGGTCTCTAGAGAATTCTATGTAGCTTCTCCGGAAAGTGTGGAAATGACAAGGAAATGTGGAGGGCTCAGAGTGGAAGATAGCTACATGGTAGCAAACACCCTTCCTAGAAGAAGATCTCCAAGCACATCAATGAACTGTAACAAAATATATAATGAGCATTTAAATTCATTTGTAAATGTTTTTAAGTCCTATAGAAATTCCTACGTTTCCATGTTTATTGCTGCATCAAAAAGTCACTTACCCTTTGCCTTTTAGTTTCTCATCTATAAAATGGCCATAAACTTGCCTTACCATTACAGCTTTGAGTGAGATTTCCTGGAAATGAGATGAACTATTGGACTGAGCACCTGGTTGCACATACTGGTTGCATTCTAGGCAAAGTAATATCAGTGTTTAGTGACTTCATCAGACAGGTCAGTGACAACAAAAACTCATGCCACAGCCTGTTAGTGACACAGTCAAAATTAAAACCACTGATCCATATTTACATCACACAATGACTAAAGTGTGGTGATATTTTAATTGTGCTAAAATGTGATTTTATTTGTATATTAATAAATAAAGTTTGCCTGGAGATAAGAGGTCATAGCGAGCCAGAGACAGCAGTCAGGCAGTGGTAGCCCATGCCTTTAATCCAATCACATGGCAGGCAGAGTCTCTGTGTGGTCAATGACACAGCTAAGCGTGGTGACATGAAACTTTAACCCCAGTACCAACCATAGAGACCAGGAGGTCTATATAGACAGACAGTGATGAGGAAGTCATGTGGCTGGGCTTAGGGACAATGAGAAAGCAGAACAGGAAAACAATAAAAACACAAGTCAGACATTAGAAGTTCTCTCTCTGGGGAAGCTACTGCAGGTGGTAAGCTAAAGCTAGGTGGCTCTTGCTCTGATCTCTTTGGCTTTAACACTGTATTTGGTTCTGTGTTTCTTATTTAATAAGACTGTTTTGAAATTCATCTACACTAAAGTGCTTATTTGGAGCATGGATTTCCCCAGCTCATACCTGCTTTCACCGGTTCAGAAGGGCCAATTGCAAACAGCACCTCTCCCTGTCTGATTTCACAGGCTGTCAGGAGCAGAAACCTGAACTCCAGCTGAGAATTTACACCACAGAAACTAAGAAGGGCTGCTAGGTGAGGATTTCACTTCTAGGATCCGGTGGTGAAATCTCACCAGCATCTCTCTCCTGGCCTGCAGATTTAGATGCAGCTGTACATTGTCTCTTCTTGGTTGGGAGATCTCTATGAGAGGCCCACAGGATTTCAAATCATCAGATTCCATTTGTAGTTCATGTTTCCAGTGTGTACTCCATTGCCTTGGGGCAACTTCCAGAGAGGGTATTTTCCATTGTATAAGTCTCTAGGTGTCTTTTTAAAAAATCTTATAGCATCATTTTTTGAGAATTGCCTTTTCCAATATTTCCTGAAGGCACAGTAAAAGCCCTTCAGAGAAATCAGAACATTGATTTTTTTTCTCTCCCCTCTTTTATGTTGATCACTCAGAGCAGATCCCCCTGCCCTAGCCTCAGGCAGGATTAATTGCTCAGGCCTCTGCTCCTTGGCATCTTGCTCACACTGTTAATGCAGTACTCATCACACAGTACCAATGGCAGGTTTTTCCTGCCTCTTTTTTGAGCAGAATCAAAAGCTGTTCAAGGGCCTCAGTTCGTATTTTCTCTTTTAGCCCTAAAATGATCCCTGGATTTCATAAGTGAACTGAGAAGTCCTGGCAGACAAAACATGCAGCCAGCCTTCTGTCTGCACACATTCCTCAGTTAAAAGAACACTGTATTGGGGGAAAAAAAGCTAACTACACATTATTTTCCTAGGTCATAAAAATGGTTAAATAACTGCTTATACAATGACATTCAAATAACAAACCGATGCAGTAAGGTAGGAAAATTAAGCAGCAATGGGATTTTTGTCAAGGAGACAACGAGCTTTGTGTTTTCTGTATATTGCCAGGTCCTCTGGTGGCTCTAACAACACATCCATATCAGACAGGGGCAGGATATGTAATCACTGTATATAACTACCAACTGTGTCACCTGGCAGCAGCTCTCAGCTCCATTAAAACTAACTTCTGTTTTAGAATAAGTATTTCTAAGACTTCTTCTATCCTAGAATCAAACTCACAGCTAGATCTGGCATATACCCTTAACCTGGTATTCTTCTCCTGCATCGATGCTATTATTTGAATATTTGGTCTTTATATAATATCCTATAGTTCTTGCATTTTCCTTTCCCACGTGTCTTTGTCAGTGCTTTGTTGCTGTGAAGAGACACCATGACCAAGGCAACTCTTACAAAAGCATTGAACTGGGACTTGCTTAGTCAGAGGCTTAGTTCATGGTCAGCATGGCAGGGTGCCCAGTGGCACACAGGCAGACATGGTGTTAGAGAAGTTCTACATCTGGAGCTGCAGGCAACCAGAAGGGAATGACGCTGGTCCTGGCTTAGGCTTTTTGAAACCCCAAAGCCCACCACTTCTGACACATTTCCTCCAAGGCTACACCTCTTCATCTTTCTCAAGTAATACCACCCACTAATGACTAAACATTCAAATATATGAGTCTATGGGGCCATTCTTACTCTAACCACCACAAAAAATATTGCAGAGTCTTCAAAAAGATTCAAAATGTAGCCACATTTCTGGGAAATTTAGTATTTTTCAAAACTATAATAACACTTTATGTATAAAATGAGGCTTCATACTAAAGTACTAGGGATAAAAGCTTTTACAGTAGTTTTCAACCTGTGGGTTGTGACCTCGTTAGTGGTGGAAGGACCCTTTCACAGGGGTCACATATCAGATATCCTACATATCAAGTACTTGTATTACTGTTCATAACAGTGGCAAAATTATAGTTACCATGTAGAAACAAAAATAATTTTACCGTCAAGAGTCATCACAACATGAGTAACTGTATTAAAGGGACACAGCATTAGGAAGGTTGAGAATCCTGGCTTATAGGCTATAAACATTAGTATCTGTACAGAGCTGAAAAGTCACCATCCACCTAGGTCAAGTTTATCACATGGAATTTTTCTGCAGAACACAGGACAACTCATACCTGGAACCCACCTGCCAACTGCTGATCCATAGCTATCTATCCATGATAACCGTGCTTTCCTCAGTTTGCCAAATAGCACCTGGTGTGTTAGAATTTCTGGTATAAAGAGACTCTAAACTTTTGGTGAAATAGAGATAATCATAATATTTTTTTCTACACGCCAAACCCAGAACGAAAATTCAATGTAAAACATATTTTTGAAAACTCTTAACCAACTATAACAAATCAGATAAATCAAAAATATTTTTTTTCTTTTGCAGAGACTTGCTTTGAAGCCAATTTGGACATCCCTCACATTCTCAGGGCTTTGAGATCCTTCCTCTACCCCACTGTGACCATTAGAAGAGTGTTTTCCTGTGCCAAGGGCAACACTCTCCTAGAATCACCATGGATTAAATTCCACTTCTTACAGTTTCTCCTGCAATTGTATTTCAACATTCTAAATCCAAATTGTGACACACTAACTGGTTGATACTGCCATCTAGTGACTCTTACAAACCAATCAACGGATACCATTAAATTCAGCTACACAGGTACTTAAACACATTTATAGTGTTTAAATTTCTAATTTTCCAAAGCCGGTGTTCAGCTCTCATTTATATTAATGGGTCTGTGAGAACAAAGTGGCAATTTCTTCTACAGCTGATGTTCCACCAGCACTGTTGCAGCAGTGTGACAGGACAGTGTCTTTTGTTACCCAGCAGTGTGCCCGCTGTGGCAGACACCTCATCTTGACTCCCCACATTCATAGACTTTCTCTCTTTGCAGCAGAGGGGGCTGGCAGCTTTGTAACCATGACATTCTGAATTTTCATTCAGGCTCGAGAGTACATCTTTGCTCAGGCATGAAACATTTAACCTCAGTGAGTGCTTGAATGGTAGGAATGTAAAACCTGCCATATATCTTATCTGCATTTTCAGACAAGTGCACCCCTTATCCAGGTAGCTCCCTTAGGAGAAATGTCATGGGGATTTAAAACTGCCCTGGGAAGTCATGCATGATCCATTGTATTATGGTCGAAGGCTTGTGTGGCATGGTCAGGATTCAAAACTGTGTCCTGAGCCCACAGCCTTGTCACAGTTTAGGGCAAGTGGCTAGGGAATGATTCCCAGGGCCTGAGGATGAGAACCAATCAAATGCATAAATTTATCGATTACTGGTAATAATACTTTTTGTCTTCTCTCATGCTTCTTTCCCACTGACAGTTAAGCCTTAACCACTAGTTTCTCTGAATACAACACTGTATCATTTCCTATATTTTAGAATGAAAGACAAAAAATATAATAATAATCATATGAAGAAAGCAGGAATCCCCGTGTAGTTAAGGGAGAGATAACGATTGAGGAAAAACAGAACCTTCTTCCTTCCCTGCTTTAAACTCTACAGCTCACTCCCCTCCACCTTGAGACAGGATCTCATGTATCCAAGGCTGCCTTGAACTCACTGTGGAGCCAAGAATGACCCTGAACATCTGATCATCTAGATTCTCCTGCCTCCAGCTTCATAGTGCCCATTTACAGCTGTGACTTTTTGAGGTATTTGTTGCACCATTAATTATTATTTGCCAAGCATAATCAATCCTAGCAACAGAATGAGAGCAGCAAAGAGTCCAGGGCCAGTGGGGTGTCTTCCTGCACAAGTCCACATTCCAAAGAATGCCTCAGACACAAGGGTGAAGGGAACTATTGCCTTGCTATTAACCCTCAAGCATCTACTGAGAATCATCTTGATTGTAGGCTATACATAAAACGTCACTCATGACCATTTCTTCTCAGAACCTAGTTCAATAGTACCATGTTTTCACTAATGGATTATTGAACATTTCCTAATTGATTTATCTCTTGTTCATTTGTAAAATCAGAGTATTGTAGCAAAGAGTGGTCACTTTCATTTTCTTTAATTAATAAGGCTTTATTTCTGTTTTAACAACCATTATTATACCTACCATCTAAACAATGATGCCAGCTGTCAGTGCTGACCAAAAGATCAAACCTTTGTACTTGGCATGAAAGGCCATTGAAAGTGAGGTTCTGCTGGCTTTGAAAGACATAGTCCTATCCCTAACCAAGAAGCTATTTGTAACTCATACCTTCTGGGACAGGAAAAAATCAGCTTTCTCCACTGTCACTGGGTGTATTAAACATACTTCAACAGCAAGTCTCATGACTAAGAGTAGTTGGCCAACACAAAAAGCACTTCATGATCTTGTTCTGTTTTGTTTTTGGTGTGTGTGTGTGTGTGTGTGTGTGTGTGTACTTTATAAATTTGTCTTGATGTTTATTTCTTTTAATTTTGCGATTATTATATAATTACATGCCCTTTCTCCCTTTCTGCTGTGGATATCACTCTGTATGCTGTGAATGTGTTGCTCTGATTTGTTAATAAATAAAGTGCTGATTGGCCAGTAGCCAGGCAGGAAGTATAGGCGGGACAAAGAGAGAGGAGAATTCTGGGAACAGGAAGACTGAGTCAGGAGTCGCCAGCCAGACACAGAGGAAGCAAAATGTGAAGGCAGAACTGGGAAAAGGTACCAAGCCACATGGCTAAGCATAAATAAGAGTTATGAGTTAATTTAAGTGTAAGATCTCGCTAACAAGAAACCTGAGCCATTAGACCAAAAAGTTTTAATTAATACAAGCATCTCTGTTTTTATTTGGGTCTGAGAGGTTGTGGGTGTGTGCAGGACTGGAGAAAACTCCAGCTACACCTTCCCTTTCTACCCTCCAAACTCACCCATATACTCCTTCTTGCTTTCTTTCAAATTCATGACATCTTTTTCTCTGACTATTGTTGCTTAGATCTATGCATACATATGTACGTATATATTCCTAAGTATAATCTGCTCAGTCTGTATAATGTTACTTGTATGTGTGTTTTCAGGGCTGACAATTTGGTATTAAAGAATTGGTGTGCTCTTCCCTGGAGAAAATCATTTCTTCTGTTCTCATTATTCCTACATTGCCTGTATCTTTGTGTATGATTTGAGGGCTCCTGGGTTCCCCCTATCCGCTTTGGTATGTTTATCATTGTTCATGTTCAAATTATGTTTAGGCAGCATGCTGGTGTAACTTTATGTGTATAGTTTTGACATTTCCTGGAGAAATAGTTTCATGGAAAATTACCCTCTGGATCTTCTAATCTTTCTATCCCTTTGTCCACGAATGTTCCTTGAGCCTTAGGTACAGAGTTGTTTTGTAGATGTATCTGTTAGGGCTGAGAATTCTGAATGTTGATTGGTGTGGTTTTCTATAAAAAGGGTTAGTCTGTTTCAAGGAAAAGCTTCCTTGATGAACAGTGAGGATGACACTTAACTGTGGGTATAAGAACAAATATTTAGACTCTAGTTAGGGTTTGTGCTGGTTTAGTAAAGTGGTAGATGTAGGTTCTCTGCTAATATACAGAACTTTACTAGCACTGCATAGTTTGTTAGCTTTCTAGTATATGTTTTCACTTCCATCTTGTTGAGTGAAAGTATTTGTCCAATAAGAGAACTGTTGGTTGCTATAAATGTATACAAGCCACTATTATACCCTTAGTGTTATCAGACTGTGCTGGTCACTGTCTGTGGTTCACAGGCTTCATAGCTGGGTAGGACTATAGGTTACTTCCTTCTTTTGGAAGCTTGCATGGCATCTCCTGGTATCATGAAAGCTAGTCCTCAAGGAGGGGACATTCAGGTCAATGGCAGCTCAGGCCCTTTGGACCTTGTGTCTCCAGTGCATTGTGTATGCAACAATAGAGACATTCTTAAAAGGATTACACATTGTGACAAAGTCCAAGCCTGAAGTGTGGGAATAGGTTTGCCTGTGTGGAAAGGTTGAATATGGTGGGGGAGGGGGACAATGGTATGGGAGATAGGGAAGGAAGGTCCTGGCAGAAGCCTAGAGATTGGTGGAGGTACAGGTATGGGTGGTCAGAGTATGTCTGGACATTGGTTATAGAACCTGGGCTAGCTCTGGAGGGCTTAGAGGGGGTGCTGAAATGGGAAGTGTCAGGGAGACACACCTTGAAAAAGTAGTTGGAGATCTAGCTGGGTAGAGAGGTTGGATGAGGAGCAAAAAGAACCTTTAGGTTGTGGCAGTTAGGGGAAGTCCTGGAAGAAGCCTAGTGGTTAGTTGTGATGTAAGTAGGAGTCATCTGACTAGGCCTGGATACTGCTTTTGGGATTCTGTCTAGATCTGGATGGTTAGGGAGAAGGTATGGAGTGCAAGCTCAGAGATACTCACTGGAATTGGCCCTGGAGAAGAAAGTGGGCCATTTTTTTAAGGTAGAGAAATAATATAAAATTGCATGGGTAAGGAACAAGGATCTGGGAAGGTTTGAGAGAAAAGAAATAATACAACCAAAATATATTGCATGAAAAAGTTTAAAATATAAACAAACAAAACAAACAGTGCTCTACCAAGAGTGATAAGAGCTTTCAAAGTCTTAGACTCCAAGATCAGGATATAGAAAACTGTAAAAAGAGCACATAGTTTGTTTTGGATGAGCTGCATTTAATGATAAAATTGTTTGATCACTGGCTATTAGTTAACAAGGAGAAGAGGTCACCCAGCCTTCTGAGTTACTAATCAGTAGAAACCCACAGATTCTATGTTCAAAGCCTCTTTTCTCATCTGATCCATGTAATCTTCTTGCTCATTTTGATGATAATGTCTGCATTAAGCTGTTCCAATCCTTTTGATTAAGTGCTAATTGTCAATTTCCAAGCCTTGCAAAGATTTTCATTCCTACAGTCATGAATATAATTATCTACACTATCTCTTCAGTGGCCAAGCACATAGACACAAAATGCAGGAAAATAACAGATTTCAACAATCTTTTCTCTCTTTTTTAAAAGATCTCAATTTGTTTCCATGATTTAAAAAAGTATGTCAAACACTAGTTATTTTGCTGCTTTGGCTTAGGGGGACTACCTTTAATTTTTTTTCCCTGTGTGTGCTTTCTGGTATTTTTCTAAATGTCCTACAAATAACCTATAAACAGTAAATGATCATCCCTTAGTCAATGGCTTCATACAGAAAACTAATTCTAAGTAATGCTTTCAGGAACCTAATGATATTCAAATTAATATGCATTCAGCCTCCCTCCCTTATCTGTTCTCTAATATACAAGGGAGCTGGGAATGAGGAAGAGACCATATCCCAAGCAACAGAGGTTCACCTTGAGTCTACTATGTTGTGCTGAGTTGTAGAGGGTCAAGTGTTGCTGGAGGGCTTCTCTCCAGGTTCCACCAAGGCCCGCAGTCCCACAATCCACGTATAAAATAATCACTCAGATGCTAATATTACTTATAAACTGTAAGGCCATGGTAGGCTTTTTGCTAACTGTTCTTATATTTTAAATTAACCCATTTCTATAAATCTATACCTTGCCACATCACTTGTAGCTTACTGGTGTCTTTACATGTTGCTTGTCCTGGCTGTGGCTGCAGTGTCTCTCCCCCCTTCTTCCTGTTTCCCCAATTCTCATCTCTCCTTGTCCCGCCTATACTTCCTGTCTGGTCACTGGCCATCAGTGTTTTATTTATATAGAGCGATATCCACAGCAGTCAAGACAGGTGTTTTGGATATGAGAATCTATGTTTGGCCACTTCTTCCCCAGTAATATAAAATACTATAAATAGAGAAAATTTTTAGTGAAGGAGCTTAGCAAACAGTACCTCACACCAGGAGATTAAGGATAATAATTATTGTGACTAGCTATGTACCTGCTAGCCATCATTGAAAAGATGTAGTGAGAATCCACTTTGTTGTCTCCTTTTCAAAAACCCTTATCCCATTCTCATAGTGAGTAAAACAAATAGTAAGAGAAACATACCAGAAGGGCGTGAACTTCTATAAAATACCATACCGGCTTTCTTGATAATTGTCAAGGTCATCAGCAATGAAGAAAGACAGTAAAACTGTCCTAGACAAGGAAAAACAATGCCTAAATTCAGTGGTTTGCTGGACAGAATGCTGGAACAGGAAAGGAGAGACTTAGGGGAAAAACTAGGAAAATGTAAAGAAGTGTGATCTGTTGGAGAAGAGGGGAAGAAAGGCAGGAGAGTTCACAACAGGTGGTCTGCTAGATAGCCCTGGATAAGACTAGGGGATGGATATGAGGAGAGGAGGGAGAGTAAAGGTCTGAAGATCACGTATCTTCTTCTACAGCTTCCATCACCAGTCCATCCTTTGTCTCAGCCACCAACTTTTGCAGGCACTCACTGGGAACACACTGACCATGCTGATCAGGCAAGCAGATAATCCTGGGAAGAGGGGAAACTAATCAAAATATGTTCTATAAAAAGATCTATTTTCAGTAAGTGAAAAAAAGGAAATATTTATTTTAGTAAGTAATACATCAAAGTAGGATATGGTGCCACATTCCTGTTATTACAGAACTCACAAGGCTGAGCAATGAGGATCATACATATCCTGGCTACTTAGTGATTTCAAGGCCTGCTTGGGCTGTGTCATGAGACTCTGTCTCAACAAAACCCCAGAACAATAATAATAAAATAATTGTAATAGTTGTTACTTAGTTATGATGAATGACTCTGACTAATATGAATTATTTCTAACAAAAAAACTAATTGTGAGTTATACATATATATGTGTATATATATATATGTGTGTGTGTGTGTGTATCTTCACAATTTTTTGTAAATGAAAAACAATTCCAAAATTTAAATGTTTACTTAAAGACATATAATATAAACCCATTTTCTCCAAATGAAATTTGTTTACATTTAAAAAACACTCTTGAAAACATGTAATAAAATGAATGTGAATAATAATGATTTTTTCCATCAACTTTTTAGAAATATTAATGAATACTTGAAAGTTCATAAAATTGTACTTTTTTCCTTAGAAATTTCCATAGCTACCACTGCTTAGCCATGAAAATTCTACCTCTGCCAAGGTGACAACATTAGGCTCCATATTAGCATAATTAATTAGCTCATTTGTATATTGGGTTTTCAGTGCTTTATCATTTTAATGGAGAAAACAGAACTTATGGGACCTCCTCAGTAACTCTCCCTCTTCAGAGCATGTGCTTTGCTGGCATGTGTAAACTGTGCCTTTGAGTCTTAGCTACATGATGTATTACCTCCACGTGGAGCAAAGAAATGCTAATTCCATCAGATCAAAATTTAAAAATGCTACATCTGGGATACATCAAAATGAGTCTTTTAACACAGCATTGAAACTACCTCATCATCAAAACTGTGAGGAATTTGAATATTGTTGAACAGTTTGGAGGGCTGAATAAACAAAATGTTAATAATGTGACTTTTTACATGGTTTAATCATCCTTTAAACTGCTGTATGTGTGTGAAGCTAAGCTGACTTTCCTGAAGAGAACCTGTGTTTTGTTCATAGTTGTAATCTTTGACCCAAGGAGGAAAGACTGGCCTACTTTTGAATTATTTTTTTCCCAACATAAATTAGCATGCCAAAGAATTGTACCTATGCGTTATGAGAAGGGCCCATTTTCACTCTTCTACCTGAGTGTGTGTTATTGATTATTGCATGCTTACCTTAACATCATTTACCTTAACATCAGGTATTAACGTTTGATATACCATACATGTCATATAATTTCTCGCTTCCGTTCTACAACACAAAACTAAAATCAGTCTTTTTCAAATACTTAAAACAATTCTGTTTATGCCTTATTTAGGTATTTGCTGAAATATTATGTGACAATACACTACCAGGTAATGCTAGTTTTACTAAATCATATTTTCCTGGCAAGTTAGAAATTCTAGAAGTAAAATTTTAAAGGAGATATACCACTACACTGTATAATGCTACCTTATTTATGAACTATACCCATTCTGAGATCTGCCAGATCAATCTCTTCCTAAATGCTCCTGCTTGCTTCTTCCATGACCCTGGATGATATTTTCCTCCTGATTCTGTGAGAATTTTTCCTGGCCTGAACTCCCTGCCCCACAATATAATCAAATGATCTTCCATGTCCTTTTCTAAGGATAGAATAATATCCTTAGGAACAGACATGGCAAATGCTTTGAGACACTGAAGTGACTGTCTATAGCTCGAGACTATTTTAGCAAGCCTTCCAGGGCAAAGGACTAGTGTCATCTGACATATTGGTGCATAGAGCATTGTGAGTACATTTCTTAGGCTTCAATAGAACTTAGAAATGAGTATTAGAAAGTTGCTACCTTCCCTACTTTAGAGGAACAATGGGAAAGGTGGTATTGGCAGATCCCCAAACTACAGTCAAATGTCAATATCTGGAACCATGTCAAGCCATACTGAGAAATTGGAAACAGTTGGAGAAAACCATCAAGGCAGAGTGAGAATAAGACTCTCTGTCTGCCCTGTGTCATCCCTTATCTTTACCACTGGCCAAACCCAAGCTGAAAACAGCTCAACAGTGAACCCTGCAGAGATCAGCAACTGGAAATAGGAAGCAGAATGTAAAAGAGGCAAATAAAAGAGCTGTGTGCAAAGGCTATGCTCTGGTCAGAAGGCTTTGTTCCTACCCCTAAGTCTACATAGAGAGACACCAGTAACAGAGGTGATGGGATTAGTAGACGGGCATTTGGAAGGTGATTATGCTGTGGATGAAAAGCCTTCTTAAATGACATTTTTCTTGCCCTGTGAAGACGTGGTGGCCCCCACCCAACAATGACTTGCCTGGAGCCTTGACCTAGAGTCAGCATTCAGAACTGACCCACCCCATGTCATTTTTGTTGAAGCAGGTTTTTTTTTTTTTTTTTTTGGTTTTTCGAGACAGGGTTTCTCTGCATAGCTTTGCGCCTTTCCTGGAGCTCACTTGGTAGCCCAGGCTGGCCTCGAACTCACAGAGATCCGCCTGGCTCTGCCTCCCGAGTGCTGGGATTAAAGGCGTGCGCCACCACCGCCCGGCATTGTTGAAGCAGTTTGAACAGACTAAGATCACTCCAACCAACACAGTTCCTGATGTCTGGTTTTCAGGTGCCTCTAATTTCATGGCCACTTAGGGTCATATCGTTGATCATAAGATACTAACAGCTGATGGAAAACTTCAGTCATCACTTCTGCTGCTGTGCTTTCCTTGAGGACCAGATCCTGCCACTCACTTTCCTGAGATTTAAAATCCTTGGGAAACCTACCATCTCAGAAAAAGGTTCACTTGTGGGTGACTTGCAGGTTATCCAAAACCAGTCCCTCAAATCCATTACCTAGAAAGTACAGATGTACCACAGATCGTTTCTTAAGACAGTGACATATGTCTTTATCTCTTGCTTCTCTTAGGGCAACATGAGGGCAGATAGAGTTTCCCTTCAACTCTTTCTTTTTAAACCAGGTGCAGTCAGTTTAACTCATCCTGTTTGGGTCTCACTTTCCAACCAAAAGGAAACAATTTTCAGCCCACTTGTACAAAGGGCTGTGTATACTGGAAATATTCTAGGTGAAGATGCTGAAAAACCACACAACAGCCTACCTTTCAGAGGAGCTAGTTAATTTTGCCCAAAAAATTATAATGGAAAATTTTATTATGATTTATCCAAAGACTAAAATTGTAGGAAAATAATATATAGCAGCAGTAATAAAACCATTCCCTCAAAGTTCCTCAAATGTTGCAACCCCTTCAGCTAGTTAATAATTTCATCCTATCTAGTCTGATAAAAATTTTGAATCATTTAGTTACAACAAGATTTGTGTCCCACAGACAAACAATAATAATCTGAATTTCACCCCTTGGTTCATTCACTAACTTCATCAACTGTGTTAACCGGTGAGGACTCAAAGGACCCAGGTTGGAAGAGCCCTTGACAACTGTCCCTAAAATGGAGAAACCAGGGTTCCCTCCCCAGAACTCTCTTTCAGTGAGAATCTAATGTGTTCACAAGGCTGAGCTGAGACAAATAGAGAAGGCACAGTTTAAAAAATAAAATTGCAGGACTGGATGGAAATAAGTTACTACATTTAACAGTCAATATAAAAATAACAATAAGTTTGAAACCACCAACATTTTGTGCTGCTATTTTATAAGAAATATCTTTCTCATGAGAGGAAATTAAAAAAAAAATAAATGGCATAAGAAAAACTAAGATTGAAAGTGATAGCAGGAACTGGGGTAATTTAAATGATAGAAGTTCAGTTCACCAGATAAAAATATCAGCTCAAATTGCCTGCACCTGGTAACCTTGCTTTAAAAATTAAAGGATTGATTACCCTAATATCTTATGGTACTTCTTAGCATCTATAGATATTTGCATATTTGGATTTATAGAGAGCCTTGTGAATAGCAACTGCAAAGTCCACAGTGTCCTCAAAATTGCTTGCAGGAGAGATATAGAAACTAAAGCAAGCAAATATGACAGACAGCAGATAGGCTCATGCCAAATGACAATATAATGCCACAGAGTCTGGATATCTTCTGTCTGTTACAGCCTGGGTGAGTCCTGTGGGCATTTGTGGGTGTGTAAGCTTACTCAAGTGCTTTGAAAATATTTTCATGTTACTTGCCACATTGAAAGATAAATTCTGCAGTTCCTTCTTAGCTACAGACCTGTAGATGTTTTTACATACAAGCCTGGAAAGGCACATAAGAATGTTCCTAGTATTTGCCACAGTAAGAAAAGTAGAAACTACTCAAATGTTAACTGGAAAGGGTATAGACTGTGGAATAATCATGTAACGAGATTCTATGTATCAGTGAAATGAATAATTTATAATTAGAGCCATACAGGTGCATAAATCTCAGAAACATAATGTTCTCAGGGAAATACATGCTGAGACCAAGTTCCCAAACAATTAAGACAAATATTCTATTATTTTGGAAGGTGCATATATGTGATAAAGCTAGAAAAATATAGACATCCTGGAGAAAATAATAAACATACATTTTAAGTAAGAAGTATCCCCCAGGGTTGAGGGCTGACATGCACTCTATGAAGCAGGAAGAAGCAAGCAGATCTTGAACATTCTTGTGAGTGCCATTGTTAGGTTCTCTGGAGTTTGTTCTATTATTAAGCTTTATAATTTACATACAGTAGACAATTTAAACCTATAAAATTTTTTATGTTTTTAAATGATTTTTTTGTGTGTGTAATTAACTAGTAAATGCATTCAATACCATTAGCCACTGGGGAAATGCAAAGAAGAACTACAGTTGGGTACTGGAGAAATGGCTCAATCAGTAACGAGCTTGTCATGTAAATACCCAAGTTCCAGCCCAACACCACACAAACACCCAGGATGACTGGTGGGGGGGGGGTATGGCTGTTATCCCAACACAGGGGCAGCTCCTGAGGAATGGAACATACCCAAGGTTTATGACTGATGAGAACTTGGGGCAGGAGAGGCAGAGGGAGCTCTGGGAGGAGATGCGGGGAGCAACTGGAGCCTCCTTAATTGGTGGTGGAATAAAGTGCTACAGCTACTGTTTCAGTTTCTCAAAAACTCCAAGTATTACTTAACAGTTCCACTCCTACTTACATATCCAAAATCACTGGAAGCCAAGATTCAGGAACCAGTGCAGTGATGGGCATGGTAGCTCTGTTCACCACAACTAGTGTCCATGAATAGATCCCTGCATGAACAAACAAAAATATGCAGTGGCATATTACTCTCCCCTGAAAAGGAATGGACCTCTAAGGTATGTGGCATATGTATGAGGGCTCTTCCAGATGAGACATGACAGAAAATGTGGCATGGTTTTAAGTATGTATTGGACATAGAATAAAAAAATCCAGACACAAAGCTAAGTGGAGGTTACTGGGGCCAGGAGAAGAAGTAAATAGGGAGTTACTGTCAAATGAGTAAGGAGGGTCATTTGCGATGATGAAAAAATTCTGGAAAGAAACAGTGCTGGTGTTTGCACAGTATTGTGAGTGCCTGGGAGTCACCATTCTACTTGTAAAATAGTTATAGTAAAGTGTAATATGTATACACTTAAGCATAATAAAACCAGAAAAAAGCATAGAAAAGATACTTTACTAAAAAGAATGATCCTGACTTAGAAGTATTAATAAATCATAACCAATCAAACAAAATTGTTAAGAACTATTTCAAGATATTTTAGAAAAATCACCTATAGAATTGTTCTAATGTTGTGAAGGTGTGATCATTATTATTTGACAAAGAAATCACATGGAAAAGGAAGTTTGGAAATACCTTAAATATTGATTTATTAAAGAAATGTGAATGCAAAGATGTCTTAAGGTTTTGGAAGTTGTCTAAGAAATTGCATTTCAGCCTTTTATGGATATGAAGTTAGTAAAGAAAATGTCCCATATTTACTATTTAACTCCTCAAGCAGTCATTGTGCATCCATGTTGTGTTGCCAGGCACTGGGCTGACATTAGAATGAGGTAACAGACAAGTCCCTGCCACTGATGCATGATCTTGTTGGGATACATATGTGTCAACAGACACTCACGAGGTAATGAGATGAAGACCACAATATCTCCAGGGTGTAGGGAATGCTGTCAAGCACTCAGTGTGTGAGCAAGGAGGATAAAGAAAATGAACACATTATGAGGGGTATCTGAAACCAGGTGTGGACAGGAATACCAGGCAGAGGAAATGGGCCTCCTCAAGTGTAGGAGAACCAGAGTGTGCTGAGCATGGGGTTTGGAAGGTTCAGTGGATGAGTGTTTAGAGCACTGAGAAGTCCTGTAGCTCCATTAAACTTAACAGTTGTCAAACAAAATTCAGCCTTATCCTGAAAATATTCTTTTCTTGCTGAATGAGTAATTTGGCTTCCTCCACAATAGTTTCAAGCTTATCCATTTATAATGTCAGTCCACAGTTCTGGTTCCTATGCCCCCACCAGCTCCTGTTTACCAATATAGAGTGATGGAACAAGTGAATGATATGTGAGAGTAGTAACGATTTTGGCTTCAGGCTCCAATTAAACTGAAAACCTTGTACAGTGCTCAGCCTGTCATGGAGACTGAGCCACTTGCCTCCTTATTGAAAAATCAGCAAAGTTAATCAAACCTTCAGTACTCAGATACTCAATATATTCACATGTACATGAACAATTAAACATTTAATGAATATGCTTACCTATGTAATTTTCCACCACTGTTGCACAGAAATAATCCATAAAATATTGGAAACTCAACACAGGTAAGTGTGATGGTCAGCTTCAATGCACTGCCAGTTTTGATACAATGTAGACTCCTTGGATGGAGAATCTCAGTGAGGGATTGTCTGCATTGGAGTGGTATATATAAATGTCTGTGTGCATCCATTTCTCTTTGGGGCCCTTAAAGAGCAAGAGATAAAAATCATAAATCACTGAGGTGACATACATTGAAAGTTTCTAGAGACGTTGGAACAGAAAGGACTCACCTAGTATGTGCTGGGGTCCTGAACTGAGTAAGAGTGGGAAATGGGAAACACTATCATTTCCCTCTGATTCTTGCACTGCCCAGATATGAGCAGGCTCCCACTATCACCCCATGAGCCATCGCTGTCTCCATGCCTTCCCACCATGGTGGACTGTCCCTTCCAACAGTGAGGCCAATAATTTTTGTTCCTTCAATTAATTCTTCTTGCATATTTAATCATAACAAGATCAATGAAATAGCAATGTTGTGTAGAAGTCAGGTCACGCTGCCAAATGCTAAAGAAAAGCAGGTGTGCCTCAATAGCGAATAGCTTCTAAATAACAGAAGAGATTAGAGGGACTTTCACCCCTGACAACACAGCATCATTTGATCTTGTTTTATCAGTCAAATGATGTAACAACATTCCTTGAACCTTTTGTGCTGAGGATTATCTTGAACATTGGGAATAAGAGATTAATTCAATACATGGCCTTCTCTTACACAGCCAACCCTCTGGTGATTGAAACACAGAATATAAACAAGTACCATCTGCCTCTCTCTCTCTCTCTCTCTCTCTCTCTCTCTCTCTCTCTCTCTCTCTCTCTCTCTCACACACACACACACACACACACACACACTCAATCACACCAGGCAGTAAGGGTTTCTTGTTGTTGTTGTTATTTGTTTTCTCCTTCAAAGATTTAAATCCATGGCTTCACACTGACTAAGCAAGGTTTCTCCCTTTAAATTACACTTCTACCCCATCAGGCAATTAGTTCTTTGGAGAAAACTTTAACAAAATAGAAGAGTATATAGTACAGAATCATCAGAAGCTGGTAGTACTGCTAGATGATAGGATCAGCAAACATTTATGTCAACTGTCAAGACTCCACACAGACACCACAGTGCTGATGCTAATGAAGCAGAATAGTGTGTCCAGGACATGATGATCCATGATGATGCTTACAATGCCACACAATGCTTAATAATGTCCCACAGTGCCTCACAATGCCTCATGATTTTTCACAACATTTACCTAGTGCTTCCTGGCATTCATCTTTGTAACCACAAAATTCTTATTAGGTCTTTGAAGCCTAAGAATTCTGGCCCTACCATGTTGTAGATGAATTTCTAAATGGTCTTATTAAATAAATAAAAAAAAAACAGAGCCAAATATAAGGGGGAAAGCCTTAGAGAGATCAGGGAAATAGGGAAAGCCACCAGCCACCCTTACCTCACCAACTCTGCTTCCAAGTATGAGTTACTTCCTGTGTACCCACGTACATATGCCTTGCTGTTCTGCCATCTGATTTGCTCTCTGTCTAGCTACATCACTTCCTCTTCCTACACAGCCCTGACACTTTCTGTCTGTCTGTACAGTCCTCTAGACATCCATGGTTAACTAGTGTTAGAATTAAGGTGTGTGCCACCACACCTGGCTCTGTTTCCAGTGTAGCCTTGAACACACAGAGTTCTTGGCTGCTAAGTGATAGGATTAAGGGCATGTGCTACCACTTCCTGACTTCTTTGTTTACTTATAATGGTTGGGTGATTTTCTGATCTCTAGACAAGCTTTATTTATTAAAGCATAAATAAAATATCACCACATCAGGTTGCCTATATGACTATATTAAACAAATTCTTTTTTCCCAAGAACCTTGACATTTTCTTTTATTGAAAACTAGAACATTGTATTAATTCCAAGAATTATTCATGACCAACACTTCAATGATCCAGTAAAATTCCCCATTCTCACAACAATGGCTCACTGAATGACTCTAATAGTAATTCATTGTGCCCAATTATTATTTATTTATTTTTATTTTAGTTCACATTTTTAAGTGTATATTCTTTTTTTATTTTTATTTTTTTTTAATTTTACAAAACTATTCAGTTATACATAATAGCCACAGATTCCCTTGTTCTCTCCCTTCCTGCCCCCCTCCACTTCCCCCCAGCCCACCCCCCATTTCCACCTCCTCCAGATCAAGGTCTCCCCCAAAGACTGGGATCAACCTGATAGACTCAGTCCAGGTAGGTCCAGTCCCCTCCTCCCAGATTGAGCCAAGAGTCCCTGCATAAGTCCCAGGTTTCAAACAGCTAACTCATGCAACGAGCCCAGGACCTGGTACCACTGCCTAGATGCGTCCCAAACAGATCAAGCCAATCAACTGTCTCACCTATTCAGAGGGCCTGATCCAGTTGGGGGCCCCTCAGCCTTTGGTTCATAGTTCATGTGTTTCCATTCATTTGGTTATTTGTCCCTGTGCTTTATCCAACCTTGGTTTCAACAATTCTCACTCATATAAACCCTCCTCTTTCTCACTAATTAGACTCTCAGAGCTCCACCCGGGGCCTAGCCGTGGATGTCTGCATCCAGATTCTTCAGTCCTTGTATGGGGTTTCTGGCCCAACTATTAGGGTGTTTGGCCATCCCATCACCAGAGTAGGTCAGTCCTGGCTGTCTCTCGACCATTGCCAGCAGTCATTTGTGGGGGTATCTTTGTAGATTTCTGTGGGCCTCTTTAGCTCTTTGTTTCTTCCTTTTCTCATGTGGTCTTCATTTACCATGGTCTCCATCTCTTTTCTTGATCCAGCTAGGATCTCCCACTCTCTTTCCCTCGACACTCGCCCTTCATTGCTCCCACTCATGTCCAGGCTGTTCATGTAGATCTCATCCATTTCTCCGTGTCTTTCTTGGGGTCCTGTTTTCCAGGTAGCCTCACTGGTGATGTGAGTAGCAGTCCAGTCATCCATGTTCCACATCTAGCATCCTCCTATGAGTGAGTACATACCATATTTGTCTTTCTGAGTCTGGGTTACCTCACTCAGGATGATTTTTTCTAGATCCATCCATTTGCCTGCAAACCGTGTGATGTCATTGTTTTTCTCTGCTGAGTAGTATTCCATTGTGTATATGTGCCACAATTTATTTATCCATTCTTCAGTTGAAGGGCATCTAGGTTGTTTCCAGGTTTTGGCAATTACAAACAATGATGATATGAACATAGCTGAGCAAGTGCTCTTGTGGTATGATTGAGCATTTCTTGGGTATATGCCCAAGAGTGGTATAGCTGGATCTTGGGGGAGATTGATTCCCAATTTTCTAAGAAAGCACCATATTGATTTCCAAAGTGGTTGTACAAGCTTGTATTCCCACCAGCAGTGGAGGAGAGTTCCCCTAGTTCCACATCATCTCCAGCATAAAGTGTCTTCAGTGTTTTTGATCTTAGCCATTCTGACAGGCGTAAGGTGGTATCTCAGAGTTGTTTTGATTTGCATTTCCCTGATGATTAGGGATGTTGAGCAATTCCTTAAATGTCTTTCAGCCAATTGAGTTTCCTCTGTTGAAAATTCTCTGTTTAGTTCTAAAGCCCATTTCTCAATTGGACTGTTGGTCATTTTGATGTCTACTTTCTTGAGTTCATTATATATTCTGGATATCAGTCCTCTGTCAGATGTGGGCTTGGTGAAGATCTTTTCCCATTCTGTAGGCTGTTGCTTTGCCTTGTTGACCGTATCCTTTGCTCTACCAAAGCTTCTCAGTTTCAAGAGGTCCCATTGATTTATTGTTTCTCTCAGTGTCTGTGCTGCTGGTGTTATATTTAGGAAGTGATCTCCTATGCCAATGCATTCAAGACTCCTTCCTACTTTCTCTTCCAGCAGGTTCAGAGTAGCTGGATTTATGTTGAGGTTCTTGATCCACTTGGACTTAAGTTTTGTGCACGGTGACAGATATGGATCTATTTGCAGCCTTCTACATGTTGATATCCAGTTTTGCCAGCACCATTTGTTGAAGATGCTTTCTTTTTTCCATTGTACTCTTTTGGCTTCTTTGTCAAAAATTATATGTTCATAGGTGTGTGGGTTAATGTCAGGGTCTTCAATTAGATTCCATTCGTCCACATGTCGGTTTTTATGCCAATACCAAGCTGTTTTTATTACTGTAGCTCTATAATAGAGCTTGAAGTCAGGGATTGTGATGCCTCCAGAGGTTGTTTTATTGTACACGATTCTTTTGGCTATCCTGGGTTTTTTGTTTTTCCATATGAAGTTGAGTATTATTCTTTCCAGGTCTGTGAAGAATTGTGCTGGTATTTTGATAGGGATTGCATTGAATCTGTAGATTGCTTTTGGTAAGATTGCCATTTTTACTATGTTAACCCTGCCTATCCATGAGCATGGGAGATCTTTCCATTTTCTGACATCTTCAATTTCTTTTTTCAGGGACTTAAAGTTCTTGTCATATTGATCCTTCACTTGCTTGGTTAGTGTTACCCCAAGGTATTTTATGTCATTTTTGGCTATTGTAAAGGGTGATGTATCTCTGATTTCCTTCTCAGCTTCTTTGTCCATTATATATAGGAGAGATACTGATTTTTTTGAGTTGATCTTGTATCCTGCTATGTTGCTGAAGGTGTTTATAAGCTTTATCAGTTCCTGGGTGGAATCTTTGGGGTCACTCAAGTATACTATCATGTCATCTGCAAATAGGGAAAGCTTGACTTCTTCCTTTCCAATTTGTATCCCCTTAATCTCCTTATGTTGTCTTATTGCTCTGGCTAGAACTTCAAGTACTATATTGAATAAGTATGGGAAGAGTGTACAGCCTTGCCTCGTTCCTGATTTTAGTGGAATTGCTTTGAGTTTCTCTCCATTTAATTTGATATTGGCTGTTGGCTTGCTGTAAATTGCCTTTATTATGTTTAGGTATGTTCCCTGTATTCCTGATCGCTCCAAGACTTTTATCATGAAGGGGTGTTGGATTTTGTCAAATGCCTTTTCTGCATCTAGTGAGATGATCATGTGTTTTTTTTTCTTTGAGTTTGTTTATATGGTGTATTACATTGATAGACTTTCCTATGTTGAACCACTCTTGCATCCCTGGGATGAAGCCTACTTGATCATGGTGGATAATTGTTCTGATGTGTTCTTGGAGTCTGTTTGCCAGTATTTTATTGAATATTTTTGCATCAATGTTCATGAGGGAGATCGGTCTGTAGTTCTCTTTCTTTGTTTTATCCTTGTTTGGTTCAGGAATCAGGAAAATTGTAGTCTTATAGGAGGAGTTTGGTAATGTTCCTTCTGTTTCTATTATGTGGAACAATTTAGAGAGTATTGGTATTAACTCTTCTTTGAAGATCTGGTAGAATTCTGCACTGAAACCATCTGGTCCTGGGCTTTTTTTGGTTGGGAGACTTTTAATGACTGTTTCTATTTCCTTAGGGGTTATTGGACTATCTAAATAGTTTATCTGGTCTTGATTTAACTTAGGTATGTGGTACCTATCTAGAAAAATGTCCATTTCTTTTAGGTTTTCCAGTTTTGTGGAGTAGAGTTTTTTGACATATGACCTGATAATTCTCTGGATTTCCTCAATGTCTGTTGTTATGTCCCCCTTTTCATTTTTGATTTTGTTGATTTGGATTCTCTCTCTCTCTCTGTCTTTTGGTTAGTTTGGATAAGGGCTTGTCTATCTTGTTGATTTTCTCAAAGAACCAACTCTTTGTTTCATTAATTTTTTGTATTATTCTCTTAGTTTCTAATTTATTAATTTCACCGCTCACTTTGATAATTTCCTGGCGTCTATTCTTCCTGGGAGACTTTGCTTCTTCTTGTTCTAGAGCTTTCAGGTGTGCTGTTAAGTCACTAGTATGAGATTTCTCCAACTTCTTTATGTGTGCATTTAGTGCTATGTATTTCCCTCTTAGCACTGCATTCATAGTGTCCCATAAGTTTGGGTATGTGGTGTCTTCATTTTCATTGATCTCTTGGAAGTCTTTAATTTCTTTCTTAACCCATTGGTGATTCAGTTGAGCATTATTCAGTTTCCATGAGATTGTAGGTTTTCTGTAGTTTTTGTTGTTGTTGAAATCTAACTTTAAACCATGGTGGTCTGATAGAACACAGGAGGTTATTCCAATTGTTTTATATGTGTTGAGATTTGCTTTTTGGCCAAGTATGTGGTCGATTTTAGAGAAAGTTCCATGGGGTGCTGAGAAGAAGGTATATTCTTTCTTGTTAGGATGGAATATTCTGTAGATATCTATTAGGTCCAATTGGGTCATGACATCAGTTAAGTCCTTTATTTCTCTGTTAAGTTTCGATTTGGGAGATCTGTCCAGTGGTGAAAGTGGGGTGTTGAGATCTCCCACTATTAATGTGTGGGGTTTTATATGTGGTTTAAGCTTTAGTAATGTTTCTTTTACATATGTGGGTGCCCTTGTGTTTGGGGCATAAATATTCAGAATTGCAACTTCATCTTGGTGGATCTTTCCTGTGATGAGTATGTAATGCCCTTCTTGATCTCTTTTGATTGATTTTAGTTTGAAGTCTATTTTGTTGGGTATCAGGATGGCTATCCCTGCTTGTTTTTAAGACCATTTGATTGGAAAGTCTTTTCCCAGCCTTTTATTCTTGGGTAGTGTCTGTCTTTGAATTTGAGATGTGTTTCTTGTATGCAGCAGAAAGATGGGTCCTGCTTTCGTATCCATTCTGTAAGCCTATGTCATTTTATACTTGAATTAAGTCCGTTGATATTAAGGGATATTAATGACCAGTGATTGTTCATCCCTGTTATTTTTTGGTGGTTGTGTGTGTGTACTTCTCTTCTTTGGGGTTTACTACTGTGGCTTTATCTATTGCCTGTGTTTTTAAGGGTGTATCTGACTTCCTTTGGTTGTTATTTTCCTTCTAGTGCTTTCTGTAGGGCTGGGTTTGTGGATAGGTATTGTTTAAATCTGGCTTTGTCTTTGAATGTCTTGTTCCTTCCGTCTATGATGATTGAAAGTTTTGCTGGGTATATTAGTCTGGGCTGACATCCATGGTCTCTTAGTGTCTGCATTACATCTGTCCAGGTCCTTCTGTCTTTCAAAGTCTCCATTGAGAAATCGGGTGTTATTCTGATGGGTTCACCTTTATAGGTCACTTGGCCTTTTTCCTTTGCTGCTCTTAATATTCTTTCTTTATTCTGTACATTTAGTTGTTTAATTATTATGTGTTGAGGGGACTTTTTTGGGGGTCTAGTCTGTTTGGTGTTCTATAGGCTTCTTTTATCTTCATAGGCATTTCCTTCTCTAAGTTGGGAAAGTTTTCTTCTATGATTTTGTTGAATATATTTTCTGTGCCTTTGAGTTGGTATTCTTCATCACCTTCTTCTATCCCTATAATTCATAGGTTTGGTCTTTTCATGGTGTCCCAAATTTCTTAGACATTTTGGTTCATGACTTTGTTGGCTTTAGTGTTTCCTTCGACTGATGAAACTATTTCTTCTACTGTATCTTCAATGCCAGAGATCCTCTCTTCCATCTCTTGCATTCTGTTGGTTATACTTGCATCTGAAGTTCCCAATCTTTTACTCAGATTTTCTATTTCCAGCATTCCCTCTGTTTGTGTCTTCTTTATTTTTTCAATTTCCCTTTTCAGGTCTTGGACTGTTTCCTTTATTTTTTTCATTGCTTTTTCATGATATTCTTTCAGTACTTTATTGTTTTCTTCCAGGACTTTACTGTTTTCTTCCAGGACTTTACTGTTTTCTTCCAGGACTTTATTGTTTTCTTCTAATTTGTTTGCCCTTTTCTCTAGTTGTTTACAGCGTTCTTCCCATTTTTTTTGGTCTTTTCTTCTACACAAGCCTTTACCTTCTTCATGATGTTACTCACAAGGCTACTTTCTTCTGCTTCTTCCAATTTTTGATGTTCAGGTCTAGATGTTGGATGCGGGCTAGGTTCTGGCGATGCTGTATTGCTCTTCATTTTGTTGTATGTACTTCTGCCTTGACGTCTGCCCATCTCCTTGTGGTTCCTTCTTGGTCTTATCAGTGTACTTAGTTCATAAAGAGCTGACAGATTCAGGAAGTCTATCTCTCTTTCTTGTCCAGATGGGAGTTCTCTTGTCCCAGTGGGAACTCTGGGGCAGGATGGAAGCTCTTATCTGGACCAGAAGTCTGGGGCAGGATGGGAGCTTTTGTCCAGACAGGAAGTCTGGGGTAGGATGTGCGCTCTTGTCCAGAAGGGAAGTCCAGGTCAGGATGTGAGCTCTTGTCCAGGAGGGAAGTCCAGGGCAAGATGCGAGCCCTCTCTGGTCCAGAAGGGAAGTCGGGGGCAGGATGGGAGCTGGGGGCCCGTCTCTAAGTCTCAGGAATTGGCTGGGGTCTCAGGCAGATGGGCGTGGGGGCAGGGCGTGGATATTGCAGGGACTGCTGGTGGGCTTGGAAAAGAGGATCCCTCCCAGTGGGGCTAGAAGGGGACCTGCCTGGTGACCAGAACCTGGGGCCAAGTTGGGCAGTTCTTCCCTGAGTGGCTGGTGCCCAGGGATGGGGTCCGGGTTGGGCCCGGATACTCACCTCTGGTCCAGAACGGAAGTTGGGGGCAGGATGGGAGCTGGGGGCCGGTCTCTAAGTCTCAGGAAGTGGCTGGGGTCTTGGGCAGATGGCCTTGGGGGCAGGGCGTGGAGATTTCAGAGGCTGCCGGGGAGCTTGGAGAAGGGGATCCTTCCTGGTTGGGCTAGAAGCGGACCTGCCCGGTTGCCAGAACCTGGGGCCAAGTTGGGCAGGTCTTCTGGGAGTGGCTGGTGCGCAGGGATGGGGTCCGGGTTGGGCCCGGATACTCACCTCTGGTCCAGAAGGGCTAAATAAATTCTTTACCTTTGTAATTACTGTTCCATTTATTTTTCAGAGAAAAGAGTGGAACTAGTCAGTCTTGTAGCTGGAAGTTTTCCTGTGTCCTGTCTGGTCCCACAGCCACTCAGACCCAAGTAAACACACAAAGGCTTATATCAATTACAAATTTCATGGCCACGGTCTATGGCTCAATTTTCTTGCTAGCTAACTCTTATAACTAAACTCAGCCTATTTCTATTAATCTTTATGTCGCCACATGTTTCATGGCTTTACCTGTGTGCTGTTACATGCTGCTCCCTAAATGGCAGTATGGTGTCTCTCCTGCCTCTCCTTTCTCCTTTCATTATCTCCCTTTTCCTGCCTGGCTCCATCCTGCCCTGTCATAGGCCAATGCAGCTTTATTTATCAACCAATCAGAGCAACACATATTCACAGCACACAGAAAGATATCCCACACAGTCTATTTGATTCTGGACCCCATATGCTACTAAGTGCCAGCCATCAAGTGCTATCAGATAACTGTGGTTCATTGGGAAGTCAGTTCTATGCTACTGCTGGAGCTAATCCAGTGGTTTAGGATCCAGTCTTCCAGTTTTTCAACAGTTTTGTGAGCACCAATATCTCTATCAAATGCAGTTTTCTCTTTATGATGAATAATGGCTGATGGATCTGGTTTTTCCATGTCTAGGTAAATATTGCATTATGTGAATCAGGGCTTTTTACATACCTCATTATGATCTTTATAGGGCAGGACAGAAAGACAGAGAAAATTAAGACAGAATGGAAAACAGCTCCCTACTCCTCCAGATCTGTTAACTTAAATTTAAGAATTTTGATACAGCTGACCAAACTATTACAAATACCTCATATATGAAACCACTCTCCTTTTGCTAAGAAATATCTTTGGCAAAATTACTAAGATGTCTAATGAACCACAATTAAGGCAAATATATATCCCTTAAACTCTGTGACCTTTGATTATAGTCTCATCAGCACTCCTTTCTTACCATAAACCTGAGCAGCAGGCCTCATAAACAACCCACAATCTAGCTTACAAAGGGAATTTACATGGGAAAAATGAGAAGCTCACATTGTTATTTGAATTTTAGATATTAACCTTTAAACCAAGATATAATAAATTATATTATAATATAATTATATTATAACAAGATAAAATAAATTATATCCCTTGAACAATGTAACTTTAAACCCCACAGAATTGCACATCTGGCTATTTCTAAAACACTGAAGTGTACCTCTTTCTTAACAACTGCATCTTCTCTAATGTAATGGTAGTTTTCCTGTGGCCCACCCAGTTGTGCAGCCACTCAGACACAAGTAAACACACAGAGGCTTATATTAATTAGGAACTGGATGGCTTATGGCTCAAACTTCTTGCTAGCTAGCTCTTATATCTTAAAATAATGCATTTCTCGATATTGTTAGTTTTTTCTGGAAAGCCAGAATCATTACTCTAAATACCACACATAATATTAGTACTTTATGCAACAAGTAGTGTCTACACATTTGTCCCATCACTCTGGACTGTTGCAAGCCCTTCCTGACTTTTAGAAGCTCACCAGTGGCCTGGGATGTAGCCCCACTCTGCTTGTTATCCATGAAACCCTTTTGCTTTCCATGTTTTCTAGTAGAGTTACAAAGCAAAGTTTGCTTTGAGTGAAAAGGGAGGTATTCAGCAAACAAATCAGACCAACAATGAGCTGACAAGAACCAACAGGACCTACCACAGAATGATGGTCATTGTTCCTTTATTACTGAAATGTTTAAAAAAAACTTGATCCCATCATCACTGTTCAGGCGTGTGTTACAGGAAGCCTTGTACTTGCTTGTAGAGCAGTCTAATGCCCTCTCTGGATTATGAGGATGTTGTTAACACATCTTCTCCCATAGAACTACTTTGTCTTCCCATCATGGGAGCACTGAAAGCAGATCAGTCCCAGTCCTTTACGCTTGCCCATTGAAAGCCAATTTCCATGCAGGTAGTACCTTATGAGCAGCTGCCCTCAGCTCCCCATTTCCTTCAACTTTTCCTAAAGATTTAAATGTCTTCCTTGGGAGAGAATGCTTCATCTCTATGCGTTAGCACTAACTACATTTCAAGTAGCTTTCCCATACTTCCCTGAGACTACAAATAACTTATATCTTGAACAGGATTATGGGGACCTGCCCCACTGGGAACTTAAGTCACCTGTGAAGAGGTGGCCTGGAACCGAGGAAAGGTAAGTGCACATGCTGGCCTGTTCCCCAGCCTCCCTCTTACAAGAACTCCTTTATTGATAAGCAGTAAACCTCTTTTATACCAGAAAACCTCAGAATCCTAGGAGGGGTTGAAGGAACCAACCAATCATTTTAAAGGTCACCCTATTTACAAGTTGTTTATGCCCTGACATCATCTCCTGTTTTTAGTAACTTATCTTAGCATAAATAACTTGAGTTAACTTTCCTTCTCACATTTGTGTCTAATCTCCATACAAACAACCCAAGCTAACTTCCTTTTAGCCATCCTCTGTATCTATTCTCTTCACAAACAGCTTAAACTAACTTCCTCTAGTACCGTTTGTATCCACTCTCTGCGTAAATAGCTTAAAGCTTAAGCTCTATTTATCTAAATGTCTTTCGGCACCCTCTTTGCAGCCCATGTATGCCCCACACAGGATGCCATGGTATATTTTCATTTCCAGGACAGTAGTAAACCCAGTTTGCCTCTGGTACTTTCTTTTAATCAGCGGATTTAGACTATATTTCAACTGACAAGCATCAGCATGTCAGTGGGGTTTTGTCTCTTGAGTTTTAGTACCCAAACTTTCACTAGATCTGACATATAGGAGGCAGCACTCATTAGTAATGACCCTGCATTTATTTCTCAGGCCTGACTCTCAAACTTACATAACCTGCAGAGGACCTGCTCATTTAATTTGACTGTTTCCTTGGGAGGCAACTCATTCAACAAGGGAAGAAATAATAGGTGTACTTTAAGAATACTCAGGGTTTTATATTCCTCCATGTCTTGGTAATTTAAATACTGCCCAGGGCTGCTCCTGTATGAAAGAAATACTTCCTAATGTTGATGGAGGCACAATCTTATCAGAAAACCTTCTCATCTGGCAACTCTGTAGCCTTCTACTGTGAACAACAATGTTAACGGTGCTGCTGCATAAATAGTTTCCCTTTAAGACTGTCTTAGTTAGGGTTGACTATTGCTCTGAGGAGACACCATAACCACAGCAACTCTTAAAAAGAAAACTTATAATTGAGGTGGCTGGCTTACACTTCAGAGGTTCAGTTCATTATGATCATGAAGGAGAGTGTGCAGGCAGGCATGGTGCTGGAGAAATAGCCAAGGTTTGATATCTTACAGGCAACAGGAAGTGGACTGGCAGTCACACCAAGGAAAGCCTGAGAAAAAGAAACCTCAATGCCCATGCCCACAGTGATACACTTCCTCCGATAAAACCACATCTACTCCAACAAGGCCACACCTAATAGTGTGTCTCCCTTTGGGGGCCATTTTCTTTTAAACTACCACAAAGACACAGTAGAAGGTGAAGAGAAGCATGGAGATTTTCAGACCTACCAACAGCTCTCAATTCATTTAAAATAAGGTTTTGTTCACTTGTATTGATTTGCTTTGTTTTCCAAGATAATCTATAAATTCATTTCTGAAGAGAAAAAACAACAGCTTTTCAAATGCCAATGTGTATTGGTTAAGACTTGACATGAACAATAGCAAAATAGGTGATTACTTTTTGGCTTTAGTTTATAAGTCAACTGGATCACTTCTGAGATCCCTTGCTGGAACCAAGGAGCTGACAACAAGGCTCAGTGTACAATCTTTCCTGTGAGTGACCTCTTGGTGGTTGAGCTTCTGTGTGGAGAGTTGCACCTCAGACTGAATCAAGTAACTGTTTGTCCAATTGTCAGTCAAGATTAACCATCTATCCTTTATGAGCTGCATGCTTTGTTTAGAATTCTTCTCTTGTTAATGCAGACAAGAAGCCAAAAATTAGATTTTGAATGATGGTGTTGCTAATTATTCAGGCACTCACCAAATACAGACAAAAATGAACCAGTAAGTACTTGTGAAAGAAAGGGAATGTTTGTCCATAGGTTAGAGGCTGCTAGGGGAAACATAATGAGCTTGGAATCAATCACTTAGCAGAAGCAGGTACACATTCAGACAGAGTCTTATATATGGTGGTATTTTATTTGTACTGAAATGTGATTTTAATTGTATATTAATAAATAAAATTGCCTGGGGGTCAGAGCTATTAGAGCCATAGCAAAAGCCAGGCAGTGGTGGCACACACCTTTAATCCCAGCACTTGGTAGGCAGAGCTAGGTAGATCTCTGTGTGTTCAAGGATACAGCCAACATGACAGAGGCAGTCATGTGGTTGGTTTTACAACCAATGAGAAGGCAGAACAGAAAGTCTATATAAAGACAAATAGACAAGAAGTAGGCCCCCTTTCAGAGAGGTCTCTTGGCTGCAGCAGGTGGTAAGGATCTTATCTCTGATCTCTTGGCTTTCTTCTTTGCATTGGTTCTGTGTTTCTTATTTAATAAGACGGTTGGTTACATCTACACATATTCATTTTATGATTTGCTATTAGAAACAACTGGACAAATAGTTCAAAAACTATAGGAGATATTGGCAGGCAGAAGTAAATCAGAGATCAAGGTGTATTAAAGAGTATTGTCATAGAGAAGGAAATGTGTCAGCTAAAACAAGAATCAGAAAAAGGATGGAAGAAGAAAGCATCCTGGTCCAAGTAAGACTGTGTTATTCCAAACTAGATACTTCCAAGTGGCAATATTATTAGCAAACAAACAGTATATAGCCCCAAATACAAACTTTATCTATTCACACCTAAAATTTTTACATTTATTTATTGTGTGTGATGGAGAGGCTTGTGTGGGATTCAGGAGATGACTTTCAGGAGTCCATTCTCTCCTTCCACCATGTGGGTTCTTCTAGGCTTTCATGCTTGGAAGCAAACATTATTACTTGCTCAGCCACCTTGTTGGCCATATTTATTTGTATTTTAAAATTAAATATTTTAATTGAGAATTTTTCTATACTTATGATATATAAATGATGGCTTGAAGAACACAGATACCATGGAATGGTTAATTCAGTCCATTTTATATACATATTCTTCACCTCTTTATAATTTATGTCTGTTTGCTCCAAGTTTTCAATAATGTAATGTTATCCTCCATGTTACACAGAACATCTCTTCGACTTAGTAACTTAGCTCAGTGGAAAGGCTGTGTCCTTGAGGCAGCCACGGTTCCACACTCTTGTTTCTACAATCCTTAAGATTTCATATTTTGCTAATTACTATGTTCTGAGTTTATCCAGGATTCTATTAAGGACATGACTTGTTTTCTTTTTTTTTCCCACTGATTGCTAGATACTTAGGTAGCCAAGGCTATTGTGAGTAATGCTGCTGCACAGATAGATCAATGTCAGTGGAATTGATGACTTTCATAGGAGTCTCCATTTTGAATTTTTGAGAAAGCTCCATGCTGCTTTCCATAATGAAGGCGCTAAGCTACAATCCTATTCAAACGCACAAGGATTGCTTTTCTCCTCCTCACTACCACTATTCTTCATCTTTTCAACAATTATATTGTAAGAGCTGGACCATCTCATGGTGTTTATGACCAGCATTGCCCCAGTGAGTGATGCTATGATTTGAATGTGTAGTGTCCCCATAGATTTGAATATTTGGTACTCAGTTTGGGAGAGTCTGGAAACCTGGGGCCAAGATAAGTCCCTAAAAACACTTCCTTTGGGAGATATAATTTCTGGAACCTCTTTCTTATTTTTCCTGTCTCATTCTCTCATTTCTTATTAGCCCTGAAAAAACATGCTTGTCAACATTTCATCATGGATGGAGAAAGCGCTCATGAAGCCCTACCTCTCCCTGAGGGATAGTGACAGTTGATAACTGTTGTATGAATAGATGCCATTTTTTCCATTTTAGCCAGAGATGAGTTTCATTTGCTTATAAATAACCTCCCACCTAATGTGGGAAGCTCACCAGAGAAGACTGCTCTGACTTGGGTTTAAGGCAATAGAAAGTATTTATTAGTTGGCCAGTAACTACACTGGGTGTTCAGGACCCCAGAGTACAGTTAGAAAGAGCAGTTATCCAGAAGTAAAACCATAGAATCTAAAAAGTAAGGTTAGTACATTTTGAGACATTCTCAGAATTTTATAGACTTTGATGGATTAGGCCTTTGTTTTATTTTTGGCGAGTGATGCTGTTTACCTGCTGAGTATTACAGCGTGAATGTTACTTCTATTATGAAGTCATTTGTGTTAAGGTGTGGGGGCCTACTGAGGTCTGGGTTCCTGTTATAGCACCCACACATGAGCAAAATACTCTAATTAAACTTAGCAGATCACTCACAAGAGGAAATTAAAGCAAGAGAGGTCTTCTTGAGAAGGGTTTCAGTATGAGAAGGAGGAGGATGAGAGGAGAGTGGAAATGTATATGAAGTGAAATATGTAGGAAAACCCCATATGGAAATCCACTATTTTGTAAACTAAGTTCAAAATGAATTAATTTAATGTTATTACCTGAGGATGAGAAAAATCAGCACTTACCACCTTTCCTTCGAAACTCATCAATGGGAAGACGGTTAATACTGAGAGGAAGAACTGTCCCAGTGAACTGAGGTGTTCTCCTGACATTTCCATCTCACCTCACTTCTCTGTGCAGCAGAAGGGGAAGGGCCCTGGGAAGTGGGGATGGGAAGGAGACCCATCATTTGACATTGGTACTTTGCAACTCCAAGTCCTTTCATCCCAAATCCTGCTGCTGATGGAAGCAAGAAAAAGGCTTTAGTAGGATATAAGCCAGTTAGGTTGATCTTAAAGTCAATGTTGCTGTGTGTCATAAGAAACAGAAATGGAAATTCTTCAGATTAAATGTGTGATTTTTTAAATGATTAGCAACTTTATCTGTCTCATCAAACTTAATTATTCATTAATCTGGCTCCATGTTCTTATTGAAGTAACTCATGTTTCATAATCTTTTCTTCATTTAAAATAGAAAGTTACAGAGATATTGGAGTTTTGATGGAAGAAGAAAACAAAACAGTTTAAAATAGTAATGTGGTTTTGGGGGAACATCCTTGATAATCATCTTGGAGATACTTGTATGAAGTGTTTCATAAGCATCTTGTCGGAATCTTTATAAGGAATCATTATCCACTCCAGCTTCCAGATTAGGAAAATGGCATTGAAAGCATGAGTCATTAAAAACAAAAAACAAGAAGTTCAGGTGAAGACCAGGAGGTGGTGGTCCTGAGCCCAAGGTACATGCCTCTAGGGAAGACAGACAAAGATATTTTGTACATGATGGTAGTAAAAAAAGAGAGATGATAAATCAATGGAAAAAGGAAAATAGGAAGAATTTTGCAGATCTTAGCAAATAATTCTCCAGTGTTTCAGTTTTGGGAATAGGTAGCCCCAGAAGGTCGAACCTTGTACATTTATGAAGTGGAGAGTAATAGTTACTAAAAAGTACAAACAGAGCACTTGTTTCAGGTGAAGAAGCATCACAAGTTGGCATTCTCATCCAAGTATTATGTGTGTTTTAATGTGATGATTGTATGGTTTGCCTTTTATAACATAGTCTTGGTCCTATAAACATGTCAATAAACGGAATTGTGTAAGTCTTGTATTTAGAAACAACATCTGGTCCAAGAAATGTCAACTTTTTTTTTCAGTTCAGATAGGCTATGTAGAAGTAAACGTCTTATTAAATAAGAAACACAGAGCCAATGCAAAGATGAAAGCCCAAGAGGTCAGAGCTAAGAGCCTTACCCTTCAATGCTGCAGCTATCCTCTTCTGCCAAGAGACCTACTTCCTGTGTGTTTGTCTTAATGCAGACTTTCTGTTCTGCCTTCTCATTGGTTATAACCCAACCACATGACTGCCTCGTCACTGCCCGTCTGTACAGACCTCCAGGTCTTCTATGGTTGGTATTGAAATTAAAGGCATGTGTCTCCATGCTGGCTGTAACACTGAACACACAGAGATCCACCTAGCTCTGCCTCCCAAGAGCTGGGATTAAAGGCGTGCACCACCACCACCACCACCACCCAGCTTCTGTGATGGATTGCTATTAGCTCTGACCCCCAGGTGCTGTGGATATTGCTCTATATATAAATAAAACACTGATGGCCAGTGACCAGGCAGGAAGTAGGTTGCCAGGCAGGAATTAGGTGGGACAAGGAGAGAGGAGAATTCTGGGAAGCAGAAGGCTGAGGAGAGAGACTGCAGCCACTGCCAGGACAAGCAGCATGTGAAGACGCTGGTAAGCCACCAGCCACGTGGCAAGGTATAGATTTATAAAAATGGGTTGATTTAAGATATAAGAACAGTTAGCAAGAAGCCTGCCATGGCCATACAGTTTATAAGTGATATAAGCGTCTGAGTGATTATTTTATATGTGGATTGTGGGACTGTGGGGCTTGGGGAACCTGGAGAGAAGCCCTCCAGCAACACCCAGGCAACTTTATTTATTAATATACAAATAAAATCACATTTCAGTGCAAATAAAATATCACCATAAGACTATTTGTTTCCAGTTTGGGATGAACTAAGCAAAACAAACAAACAAACAAAGGAGAAAAGAATGACTCTGTGTCCCTAGCCTTTCCTGTAATTTTGATTCATGAAAAGGTTTCTTTATACTATAAAACATCGCACTCACAAAACTATTCAAATTTGACCACATGAATACTACATTTAGCAAAATGCTGTGGAAAAGCATGCATCATTAGGAAAACTATGACTTCTGCTTCCTTTCACCAATTCAAAACTGTGAAAACTTCTAAATCATTTATATAAACATAAGCATATACAGATAACAATATCCTTTCTCCATTGAAAAACCTCTTCCAAACAGCTGTATGCAAACATAGAACTTAGAAATAGGTTTGCTTTGATGAAAGCATAAGGACTGGATGCCCTTAGAATATGGTAGGGATGCATATGTCTATGTGTGTGCATTTGCATCAACAGAAAATTCTAACTCAAATGATTGAGAAGTAAAATATATGTGTATTTCTGAATCTAATAAGCTGTGTCAACGGTATTGTGTGTGTGTGTGTGTGTGTGTGTGTGTGTGTGTGTGTGTGTTTCTGGAAATAACTTTGATCACTCCACAACCACAGTTCAAATCCTTTCCTTAATTTTACTAGGAAAATATTTGTATTTCTAAATGTGAGACCCAAAATGCCTCAAAGTGAACCTTAAGAAGAAGCCTTGCCCCAAATAAACCAACTGTATCAAAAATAGAGTTCAGATGTTTTGCCCAGTTTTTCCTATTCAATTCACATGTACTATTCTAATGCCAAATGCACACATTGTCGAATCCATTCACTGTGATTTGTTCTCTTTTTCTGGAAGCGTGAGATCATGAGCAACAGAGGAAGCCTGGAGGAAAAGGGTGTGGCAGGATGACGGCTGACAAAAGTAATAAGTATTTGCAAGCCAGTTAAACATAATAAGCCCAGTGATTTTCTTTGTTTCAGTGTTTTCAAGCATTTGGTATACTTGGCTTGGCTTTGCCAAATAATGCATAATGACTTATATTTTATATTCCGGATCTTCATCATTGAGAAATCTGAAAAGACAATCTATGACTTATTTGAAGAAATTTCATACCTAGAGATCCAACACAGCATACCCGCATATTACTATGCTTTGGTAATACTCAAAGCTCCAAGAAAAAAATGGGAAATAGTCCATAAGGATATTTCTAGATTTCTCACTAACATTTCTGTTTATTGTCCTGGCAGCAAGGTAGAAACTTTGCCTCCAAGTACATCATCATTACTCTGGTGGAGTAAGTAAAGGAACAGGCAGTAACAGATGCATTTCTCTTGAGTTTGTCATTTTAAACAAGTAAAGGAAACAGTAGATTTCTGGGAAACTAACCAGTAGATTTCCATTTATACGTTACCAGCCAAAACAGGATAGCAACGTCAATTTTAGTGCCAGGGTACCATGAATGGCTGAAGTTTTTGTTTGTTTTGTTTTGCTTTGCTTTCAAATGCAGCCCCAATTTTGTTGTTGGAAGTTTTAGATCATGGTATAAGGAATTGTGCAGGAAAACACATATCTGTTGTTATTGTTAGGGAAAAAGTAGATTCTACTGATGAGAAAGTGAGCATCACTATCAGTTAGAAAATATAAACAGAAGATAGCACACTCTTCAATCAAGAGGCACTGTAAGTTGGCATTCTCATTTCAATCAACACCCTCCCCCCAAATAAATTAAACTCACCATAATTGCCTATTTTTTATTCATGTGGTGAGTTATAGTAGTTCAACAAGAAAAATCTTACCTCTCTAAAAGCAACTTCAATTTCAATTTCAAACCCTCCAGCTACCCCATTTCCTCTTTCAGGAATCAGGTCATGCCCCCCGTTAAGTCGATAAGTAGCTGTGCTACATGGCCATGTAGCCACACCACCACCATGACACTGAGCTACAAGTCAAGTTATGGTCTCATCAATTACTTGCCTCTGTGCCAGGAGTCACACAGGCTAAGCCAGGCTAGGCCATGTGGTATGAAATTTACCTAATCCATCTGCAAATTTTTAAAAATCAGAAACCCTCTTTGTTCTGCAGGTTTGGAACCAAAAGCTTCTTCAAGCCATGCCTTGCTATACGTGGTGACCATCTTTCCTAACTCAGTTCCTCCTGGATTTTGAAGGGATGGATCCCTCTCCCTCTCCCTACCTGTCCCTATCATGTTGTTTCCAGTGTGATGTTTTATCTCTCCTAATTGTTTTTCACTTTTAGACACTGACATTGATCGTGCCCCACCCTTACCCCATCTTCCTAAGTTTTCCTCAAATTCAAGCCATCTCTTTTCTTAAAACTGCATTTCATTTTAATACTTATTGGATTTATTTTTTGGGACAGGATCTCACACAGTAGCTCAGGCTGACCAGGAAGTCACTACATGGCCCATGCTGACATTGAACTCATGTTTGTTCTTCTCCTTTAGCCTCCCAAGTGTTTAGATTACAAATGTGAGTCACCACATTCATTTCTTTAAGTATTAAAATAATTCTTTATTCAAGAGTGCACTACCCTTTGGCCCAATCTTGGTTTTGCCATTGTATGCCAGATAAGCACACATAAAGCCTTGCACAAACCAGAGATATTTGATCAGATTTATAAGAATTTGTAGTCTTATACATGAAAACACAGTAATGCCAGAGAGAATGACTTCAAATCTCCAAGAGAGTACAGGATATTGTAAATGTTAATTTGGGGGTGGCTCTCAGACGTGACTATCTACTTGCTTGGTGTGTAGTTCTTTAGGGATGCTATAGCACATGTCATTAACTTAGGAAAGATATATCTTCTAACACTGCTCAAGTTTGTAAGACCAAGAACAGGATGTTGACAGGGCTGGTGGCTTCGAGGAATCCCTTGTGGCTTTAGATGAGATCTTCATAGTGTCTTCATAGGGTCTTTCCCCACATACAATGAATCTCTGTGTAGACATTTCTTTCTTTAATTCTTTTAAGGACACTAGCTAGATGGGATTGCAATACTTTCTAAAAACAGCTATCTTAACTAAGTTGCCTTTAAAAAACCCTCATTCTGATGTCTCTCTACTTGCTGTAGTTATGTAAGTGGTTAACAATTCCTGGGGGAGACTCTTCATTAGTAATGTAGCTGAATGTTGCCTGTGTTCCTGTAAGCAACCCTTCACCTATATTGCTGTAAGTAACCCCAACTGAGCACACTGGTTCACCAAGACAGAATGGGTCTTACTTTGGTCTGTCATTGGTGCCACACCTGAGGTGACTTTTTCTTTCACATCTATCCAGAAAAAGTCACATAACACATGTATGTCTTCCCTCCTATATTGTGTTATTAATCTCTCTGTCTTGACACCAAGCTCATGTAGTGTATGGGCTCAAAGTTGTTGGGCTCTTGTAAATGATCCTTCACACAAGATCTTAAAAAAAAATCTAATTAAATGCAATGGGTCCCATACATACATCACATACATGCACACATGCACACATACACACACACAGGCACACATAAACACATGTGCATACATAGGAAAGGGAATAGTCAGGAGGACAAAGGAGCTCATTAAAAGTGGGGAAACAAAAGGAGGTTCAGGGGTGAGTGTGATAAAAATGTATTACATGTATTCTTATAAGTATGAAAATGTCATAATGAAACCATCGGTATGGATAATTAACATGTGCTTATAAAATTATTTTTAAAATAAAGTAGACTTTTTAAAAAATTGTTTAGCATATGAGAAAACTGAAGCAAAGCTCATAGAACTCACAGAGACTGAGGCAGCTAACACAGGCCTGCACCGGTGGGTCTGCACTAGGACTTCTGCATAAATATATAAAATATTATAGCTCTCAGTTTAGTATTTTGGGGGCAGTCCTGAGTATGTGAATGAGGTGGTCTGAGATTCTTATACTTTTTCTTGGGCTCTTTTCCTTCTGTGGGTTTGCCTTGTCCAAATTTGATATAATTGTTTTGTGTTAATATTATTTTTTGACTTTCTCTCCAATCATGTTTAATTATTATATTTTATTTTGTAATGTTTGGTTGTTATCTCTTAGATGCCTGTTCTTTTCTTTTCTTTTTTTTTTGAGACAGTTTCTCTGTATAGTTTTGGTACCTGTCCTGGATCCCACTCTGTAGACCAGGCTGGCCTCGAACTCACAAAGATCTGAGTGCTGGGATTAAACAAGTATGCTACCACGACCCAGCTGTCTGTTTTTTTTCTAATGAGGGACAGAGGGGAGTCTTTGCCCTGGAGGAGATGGGAATGGGTGGTGGGCTGGGAGGAAGGCGGGGCGGGAGGGGGGAAGGGAATCCGTGGCTAATATGTAAAATTAAATTAAATTATAAAATTAAAATAAAAGAGTGGATGTGAATGGCAGGGAAGATGGAAAGGAGTAGAAGGAGGAGAAACTGTAATCAGGATATATTGTATGAGAAAATAATCTATTTTCAATTAATTAGTGGGGAAAAGGAACATCAGAACTTCTGTGTTTATTGGGGAGCTCAAAAAGGAGTTTGTCTTGTTGATCCCTTTCTGAGTAAAGAGATAACTGTGCATAGGAAGAATAGAGTTACCTTGAACAGGTTCCCTTGGAGCAATCACAGTACCCTCTCACGTGACAGGTACATGGAAATAGCTGGAAGTGTTCAGTCTGAGAGCCCTTGCTGTCAGCCTAACAACAGGCTGCCCTCCTTTTATGCAATGACACTGGGAGTTGCTGTACTGTGAGAGACATGGAATGTTGATTTCCCATCTGATGGGTACAGGTGAATAACTTGGAAAGATGCATGTTCCCCCATCCTTCCCTATTCCTGATACCCCGGTTACCTGTTTAGAATTTAAGCAGTAATTGAAAGAAACTTTGGTGAAAGGAAAGTGGCTTCAATTGTTGGAGGAAATTCTGATTATGAAATTATTTTAAACTCTTTGTCATTGGGGATTTAACACTGATAGAACATAAACCTCAATGATGCTTATTAATGACTTTTCATCATATATACCAAAAACCAGTGTTTTAAAGCAAAAAAAAAAAAAGTAAATCCATTTTTTCCAGGATCATTGGGCTCACTATCAATGTGCATATATGAGGAAACAAATGCCCTATACTTAGCATTATGACTCCCATGAAATACCAAAGTACTTAATGAATCAACAAAACCGTAAGTTAGTAAGTCAGATTCTCTCAAGTGCATCCCATTTCACTGTCCCACTCTAATAAATTTAGCTGTGGTAGTTTGAATAAGATTGACCCCCATAGGATCATACATTTACATGCTTGGTCCCTAGTAGATGAGCTTTCAGGGAAGAGTTAGGAGTGGGGCTTTGTTGGAGAAGCTGTGTGACTGGACAAGGGTTTTGAGATTTCAAAAACCCATGCCAGGCCAAGTCTGTCTGTCTGTCTCTTCCTCTCTGCCTGAAGATCAGGATATAAAGTTCTCAGATACTGCTCTGATGCCTGTCTGAGTGCCTGAGTGCCACCATGATGATAATGGACTAAGCCCCTGAAACTGTAAGCAAGCCCCCAATTAAATGCTTTTCATTGTAAGACTTTCTTAGTCATGGTGTCTCTTCACAAAAATAGATCAGTGGTGAAGACATTGTCTTTCAGCTCCTTGGCTTTAATAAAATAGTTAAGGAAGCAACAGGCCTAACATAAACAAAAAAGGACTAATGTATTTCATTCGTGTCCTGTTATCAGATTTTCCTGGAGACGTGATATAAATTAGTCATTCAATCTTAATTTAATTTGATAATAAAATTCTGCTGGTGACATCTGCTATTTAAGCCAATGATTTGAGAAGTACCTTTGGTTTCTTTGTTTTGGTATGAGTGCTCTGTCTGCATGTATGCCTTCAGGCCAGAAGAGGGCATCAGACCCCATTATAGATAGTTGTGAGCCACCATGTGGTTGCTGCGAATTGAACTCAGGACCTATGGAAGAGCAGTCAGTGCTCTTAACCACTGAACCATCTCTCTAGCCCCAAGAAATAACTTTTTACTATGGTGAATATTGATCTTGTCAACCCAGCTATCCTGTAGTATTGTATATCAACTAATACTCTTGAAAACAAGTGTGTGCCCCAGACCCTTTAGGAAAAGTGAAATGGCTTCTCTTTCTTTCTGAAAGGAAAATGGTAGCCTTTTTTATTGAATTGAATCCTGAGCAAATACCATTTGACCTCAATAATTGCAGCATGTTTGACTTATATCACCTTGTATGACATGAGTCATATACTCTTGAGCAAACCAGATGTCTGTGCAATACTGCCTTGCCAGAAAGGCCTTTCCAGACCAATCTTTACAAAAAAAATACCACATTCTGACCTTGCCATGTACCACCCTTCCTTCACATACTACCCTGATTATCAAAGGTAAATATTTGAGGTGATAATAGAAAAACTATATTTCTATTATCACCTCATATATTTGTCTTTTATTTATCATTGTTATGTGTATATTTGACATGTATTCTGATCCATAATTCATACATTAAATACTCTTTGTTCATGTATGTGTATATGTACATGCATCTAAGTGTGTTTGCACATAGAGACATGCCTGTGGGTATGGGTGCTTGCATGTGCGTGTATGTGTGGAAGTCTCCTGTTGATGTGGGGGATCTTTCTGAAACCTTTTCCACCTTTCTCAGTGAGACAGAAGCTTCTAGCTGCACCGAGAGCTCAATGACTTCAGCTAGCCTAGCTGGCCATCTTGCTCCAGGAATCTCCTTTCCAGCTACTGAACCCTGCAATTACAGGTGGAGTGCCACCCTCACCAGGCATTTGCACGCGTTCTAGGGAGCTGAACTCTGGTCCTCACCATCTCCACAACTCCTGACCTCTAATTAGGAGATTGGGAAAGTGTTTGAGACTTCATTTCCATCCTGCTGGAATATGGATAAGTCTAAGCAGAGACAATTAAAACTGCAGAAAAAGATTGATGATGATGTCACCAGAATCCTTGGTGATTACCTACTTGGCAGCACAAGCTAACTGATGTACATCTCACTTCTCCTTGGATGTCCAAGGACACAAATCCCAGATGATGATGATGTGAACAATGATTTGAGTGATAACACTGTTGAGGCCTTCCTTGATGCAGTCCTGTACTCAGGACACAGCTGCAAAAGGGGCCATTTCAGCCACAATCTCTGCTGTTTTTATAGCCTGCTCTTTCAGTTCCAAACAGCTGCTTTAGAAAAAAAAGCCACAAAACTTAGCAATTTCAAATTTGATCATTCAGATTAAAATACACACAAATACCTATTAATCAATGAGTAGGAAGTCTTTTTCTCTAACATGATATTATCATAGAAACATCTTGATCAATATAATTACATCTGACAATTCTTACCAGACGCTTACACTGGAAAGAAAAACCGCTCACAGGGACCTGTTCTTAGTTTTTAATCAGATTATTTCAAAATTGGACCCAGCCGTTAGCACAGCATCTACTCAGCCGTGGTGATTAATGTAGGGAATTCAGCTTCCAACTTTAGTATTTCAGACTGACATCTCTATTTTCCAGATAAATGCCAGCTCACCCACACCACTTTAACAGGGCACTGCTAATTCTTCCACAGAAAGATTGTGGCCACTGTGTTTGAAATGCTGACTATAGCTTTACACTGCTCTTGGGGGGATATTTTTAGCACCCGACTGCAGATAACCTTCATCTAGTGCTTATTATCTGGAAGTGAATGTCTAAAGACATTTATATTTTTTATTTTGTTTAATCTGTACGTCAGCCTTCTGATATGGAATTGCATTTTTCTCATGTTGCAGATAGGGAGAGCTAAATTAGGAAAATTAAACCACCCGTCCAAAGTCACACATTTCCAATTGTGTGAATATAACAGCAAAGTATAATTCACCTAGGATGGAGGGAATGAGGCATGCAGGCTAAAGGAAAATTCTACTGTGTCTATATTCAATTTGGTAAAATTCATGTGCAATATTTGTTCAGAAGTATTTTATAGAATTAAATACAAATATAAGTCTGTTTTGCATTGCATTAATTTCTATTTTTATGATGTGTTATTAAAGACATGTTAAGATTGTATAAACACAAAAAATCTTGAACAGTAGTTATCAGGTGGTTTATTTCTCATAAAGGTATATCAATGAGATTGATACTTTGGCATTTAGTAATTACTACCATGGTATCATTTGAGTACTTACAGTATTTGTGAAAACAGGGCTGACTTGCCAGCCTAGAGGACCAAGAACACCCAGTACCCAGAAGCAAGTGTGGTGGTTTGAATGAGAATGGTCTCCATAGGTTCATAAGTTCAAATGCTGGGCCACCAGTTAGTGGAACTGCTTGGGAGGAATTAGCAGGTGTGGTCTTTTTGGGAGAGGTACATTACTGGGGGTGGATTTGAGGTTTCAAAAGCCCATCTCAGGCTTAGTCTCTCTTTCCCTTCTGGCTGCCTGCAGAGCAGAATGTAAAGCTCTCATCTACTGCTCCAGTGCCATGCTTGTGTGCTTCTTGCCATGATGATCACAACTAACCCCCTAAAACTGTAAGAAACTCCCAATTAAATGCTTTCTTTTATAAGAGTTGCCTTGGTCATGGTGTCTCTTCACAGCAGTAGAACAGTGAGTAGGATAGAAAACCAAGCTCCTCCTGAATTGTCTGTTCCTAGAGGCAGAGGTGTGATATCATCAGGAGAAAGGGATTTTCTACAGCATGTCATTCAGTGTGGGAATTTGAAGGTTCTTATGTTGTAATCCATACTCTTAGGCAGCCTCCTATAAAAATTATGCTTCCTCAATATCATATTTAATAAGAATTATTCTACTAATACCAGTATTCTAGCTTGCTTGTCGTATTTCTTACTGTGGATGAATAAATCACAATTATAGAGGTATGTCAGTTTCTAAATGTTTCAATATTATGATCCTATACACACATGCACACACACACAAACAAACAAATTTCCTTGAGATGGCAAAACAACATAAGAACTAGAGAAACAAATTCCAGATGGGACAAAACTACCAAATAACGACACCTGGTGAGCTCTTTACACTGCAGCAGCCATGCTGCAGCTCCTTTGAGAGAAAGCAAGTCCAAAGTTAAATCCATTTTAGAAAGATTTATTTCTTTGTTCCCAAAATGGATTCTAACATAGTCTAATTTTCAAAGCATTTTTATAAATATTTAAAAGGCAATAAAAAACAGTAACAATAAATTAAAAAGTATGCAACAGAAAAATCATATAAACATACCTTTTCCGTGACTCAAAACTCTGGGCTAGATTCTATTGTAGAAGCTTCTGAAACATCAATAATGTGTTCATCAGTTGGCAATTACCCACACTTAGATCAGGAATGATAATCATATTGTATAACAAAAAGATGCAGGGCTCTTTAGACAAATTGGGGGTATATTAACAAAGAGAATGTAAAGATGTGATCAGAAAACAGAGGGATAGTGCATGGCAGCCTGAGAAAGTTAATGATCATATCAGATAATAAGTGAAAACAACATAAATAAATAAAATAAATACCTCAAGTCCAAACTTTCACAAATAACCTAATGTATACTCAGCCTAAAAAAAAGAAAGAGATACACTTAACTGAGGATTAACAGCTAGAATATACAAAGAAATAAAAAAAAATTAAGAAACAGCCCAATCACAAATCTGATTTTGTAACTGAACAAAGTTCTCAAAAGAAGAAATTCAAACAGCTAGTAAATGTTTTCTAAAATCTTCAACATCCTCACCTTTCAGGGAAAATAAGAAATTGCTTTGATATTTCATCTCACCCAAAAGCTACAAGCAGAACTACCATAGGATCCAGCTGTAACACTTTAGAGATATAAACAAAGAATGTCACACCCTGGGACAGAGACACTTGCACCCCCATGCTCTTTGCTTCTCCACTACTAATAGGTGAGAAATAGAATCTGCCTAGATGTCAGTCAACTGACAAAAGGATAATGGAATGGAGTATATTACACCATGCAAGATTTTAAGTGTTGAAAGCAAGCTGAATTGTGAAGCTTTTAGGAAAATGTAGTTAGCTAGGTAATACTAGATCAAGCATGGCAATGTAAATACCAAGCATAGGCCCAGAAAGACAAATGTCATGTATCTTCTCTTATACATCGATATCAGAGCTGAAGATTTAGAATTTTGTATTTAAGCTGGAGGAACTGTCTACAGTGACCAAGAAGTAAGAAAGAAGTTGTGATATGGGGAGTAAGGAGGAGAAGGCTGAATGTGGGGATTATAAAACCATGTGAAAGAAAGTAGGGGGAATTAATACTATTGGCAGAAATACATAAATGGGCATGGGAGTGGGGATATGAGGAAAAGTGAGGGTGTTCAAGAGAAACTAAAGACTTTGAAAAATCTATATAGGAATCTGCCATTTTATAAGCTAACAAAAATTACAATCTTTATAAAAAGTATGAAAAGACATACTCCACATCAGTGGGTAATGCTCCTCCCAGAAGTCAAAGATTTTTAAACCCCAAATTCCAGTGCCAGGTTTGAGAAAATTCTTTTATGTTCTATTGGTAGGAAGGCTCAAGAGGCCCCCAAAGCAATTATAGGCTATTGTCACTGTGAATGGCCGGCTTAAGTAAGCCAGTAAGACCCTGTTGCTGAAGGTACTATGTACCACAGATAGAGGACAAAAACAAATCCAGCTGGAACTAAACTAGAAGCTATCCTCTCAATTGGATAGCATTCATTGTATTAGAAGTTCTATTGGAGCCCACTACCTATGGTGGGACACCTTGCACAGCCTTGATGCAGGGGAAGAGGCTTGGACCTGCCTCAACTGAATGTACCAGGCTTTGCTGACTCCCTGTGGATGGTCACAGCTTTTCAAAGGAGGGGATGGGGAATGGGATGGGGGGAGGGAGAATGGGTTGGGAAGAGGGAGGAGGGAGGAGAGGAAAATCTGTAGTTGGTATGTAAAATGAACAAAAAGTTCTTAATAAAAAAAATAGTAGTATTCAGGGTGTTGAGGAAGAAAAGTCATCAATGATCTTACCCAGATATGGACCCTGCCTGCTGTAATTCTGACTTATCTGACAAGATAAACCCAGGGATACAATAGAAGCTTGGATGTTCTGGCAATAATCAATGGCTGGCTGATTGAATCTGAGGCCTACTCTATAGGAAGGAGTGAGTACACACACTTGGTACTGTAAGCATAGTCAAATTCTGTGGCTAGAGAGGTTACAGGCCCTATGTGGGGAATCTACTACTAATGTTTTGCTAAATGGATATATAGTTAATTGCTTTCTAAATAGTTATATTTATACCCACAGACTAGTTCAGCTTTCCCTCTCCTTCCGGAAAAACTTCTTTTGGCAGTGGGTGATAGATGATCAAAGAAAGGACTTATAAGAATGTGTCATCATTGGTGTCTTACCTGCTCTGGGTCCCAGAAGAGAGTGTGGAAAGACTTAATGCTGGAGGGTGAGGAGGAGTAAAGAGAAGCACTGCTTCTGGTCTGACATGACTGATGCAACCGTGGACACAGCAGCTGTGAACACCTCCACAAGCCCTGCAGAGGAAAGACAGGTAAGGTGAGCCAGAGAGACATGAGGAAGAAAGGGAACTCACTGCGAGGAAGAAGCAGGGTGGGGGGAGCTGGAAGGGGATGAGAGTAGGTCCTCAAGGGTAAACGAAGGAACAGTAATCATGTACATCACAATCAAGCATGGAATTATCAAATTTTCTTTTAAGTAGAAGGAAAACTTTCAGGCTAGGGAAACAAAGGACACTCACAAAAGAGGAGAGGGCTGTGAAAGGGGTAGGATAGGGGCTTATGGAGAAATTCAGAATACATTATCTATTGTGTGAAAATTTCCTTATGTGTCACAGCATCATGAACAATAAATATGCACAATGAAAATTAGCACAAATAAATAATCTAAAATCATTGTTTTCTTGGTATTTTTTTAATAAGTCAAACATCATTCTAAAATTAAATATATATATATATTTTAAAGAATTATTGTTTTCTTCATGTTGTACCACTACAAAGACCCTAGAGGGTATCTGAGGAATATCCTGTACTCACAGCTTTTGACACTGATAAATTGTCTTGGGGAGATCAACTCTTCCTGAGAAGTCTGATTGCATTCAGATTTCAGCAGCATCGAAATCAATTAGATGCCACACCAGACCCTCTGTATCATAGATCTTCCAAGCACTGAAGCTCTCTGATCTATTGGTAACAGCAGGATCTTCTGATACAGCTTCTCAGTCACCAGGAAACTAACCCTAAAAATAGTTAATGAAGCAGAACAAGGAAATAGTCTTGTCATTTCAGGCACTTGGCTCTTTTGGAGGAGGGAAGGAACACAGTGTACTTTGAAAGGTTACCCATGACAAACAGGGCTGTGATGGAAGTTATTATTCATTCAGTAGTCTATGCAATAAAAACTTGCCACCTGCTCATTGTGTGGTAGCTAATCTAGAAACAGAGAAGGAATAGAGTACCTGTTGTCACCCGAAAGGAGATCACAGTCTGAGGAAAAGACATATGCAAAGGGAGACTGTAATTCTCTGATGATGCTTGGAATGCAGATCTCCTTATCTGTCCATGCCCGCTTAACTGTGTTCAGGTCTACATCAACATGTCATCTTCTCCACACCCAGCACTGTTACTTGTTAAGACTGTAGATACCATTCAAGATCTATAAGGGGACACTTTATAAAGCTGTCCCCAAAAATTACATCCTTTTTTTCTCTTTCCAAAAAGTCATTCCATAACGACAATTTCTTTGTCTCCTTCAAATGTCATCCCTTATGTAGCCATTTGGTACTTTATCACTCTAACATTTTGTGTCTGCTTACAAAGAATTTACCATAGTTGCCTAAATACAAAGGTAGTTTTTAAAAAGAGAGTTATTGTTCCCAATGGCTTCTAAATGCACTTCTAAGTAAGGGGACTATATATGTGTGCAGTTATTGTACAGATGGCTTTACAGTCTGTGCATCACAGGAACCTGACTGCTGTCTTTCCTGACAAGTCAGCCATGGATACTTTATGGGATGACTCTTCAATCAGTTTTACTGAGGAATGAAATGCTTGAAGTGTCCATTTCAATATCTTCTGTCAAATGATTACCTTAATTATCAGAATAGTTTTCTATTCCCTTAAAATGTTATACTTGTACTCAGTATTAGCCTCAGGCAAGATTCTGCTCATTTGCAAGTTCTGGGAAGGGATGTAGATGCCAAGTATGATTAACTATGACAACAAATTAGGAGAAATGTGAAAGATGAAGAGGAGAATGTCTAAGTAGCCCAAGTCCTTCATAGCATCTTGGTTTTCACACCTTAGAAGAGTTGAATTCTCTTCAGTAGTTCTAAATCTCCTTTTGGAATTTAGTTTTCAAATTCTGCATTGGATTCATAATGCTATTACCCTGTTTATGTTTTCTTGAACTGCAGTTACAAGTTAATTTCTGCCCTGTTAGTTTCAGATATTTGTTTGTGTCCTCTTTGATTTCCTTGAATTTTCTGATCATGTTTTTAATTGTTATTTTAAGTTCGATGTTCTGCATTTTATTTAAGCAATTTCTTTTTTTCTTTTTTTTTTTTTTTGTTTTTTTGAGACAGGGTTTCTCTGTGTAGCTTTGCGCCTTTCCTGGAACTCACTTGGTAGCCCAGGCTGGCCTCGAATTCACAGAGATCCGCCTGGCTCTGCCTCCCGAGTGCTGGGATTAAAGGCGTGCGCCGCCGCCGCCGCCGCCGCCGCCGCCGCCGCCGCCGCCGCCGCCGCCGCCACCACCCGGCTAATTTAAGCAATTTCTATTGGAGGAAATTTCTATAGGACTGGTAGACATTAGGGGAGCCATATTGTCTTGATCTTTTATACTGTTTGTGATTTTGTGGTGGGACATGTGCATACATATTTATTTTATTGGTTGTGTGTTCGATATGAAAATTCATCATGTCTATGTTGACTGGAAGATTTTCTCTGTTTTTCCTGTTGCCTACAACTGGTTGATTTTAGGTCAGGTAAAAGTGAGCAGATCAATTCTTCAGACACTTACTGTTGATTATTGATTAGGGAGACAACAGTGACTCCAAGTCACTTGTAACTAGTGTGATGCAGGGATTTAAGAGTCACATAGGATTACCTTAGTGAAGTCCAAGCTGGGCTTGGGTCTGGAAAAGCAGCACAGATCAGGTAACCAGGAAGACATTCTTTTTTTTTTTTTTTTTTTTTTTTTTTTTGGTTTTTCGAGACAGGGTTTCTCTGTGTAGCTTTGAGCCTTTCCTGGAACTCACTTGGTAGCCCAGGCTGGCCTTGAACTCACAAAGATCCGCCTGGCTCTGCCTCCCGAGTGCTGGGATTAAAGGCGTGCGCCACCACCGCCCGGCCCAGGAAGACATTCTAAACAGTGTGATGATGTTGCTTTCTGCTGGACCTGGGCCTGCATGGCTGCACAGGTCAAGATAGTTGGAACAAACTCAGCAAGAAAACACATGTACGGGCATAGGCCAAGAGAGTTTGCACGTGTGACTATTGCCTTGGGCCCACAGGGGCTACATGTATGGGCAGCTCAGAATGAGTGTCCTGGATCAAACTATGCAAGGGAGCCTATGAATATGACTCCTCAGCCTGGGCTCAGGGGGTTGCAATGAGTGTTATTCATGACTTAGGTTAATTCTTAATATCTCCTTGCTTGTAGAGATTTTACTGCTAATAGTTTCCATCCAGTAGTTCCCAATGTGTTAACCTCGTATTATTTTGGCAAATATCGTAACAGGAAAGTGGGTGAAAGCAGAGGAGAAGGAACAAAGTTACAAACAAAAGGATTAAGAGAATTGGAAGGAAGAGTAAAAAGAAAACACAGACATGTTAGATTGATTCTGAGTGCCTGGTAATGAAATGGTTGCATGTTCCCTCTTAAAGAAAAAGTAAGTAAATCAGCATAATGAAAATATCTGTGTGTGTGTGTGTGTGTGTGTGTGTGTGTGTGTGTGTGTGTGTGTGTGTAAGAGACTGCTCTAAATAAAAATTTACAGATATTCTATTACCTTTACTCACCTGGGTATGATAATTTTTCAGGTTACAGTCACATTCATCCATTGCAAACGAAGACCTGACAATAAGTTGGGAATGGCTTATTTTCTCACAAGCAGGTAACAGGTAGAGCCTTGACTGAGGAGCTCAGGAGCATTTGAACTGGAGCATCTGACAACTCTTTCTCATTTTCAAAAACCTCAGCTAGTAATGGGACTTCAGCTCTTCACTTCCATTTTCGGAAAGAAGGGAGGGTAGGGGAACTGGAAAGGAAGGCCTTCTTCCTGAAGCAGCCTTTTAAAGTACTTTCCAAAAAGAGCCAGTCTGTCACTTGGAACTATATGTCTTTAGCCATCCAGTTGCAAGAAGGCTTGGAAATGTAACATTTGTTTATTTATTAAAAAAAAACTTGTTTTCCTCTTTTTTATATTTATTTACTTTATGTGTATGAGTGTTTTGCCTGCAATGCATAAAATGTGTTCCTGGTATGTAGCTGAACTTTTCCTGTGTCCCACCTGGCCCATGGTCAGGACAAATCTCTCTCATTCACCAGTCCTGCAGCCACTTGTACCTAAGTAAACACACAGAGGCTCATATTAATTAAAACTGCTTGGCCATTAGCTCAGGATAACTATTGACTAGCTCTTACACTTAAATTAACCCATAATTCTTATTTGTGTTTAGCCAAGTGGCTTGGTATCTTTTCTCAGTTCTGCCTTCACATCTTGCTTCCTCTGTGTCTCGAAGGTGACTCCTGACTCTTCCCATAATTCTCTCATCTGCTTTTCCTACCTATACTTCCTGCCTAGCTACTGGCCAATCAGCATTTTATTTATTAACCAATCAGAGCAACACATTCACAGAATACAGAGCAATATCCATAGCACTGATACCCACAGAGTCAGCAGAGACCATCAGATTCCCTGGAACTGGAATTACAGATAGTTGTGAGTCACCATAAGGATGCTGGGAATTAAATCTGTGTCCTCTATAAGTGCTCTTAACCCTGAGCTCCACCCCAGAAATGTTATTTTTAAATGAACCAATCAAAACCATTAGATTTGGGATACTCAGCACAGGCTGAATTGGTGCTGAGTTGACAGCTAGCAATCTTCCCTCAGAATTTAAGGCTGAGAAGAACAACTATTAACAACTGCTGTCTACTTGATTATTTTTATTCACTGTGTAATACATGTAGTTACTGTTGCTACTCATTCTTTACAGTTGTCTGTGCTTAATGTTCCCAGCCTTTTATATACTTCTATTGAGAATGTTTATCTGTAACTAAAGTACTCGTAGAACTCCTTCCTTTCCACAGACTCTAAGGTTTAGAAAAAGGTGTGTTCATTGACTACTGTCAGACTATTCCATGCCTCCTCTCTTGGCTACTGGCACTTTCAGAAATACCACTCATATCAATTTTAATGGAATGTAGAACCTATTGTTCCTTCTAGGTCTTAGGCTTTTTATTGCCAACCACCTACTGGATGCCTTATTAAATCTGGTTTGTGTATCTTAAAGGGAAATCAAATTCTAGATGTTGAAACTAAACCTACTTTACTCTGTTCTTTAACTGCCAATCTGCAATATGTCTATTCACAGCAGTGATATCACAATTAATAACAATGAAGTCTTCTTTATTATGTCTCAGACAACATTTGAAAATCTTCATGTCCCATTTTGCAATCACTGCACCATTAGGAGAATATATTATATTATACCCAATTAACTGATGAGAAAACTGAGTCATAGAATGGAACAGATTAATAATTATGACCAGTGATATAGCAAATAGTACCCTCTTCAGTCACAAACTTAAAATTATTGTTAGATTTTCTTTTGTTCTTAGTAATAAATCTGAAGAAAATATTCAGTATGAAAGGGGAAGAAATTTTTTTCTCTGCACCAACCTTGACAAAATTCAGCAGCATGAAATGTGTAAGTGTACCTCAATGCACTTTGCCCTGTGTAGCTATGGTTTTACTGTTGGATGTTAGCTTTACTAACCATGTTAACACAATAGCTTTCAGACTCCCTGTGTTAGTATTCAGCTATTATTAGGAGTAAATTCTGATCAGGTCAGGTATTTTATCACAGTAAGAGAAAAGTAGCTAATGCATGGTCCTCCCAGCCACATCTCACTGTTCCATCACATCTACTCATATTTACCTCAGCAAGTCACATGGTCAAGCCTGACTACAGTGAGCACTCTGAGAAAGTTCAAGGAGACAATGAATGTAACTGAGGAGGACAAGAGAGGGAATACTGTTTCACTCCTCACTCCATCATCTGCATGTTTTTCTCTGTAGACAGAATACCACAATGGAGACAGAGAAATCAGAATGTGAGAATGCTCACCTCATGACTAACTCAGTCAAACTCACTGAGTACACGAGAGGGAAAGGGTAGAGTAGATGATCTGAAAAATGTCTTCAGAGAAAACTCCCACATTTCTGTAATATTTCCACTTTCCCCAGAAGCCCCCATGTCTGTGCAACCTTCCTGCATTTCCCATTTCATGTGGAAGGAAGGTGCATATCAAGCATATTATGTAAATCCCTCAGATTTCATCCAGGGTTGTAGTTATTACTGTTCTTTTTCTGACACATATGGGAATAATATATGTCTTGTTCAATTGACAACTAAACATGTCAGCCACAAATAATCATGACTGTTGTAGCCATCATTCTGGTGCATAATACACACACACAGAGAGAGAGAGAGAGAGAGAGAGAGAGAGAGAGAGAGAGAGAGAGAGAGAGAGAGAGAGAGAGAGAGAGAGAAAGAGAAATTCCAGTATAAATTATTCATGAAAGCCAGCTTCATCTCAAGGACATCTCTTTGGCACAAGTTGGCTGCCAGCTGCAGCTAGGATAATTCATGCTTCTGCATGTCATCATACCAACTGATCTCAAATTTTAGCTGGAATAACTTGTGTCAAATTCCTGTGTATGACACAATCCTTGTCAGAAAAAGAATATGAACTGGCTAATTGACTTCTTCCCACAATCCCCGTGTCTCTGCTTAACGGGGGCGGGGCGGTGGAAGGAGAGTCAGCACTAGAGAAGTAACCCTCCAGGTCCACAATGACAGTCACGTGGAACATGCAAATCTGAACTTCATTGGAAGGTCATCAGTGTTAAGGAGTATGTCACCAACATAAAAAAAGAGAAGAGTGCAACAGTGAGCTCTCACTGTATTTATATATCCTTGACAATGTTTGTGTGCTTCTAATAGAAAACATGACACCTAATTCTAATGCAGGCTTTAGAAATTTCCAGTTTATTTTTCAAATATGAGCATTTACAATCATTAAACCTGTTGCCCAGTTCTTAGAGGCTCTCAGAAATTTTTCTGAGAAAAAAGTCTCACTATAGATTGATAACCACATGTGGTGGGAAAATAAAAAATTCTGTTAGTGCTATCTCTAATTCTTTGGAGGAGTGGAGAGCCTAAGTATACTACAGCCTAGTTTGCTGGGTTATCTTATTAACATAAGCAAAATAGTCTTTATATGGCACAGACAGACATAAGATAACACCACATTTTGCTTAAGAAGGGAGGGAGATGTAGACTCAAACTCCTAGCACAATGCAGACATCAAATCTTTTATGTATCTTTCTTCTCTCTCTCTCTCTCTCTCTCTCTCTCTCTCTCTCTCTCTCTCTCTCTCTCTCTCTCTCTCCTCCCTTCTTCCTTTTCCCCCAATAAATAGCTTGCTCTTATTCCCAGAGGAGGATTTGAAAAAGCAGGCCATATGGGGAGTATATAGACAAGCTAAACAAAAGGATGGATTCTACAGAACCACACTTGAAGATGTGCCTTCAATCTTTTATATGAAATATTTGGAATTACTAGAACATCAGCCACAGTAATTCCCAATAAAATAACAAAAATATATTCTAAACACAAATAAAAGTGATTTTGGATTATCTGTTTTCATTCCTCTCTAATAGCTTGGGACATTGAAATGACTTCATGTGAGCATCTTTGTGGCAATGAGACAGAACATAGAGTCCTCTGAATTATTCATGCTAATTACCAAGAAGTTATGCTATGAATAAATTAAATTTACAGATGAACAAAACATTTGTGAGTCCATGGTACATTGTATCTCTCTTTGAAATAGAATCTCCCACTGTATATTAGAGTGATGTCCTATGCTTTACCTATTAGTCCTGGAGATTTGGAGGTATATGACTATAAAGCAATTGAGGTAAGCAGTCAAAGTAAATCATCTAGTGAGAGTTAGGCATTTCCAGGAATTCTGAGCATCATTGATGACACAGCTAAGAACATTAAGATTTTTTGAAACTCTCACATAATTACTAAGGCAATTGCTGTGGAGAGGAGGGGTCTTGAAAGCAGGAACTTGGAAGAATCAATGAATTCCAAGAGCTGAATGTTAAAGAGCGAAGTGTCTGGACAGCTGATGAGGAAGTACAGAGAGAACAGTGAGTGCAAACACTGCTTTTCATATCAGAGGTCTGGGTTTACTGCTGCTATATCTTTATCTGCATCATAAGTATCTATAGCCCATGGCTCTGAATAAAGTGTCATTCAGAGAACCGAGGCTCCCTCCTGTGTAAATCTGGATACCACAGCTGACCAATATATAGGAACATTGGATTTGACCCCAGGACCAAATTGTTAAGAAAATGATCTAGATATTAAAAAAAAATACACTAGAATTGAAAACTGATTGCTCTGTGATGCTGAATCCATTATACTCCAAGGGAGATAAAATATCCAAATTTTTGGACCTGCCATAAATACTGAAACCCAGCCAAGAATTTGTTTTGTTATTCCCAGGTAATTCTCCTGTGCAGTTGGTTTGAAAAACCACTCGCAGGGACACCAGTCAGATCATGTTTACTTATTTTGTTTTGTTTTTTTAATTTTAATTTTTATTTCTTCTTTTCTTTTCATGTCTTCAGTGACATTTTAGAACTAAGTATAGTCCATTTCTTTAGATACTAAAACTCATTTTTTTCTATATTTAATAACAATCTGCATATGTGTTTGTACTTGCCAACAATCTAAAATGAATCTACGGGCTAGCAAAAACACCAGTATATGCCTTCTTCCTAAAAGATGATCTAGGTAAGTATAAAAATGTTACAGACACAAAACCTTCAGGGAGAAGGTATTTGGTAGTTTTGGGACTAAGCATTCCAAGAGTTCTTTGTTTTGCGGATATGATTTGATGGCAATATGTCTTTCTATACATGTGTATGTATCAAATACCCACTATGAAATCTTCAATGTCCATTCCCTCTTTCATGAGCACTTGATCGTTGAAAGATCATTTTGGGCATTTGAAAGATCCTATGTCATTTGTTCATTTGCTTGTTTATACTTATAATAACACCACTGGCTGCCTTTTAAATTGACCACTGGCCTCAGATCCGTGTTTATAGTCACTGTTCTGATGGACAATGTCCACTCAATTAAAAGGAACAAAGGAGGTAACTAGCCAGTGACTTAATTTCTGGTTGTTTCAGAATATACAAAGAATCTGTGAGCTAGTCTCTATTTGCTTTAAACGAAAATATTGCTACCTAGAATGAAGAGTATCAAAAACAAGAAAGTAAGAAGACAAGTGGCTGAATCCCCAGGGGAAACCTTGCCATGGAGGAAATGGAAATGGGGGTGGGTTGGGGAGAGGGTTGGGGGTGGGCAGGAGGAGGGAGGACAGGGGAATCCGTGGCTGATATGTAAAATTAAATTAAATTATAAAATAAAAATAAAAAATAAAAAAGACAAGTGGATTCATTTGTTTTCTGAAATAATGGAAGCACGATAATGTTTGCTGCATGTTTATTAATGCTCAGCATTGAGAGCAGAACAAACACTAAGACAGAAGCAACACACTGTTCCCATTTGTCTCTTGGAGTTCTCAGCTGCTTCAGGTTAGAGCCAGGATGTTTAGTTGGAAATTAATGTTGCTGAACGAAGAACAATTGGGCTGAATCCTGAGTATTTGTGATGAAACAGGCATCCCTTAAACAAAATTTTTCAACACAATGGTAGTGTAAAAGGAAAGGGCAATCCCACTAAAACAATCAGCTTTCCTAAAAGTATAATCATTTTGTGTCACTTTCCTGAGAGATGGATTCATCATATATTAGTCATTAATATGTTTTATTAAATGATACAAGAAGAGATAAAAAATCTGAATACAGTAGAAACTTTAAGCATGTATTAATAATGAAATAACTTGTAATTAAGGAAATATAAATTTTCTAGGACTCAACAAAAGGCAAAATGAGGACACTGGCAACAGCAGATAAAATAATGCCTCTATGGCATGAGCCAGACTTCTCATAAAGTGAGGAGACTGACCTTTTGGAGGTTTCCCAGAACCAGCAAGTGCTGAACACAGATTCGAAAGCTTGCCTTTCTGTAGGAAATAAATATAGGACAAATGAATGTGCTCCTCTGAAAACATGAAGCCCTTCACCTCTTCAGATTCTCTTTACATAGAAAATTATAATGTGTAGATTCATTTTCCATAATTCAGTAAAATGTCAGAAAGTGGCTTCTTGTGAGATTAATATTTGCATGCATATTAACAAATTTAGTTATTTGGACACCTAACCAATAAATTCAAGAACTCAGAAACTGGTTTCTCCTGACCCCACTTGTACTTAATCTTACCATTCACCATTACTAAGTCAGAGAAAAATTACTGCTGGCTGTCCAGGAAACTACATGAAGATAAGTGAAATGTGTGGTAATCTTATTCCCTATAAACCTGTAAACAAGAGATAAACCCACAAGAAAATGAAAAAAATCTATTCACTGTACATTGGGGGAAATGGGTTTAAATCCCCCTTTCAAAGCCTCTTCAAATATGGGAAATGCTTATTAGGTAGGAAAAAAGCCCAAGGGAGAATTTGAAGGAGTCTCAAAAAGCAGAGGGATAAATGAAGAAAGAAATAAAAACTGAATGTAAAATGTGCATTCATTGCAAACTTAGGAATATTTGGTCTAATTTAAAAATTGGAACCACAAGTCGGCAATTCTGCCAGTATTACATTGCCTTTATTATACACTGGGAAAAAATTCTACCTATTCACATGATAAAACAAACTTTCAAGAATGCTTAATGAAAAAAAAAAAACCTCAGCAATAGCCTTCTGACTGCAGTAAATGAGAATACTCAGAACTATGACTCTTTTTAAATTCTAGAAATTAAGGGTGTCAAAGTTTTCAGTTTTCTTACGTTCAAACTTTAAAGTTATAAGATTAAAGAAAGTTATAGACTTAAGAATAGAAAGAGTAGAAATAGGAAGAAAAGAGGGTTAATAAGGAAGGAAGAAGTAAGGGAGAAGGAGGAAGACAAGGGGAAAAAGGGACAGAAGATGGAAGTAGCAGGAGCAGCAGGGGGAAGGTGCTAGCAATTCCATTGGAAATTCGTCCTAATCATTTAAGGACCCAACTGAAGCCAGGAGAAAGGGAACAACAGGAAAGATAGCTCTGTCATACATTAATAGTAAGGAAGATGACCCAAATAATGTTTGATAATCTTACCACTCACATGGACACAAGTCTCACATGTATACTTCTTCCAATAACAATTGCAAGCATGGCACAAGTTGGTTTTATTGACAAGGTATCTTCCTTGAATGTAACTTTTACCATGTCTCTATGAACTCACCTCTCATCTAAGACTCGATCTGTGGACCTCCAGTTGTTCAACATCACCTACTTTAGAATGAATCCTTGGAATTCTTATTAGAATCTACCACCTTCAATGTGTGATTTATTTCCTTATTCCTCACCTGTGGAATCTGCCCTTTAGTTAGTGTCTCCCTAATCCCTTGTATCTCCTCTTTCCATCTGCAAACCTACTCCTTGGCTATAAACCCCCAGTTATTTATGTTGTGTTAAGAATAGAATCTAGTTCTCTGCTAAATTCCCCTTTCCACTCTTGTTACACTTCCTGAAAAACATATTCACTTACTGCTTTATTGTCCATCTCTGGATTGCTTTAACAACATCAGTTAAATATCTCCAATACTCCTCTCTTTGTGTGCCTCTCTGTTTTATATTGTGACACCTCAGCTCTATGAATAACTGTCAGGACCAGCTGACCTTTTGAACATTACCTGAATAGTGGAGTGAGGATTAAGAAAGAAAGAGACAAGAGACAGCAGATAGAATCGGGAGGGCTCTCAGTGAATACTGCAGGGCTCAAACTTACTTTTCATAGCCTTTTTACATCCAAAGCAAGGTGGACAAAAGATTTCCTTTACCATGGTTCAAAGGACAAACAAGCATAAATACCTCCTTAATTCTCAAAACATCTCATAAACATGCCAAATACTCTGTGGTTCAACTTCGAGGAGCAATGACAAGCTTGAAATCTCTGACCTTAAGTTAAGATGGAATCAAGCCATAAGCTGGAATCACCGTGGACTCCCACAAATACCAAAGCTAAATTAATTCCCTTGAGATTCAAAGTCCACTCTATATTCTCTCATGTCTCTTCCTTCTTATAGAGAAAAATAGTAAGTGATCTGAAAATGTAAGTCAGTTAAAAAGAATAGAGTGAATATTATTAAATATTAAGTATATAGGTACCATTTTCGCCTCAAATATTTGCTTCTACCAATAAATACACATATTCAGAGTTAGAAGGTTGATTTTTTAGGCATTCTTCATATGAAATAATTTTTAAACTAAAAAAAACATGAAATATTAACATCACTTAACAGACCCCTAAACTTTTAAAAGGAAAGTTTAATATCTACTTACCTCACTTAGAACTCATGTGACAGTGTCTTCTCTAGAGTGGAGGCAGAAAATTAGGGAAATGAAATGATTATGGTGCATGAGCTTCCTTTAGAATAGCAATGACTCTTCCAAATGAATGTTTGATTCCCCTGTATTTTCAAGAACCAATTTAAATATCTGTATAAGGAAATGCAACAGTGTGACCTACTTACTGGCTTAGGGTGCTGTCTGGATCACTGGCCACTCAGTTCCCAGAATGCCTCTGTTTTGACTTTGAGTGTATTTTTTTCTCACTGGTGCTCATCCCTATTCTGCTGTCAATAGGAAAATAGAAACTAGGTTGAAGTTGTGGTCATTTATATTCAGCTAATAAATCTTAGTATGTACAGTTTTTATTTTGAGTAAAAAAGTAATGATATTTTTGTTATAAAATTATACATGTAAACAGCTATAATAGTAACAATTATGAAATTTGTCAGTCCTTCAGCATTTATAAATGGCTTTTGCAGTGTCTTATCTGACAACCACTACAAATCTGTGGAATGAACAGGACAGTTGCTGTCTTCACAGCAAATGGAAATCTGATTTCAAAAAGGTTTAATTTGCTCTCACTAAATATCTAACTACGGAGACATTCAATAATTCATGGAAGAAATTAGCCTTAATCTTTTAAAGATACGTCTGAAAACTGCATGGGGACCCTTTTTTGAAATAGGACCTCTGCAAAATTGAAGGTGTAATTCTTCAGGAGGCATGACCCAGGGCACCTAATTTCTAACCACAGTAGAGAAGTGGGGGAAACAAGTCACCTGCCCAACTATAACACACACTACTGTTGCTACAATAAGTTTATTTTGTTTAATGTGAAACTTGGTTTTATTGGTATAGATTTAAAATGGGGTTAAAATAATTTAGTAGAAAAACTTAATATGCATTCTGAAATCAAACTGTCATTAAATATCTGTGTTAGCATTCAGTTCAGGAAATGCCTATCATTCAGTAAGCTTCATCCAGAACAGGACAAAAAGTCATAAACTTCCTTATAATCAAGCAAAACAACAAACATTGTGTCCCATTGCTATGGCAAATGTTCCATTAGGACAGTGAATGTCAAAGGTCAGAGCAGGCTGTCCTACAATAAAGGACATTGTTCATAAAAAGAAAACTGGCAAAGTATGTGGGAAATCCTCCTCTTTGGACTTTCGTCTTCCACTTATAACACAGATTAAATGGAATGCTCCTATTATTCTCTTCTGCGGTGGTCTTTATGCCTTTTATAAAACATATGTTGAAGCTTATGCTTTACATATATTTATATTTCAAAAATAGCTATGGAGTTTGAACAGCAAATGCAATGTTATATAAATACACCTGTGACTTGGGACAGTGAATGCAGTCTATAGAGTGAAGAAAGCTCTGAGTGAGTGACATCCTGAGTGAATGTGTGTTGTTGACATGAGCACAGCCATGTTGAGGACATCAAGACTTTGCTCCTATAGGACATGAACAAAGACATCTCCCCCATGTGGGTCAGTATTAAGGGGATAGCGAAGCTTTCCTCTGGAGTCTCAGCATGTGTGTTTATGAACAAGGGGCCAGTGTGTGCAAAGAGTACAATCATGCTTCCTCCTCCTAGATAATTAGAGCCTGAGACTAACCTCCTACCCCAACTAGATAAATCTCCTACTGTACTGTACCTAGTAAACATGCTGAGGTTCCAGCATGTTTACTTATCCCAGATTTATTGTAATGTGTGTTTGTCCTTTCTTCATGTGGTTGCTGATCCTAGTCAGGGTTCCAGAACCCAAGCCTAAAGGGTGGAACCAAATTCATGCTACTTAAGTATACTTGTCTCTTGGGACAGGGAACGCAATGCTGCTTAAGCACACACTTGGGTTGGCAGGTACAATGCTACTTAAACATATGTGCAAACCTTGATTTCTGTCCTAAATGTTCTATTGAAAATCTCTTATCTCTAATGTCACAAGAGCCCCAGATAATTGATGATTACCTCTTGTCTCCTCCTGACCCCCCCCACCCTTGTTATCTAACCATCTGAGCCAGGAATGAGATCAGTGGGACACTTGGCAGCTAGCTTTAGGAAAGCCACCTTTTCATTAATGAGGCACCAATAGGAGACAGCCACAGTCAGATAAATTTACACTGTTATATGAAATATTTGATGTTTCAGGGTCCAGCTTTCACTCAAATTGGATGAAAAATATGAAATACATATGATCATACTTAAAATTATAATAAAGATATATTAACATCTATAACCACAATGTGAAAACATGTAGTTTTGAATCCAATACAGTAAGTGTCAAATATATCAAGAGAATACTAAATTAAAGTTATTGGACATTATTTTAATTTTCAAATGAGTTGCTTTTGAAAGAATTTTATATCCTAAACATTTACTATTAGTAAGATGAAATATTTCTCCAACTGAAACAGAAATTTTGAATTATCTGAAATCCCAGCAGACTACACAGAATGATTGTAGACCTGATAGAAGCCACTGCAAGGCCATGCTGTAGGGGAGAGACTCAAAGATGTTCTGAGTTGCTGAGTGATCACCAATTTGTGAATAAAACATAAATGAATTAAGATAAACAAAAATGTTCAGTTATGCACACACTTGTGGTGACCCTGGTGTAGGAAGAATGGATTTAGTAAAAAAAACATTATTTTATGTTCTTTTCACTATAAAAATCACAAGATTGATTTCCATCCTTGCTTCTAGTTAAATAGAAATGATAAAGCAGCAGAGTTAAAATTTCCAATATATAATCTAGGCAATTAATAGTGTTTTAATGAAGCAGACAGATAGTGGAGGCTCAGGTGTCATTATGAGATGGCAGAAACATGGACTTACCTGAAGAATTCCTGGGGATGACCAGGAATATACCTATAAAGCTAGTTGATGGAGGTTTTCTCAGTTGTCTTTGGAAATAGGAGACTAATATCGATTTGATTTTCCTTGCTTTGTTGTATATCAAAACCCAAAAGAAGAAAAGTCCTATGTAGAAATATAAATTTATTTTTACAGAGAATTCTTTGGAGACTTAGGCTAATGCTGTCTTCTCTATGAAATCTTCTGCTGGTGTTGGTTCCCATGTAAATTCCACCATATGTGGTGAAAGGTAAATTAATAGACATTGTATGGAAGCTAGGAGCTAAAAGATCAGCAGAAATTGTTTCAATGACAGGTAAGATGAAAAAAGCTTTTATTTTATGAACCAGAAGCAGGTCTTCTAATTTGCTTTCTGATGCTGTGATAAGCAATGATCAAAAACAGTTTTGGGGAGTAAATAGTTTTTTATTATTATTCTCTTTTATTTCTTTGTTCTTGTTGTTTTGCTTTAAAGCTTACAGCCCATTATTGAGGGAAGTAATGGGAGGAGCTCAATCAGAAGCCATTGAGAAATATGTTGACTGACTTCCTCTCTATTCTCACCTAGGCCTACTTCTTGTGCATCCCAGGGCCACTTGCTTGGGGGTGCTACTGGCTGAGGTGGCTGAGTCTTTCCATATGAGTCATTAATCAAGAAAGTGCTTCCACAAACTTGCTTGTAGGCCACTCTGATGGAGACATTTTCTCAATTGAGGTTCCTTTTTCCCAGACTACTCGAGGCTGTGTCAAGTTGATGAAAAAATATCTAACCAGCACATTAAGGTTTCCTTAAGAAATGGAACGACATATAGATTTATCATAATGTAGCAACTCACATAAAAATAAAGCGTGAGAATCCATTTAATATAAAGACCCAGGAAATCAGTAGTGTTGTTTTAGAAGACTAAGAATTGATGTGTAGTAAATTTCCAATCAGGGTCTGATAGCCAGTAGAGTTGAGCATGATGCATCAATTCCAACATCAACATTTCAGAGAAAGAACTCAACCCTTGTTTGATTTTTTATTCTACTTAAATGTTCTCCCACACAGGAAAGGACTATCAGATTTCCAAGTCCACCAGTTCAAACCCCAATCTCCAGAAACACTTTCACAGATACCCCTACAAATGGTGTTTGACCAGTGTGAACTGAAGTTCCTTGAAAAGGCAACTTGATGTTGAAGATTCTGAAGATAGAGTGCCTGATTGGAATGTCGTGATTTTGGAGGGTGGTGGTGCTGTAGGTACAGAGATAAAATAATCTTGTGCTGTCTTTAGTTCCCTGACTCCTACCCTGACCAGCTGACTCCTTACTTGGACTATCATTTACCCCTTTTCGGTCATCAGGTAAAGCATTTGGGATGTGTTATTAGCAGGGCATTAACTTCCATCCTACACAAAGCTAAGCATGAGATAAAGCCCATTGTACTACTTGTCTCACTTACCTCCTTGATGTCCTCACTAGTACATTTGGGAATACAATAATTTATGATTTCCTATAGTTCTGTGACTATTAAAATATAATCATTTCCAGATTGAAACATGTCTGACATTAGGGATAACTTGAATATGCATTCCTAGGATATAATTACATGTATTTGGATCATCATAAACTATCTATTATTCAATTTAGAATAACTCTTTTTGGACACAATTTTTTTCTTGCTTTTTTGAGTTTTTAGATGTGTTGTTAAGTTACTAATAAGAGATCTCTCCAGTTCTTTGACATAGGCACTTATTTCTATAAACTTGCCTCTTATAACAGCCTTTATTGTTTCCTACATATTTGAGTATGCTGTGCTTCCATTTTAATTCAATTCTAAAAAAAATTTCATTTCTGTTTTTTATTTCTGTCTTGATTCATTTTTCATTCAGTAGTACGTTGCTCCTTTCCCATGAGTTTGTAAGCTTTCTGTTGTTTCTAATACTCAGCTTTAATCCCTGGTGGTCAGATAGGATGCAGGGTGTTATATCTTATCCTTGTATCTGTTAATATTTAATTTTAGTCAATTTTGGAGAAAATACCATGAACTGCTGATAAGAAGACATATTCTTTTGTGTTTGGGTGGGATGTTTTATAGGTACCTGCTAGGTCCATCTGATTTATGGCGCTATTTAACTCCAGCATTTTGTTTGTTTGTTTGTTTAGTTTTTGTATGGATGACCCGTCTATTGGTGAAAATGGGATATTGCAATCATGCACTATCACTGTGTGAGGATCAATATGTTATTTTAGTTGTAGTAGTGTTTCTTTTGTGTGTGTGTGTGTGTTTCTTTTATTAACTTAGATGCATAAATGTTTAGAATTACAATGACCTTCTGGTTGATTTTTCCTTTGATAAGGATGTAGTGTCCTTCCCTGTCTCTTTTGATTAGTTTTGTTTTGAAGTCTGTTTTATCAGATAAGCATACCAGCTTGTCACTTGGATCCATTTGCTTTAAATACACTTTTTTTTGTCCTTGTGACCTGAGATAACACCTCTCCTTCATGGTGAGGTATGATACTTGGATACAGTAGAATGATGGACCCTGTGTCCTAATCCAATATGTTATTCTGTGTCTCTTTGTTGGAGAATTAATGCTGAGAGTTATCGATGAGAAGTGTATATTGATTACTGTCATTTGATTTTAATGGTATGGGGTTTTTTTCCTTCTTTTGATTTACTGTTCTGAGATTATTTATTCTTTATGCCATCTTGGGTGTGGGTAATCCTTTTAGACTGAAATTTTCTGTCTAGTGTCTTCTGTAAAGACAGATTAGTAGATAGAAGTTCCTTAAAATCACTTTTCTTATAGAATCTGGAATGTTTTTCTTCCTCTGTTGAATACAATTTGTAGTTTTGGGGGGTATAAGTATCTGGGCTGGCATCTGTGGTCTCTTACAGTTTGTAGAACATCCATCCAGGCCCTCCTTTTAGAGTCTCCACTGAAAATCTTGCTATTTTTCTAGTGATACTGCCTTTATATGTTTCTTGTTTTTTTTTTTTTTTTCTTGCAGCTTTATCCTTCCTTTCTTCGGTACATTTAGTGTTTTGATAATTGTTAGTCCTAGGAAGTTTCTTTTCTGGTCCTATCTATTTTGTGTTCTGTATGCTCTTTGAACCTTCTTCAGATTAGGGAAATTTTATTCTATGATTAAAAAGAATATTTTCTGTGCCTTTAACCTGGGTATCTTCTCTTTCCTTTATCCTTATTATTTGTAGGTTTAGTCTTTTCATTGTGTTGTACACTTTCTCAATGTTTTGTGCCTGGAAATTTTTAGATTTAACATTTCATATTTCTCTTGTGGAGATTTAAATAAGAATGGCTCCCACTTGCTTATATATTCGAATGCTTAGACATTAGGGAATGGCACTATTTGAAACAATTAAGAGGTATGCCTTGTTGGAGGAAGTGAATTGCTAGTGATGGACTTTGAGGTTTCAAAATCCCATGCCAGGCCCAGGGTCTCTCTCTAGGTCTACAGATCAGAATGAAACTCTTAGTTACTTCCCCAGCACCACATTTGCCTGTGACCATGCTCCCTGCAGACATGCCTCCTGCAATAATGATAATGGATTAAACCTCTGAAACTGTAAGCAAGCCCATAAGTAAATGATTTATTTTATAAGAGTTCACCATCGTGTCTCCTCATAGAAATAGAGTAGTGACTAAGATATCTTTCTACTACCTTGTTTTCAAGACCTAAAATTCTCTCTTCAAGTCTTGTAATCTGTTGGTAAGGATTACCTCTGGAGTTTTTGTTTGACATCCTAAATTTTTATTTCCAGTCATTTGCTTATTTTAGTGTGTGTGTGTGTGTGTGTGTGTGTGTGTGTGTGTGTGTGTGTGATTCCTTCATGTCTTGAACTGTTTTCATTATTTTATTCAACTGTTTGTCTTTTCATGGTCTTCATTAAGGCACTTATTCAAATCCTCTTTAAGGTTCTTGAATGTATTCATAATTACTACTTTGAAGTCCTTTTTTGTGCTTCAGCTGAATTATTTTTTTCAGGACCTATTGCAATTGGCTTACTGGCTTCTGGGGAGGATTATTTATAGCCTGAGTCTTAAAAAGTCTTATTAATAAAATCAAACCCAGTGCCAGTTATTAGGGTGAACACTGGAAGATCAGAGAGACAGAACAGGTCACAGCTACCTCATCTTGCCAATTCCTCCGCTGATCCTGTTTCCTCAGACTGGAAGTCTCTGAGTCCTCATCCAGAGTGAATCTCAGCTGAACTGTTGTTCAAAAGCCTAAAAGCTTAACCAGTTCTAGTTCCTGGTTTTCATGCCTTATATACCTTCCTGCTTTCTGCCATCACTTCCTGGGATTAAAGGCTCTTGTTACCATGCCTGGCTGTATCCAGTGTGGCTTTGAACTCACAGAGATCCAGACAGATCTCTGCCTCTGGAATGCTAGGATTAAAGGCATCTGTGCCACCATTTTCTGGCCTCCATATTTTGTGGCTGTTCTGTTCTCTGACTGCAGATAAGTTTATTAGGGTGCACAATATTTTGGGGAACACAATATCACCACAGATATTGTCTTAGATGTTCATGTTTATGTGTTTGTGTTGGGATCTGGGCATCTGGAGTTTTGATATTTGAGGTGTTTCTTGGTGTAAATATCTGGTCTTGTCTTCATTGGATAGGTGTTCCAATCTTTTGTTGCTGTTTACCACTCTGGATCCTAGGCAAATGTCATGGCCTTGGGATCACTAGAGTAGAGTGCTTCTGTGGGTAGGTGGGTGATACAAATGAATAGAGATAGGCTGGAAGGAGAGGATGAAAGGAGCAATGGAAAGGAGCTGGTACAGTATCAGGGTCTGCACCAACTGAATGAGTATCTGAAAAATAAAGGTAGGTTAGAAGGAATGGCTCCTGTGGGCAGTGGCAGAAGAACTAAGTGTACGTCTGGAGAGATTGGCATGGGGGTCAGGAAGGATAGTGAAAAATCACCTACCTGAGTCCCACCCAGTGTGGCCGCTTGGGTTCCTGGTAGGAAGTGTTTCAGCATATCAGTTGCGGACACAAAGGAAAGGAGATGAGCTAGAAGGGGAAGCTGAGAGGTTAAGCATGAAAAAACAATGAGGTCCACCAAGAGGCAAGGTCCCCAGGCAAGGGAGGTAGGATGGAATTAGGGGCTGCAGAAGAATGAAGCATAAGTCTGGGGAGGCAGGAATGGAAGAGCTTGGGGACCCTAGGTCTGTACCAGGAGCAAGAGTTGTGCATTGCATTTATTTTAACTATTTGAATAGCTTATTATCTAGTAAAGTCAGCATATAAAATTAGCCATCACAACTCAATAAGGAAGATGTGAGGTGCTTATTTCAAGTGAATCTGGTTCCAGTGTAATCATACATGGAAAGTAAGACAGAAGAGAGTCAAACTATAATCAACAGTAGAAATACTTGTTTTGTTATAATTATGGACAAGATCATGACCTAGAGAGTTCATGCAACCACAAAAAATGAAAAAAGGAAGATATATTTGAAACGTTGAGAAAGCACAACAAGCTCCTGTTTTAAAATACAGAAAGTGTAAATTTTACTTTGCCTAGTAGCTGGAAGGATTATAGGACTAGGGAATAGGCAAAGGTTACTGATAACTGTCAAATAGTATAATTAGAAGAAAAGCCAAAAGGGAACTATATATTCTAGTGATATTTCCCAACAACTTTCTGGGTAACAGACATTAAGACTACATTGATTGGCTTTAGCTACTAAACAGGTAATGGCGAGTGAGAAAATGCATTACAACTTCTTGAATTTCCTTATAAAACCTAGAGTAAGATGATTATTCTTCTGTGCTGTGGGATGCCTCTTCCAACTACACTTCTGTGTTCAGAAATTTTCATCTGAGAATTACCAAGAAATGCACATTCATTACAAATGACTGTTTTGTATAAATTACAGGTTATTTTTTATTTCATATTTATTTAGTCGCTGTGTATATGTGCATGAGCATGCCTGTGTCAATGCCCCTTTGTGGAGGTGAGAGGACATCTTCCAGGAGTCAGTTCTCACTTTCCACCATATGAGTTCTAAGGAGCTAACAAACTTAGGCCATCAAGCTTGGCATAAGTGCTCTTATCCACAGAGTAATCTCACTGGCCTTTTAAAGAAGGATTTTAAATGCAGTTCGTATATAGTTCCATATTTTGAAAGAATTCCTTGAGAGTGGACAGAAAAAAAATCAATGTGGTTTTGGAAGGAGAATATTAGAGTTAAAACAGTTTTCAAGAATCTGAAGCTTGGCAAATAAAAGTCACACTCACAGAGCAAAAAGGAAAAAATGGACACAATTTTAGGACCAAAGGATAGTACAGGAGCAAAATATTTGCTACCTCTACTTCTAGTTGACCTTGTACTCTTGATCCACATGATAGAAGGAGTTAGGGTTTTCTCTAGACATGGATCCCTTGTGTTCTTGATCACTATGATAGGAGAAGTCCAGGTCTCGATCCAGCTGTGGATCATCTGTGCTATTAGTCACTGTGATATGAGGAGTCACAGTCTCTATCCATCTGTGGGTCATCTGTTCTCTTGCTTTCTGTGACCTGAGGAGTTAGGGTTTCTATCCAGCTGTGGAAAGTTGTGTTTTCAATGCTTTCACTTTACTCATGATTTCACTTATAAAACCAAAGAAGTAGATCTTTCAGTATCTTTTAAAAATAATATAGTTGAGCAAGTGTCTTTGTGGTAAAATTGAGCATTCCTTGGATATATGCCCAAGAGTGGTATAGCTGGGTCTTGAGGAAGATTGATTCCCAATTTTCTGAGAAACCACCATACTGATTTCCAGAGTGGCTGTACAAGATTGCATTCCCACCAACAGTGTAGGAGTGTTCCCCTTGCTCCACATCCTCTGCAACATAAGCTGTCTTCAGTGTTTTTGATCTTAGCTATTCTGACAGGTGTAAGATGGTATTTCAGAGTCATTTTGATTTGCATTTCCTTGATGACTAAGGATGTTGAGCAATTCCTTAAATGTCTTTCAGCCATTTGGGATTCTTGTATTGAGAATTCTCTGTTAGGCTCTGTAGCCCATTTTTTTTAATTGGATTTTTTTTAGTATTTTGATGTCTAGTTTTTTTGAGTTCTTTACATATTTTGGAGATTAGCCCACTGTCAGATGTGGGGTTGAGACATCTTTTACCCCAAATTCCTCTTGCTTCCTGCTCATGTTTTCTAGACATATTTGGAGAATATCAGGATTGCAAATAATAGAAATCTGTTATTCACTGTGTCTCACTTCCACATCTATTTGGGATATTTACTCACAACTTCTTACTATATCAGTAAATGTATATGAAATAATTTTCTCTTGTTCACCAAACTTACATATGTGCTGTGAAATATGCTAATGTATCATTTCACTTAGCAATACCTAGCATTAGAATGCTATTGGTGTTGACTATCCCTTTTGATTCCTTATGGTCCAGTAAAAGACTTTTATGTTTCTTCAATAACAACAAAATATAAAAATAAAAATGATTACTAACTACGTGTTTTATCTCTTACCAAGTAACTAAATATATAAGATGCTGTTTCTGTTTTGTTAATGTGCATCTTGCATCTGCTTATTTAAGACAAATTATACTGAAAAACACTGGTAGCTAACTATATGCACATATGTATTTTTTATGCAATTGCTTTTAAATAAATAAAACAAATAAAAAATAAAATGCAAAAAAGACTATAACATTTACTAAGGTCACCTGTGAAACCTATATTGAAATTTATCTCAAAATGCTAATGCTTCTTCATTTGTCTTTCCATATGTTTTCCTGTTTATAGGCTCATCTCACTCCCACACCTAGTTTTATGTGATAGACTTTTCAAGATTTTTTTCTCTTTCTCAGAAGTTTCCTGAATATGGTGTGCCTTGAGCAGAAGATCCTCAAGTTACACAGTGACACAGAAATTTGGTTATCTATGAATAGAAGAATACTGAAAGTCTTAGTTCTCTTCAGTTTTTCCCTTAATTAAATTCATTAAGCCAAATAGATATAATATAGCTTTTTTTTTTCTGCAAATCAGCTTTCTGTTGGGGGATCTTTTGAAACTGAAGGATTAGAGATCCATTTGCTCTTCAGGAATAATTGATGACCATGACAATAAGTCCAGCCCCTGGAGTCTAAGATTTAGAACACAGAAACCACAGCGGTTCTAATTGGAATGGGCAGAAGCTTCATGATACATGTACTGGTGCAATCACAGATCCATTTACCTTGCTTTGCTCTCTGTGGATATTAGCTTTTAAGCTTAAGAAATGTTTTCCACACACATGTCTGTGTCCTCTTACCTTTTGCCTTGGAGATCAGTAGATGTTCTAAAAAAGACCAAGAAGAAACTGAAGTAGGTGAGAAGGATGAGTGAAGGTAGGTATTTTAGTTTACTCCAATCAGTGAACATTCAAACTGGAGATGCAGATGTTAATGGGGGATGTAGAAAAGATACCATATCGACACAAAAACATTCCCCAAGCTGAGTTCTGAGTTCTGAGTGGGGCACGGGCAATGTCATACTTATGAAATTATTGACATCTCTTTTTTCTTAAATTCTTACACAAAGTAAAAAATTGTATTATTCCTTTCTTCATACACTGGAATATTCCAAAACCAGGTGTCTATACAAACAAAATTAATAAATCAAGTGGCTCCAAACAGTTAGTTGTAATAAAAAGCAAATTTGTGTGATAATAAATATTATCACACTAAACAACCAGCTAGATGCTAATGTCAAAAGCCTAGAGATGTGGCTTAGTGTTAGAACACTTAACTCCTATGTACAAAGCTCTGCACTTGAATCTCAATCCCACAAGATGAACAACAACAAAAACAAAAGGAACAAAAAATCAAAACAAAACAAAAACTACCATTAAAAGTTATCTCCTCAAATGAGACCAAGGGTAAGCTCCACAGAGCCATGCTTTGTGCTGTTACATTGGGGCAGGTGAATTCTCTACACTGTCATTAATATTTACAGTTAAATATTGTTAAGTGTCAGAAGGAAAAAAAAACCTACTATATTTCTCAGAATTGAGCAGCACTTTAAAATTTTACTGTTTTTTATTTCCAGTTAAGAAATTTTTTATTTTTAATTGTTTTCAATTAAGTCAGCAAGGACAGTCAACAATTGTACAATTCTAGCAACTGTTTCAAAGTTAATGAGATTTATTAAAGATGCTTTCATCAGATACCTTCCCAACAAAGCCAGTGATTAATAACTAAATAGAGAAGTTCCCTACAGCTTGGCTGTCAGGAAGAATTATACAAACTAATTAATAGAAGACATTAGAGGAACTCGGGCTCATTTATAATCTTGATAAAAAGGAGAAAAATGATACCACAAAACAGAAGACACACATATTATTTTAAGTAGAAGGTTATTCTTTCTTAATAATATATATGCCTAGTCAGAGGAAGAAAGCTACTAAAATGTGTTCAGGAAAACAAATAATATTCAAAAGATAAGATGTAAGCATTCGTAAGGAAAATCAGTACACAAATACAAATTAAAAATCAAAGAACTGGTAATTGGTAAGTTAATTACCAATAAAAATTTGAAAAGATGTTTAAAGAATACAAAGCAAAAGACAACTATGCTGGTAATTTGAAAATTGATAACTTAGGAAATCATTTTTACTAGGTACTCCAAAAATCATGTAAACCTCTCTACCCTTAAGATAGCCAGGGCAGAGCTACACAACTCTGTATCTCCCTTCTCATTACAGAATATCTTATTACAGGATTTTTTTAAAGTTTTTTAAGACAGGGTTTCTCTGTGTAGTACAGGCTGTCCTGGAATTCACTCTGTAGACAAGGCTGGCTTCGAACTCAGAGATCTGCCTGCCTCTGCCTCCCAAGTGCAGGGACTAAAGGTGTGTGCTGCCACCGCCAGGCTGAATCTCCTCGTTTTTATATACCAAGTCTCTTTTTATTTTGTTCAGGTTGTAGAATGAGGAATAAGAAATTCCTAAGAGGAATTTTACTGATGGAATGAGAGTACCACCACCCTAACATCCATTGGTGAGGGTGTATGCTTTGCTGTGCCCTGATGCTGCACACAAGAAGCAGTTGTAATTTGTCTTTCCATTTAAGAGTGGCTATATCTAGATATGTATGTGTGACTTCAGAAATTTAAAATGATTTCTGAACTTTTATTAAAAGTGCTGTAAAAAATACTCATCTTCATGAGGAAAATGGATTCCACTGATGTATATTGGTTTCTATGTAATTCATAATCCTTTTGTATAGTTTTTATATATAGTCTTATAAAGGTCTTACTGAGATTTATATAATAATTTTTTCTTTTAAATTATAAAATATTAAATATCTTGAAGTTAAAAAAAAATATAACCAGGGCATTTAAGAACATTTTCCCAAGGATCACTTAAAGAAATGAGTGCTTGTAGTCATTGTAGGATTATTTATTATAGTAAAATACCACAACTACTTAGCATGAAGAAATGATTAATTAAATATGGTCTATAAACTGATTTTGTATTAGAGAAAAATATTTAAAATTAATTATGAGGAATCTCTAGCAACATGTAAGAAACTATAGCACTGCAGAGAATATGGAACAAGAAATTAGCCTTGGATAGGAACATTGTTCACGTGCTATCTAAAATTTACTCCTCCTTACTACTGCCTATTTGGGGTAAAAGTTGTAGAGACGGAAGTAGAAGAGGAGATTGTTCTTATTTCTACTAGAATTTAAAAATTTTTATATAGGATAAATTCTTTGAGTCAAGCCTTCTTTGTAACTTATTTTTAAAACATTATTATTAAACATGTGTTATGAAAAAATATTTGGTAAAATATTTGGTGAAGACTCAACTCAGACAACTGAGGTCTGACAGGAGGTTTTCCCCAAGTAACAGTATTTTATACTTAGAAGGAAGGGAGGGAGGGAGAGAGGAAGGAAGAAGCGTGGGACAGAAGGAAGGATGGAAGGAAAGAAGGAAGAAGAGAGGCAGGTGGGCAAGATTGCACAGGTCCACGTAACTCATTTAGTGCTGAACTTGTTCTTACTTGAAATCATTTGTACATTCATACACCGGAAAAACTCAAACAACAACCCTCTACCATTGTGTTCAACCTCCATGACTGTGTGTGGAGATGGCTGCATGAGCATCCCTGGGATATAAGCTGAGTGATCTGCACAGATGTTTTGGTTTCTTTGGTAAAAGGTTGAGTCAGTTAAAGCTGGGTCCAAACCTGAGGACCTTCCTCACATATTTATGTCTGGATAAACAGAATGTTAAATCATTGTATGGAGTTTAGTCCCTATAAGGTTCCCAATCATGATTTGTACCACTTCTTATATGGATCCCAGAGGCATTCCAGTAGGGTTTTTATTGTGATCCACAAAGAACTTCGAGTAGTTTCATCATGGCACTATGTGGCCTTCCTAATTTGAAGACAGGTGAATTGTTCCTTCAAGGCCTGGGGGTTGTGGCTACCCATTTTGATTTCTTTAAAGCTTGTGGTTGCCAAGGTGGATGGGCTATGGTTGCTTTGCTCCTGCCCTTACTTAGCTTTGTCCAAGGGTTGTAAATTTCTTAGCTGTTGTTTAGGACCAAACCATCAGTTTAAGCTTGGAATGAGTCATAATCTGGAGCAGGTTGTGATGCCTTGAATATTAGTTCCCTGACTCCTGCTGGGAGGCAGCTCCCAGAAGCTCTTACTTGACAATTAAACAGTAATATTCAAGTACACTGATGGTGAAATTACTGATAATGTATGAAGAGTCTTTAACACTGTCTAATAGGAAAAACATGATTACTTAGAATAAAGTGCAATTAGGCATTTTTAAATAAAAGCTTTTACCTGACAATCTCAGATTTACAGAAATTATCTGATTAACCTATAAAGAGGGATGTACAATTTTCCCAGTACCTGAACACCAAGGTTTTTTTTGTTGTTGTTCTTAGTGGTGGTAATGTTTTTTGTTTGTTTTTAATTAATAGAATTGCAAGGTATGAAAGAAAATGATAGGATAATTAAAATAAATAAAAAACCATTGTCTTCTCAGAGCCTTCAATATAGCTATTTAAAAGATAAATGAACCCATGAGACACAGCCCACAAAAAAGCAGACTTTCCAGTCAGATCTTTTTTCTCAGCTAGACTCAAATAATATACAAAGCATAAACATTTTTAGACTAAGAGTGGCTGCTATCTAGCATCTGCAATTTTCTGGTGACATCTACTGTACAAAGGAAAAAATGCATGACATTTTTCTCGTGACATGATAGTTGAGCTGCTAGATCTCAGGTTTTACTTCATTTTGTTTTACTTTTTTATTTACAATTCTGTACCTTTGATATTTTATATATATAAGAAATAGATAAGAAATCCTTCATCTTATAAAGGGTTGGATATATAATATCCGTGCATTTTGAATATAAATATATTGGGCTAGAGTATACACACACACACACACACACACACACACACACACACACACACACACACACTACACACACACCTCTATATATGAGAGAGAATGAATAAACAAATATTAATTGGTCACTAAAGTGCTTACCACTCAAGAGCACAGAGCTACTCACACAAAAGGAGCAGAGGGATGATGCTTATAATCCCTGCATTGTGGTGGCCGAGTCAAGTGGATGCCTGACCCTCCTTGCTCAGCCAACTTGCCTTATTAAGAAACCACCATTCTAAATGGGAGCCTGTCTGTCTCAAAAAAAGGGTAGCTGCCACCTTAGGAAGAAGAACTTGTTAATACATTTGCCCTCTAAGGAGCCATAGAAAACAGGTGGAGGTGTCGTAAGAAATCTTCACATTGAACATGAGAAGTTAGAGTCTACAAAGAAGCTGAATCCTTTCCTCGTGATGACTGATCATGACTGGAAATTCTTTCTTTCTTTCTTTCTTTCTTTCTTTCTTTCTTTCTTTCTTTCTTTCTTTCTTTCTTTCTTTCTTTCCTTCCTTCCTTCATTCCTTCCTTCTTTCCCTCCCCCCTCCCCCCCCCCTCTCTCTTTCTTTCTTTAACGTGTGACAGTAGTCAACATCCTTCCAGCTGTAATCTGAAGAAACTCTTGTTCAGGGCCTCTTTCTTCCTTTTGATTCACCCTCTGTCTGTAGACAAGGCTAAGTTACTTGTTGGAGATCTTGTACACATGATTAGTATAAATTTTAGATCTTATTTAAAAGCCTTTGCTTTTGCCCCGCTTTTCAAAAAGTTACAAATTAAAGACAACTACCATTTCTTCACTAGGAAACTACTTCTTATCTGATAAAATTTTAAGTACTTCAGATTTTCCTTCCCCAATACTTTGTTCTCATGCTGAGCCCTTGACTTTCCCTTACTACTTCCAATAAGTAAAACAGCATTCTGGGAACATTTCTATTTTTCTTCCTGGACTAGGGGTGGCGAGAAGCCAATAGCAAAACAAAAGGCATGGTATAAGTGACAGTTACCAGTCTTAGTTACCTCTCCCAGATTTGCACAAATCTCCCTTTCCAAGAAAGATGAAAATAATCCTTCCTGCAACTTGTCAACAAAATGCATAAAGGGAGTATTTGAAATACCTAATACATAAGTAAAAAATATTAACAGCTAATTAAATTCAGTTGATAACTGAACACTACAAATACCATGCCTTTTTTGGTGTGTTTTTTTCCTAACAAAATCATAATAACTTTATTTTTTTTAATTTTATAATTTAATTTAATTTTACATATCAGCCATGGATTCCCCTGTCCTCCCTCCTCCTGCGCCCCCTTCCCCCAATCCACCCCCCATTCCCATCTCCTCCAGGGTAAGGACTCCCCTGGGGGATTCAGCTCAACCTGGTAGATTCAGTCCAGGCAGGTCTAGCCCCCTTCTCCCAGGCTGAGCAAAGTGACCCTGCATAAGCCCCAGGTTCCAAACAGCCAGTTCATGTACTAAGGACAGGTCCCAGTCCCATTGCCTGGGTGCCTCCCAAACAGTTCAATCTGATCAACTGTCTCACTTATCCAGAGGGCCTGATCCAGTTGGAGGATCCTCAGCTATTGGTTCATAGTTCATGTGTTTCCACTAGTTCAGCTATTTGTCCCTGTGCTTTTTCCAATCATGGTCTCAACAATTCTCAATCATACAATCCCTCCTCTTTCTCGCTGCCGATTGGACTCCTGGAGCTCCACCTGGGGCCTGGCTGTGAATCTCTGCATCCAGTTCCCTCCGTCATTGGATGGGGTTTCTATCATGACAGTTAGGGTGTTTGGTCATCCCATCACCAAAGCAGGTCAAGTGAAATTTCCATCCCAGTTCTAGCAATAAGTAAATATTTTCCTCTATATCAATTTGTGAATTTTCAACACTGCCCTAAAGAGTTGTAACCTTGTCTTTCCTGACTGTGGATTCAGGACAAGTTAACAGAGGGAGAAGTCGTGAAGCTGTTTCACATTTCTGACTTTTACCATGTTTGCATCCCAATTCTGGGCCTACACAAACTGTAAGTAAATGGAATGGTCCCACATGAGTCACCTCCCTGCCTTATTCAGACCTCCTGTCTGGACTTAGTCTGTCACTATGCAATCTTCGGACAGCTGGTTGTACCTAGTGAGACAATTCAACAGTGCCATACCCTTTATTGCCCAACCCAGATATGAAAGGGAGTCGGTCTTCTTTTTAATGTAGTAATCCTCCAAATTCTTCATTGTATAAGAATTAAATATGCTTATAAACTAAAGCAAAATTATTAATTTTCTGCACAGGGAGGGTTAATATAATGTCAATCATATTTTGGGTATACACTCACCCACCTTAATAGACTTTCTAGTAGTCTTGAACTAACACCGTGTTGCTAATACTGTCACAAAATTGCATTTATAAGTATAATTTTAATTTTTTTTTTCTTTTTTTTTGGTTTTTTTGAGACAGGGTTTCTCTGTGTAGCTTTGCACTTTTCCTGGAACTCAAGGCCAGGCTGGCCTTGAACTCACAAAGATCCGCCTGGCTCTGCCTCCCAAGTGCTGGAATTAAAGGCGTGTGCCACCACTGCCTGGCCTATTTCTTAAGACTTTAAAATTATAAATGTCTTATATACATTTCCTTGGCTTTGTTTATTTGTTTTTGTTGTTGTTGGACTGAGTTTCATTATGTTGTCCACTTAATCTCAAAGTCCTGGACTCAAATGAAAATCCCTCCTCATTCTTCTGCGTATATGGGATATCACACAAGGTCACTGAAGTTGTTGTGGCTGTTGTTGTTGAGGAGGAATTTGAGACAAGCTGGCCCCCAACTCAAAATCTGCCTGCATCAGGCCCCTGAATGCTGGGACATCCAACTGCTCAGAAACCTTCCTGAAATCTACATTGTTAAGATATTTGGCATACTTGGTTGATACACCCCTATAGGTCACAATTAAGAAAATATTCTGCTGTGGGTACTGAGGTACCAGGGATATTGAATAAATTTCATTAAATGGCAGGCATTTTCATATGGTCTTATGTTGCTCTTGATAGATTTTTCTCCACAATAATAGCAAACGCAGCAGCAACAAACAGTGGCAAAACTCTGTGTGTATATAACAGTATACTATAGAAATAGCTGACTATTATATATATTATCACAAAGCTTCTTTGATGAGTGGGTGGTAGCTATACTTACCTGTGAGTATAAGGATAAAATTTAGAATGTAGCAAAAAATTATACTGGTCTAACATCGTGGTGTCAATAGATTCTTTCCTAAAGTCCATGACCTCATTAGTTCTGGGAAGCTGGCCAGGTTTCCAGTATCAAGCATGATTTACCTTCTATTGAATATTTGTTAATTACAATTTAATGGCAAATGGTTTTCACCAATGCAAAAGAACCCCTTACTATATCTTTATGGATACTGTGCCATATTTCTTCAAGATATTTACCTTGTTGTCATTATTATTCCTATTAGTGTTTATGAGATAAAATGCTTCAATTTTTGTGTTATATTTTTGAATCCAACTTAGACTATATTTCTCCTTCCCGTGATTAAGAAGTCACCTGTGCTCCACAGTGTTCACTGATCCCAGTGCTGCTCTCTACTCCTTTTACACCCTCTGGTTTCCATCAAAGAGGGAACATGTATTTAACTTTATTATTTTATTAGATTAACTGTGTATTTCCACTTTAAATCTGGAAGATCTTGTCTTATTTAGGGTTGCTATTGCCATGAAGAGACAACATGATCACAGCAATTGTTGTAAAGAAAAACATTTAATTCAGGTTGGCTTACTGTTTCAAAGGTTTAGTCCATTATCATCATGGAGGGAAACAAGATGGCGTGTAGGCAGATATGGTGCTGGAAAATGAGCTGAGAGTTCTACATCTCGATCTGCAGGCAAAAGGAAGTGAACTGTCTGCCACACTGAGCACAGCTTGAGCAAAAGAGACCTCAAAGACCACCCCAACAGTGCCACACTACCTTCATCATGGCCATATCTACTTCAACAAAGCCACACTTCCTAACATTGCCACTCACTTTGGGGGCCATTTTATTTCAAACCAAAATAGATCTTGTTTAAAACATTTCCATTTTTCTTCAAAGTCTATTTTATTTGTATTGTTTTGTTAAAAATACTTAATGTGAGTTATGAAAAATGTGAAATATTGACAAACTAAAGGAATTGAGTTAAAGATATATTCAATACAGTTGTTACATTAATCAAAATAATTTAATAATTATTGAATATAGTTTGTGCATAAATATATTTTTATGTTCTTTTAATAGATTTTTTTGACAAATTCTTATAGGTTAGAATCTATGCCTCCTGCCCATAGAGTCTAGAAATCTCGAGGACAGACTCTGGGTCTTAAATCAGTGCCTTGGCCACTCCCCACACCTTTTCAGGCCTTCTGCCTCAGGCGCCCACCATCTTGCTTCTCCAATTCCCAGGCACAGGATTTTGAGTGAGTTATAATCACTGTCTCTCATGCACCTCCAGTTTGCAGGTGACATACTGTTAACTATATCAGCATGTGAATAATCCCCATACTGGAGAGCTTCTCTTGTGTATCTGTGTCACTAGGTTTGTTCAGTTTCTCTGGAGAACCTCAACACATATTATTCTAAAATGTCAGATGGTAGTATGGAATCAACACACTGTGATTCTACACCCTGGCTAGAGAGAGAACTTGCATTTCTTCCACTTGCTTGTTTTTTGGAAATCTTTTCTCCAGATTTCTTGGCCTCCAATATTGGCAAGTATGAATCCTTACCCTGTCTGCCAATGCAGAGACTCAATTCTCCACCCTATCAGCTACACAATAAATAAAACTTTTCCTGCCGGTGGTGGTAGTGCACGCCTTTAATCCTAGCACTTGGGAGGCAGAGGCAGGTGGATCTCTGTGAGTTCAAGGCCCGCCTGGGCTACAGAGTGAGTTCCAGGAAAGGTGCAAAGCTTCACATTTCTCTGTGACAGGGTTTCTCCCCTGTCCCAGGAAAAAAAAAGTCATAAAAGTTTGCCAATGATTGACATTATTTTCTCCAGTTAACTGACACAAAATTCACAATCATAAAAGAGTATAGCAAAGTGATTTGCATTGCTCTTTTCTTGTCTGTCAACTATTTTTAGACACCCCTTAAATCACTGAGGAGTAATGCAACATTACCTTCTTTTTCCTTGTAGTATCCCAAATCACCATTTACTGCCTTCCTTCTGTCCTGCAGAACCCAGAATTATATGCTTGTCAGTTTGTTGTGATCTCATGTCTAGATAACTCAGAACTACTTAGTGGTCATTATTTTTAGTCAAATAATGGTAATTGTATAAAAGTAGCCATCCACTTGAGAAAATTCCATGCATGATGCTTCCCTGTTTTTGTTAAGTTAGAACATTCTTTCAGTCACCCAAATTCAAATCATTAACCACGTGTAATTTCTTCTTGACTTCTTTATAGTAAGTCACTAATGAGGTCACCTGCTTTCTTTGGCAAAAATTGTTATATAAAGAGGGAGACAGTTAAATATTTTAGCACCCGACATAACCAACTGTTAAATTCGCTTTTATAACTATGAGAAGTCAGACATAAAAGGCCTGTAGTGTATAATTCCATTTATAGAGAGCTCTGTAAATGGTAAAACTGCAGACACAAAAAACAGTGCAGTAGGTGCTGTTATAAAGGAACTAAGGTGAGAACTGGACATAAACTGCATATGAGGGTTCAGGGAAAGAGAGAGATCTCAAAGACCCAGGGTAGTACTCACAGACTCACGGCATTTACCAAAAGCCATGAGACTCCCATGGCAGAAGACTACCTTTTACTGCATGTTAATTTTTCAAAAATCCAACAGGACGTATGGATAGGAGGAGTATGACAATGTGAAACAAGTAAGTTCTTTCTGTAAAGGACCATATAATGAGGACCCAAGGCTTTGTTAGACCTGTCATCACTGTTCAGTGGCTGACCCCTTCATGGGACATGAAAAACCACATAGCATATTTGAAAGAATATATATGGCTGTTTCCCTGCAAAAAAAGACCAGGTAAGTTTTGGCCTATGAGCTACAGGTTTGTAAACCTTGCTACAATTAGTATTTTATAACGGGAGCATAAGTTAATGCTGCAGCTACTTCACTTTCATATTAAATTTATGCCAATGAGTACATGTGTAACTGATAGATTACCTATGGTGGGACACCTTGCTCAGCCTTGATGCAGGGGTGTGGGGACTTGGTCCTGCCTCAACTAAATGTACCTGGCTTTGCTGACTCCCCATAGGAGCCCTTATCCTTTTGGAGGAGGGGATGGGGTGGGTAAGGGGGGAAGCTATGGGGAGTAAGAGGAGGGATTTGTGGCTGATATGTAGAATGAGTGGAAATTTTTCTTAAATTAAAGAGAAAAATCCCTCATAGGTGTACCCCCCAAACAACAACAACAACAAAAATACAGTGAGCTGTGTAACAGTCCTAACAGTTTTTGAATTCTTAAAAATTTAGACAAAAATAAGTATCAGTTAATTTATATCCCCAGAGATTAAAAAGTAGAGCCTTGAGAAAATTGCTGGGCCCAAAAGGCTATGGGTCCATGTCTAGAACAGTACAGACTTTTGACATTAATTGTAGATTGCTGAATCATTTGGCACCAGAGTGGATGTCAGAACAATGTCTCAAAGCACTTAATAGCAGTGGTCAGATTCAAGGGGACACCACTTGGTTGGTAAGATTAGATGTAACACACACACACACACACACACACACACACACACACACACACACACAAAAGTGTGGATTCATTTGGCCCCTGACCTCTGTTACCACAATGGTGCTTTACCCTCCTAAAAACCCATTATTCAAAGTAAAAACTTTGGAATTAGAACAAGGTAAGAGAAACAATTCTAAAAGTCCCAAGATATACATTGCAGAAAAGAAAGCCTAAATAAGTTGGAGGTCATTCACACCAGGAAAAGGAGGGTTTATTTTGAATTGTGGTCTTCCACAGAAAATGAAAGTTACATTTACTTGTGAATCTAATTAGTGATCACTAAATTGATGACTTAACACTCCCTGCTTCTGTCTTCACAGCACCAGCTGAATAATGCTACTCCTGGAACTGCATCTTCCCTGGTGGGCACTATGTGCCTAGCATCACATTGGCATTTGGATCATTATTGTCCCATGAGTGAAGGAATAAATGAACAATCACTGCCCCACTGAATGACACCAGAAATAACAGGCAGACTGGTAAGCAGATATTACACCCAAACTTGACTAACAGGTTGATACTAATCCCCTTCTCCTGACTCTGAGAAGTTGAAAGGAACTTAAAGAAGGGTGGGGCTCTTAAATGTTCTCAGGTTTGACAGGGATCCTCTGACAGAAAAACCTGGGACACTTTCTGGACAAAAACATTTTCCTTTATACTTGGTATTCTCTGAATGCTGCACAGTCACAGGCAATTAGTCCGGTAGTGGTTGGACATGAGTTTGGGTTTACATACATTAGTAAAAGAAATTGTCATCACAAAAGATATGCTTTTAACTCACGATGCTACAGAAATATTTATTTTACTTATTCTGGTCACCACAGGGGTTAATGTAGTCAATGGGATTGATTTGTGAAACTTCTTGCTATCAAATCAAATAAAATAATGCTCATGAGTAAACTGGTAAATTTCTCCCCTTTCTGTGTCAAATACATAAAAAATTTGATCATGATCTTTATCATTGTTTGTGTTTCAATTCTTTGGGCAGATTCTCTATGTTCTTCATCTGGCCCCTCTGCCCATATTATAAATGTAACAGTTTTGGATGATAAGCACATTTATGTGAAAGATTGCCTTGCTGCCTTTGAACCCTGTGTTGACTCTTCCTATTCTCATGACATTAGCTGTATTGTGGACCAGGAAACAAAGAGAAAGAAATAGAAGAGAGAATTTCATTTAAACACACACATAAACAATGTTGGATCAGATTCCCTTCATATTTTGGCATGCAATTATAGAATCATAAACCTAAAATATCCTTCTAGACACAGCTTTTGAAATCACCAATTCAGCTCTTGTGTCTTACATGTAAATTTTACTAACTTAGAGATTAAGCTCTACTTGATTACAAGAGAAATATTTCATTGTCTTAATTTGAACTGTCATTTATTTGTTTAGGGATTTTTAAAAATTTTTGCAACTGCATTATTATGATATACACCATAAACCTACCATTCAAATGCATAAACTAGAATGTACAGACATGACTGAACAGTTCAGAGTGCTTTCTGCTCTTCCAAAGAACTTGAGTTCTGCTCCCAACACTCCTGGGTCAGATGGCTCATAATGCACTTAACTCTAGCTCCTGGAAGAGTCTGTGCCTCTGACTTCTGCAGAAACCTATACACACATGTACATACCCACACACATATATATGTGATTAGAAATGTAATAATCTTTAAATGCATTTATATACACAATCCAATGCACTTAATATATGCACACAAAAATTAGATCATTAAGATCTATTTTTAAAACACTTTGCCATCTCTAAAAGAAATTTTGCCATCATTATCTTTATATCCAAATCATCTCCTATCTTCATGGGCCTATAGATTTGTATACTCTGAATATTATACAACTGTAATAATACAGTAGGTGGACATATATAACTGGATGCATTTAGTTGATTTAGCATATTCAAAGTTCATACATGTTGTTTAGTGTCATAGTAATTCATACAAGAAACACACTTCAACTTCAAAGACAGACACTACCACAGAATAAAAGGCTGGGAAAAGACTTTCCAATAAAATGGATTTAAGAAGCAAGCTGGTGTAGCTATCCTAGTATCTAATAAAATAGACTTCAAACTAAATCTTAGAGATTAAGATTGAAAAGATCTTAATCTTTTAAGAGAAGAGAAATCAATCGAAAGAGATCAGGAAGGCCATTACATATTTATCAGAGGGAAAATGCAAGAAGATGAAGTCTCAGTTTTGAATATTTATGCCACAAATACAAGGGCACCTACAATTCATAAAAGAAACATTACTAAAGCTTAAATTGCACATAAAACCCCATACACTAGTAGTGGGAGACTTCAACATCCCATTCTCACCAATGGACAGGTCTGCCAGACAGAAACTTAACAGAGAAATAAGGGAACTAACAGATATTATGACACAAATGGACTTAATAGATACCTACAGAATATTCCACTGTAGATGTAACTGTCTTATTAAATAAGAAAAACAGAGCCAATGCAAAGATGAAAGCCCAAGAGGTCAAAGCGATAGCTAAAAGCTAAAAACCTTACCCTTCACTGCCACTGCTATCTTCCTCAGCAAGTGACCTACTTCCTCTCTGTTTGTTTTTTTTTTATAGACTTTCTATTCTGCCTTCTCATTGGTTGTAAACCAAAACACATGACTGCCTCATCACTGCCTGTCTGTACAGACCTCCAGGTCTTCTATGGTTGGTATTGAGATTAAAGGTGTGTGTCTCCATGCTGGCGGTATCCTTGAACACACAAAGATCCACCTAGCTCTGCCTCTAAAGAGCTGGGATTAAAGGCATGTACCATCACTGCCCAGTTTCTGCTATGGCTTTCTATTAGCTCTGACCTCCAGGCAACTTTATTTATTAACATACAAAAGTTTTTAGCTCTTAGCTATGGCTCTGACATCTTGGTCTTTCATCTTTGCATTGGCCCTATGTTTCTTATTTAACAAGACCATTCATTTACATTCCACCCTAACACAAAAGAATATATCTTCTTTTCAGCACCCCATGGAACCTTCTCCAAAATTGTCACATACTGGGTCACAAAGCAGATCTCAAATACCAAAAAATTGAAATAACCTCCTGTATCTTATCAGACCACTATGGATTAAAGTTAAAATTCAACAACAAAAATTGCAGAAAGCCTACAATCTCATGGAAACAGAGTAATGCCCAGTTGAATCACCAATGGGTCTAGAAGGAAATGAGAAAAGAACAGTCCAATTGAGAAATGGGCTTTAGAACTAAACAGAGAATTCTCAACAGAGGAAACTTAAATGGCTGAAAGACATTTAAGGAATTGCTCAACGTTCCTAATCATCAGGGAAATGCAAATCAAAACAACTCTGAGATACCACCTTACGCCTGTCAGAATGGCTAAGATAAAAAACACTGAAGACACTTTATGCTGGAGAGGATGTGGAACTAGGGGACCCCTCCTCCACTGCTGGTGCGAATGCAAGCTTGTACAACCACTTTGGAAATCAATATGGCGCTTTCTTAGAAAATTGGGACTCAATCTCCCCCAAGATCCAGCTATACCACTCCTGGGCATATACCCAAGAAATACTCAATCATACCACAAGAGCACTTGCTCAGCTATGTTCATATCAGCATTGTTTGTAATAGCCAAAACCTGGAAACAACCTAGATGCCCTTCAACTGAAGAATGGATAAATAAATTGTGGCATATATACACAATGGAATACTACTCGGCAGAGAAAAACAATGACATCATGAGGTTTGCAGGCAAATGGATGGATCTAGAAAAAATCATCCTGAGTGAGGTAACCCAGACTCAGAAAGACAAATATGGTATGTACTCACTCATAGGCGGATGCTAGATGTGGAACAAGGATGACTGGAGTGCTACTCACATCACCAGTGAGGCTACCTGGAAAACGGGACCCCAAGAAAGACACGGAGAAATGGATGAGATCTACATGAACAGCCAGGACATGAGTGGGAGCAATGAAGGGCGAGGGTCAAGGGAAAGAGAGTGGGAGATCCTAGCTGGATCAAGAAAAGAGATGGAGAACAAGGAGTAGGAGACCATGGTAAATGAAGACCACATGAGAAAAGGAAGAAACAAAGAGCTAAAGAGGCCCACAGAAATCCACAAAGATACCCCCACAAAAGACTGCTGGCAATGGTCGAGAGACAGCCAGGACTGACCTACTCTGGTGATGGGATGGCCAAACACCCTAATGGTTGTGCCATAAACCCCATCCAAGGACTGAGGAATCTGGATGCAGACATCCAAGGCTAGGCCCCGGGTGGAGTGCTGGGAGTCTAATTAGTGAGAAAGAGGAGGGTTTATATGAGTGAGAATTGTTGAAACCAAGGTTGGATAAAGCACAGGGACAAATAACCAAATGAATGGAAACCCAGGAACTATGAACCAAAGGCTGAGGGGCCCCCAACTGGATCAGGCCCTCTGAATAGGTGAGACAGTTGATTGGCTTGATCTGTTTGGGAGGCATCTAGGCAGTGTTACCAGGTCCTGGGCTCGTTGCATGAGTTGGCTGTTTGAAACCTGGGACTTATGCAGGGACACTTGGCTCAATATGGGAGGAGGGGACTGGACCTGCCTGGACTGAGTCTATCAGGTTGATCCCAGTCCTCAGGGGAGACCTTGAACTGGAGGAGGTGGGAATGGGGGGTGTGCTGGGGGGATGGGGAAGGGGGCAGGAAGGGAGAGAACAAGGGAATCTGTGGCTATTATGTAGAACTGAATAGTATTGTAAAATAAAAAAATTAAGTAAAATATAAAAAAAAGACTTCCTAATTTCAATGAAAACCAATGTGCAACATACTGAAACTTATGGGACACCATGAAAGCAGTGCCAAGAGGAAAATTCATGGCACTAAATGCCTACATAAAGAAGATGGAGAAATCTCAGACTGGTGACTTAACAGCACATATGAAAGCACTAGAACAAGAAGAAGCAAACTCACCCAGGAGAAACAGATGCCAGAAAATAATCAAATTGAAGCCTGAAATCAATAAAATAGAAACAAAGAAAACAATACAAAGAATCAATGAAACAAAGAGTTGGTTCTTTGAGAAAATCAACAAGATAGACAAGCCCTTATCCAAATTAAGCAAAAAGCAGAGAAAGAGGGCATCCAAATTAACAAAATCAGAAATTAAAAGGGAGACATAACAAAAGACAATGAGGAAATCCAGGGAATCATCAGGTCATCTTCAAAAACCTATACTCCACAAAATTGGAAAATCTGAAAAAAATGGATGATTTTCTGGATAGGTACCAAATACCAAAGTTAAATCAAGACCAAATAAACTATTTAAATAGACCAATAACCCTTAGGGAAATAGAAACTGTCCTTAAAATCTCCCAACCAAAAAAAGCCCAGGACCAGATGGTTTCAGCACAGAATTCTACCAGATTTTCAAAGAAGAGCCAATACCAATACTCTTCAAATTGTTCCACACAATAGAAACAGAAGGACCATTACTAAACTCTTTTTATGAGGCTACGGTTACCCTGATACCCAAACCACACAACAATGCAACAAAGAAAGAGAATTACAGACCAGTCTCCTTCATGAACATTGATACAAAAATACTCAATAAAATACTGGCTAAATGAATCCACAAACACATAAAAAAAATTATCCACCATGACCAAGTAGGCTTCATCCCAGGGATGCAAAGATGGTTCAACATATGAAAATCTGTCAATGTAACACACCATAAACAAACATCAAGCCAACAGCCAATATCAAATTAAATGGAGAGAAACTCAAAACGATTTCACCAAAATCAGGAACAAGACAATGCTGTCCACTCTCCCCTACTTATTCAACATTATACTTGAAGTTCTAGCTAGAGCAATAAGACAACAAAAGGAGATCAAGGAGATACAAATTGGAAAGGAAGAAGTCAAACTTTCACTATTTGCAGATGGTATGATAGTATATATAAGTGACTCCAAAAATTCTACTAGCAAACTCCTACAGCTGATAAACTGCTTCAGTAAGGTGGCAGGATAGAAGATTAACTAAAAAAAAGAAAAAAAAAGTAGCCCTCCTATATACAAATGATAATTGGGCTGAGAAAGAAATCAGAGAAACATCACCCTTTACAATAGCCATAAATAATATAAAATACCTTGGGGTAACTCTAAGCAAATGAAATGCTTGATGTTTTAACCTGTATGATAAAAAATTTAAGTCTCTGAAGAAAGAAATCAAAGAAGTTATCAAAAATGGAAAGATCTCCCATGCTCATGGTTAGGTAGAATTAACATAGTAAAAATGGCAATCTCACCAAAAGCAATCTACAGATTCAATGCAATCCCCATCAAAATCCCAACAAAATTCTTTACAGACTTGGAAAGAACAATACTTAACTTTATATGGAAAAACACAAAACCTAGGATAGCTAAAAGAATCCTGCATAATAAAGCAACCTCTGGAAGCATCATGATCCCTGACCTCAAACTCTACTATGGAGCTATATTAATACAAACAATTTGGTACTGGCATAAAAACAGACATGTGAACCAATGGAATCCAATTGAAGAACTTGTCATTAATCCACATATCTATGAACGTCTGATTTTTGACAAAGAAGCCAAAACAATTCCATGGAAAAAAAGAAAGCATCTTCAACAAATGGTGCTGGCATAACTAGATGTCAACATTCAGAAGATTGCAAATAGATCCATATCTGTCACCATGCACAAAACTCAAGTCTGAGTGGATCAAAGACCTCAACATAAATCCAGTTACACTGAACTTGATAGAAGAGAAAGTAGGAAGTAGTCTTGAATGCATTGGCAGAGGAGACCACTTCCCAAATATAACACCAGCAGCACAAACACTAAGAGCAACAATTAATAAAAGGGACTTCCTGAAACTGAGAAGCTTTTGTAGAGCAAAGGACACAGTCAATAAGACAAAATGACAGCCTACAGAATGGGAAAAGATCTTCACCAACCCCACATCTGAGAAAGGGCTGGTCTTCAAAATATATAAAGAACTTAAAAAGCTAGACATCAAAATACTGAAAAATCCAATTAAAAAATGGGCTATAGAGCTTAACAAAATTCTCAACAGAAGAATCTCAAATGGCTGAAAGACATTTAAGGAATTGCTCCACATTCTTAGTCATCAGGGAAATGCAAATCAATACAATTCTGAGATACCATCTTTCACCTGTCAGAATGGCTAAGGTAAAAAACACTGAAGACAGCTTATGTTGGAGATGATGTGGTGCAAGCGGAACACTCCTACACTGTTGGTGGGAATGCAATCTTGTACAAACACTCTGGAAATCAGTATGATGGTTTCTTAGAAAATTGGGAATAAGTCTTCCTCAAGACCCAGCTATACCACTCTTGGGCATATGCCCAAGGAATGCTCAATCTTACCCCAAGGATACATAGTCAACTATGTTCATATCATAATAGCAAGAACCTGGAAACAACCTAGATGCTCCTCAACTGAAGAATGGTTAAAGAAAATGTGGCACATATACACAATGGAGTACTAATCACCAGTAAAACAAAACAAAACAAAACAACAAAGAAACAACAACACTGAGCCCATGAAATAGCAGGCAAGTGGACAGAACTAGAAAATATCATCCTGAGTGAGGTAAAGCAGACTAGGAAGGAAAATCATAGTATGTACTCACTCATAAGTAGATGCTCGATATGACGGAATGAATGGCCAGACTGCAACCCATAGCTCCAGAGAGGCTAGCTAACAGGGTAAGACTCTAGGAGGGACACATGGATGGCCCAGCTAAGGAGAAGCAGATGAGATCGACATGAGCAGACTGGGAGTAGGGGGGATGGTGAAAGGTGAGGAGTGGGGCATGAGAACATAAGAAAATGGGAGGGTCAAGCTGACACAGTGACAGAGTGGATGAGCAGGAAGGGAGATACCATGATAGATGAGGACATCATGGGAATAGGAAGAGGCAGGCTACCGGGGAGGCTCTCAGGAATCCACAAGAATGACCACACCTTGGACTGCTGGCAGTAGTCTAGCGGGTGTCTGGACTGGTCTACTCTGGTGACCAGTCTAGTAAATACCCTAACTGTCATCATAGAGCCTTTGTCCAGTGACTGAAGATGCAAAGATCCAAGGCCAGACACCAGGCTGAGCTCTGGGATTCCAAACGATGAGAGAGAGGAGGAATTCTGCAGGCAGGTAGTCACCAAGATCATGATGTGACGACAGGGATGACCAGCCACACGAGTGGAAACCCATGATGGCTGTGGAGCCCCATGGAACTGGACTAGGCCCTCTGTATATGGAAGGTGGTTGTTTGGCTCAAATTGTGGTGGAGCACTCAGGCAGGGGGATCGGGATCTGTCCCTGGTGTATGGAAAGGCGTTTGGGGGCCCAGTGCCTGTTGGGTGATTCCTTGTGCAGCTTTGGTGCAGAGGGGAGGAGGCGCTTGGAGCTGCCTAGCCTCAGTGTGCCATGCTCTGCTGACTCCCCGTGGGAGACCTTAATTTGGGGGATGTGGGGATATGGGGTGGCTTGGGGGAAAGGCTGAAGGGTGGGAGGAGGGAAGAGGTGGGATCTGTGGGTGGTATGTAGAGTGAGTAGAAAATTTCTTAATAAAGAAAAATGAAAAAAAAAAGAAAAAAGAAAGGAAAAGGCCATTATTTCTGGATTAGCAATGCTGTCTAGAATGCCTATAAGAAGCCAAGGAAAAGAGTCCTGTGGTGTGTTTCAGAAGTGCCTCCCCATGTTTCTTCCTGAATTGTAGTGCAAGCTCTTCAATTCACTGTCATAACTCTTGCACTCCTTATTCTATCCCTCTTCTTTTGTTTGTGATGTTCCCTTGCAGCTAAGCAGAGTGTGGACCAAAAACCTTTTTTAAATTGACCATTCACTATTCTGTGAAACATGAAATTTATAGGGATAGTAAAATTACATAGAAGTGACATCTTTTACTGTCTGTAATTTCAAACTAAAACTAATGAAGGTGTTAAAGGTCTTTCTGTGTTTCCAGAATACTGCTACATTCAAGGTAAATGCATGGATGTCCCAAATGAAGAGGTGGGGATGTTTTGGCTTATATTTGAGGTTAGTTTTTTGTTATTATTGGCAATATCTCCACAATTAATCTCCCCGATTGTACATAGATTCAAAATTTTTCACAGACTTAACCTGTATTTCTAGTTGACACTGACATATAACTTGTCAGCATTTTCAAATCTATCCAAACTTATTTCCTTCAGTATCAGTCACATAGCAAATCATAAATAGAAGGGTGTGCAAATTTTCAATAAAATATTTTAAATCTCTATTCAAGATAACTAAGACTGAAAGTACTAGAGTATTGTGAATATGTATAATTGTGATTATTATTATGGAAGTTAATGAAATACACTGTCCTGTTACCATCCTGTATTTTAAATTCTCAGGGTCCCCCAAGCTTTTCGAGAACCTTGCAGGTTAATGCATCAGCACAACAAACATGTAAAGAGCACCCACCTCTGCTGAAGATCTATGAAGACAAAAGAAATCAAAGTCCCTCTTACAAGGTAGGTTATAGACCAGTGGAAGAGAAAAACATACATTCAAAAAGCTATGGTATAAACAAGATGGATTATTTGAAAGATACAAGAATCAGAGGAGTAAAAAAAATTATTTATTTTGCATCCCAACCACAGTTTTCCCCCTCTTCTCTTCTCCCAATTCCTCCTCCCACTTCCCCTCTGCCCTGATCCATTCCTATTCAGAAAAGAGTAGACCTCCCATGGATATTAACAAAACATGGTATATTAAGTTACAGCAAGACTAAGTACCTCCCCTTGTATTAAGGCTAGGCAAGGCAACCAAATATGAGGAATAGGATTCCCAAAACCAGCAAAAGAATCAAAGATAGCCCCTGTTTTACTGTTAGGAGTCCCACAATAAGAGGAAGCTACACAACTGTCACATATATGCAGAGCGCCTAAGTCAGTCACATGCAGGCTCCCTGGTTGTTAGTTTAGCCTCTGCTAGCTCCTCCTGTGAACCTAGGTTAGTGATTCTGTGGGTTTTCTTGTGATATCCTTGGCTCCTCTGGTTCCTACAATCCTTCTTCCCTCTCATCAGCAGGATTCTCCAAGCTTGACCTAATGTTTGACTGTGAGTCTATACATCTGTTTCCATTAGTGTCTAGATGAAGCCTCTCTAATGACAGTTGGACTAGGCATCAATCTATGAATATAACAGAATATCTATCACTAGACATTAGTACGTTGACAATTTTTTCCAGTTGTGTTTGATTTTATCCTAGGTCTCTAGGTCATCTATCCTCTGGGTCCTGGCATTCCCAGAAGTGTGTGGGGTGAGATCACTCTTGTGGCATGGGTCTGAGGCTGTGCCAGTCATTGGTTTGCCATTCCCATGATCTCTGTGCTACTCTTACCACAGTATATCCCATAGGCAGTACAGACTATAGTTTGAAGATTATGTGGCTGTGTTGGTATCCTAATCCCTTCACTGGAAGTCTTGCCTGGCCATAGGAGATGGCCAGTTCAGACTATGTATCCCCTGTTGCTGGGAGTCTTAGCTGGGATCATTCTTGTAGAATCCTGGAAGTTTTGCTTGTACCAGGTTTCTACCTCACCCCTAAATACCCCCCTTTTCAGTTGACTATTTCAGTATTCTCCCTTCCATCCCTCACTCACCTGATCTCCCATGTTCACATCCCCAGTCCACTAACAAAATCTCTCCAATTTCTCCTTCCCAAGGAGATCCAAGTGTCCCCCTGGAACCCTCCTTGTTACCTAGCCTCTCTGAGTCTGTGAATTGTAGCAGTTATCCTTTACTTTGCAGGCAATATCCACTTATAAATGAGTACATATCATGTTTGTCTTCCTGGGCCTGGATTACCTTACTAAAGATAATTTTTTTCTAGTTCCATCCATTAGCCTGAAAATCTCATGATGAGATTTTCATTGCTGAGTAATACTGCATTGTGCAAAAGTACCACATTGTTTTTAATCCATTCTTCAGTTGAGGGGCATCTAGATTGTTTCCAGGTTCTGGCTATTATGAATAATGCTGCTGTGAAGATAGTTGAGCAAGCGTCCTTGTGGTATGATTAAGAATCCTTAGAGCATATGCCTAAGAGTGGTATTATTGGGTCTTGAGGTAGATCGTTTCCTGATTCTCTGAGTAACTGCCAAATTGATTTGTACAATGTCTGTGCAAGTTTGCACTCCAACCAGCAACAGAGGTGTGTTCCCTTTGCTCTATATGTTTTGCAGCATGAGCTGTCACTTGTGTTTTGATCTTAGCCATTCTGACAGGTGTAAGATAGAAGTAATTTTGATTTGCATTTCCTTGATGGCTAAGGATGCTGAACATTCCTTTAAGTGATTCTTGACCATTTGCATGGTGGATAATCTTATTTTTTAAATTCACTTTGCAAGTATTATTATTGAGAATGTGTGAGTCTATGTTCATCATGGAGCTTAGTCCCCTTTTTTGAGTTGAGTATTTGTCTGGTTTTGATATCAAGGTAATAATAGCTTTGTAAAAACACTTGAGAAATGTTTCCTCCTTTTCAATTACAGAATTTTATGAGTGTTGATGCTAGCTCTTCTTTGAAGATCTGATAGAATTTTGTGTTTTATCCGTCTGTGTGGTAGCTTATAATTGTTGCCATAAGCTGATGGGGTATGGCACAACTGGAAACTGTAGCTTTGTTAGAGTAGGTATGGCCTTGTTGGAGGAAGTGTGTCACTATGGAGGCAGTTGTGGGCTTTGAGGTCTCATATATGCTCAAGCCACAACCAGTGTCTCAATGAACTTTCTGTTGCCTTTCTATCAAGATGTAGCTTGGTCTCCACTCTCAACTCCTTCTCCAGCACCATGTCTGCCTTCATACCTCCATGTCCTACCATGATGATGGGTAAACTGCTGAAACTGTAAGACACCAAATTAAATGTTTTCCTTTACAAGAGGTGCCATGGCCATGGTGCCTCTTCATAGCAATAGAAACTCTAACTGAAACAGAAGTTGTTTCCAGGGGCTAGGGTATTACTATGTCAGGCCTGACCATGCTTTTGTTTGAAGGTACATGGACCTTAGGATGATAGATTAGAAAAGCAGTTGAACACTTTAAGTGCTCCTTAATGGGCTATACTATTAGGAGCATGGGAGACAGTAGTAGTGAATGTGACTTGAACTGTAGGGACCTGGCTCAAAAGGTTTCAGAGAAGAATTTTAATACTTTGTCTAAAGATTGTCCTTGTGATATTTTGATGAGGAATGTAGCTACCTGTTGTCCTTGTCTAAAGAGTCTTCCTGAGCTAAAGTGAAGAGATTTGGATTAATTCTGTTGGCAGAGAAAATCTCAAAACAGCCTAATATAGACTCTGTCATGATATGTTATCAGTGGGAACTCTAATGCAGAAATATAAAGAAAAGGAGCAAACTGAAGAAGGAGATAAACAGATTAAGAAACAGAATAAAGGGAGTGGTAATCTCATGGCAATATCCCACCTAGCTAACTTTCCAACTTGAGAAAAGAAATTAAAGAAAAGCCCAGAGCCAGGTGTGGTGGTATACACCTGTAATCCCAGTACTCCTGAGTCAGAGTCTGGCACATCTCTGAGTCTGAGGCTGGCTTGGCCTACAGAACCAGTTTCAGGACAGCCAAGCTCAAGCAGTGAATGAAACCATTGAAAACAGAAAGGAAACCATTGAAAACAGAAAGATGTTGAAGTTGTAATTGAATAAGGGGGTCTTATTTCAGCCCCAGTAAGCAGCAGAAATTGGCAGCTTTGGCCATGTGGTTCTGGAGTTAATGATAAAAGAAACTGAATATGAAATTTGCCTCTGTAACTAAGGAAAGTCCCTGAGGCCAGGCATGTGTCAAGGGTGTCCCTGAATGGAGGCTTAGAGAGGCCATTGTGTGAAGCTATGAAGTTGAAGCCTGGATTGACTTTGAGATCCCAAGATGTTGGAGATGCCAGAGTTGTGGGATGCCTATAGAGAAAAGCTGATAACGGGGTGGAAGCAGCCCAAGAGACAGAAATATGTTACAGTCAACAAAGCTGAAAGGAGTTGGAGATCTGAAGAGTGCCTTAACATCAGACATGGAGATGCCGAGTTTGTAGTTTGCCCAGCTGGGTTTCTGTCTTGCTTTAGTATAATATTTCCTCACTATGTCCCTCCCCTGTATTGTGGAACAGTAATGTATATCCTGTGCTATATTTGTTGGAAATATGTAATCTGCTTTTTTTTAAATTTTGATCTTATAGGAGATTACAGTTAAGAGAATGCATTAATCTCAGAAGAGACATTGAACCTTGGATGTTAAATATTGCTGAGACTGTGACAGACTATGGGAACTTTTGAAGTTGGACATGCATTTTACCTTACAATATTGTTACAAGCTTATGGGAGTCAGGGAGTAGAATGTGATAGTTTGAATGTAATTGCCCCTATAAGTTCATAGGGAGTGGCACTATAGAAGGTATGGCTGTATTGGAGTAGGAACACAGCCTTTTGGGAGGAAGTTTGTCACTGTGGAGCTGGGCTTTGAGGTCTGATATATGCTCAAGGTATGCCCAGTGCCTCAGTGTCCCAGAGTACTTCCTATTGCCTTTGGATCAAGATGCAGCTTCTTCTCTACACTCAGCTCCTTTTCCACCACCACATCTTCCTGCATGCCTCTATGTCCCACCATGATAATACCTCTGAAACTATAAATACACCCAATTAATTTTTTTCCTTTATAAGAGTTGCCATCATTGGATGTCTCCTCACAGCAATAGAAATTCTGACTAGGACAATCTGATCCTGAGCTTTGTAGTTGGAAAAATTTTAATTACTACTTCTATTTCATAGGATGTTATGGGCATTTCCATGATTTACTTCATATTGCGTTAGCGAACTCGTGTAACTGAAGTTTTCTCTGGTCCTGCCCAGCCCCATGGACCCCACAGCCACTTGTAAAATAATCACTCAGAAGCTTATATTAATTAAAATTGTTCAGTCATTAGCTCAGACCTACCACTGACTACCTCTTACATTTTAACTCAGTCCATTTCTGTTAATCTATATGTTGCCACATGTTCGGTGGCTTTACCTGCTTGCCCTTCCATGCTTCTTCCTAAATGGCAGGCTGGTATCTACTGACTCAGCCTTCCACTTCCCAGAATTATTCTTTTCTGTTTATCCCACCTACACTTCCTACCTGGCTACTGGCCAATCAGTGTTTTTTTTTTTTTTTTTTAACAACCAATCAGAGCAACACATTCATAATATACAGAACATCCTCCAGCACCTCCCCCTTTTCTGTTTAATCAAAAAGGAAGGGTTTAACTTTAACATAGTAAAATTACATATAAGAAAACAGTAATCAAGCAATGATTACAATTATAATATCTAGTCTATTTGTATTTGGGAAAATTAAAGAAAATATTTTATCTATCTTATATTTGTGAGACTAAAGTTTTATATCTAATTTATCTTTTATCATAACCAAGGAAAATTTTAACTATCTAGTCTTCAGCTACATCAAAGACCTCAGAAGGATACAATATTATCTAAGTAAACAGGAAGTGCATTGTAAGCAACTTCCAGAACTCTGGACACAACAGAGACAGCTGTCTGCCTGGACAGTCATCCAAAATTCCTCTGCAATTATGAGGCATCCATCTTTAGCCCATAGGCCTAGTCTCTCAGTAATTTCTTTCCTGTGTTCTGTAGAATATCTGGCAGTCTCTTCTGTGAAGCAGGAACATGAAAGACCATCTTGCCTTACAAAGTCAGTGTATGGGTCCAGTATGTCTAGTTGATAACAACGTTTTGTCAAGTAGTCCAGGCAAGAACAGTTTCTTGCCCAAATGGCTACTTTTGCCAAGAAGAAGATAAACTCTGTATTGAGTGTCTTTGATGCCCATCTTTCTCTTTGAAGTAAATTGGTATTGCCAGGAGCAGATGTGTCTCATTGTCCAGAAAGTCTGTTTTTAAAACATTTTAAATGCCATAATCTGTGGGTCTTTGAAATGTTTGAAGATTACCTATCTGAAATATATCTATATATACCTTGAACACTGAACTAACATGACTATAAGTTTGACTGTCATAGATGATTAACTATTATTCTGTATTTGTTAATGATATGTTACAATTTTAAATGAGTTTTATATACATAACACCTTAAGCAAGAGTAGAAATATACATACAGTATAACAAAATTAACTTTAAATTTGTACCAATAAACTAAAATCTATACCAATGTAAAACATTTTAAACAAGTTGTTGCTTTTTATAAGTAGGTTTAATAATCTACCCTTTTTTCTTATCATATTTATATCTTATATTTTTATATCGTATCCTCCTTTCTTCTTTTAGAAAGAGATTTACTATGGCCAATAACAATTTGTAAACAACAACCTAAACAAAGACAAACATTCATAATCTATTTTTTGGGAATGTGGGTGTAGTGTTCTAGGTTACTTCCTGCTAATAAAGGGTGCTGTATTCTTATGGGGATCCTGAGAAAATTAAGAATTATGGTGAAGTCCTGACTGAAATAGTCTGTGAGTCTGTATTGTCTGAGCTAGTTCCCTTGAAACCATTTTAGATGTTGGATCATCTGGGCTATGGTGTCATCAGAGACCTTTAGGGGGTCTTGGCTGCTCAAACATGTTGTATCTTAATCTGGAACAAGTCCATATCCCCTTGCTTCCTATGGAAACAAAAGCAGAGCCTTTTTTAAAAAGCAACATAACTTTAGATCCAAAATTTGAAGTCAAGATACCATATATATACACATATATATGTGTGCGTGTGTGTGTGTGTGCTTAATTTATCAGCCCCTACAATCAAATGTCTTTTTGTAGTTAAAAATATTAAAGACAACACAATCCAGATCCTCTGTGTACTATCTATGTTTACAACCTTATCTTTTATATTATCTTTACTGTCTCTTTAATGACTTTATTTTTTAAAAACTTTTTTATATAACTGTTTATATTTATTTTTTCTCTTTTAAGCCTATCTACATTTTTACACATAATGTAAACCATTTAAAGTCTTGTTCCATCTGAATCTGCCTTATTGTAATCTATTGCTTTAAACTGTAGCATTACTAGGACTGAAATGGCAACTTTGGCTGCTGGCTCCACTCACCTGAACTTTCCAACATGATGGTGGTACATTTATTTCCAGCTTTGACTCTGAGAGCCAAGTGTACCACCAACTCTCAGAAGCAGTTGGTCTATGCCTCCATTAAAGCAGTGTGTAGACCAGAATTTTTTTTTGTATTAGCAAAAGCTAAATCTGCCATGCAGTGTTCTGTGTGGCTTGGAGATGCCATTGTGTTGTGTACTGTGGTGGAAATCTGTCATGCTGCACTCAAGCCCACACACTGCTATAAACCAGCTATACTGTAGCTTAGGGCTTGCCTGAGAGACACAACTAGCAAGCTATTTTTAGCTCCATTTTAGAATCTTTTCTTCTTTTTTTAAAAAGAATTTTTTAGGTTTTAGGTGGAAACTATTGGTCCCACGTTGGGTACCATCTGTAGCTGAAGTTTTCTCTGGTCCTGCCCAGCCCCATGGACCCCACAGCCACTTGTAAAATAATCACTCAGAAGCTTATATTAATTAAAACTGCTCAGCCATTAGCTCAGGCCAACACTGACTAGCTCTTACATTTAAACTCAGCCAATTTCTGTTCATCTATGTGTTGCCACATGTTCAGTGGCTTTACCTGTTTGCCCTTCCATGCTGCTCCCTGAATGGCAGGCTGGCATCTACTGACTCAGCCTTCCACTTCCCAGAAATCTCCTTGTCTGTTTATACCACCTATACTTTCTGCCTGGATACTGGCCAACCAGTATTTTATTTATCAACCAATCAGAGCAATACATTCATTGCATACAGAACATTCCACAGCAAACTGTTAGGCAACATATATCTATAAATTTAATCTTCTTTTATATGTTTCAGCTTCATACAAATAGAATTTATGAAAGTCTTATACCTCTCAGAGTTTCCTTGATGTCTATCCTAATGCCTCAATTTTGTATCTAATTTCATTAATATGGGTCATTTCTTTCTATCTTTGCTTAATTAGACTAAAAGTTTTTCAACCATGTTAATTATTTTCAAAGAACCAAATCTTCATTTTATTGATTCTTTGCATTTTTTTTCAGTTCTAGTTCATTAATTTCAGCCCTGATTTTTATTATCTCATCCTGTATCCTGTTTTCCAAGGCCTTCAGGTTCATCACTAAGTTATTATCTTTAAATTATTCAAGTATTTTTTTAATGTAGCACTTGGTTCTATAGACTTTACTCTCAGCAAAACCTTCTCACATCCCATAGATTTTTTTTTGGCTTTTTGAGACAGAGTTTCTTTATGTAGTTTTGGTGCCTATCCTGGATCTCACTCTGTAGACCAGGCTGGCCTCAAACTCACAGAAATCCACCTGGCTCTGCCTCCCAAGTGCTGGGATTAAAGGCATGCACCACCACTACCCAGCTCAGGTATGTTTTATTTTCATTTTCATTCAAATCTTTTCTTCTTGATTTCATCCATAACTAAGTCATCATTTAGCAATATGTTGCTCAGTTTATATAAACTTGTGTACTTTCTGCTATTTCTATGTTGTTGATTTGCAACTCTATTCCATTCTGGTAGTATAAAATGGCAGATATGATTTGTTTTCCTATATTTGTTGAGACTTGATTTGTATCACAATATTTGCATCATTTTGGAGAAATTCCCATAGGCATATTGAGAAGAAAATGTACTCTTTAGTGTTTGAGTGGAATATTTTGTTAGAACTATCTTGATTTATTTTAACATTTGAACCCACAATTTCTATGTTCAGTTGCCTTTTTTCTTACCCAGATGACATTTCTACAAGTGAGAGACTATATGGAACAAGTAAGAGACCTCAAATATTTATTGGATGCGGTAAAGCAAAACTATCATTTCACTCAGGACATCTTTTACCCCCTCTAAATAATTTTTCTAAGTCAAAGTTGTTCTTTTTTATTTCTTTATATGTTCTTCTCCCTTTCTCTCTAATTCTCTAGTCTTCTTATCTTCCTCCTCCCTTCTCCCTCTTCTTATGGTCAAGAGATAATATAGTACAGGAGTCATAAAAAGCTAAGTATGTGCAGTAAAGGTAGAATCACCTAGACCTATAATCACCCCAAACCTAGGTGCTTAAACATCAGTGTAAAAATGCAATCAGTAACATCTATGGGCATTATACCTCTACCAGAACCCAGCTATCCTAGCCTAGCAGGCCCTGAATATTCCAACATAGCTGAAGCACAAGGAATGTCCTTAAAAACCAACTATATAAAGATTATATAGTTCCTTAAAGGGAAAATTAATAAATCCTTTAAAGAAACCCAGAATAATACAACCAAATAATTGGAGGAAATGAATAAATTGCACAAAAACTCCCCACAAAAAAGAAACAAATAAAATTGTTAAAGACCTGAAAATGGAAATAGAGGCACTAAAGAAAATACAAAATGAGGGAATCCTGAAAATTAAAAATTTAGGAATGTGAACCGGAACTACAGAAGCAAGTATCACCAAAAGAATCACCACAAGAGATGGAAGGACAATCTCAGGCATTGAACACATGATATAAGAACTGGATACATTGATCAAAGAAAACATTAAATCTAAGAAATTTCTGAAATGAAATGTACAGAAAATCTGAGACACTATGAAAAGATCAAATCTGTGAATAATAAGAATAGAGGAAGAAGAATACCAGCTCAAAGGCCCAGAAAATATTTTCAATAAAATCATAGAAAAAAAAATCCTAATCTAAAGAAGGAGATGTCTATAAAAGTACAAGAAGCATACAAAACACCAAGTAGATTGGTCTAGAAAATAAAGTCACCTCACCACATAATAATCAAAATACTAAACATACAGAACAAAGAAAGAATATTAAAAGTTGAAAGAGAAAATTAGCAAGTAATAAATAAAGGCAGACCTATTAGAATTACATTTGACTTTTCAACAGAGACTCTAAAAGCCAGAAAAACTTAGAAAAATGGTCTTCAGACTCTAAGAAACCACACATGCCAGCCAGAACTATCATTCCCAGAAAAACTTTCAATCACCATAGATGGATGAACCAATATATTCCATGATAATGTCAAATTTAAATAATATCCGTCTACAAATTCAGCCCTACAAAAAGTGTTAAAAGGGAAAATCCAATTTAAAGGGATTAACTACATATGAAAACACAAGAAAGATATAAGCTCAATCAGCAAACCAAAAGAAGGCAAACACACACACACACATACCACCACCACTACCACCATCACTACCACCACCACCAAAAACAACAAAATAACAGAAATTAACAATAATTTTCCATTCATATCTCTCAATATCAATGGCCTCAATTCCAAAATAGAAAAGACACAGACTAAGAGAATGGATAAGAAATGGATAAGAGAATGGATAAGGAAACAGGACTGAATACAAGAAACACACTTCAACATCAGTGGTAAGCATTATCAGGGTATAGGGTTAGAGAGAGATATTACAATTAAATTGACCTAAGAAGAAAGCTGGTATAGCCATTTTAATATCTAATAAAATATACTTCAAATTTAACTTAATCAAAAGAGATAGGGAAAGACACTATATTCATCAAAGAGAAACATCTACCAGGAAGACATTTCAGTTCTTAACATCTATGCCCTGAATACAAGGGCACCCAACTTTGTAAAAGAAATACTACTATAGCTTAAATCACACATTGATCCTCACACATTAATAGTGAGAGACTTCAATATACAACTCTCACCAAAGGACAAGTCACCCAGACAAAAACTAAATTTAAAAAATGTAACTTATAATATAAACCAAATGAACATAACAAGAACATTCCACCCAAACACAAAAGAACAAACCTAATCTTCTCGGCACCTCATGGAACTTTTTCCAAAATTTACCGCATAGTGGGACACAAAGCAAGTCCTAACAGATAAAAGAAAATGGGGGGGGGGGCGGCGGGGGAACCTGCCTCCTATTTGACTACCATGGATTAAAGCAGAGTATCTACAACAACAGAATCAATAGAAATCCCACAAACTCATGTAAACTGAACAGCTCTCTACTGAATAAAAAAATTGGTCAAAACAGAAATGAAGAAGTTTAAGACTTTCTAGAATTCAATAAAAATGAATAAACCACAACAAACTTATTGGGCACAATGAAATCAAAGCAAAGAGGAAAGATCATAGTAAAAAGTGCCTATATAAAGTAATACCAGCAACGTAACAACACATCTAAAAGCTTTAGAACAGAGAGAAGCAAGTGCATCCAATAGGAGTAGACAACAAAGAAATCGTCAAATTGAGGGCTGAATTCAATAAAATTGAAACAAAGAGAACAATATAAAGAATTAATGAAACGAAGTTTCAATTCTTTGAGATAATCAACAAGATGAACAAACTCTTATCCAAAATAATTAAAAGATGGAGAAAGAATATCCAAATTAATAAATTCAGAAGTGAAAAAAGGACATAACAACAGACAGCAAGGAAATTCAGAGAATCCTAAGGACATAGTTTAACAACCTGTATTCCACCAAATTGGAAAATCTAAAATAAATGGATAATTTTCTCTTTAGGTACCACTTATCATAGCTAAGTCAAGATCAGATAAGCTACTTAAATATATCTACAATCCATAGTGAAATAGAAGCAGTCATTAGAACCCTCCAAACAAAAAAAAAAGCCCATTACAGTATAGTTTTAATGAAAAGTTCTGCAAGATTTTCAAAGAAGAGATAATGACACTACTCCTCAATTATTCCTCAAAATAGAAATAGAAAGAACATTGTCCAATTTATTTTGTGAGACACAGTTACCCTTATACCCAAATCACATAATGACTTAACAAAAATAGGGCATTACACACCAATTTCCCTTATGAACATAGCTGCAAAAATACTCAATAAAATACTTGCAAACATAATCCAAGAACACATCAAAAAGATAATCCACCATGATCAAGTAGGCTTCATCCACATGATGCAAGGATGGTGCAATGTAAGAAAATCAATAAATGTGATCAAACATATAAATAAACTGATAGAAAAAAAGCAGTGCTCAGCATGGTCCTGAGTAGTTTGCAGTCCAAAGCCTATCTTTAGATGATGTTTTTCAGCTTAGTGGTGTTATCATACCCCTGGTGTAATCATTCTTGTGGGGCTTCATAATCTTTTTGGAGACTTCAAAGGTCACTGTTAGGCATGGTCATGGTTTACTGCAGAAATTATAAACACTTTAAATGTCAGATGCAGAAGATTTCTAAGAGGTTGAAGGATCCATACTTGTTATGTACAACCTGTGTACAAAAAGTTAATTCCTCTTTACCTGGTAGAGACTCAAACCTGAAATCATGTACAAGAAGCTAGATGAAGCCTTTTTCTAGAATTAGTTAGTACTCTATATGACGATTAATATCATGGCAAAAATTTAAAATGTATATTAATCTTAAAAATTTTGAGATAATATTTATACCTTAAGAAAAACTGTTAAAGAGTCCAAATAAACCAAAGGATCATGAGATTAGTAACCATAGAATAGTCCTTTAGTTTTGTTTTTTTGTTTTTCTTCTGTCTGTGTCTGAATAACTCTATGATCTGTTTTTATAAGTTTTTCTAAAACTTTTATCTTATCACTCATCTTAACCAACTTTTTTAATGATAAAAATGATCAAACAAATAATATTCATAATTGACATTACATAAATCCCATCTAAATTAAATTATCCTGTCATTTATTCCATTTTAAACAGTCCAGTGTATTATCATGCAGAGACCTAACTCTTTCCATTGTAATAGTCTTTCCCATTTATGTTTTGTGGCATTAAAAACTCTCCCTTTTACAGTTACAATATCTAGTCTATTTGTATTTGGCAAAATTAGAGAAAATATGCTATCTATCCTATATTTGTGAGTCTAAAGTTTGATATCTAATTTATCTTTTATCATAACTAAGGAAAATTATAACTAATCTTCAACAACATCAAAGACCTCAGAAGGATACAATATTACCTAAGTAAATAGGAAGAGCATTGTAAGCAACTTCCAAAAATCTAGAAGGACAGAGACAGCTGCCTGCCTGGACAGTTACCCAGAGTTCCTCTGTAACACTGGGGCATCTATCTTTAGCCCATAGGCCTAGTCTCTCAGTCACTTGATAATTGTTTGCTATATGTAATTTTACTATGTTAAAGTTAAAAACTCCCTTTTTAATTAAACAGAAAATGGGAAATGCTGTGGGATAATGCTTTTGTACACTGGTTTAATAAAATGCTGATTGGCCAATATTCAGGCAGAAAGTATAGACAGGATAAGCAGGCAAGGAGAATTTTGGGAAGAGGAAGGCTGATTCAGGAGATGCCAGTCTGCTGTCCAGGGAGCAGCATGTAATGACACACAGGTAAAGCTATGGAAAATGTGACAACATATAGATGAACAGAAATGGACTGAGTTTACATGTAAGAGCTAGTCAGTAGTAAGCCTGAGCTAATGGCCAAGCCATTTTAATTAAAAACAAAACAAAACAAACAAACAAAAAAAAACCAAACTTTCCCTTTTAACTAATTCCTCCCTCCAAGAATTCCCAATTGTCTCACCAAATCTGCCAATGATGACAATTCAGATGACAGTGACGTGTGGGGCTGACTGCTCTGCATAGAACAGGAGAAGCCTGAACAGTTTTCAAGACAGCTACCTAGTTTGACAGCAGCCTGAGGAGGTGGTCCATGGAAAGCCCACAATCCACCATGAGAGAACAAGCCAAAGAGCCAGCTGTATGCAGGAGGAAATGTGCAAAAGTGGATAAGTCCTGTGAATTTTGGTGCCAAAAAGGCTATGGCGATTGCTGCAGATAGGCTGCAACAGAAAAACCCCAACTCCCTCAGAGGCTTGGGAAAAAGAAAGGAAAACCTAGTGACTGCAGCTACAGGCAAGCAGCTTTTTTTTTTTTTTCTGAATTTCTGCACCAAAAGTTGGATCCCAGTTGTAGTGCGAATTCTAATGGGTCTTAATAATAAAAACGGAGTCATGTTTCAGGATTAAAACTGAAAGGTCAGAGAAGCAGAGCAGCCAGCCAATGGAAAGGCTTCTTACCTCTGGGAATCTCAGAATGAAAGAGTTCGGTATGGTGATATTTTTTTGTGCTGAAATGTGATTTTATTTGTATGTTCATAAATAAAGTTGCCTGGGTGTCAGAGCTAAAAGCAAGTCATTTAACAGAAGTCCAGTGGTGGTGGCACATGCCCTTACCTATCACATGGCAGGCAGAGTCTCTTCATGTTCAAGGACACAGCCAAGCGGTGATCAAACCTTTAATCTCAGTATGAACCATGGAGACATGGAGGTCTATATAGACAGGCAGTGAAGAGGAAATTATGTGGTTGGGTTTAAAGCCAATGAGAAGGTATAACAGAAAGGCAATTAAAAAAATAAAGACAACAACAAAAACAGGTCACCCAGGAGAAGTTCTCTCTCTCAGGGGAAGGACAGCAGCTAGTGGTTAAAAAAAAGGTGTTCTTAGCTCTTCGCTCCGGCTCTGATCTCTTTATTTGGCTCTGTGTTTCTTATTTAATAAGACCATTTAGAATTATATCTATAAATGGTGTTAGAATGTGGGGCAAGAGTTACCACCTAAATCCTGAGAAAAAAGATTCTGAAACAGAACTAAAACAGCTTCCTCGTTGTCTCTTTCAAGTTAGCCACAGACTGTATTTTTGAGCTACTCTATGTGGGGTTCCTGGCGTTTTGTGCTTAACCAGCAGTATGGCAGAAATGAGGTGTCTCCAAGCCACACATTATGCTGGAGCTGTGTGGTGGATTTAGCCTTACTGGTACAAAAATAATCATAAAAAATAAAATAGTTTTCTGGGCTACATGCTGCTTTGATAGAAGCATAGAACCACTACATCTGAGAGTTGATGGCTCCCAGAGCTGGTGGTAAACATACCACCTCCATGTTGGGAAGCTGAGATGGACCGAGAATGCTGCAGTTTAAAGCAATAGTTACACAATAAGACAGATTCAGATGAAACCAGTCTTTAAATGGTTTACAATGTATGTAAAAAATGTACATAGGCTTGAAAGAGAGAAAAAAGTAATATATATAGTTATATAAAGAAATATATAGTTTTAAAAAATAAAATCTTTAAAGAGACATGTAGATGTAACCAATCGTATTATTAAAATAAGAAACACAGAGCCAATGTAAAAAAGAAAGCTGAGAGGTCAGAGCTCAGAGATAAAATCTTACCTCCTGCAGTGCTCCTAGCTTCCCCGAGAGAGGGAGGTACTTCCTGTGTCCCTGTTTAAATAATCTTTCTGTTCTGCCTTCTCATTGGTTGTAAACCCAACCACATGACTGCCTCATCACTGGCTGTAAGTACCGCCCTCCAGGTCTTAAAGGCGTATGTCTCCAATACTGGCTGTATCCCTGAACACACAGAAATCTACCTAGCTCTTCTAACCACCACGCTCTTACTATGGCTCTAATAGCTCTGACCCCAGGGCAACTTTATTTATTAACATAAAATTAAAATAACATTTCAGTACAAATAAAATATCACCACATTTCCCCTTTTCTATTTTAATAAAAAGAAAAAAGGCAAAAGGTTATAACTAACAAAAGAAAAACTATATACAAAAGTACAATAACTATATACAATATATACAAGTAACAAATACCTAAACGATGTCTAGTCCATTTGTATTTGACAAATCAGAGAAAATAATTCCCTTATCTATCCTATTTTAGTAAGTCCAAAATGTATCTAATTCACTTTCTATCCTAATTAATCTTCAACTATAACTAACTAATCTTCAACTCCCTCAGAGACCCAAGAAGGAAATAATATTAGCTAACAAAAATAAAAACAAGAAGTGCACAAAAGCAGCTTCCAAAAATTTTGTGAGTTGACAGAAACAGCCAGCTGCCTGGACAGTCACCTGAGGTTTCTCCACAGTGTTGGGGCATCATCTTCAGCCTATAGGCTTATGGTATCTGACAGACTCATTTGTGAAGTAGGTTGTACACAAGGTCAACAGTTCAACCTCACATTGGGTGAGAGCAGTCCATGTACCAGAAACACCTGAATTCCACTAGTGTCATGTCATGATTCAGGATTTTAAATTCTGGAAATTGTTGATGGTTTTTGAATTCAGCTGTCCATTCTTCTTGGCTGTGTATATATGGCTTCATCTAAGCATCCCCTTCTCCACATCCCTCTATTAAATGCCAGTCTACTATTGAGAGGCGTGAGCTTTCCGTTGCTGTTCCATTGCACAACAGAAGCCATCGGCCCACTGCCTGTTCAGCTGCCTTCAAAGAAAAGGGTACTGTACCTTTTCCAGATTGTGAAGGCGACTTCAGGGATGGTGCCATATTGTCCTGGCCTCAGAAGATGCCTTTTGATAAAGCCATAACCACACATGTTTTGGCAGGAATCAGTAGTCCTTTGTTTCGTGTTCTGTCTGTCCATTTTGTCCTGTTGATTTGAGGATACTTTGTTGTCCAGTGGCTAACTTTTGCCACAATGAAAATTAACTCCATATGCAGTTTCTTCAATGCCCATATTTTCTCTGAAGTAGATTGGTACTGCCAGGAGCCGACATGTCTCAAAAAAGAAAAATTTCTAAGTTATTAAAACATTTTAAATGCCATATTCTGTAGATCTCTGAAGGGTTTGAAGATGACCTGTCTAAAATACATCTGCTCAATTTTTAAAACATATCTAATATGACTACAATTTCTATTGTAATGTCTAACTACTAACTTTCATTTCTTTATATCCTAATAGTTGGTAATAATGTAAAGTATTTAAAACTAGTAATTGTCTTTTTCTTTTCTTTTCTTTCTTTCTTTTTTTCTTTTTTTTTTAAACAAGAACCTTAAATCTAATCTCCTTTGCTTAGCCTTTTTCCTAACCCTTGACAACAACTTGTAACCAACCCCCCTAAACAATGAAAATTATCCCAGACCCAAAACCCATTAAAAGAACCAAAAAACTACCCGCCCCACACCACCTCATTGGGAATGTGGGCGTCGTATTCTTAAAATTGCTTGCTGCTGGGTATGGGCGAAGTTATCTTTATCCTGAAAGAAAAATTTTAGGTTAATTGTCAAATTCTAGGAAAGGTAACTATATCCTTCATTATTATCCAGTCTGTGTATAATGCCAAAGTTCAGGGTTTATCTCAAGTCCTTATTCAAGTAGTCTTTGAGACTGGATCATCTCAGCTAGTCATCTCAAAATTGCTCTGAGCACCTTGTAGTTCAAAGCTGATCTGTAGATGATGTTTGTCAGTTCAGTGATATTATTATTGTCCACGTGGAATTGTTGTTGTTGTTGTTGTTGTTGTTGTTGTTGTTGTTGTTGTGGGGCCCCATCTTCTTCCTGGAGACTTCAATTGATGTTAGGCCTGGCCGTGATTTCCTGCAGAAAACTGATAAGAGACTCGAACACAAAGACATATATATGCAGCTAATTGAAGCCTTTTTTCTAGAATTAGTTAGTACTCTATATGACCATTCCTATCTTAACAAAGTTTAAAATGTATATGTATCTATTAATCTTGTAAATTTTGATATAAAATTTATACTTTAAGAAAAGTTTAAAGAATCAGAATAGAATCAAAGAGTTGAGATTAGTAATAGAATAGTCCCTTAATTAATTTGGCTTTTGTCCTGTCCCATAGCAGAAAATGGCTCTTTCTGGCATGATACAGGGAGTTTGCATTTTCCTTTTAACAACATGCTTGAGTTTGAAGAAGGAGAGAGCCATTCTCCAACTCCAAAGTCAGCTTTAAATTTTAATTGAACTGGGACTATTAGAAAACCAATAGTGTTAAATCTTTAGAGAAAAGCAGAAACAAACATTTAAGAAGACATATTTTTTTTTTTTAGATTATATATACCCATACGCCGTTTCACTTTGTTTCCTGGGATAGATGATTTGTCCCTTTTCTTCAGTTGTCTCATTTGTCTTGTGTTCTTCAGATTCCTTAACCTTCATTCTCCTAAAAGACAAAAACAAAAACCTTCCCCCAAGACTAATTTTGGGGATGTTCCTTTTTGGCAAGTTATTATCTGATTAAATGAAAAGACATGTGTTACAGGTACAAGTTAGTTTAAATTGGATGTTCATGCTGATTGATGAACTATCACCTCCTCTAATTAAGAGGTTTTTCTTGTTCAAATCGAACCTTTATCAATTTTGATGGTATCCACAGCTTATCTTCTCCTGTAGAAACAAAAGCAAAACCTCGTCCCCAACGTAATACATACCCTGGTTTCCATTCTGAGGTCAGCACATCCTTAAAGTATATAGGCTGATTTAATTCTGTAGTTTTTTCTATTACCCAATGTCTCTCTGCAGCTGTTGTTCCTTTCTCATTGGCATTCAGAAAATTCAAAGTTAATAGAGCATTATGCAGTCTATTTCTGGGGGTTTTTGTTACTCCTTTCTGTTTATTTAGCATATCCTTCAGAGTTCTGTTTGACCTTTCTATAACTGCTTGACCTGTAGGATTATGTGGTATGCCTGTAATATGCTTTATATTGTAATAAGCAAAAAACTGTTTCATTTTAACAGAGACATATGATGGAGCATTGTCAGTTTTAATTTGTGCAGGTATACCCATGATGGCCATAACTTCTAGCAAATGAGTGATTACAGAATCAGCTTTTTCAGAACTCAAAGCAGTTGCCCATTGAAATCCTGAATAAGTATCAATGGTGTGGTGTACATATTTCAATTTTCCAAATTCTGCAAAGTGAAACACATCCATCTGCCAGATTTCATTTCTCTGAGTAACCTTTGGGTTACATCCTGCTGGTAATGGCGTTTGATTATAGAAGGAACAAGTAGGACATTTCTTTACTATTTCTTTGGCTTGTTGCCAGGTTATGGAAAAATCCTTTTTTAAACCTTTACTATTGACATGATGTTTTTAATGAAATTCTGAGGCCTCCAGCACATTTCCTACCAATAATTTATCAATCTCATCATTGCCTTGTGCTAAAGGGCCTGGCAAACCAGTATGAGATCGGATGTGAGTTATATATAAAGGATGAATCCTTTTCCTGATTGTATCTTGTAATTGAATAAATAGTGAAGTTAATTCTGAAGCATCAGGGATAAATTCTGCAGTCTCAATATGTAATACCACTCTTTCAGCATACTGAGAGTCAGTTACTATGTTGAGAGGTTCTGAAAAATCCATTAATACCAACAGAATAGCATACAATTCTGATTTTTGCACTGAATTATAAGGACTTTGTACCACTTTACTTAAATTTTCTGATTTGTAACCTGCCTTTCCTTGTTTGTTGGCATCTGTATAAAATGTACGAACTCCAGATATGGGTTTTTGCCATACAATTCGAGGCAAGATCCAATCAGCTCTCTTTATAAAATCAATTCTGTTGCTTTTGGGATATTTGCTGTTAATTTCTCCCAAAAAATTACTGCAAGTTCTTTGCCAAGGTTCACTTTCTGTCCATAATTTTTCAATGTCCTCCTTAGTTAAAGGTACGACAATTTCTGCTGGGTCTATTCCTGCTAACTGACGAAGTCTCAATTTTCCTTTCCAAATCAAGTCAGAGATTTTTTCCCCATAAGTTTTTAATTTTTTATTTGGTTTATTTGGTAAAAATATCCATTCCAATATAATATCTTCCCTCTGCATTAATATTCCAGTAGGGGAATGCCTAGAAGGTAAAATAACCAAAATGCAATCCAGCTTTGGATCAATACGATCCACGTGCCCTTCATGTACTTTCTTTTCTACCAAGGCCAATTCTTTCTCAGCTTCAGGTGATAAGTCTCTTGGACTATTTAAGTCCTTGTCACCTTCTAAGGTTTTGAACAAATTAGTCAGTTCATCATTTTTTACCCCAACAATAGTTCGTAGATGAGAAATATCTCCAAATAATCTTTGAAAGTCATTAAGAGTCTGTAGTCTATCTCTCCTAATTTGCACCTTTTGGGGTCTAATTTTTTGTAGCTCTATTTTATATCCTAAATAATTAATAGAATCTCCTCTTTGTATTTTTTCAGGAGCAATTTGTAATCCCCGGCAAGGCAAAATTTTCTTTACTTCTTCAAACATTCTTTCTAAAGTATCTGCATTTGAGTCAGCTAGTAAAATATCATCCATATAATGATAAATTATAGATTTAGGAAATTTTTTACGTATCACTTCCAATGGCTGTTGTACAAAATATTGGCACAGAGTTGGGCTATTCAACATTCCCTGTGGGAGGACCCTCCATTGAAATCTTTTAACCGGTTGAGAATTATTATAAGTAGGCACTGTGAAAGCAAATCTTTCTTTGTCTTTTTCTTGTAAGGGTATTGAAAAGAAACAGTCTTTTAAATCAATAACTATGAGAGGCCATCCTTTTGGTAACAGAGTAGGCAAAGGAATTCCAGATTGTAGAGAGCCCATCGGCTGAATTACTTTGTTAATTGCTCTAAGGTCTGTTACCATTCTCCATTTACCAGATTTCTTTTTAATAACAAATACAGGAGAATTCCAAGGGCTGGTTAACTGTTCAATATGCTGAGCATTTAGCTGTTCTTCTACCAGCTCTTCTAAAGCCTGGAGTTTCTCTGTTGTTAAAGGCCATTGCTGAACCCATACAGGCTTGTCTGTTAACCATTTTAAAGGTAGAGCTGTTGGTATTTTTGGAGGATTATCAGTTGTTGTGCCCTGTTCCTGTATAATATGGATGGCTGGTGACCACTCAAAATAATGCCTTCTAATATTTCTCTCAGAAACATGTGCTAGCTTATGATTTGTTTCTGAGATTGGAGGGATTTTAATCTGAGTATTCCATTGTTGCAACAAGTCTCGACCCCACAGGTTCATAGCTATGTTAGGGACATATGGTTTTAATTTTCCTCTCTGTCCTTCTGGACCTATACATTCCAGCCATCTTGCACTCTGTTTCACTCCAGATAATGTCCCAATTCCTAACAGTTGAACGTTTACCTCTTGAAGAGGCCAAGCTGGATGCCAAAATTCTGGTGCAATTATGGTAATGTCCGCACCTGTGTCTACCAGACCAGACAACAAAACACCATTTATTTTTATCGTTAATTTTGGTCTCTGTTCATTAATAGAAGTTTGCCAAAAAATTTTCTTTATGTTTTCTCCTGAATTTTCTATTCTCTCTGTTTCATCATCCTGACCAGCATGATTTATTCCAATAGTCATTTGGTTATTTAATCGCTCAGAGCAGGGATTTCCTCTACAGCTGCAGGAAAGGTTTGAACTGGTTTTGCTATGGGGGCCTGCATGAGGCCCCTCCGGGAGTTTCCCGAAAACTGAGGCAAAGGATTACCCTGTCTGTCCTTTGTTGATCTACATTCGTTGGTCCAGTGTTTTCCCTTACCACACCTTCTGCATACTCCAGAAGGAAGGGGCCTTCTGTTGCCATTGTTCCTTGAAGAAACATTGCTTCTAGGAATGACCTGTTTACAGTCCCTTTTAAAATGTCCTTGCTTTCCACACCCAAAACATCTAACACTCCTCAAGCCTTTTGAAATTACTTCTCCTACCCACGTATCATGCTCATCAACCTCAACATTAATTGTTTCTCTAATCCAATCTTCCAAAGGTGCAGATCTTGCCCTTAACGGCCTGATTATTCTTTTGCATGCTGCATTCGCATTCTCAAATGCCAAAGCTTCAATTATTGCCTTACTAGCTTCTGATCCTGAGACCATTCTGTTTACTGCTGAAGCCAGTCTTTCTAAAAAATCTGTGAAAGATTCTTTTGGGCCTTGCATAACCTTTGTGAGTGACTCAGGTTTTTTTCCTGGTTCATCAACTCTGTCCCATGCATTCAAGGCTGCCATTCGACATAAAATTACGGTTTGAACATCATATAAACATTGTGTTTGTATTGAAGCATATTGGCCTTCTCCAATAAGCTGATCCTGACAAACTTGTATTCCTTTATCCCTCCATTGTGTTTCTACGTTTCTAGCTTCCTCCTTAAACCACGTTAGAAATTGAATTCTCTGGCTGGGTTCCAGAACAGCTTGTGCAAGGTCCCGCCAGTCCTGTGGTATAATCCTATTATATGTTGACCAAGAGTTTAACATTTGCTTTAAATATGGGGAATGCATGCCATAAGATACTATTGCCTCCTTAAACCTTTTAAAATCCATCAGTTCAATTGGAGCCCAGATATTTTGTGTAGCCATTTGATCAGGCATCTGCTGTACGGTTACAGGATAAATTAAGGATGACTGTGTGAAAACAGGCTTTCTTTCTGTAACTTTATGATCCAAACTTGAACCAACTTCACTGTTAAAATTAACAGGTTTTTCTAAAGCTGTTATCCTGGCACTTAAATCGACTATCTTTTTAAATAGTAAAATGAGAATAAGCATGGTGATAAACTGCATAATTCCCATAATACTAATCTTTTCATATAGTTGTTCCATTGTCAGACTGCCTAAAATTTCAAAAACCCAATTTTCTTCCAATGTACACAGAAAACCCATTTTTTCCTTTATGACTTACCAAATCTGCGTAGAACAGTAGAAATCCGAGCGAATTTCAAAAGAGCCACCTAGTGTCCTAGGTGTGAATCCAGAGAGAGAGAGAGAGAGAGAGAGAGAAACAGAGACAGAGAGAAAGCAAGAGAGAAAGCAAAAGCAAAAGCGAAAGTGAAAGCGAAAGTGAAAGTGAAAGCGAAGGGGTAGCCGGCTAAAGCTTAAAGCCAGCCCCTTGTTCCCTCTTGAGCCGAGTCAAAGCTTGGCTTTACAGGCAGGGGCCCTGTTTAGCAGGGCAGGCCTGAGCTGTTTGCAGCACTGGCTTTAAGCAAGCAGCTCACAGTCCAGCCTGAGCCCAAGCAGACCTGGGCCGGGGCTAGGGAGCCGGCTGCTCCGGCTAGGGAGCCAGCCCCAAGCAGTTTTTAATGGATTCTTGTCACGTTGGGTGCCAGATGTAGATGTAACCAATCGTATTATTAAAATAAGAAACACAGAGCCAAGGTAAAAAAGAAAGCCGAGAGGTCAGAGCTCAGAGATAAAATCTTACCTCCTGCAGTGCTCCTAGCTTCCCCGAGAGAGGGAGGTACTTCCTGTGTCCCTGTTTAAATAATCTTTCTGTTCTGCCTTCTCATTGGTTGTAAACCCAACCACATGACTGCCTCATCACTGCCTGTAAGTACCGCCCTCCAGGTCTTAAAGGCGTATGTCTCCAATACTGGCTGTATCCCTGAACACACAGAAATCTACCTAGCTCTTCTAACCACCACGCTCTTACTATGGCTCTAATAGCTCTGACCCCAGGGCAACTTTATTTATTAACATAAAATTAAAATAACATTTCAGTACAAATAAAATATCACCACAGAGACAGTAAAGGTAATATAAAAACAAGCCACATAAAGATGGAGACCACACAGAGAATCTGGATTGTGTTGTCTTTGGGATTTTTAACTGCAGAGAGACATTTGATTGTAAAGGAAGTATGGTTAAACCAATATGGATATTTTAAAGGTACCTTGACTTCAAAATTTGGATCTAAGGATATGTTGCTTTGGAAAGGAGGCTCTGTTTTTATTTCCACAGAAAGCAAGAGGCTATGTATTTGTTCCAGATTAAGATACTTCAGGTTTGACCAGACAAGACCCCCTGAATGGTTTATGATGACACCATGGCCGAAATTATCCAACATTCAGAATGATTTCAAGCAACTGACTCAGACAATACAGCCTCCAGACTAACCTTTAATACTAAAATTTTCTTTATGTCCCCATAAGCATACAGCACCCTTCTCCAGCAGAAAGTAGTAAAAGAATCTATGCCCAAATTCTCAAATATACCAAACTGGCTTTGGAGATGGAATTGGCTCATTCCTTCTCTAAACCCAAGCATTTTGCGAAAAGAAAAAGTTAAGAGATTCTTCTGTCCCATATCAGAAGAGCCCTCTGGTGTGGGACAGAGAAAAAAAAACAACATTTTTATTTAAAGTGGGATGATTATAAAAACATTCTCTTTCTAAAGAAAAAAGGGGATAGTGTAGATGTGGTAGGATGAAAGGATAGATTAGTGAATCTACTTTTAAATAGCAACTTATTTATAATGTTTTATGTTGTTATAGATTTTAGTTTATTGATACAAGTTTAAACTTAATTTCGTTATACTGTATATATATTTATACTCTTATTTAAGGTATTATGTTTATGTAACTCATTTAGATTGTAATGGAAAATTAAAAATCCAGATTAACAATTAGTCTTCTATGATAGTCAAACTTATAGTCATGTTAAGTTTTCTAGGTATACATAGATATAATTCAGATAGGTAATCTTCAAACACTTCAAAGACATGCAGAATATGGCATTTAACATATTTTTAAAAGTTTAGACTTTCTGGACAGTGAGACATGTCTATTCCTGGCAACACTGATTTACTTCAGAGAAAAAGATGGGCATTGAAGACACTCTATATGGAGTTTATCTTCTTCTTGGCAAAAATAGCCATTTGGGCAAGAAACTGTTTTTTCCTAGACTGCTTGATTGACTAGACATGCAGGACCCATAGGAAGGTGACCACTGAACTTTGCTTGGCAAAATGGCCTTTCAGGTTCCTTCTTCTCAGAGAAAACTGCAAGACATTCTACTGGACACAGAGAGAAGTGACTGAGAGAAAGACTCTAGACCTGTGGGCTGAAGACAGATGCCACAACTTTACCGAGGAACTTTGGATGACTGTCCAGGCTGTCAGCTGTCTATGAAAGTTGCTTAAATTTCTACCATTTCTCAGGTAATATTATATCCTTCTGAGGTCTTTAATATAGTTGAAGACTAGTTACAATTTCCTTAGTTATGATAAAAGACAAATTAGATACAAAAACCTATATTCACAAATATAGGATAAATAGGATATCTTCTTTAATTCTGCCAACTACAAATAGATTAGATATTATATAAGTAGACTAGATATTGTAGCTGTAATTCTTGCTTGATAATTGTTTTGTTATATGTAATTTTACTATGTTAAAGTTAGAATCTTCCTTTTTGAAAAAACAGAAAAGGGGAAGTGCTGTGGGATGTCCTATATGCGTTCAATATATGTTGCTATGATTGATTGATAAATAAAATGCTGATTGGCTAGTAGCCAGGCAGGAAAGATAGTGTAGGCTGGACAAGGAGGAGGAGAATTCTGGGAGGTAGAAGGCTGAGGCAGGGAGATGGTGTCAGCCACTGCCATGAGGAGCAAGATGTAAAGTACCAGCAAGCCAGGAGCCACGTGGCAAGGTACAGATTAATAGAAATGGGTTAATTTAAGATAAAGGAAGTATATAGCAAGAAGCCTGAGCCATTAGGCCAAACAGTTTAAATAATATAAGCATCTGTGTGTTTATTTGAGTCTGAGTGGCTGCCGGCCCAGGCGGGACTGGAGATAACTCCAGCTACAGTTCAGCTCCAGCCTCTTCCCACCTTATTCACTATCTCCACCTACCTATTGCTGGGATTAAAGGCATGTGCCTATACTGCCTGGCTCTGTTTCTCAATTAGACTGGATCAGTCACCTACAGCCCAGGGTGGCCTTGAACTCCTTATCTTCCTGCTTCTTCCTCCCAAGTGCTGGGTTTACAGGTATGTGACACCACTGCCTGGCTTCTATGGTTAACTAGTGGCTAGCTCCACACTCTGATCCCCAGGCAAGTTTTACTTTTTAGAGCACAAACAAAATATCACCAGAGATAGTCATTAAGAAAATGGCTAGGGCTGCTACAAGGGCTGATGTTAGCTCAAGAAAATTCAGCTATTTTGGACATGTAACAAACAATCCAACCTACTGATAACCAATCATGTTTTGTAGAATATTTAGTGTGCAAGCTGAATTTTCCTGTGAAGTTTAGTTCACAAATCTCAGCTCAACCTTGGCAATTACTGTGCTTTACATTATACAGTTTTGTGTGGGGCAGGTACATGGTGAAATTTCTGCCTGCATCAGTGTCTGCTGCTCTTGTGAGGAACTTTAATGCCACAGGTTAGAAAGACAGAAAAATACTTCTGGCCACATGTTTGGAACTTATTCTGACTGCTCTGAAGATTAGCACATTGCACAGCAGGGCATCCAACTGGAGCATTTTTGGTGATGTGCAAGGTATGAGATCTTAGGTCCCACACTCATTGTCTTACTTCTTCCAGAAAAATACACTTTCTTTCTCTGAGAAGAGTTACATGTGACATATTTTTCATTGGCATTTCCCAGGTAGTACTGGCATTGATATTCACTCATTCCCAAACAGCCCCAGATATTGGCTACCAAGTGATCAGATATCTGAATGTGGGAACAATTACATTCCTGAAACCACATTTCTTGTGAACTGTATGAAGTTTTCAAATGCCTTGTCTTGGATTCAGTACTCAACTGTCACTAATTCTTACTATTGTGAGCAGCTATGCATGAGAATGACAGTACCTTTTGTCAACTGTTTTGAATGTAAACATATAGATAGCAGTTTGGTGCTGTGTCAATCTACATAAACAACACTACATTTCTCCTTGGGACCTAAAATCATCTTATACATGGAATTTTCAATGTGTTTAGAGAACCAAGCCTGAATTATTATTGTGTAATAAGCCTCAGCACCAAACATAGAGCATTTGGCATATGCCATAATACAAGCTCCTTACTGTACTCATGTGTACATCTTAACAGGTGGTCAATATTGTGCTCTGTGGAGTTTTCAAGAGGTTAAGACCCTTAAAGTCCCTTCATTGATGTCCACATTGCACTTGGCAGTGTGAAATCTGCCCCACAGAGAAGATGCTCCTTGTGGATGTCCAGGTTCCTCTAGTTCAGTTACACTTTGAAACACTGACAGCACTTCTACCATCTTGGTTTTTTTCTCCCTTCTGGGTGTTAGAAGAGGTAAGGTCAAGGAATCAGTTCAAATTGATAACACTGTTTATTATATTTTTTTCTTGCTATTACTTGTCATGAAAATAATGAAGCCACTATGCACCACATGACCATGACCGAACATTTTCCACATATCTTGATTGGAAGTGAAGTATTAAAATGAAATTGTGATATTTACTGATAAGTTTGAAGAGATACTTTACTGAAAATTGACCTTCAGTACACATAATGAACCTCCATGCTGTTTCTCAGGAATATTTGTTTGTTCTTCTACTCTAATTAGTATAATGGAGAGTGACAAGCACCATGTTCTCCACATATCCTTCTTAAGTCCTTCACCATGACAGCTTGTGCCTGTGCTTCCTAAAATAAAATATAATAGAATCCTTATTTAGTATCCAGTCTGTGAATGTCCAGAATGAATTGTTCTTAAGAGTCTACTTATAAATTTGCAAAGTAGATATATCTGTGTGATGAATATATTTACTTGGTATTTGGGTGGCTCTGAAAATTGAGATTCTGGGAGTATAAATTCAGAAGTATAGCCTGGGAACATGTCTTAATTACTGTTCTATTGTTGTGAAGAGACACCATGACTATGAAAACTCTTGTAAGAGAAAGCATTTACTGGTAGCTTGCTTACAGTGTCACAGGTTTAGTTCATTATACTTAGGGTTGGGAACATGGAAACTCACAATTCAGATATGTTGCTGGAGTTGTTACTTAGAGTTCTATATTCTGACCTGAATAGAGAGAGAGACTCTGGACTTTGCATGGGCTTTTGAAACCTCATAGCCCATCCCAGGTGACATACATCTTTCAACAAGCCACACTTCAAATACTACCAAATCCTACCAATTCCTTGTGCCCAAGCCTTCAAATAATGAGACTATGGGGGCCATTCTTATTCAAACTACCACTGATCATTATGGAAGACTGATTCTCAGTGCACCACCCCACATTGTGGATTCTGTATTAAAATGGAAACAGATCCTTACCTGAAGTAAGGTTGAGGTCCAAAAACTAAGCTGTTAGTGTTTGGGACCTAGGTTCAAATCCCAGCAAAAAACAAAATGATGATGCACATCTACCTGGAAATCTGGTACTAGAATTTTGATGCATTCTCCTTTTCTTTGAAGGTTTGAGGCTCACAACCATGGTTCACATGTTTCTATACAAAAAAGAAACCTATACACTTAAAATAAATTACTTAACTAACATTAAATAATAACATTAAAAAATATTTTAGTTTCAAGTGAAAAATAGGAGTCAGAAAACAACGCTGAGAAGACAAGTGAGAATATAGAAAAAAAATTAAAATTCTTCAAAGGGATTGCAAAAGATCCCCAAAGCTAACAGAGGTATGCAACTGAAAACAGTACTATATAATATCCATTATGGACACAAATCTGACAAACCCAGTTCTTTGAGTTTACCTTGGTCAAGAATTTAAGGTTGGCCCAGAACAGGGGAAAGACTTTACTCAAATGAGATTTTTTAACATAGATTTAAGCAGGAGGGTTCATTGAAAGTGAAGTACTTAAAGAAAGGGTACTACCAAGTCTTTGCCAGCTGTGAAGCCTATATCAGTGAGAAGTTACCCACAAGATTGTGAGTGATAGTTACAGGATCATTCAGGAAGGTTTCGTTATATAAAATGATGATGTTGAAAGAAAGCTTAAAGGATTGCTTGATGCTCACAGAGACATGAAGGGGTGATGGATGCCCTGAAGTTCCCGTTACAAATGGTTATGAGCTATCATGTGGATGCTGGGACTTGAACTAAGGTCCTCTGTAAAAGCAGCAGATACTCTTGGCCACTGGGCCATCTCTTCAGCCCCTAAACCAGATTTTTTTGATTCAGCATTTCTGGGATGGGTTTTATAGAGTTGATTAAGTTGCAGAGCAAGAGAATTTTATAATATTTTCAATTATCCTACTCTGGGTTCTGTCAACTACCTTTTCTTTACAAATTATCCTTAAAATACTTTGACTGGGATGATGGTATTTTTAGGAGACATTAGCATCTTTTCATTTTGCTTTCAGACTATTGAGATATGGATCCTCAAGGAATTAGAATGTCCCTAGACATCTGTGGCTCTGCCATAGCCAAAGTCTGTGTTGAGGTCTATGACTCCTGTTAACATTCTGTGACTTGATTGCCCAGGGTCTGAACTGCCACATGGGGCCAGGTTGAAACCCAGAAACTATGCTGCTGCTGGGTCCATCTAGATCTGAGAGCCCTACACTACCACCTGATGTCATGGTGTCATCAGGCTCCAAACTGCCCTACTGACCACATCTGAGTCTGTGGCCCTAAAGCAGCTGAGTCTGGGAGGATGTCCATTACCTGTGTTACCTGATTGGACCATGCAAACCAAGTGTTGAAGCATGTGTGAAGTTCAAGGGTCCTGCTGAGTTGGCCAACTCTCGTTGGCCTAGAATCACATGCATCTCCCCAACACCACCCCTGCACTCCCCCAGCAGAAGAGCTGACCCTGAACCTCTCCAGCCCTGGGATGACAGATCCCAATGACCACAGCATGGGAAAGCTGATTCCCTCCATAATTGAAGACCTGGCCCCACATACTTGCTAAGGTTCACTCTCCCATTACTGCTGGCTTTGCCCCTGAACTTAGAGGAGTGGTCCTAGGAGCCTGGACTGACCAACACAACTGCCACCCAGGCACATATCTAGGGTCTGGAGTTCACATTCCATAATATCTACCCTATCTCTCACCTGCGGGGCGGGATGTGGGAAGAGACTGAATCTGTGAAACCTTCACTATAGTATCTCCATGACTTGGGCAACAGCAGGATAATGGAGAGAAAGGTTGGTGGGGTCCAGTGTTGATGGTGTGCCAAAGACAGAGGCCTCAAACCTGACAAAAAATTCATTACACAGTGAACATTTGCAAGTAAAGTTGTTTTAACAAAAGGATATAATGCATGATACACAGCAGCCTCCACTTACACTAAGATGAAGGAAGAGGTAAAGGAGGGTGAGAAAGACAGGGGAATGAAGTGTTTCTCCTCTCTCTTTTACTCTTGTGTTTTTTTTTATTCATAAGTTTTAATCTTTTTAACTTTCCTTTGGTGAGGACAGTGCAAGAGTGAGTGGCAGATTCAGGGGGACTTGCAGATGAGTAGAATTGGGGTACATGATATGGAATTCCCAAGTAATCAATAAATAAGTAATAAAAAATTCCTCAGACACCTCATGATGAGTCTAGGAAAAAAATGGATCCCAGTGCCCACCCGAGAGCAGTATGAATCCAATTTGACAGTGCACACACTTTTGACAATGTGTCAGACCATCGTGCAGAAGAGACTTGACCTGTGTTCATAATGATTGAGAGTCAAACCTCAACCAGGACAGCTTAGCTATGCATCTTATTCCTCTATTTACAACTAAACATCATCCTCAGACCCTAAAGACAGACTTGGGGTGGGGAGATCTCTAGCCCTGTTTGTACCACTAACTAGTGTGGCCACACTGAATACTTGTTATTTTTGTGTTTTTCAGATTTACTTGTGTCTTTTAGTGGCCTATTTTAGATACATGGCTAAGTTTGGCTTGTTAGTCTAAAAACTGGATTTGCGGCATGAAACATGACTTGTTCATAATTCATAGATGATTAAGCATTCTACCCACATGAACACAGATTTCTTCTTGATGTCAGAGCCTAATACCAACCCATCTACAGTCTTATGGGTTCTGGAAAGGATGGGAACAATTGGTTTGATGAGTAAATTCATTTTGTTTTCTTATTATGTTCTTTCCTTGTAGATGGTTTTATTCAGTTTGAAAGTCAGGAGACTGATAACATTTCTCTTATAAAAGGGAAGTGGCAGACCCTCTGGCAAGGTGCAGCATAAGAATGGGCATGAGGGGAGGCCTCTTTGCAAGCTCTTGACTCTATGTTTCTGTGTTTCACATTACTTTTGTATTGTCCTCTAAGGCTTAGACAAAACCCAGAACACCCAATGCTGTCATAATATATAATGTTCATGGTACAATAGTATTAGAGTTCACCAGTAAGGGAACATTCATGCTTCTCAGTCAAGAGTTTGGAATATGCCTTTGAGAACAGACAAGCCACTTTATTTTCATGAAAAAAAATCAGCTTAGATGTTTAAAATTGCCAATTTTTTTTCAACATCAGATGGGACATTTGGTTTGCTTCCTAAAAGTGCCCTTTTCTGGCTCTTAAGCTGTCCTGGCTAACAAGACTCACCTACTAAAAGACATGTTATAGGAATTTTGTAGGTCATATTTTAGTTATTGGTTATGTTTTCCTGTCTAATTATGATACATCAATGAGCTATGGAATTATTCTCAATAAAAATTATTTCCTGTTGTATTATCAACCAGTTTGACTTATTTTTATTTATTTCTATGCTTCCTTGTTTCTTTTTTGTTTTGTTTTGAGACAAGATCTCACTATGTAGTCCTGGCTGTTGTGGAACTCAATATGCAGACCAGAGTGTCATTCAAATCACAGAGATCTACCTGCCTCTGCTTCCCAAGACCTGGAATGAAATTAAAGACATGCAGCAACATGTCTGACTAATCAGATTTTTATATATATATATATATATATATATATATATATAACATTTTTAATTATGCATAAATCTGTGTGGCTTTGTATGGGTAAATGCACCAGGTAGATGAAGTACTTGTGGTGTCCAGAAGAAGGTACCAGAAGATGCTGAACTTACAGTTGGTTCTGCAAATACTAATGGGTCCTCTAACAAAACTCAGTTTCTCTCAAAGGCTTCCAGTTCTTTGAATCTTCTTTTTCAGAATTTTCTTTCTCCCAAATCAGATTATTTTTCAACACTTAGAGTAGATTGCATATTTCTGTTTTTTGTGCATTTCATGGCATTGATTGAAGACAGAAATGTATGGATGAGAAAACATTTAATTTACGCAACAGAAGAATCAGTAGAATGGTAGGGGGGATGGAAAGAAAATCCATAAAACTGGGACTCTGGTTTCATGGGAAAGATGAAAAGAAAAGAAAATTTGAAAAGGATAAGATATCTTAGTTTTCTTGATTTTTATTTCACAGAAAGGATAATATGAGAAATATTCTTGATCTTGCTGTCATCTGTGAAGCTTCAAAAGCAATAAGGAACACAAACAAACAAAACAGTAAGATGTGCATGAGCTGATGGGACTGACATAATTTCTGAGATTGTAAATGAAAGAATATTAATGGATGAGGAGTTAGGTGGAAGATTTGATTAAAACGACACATGTGACAGGGTTGAACTGTGTTGGTCTTCATTTGGCTTCCTCAGCTCTGTCCCAGGCTTTAAAATGACATTTTCCTGTATGAATATTGATTATCTACCATAAAAGTAAAGTTGTGAAAGATTGTATCTTGGGAAACTTTTACAAAATTTATTTACATTTACAGTATTTCTCAATGCAAGGTACACTCTTGACTTCCAGAAATATTGCTTCTTTTAACTGTCAAGAGTTTCACTAAATTCTTTCCCATTGCCTCCAAGATGAAAGGAACCTACACTTTCCTTTAGGAGCCAGTCATTTTTCCCCATATTATGGAGATTAAAGTTAACACCAATAATAACTTTGTCATTTCTAACTATATTTATATAAATAGAATGATAAATAAAATTCTTCCTTTAAATACATAATTTTAATTAATTGAAGAAATATTTTTAGTAAATTAAAGTATGAGTAGGCTCTCTTGCCCTTTGTGGACTCAACCATATCATGTTTTTCAACAAAAGTATCCATAAAAGATAGTTTCAAAAAAGAAACACAAAACCAACTACAGAGTTAAAAGCCCAAGAGATCAGAGCACTAGCCTTTAGTTTAACAGTCGCTGCCGTCCTTCCCCTGGGAAAGAGACCTTCTTCCTGTGTCCTGTCTTTTATTGCTTTTTCTGTTCTGCCTTCTCATTGGGTCTAAACCCAACCACATGACTTCCTTGTCACTGCCTATCTATATAGACCTCCAGGTCTCTATGGTTAGTACTGAGATTAAAGGCGTGTGTCACCATGCTTGGCTGTGTTCTTGAACACACAGAGACTCTGCCTGCCATGTGATCGGATTAAGGGCATATGCTACCACTGCCAGACTTCTGCTTAATGGCTATGACCTCTGGTCTTCAGGCAACCTTATTTATTAACTCTTCTCTGAATATGCCCAGGAGACATTGATGATATTGGCAATGAACATATATCCTGTGTAACAGCCTAGCCTAGCAATTTTGGGGATACAGGCAAAGTGGGGGGAGATGTAGTATCTAGGCAAGATTTATGCACAAAAACCAAAGTTCATATTAGATAGGGAAGAAGAGGGTTAATTAAAGGTTTTTTTTTCATTCTTTGTCATTATTTTCCTCATAGGAATAGGAATCATCTTTCTGTTCTCAGATTCCCTCACATCTCCCCCTGTGCCTTTTAATCTTCTACCATTCTGATGGGACAATCTCATCACACCCTACTTTCTCCTGTTCACTTGAAATCATTAACCATGTCTTCTATAACCTATGTATCATAGCACATTTGGATTTGTTTGTATAGATATTGTGTCAAACAGAACAACCACGTATGCTGAAGACAGGCCACAATCCTGCTCATGGCAAATATTTCATTTCTAGCCTTCAAGGGAGGCTTCTCCAGTGCCAAAGCAGAGTGAGAAGGAGATTTGTGTGGTGGTTGTTGCCTATGGAAAAAAAAAGCCTGAGAAGAAGAATAGGGTAAAAGTTCAGAATCTTGTGAAAAGAGATGGAGGGAACAAATATCTTCTGTGGAAGGTCCCAGAAGCCTCTCTAGGAAAAAGACAGCTGATTTCTGAAGAAGAGCCATGGAATCCCCTTGACAGAGACAGTACATTTGATATCAAATAATTTGGTCTCTATCTTATGATGTCGATCATAGTTACTGGTGCTTTTCCAATCTCTTCTGAAACAGTACTACAACCATAATAACCCAGACACAAGCAATAGGCGAAATTTTACAGTCTTAAGATGAAATATGCTTAAATCCATGCTATAAAAATAGAATATCATCCGCAAAGAAATATAGACTGGCCATTGTGTCATGACACTAATCTAATCACAATCACCCTGCAGGAAAGGCTGGTACAGATTTATGAGATGAAACTACTTAGGAATCCTCATTTCTGTTCTCAGATCCTCTCACATCTCCCCCTGTGCCAGCCATTCCTTGCTGACATCCAGAAGAACAAGTTCTCTCCCCTCTTGAGATTCTTTTCTGCTTTCTTCATTCGAACTGGAATACAGACTGCACACACTGTAAGATCTGTTTTTCTAAACTACCACTTTCTTCCTTCTTTACTCCCTCCCTCCTTCCTTTCATTCATCTTTTTCTGTCTCAAGTTTCTGAGATGGGCTTTCAATATGTAGTTCTGGCTGTTATAGGATTCACTTTGTACACAAAACTGGCTTTAATCTCACAGAGATACTCCTGTCTCTATCTCCCAGATGCTGGGATCATTTTTTTCTTAATGACAGTCTTTCAGATGTTGTGATCTCATGGAGAAGTTGGGACATTTCCTGTATTGTGTTAAAATATTTAAAGTCTAAATAGAAACATGTAGTTCATCTCTAGTTATTAGGTGATGATGTATAGTGTATATGTTTGAACTGTTTTTTTTATAATCTTATAACTTACATATTCAGAAACCATTTAAAATTATCCCCACCCCCACCCCGAGACAAGAGTTAAAAAACATTCTGGTTTTCTCTCTCAAAGTTCTATCATTGTATGAAGATATGACCAAGGAAGCCATTCAAGGATCTCTTTCAGCCCATGGCACAAGCCACTTACTTTCAGAAATCTGGCTTTTTGTATCCTGAGATGTCAGGATTGCTTTATTACTTGAGTCAACTTGCAGACTGACCAATGCAACATTGTAACATTTGCTGTAATCACAGTCTGACTTCTAGGAAATGGAAAATATGACCTGTTACTTTTTAGTTCTTACTGAGAGACCTTAATTTTAACAGAATCAAAATGAGCTTCATCATCCTATGACCTTTGTAACTGATTAACTTTTCCTTATCTCCGCTTTCCATCTCTAACATATTGTCTTTGGTTAATATTATAGACTTTTAACAAAAGTTGATAAAATAGGTTGTTTTGTTCAATAGATGTGATGCATATATTCTCCATATTGTTTTGTATTAGTTTGTGTTAATAAGCAGCAATACTTCTGTTACAGATAAGTAAAAATAGTAAACACCCTACCATTCTATGGGAGGATTAGAACTATGAGATTTGACGGGATAAGCAAATAAATGTTACTTTTAAAATCTATTTGATATACATAGAATTTTACTATTTATTAGTGACAAATAATAAATAAATATTTGAATAAAATATTAATGTGCTTGCTAATTTTTATGTAAAGAATTAAATTACAGTGATGAAGAGATGACTCAGTGGTTAAGAGCTCTTGCTGCTCCTTTGGAGGATCAAGCTTGGGTTATCAGGAACCACATGGTGGCTTACTACCCTCTGTAAGTTCAGTTCAACTTACAAAGGACACAACATTATCCTATGGACTTGGTGAGCACCAAGAACACACTGGATACAAACACATACATGCAGGTGAAACAGTCAGTCACATAAAATAAAAATAAATAACTCTTAAAAATAACCCTAGCCGGGCGGTGGTGGCGCATGCCTTTAATCCCAGCACTCGGGAGGCAGAGGCAGGCGGATCTCTGTGAGTTTGAGGCCAGCCTGGGCTACCAAGTGAGTTCCAGGAAAGGAGCAAAGCTACACAGAGAAATCCTGTCTCAAAAAACCAAAAAAAAAAAAATAACCCTATAATAATTGGCTGAAATTATGATACTGGAGGACATAGAGCACCTTCAGCATTTGCCAAAGTTGAAGGGTATTGTGAATGTACAATAACCAGTGTTGAGTAAAACAACTTAGTATACCTGTGTAGTATAAAGTAGCAAGATAGTTTAGGGCTATTTCAGAAATTGCCAGAGATTCTGTCCTAGTCTTAAACCAAAATTCACTGGATGATTTTTTATAGGTCCTTTGAGAATTTCTTAAAATTATACTGATTATATTTATCCAAACACCTCACAAATCCAATCCTTTCCCTACCCTAAATGAATGATTTTTCAAGTGAAACTCAATCTCAGAAAAATTAGTTAATAAACAAACATTTGAACACAGCACAATTCAAAGACACACTAATTTGTTAAACATCAGAGAACTGTTAAAATTTTTGTTTTCCATATTAAACAATTATTTTTCTAATATCAGAGAATGCACTATGTGTGGTAAAAATGCAATTCATGAATATGATAATATTAATCTAAGCCAAGATATTTTGTGCTGTGTGTACTGACACTGCATGTGTGGCCCATCCATGGAGAGTAGACTGCAGTGTGTGGTCAGAACAAAGGCCAGAGTGGGACACATGGTCCAGAATGCACAAGCTGGCCAGAAAAAAACCTCTGATGTCCTACATACTTGACTTTTAGTGAGTTTTTGGTTGTTGCATATTCAGAAACATTTCACTATTGCCAAAGTCTTTGTTATACGTGCATTGTTATGTGACTCCATGCAGAGTTGTAATAGACAGTTTATGAAACTGTCTTAGTGGATATTTTAAATAAACCCACGCTAGTGTCTTTTAATGAAGACATATTTGGAAATACTAAAATCACTTTGTTTTCCTTCCTTCCCTCCCTCCCTTCCTCCCTCCTTCCCTCGCTCCCTCCCTTCCTTCCTTCCTCCCTTCCTTTCTTTTTGAGCCTTCAATTTCTTTTGGTGGAATGCTATATGAATGAGCAATTCAGTGTTTCTTACATACTGAATATGCAAACTAAAGGTGACTTTATGCTGGAGAAACACCATTGCAATTCAGAACGGAGTATCTAGACTTTTTTTGCCAGTGTCTGGAATAGATAAAATTTTAAATAAATCATTATGATACCTAACTGCTTTTACACCTATCATTATACACACAGATAAGTGAAGTTCTTATTCATCTTCAAAGTCACTTCTGTTTCTGGCAGGCAGAGTTCATTACAGAAAGAAAGAGATCATTACAATTGGTCAAAATTCAGAGATGAATTGCCCAGCCCAACCCAGTGGATACATCTAGACACAATCCCAACATCTACAGCTCAGGGAACATCTAAGAGGGGGATACAGGATTGTAAGATCCAGACTACCAGGAAGTCAGCTGTGAGACTGACTCCTAGAAATGACAGGGAAGTTTCATTTTACTTACTTTTTAATGAGGTCACTGAAATGTTTAAATGTGTGGTCCCTATAAAGTTCTAGTGGATAATGTTGGTCTAGAGGTTGAAGAAAAAGCAATGAAAAGGAGTAACAACTACTGTTATGTTATGCATGATTTCGGCCTTCTTGTTCCAAGCAAGGTGGCTTTTTCTGGCCACACTTACCAAACTTTGCTTCTTGCTGATGATTCTGTTTATATTGGTACCCAATACAGTAACTAAAAGCACTTTTTTTAGCATTATGGACAAGGAGGTTCTGATGTGTTTTTTGGAGTTACATAAAATACTTGCAAGTATTAACTATAGTGTTTTTGGTCATTATTTAAATGCTAATAAATCAGCAATTTACTATTATAAAGTATACATTAAATCTATACAGCGTAATTGTAATGATGACTTTTTACTATATAGTTAAATATATACTGTAAATACATAATAAGTTGGTATCAGATATTAAATTAAGTATACTTCAACAGAAATAAATAAAAATGTTATATGAAGGAAATTATCTTGAGCAGAAGAAAGACTCCAAAGAAGACTAAATCAGAAGACAGCCAGTATGCCTGTCTGATAGTAATATAGAGTTCTGAATATTTTATCCAGAAATCTCTTATGTTTTTATAAAATCTTAATTATTTGGAAAATTTGTAATAAGTGCCTAAAATCATAAAAAAAAAGAATTATGTATGTTTTCTTAGTGGAGATTGTCACTGTGTTAAAGTAGAACTTTTATTTTTATGTACCTTTAGTGCCATATTCTGTAAGTTAGGTACAATTTTTCAATATTAGACCTTTATAGACTGTTCAATATTGTTATATAGTTCTTATGAGCAGAATTTGGGAAGCACTAAATTAAACCAAAGTTGGTCATATGCGAAAGAACAGGAAATTGGTTGATTAATCACTTATTTATCAAGTAGACACTTGCTTAGTAATTGAAGGCACACTATCATGATAACAAGCAAGAGAGATGGACCTTTGTGGAGGTCTACTTCAACATCACAACATATAAAACATTGGCCACATTTCTGGAGCTGTCTTAGCCTGTGTCTTGTATAAAATGGAGATGACCGTTGTGTGATCATAGTGAGAGTGAATCAGAAACTGATAATATTGCTTGGCAAAAAATCAATACAAGTTTACAACAATTATGTGTCCTTTGATCACTTGTCAAAAGATGTTATGGTATCATGGAAAAAAAAATTGTACTTTAGAAACCAGTACAAATGTTCCTAGATATTACGAAACAAGGGAGCCTGGTCTACTGTTAAGTCTAACATTCTTCAAGTGACAGTGTTCTTGCTGTCTGACATACCTCAATTTAGTTTAGTCTTTTACAGATTTCCCATTTCAAATTCTTCACTATTCAAGAAGTCTGGACCAGGTACTTCCTTTTCCATGATGTCTATCTTTCTATATGGTGGTAACATTGCATGTAGCAAAGCAGGAAGCAGGTGTACCTACAATGGTCACAGTTCATTATCTGGACAGGACTTGGCAGCAGCTCACCTAACAGTTTCCAAGTCAAGTGTAGGAAAGTGCGCGGGGGAGGGGGGAGTTGAGTACATGAAGTATCAAGTTCCTTTCGCTGACCACATGCTTCAACTCAGGAGCAATTCTGGCTCACCAAAGCGGTAAGGGAGCAGAGTTAGATTACTTCCCCCACTCTCTTTCTGACTGACTCCATATGTGTCTCCAAGTTGATTAGACATTTCAAATAGTCTGTCCCCAACAGATCTGGGGATTTAATTCATGACCCTCTAGATATTCTTATCTTAGCAAATACCCAATGAAATATTGCAATGAACCTTGAGTCACTCTTGACACTTACTGCATTTATTTTCCTAATTATAATCCATCACAAAGTTAGGTAGCACTGTAACACAAATATTAAAAGTTCTTATTAGTAGAAAACCCAGAGCCAAGTGTTGGGGTGAATACTGAAATATCAGAAAAACAGAACAAGCCACAGCCAACTTCATCTTTCCAACTCCTCAGCTGATCTTGTTTCCTCGGACTGAAAAACCTCTGAGTCTTCATCGGGATGGATCTCAGCTGAACTGCTGTTAAAAAGCCTTTAGTTCCTGGTCTTCATGCCTTTTATACCTTTCTGCTTTCTGCCATCAATTCCTGGGATTAATGGCGTGTGTCTTGCCCAAGCAAAGACATGAGATCTCAAGTGTGCCACTATGTCTGCCTCTGTACTCAGTGTGGCCTTGAACTCACAGAGATCCATACAAATCTCTGCCGCCTGAGTGACAGGACTAAAGGCATGTGTGCCACCACCATGTGGTCTCTATATCTCATCTAATGGCTGTTCTGTTCTCTGATCTTCATATAAGTTTTATTTGTTACAGCACAAAAAATTATCACCACCTGACACTACTGTCAAATTCACCTGCCTCCCCCTCAATCACTGTCCTCCTTCAGCTGACACTATCACTAATCTCTCACAGGTCTGCTTCTGATTCAGCTACATCTTTATCCCTAACCTGTTTAGCCCCTTGCAGTGAGAGTGAGTGATCTTTTAAAGATTTGATTCTTATCATCTGCTTCTTTGGTGATATCTATAGCTTTAAGATTAAAAGCAAATGTTTTATCATGACTGTGTTGTAAAATACGCTAGAAAGTCCCAAGGTCTTTCTCACAATATAATATATGGCAGTTCTTAAAGCACACGTTGAGCAAGCACATCAGGAATGATTTATAGTTTATTTAAAGAATCATGAGCATGTGCAGGGAATCAATAGTGTAGTACTAACTGGTATGAAATAAGAGCATCATGGCTTGCACACTAATGACTAATAGAAACTAATCAACTTAAAAAAGGAAAAAATGTATGGCATCAGAACAAATGACTAAGCATGAAAATTTCATTATTTTATTTGTGTCCTTAACTGATGATTTTAAAAGCTTTAAAATGCAGTTGCCCAGTGGGAGCAGAGGACACATTAAATCGTCCCATGTGAAGTTGCTTCAAGCAAAGCATGAGAATGCATCTCAGACAAACATGCATCTGATTTTTGGCTAAATTTAAATTTTTGTGTTTCAATACACAGAATTACACTTGAAATTCAACATAAACATTTTCATCATTTAACCACTACTCAGCTATCGCTTATTTTACTAATAATAAGATGTTCAAAAAGTTGCTATTAATCTGATATATTTTTAAAATATTTATTTGGAAGGTGAGTAGAGAAAAACAAGATTGGATGCACACAGACATTTTCAATGATTGAAAGTCATGGGCCTGAAGATTACTTATATACAAAGTAGGAGAAATTATCCTCCTGCAAAATTAAATATTTTGTCTCCATATCTGAATGCTCTAGTCCTCATAAGAAAATGAATACAGATTCATCTGTTGGATTCACTTTTAGCCTGAATTTATGCTACTGATATTCAATTTAATCTTTTTAAAAATAGAAATTAGTTTATTGGACTTGAAAATAATTTTAGTGAGACACATTCATATAGTTTTTCATATTAAAATGAGAATAAACATGTAGCACATAGATCTTAGTGTATATAAATCAGGAAGTACTAACAATCAAAGTTCTGGAGACATTTCGTGCTGACTGTGCTCTTTCCTGCATATAATGTCATCAACTTGTCATCATGGGATTAGATTTCACTGGAGTGTAACATTACTGAATTGCTCTCTTTGACATACACAGGAACATTACATTCTACTGAATTTTCATCCTGTGGGTTTAAATGAAGCAATGCCAAACATATTCAAATACTGACAACCAGACTGTTCTGAAAATTAAAAACAAACAACTAAAGAAAAGGTTCAGTGAAAGCGGGCTCATTGCACATCGTGCAAACCTAAATGCTGTGCATGCGTCTTCAGTTCATCATTTCACTGGCAGCTGAAAAACTCTGGTCTTCTGCTCCAGAAGAAAGATGAAGGTTCTTCTGCTTGCTGCTCTAGCCTGTTTGGTGTCTGCCACTGAGGAACCCTTACCGGTACAAGGACGGGCTTTCAGGGGGTTAGGCAGGGTCAGAAGTGGCTGTGGTGAATTTGCCACTTTTGACCTGATAATCAATGTGATTTGATGAAAGTATTGGTGCACAATATTTTGTACTGTAATATAGTCTCATGTCTTAAATATTTTTGTTTTATTTTCAAGGTTACAATGACCTCATTTGAGCTTCTTATATTGACTAATTGCATTTTTATTTGGCATAGGGGTAAAAAATATTCACTTTTTAAAAAATACCATGTTTTTTTATTAATTTCATATGCACTTTAGCATCATTAGCCATATGTTCATAGTTGAACCTTAATATATGATTGCATAAAATATTTCACTGTCCTAAAAGAATTCAGGGATGAATTTTGATGAACATAATAGAAAATTTAAATCAGTATAATATGTCCATGACAAACTCATTGTGTGGCATGTATTTGAGACATGGATCTCTCTTTGTAGCCTTCCTGCTATGGTCAACATGTGAGAAAATATTGATATGAATTATAATCCATTTATGTATCCATAAAAGGAATTGATTATCTTTTGAAGTTTGTGTGTGTGTGTGTGTGTGTGTGTGTGTGTGTGTGTGTGTGTGTGTCCGTGTCCATACCATGGTTCACAAATGCTGCAGCAAAGATGTAGAAATCAGAGGTAAAACCAACAAGCACAGTTTTAACTCCTTCCTCTTTGGATAAGAGTGATTACTCATTGGAAAGTCAAATTTGGACACAAAGATGTTCTATCATCCAAATATGCATTGGATGAATTTACATATAGATTTTATCATGTTTTCCTTTGGATTATTTATGTGCATTAAAGATGTTTTGTAATATGAACCTACAATCTATATTTTACACTAAAGTTTTACTCTATTTTTTTCCTCAATCATATTTAGTATTATATAAAATTATGACATTAATAAGCAAATATGTCTATCTTTTCAAATAATATGTCAGATATTTTTCTTGAAGGAACAATCATTCCATATGTGATAAATTTTTATAACACTATATAAAAAATAATGTTCTATTTCTTTAGTTGAAAAATCTATAATTTAGTTAGTTTTTCTAGCCATCCTTTTATTTAAAATTTTTACCAAATATATTTTGTCATTTTATGTATGTGTGTTTGCTTTATGTGTTTCATTATGTATATGAAGCACCCACAAAGGCCATATGATATCCTCAGAAATGAAGTTACAGGAGGTTGTGTACCAACAAGTGGTGCTGGAACTTCAACCCAGATCCCTCTGACTGGTGAATCAAATTCATATTAATTTTTAGTTTTCAGGGAATTTTACTACCATCTACCTAGCAGCTGACACTGTGAGTGTGACTCAAGAAAATAGTGATTTCAGGATGTTGATTCGTGACGTGAAGTTTTTTAAGAATTACACACTCATGAGCATGACTTTCTATGTCAGGTAAGAAAATTTAACTCAGGTAGAAGAAATAGTTTGTTGAAAGGGGACTCAAAGCATTGCCAATATATTTCTGAAATGGGAAGATAATATGGATCTAATAATAATTCAAGGAAAGCTGCAGTTGAAGTTCACTGTGCTAAAAATGTTCAACTTTAGCCCTCAGCTGCTGATGTTTTCATTTTTCTATTAAAATAGTGAAAATACAAACTCAGGGAGCAAAAAATACATTTGCAAATAAAACTGATGTTTGCTGAAAGTGAAATATTGATGAATGTGAACATAAGTAAAGGCAAATCTGAGAAAATAAATATCAAAAAAGAAGTGTCTATAACCTCACCATGAAAATGACTCTTCCTTTTGAAAACCATCCTGATAATTAGATACCTACCATTTCATCAATGAGTCACTGGCATAGCTTTTGTGACATTGTAAATCCTATAGATTAGGAATCTGAAGACCATTTTCTTCCACATATCTTGTTGGATACTGAAATTCCTTCGGCACCTGAAATGAATCACCAATCAAAAATACTACTAATGAAAAGATTTACAAACCATGGAATATATTGCAAGGGGCATTACATCTAACATGTCTCACTTTCAGTAATATTATTGAGAAAGAAACACAACTGGATTAATAAATGAGTGGTTATATTAATAATGAGTGGTTATTATTCATTATATTGTGTTTAGGAAAAACGGGAAGTGTCAGCTACACACTGTTTGGGCAGACAAATCTTCATATCAGTTTTGCTTTAGGAAATGTGAGTATCTCTGATTAAAAATTAATGGTGTTACTTAAATTTTCTGTAACCAATCTGATCTTTATCAGGAGCATCTTTAGCACATAACTGGTCCATTGTGTCTCATATTACAGCACTTTTTGACCTTTTAAACTGCATCAAAATGAGTAAGACTGGGTTCATCATCGGGACCTGGGTGTTGCGTAATGCCAATCGTCATTTCCCCCATATCTACTCCTACCCTCCGATCTTTGGGGGCTTACCCAGACGTGAGTAAAATCTCCATTATCTGCCTCCCATGACCATGAAGGGAAAAAAATGAATGTATGAATCATGCTGTGTGGTACAAAAACAAATTAATAAATAAACAAACAAAAATAATTAAATATAGTTTTTTCTATAGTTGGTCAAGTACAGGCATGTACATGACTGCTGTATATTATATTAGAACTCATGGGAATGTTTCCCCAACTCAATAATTTAATGCAAGCATGGTAGCATATTTTGTAGTGTCATAGTATTATACTAGGATTATTAGGAAAGAGTTGTTTGACAATGTTGTCTTAAAAATAATACAATTAAAAATAAATATTAGATATACAAGAAATATTATATGGACTCAATGAGTTATATTCATGGGTAAACATATTACATTTACCTATAGCTGGAGTTATCACCAGTCCTGCCTTGGCCGGCAGCCACTCAGACTCAAATAAACACACAGACGCTTATATTATTTAAACTGTTTGGCCTAATGGCTCAGGCTTCTTGCTATCTAGTTCTTGTATCTTAAATTAAGCCATTTTTATTAATCTATAAGTTGGCACGTGGCTCATGGTTTACTGGTACTTTACATCTCCCTTCACATGGTGGCAGCTGGCAGCTTCTTTTGACTCAGCTTTCCACTTCCCAGAATTCTCCTCTCTCTTTGTCCTGCCCATACTTCCTGCCTGGCTATTAGCCAATCAGCACTCTATTTATTAACCAATCAGAGCAACACATTCAGAGCATATAGGACATCCCACAGCATTTATCTTATAAGTTGTTGTTATTTACACAATAAAATATAATATATAATTTATATGCAACATATAATAATATAATGAATACAGGCATGCAACAATAATCACTAAAAAAAGGAATGTTTTTGAAGGAGATTGTAGAGGGGTATTCACTACAATTCTATGGAAAAAAGGAAGTTGCAAAATGTAATTATATTAGAATCTCAAAATAATAAATAAGTAAAAAGGAAAAACTGCATCATGTTCTCATGAAGAAAAAATTATTTCTTCCTAGGCCCAAGTGAATTTTATGTTTTGATAGATTTTGTCTCAAAAACAACCATCCTATTCAAAGCCCAATTTATTAATAGTTTTGGAAACCTACACTGGATGACCGCAGCACTGGGTATGTAAATCTGATATGGAACAGAACTTTTCTTTTCTGATCATTAATTGCAACATAGCTGTGTTCCTGCATTTCATTGCATGATGCACTGCTATAGGAAGTTGTTCACTCATGTGTTTTCAAACATAATCCCAATTGTGTGAAACAAGTTGAAATGTACAGGATAATAATGTTAACAGTAATGGTAATAGTCACAATCTTTAAATCATTATCTTAGATATAGTAAGATGGAAATTCACTAATTTATCAGCAGGAAGAATGTTTGACTGAACTTCAGAATAATTTGTCTAACAGGCATCATTATTAGGGAGAGTGGGACGAGATAGCAGGATTTCCCAACTGATGACAATTTGATTAATTCACACACTTAGGTGTGATTATAAGGAACATCCCTTCTAACTTTTTCTACATGAAATGCAGCAACAGGAACAAATCTCACTGAAGAAATGTGGAAAGACTATGTGAACCTGACACATTACTATGAAATCCCTATCAGAAATATTAAAAATATCTGTGAAGAAGGTAAGTCAGTTTCTGTAAACTGGCCTGAAAATAGGGCAAAAAACAGTCTTATTTTTTATCTCAGCAGTGTTAAATCTGTACAGAAAATATGAAGGAAATACAATTATATTTTTAACTTCTCCTTTGTTTGTTGCACCTCACAGATGCTTGCCCTAAATGGGAGCCTTGATCCCACATGCAGAAACATGGTATAATGTGCTGTTTTTGATCATTGGAATACAATTTTCAGTTGATTCAATCAAGTAAATATAAAGTATTCATAGTTGTCACTCTGGAACTTCAATACAACCTTCGTTTATCAGAAATCAATACTGGCTTCATGTGTGATTAAATGCATTGATTTCCCTTATTGCAAAAATGATTTTAATAAAGTACCTAATGTGCATCATACAGTGGATTCAACAAGAGTTGAAAGTGAATCATCCCCCCTTCATGAATGAGAATTTTGAAACCTAGTAGATAGAAATTTATAAAGCTCCTAGTGATATCAGGTACTTTATTTCTGTGTGTGTGTGTGTGTGTGTGTGTGTGTGTGTGTGTGTGTGTGTGTGTGTGTATGAGAGAGAGAGAGAGAGAGAGAGAGAGAGAGAGAGAGAGAGAGAGAGAGAGAGATTGATTTTTCAAAAATACCTTAAAGGAACATACAGTGTACAGTATTCCCAGGATAATGGATTCTCAAAAGTACATGTCTGAACTGGCTTTATTACAAATCATTGTATATTTTTTACAAAAAGAAATCAAGTATATACATGAATATATACATATATATGCATGTAGCAGCAATAATTGAAAATATTTTTATTAAACTTAATGGTAGATTGTTTCACAATGTGCTAATGAATATGCATATGCTGAACCAATTAATTGAAAAAGACCAGAGGGGACATATGGAGAATATGGAGGGAGAAAAACTGATATAATTATATTTTAATACTGAAAGTAAAAGAAATAAAAATCAGTTGTCATGACTCACAAAAAAGTCTTGAAACATCAAATATGTATCATCCCTCCCAGCACTAGATAAAGAAGGATGGAGACTGTGCTTGTAACCATAGCAACAGCTCAAAGTTCACCTGTCAGTCAGGTGCAGGGGGACCCTGTCTCAAGAACAGGGTGTAGGCTGATAAAAAGGAAACATTCTTTCACATGCTTAAATGTTTGTCTACATATATATCTCTACAAGCAACACACATGGTTTAATGAACACACATACAGGAGTCAGGATGTCATCAGTAGGCACGGGGTGCTGTTTATGGAGGAGACAAGCCCAATATTGTGAAGAAATTCTGAGAATTTCATCAGTTGCTCTAAAAAGTTCATTGCAAGTAGGTTTTTTATACAATATATTATGGATATCGTTTTCCCTCCTCCAACTACTCCCAGAGCCCCCCTACATACTCATCCACCCAAATCTTCACCTTTTCTGTCTCTTTCTTTTTAGAATACAAATCAATGTTTTATTAAAGACATAAAAAAGCTCATACACCAGAGTGTTCTCTGGATGTGAGTTGTTATAAGACACAATATTTTTGTTTAGGCTGAAATAAGAGAGGGAAAATGACAACATCATTAGCCATTGTAACTTGAAGGTGGGTGGTGGGTAGGGTGTGTGTGTGCATCTCACAGGGCCCACCCCACCTGTTGTCATGAACAGAAACAGTGTTCCTACCCCTATGCCATTCAATGCTGAGGATAACAGTTCACACTGACACTCCCAGATTTTTTTCCTGAGTGGTGTTGATTTAAAATCATGTTTTAATATACAAAACTATGTGCAAATAAAGTGCCCTGAAAGCAGAAGAATTATCTGCCTCAGCAATGAGATCTCTCATTGATTATCCAGTACCAGGTGATCAGCTCTGAAATCATATACACCCAAACAACACAAAACAGACCCAACACGCAACTTTTATACATTTATGTAGGCATATATGTTGATATATATAACAATAATAATTAAAGATGTCTGTGAATGTGAAACCGAGTAAGTGGTACATAAGGGGTTGGAAAGAGGAGAGTGTGAAGGTTAATGTAACTATATTTGAATATGTTTTGTTTATACTTATATAAAGTGTATTTATATTTTGTTATACTATATGTTTTATTATAAACACAGTCTCTATCCTTCTCTATCAAGTGCTAGGAAGGATGATACACATTTGATGTTTCAAGACTTTTTTGTGAGTATAAATAATAGATATAATTGTTAATTGTTTATTTTCATAAATATATATTTAAATATAGTTTAAAATTTATGTTAATATAAACATATATTAAATATGTTTTATATCTGTATATTAAAATATAATTGTACTACAGCAGTTTTAATAGGAATAGCCCCCATAAGCTCATATATTGATCATTAGGGAGAGATGCTACTTGAGAGTAATTAGAGGGTTTCCCTTGTGGCAGTACATGTGGCCTTGTTGGAGGAAGTGTATCACTAGCGGTGTGATTTGGGGTTTCAAATGCTCAAGTTAGGCCTAGTGTCTCTACTTGCTACCTGAGGGTCAGGTTGCAGAACTTTCTGCTCCTTCTCCACCACTATCCCTGCAAGTGACCATACTTCCCACCATGCTGATTATAGCAGATGCTTTCCTGTGTCCCGTCCAGTCCTACAGCCACTCAATTTTCAAACTATATGGCCTAATGACTCAGGGTTCTTGCTTGCTAGCTCTTACACCTTAGATTAACCCATTTCTATACATCTATACTTTGCCACATGGCTTGTGGCTTACCGGCACTTTACATCTTTTATTTTCTGGTGGCAGCTAGCAGCATCTCCCCAGCTCTGCCTCTTTCCTTCCCCTCTCTCTAGTTCGAATATCCTGCCTTACATTATTCTGTCTCACTATTGACCAAACAGCTTTATTTATCAATCAATCAGAGCAACACACACTCACAGCACACATAACAACATTTCATATCACTTTCCCTTTTCATTCTAATCAAAAAGGAAGGTTCTAACTTTAACATGGTAAAATTACATATAATAGAACAGTTATCAAGCAAGAATTACAGTTACAATATCTAGTCTATTTGTATTTGGCAAAATTAAAGAAAATATTCTATCTATCCTATATTTGTGAGTCTAAAGCTTCATATCTAACTTATCTTTTATTATAACTGAGGAAATTATAACTATCTAATCTTCAACTACATCAAAGACCTCAGAAGGATATAATATTACCTAAGTAAACAGGAAGTACATTCTAAGAAACTTCCAAAATTTTGGAAATGACAGAGACAGCTGTCTCTCTGAACAGTCATCCAAAGTTCCTCTGTAATGTTGGGGCATCCATTTTTAACCTATAGGCCGAGAGTCTCTCAGTAACTTCTCTCTGTGTCCTGTAGAATGTCTGCCAGTTTCTTCTGTGAAGCAGGAACCTGAAGGACCATCTCACCTTGAAAGGTTCAGTGGTCATCTTCCTATGGGTCCTGTTTGTCCAGTTGATATTGTCAAGCAGTCCAAGCAAGAAAAGTTTCTTGCCCAAGTGGCTATTTTTGCCAAGAAGATAAATTCCATATGGAGTGTCTTCAATGCCATCTTTCTCTTGGAAGTAAATTAGTGCTGCTTGGGGCAAACATGTCTCATTGTCCAAGAAAGTCTAAGTTTTTAAAACATTTGAAATGCCATAATCTATAGGTCTTTGAAGTATTTGAAGATTACCTACCTAAATGAATTATATCTACATATACCTAGAAAACTTAACATGACTATAAGCTTGACTGTCATATCACTAATTATTAATCTGTATTTCTTAATTATCCATTATAATTTAAATGAGTTACATAAATATAATACCTTAAATGAGAGTATATATATATATATATATATATATATATATACATAATAACAAAATAAACTCTAAATTTGTATAAGTATAAAACATGTTTGAACAACTTGTTGCTCTTGAAAAGTTTTTTAGGTTTATTAATCTACTCTATCTATCTATACTGTCCCCTTTTTTTCTTTAGAAAGAGATTTTATTTATAATCAACCTGTTTTAAATAAAAGCATTCATAAACAATATTTGGGGAAATTGGGTATAGCTTCCTGCCAGATGAGGTTGCTGGCAATCTAATGGAGATCCTGAAAAAATTAAAAATTATGGTCAAGTCCTGACTGGAGTAGTCTGTGATGCTGTATTCTCTGAACCAATTGCCTTGAATTTGTTTTTGGATGTTGGATCATCTGGGCCATGGTGTCATCAGAGACCTTTTGGGGGTCTTGGCTGGTCAAACCATATTAGCCTGGAACTAATCCATAGGTTCTCATCTTCTGTGGAAACAAAAACAGGAGTTCTCTTCCAAAGCAACATATACTTAGACAAAACTTTGAAGTCCGGGTACCTTTAAAATATACATAACGGGCCAGCGCCAGATTAGACTAAGAGATAAGTCTTTGTCCTCATACCTGAACACCATAGCCCCTAAGCTTTGGGCCCCGAGGCACAACCCTGTACCCCCACACCACCCCCTTTGTAGTCCCAGTTTCAGGCCAGTCAGCAGACCTCCTGCAGACAGGTAGGACTATCACCATCCCCTACCAGATCCTGTAGCCGACAAGCCCCACATCTCCCAAACGCACATTCCCTCTGAGACTGCAACTGGTCCCTGAGACAGAGCCTGCCAGCACTGATAGGACTAAGAGGTGAGTCTTTGTTGAGTTTGGGCCCAGGGGCACAACCCTGTGCCCCCACACCACTACCCATTGCAGTCACAGTTTCAGGCCAGTACAGAGGCCTCCTACAGACAGGTTGGACTACCACTATCCCCCACCAGACCCTGTAACCCACAAGCTCTACCTCTCCCACCCCCAGCCACCCTCTAAGACGGCAATTGTTCCCCGAGACAGAGCCCACCATAGCCAGATTGGACTTAGAGCAACCCCCTGAGACAAAGTGTCCATCAGCAATGACTAGACCAAGAATCCCAACTAGACCAAGAGCTCCCACTGGGTGAAGAGTATAGATCAGATAAAGAGAGGCTTCCTCAGACACAGGCACCACTTGTACCAAGTGGAAAAAGAGATTAGTAGATGCCAGGGCAAAAATACAGTCAACAACCTAAAAAATAATATGGCTCCATAAGAACTCATGTCAGCAAGACCTGAACATCCCATTGCAGAAGAAACAGAAGAAAGCAACCTTAAAAAAATAATTTAAGAAGATGATAGAGATCTTTGAAGAGGAAATGAAAAATTCCTGTAAAAAATCAAGGAAAGCCTGGCAGTGGTGGTGCATGCCTTTAATTCCAGCACTCAGGAGGCAGAGGCAGGCAGATCTTTGTGAGTTCCAGGCCAGCCTGGACTACAGAGTGAGTTCGAGGAAAGGCGCAAAGTTACACAGAGAAACCCTATCTTGAAAAACCAAAAAAAAAAAGAAAGAAAAAAGAAAAGAAAAGAAATCGAGGAAAAGTCAAACAAAAAGGCAAAAATGGAAGAAATCAGTAAATCCCTTAAAGAAAGCCAAGAGAAAGCAATTAAACAGGCGAGGGAAACAGTTCAAGGTTTGAAAACTGAAATGAAGACAATAAAAAAGACACAAACAGGGAATTCTGGAACTACATTTGCAACCACAACTAACAGAATGGAAGAGATGAAAGAGCAGATCTCTGGCAGTTGAAGATACAATACAAGAAATAGATTCATCAGTCAAAGAAAACACTAAAGCCAACAAAGACATAACAAAATTTCCAGGAAATTTGGGACACCATGAAAAGACCAAACCTAAGAATAATAGGGATAGAAGAAGGAGAAGAACACCAACTCAAAGGCACAGAAAATATATTCAACAAAATCAAAGACAATTTTCTCAACCTAAAGAAGGAAATGCCTATAAAGATAGAAGAAGTTTACAGTACACCAAATAGACTGGATCCAAAAAAAGTCCCCTCACCACATAATAATGAAACCATTAAATATACAGAATAAAGAAAAAATATTGAGAGCTGCAAAGAAGAAAGGCCAAGTAACATATAAAGGCAGAGCCATAAGAATAACATCTGACTTCTCAATGGTGACTCTAAAAGCCAGAGGGTCCTGGAAAGACATAATGCAGACACTAAAAGACCATGAATGCCAAGCCAGACTATTATATCCACAAAACTCTCAATCATCATAGATTGGGTAAACAAAATATTGCATGATAAAACAAAATTTAAACAATATTTTCCCACAACTCCAGCCCTAAAGAAAGTACAAGAATGAAAAATCCAATCTAAGGAAGTTAGATACACGCGTGAAAAAACAGGCAATAGATAGTCACTCACCAACAAATACCTAAGAAGTAAAACACATACTATTACTAAAAATAATAGGAATTAACAATCACTGGTCATTAATATCCATTCATATTAATGGTCTCAATTCATTTATAAAAAGACACAGGCTAACAGAATGAACACAAAAACAAGATCCATCCTTCTGCTACATACAAGAAACATACCTCAACTTCAAAGACAGACACTACCACAGAGTAAAAGGCTGAGAAAAGAATTTCTAATCAAAGTAACTTAAGAAGCAAGCTGGTGTAGCTATCCTAATATCTAATAAAAATAGACTTCAAACTAAAATCAACTGAAAGAGATCAGGAAGGACATTAAATATTTATCACAGGGAAAATCCTACAAGATGAAGTCTCAATTCTGAACATTTATGCCCCAAATACAAGGGCACCCACATTTGTAAAAGAAACATTACTAAAGCTTAAATCACACATAAAACCCCATGCACTAGTAGTGGGAGATTTCCACACCCCACTCTCACCAATGTGCAGGTCTGCCAGAGAGAAACTTAACAGAGAAATAAAGGAGCTAACAGACATTATGACTCAAAATTACTTAATAGATATCTACAGAATATTCCACCCTAACACAAGAGAATATACCTTTTTCTCAGCACCCCATAAAGCCTTCTCTAAAATCAAACACATGCTTGGTCACAAAGCAAATCTCAACAGATACAAAAAAAAAAATGGAATAACTTGTGTCTTATCAGACCACCATGGCTTAAAGTTAGATTTCAACAACAACAAGAATTACAGAAAGACTACAATCTCATGGAAACTGAAAAATGTACAACTGAATCACCAATGGGTCAAGAAAGAAGAAAGAAAGAAAGAAAGAAAGAAAGAAAGAAAGAAAGAAAGAAAGAAAGGAGGGAGGGAGGGAGGGAGGGAGGGAGGGAGGGAGGGAGGGAGGGAGGGAGGGAGGGAGGGAGGAAGGAAGGAAGGAAGAAAAAAAGACAGAAAAGATTTCTTAAAATTCAATGAAAATGAATGTTCAATATACTCAAACTTATGGGACACTACTATGAAAGCAGTGCTAAGAGGAAAATTCATGGCACTAAATACCCACACAAAGAATATAGAGAAATCTCACACTAGTAACTTAACAGCAGATACAAAACCCCTAGATCAAAAAGAAGCAAACTCCTCTTGGAGAAATAGATGCCAGAAAATAATCAAATTGAAGGCTGAAATCAATAAAACAGAAACAGAACAATACAAAGAATTAATGAAACAAAGAGTTGGTTCTTTGAGAAAATCAACAAGATAGACAAGCCCTTACCCAAATTAACCAAAAAGCAGAGAAAGAGAGCAACCAAATTAACAAAATCAGAAATGAAAAGGGAGACATAACAGACAATGAGGAAATCCAGAGAATCATCAAGTCATCTTCAAAAACCTATACTTCATAAAATTGGAAAATCTGAAAGAAATGGACAATTTTTTGGAGAGGTACCACATATCTAAACCAGATAAACTATTTAAACAGACCAATAACCCCTAAGGAAATAGAAAGAATCATTAAAAGTCTCCCAAACAAAAAAAGCCCAGGACCAGATGGTTTCATTGCAGAATTCTACCAGATTTTCAAAGAAGAGCTAACACCAATACTCTTCAAATGGTTTCACACAATACAAGCAGAAGGAACATTACCAAACTCATTTTATGAGGCTACAGTTACCATTATACACAATCCACACAAAGATGCAACAAAGAAAGATAATTACAGACCAGTCTCCCTCATGAACATTGATCCAAAAATACTCCATAAAATATTGGCTAACTGAATCCAAGAATACATAAAAAAATTATCCACCATGATCAAGTAGGTGTCATCCCAGGGATGCAAGGATAGTTCAACATATGAAAATCTGTCAATGTTAATACACCATATAAACAAACTGAAAGAAAAAAAAACATATGATCATCTCATTAGATGCTGAAAAAGCCTTTGACAAAATACAACACCCTTCTTGATAAAGGTCCTAGAGATATCAGGAATACAAGGAACATACCTAAACATAATAAAGACAATTTACAGCAAACCGACAGCCAACATCAAATTAAATGGAGAGAAACTCAAAGCAATTCCACAAAAAAAAAAAAAAAATGAACAAGACAAGGTTGTCTACTCTCTCCATACTTATTCAATATAGTACTTGAAGTCCTAGCTAGTGCAATAAGACAACAAAAAATGAGATCAAGTGGATACAAATTAAAAAGGAAGAAGTCAAACTTTCCCTATTTGCAGACTGTAGTGGGTAGCCATTCCAGCTTTGGTCTGGAAGTTCCAACCCCCATTGAGGCTTTGGTAACTATCACACCCACTAGGCAGGGCCAAGGGAGGGCTGAAGACCTGAGATCTGGACATTCTGCGCTCTCTTGCTGCTGGGAGCCCAGACGTTAGAGGTGGACAGAGGAGAGTTCTCCAGAGAATATCGAGTCTTTCCCAGAACCCTCAAACTACCTATCCCTTCATTTGTAAGTTACGCCATTAAATAAATCTTCTTTTAACTATGTGGAGTGGCCTTAATAATTTCACCATAGTCCAGGAGGCAGTTGGCGTCTCCTGTTTAGGCTAGCTAGAAGGAGTATTACGTCTAGGAGTACCCCATGTACAGTTTTTCTTATATGACCTGGTGTACCACATTTAAAACATTTGGTACTATGGGGCTGAGAAAGAAATCAGAGAAACATCACCCTTTACAGTAGCCACAAATAATACAAAATACTTGGGGTAACTCTAACTAAGCAAGTGAAAGACCTGTAGTATGATAATAACTTTAAGTCTCTAAAGAAAGAAATTGAAGAAGATATCAGAAAATGGAAAGATCTCCCATGCTCATTGATAGGTAAAATTAACATAGTAAAAATAGCAATCTTACCAAAAGCAATTTATAGATTCAATGCAATCCCCATCAAAATCCCAACATAATTCTTTGCAGACTTGGAAAGAACAATACTTTATATGGAAAAACAAAAAACCTAGGATAACTAAAAGAAACGTGTATAATAAAGCAATTTCTGGAGGCATCACCATCCCTAACCTCAAGCTATATTATAGAGCGATAGTAATAAAAACAGCTTGGTACTGGCATAAAAACTGACATGTGGACCACTGGAATCAAATTGAAGACCCTATCATTAATCCACACACTTATGAACATCTGACTTTTGACAAAGAAGCCAAAACTGTACCATGGAATAAAAAAGGATCTTCAACAAATGATGCTGGCATAGCTGGATGTCAACATGTATAACATTTCAAATAGATGCATATCTATTGCCATGCACAAAACTTAAGTCCAAGTAGATCAAAGACCTCAACATAAATTCAGTTACACTGAACTTGATAAAAGAGAAAGTCAGAAGTAGTCTTGAACACATTGTCACAGGAGACTACTTCCTAAATATGACACCAGTAGCACAGACACTGAGAGCAACAATTAATAAATGGGACCTCTTGAAACTGAGAAGCCTTTGTAGAGAAAAGGACATGGTCAATAAGAAAAAAATGACAGCCAACAAATTCAGAAAAGATCTTCACCAACCCACCTCTGACAGAGGGCTGATCTCCAAAATTTATAAAGAACTAAAAAAGCTAGACATCAAAATACTGAACAATCCAATTTAAAAAATGGGCTACAGAGTTTAACAGAGAATTCTTAATGGAAGAATCTCAAATGGCTGAAAGACATTTAAGAATTGCTCAACATCCTTAATCATCAGGGAAATGCAAATCAAAATGACTCTGAGATACCATCTTACACCTGTCAGAATGGTTAAGACCAAAAACACTGAAGACAGCTTATGTTGGGGAGGATGTGGAGCAAGGGGAGCACTCCTACACTGTTGATGGGAATGCAAATGTATATAGCCACTTTGGAAATCAGTATGGCAGTTTCTTCGAAAATTGGGAATTAATCTACCTCAGGATACAGCTATTTCACTCTTGGGCATATACCCAAGGAATGTTCAATCATACCACAAGGACCACATGCTCAACTATGTTCATAGCAGCATTATTCATAATAGCCAGAACCTGGAAACAACCTAGATGTCCCTCAACTGGAGAATGGATAAAGAAAATGTGGCACATATACATAATGGGGTACTACTCAGCAGTAAATAAGAATGATATCATGAAATTTGTAGGCAAAGGGATAGAACTAGAAATTATCATCCTGAGTGAGGTAACCCAGAATCATAAGGACAAACATAGTATGTACTCACTCATTAGTGTATACAAGATGTAAGGCAAAAGATAACCAGACTTCAACGCACAGCTCCAGAGAAGGTAGCTGACAAGGAGGACCCTAAGAGGGACACATAGATAGCCCAGCGAATGGGGAAATAGATGAGATTTACATGAGCAATCTGGGAATGGGTGGGTAAAGGAAGGAAAAGAATGGGGGATGAGAACATAAGGAAATGGGAGGGTCGATGGGAATAGGGACAGAGTGGGAGAGCAAGGAAAGACATACCATGATACATGTAGACACTATGGGAATAGGAAATGGCAGGGTGCTGGGGAAGCTCTCAGGAATCCACAAGGATGACCCCATCTTGGACTAGTAGCAATGACTGAGAGGGTGCCTGGACTGGTCTACTCTGGTGACTGATCTAGTGAATACCCTGTCATCATAGAGCATTTATCTAGTGACTGATGGGAGCAAATGCAGAGATCCATGGCCAGGTGCCAGGCTGAGCTCCTGGAATCCAATCAAGGATAGAAAGAGGAGGGATTCTGTAGGCAAGGGACATTGAGATCATGATGGGAAAACATGCAGAGATGACCAGGAAACCCATGAACTGTGGACCAGTGACTGGGGAGCCCCCACAGGACTAGACCAAGACATCTGGATATGGGAGACAGTTGTTTAGCTCAAACTGTTTAGAGGATACCCAGGCAGGGGAATCAGGATCTGTGCCTGGTGCATGGGCAGGCTTTTTGCCATGGTGTGAAAACTTGCACAGCCTTGGTGCAGTGGAGGTGGGCTTGGACCTGACTCAGCTGAGTGTACCAGGCTCTGCTGACTCTCCATGGGAGACCTTACTTCCGAAAATGTGGGGATGAGGTGTGGCTTTGGAGTGAAGGCTGGCGGGTGGGAAGAGGGAAGAGGTGAAATCTGTGGTTGGTATGTAAAATGAATAGAAAATTTCTCAATAAAAAATGAAAAAAAATAGCCCTTCACACTGTCTTCAATGGGATTAAATCCCTGGTTTATTTTTCATGTCTATATAAATTTTATATTTCATACTTAGGATTTAGTAAAATCTACCTACATCTGGTACAGTTATTTCACACACCAACTAACGCTTTGGATGGAGGAAGCAGATGGGGAACTTGCCCTATGTTCCTCTCTAGAGCAGATTGTGCTGTTGTAAATTGAAGCCACTAAGAATGGCGAGGAAACAGGGCTTGTGTTTCAAATGCATGCATTTTGTGAATGTATTCATTCTTGAAATACACAAAAAAAATCAAAAAATCAAAATCTTACCGGGTAATGATTCCATGAAGTGGGCTCTAAAGGGATATTTCTGTGGCAAAATAAATACTTGTAAATGTTTCCATTTATTCTTCCCTACAAATGAAAGTGACAAAATAATACCTCATGTGCCAGATAACTCTATCTCTAGTGCTCTTCACTGCCAGCTCTTTCTGAAATATGTCCAGACTGCTCCTACAGTTGAAAGTGACAAAATAATATCTTGTGTCCCTGATAATTCTATTTCCAGTACTTTTCACTGCCAGCTCCTGATGAAATATGTCCATTCCAGACTATTGCTTTTAATCCCATACGAGCTGCTTTCAGTCACCCGACCTTGACCTTAGTATGTCATTTTTAAAAGCCATTAAATGGCTCTCAGAATGTCTGTGACAGATTGGTAATAGTAAACAAACCAGTAACTACCTCATCTAGTCAATGCTTCCATATGGTTAGTAGCATGTGAGCCCATATCCAGACAGTTTTGACTTAGTAAATAGACAAGTTGAAGTTTTGCCTTATCTCTGTAGTTCTACATGTTGTAATTATAACCGCACATGAAATATCTATTATATTCATGCAGGGATAAAGCTTAAAAATAGTGGCAACGCTGTATTTGATTTGCTGATTCTGTGAATCAAGATGAAGAGACAGAGAAAGGGAAGAAGAGATAAGGAGTGAGAGGGAGGGAGGAAATGGCGAAGGAAGGAAGAGGGAAAGAGAGAGAGGAAAGAGGAATAAATGAAAGAGAGTGTGTGTGTATGTATGTGTGTGTTCTGCTAGGTATATAATAATTCCACTTTTAAAAATGAAACAGGGCTGCAGAGCTGGTTCAATGGTTTAGAGTGCTTATTGCTCTTGCAGAAGACCTAGATTCAGTTCCCATCACCCTTCTTTGGCATTTCATGAATATCTGTAACTTTAGCTCTAGAAAATCTTGTTACTCTGGCTTCTAAAACACCTGGCATTCACATGCACATATCTGTACAGACATACACATACATAATTAAAAATAAAAATGACATTTAAAAATTAAACTTAAAATGTGTGTAATCATGGCAAAGTTAACTATGGACATGAGGTACATGTTATGCAGCTCTGGGTTTGAAATACAATTCAACTAAGTTAGCTGCTTCAACAACTGAATAGTCGCCTCTTAAAAAAGTTAAGATGAATGCTGTACTTTTAAATGAATCTGCAAAGGAAGTGAAGTGGATCCCTGTTCACACAACTGTCTGTTTGAATTATCCATTCACTAGTTACCTGCTTTGTTACAATGGCTTTTAGCACATTTTCATTTGAAGATTGTATTCTGTAGATTCAAATGACCCAGAACTACTCAAAAGATAAAAAGGGAGAATTCAAGAGAGAAAAACTGACACCTTACTTAGTAACTTTTAATGTTTTTATTCTTTCATTTGTTTCCTTCTCTAGTGGTTCTCAATCTTCCTAATGCTATGACCCTTCAATATAGTTCCTCATGTTGTGGTGAGCCTCATATCTGTAAGTTTGCTATTGCTAATGCAAATATAATGCATAATGTAAATATCTGATATGCAGAATATCTGGTATGTGACCCGAGAGGGGTTGTAACCCACAAATTGAGAACCTTTGTTATTTCACTCTTCATTTATGGATGTTACCACATCCCAATGTCAATGCAAAAAAAACACAACTCTCATCTTAAAGATAATAACAGAGTGTTTATTCTGAGTCCCTCTGGACTAGGAATACAGATTTAGTTTACCTCAAATTCCATGTTCTAGAAGCAGTTTCATGGAGTTTTATAGCTTCACAGAATGTCATAAATAAAGGCAAGTTTAAAATACATGGGTGGGGGTGTGTATAACTTCCCAGACCAGCAAGAGTCCTGCAGTGGTACTCTGCTGGCCCAGAGGCCCCAGCCCCACACAGGTGTCTATAATGAACTGTCACCCAGACAGATCCCACAGAGCAGGGCTCATGGACACCTGCAGCATGAAGATTCAGGCCTTGTAGGGCCAGTAGAAGGTCCTCACCTTCAAGGCCATGGTGGGCATGTTCATCAACAACATCGGCAGTGAGATTTTGGATGAACTGTACCAGGCCATCAAAGAGTCCACACACAGATGGAAGGAGGTATAGAGAGTGAGTGGCAGAGAATCTGGTAAAGGTGGTGGTGAAGCTGGCCATGCAACTGCAAATTCATCAACTGGATAGTGGCAAGCTGACCCTGTGTACAGTCTGGCCATGATGACCCTCAACTTTCATCAGCGGGGTTCCATTTCCAACCACTACATGCTGGCTTCAGAGCTGCAGGTGGCTGGACCTGAGACACCAGGCAACCAGCCATTGCTTATTTCCAGGTCTCACTGATGGCTTCTTGATGAAGTCCTAAGGAGGATGTTGGATGATGGTTACATTTGATTCAGATCCACTCGTCTGGGCACTGCCCTAGACCTGTGACTGTTCCCTCTGAAAACCAAGAGCTTTCTGAAAGTTCAAAGATCAGGGTCTCCTCTGCCTCCCTGTCCTGTGTCTTGTCTTCTTCTTTCCCAACTTTTTCTCCCGTCCTCCTCTTCTTTCTACTTATGAGACAGGGTCTCATGTAGCCCAAGCTGACCCCAAAGTTGCTATGTTGCCAAGACTGGCCTTGAACTGATCCTCCTCCACCTCCTGAGTGCTGGGAGGACAGGTATGAGTGAGCCACCATACTTGGCTATCTAGGCATTCTTTCAAACAAAGTCATGAAGAATTGGGAGAAAATAATTTTAACCTTGTGACCCCTGATCCCTACAAAATGTCTATGTTTGTTTCCTCACTTAGGGCCTCTCAAAGTGACCTTTAGGAAATGGAGTTTTTAAACTTGGCATCAGACTAGAGTTGAATAGATCTCAACCTGGTATTACAGGACCTTATAAAGGAGAAATTGGTACTGAGGAAGACTCACTCTGCCAATGCTGTAGGACACTTAGCGTCACAGGAGCAGGAATGATGCTTCTATAAGCCAAGGACACTAACACTCACTGGCCACATACAGACAGAAGCTGAGTATGGGGAATGATGGCTTCACCAATGACTTTGGAAGGACAGACTCCAAGCACACTTTGATGTTGTAATCTGACTCTTGAGGAAGTGATACATTGTTCTGAGATCCTGTTTGGAGACTACATTCCAGCATTTAATAAAAGGGAGAAATAGAGCTGGTGAGATGGCTCAGCATGTAAGGGTTCTTGGCTTCAAGTTTAATGACATGAATTTGATACCCAAAATCCAGAACCAAGTTCAGCAAGTTGGCCTCTGACCTCCACATGGACGCACCTACACAGAGATATATTGGGGGCTTCAGGTACTCGGGAATACTTAATGGATCCTGAACACTCAGCAAGAATGCACTGATCTGGTTGGAAATTTGAAGTCCTTACTAGGAAGAAGGTAACTACTTGCCATCAAACCTGGGGGCCCTCAGAGACTGTGCCCAGGCTTCAGAGTAGGGTAAAGCCAATGGAGACCTGTATACTTGTTAAATTAGAGTTTAATATCTGGTCAGTATTTAATACATTGGTGGGTACATCAGAGAAATAGTTCCAGTAAGATAAGAGAAGCTTTTCTATATGCCTAAGACACTATCTGATGACATTCTTAGGTGTTGGTTTGATGGAAGCTAGTAGTTGCTAAATTAATAGATTACAAAGGTTTTTTTTTAATCTGTTAATCACAGGATGTTAGTTCTGATCCAGAGGTGAATAAGAAATGGCTATTCAAATGGCTAAAGCTAGCTCACATAAGGCGATATTCCAATCTCTCCACATTACTGCAGTTCTAATTCATCAATCAGTCTCTGCAGACATGGCTTATTTCCAGGATTTTTTCCATACCAATATAAATATAAACAGATAGATAAATAAGACTATTTGATATAAAATCCTCTATTATAAAGTTCAAAAAGTAATTGATATAAAATAATTTTGAAACTTTAATCCACATACAAAATAAATAAAATATTTCTGATCACTTGAATCTGATCACTTGGTAATGATTTGTTTAAACCAGTGAAATTTCACTCACTCTCTTATTTTTATGTGTGTATGTAGACATTAGTATGTATGTGTATGTGAATGTGTGTCTGTGTTTTAGTGACTTTTCCTGTTGCTGTGATAACACCATGATTAAAACTAAGTTATGGAGGAAAGACAGTATTTCATCTTACACTTTTTGAGGAAAGCCCAGGCAGAAATTCAAGGCAGGAACCTGATGTTAGAAACTGTAGCAAATACCATGGAGAGATGCTGCTACCTGATGTGCTTCCAGACTCAATATTCATCCTCTTTTCTTGCACAGTCCAGGGCTGACTGCTCAAGGATGGTACTGCTCACAGTGGGCTGGGCCCTCCCACATCAATTGCAAACCAAGAAAATGCTCCACAGACTAGTCTGGTGGAGACAGTTCCTCAGTTGAGGTTCCTTCTTTCCAAGTGACTCTTGTTTGGGTCTAGCTAACCAAAAAAAAAAAAAAAAAAAAAAAACTAACCAGCAGAATATATCATATGTGTATGTAGATGAGTATGAGTCTGTGTATAGAAGTGTATGTATATACTGTATACCTGTGTATTGTGAGTGACTGTCCTCCAAGCCAAGCAAACAGCATCTGGGGACATTCAGTCACACCCCATTGCAAAATGTAATACAAACTGATGTTGTTGACTGCTTACTCATGCTCATGGAGGGAGGGGTGAGTGTCCAGCTTTTCCCTACCAGCTGTGTGCAACTCTGCCTTAATTGCATATGGCTTGGGGGAGGGGCTAGAGTGTATAGGCTGAGAAAAGGGAAGGAAGACCCATCTATGCAGCTGTGGGGAAGCACTCATAACTACTGCGTAAGGCTTTTCAGGTCTGCCTGTTTTGAGAGGAGCACCCACACCCCTATTGTAACCTCTCACCTGTGCTCCATAAGAAAGCTGGATAAACTCATTGGTTCTGCAGAGTAAACTTTAGCAGAATGGGCTGTGGTTGTCACTGGGACCTTAGGAGAGGGTTAGACATTGAGTAATTCTCCCCTTTGCTAGAAATTTTAACAACAATATAAGATATAAAGACAGGGTGGTGTGTGTATATGAGGAGACCAAAGGAGGTCCTGGGATGTATTTATTGTGTTCCATCTTATTCCCTTGAGACAGGGTCTCTTGCTGAACCTCTCAAGCTTATTCCTTTAGCTAAGTTAGTTGGCCTACAGGCTCCCAGGATCTACCTGTCTCTCCCTCCAGCACTAGGGGTACAGGCACATGTGGCCTTGCCTTACCTTTATGTGAACGCCAGGGATTCCAACCCAGTTCTCTTCATGGTGTGCTATCTCCCTGTATGTGAGGGGGTACAGTAAAGAAACCACTGCAAAGGGTTCCCCACTGGAGGGAAGGCTTTTGTTGTGAACAAGAGAGATAAAAATGTCCTGAGGTGTCTGCAAGAGCCTAGAGCAAGGAGATAAGAAAGTGGACTGTGCACAGCCAGAGCTCTCTGTAAGAGAAGTGAGAGAGTGGGGGAGAAGAACAGATATAGCAAGAGAGGGGATAGTGAAAATAGCCAGAGTAGCTGGGGAGGGGGTAGAAAGAGAGCAGAACCTGAGGTGAGAAGAGCCAGGAGGCTCACATGGGGTCTCTGGAGTATAACAGACACTTGTGAATGAAACTGAGGGAGCCTGAAGGCCAGCCTGGGCCTTGGTATGCAACCGCAGGTGCATGTCAATGGAGAGTCCCATATCCCTTCTTCCAGAGGCAAGGGAAATGATTCCTTTGGGGATGACAACTGGTTCACAAGTTCCTGAAGGATGCTAACTTTTATCTAACAACTAAAAATCCTTTGATTGTCCAGCTTGAGCTGATTTATGGATATATGAACTACTTGGCTCCTAGTCCTTCCCATAACAAGCTTATTCATAAACGGTCTTTTATTCCCTCTAAAGTATAGGAAAAAGCATATTTCATTGATATTTTTTAAAGTATTTTAATAGATTTGAAGTAGCTATTTAAAAATCTCTACAATATCTCACTGGTTCACAAAAAGAAGACCATACGTGATTTAACTAGTATCAACTAAGTGTCAGGCATTACACTTGGTAGTGAAAACTTTGGGATAAACTTAGCTTGATTTCCGTTAAAGAGTCATAGTTTGCATAAACAAATCAAGCTCCCAGGAGCTGACAACCAGTAACTTATCAACCTTTAGGATTACCGTAACCTGCTAGCCTTCTTTTGATCACTGTTAGCTTTACTTAACATTTGAAACCCTTGCTGTCATTTTTCAAACATACCGTTTACATCATATCTGAGGCTTCTAGAAGCCTCTTCTGGTTATAATTATCCCTTTCCCATTTTCTGAATTTGAAAATGAATAGCTATTTTATCTTATGTAGCTTGTACCACAAAATTCAAAAATAAGTCAGCACTCCCCTCCTGAATGAGTTTCCTCAAGTTTTAAACTTCATTAAATGTATCAGGCTTTCTTGGACCACCAGCCCCCAAATCATGACGGGGAGTCTTATTATTAATTATGAATGCTTGTCTTTAGCTTATGCTTGTTTCAAGCCAGTTTTTATTTTTAATTAAATTCACCCAATTCTATTAATCTATGTGCTGCCCTGAGTCTCATTTACTTTATCTACATAATGTCCATTCTCCTTTCCTGGACCTCTGTGTCTATCTGTCTAGCCCCTAGCTGACTGGCTGGCTGGCTCTCCTTTTCTTTCTGTCCAATAGCCCTGTCTGTCCCTCCTCTGCCTAGCTGTTGTTAGCTCTTCAACTTTGTAGTAGACTAATCAGGCACCTTAAGGAGGCAAGGTAAAACAGCAACACATATTCTCTACATAGCTAAATAAATACAGCATAAACAAATACAACACATCTTTACATACTTAAACAAATGCAGCATAAACAAATGCAACACATTTTTACATAGTTAAACAAATACTTTATTCCACAACAATTAAAATATCACTGGTTTCACTTCCATAGGCCACTCAAATTGGTACATTATAGAAATGAAATCAGAATACATAGGACACTGAATCTTTCTGATAAGAAATGGAGAGTCCAGCAATGATTGAGTCTGGCAGGCCCTTTTTACAATTATATTTGTGTGAGAGATTTTTCTTTTTCATAATAAATTTGCTCTTGCCATCTAAATTCCAATTTGTCCTCAGTCATTGGCAAATTAGATTGCTGGATTTTCATTTCTGCCACTAGAGGTCTACCAACACCAACTTGAGCACAAGCTGGTCTTGGAGAGTCTTTTCCAGTCTTTCAAGCCAGCACTGATTCCTTCATTCTCTCATCACCTGTTTATCCTTGCGGTGGAGCAGTTACAATGCTTCTTCCAACAGTGACAAGCTGCTGTTCTCTACCTACTTGTCCTTAAGGCTTTTGCCTCCCATCTCCCTGCACCCTTGTTTGGTCTGACATCTCTATTTTTCTTTTTATTATTAACTTTTAACTTTTGCTTCCTTATTTGTCTTTCTCACATCATCATTTCACCTTCAAGAACTGGACCCTGCCCCTAAAATGAAAATAAAAACATTTTTGATGCATACCTGCTACGGACACTCATGAATAGGACAGCTTTGTTTCTTTCTTTATCTGCTGCCCTCAACCCACTCTATCAGCCATAGCCCAGAGCTCTGCAGATACATTGGTGCCATTTGGGTGTCAGCATTAGGTGACTGATTGTCCACGGGGTAGAAGAATATTCTTCCTTTCAACTATCCCTCAGTATGAAAGTGATTTTATCTACTCTGTCTACAGAAACTAGGTTTTATTTAACTCTTGCTTTAGGCATACATCAGGCAGGAGGCAATGATTTGTGCCTTCTCTCAGATGTAGCCCATTTCACTGGAAGGATGTAGTCCATGCCATAGTGGCTAGAAGCACTTTCTCACATGAAATAATCATAGAAACACTGAACAAAAAAGCATGTGACATCTGTATTGTGTTAAGTCTTCAAGGTATATAATTTCACAACAATAAAAACAGCAATCAAATCCAAATCCTTTTCTTTGTGAATCATGCATAATAGTGAAAGAGGAAAAAGAGGCAGAAAGTGAGTAAGAGTGCCCAGGGGAGGAAAAACAGTGGCATGGAAGAACATGATAGTATAAAGCTGTACAAAAGACTTTTGCTGGGGAGCACACATGTCTACATACCTGAGAGAGGGAGCTCATGGTAGACAAATTAAAGATCACCGATGTCCAATTTGGTGAACCAATGAGTTTTTTATGGGGTTTACTAACAGAAGTATTGATGAGGGGCTACTTACAAGGAACAGGGATAACTCTAAAGCACCTGCATTATCAGTAACCCCACTCTACACCCCGAAGCTCCCTGTACATCTTTTCCTGCAGTTGGCTGCTCAGAGCCACCCTCCCAGCAACTACTTACTTCCTTTTATACTGTTAATAGGATCCTCAAGGGTCCTTCAAGGTTTTGATGTTGTTGTTCTCATCCACATGTGATCATTTTCCAGTTTTTCTTTGCTTCTTGAGGTTCCTGAGTATCCCCTCCTCTCCTGGAGCAAATGTTTCAAATTGGAGGGGATGTTGAAACTTGAAAGAACATGGGAAAGTGGCAGGCAGCCTTTTGGGGAAATTAAAGCTTGAGGCATCAAGATCATGATGGGAAAACCTTCAGAGACAACTAAACCAAACTCATGAAATTTAGACCAACACTTTTGGAGTCTCCATGGGACTGGACTAGGCCCTCTGTAAAAGCAAGACAGTTGCATAGCTTGATCTGCTTAAGGGGACCCCTGGAAGTAGGATCAGGATCCATCCCTGGTGCATGAGCTGACTTTTTGGAACCCACTACCTAGGGTGGGACACCTCGCACAACCTTGAGGCAGGGGGAGAGGTTTGGACCTACCTATACTGAATGTGCCAGGCGCTGTTGACTCCTTAAGGGAGGCCTTACCTTCTTGTAGGAGGGAATGGGGAGTGGGTTGTGGGGGGCAAAGGCTGCAGGGCCAGGAGAAGGGAAGAGGGAGACCTGTGATTGGTATGTAAAATGAATAAAAGATTTCTTAATTATAAAAAGAAAAAAGAAAAACATAGAAAGAAATCAAGGAAACAATTGTATTCACAAAAGCCTCAAAAGTAATCTTGGAATAAATTTAAAGAGGTGGAGGTGAAAATCATCCACTATGGAAGTGAAAGACTTGTGTAATAAAAACTTTAAGAAGAACTCAAGGAAGATTCAGAAGATGGGAAGACCTCCCACACTTATTGGTTATTAGGATAGGATTAATATTGTAAAAATAGACAGGCAGCCAAATGAAATATACAGATTCAACACAATCCCCATCAAAATTCCAATACAACACTATCACTCTGATAAATGGATACAATATTAAATTGATCCTAGTGACTTATGACTATACCCATAGATTCATGCATCACTCAGCCCTCATCAGAGAAGCTTTCTATAAGCACTAGCTGGCAATTAACCCAGAACCCCACAACTGGTCAGAATACAGAGAATTGGAGACTATAAGAATGCTCATCCCTAAATGGAACATATGTATTATGTCCCTACACCCAAGGCTAAGGGATCATTGCTGAAGAGGATGGAAGGCAGAAACATTGTACAATCTAGGGATGGTAGACAGCTTGAAGAATACTGTGATTTCTCTACCCAACAGGGCAGTTGAATATGTGAACTAATTGTAGTTGTGTCAGCATGCATAAAACCTGTGCAAGCTCAAGCCAGACAAAATATCAGCTAGAAGAGTTCTATGCTTAGCTAAAGAGCAATTGGTAACTGCTAGGAGAGGGAGAGCCAGTTTAATTTAAGGATATAGCCTCTGGTATGACAACCACTGCCTCAAGTCAATGGCCACAAATCCAAGAGTACATGTACAACATAAATTGGACTCAATTTTAAAAATAAAGACACAGACAGAATTTGGTGTCAGGAAGGAGGAATTGAAGGAGGGATGTAAATATGATCAAAATACACTGCATGAAATTCTCAAAGATTTAATAATCTTTTTTTCAAAATAACAGTTTACCAAAATAAGTAAGTAGGATAGGCCTTGTAACCAATCATCTTTCTTTCCTCTTAATCATTACTCAAATGTAACAAAGTACTAAGTCAAAAGCACCGTGTTTCTCATGAGAGTGTCACAAATGTTTCTTTGAATGAAAGAAATGTTAATGTTTACTTCCTATCTCCCTGGAGAGTTTATCAAAATTATAGCCTAAATTAGTGTATAGTCATCACCAATGAGCATAAACCATGCTATCGCACCTAAAAAAATACTCTTTTCTCCAGTTAGACATGGCACACATGCTAATCCCATGAAAAATGTCCTTTTATCTCCTTCCATTTTGTTTGAAAAAGCATCTCACACCAAGGCATGAATGGTCCTCACTGCCTCCCCCAAAGGTAAAAGAAGCAAAACATTTCCCTCAAAGAAGGGAAAGAATAGAGAGGAAGTGCATTTACAACAGAGTAGTCTGGGCTCTTTCACTCAGATTCTGTTTTTTTTTTTATTTCCAGTGCCATGTGTAACAAAACCAGGAAATGAGGTTTTGAAAAATCAATGTGAAGTGTAAACAGATCATCTGGAATCTGGTTGTTTCTGTAGTGTATTATGTTTATTTTACAGATGTAACCTTTCCAAGCATTGGCCAGTTCTGATGTGATAAGTAAAATTATCTTCAAAATTAGAGTATGATGTCACCGTGAACATGGCATGAAGGAAAAACAGATAGAGACAGTTCCTATTTATCCAGAAGGACAGGGAAACAGACATTCAAATAATACCACCAAGAACTGTTGTACATAAATTAGCAATTTTTCAAGAAATTGAATCACAATAGAACATACTGAAGCTACAGTGAATATGAGTTTACCCATCCAATTCAGTACAGTCACTGTGCCCACCTGTAACCACAGCATCAATTGTACAGACTGACCAGTGGGAGGTGATGCTAGATCTGCTAGGTATTGATTTGAACAAATTCTTGCTATGCAATATCCTTATTATATAATCATTATCATTTGTCTCTTTCTCATAAAAGGGATGTAATTAGTAAACATTTTTAGATCCTATAATTTAAGCTTTTTAAATATTTTGTCTCAAAGAAAACAATCCCTGAAGTGTTAATTTTCATGTATAAAAACAGAAAGAGACACATGTTTTCTCCACCTGACTTCTAATTACTAATCATACACTATAAGAATCATGATTTATCCAAAACTCAGGTTTGAAATTGCAGAAAAGAAAAAAAATTAATCTAAAATACTCATTCCATACATTTGTACTATAGCTTAAACCTTCTGACTGAGATTAGTATGTGAGTATAGTCCATGTGGAGGCAAAAGGCCCTCGAAGTACTCCACCCAGCCTCTGGAAACTAAATAGAAAATAACCTACACCATTTTTTTTAATGAGAAACTCAACATTATTCCCCAGAAATTGATAAAGATCTAGTTAAAGATGAACATCTACCCTGTGGGTGCTGAGAACTGAGCCTAGGTCCACCACAAGAATAGCAAGTGTGTAGAACTCATCTCTCCAGCCATATTAATGCTCATTTGATTTTTGAAAAAAATAGATTTAGGGGCTGGAGAGATGGTTTAGTAGTTAAGAGCACTTGCTGTACTTGGAGAGGACAGGGATTCAGTTCCCAGCACCCTCAGTGGAGCTCATATCCATTCATAACTCGCATTCTAGTTGACCCTATGATGCCCTCTTCTGACTTCCACAAGCACCAAGTACACACATGGTGCATGAATGTTTATGCAGGCAAAATACTCATACACATAAACGAAATAAATCTGAAAAAATTATTAAGAAAAAGAAATGAACTATAAATTCAACTTGCTTCCTAATTCTATTACATAATTTATTAATGAAATAAAATTCAACTTGTGATTTAAATAGAGATTTCAATTTATCTAGTCATTGTAGAGAGGACATTACTTTGAGTAGAACCTTTGGGGTGTGTTTTATATTTGTACAAAGAACCCCACTTGTGACTATGTGTCTTTTTTCAATGTCATCTTTGTAGAAGGTCCATGCAAATCTTCCCCGTATTGTCCCTACTTTAAGATACATGCTGCTGAGGCAGGCACTAAGTACTTTGATACACATGATGATAAACATTTTATCAACTCACTGGAAAAACCACTGAACTAATTTGCTTGATTTAACATGCATGGAAACAAAAATAACTGTAGTTCACGAAGATTTCTATTCTATAAACTCACAGCAACTAGAAATAGTGATATTATAGTACTTCAGAAGCTAATTTTCTGCTGTTGGGAAGGGTTAACTCAAATGTTAGACACTCTATCAAAGAGGCTTCCTTTTCATTTTATCTCTCAGTAGTGTGAATTCTAATTCTGAAAGGGAATTGTAATTCACTTTACGTACAGCATACAATATGTAACCTGATTCTAATTTGCTCCACAATGGTTAACTTCTACATCTGAATGCATGCTAATATAACAACCTTTGTCCCTCTGAGCTTGAAACATTTATCTATATTTTTCCTAATCAAATGGGTATTCTGTCATCTTGAAATCTGACCAGGTTTTATTTTACTCTGTATTTGGAAAGTGACCATGAATTGAAATCATGCAATCCATGAAGACTGTACAATAATGCTCAAAACTCCAAGTTCATTTTTAGACTTCCTCTCTTCCACAACAACCAGACAAGTGAACTCTTTTGCTGTAGCTCTTCTCAAAGCCTCCCTAGGGGTTTCCTGCATGCCATGATAGTTTGTATGTGGAAGCCAGAGAACAATTTTGTAAAGCTGTTATGCTCTTTTCATTTTACACTGGTTTTGGGGATTGAACTCACTTTTCCAGACTTGCATAGCAAGCCTATTTACTCACTACGCCATCTCACCAGCCCCAAATGGTTATACTCCACAGGGGTATATCTACTGAATGTGCAAAATTACTATCATATTAACACATCTGGAGAAACAGAAATAAGGTAAAAGTAAGTCAGAAGTATATGACAGAAGACAGAATAGAAACAATAAAAACTAAGTGCAGAAATAAGTCCAGAAAAAAAGAAACTATAAAGAAAAGAAAATGTGGCTTCTCATATATTTATCACTGCAAATGTTATGGCCCTTACACCACAGCTGGCACATGTTCATCTTCTTGTACCAACAATGAAAAATAAAATGTTTAGAAATTATAATTATGATTTTTAACATAATTGGGACTTAAAACTTTTTTTTTATAAAGGGCCATACTTGGGAGTTTTCTTAGGTTTGAAAGAATTAGTCTTTGTTGAGACCATCAAGTCTATTGTGATGAACCACTAACAATGCAAAAACAAAGGAGCTGCTTTTCAAAAAGTTTTATTTAAAAGACAATTCTCCATCCTGTAGTTTACCACCCCTACTTTATAACAAAATGTTCTATGAACTGCACACATCACTTATGCAAATTACTGCCATGTCTGTATGGGCCACAGTGTGTCCCTCACAGGTTTAGGTGCATGTTATGTTGGGCTTTGGTGTGCAAATATTTACAAATGTCACATACATCTTGACTACACTGCAATTTCTACACTTCACGTTATCTAAGACAACATGAATCACATGGATGTCAGCTTTTCTTTTTATAGTACCTAACTTTGAACAGCCCATGACGCACTTTATCATAGTTTCTTTAATAATGTACTCTCAATAAAAATAACAACTTTTGTGTCTGTATATATCTCTGTGTTATTTAAGAACATCACCCCCCACACTATGACTCTGAGGCTTCAGCTATTAATGTGATTTTGTAGATGCAGTTCCAGTCATTTAATTCTTCACTTTTGTTGTCGTCTTCATGGACATCGTGCCCAAGGGATAGGCTAATACTATTATCTGGTTTCCGGTGAAACACACAGTGTAGACATTTCCAAGAGTGTTTCCTTAATTGGAAATGTATTTTTTCCTTCTAGGTAGATTTTTAGGAGAAAGATTGTGCACAGTTGGCCCACAGTTGTTGTGGGCACTAGCATTTCTCCCAGTTGAGCATTCTGTCAGTAGTCAAGGACGACCCATTTGCACTCCATAGCTGCCTCAGTTAACACTTTACAGGACCTTTCTCAGCTCTTTAAGGTTAGAAGGCAAGCAAGGATGTCTGGATATTTACAAAACAGATGTCCCAGTGGGTCCTATTAAGTGAATAAGAGCTGTTTCCCATTTATAGAAATAGGCACTGAACCAAATTATTTTTTTCCACAAAATTGAGGTTTGTGTTACACAGTCATTAAGTCTGAGGGGAGAAATGAAATTGACAACTAAATTATAGTCAGAAGTTCATGCTAAGTCCCAGCTCAAACCATTTCCTGGGGTGCAAATGTGGAGTAATGTCAGTGTTTGATGTGTTAATCTGATCCTACCAGCTCTCTCCAGGTGGAGCTGCAAATGAAGCCTGAGAGATCAATGGAGAAATTGAACCCAGACAGGAGTAAGGAGATAAGAAAGTAGGGCTGGGTTTAGGGCCCCTGGAGAGGCTTGAATTGGGCATTTGACTGTGCTATCAGTTGAGCTTGACTAATATGAGAGGAAACAACATTCCTTTTCCACATTCATAGGTTGACCTCTCACCACAGTGTGAACGAGCACAGGTAGCCTTTTCTTCACTAAGAGCAATCACCCAGTTGATCAAGTTTAAGAAAATACTGTGTATGAAAAGGAGACTAGGGTCTCATGACCGTCTCTAAGATGGGCAATCAGACCAATGCATCACCAGTCTTCAGATATGCTGCCTTTCTGCTTGCCTTCTCAGCAGAAATGCTAGACTTCACAAATAAAAACACAAGGATAACTATTAAGATTAAATTTCAGACAAACAGTAAGTCATGCAATATGTGGGGCACAGCTTTGCTAAGAAATGAATCATTTTTTGTATGAAACTCAAGTTTAACTAGGCATGATGTTTGTTTCTCGTACCTCTTATCTTTACTGAGAACTGGGTGAGGTTTCGAATGGAAGTATTCTTTTTAAAAGGAAAAGTTGTGAGTGACATCTCCCATGTTGTAGCTCATCACAGCTGCGATCAGTTTATTGTTCTTACACAGATATACAAAATAACTCACAGCAATCGGAGAACACCAGCCCAAAGTGTAAGACTCTTAAATAAATTATTCAGTTCAAGAGACAGGATCTTTAAAACTCTTGTTCAATTATAAGGTTCTCATGGGTATTTATGGGGATAATCAGTGAAACACATTGTCAGAACTACATGGTTGTTAAGTCCAGTTGAGGTGACCCAGATAATGAGTGTTTCTCTAAAGACAGGTCAGAGTTGGACAATAAAGTCAAAAGGGAGATGATGAAAGATGATTAGATAAATGAAAAGACACTCTTTCCTAAAATAAGAATAATAAGTAAATACAACGATGCTTAGTACTTTATTGAATGATTGCTCTTGAACTGTGTAGGTATCAATTGTTTTATGTGCATTATTATTTTGTTTAATAATCAGACTATCCTACTCTCCCCACTTTATAACAAAAAGTCACACAGAGGCAAGCACAAGTTTAATCTACATTTTGCTATTTATATAAAACTCAATGCCTTGTCCATAATATAATAACAACTCTTACAAGCAAAATAGAAATCTGATTTGTATTTGTACTTTTATTTTTTACATTTATTTATTTATTGAATGTGTGCAAATATATGTATATATGTGGGCACTTGTATGTAACTGTGCATATGTGGAGGTAAGAAGACAACATTGGAGAGTTAATTCTTCCTTTCTATCATGTGGATCCCAAGGATCAAACTCAGGTTCTCAGATTTGGCATAAGCATGCTGAATCATCTCACTGACCCTAATTTATATTTTTAAAATATGAAATATGTTACAATAAAATTATAGTAAGTTCAAGGTTGATAGACTTAGAAACCAGACGTGTTTATGAATAGGAAATATAAGGAAAACAAGTGGGGCTCCTACCATGTACTTCCTTACTTCATTAGAGATTGGTCTATGTATAACATTTTGTCTATAAATGCTCCAAAGTGGCAAAGACATGTTCTCCCACTGGAGAACCTCTGGTTTAGACATATGCATCATTCTAATAGAGACAAGTGATTCATTAAGCTGCCATATGTTGAGAGTAGGAAGGAATGTGAGAGGAATGACAATGTTGTCATTAATTACCACTATGGAAATTGGCTTGTGATTTGCATGATTATTCATCAGACACAGAGGGAGCACTTAGGAGCACATCCTTTATAAAAATAGAACACTTTATTAAAGTTGCTCATGGATCCATATGTTGTACACTACAAGGATATAGGAACTTGAATATCAGAAATGAGCAAAGTAGAAAAATCAATAAATATCCATACATAATAAAGAACTATTTTACAAAATACTTACTTTGTAATTAAAACGTCAATGCCTTTTAATGCCCAGATCTATAAAGTCACAGTAGAATAGTATTCTTTGCTGCAGAGTTTAACATAACTGGAAAGAAGAGTATTAAGACATTACCTAATGTATAATAAATTTTAGATTTTGAGGTCATTAACAATAGAGACACAACAGGTTCTCTAGTTCCTACTTGAATTAAGAATCTATATTGGGGCTGCAGAGATGGACAAGCAGTTAGGGGCCTAGACATTTTTCCAAAGGACCTGAGTTAAATTCCCAAGACCCACATGGTGGTTCACAACCTCCAGGGGATCTGACTCTGTCTCCTGACCTTAAGGAGACCAGTTATGCACATGGTACATACACATATACATAAGAAAAACATGGGCACACATAAAATAAATAAATAATCTTTTAAAGATCTACACAGTTCCTAGTTAATGATGGATACAATCTCAGGCCTGACTCTGCAAGTTCATAACACAGAGGGACAAGAGTTCAGATACCCCTGCAGACAAGTCAGAACTACACATTGAGGGAAGTGAAGAATAATGCATCTCTGTTTGGGGAGATTTGTTTGTGTTGTTACTCTGAGACTGCCAATGGAGTCAGATCCTGGTTTGGATGGCAGAATCTACTTTCAGGTAGGTGGAGTGGATCATAGAGTTTTCTTGAAGACTCAGAAAAAGATAGAGGAACACATATGTGAAATAAGGAAGAGCCTAAGGAGTGTAAGGCCTTTTCAATCTGGGAAGGCAGAGAGAAGAGTGTGAGGTAATCATCTCTTCATAGATCAGTGCATCTCTCAGGTTTATTCCCCAACATTTAACTTCCAAGTTTTATTTTTTAATAAAACAGCAAAAGAAGATGCAATATCTGGCATTCAGTGTGTGTCCTCAGATCATACCAAAGCTGTGTGGAGCCACCACCACTGCAATGACAGCCAGCTGCAGTTTCTTTGTACTCCGTGGGCAGCCACCCTCCACTGCTCACAGCAAGCAGCTTGGTCCCCTCCTATGCTGTGTTCCAGGTGCACAGGTTTCTCCTACAGCTCATATTCTCTTCTTGAATGGTGTGTGAGCAACTACAGTGGCCTCCAGCCCAGGTGTGCAATTAGCATGGCTCAGGACACTCCACCATACCTGCCTCCCTGCCAGCACAGTAGAACATCATCATTGCAGCTGATTACTCATACACAGCTCCACCTACACTGTCAGTGTCAACAGGTCTGTTGAGACACCAGGGAATTCTTAAAGGGCATATTAGGTTTCAAAACAAAAAAAAAAAAAAAAAGGAAAAATTGTTCCCATGTTAAGAATTGGAAATATAACAATGCAGGGAGTTAGGATTCTTTTTAGTGCTAATATGGATGTCTTACAAGTGGAAAAAAAATAAATAAAGGGATAAACCACTTAGCTCGGACTGAGATAATGTTGATCATAATATTATCAGTTTGATAATTCATATTTTATTCTTCAAAATTGTTTGATAACTGTTCCAATTCTAAAAATTTGACTCATAAGATAAAAGCCTTGGAAAACCTTACTATTGATAAAATGCAAACTTCAGAAACACTTAAGACTGATAGGATACAAGCCTTAGAAAGAAATAATAATGAAAGTAAGAAAATCATTTATATACAGACAGAGGAATTTAGAGTACAACCTACCACACCATTTTATTATGAAATTGAAAAGGAACACCCTAAGGTTATTAGAAATCCAACCTTAGCTTATCCAGTTATACAAGAATGATCACCAGATAATAAACATGTCCAAGGCTATGCAGAAGCTGACTCTAATCCTGTAGAAGTTTTAGATTTGAAGAGATTTAAAGAAACAGTCATTCCATATTATATGCATTCACCTTGTGAGAAACAAATGTTAAATTCATGGGCAATTCAGAACAAAACACTATCTCACAAGCCTGGAAAGATTTTACTGTAGCAATATTGGAAGATGGACTTGCATTACAATGGAAAACATGGTGAAAAGAGGAAGCTAGGGTCATAGAACAATGATGTAGGGCTTAAATTATAAAACTTTCCCAAGGTCAGTTTCTCAGTGAAGGCTCGAATGCTGATCTGCAAAGAAAGTTTAGATTTGATGGTCACACCTTGGAGCTATGTCATATAGCAGCTTTAAATGCTTGGGACAGAGTTGAAGAATTAAGAAAAATGACTGAGTCATTTACTAAAATTATACAAGGCCCAAAAGAAGCCTTCACTGATTTTTTTTTTTACAAATATTGATTTCTTTTTTTAAAAAATATTTATTTATTTATTTATTGTGTATACAGTGTTCTGGCTGCGTGTTTGCCTGCAGGCCAGAAGAGGGCACCAATCTCATTACAGATGGTTGTGAGCCACCATGTGGTTGCTGGGAATTGAACTCAGGACCTCTGGAAGAGTAGCCAGTGCTCCTAACCACTGAGCCATCTCTCTAGCCCCTACAAATATTGATTTCAACTATAAATAGAATGATATTAGATCCAGAAGTTAAACAAATATCAATTGAATGTCGGCTTTTGAAAATGCTAACACAAGCCAGGCAGTGGTGGCACATGCCTTTAATCCCAGCATTCAGGAGGCAGAGACAGGCAGATCTCTGTGAGTTTGAGGCTAGCCTGGTCTACAGAGTGAGATCCAGGAAAGGCATCAAAACTACACAGAGAAACCCTGTCTCGTCAAACAAACAAACAAACAAACAAAAAATGCTAACATAAAATGCAAAAGGGTGATTAGACCTTAAAGGCAAGGTTAACACCAATAAATGAATGGATTAGAAATATGGCTGATTGCAGGGTGGTGGTGGCACACACCTTTAATCCCAGCACTCGGGAGGCAGAGCCAGGTGGATCTTTGTGAGTTTGAGGCCAGCCTGGTCTACAGAGTGAGATCCAGGAAAGGCACAAAGCTACACAGCACAGAGAACCTCTGTCTTGAAATAAAAAAAAAAGAAAGAAAGAAAGAAGGAAAGAAAGAAAGGAAGGAAGGAAGGAAGGAAGGAAGGAAGGAAGGAAGAAAGAAAGAAAGAAAGAAAGAAAGAAAGAAAGAAAGAAAGAAAGAAAGAAAGAAAGAAAGAAAAATACAGCTGATATTGTGTCTCACAGTTATGATGCTCTTTGGCAGGAGAAGTAATTTCTAGAAATTTTAAGAAAAATCAAACTGTCAGATATTTTAATTGTGGTAAATAAGGATGTTTTAAAAGGGATTATAGGCAACATGTTTCTAGAAACAATGTTTATCCTAGAGATAATCCAAACAGAAGGCCCCAGACCAATTTGCAGAAAGTGTGGCAAAGGCCAGCAGTAGAATAATGAATGCAAATCATCAAGGGACAGGCAAGATAACCCTTTGCTATTGGAACAAGTTTGGCTCAATCATCCCCTGCTATCATTAGAGAAACTTATCTACAGAGAAATTAAAATCAGTACATGTTGCTAAAAACCACACTGCCCTGGATATGACCAAGACAGACAAACTTCTGTAGATACAACAAAACTTTCAGAAGAGACCAGAAAAAAAGCACTTTGGCAAACTGCTATAGTTAGTCAGATACCAAAGTCAAAAAATACATGTAAATTGCTGTGGACATTGCTTTATATAAATAAAACACTGATGGCTAGTGACCAGGCAGGAAGTAGGTTGCCAGGCAAGAAGTAGGTGGGACAAGGAGAGAGGAGAATTCTGGGAATCAGAAGGCTGAGGAGGGAGACACTGCAGCCACCGCCAGGACAAACAGCATGTAAAGACTCTGGTAAGCCACCAGCCACGTGGCAAGGTATAGATTTATAAAAATGGGTTAATTTAAGATAAAAGATAAGTTAGCAAGAAGCCTGCCATGGCCATACAGTTTATAAGTGATATAAGCGTCTGAGTGATTATTTTATAAGTGGATTGTAGGACTGCGGGGCTTGGGGAACCTGGAGAGAAGCCCTCCAGCAACAGTAAATGACATTGAAATTGAGGGTTTGGCAGACACATGTGCAGATGTAACAATAAACTTTTTGTCATGATATTACTTGTCAAATGGAATACTTACTAATTCTAGAATCATGCTTTATCTAGCTTCCTGATCATGATTTTGGGCATGAGACTGTAGAAGGTAGTAGGGAATTAAGCTTGTGTACCTTGGATATATTTAATAGATTGTGGTCCTTTAACCTCTCTGAGATATGCTGCATATGGCATTTAAAATGTTTAAGCTTTCTGCAGTGAAACATGACCATTCCTAAAAGTGACCTTTGAAATCTTCAAATGGATGATGGGTCCCCACACTGACAACTCCACTTGGATTGGGTAATGCCAATAAGCTGAAAAACACCACCCAAAGATCAGCTTTGAACTACAAACTGCTTTGGACCATCTCAAGGTGGTTAGATAAGATGGCCCAGCATCACAGACTATTCCAAATGGAACTTGAGATAAATCTTGCACTTTCCTATCACACTGAGACTGGACAACAGCTAGCTCTCCCAGGACTTGATCTTTATGTCAATCTTTCAGGGTCTACTAAAGATGCCATTATCCCCAGACAACAGGAAGTAGTTTTAAGAACACAATGTCCACATTCTCAGTAGGTGGGGTGGATGGTTTTTGTCACTCAGTGGATGTTTGCCATCATTTAAGGGGAGTGGTTACAAGTTGTTATTAGTCCTGATCAGGGAGGAAACTAAGCAAAGATTATATTTGGGGATCTTGTTCTGAAAAGAAAAAGGGGTATATAGAAATGATGGGATAAAAGGGTAGATTATTGAATCTACTTCCAAACTAAAAAAGCAACAACTAATCTCAAATAGTTCACATTGGTATGGATCTTTGAATATTGATATGAATATAACATTATTTATATTATACTGTATATATATGTTTCTACTCTTAAGATATTTTTGTATATTAATATAAATTTAAGGTTATTTTTGTTATACTGTATGTTTCTATTCTTTTTTAAGGTATTTTTCCTTTAGAGCTCATTTTAAATATAAAGTTCTAGTCCTTGAAAGCTCTTAAGGATAATAAAGATAGACTAATAGTCTATAATAATCAAACATGTAGTTATGTTAGGTATGTTTTCAGGATGAAACAGAGATATATTTTAAATAGATAGATGGTCTTTAAACACTCCAGAGACCTACAGAATATGGCATTTAAAATGTTTCAATAATATAAGACTTTTCATAACAGTGAGACATGGCTGCTCCTGGCAGCACCAATTGACTTCAATAGATAGATAGAAAGATAGATAGATAGATAGATGATAGATAGATAGATAGATAGATAGATAGATAGATAGATAGATAGATAGATAGATACATAGATAGATACATAGATAGATACATAGATATATAAATAAATGAAATCATAGACATTGAAGTATCTCCAAATAGAGTTTGCTTTCATTTGTGGCAAAGTTAGCCACTGGGGAAAGAAACTGACCTTGCCTTCAATGCTAACAATATGCTGTCCAAAGGACACTAAAGAAGGCAATTGCTGAATTTGGCCAAGAGAAGATAGGACAGTCCCTCAAAATTCCTGCTTCACAGAAATGTCTGTCATAAATTCTAGGTCTGTAAGCCGAAGATGGATGCCCCAGTGTTGCAGGGACAACCAGCTATTTCTGATATTTCTATAGTTTTGAAAGTTGCTTGCTGTTCACTTCCTGTTTACTCAGGTAGTGCTATATTCCTCTCAAGTCTTTAATTGGGTTAAATACTAGATAGTTATTGTTACAAATTTCCTTAGTTATGGTAGAAAGTAAATTAAGTATAAAACTTTGGACTCACCAAGAAAGGATAGATGATGGAGTACTTTCTCTGAATTTGCCAAATACAAATTGACTGGACACTGTGAATGTTATTCTTACTTAATAATTGCTTATCATTTATAGTTTCATTTTGTTGGAATTAATTTCATTTTTATTTAGACAACACATGATAATTGTTCTTATTGGATATAGCTTTACTATGTTAGAGTTAAAACTTTTTTTAATTAGACAAAAAGAGGAAAATGTTGTGGGAGATTTGTTTGTGTTTTCCTCCAAGACTGCCAATGGAGTCAGACCCTAGATTGGAGGAGAGAGTCCACATTCCTCTGGCCGGAATGGACCATAGAGTTTTCTGGCCACCTCAGAAGAAGATAGAGGGATACACGGAAGGAATAAGGAGAGCCCTAAAGAGATGTACAGCCTTTTTGACTGGGGCAGGTTGAGAAAAGGATGAGGTGATCATTTCACTGTCACTTGGTGGATCTCTCAGGTTTATTCACTAATATTTAACTCCCAAGTTTTATTTTTTAATCAAACAATAAAAGAAGTTGCAATACATCTCAGCATCTCAGCTAACTAACTGGACATGTCATTCACTTTTCCTTAAAAGCAGTAAGTGAAGCTTAGAAAGAGGCTAGGATTTTCTTGAAAACAAATTCTTCAAAATTATGGGTTTCCCTAATCCCATTGAAGTTAAAGCCTCAGGTACACAACTTGAAAGAGGCTCAAAGGCTCCATACTACTTTGAAGTTTGCAAATAAAAGAACCCTAGTGGGAATGCTTGCAGTAACACCATGCCTCAGGAACTCTTTAAAACTATTTCTTCACAGTACCTCACTGCTAGTAATCATTTCAATAACCCTCTAAGAGAGAATCTATTTTGAACTTCACACTACTCTTAACGAAATGGAGGTTCACAGATGCCAATTAGAATCCTCCATATTTTTTCCTATAGGTTTGCTCATATTCTTTCATCTTTGCTTGTGAACATGTGTACATGAGCACCCATGCAAATGTATGTACATGCTTTCGTAGCCAGAGAGGAACCTCGGGTATTATCCTCAGGAACACCATTCACTTCCCTTGAGAAAAAAAAAAAAAAAAAAAAAAACAAAAAAAACAAAAACCTCTCACTAAACCTGAAGATTGTCAGAAAAAAACACACCTCAGGGCTCTTCCTGTCCCTGCCTCACTGGTGCTGCTAGTTTAGGTAAGCATGTACCTCTGTTTCCAGTATTTTTTGTGGATTCTTGGGACAAAATTTAAGTTCTTCATGTGTATGAGACAAGCACTGTACTGACTGATCTATCTGTCCGACCCCAGTCCTCCATACTTTTGTTGGTCACCTTTCTACTGGAACTGAGATAAAGAATATATCATCACACTTGTCTGTATTTTTCTCATTTGGATATTAAAGCTCATTTGTTTCCTCAAAGGCTATACCCTGCACAGAGGAAGGCTTTCTCTAAACTAAGTAGCTTCTTTTCCAGGACCTTGTACCTATACAGTGATTTAAAAGATAATGGACCCCTTAGGCTCATATATTTGACATTTAGTCTCTAGTTGGTGTAACTGTTTGGAAAGGACTAGGGGGCATCGCGTTGTTGGAGAAGTTATGTGACAGAGGGCAGGCTTAGATCTTAAAATCCCAAGCCATTGTCAGGTAGGTCTCTCCGCCTCATACTTGTAGATCAAGATGTAACTCTCAGCTATTGCTATAGTGCCATGCCTGCCTGCCTTTTGTCATGCTCCCCACCATGATGGCCTCAGACTTTAACCCCCCTGAACCATGACCCCCCATTAAACACTTTCTTTAATAAGTTGTCTTAACCATGGTGTTTGATCAAAGCATTAGATAAGTAATATAAATAACCCACCTTTCCATAGACAGTGGTTTTCAACCTTCCTAAGGCTATGGCCCTTTAATACAGTTCCCCATGTCATGGTGACTGAAACGATAAAATTACTTTCATTGCTACTTCATAACTAATTTGGTTAACGTTACAATTCATAATGTAATTATCTGTGTTTTCTGATGGTCTTGGGATACCCCATGTGAAAGAGTCATTTGACCCCCCCTAAAGAGGTCATGAACTGGGACAGTAAGCCTGTCTATCTTCAGAAAGCCTGACACTATTTTCAGTGTTGAGTTCTTCCTTCTAGGTTTGATTGTCCCTGTCTGCATAATGCAGTCAACCACCTTCCCTCCACACTACTGATCTGCAAACTCTAGTCCTCGAATAATTGGCACAGCCAGAACTGTAAGATATAGAATATATACACATGGAGTGCCAAATTGCAAAATATAACTTTTAGTATTGCTTATATGTATAAAAATATATTTCTAGTTATGTGAACCATGAGTCACATTTTATAATCTATTACTGATTATGAGTATTATTTCTAAAAATGTACACATACTGTTTCACCTAATTGGATTTATTTAATATTTCTAGTTTATCCTTGACACTCTTTTTAAACTTATTTTTCATTATTTTTTTTAAGTTTATGGACCTTATGCCTGTATGTTTGCCTGTATTATATAAAAAACCATATGCATGCCTGATGCTTAGGGATGCTAGAAAAGATAACCATACTCACAGAGCTGAAGACATTCAGTTACAGATACCCACCATGTGTGCTGGGTCTTCAGGAAAAGTAGCCAGTGCTCTAAACTACTGAGCTACCTCTCCGGCCACATTTTATTTATTTTCAATCATTTTCTTTTGTTCTGTTAACTCTAACATCACTAATATCTTCAAATTCTTTTTACAACCAGGTAAGACAAAAAATAAGTAAATGATTCAAGCAACACATGAAGAAATAAAGAGAAGTATATTATGAGTATTTGTGAGGGCTTGTTCCAGAACTACTATGGATACCAAAGATCCTTATGCTGAATCCCATAAAAACTTGTGTACATTTTGCCTATAACCTAAACATATCCTCCCGTATAACAATGTTTAGTTGACTTACTATATTTAATATACCATAAATAGTTGCTATACTGCACTTTAGGCAAAAATTATGAGTAAAACAAATCTTCTGGTATGTTTTCAGTACATTTGCACAATTTTCTTCTTAGTATTTCACTCTGTTGTTGAATCCAATAGTATAATATCTGAAGCAGAATCCATGGCTCTGGAGATCTGACTTTATTTTGGAAAGGCACAGGATTATCATTGTTTAATATGTTTGTTCATGTAGTAAATACTTAAAGAGAATATGTGCTATGGCTGTCAACATCCAGTGATGGATAGTAAATGGTCCTAGGCTTCTCTTACAAACCACATGTGTGTGAGTAGATAAATAATTTTAAGCTGTAAAGATACAGAGAACAAAGCAGAAGTTAGTGATGGAGTATAATAATAAAGGGTAGCCCACTCCTCTAGACTCACAGCCTGGTCTCAGCAACTCTGAAACCGTGGAAGAAGAACGCATGACACTTTCAGTTGTGCATAGTTCATGCTTCTAAAGCCAGCACTACATTTCTGTACTGCCAAATTTGGCAGTCAGCGAGGGATGGACTTTTGCCCCTTGAGCCACGTTAGCATCAGTTTTGGTTTGCAGCTGCAATTTTTTAGGAGCAAAATCTCTTCATGCATTTTCCTTTCACAAGTTGGAGGCTTAGCTGGGTAGGGTCTTGCCCTACCTTGCGAGCACCCTTCCCTTTGTTTCAGGCCTCTCATAGCAGGCCTCTCCTTAACAGTGCTCATCGCCTTAACATGTAGAACCTCTCTTCCAGCATGTGCTTTGGCTATAACATCACTTTTTCTAGTTCTCTCTTAGTCTTCAAACTGTACATTGTTTTTTTTTTTGACCTACCTACTATTTTTTATTATAGATCTGCATAAGCATTTTAAATAATAAGCATGTCACTGACTCAATATTATGAAGTTTTAAAATCTACTCTAGTAGACAAATTAGTCCAAGGGATGGAGAGCTGGCTTAGCAAGTAAGAGGACTTGTTGGCCTTGCAGAGGACCTATTTTATAATCTCACCCTACTTTCAGTTTCCTCTCTCTGCTCTATGTTTGCAGTTAAAAATGTCATTGCTCAGCTTCCTCCTTCTATTGTCACAATTTTTGACTGTTGCCTCCATAACTGTCTGCTGCCGCTCCTCCTTGTCCTGGTGGACTCTTATCTTTCTGGAACCATAAACCAAAACAAGCTCTTCCATTTATAAGTTGCTATGGTCATAGTATTTTACCACAGCAAGACTAAAGTAACCACTAAAAGAAAATAGTAGAATTGTTGTTACAAAGAAACTGGACCATGTTGCTTTTGGAAAGATTGTGGAATTCCTAGGAACTCTGGACTAGAAAAGTAGGTGAATGCTGAAGCAGAGTATAGTGCGCCATTCTACTAGACTAGGACAAAAGGACTGTGGAGGCCTAACTCAAGAGAATTAAAATGAAGGGAAGAACTGTAGTCCGCTAGAGATTGTTCCTGTGATATTTTTTCAAAAATGAAAAAAAAAAGAACTAAAGGAAGGAAGGGAGGGAGAGAGGGAAGGAAGGAAGGCAAGAAGAAAGGGAGGGAGGGAGAAAGTGAGAGAGAGAGAGAGAGAGAGAGAGAGAGAGAGAGAGAGAGAGAGAGAGAGAGAGAATACAAAAGATGGCTGCTTTGTGTTCTTGTCCTGTGAACTTGCCTGACAATAAATTTAAAAATAAAGCACTACTTTTATATTTTTTAGATTTATTATTTTTATTATATGTGTATGAATGCTTTTCCTACATGCATATAACTGCACTATGTGCATACCTAGTGTCCACAGAGCTTGGAAGATTGTAACAGATTCTCTGGAACTGGAGGTACATGTATGAATGGTTCTGAGCAACCATGGAGGAACTAGGAACTGAACATAATAAATCATGAAACTGAATCTCCAGTTTTTAAGTTATACAGAAAATAAAGTCTGGAAAGTTTTACAATGGAAGCAGAGAGACAGGTATTGCTACCTTACCTTGACAAACAGAACCACAGTATCACTATAGATTTTGTTCTAGCAGCAAAAGGTAGAGTTTGCCCTAGAACTTTACTAAAGCATCGCAGAATAAACTAGGAGGAGATATTGAAGCTCAGTTTCGTTTGGGAATACAGTAACTGCAGCAGGAAAGAGTTTGCCTCAGTTATCCAGAGCCCCCAGAGCAGAGTCAAGAAAACTCCACACACAGTAGGAGCTGGGAGTCTACAAGAGAATAATGAGACCACACCATTAAAAACAAAATCAACAAGGAGCACAGCTAGAGGAAAAAGCAGTGAATCTTCCAAAGAGACCAAAGATACAAAAGTAACATTAGGCTTGTGATTCTATTACATGATATATCACCTAGCTCCCACTGCCACCAGCTCCATCCTCCTGCTTTCAACTGCTGCTTATCTATACCATACACTAGGTAAATGTCCCACCTTATCTATCTATCTATCTATCTATCTATCTATCTATCTATCTATCTATCTATCTATCTATCTATCATCATCATCATCTTTCTCTCTCTCTCTATTTATCTATCTATCTACCTATTATCTATTATCTGTCTATCTATCATCTGCCAATCTTTCTCTTTATCTATCCATCTATCTATCTATCATCTGTCATCTGTCAATCTTTCTTTTTGTCTATCATCTGTCAATCTATCTATCTATCTATCTATCTATCTATCTATCTATCTATCTATCTATCTATCATCTACCTACCTACCTACCTAATCTATCATCTATCTCTATCTATAATCTATCATCTCTATATCTATCTATTATCTATCTATCTATCTGTCTGTCTGTCTATCTATCTATCTATCTATCTATCTATCTATCTATCTATCAATCAATCTATATTTCTATGGTTTATCTCTTCTTTCTTTCTGTTTTACTTTCTCTTTTTTCCAGTAGCCATCTATCTTACTGTTATATATCCCACAGTCCAGAGGCTGATCTGGCTTACTTATCATATCTTGGTACATATCTTTACTCCCCCTTTTAATCTGCCACTGACCAGAATTGTAGTAGGACGTTTTTCTGTCCTGCAGCCACTCTCAAATAATCATTCACAGGCTTAATATTACTTATAAATGCTCAGACTTGTTACTAGCTATTTCTTACACTTAAATTAACCCATATTTCTAACTAACCTCTGCCATGTGCCTCATGGCTTATTACCTCATTTTCTATACTTCCTTCTCCCTCAATGGCTGTCTGGCATCTCCTCTGACTCTTCTTTTCTTCTGAGAGTCTTTGGTGTCTGGCTGTGCCAGTTATAATTCCTGTCTGGCTATCAGCCTATCAGCTTTTTATTAACCAATGAGAGTAGTGCATATTTACAGTACACAGAAGGATTATTCCATAGCAATTCCCCCTTTTTCTAATTTTTTAATTAGAAAAAGGTTTTTTTTAAATATAGTAAGACTACATATATGAAATAAAAAGTTATTAAGCAGGAATTATGGTTATAGTTTCTAGTTCATTTGTATTTGACAAAATTGTAGAAAATATTTTATTATCTACCTTATCTTTGTGAGTCTAAAGTTTTACACCTAATTGCTTTCTATCATAACTAAGAAAATTATAAGTTTAACTATTTAGTCTTTAACTCCATCAAAGACCCCAGAAAGATGAAATATTACCTAATGACAGGGACATCAAACTGCCTGATCAGTCACCCAAAGTTCCTCTGTAATGTTGGGGAATTCAACTCTGGTCTACAGACCTAGCATATCTGACAGACTTTTCTCAGAAGCAAGAAATTTTGAAGGACTGTCCTACTTTATCTTGGCAAAGTTTTGTAGTCATTTTCTTTTGTATCTTGCTGGTCCATTTTGGACAGTCACTATCAGCAATTGAAGCAAGGGTAGTTTCTTTCTCCACATAGCTAGCTTTTCCATAAAGAAAACAAATTCCATATGGAGTTTCTTCAATATCTATCATCCTCTTTGAAGTAGATTGTTACTGCCAGGAGCAGATATACCTCACCATGATGAAAAGCCTTAGGTTGTTTAATGTATTAAATGCCATATTCTTTATGTCTTTGAAGTGTTTGAAAATCATTTATTTATCTAAATATATCTGTGTGTGACCTTGAAAACATACCTAACATGACTAAAAGTTTGACTATTATAGATGACTATTAATTTGTACTTTTAATTATACATTACATTTTAAAATGAGCTGTATAAATATAATACCTTAAAAAGTAGAAATATTATATATAGTATACAAAATTAACTTTAGATTTGTATCTATAAAGCAAAATCCATACCGATGTAAAATATATAAGATTAATAATTGTTTATGAATTAAAATAGATTCAATAATCTACCCTTTCATCCCATCATTTCTTTATCCTCCCTTTTACTTTTCAGTAAGAGATCCTTGAATCTAATCCTCCTTGTTTAGCTTTTTTTTTCTGAACACTATCCATAACAATTTATAACTAATCCCCCTAAAATGGCAATAAATACCCATAACTCATTTTGGGGGGCTGTGTGGGTATAGTTTTCTAGACTACTTTCTGTTGATTGGGGGCAAAGGAAATCTTTAGGCAACTTTGAGAAAATTCAGCATATGGTCAAGTTCTGATGGGAGTAATCTGTGAGACTAGATCATCTTAGTAAGCAGCCTTGAAACTGTTCTAAATGCAGAATTTTGAGGAGATTGTGGTAGAGGCATTTTGAAATGCTGGATTACATAGGCCATCCATTTTCATTGGTGTTTGGTCCCCTTCCTCTGAAAATGCAAAATTTTTTAAAGGTAATATACAAGTATGGAATATGAGGTGTATACAAGTATATTAAAGATTTTTTTGTTGTTGTTTTATGTTTGAGCAGTAAATTATGCATCATACGTCTTGTAGTTCTTTTAGGTTTATTTTTTTATGTCTGCAGCCAGCATTTTTAGGGTGTTTTTTTTGAGCAAACTTGATCATCTTTAACTTTGAATGAATCTCACAGCCTTTTATTTCCTGTGGAATTAAAAGAAAAATCCTCTTACCCAAAGTAACATATCTTTTGACTTAAATTTTGAAGTCATGACATTTTTAAAATATATAGGTTGCTTTAATCTAGCAGTCCTCACAATTCAGTATGCCCTAACAGCCAAAAAAAAAAAAAAGAAAGAAAAAAATAATATACAACATCCAGACTCTTTGTGTATTTTTTATCTTTACTTTTTTAAAATTTGTATTTATTTATTTAATTTTTTATTATATTACATTACTCTCTCTCTAAAGACTTTATCTTATTATTTTAAAACTATTTTTTATACCCTTTCTCTTTGTCTTCCAAGCCCATGTGCAATTTTAAACACACTGTGAACCACTTAGAGTTTTTTTTTAATTGTATCTGTCTTTATTGCATATCTGTGACCTTTTCTGTTTGTATGAGCAAAAACCCTAAACCTACCATGTGCTAATAGCATAAGCCTACACACAGCAGCTGGGAGAAGCCTCTCTGTACTGTGGCCCATGTGAGAGGCTGTGGGAACCTGACGAGCTGCTTAGCTGGTGATGGCTGGTGGCCAGTTCCATCTTGTCTCTGCTGTAGCAGGCATGATACTCTGACTTCATTTTTGTGTTTAGAACCATTTTAAAAGCTTTCTTGGGGGGGGGTTATAAGGAAATTTCAGCCACACATTGCTGTGGGATGTTCTGTACGTTAAATGTGTTGCTCTGATTGGTTAATAAACAAAGCACTGATTGGCCAGTAGCCAGGCAGGAAGTATAGGCAGGACAAGGAGAGAAGAGAATTCTGGAAAGTGGAAGGCTGAGGCAGAGAGACACTGCCAGCTGCCACCATCAGATGTTAAGATACCTGTAAGCCACGAGCCACGTGGCAACTTATAGACTAATAGATATGGGTTAATTTAAGATAGAAGGACTAGATAACAAGAAGCCTGCCACAGCCATACAGTTTATAAGAAATATAAGTCTCTGTGTGTTTACTTGGTTGGGTTTGAGCAACTGCGGGACTGGCGGGTGGAGAGATTTGTCCTGACTCTGGGGCCAGGCAGGACCAGGAAAACACTAGCTACAACACACTGGGTGCCATTTGTAGTTGCACATTTTTCTGTCCTTCAGCTGCCCTCAAATAATCACTCAGAGGCTTAATATTACTTATAAATGCTCAGTCGGTAGCTCAGGCTTGTTACTAGATAATTTTTTGTTTTGTTTTTTTGTTTGAGACAGGGTTTCACTGTGCAGTTTTGGTACCTGTACTGAATCTTGCTCTGTAGACCAGGCTGGCCTCGAACTCACAGAGATCCACCTGGCTCTTCCTCCCAAGTGCTAGGATTAAAGGCATTCACCACCGCCACCTGACTAGCTAACTTTTACACTTAAATTAACCCATATTTCTTATTACCTTCTGCCACATGGCTCACAGCTTGTTACCTCATTTTGCACATAGCCTACTCCCTTGGCAGCTGGCTGGTATCTTCCCTGAGTCCACCTTTTTTTCACCTAGAGTTCTCTGTGTCTGACTGTCCCACCTATACTTACTGCTTGGCTATCAGCCTATCAGCTTTTTTTTAACCAGTGAGAGTAATATATATTTACAGTGTGCGAAAGGATTATTCCACAGCACAGAACCTTTACATATCCACTCATTTTTCCCTTTGCTTTAATTATTCACACTTATATATGTCCCTCCTCTCTACTTTCAATCTAACAATCTAATACCCATACACACTGTTCTTAAGGTCCCATTACTCCCGAAACCAATCAGAACATAGAAAGTCTCTACTTTTTAATTGATACTATACTATCAAAGTGGTTACATACTGGATAGAAACTCTTTCTTCAGATAGCATTCAGCCCATAGGGGTAGACTGCAGATAGAACCTCATGCCTAGAACACCAGTCTAACAGTTGAAATTATCACCACCACTTTACTAGAGCCTAGCCTCCCCTGAATAGAGCAAATACACTCACCAGAAAATGACAAGCAACCTGAATTAAAAGAACAAAAGTAACAAGTCTTAACTAATGACCTAAACTCAGACAGGAACAAACCCCAAGTAACATGATAAACCAAGACAACTTTTCTCACCCACAAGCTGTCAATCCCATAGTAATGAACCTAAATTCAAATTACTTAGATGAAATTTCAGATTCAGAATTCAAATGAATGTCTCTAAATATAGTAGAACAACCAAGAGAAGACTCACGTCTTTTCCAGGAAAACATGAATGGACAGCTGAATAAAATATAGGAGTCAATTTACAATAAGGAAAAAGAATTTATTAAAGACAGAAATACTAAAGAAATCCCAAATGGAAATTGTTATGGAAATGAAAAAAAAGTCAGTCTACAAAAAGCTCAGCAGAAACCCCAAATATAGGAATCCTTATGTAGAAGGTAGAATATCATGAAGACAACAACAAATAAAGTTGGCAGTAGCCCCAGCTGTCTGGCCTACAACATGGAGCCACTGTGGCTACAGCCCATGCTGCATGAAAAGAAATCTTAAAATTTCAACAAGGATGCTGAAGTGTAGCTATTCACAATTGATGGCAAACAGCTTCCTAATTGTCTCTCTCAAATGAGCAGCAGCTTGCCGGTTTGAGCTACTGGCGGGTTCCTAGCGTGCGAGCTTGATCTGCAGTATGGCGGGAATGAGGCCTCTGCAAGTGGCACATTAAGCTGTGTGGTGGATTTAGCCTTTGCTAGTACAAAACAAAAAGAGGTTTCTGGGCTACACGCTGCTTGGATAAAAGCACAGACCCCACGATGGCTCCCAGAGCTGGCGGAAAACGTACCACCACCATGTTGGGAAGCTGAAGTGGGAGGAGCCAGCAGCCACAGCGCCATTTCAGGCTTAAAAGGCTGCAGTTTAAAGCAATAGGCTCAAGGTAATATAAAACATAAGCCACATAAAGATGGCTACCACACAGAGAATCTGGATTATGTTCTCTTTGATATTCGTAACTGAAGAAAAACATTTGATTGCAAAAGCTGTTGAGTTATGCCAAAATGTGTATTTTAAAGGTACCTTAACTTCAAAATTTGGATGTAAGGATATGTTGATTTGGAAAGGAGGCTCTGCTTTTGTTTCCACAGAAAGCCAGAGGCTATGGATTTGTTCCAGATTAAGAAACATCAGGTTTGACCAGCCAAGACCACCTGAAAGGTCTCCGATGACACCATGGCCCAGATGATCCAACATCCAGAATCGTTTCAAGTCACGGACTACTCCATGATCCTAAAATTTTCTTTGTGTCCCCATAAGATACAGCGCCCCCCTCCAGCAGGAAGTAGTAAGAGAAGCTACGCCCAAATTCCCAAATATACCAAGCTGACTTTGGAGATGTGTAAAAGTTAAAACCTTCCTTTTAAAAAAAAAAGAAAGGGGAAGTGCTGTGGGACGGTCTGTATGTCAAATTGCTCTGACTGGTCAATAAATAAAACACTGATTGGCCAGTGGCCAGGCAGGAAGTAGGTGGGACAAGGAGAGAGGAGAATTCTGGGAAGCGGAAGGCTGAGGCGGAGAGACACCGCCAGCCGCCGCCATGACCAGCAGCATGTGAAGATGCCGGTAAGCCACCAGCCACGTGGCAAGGTATAGATTTATGGAAATGGTTAATTTAAGATAAAAGAACAGTTAGCAAGAAGCCTGCCACGGCCATACTGTTTGTAAGCAATATAAGTCTCTGTGTTTACTTGGTTGGGTCTGAGCGGCTGTGGGACTGGCGGGTGACAGAGATTTATCCTGACTGTGGGCCAGGCAGGAAAACTCCAGCTACAGGTGTGGGTGGGGAATGACTTTTTTTTAAAGGAGCTGGCTACTGGGAGTTTGACTATGCTCCAGTGAATATGTAGACAAAATAAATTGGACTTTCTTCTTCTTCTTCTTCTTCTTCTTCTTCTTCTTCTTCTTCTTCTTCTTCTTCTTCTTCTTCTTCTTCTTCTTCTTCTTCCCTTTCCCCTCTTCCTCCTTCTTCTTATCCTTCTTTTACTTCTTCTTTTGTGGGGGAGGTCACAAGGGAGGGCAGACATGGAAGAACTGGGAGGTGGGTGTGATTGGGGTGCAGGATATGAAATTCCAAAATAATCAGTAAATGACTATGTAATATTATTTAATAAAATATTACACAATAAAAAGAATATCATGAAGACAATATAGAGGAAATGGATCATTTAATCAAGGCCAATTATACACTTTTAAAATGTATCAAGATAAAATTCAAGAACTTTGATGTAACATGAATTGCTAAATGGTGTTATTAATAAAAATTCCAGAGCAAGGTATTAGGGTGAAAGCTGAAAGATCAGAGGGATAGAACAAGCCACAACCACGAGTTCTTACCAATTAGAAATCCTCAGCCCCAAAGAGAGCTACTTCCTGTATACTCACACCTGTAAACCTTTCTGTGCCTTGCCATCTTACTTCTTCTCTCCACCTAGCTACATCACTTCTTCTTTCTGCCCAGCTCCATCACTTCCTGTCTGTCTATACAGACCTCCAGACTTCTATGGTTAACTAGTGCTGGGATTAAAGGTGTGTGCCACCACACCTGGCTCTGCTCCCAGTGTGGCCTTGAACTCACAGAGATCCAAATGTATCTCTGCCTTCTGAATGCTAGGATTAAAGGTGTGTGCTACCATTGCTTGACCTCTATGGTTTATTTTGTTTGTTTGTTTGTTTGTTTTTTTTGAGACAGGGTTTCTCTTGTGTAGCTTTGTGCCTTTCCTGGAACTCACTTGGTAGCCCAGGCTGGCCTCGAGACCTCTATGTTTAATATAGTGGCTGGATTTCCCTCTGATTCCCAGGCAGGCTTTATTATTATTTTATTTGTTAGGCCACAAATAAAATATCACCATACTTTGGGACATGTTGTATAGGCTCAACCTACCAATACAGGTCTAGGAGGAGAGAATTTGATGTAATGACATAGAAAATATTTTAATAAAACTGTAAAAGATAATTTCCCAAATCTAAGAAAACAGAAGCCAGATATAGGAGACATATAAAACACCAAGCAGACAGGGTCAGAAAATAAATTACTAGATCATATTATAATTAAAACAGTAACTATATAAAACAAGGAAAGAGTACTGCAATCTGCAAAAGAGAAGAGTCAAGTGACATAAAACAGTAAGTACATAAGAACAACTGCTGACTTTTCATTCCAAACCATAAAAGTAAGAAGGGCTTGGACTTAAGTCTTTCAAACTAAGAATGATCCTAGGTGTCCATCAACTGATCAATGATGGATAACAAAAATGTTCCTATATACTATTCAGCTGTAAAGAAAAGTAAATTTGTAAAGGAAAGGATGGAACTGCCTGAGGCAACTAAGGTCCAGAAAGACAAATGTCACATTTTCTTGCTTTCATGTGGAGTCTATCATGAGCCTTTAGAGCTGAGTGTTTGACTTAGAGTCCCTGTAGAAGCCAGGAAAGAAGAAAGGACCACTGGAGGGAGGGAGAAGACATACCTTAGGCAAGGAGGGGGGTGGTGTAGAACACAGGTGACATAAGGGGAGAAAGGTGAATAATGGTGAGGGAGGTTCAAGTGGGCAAAGGGATGACCGAGGAAAGTAGATGAAGGGATAGAGAGAGAGGTAACTAATACTAGAACGTTAGACAAAGCCAGGCTAAACCCAACTAATTTTGCTTCATATATGTGTATTTCATTCATATGAGAAAGTTTAACTGGAGTTACCCTAAACAAATGACAAAACACCCAGAAGCCACAAGTTGCCAAATGTAAAGTCCTGGGCAAGGCATAGAATATCTTCTCCAAGACTGCTTACCAGGGTATCCTACAGACCAATAAATCAGTACAGACTATTGCCATTACTTTGGTAGCCCCCTATAACTTGGTGATAAGACTCTATTGCTGAAGGCACTATACATTACAGGACAAGGAGGAAAGTAAATTTTCTTTAATGGTGTAACCTCTGGTAAGTCAATCATGTTCCAGTGAATGACTCCAATCCCTTCCCATAAGTATATGCGCAGTGCAAATTAGACTCTGTAAGTTATAAAACATACACACACACACACACACACACACACACACACACACACACACACACACACACACACGAGAGAGAGAGAGAGAGAGAGAGAGAGAGGGAGAGAGAGAGAGAGAGAGAGAGAGAATACTTAGAGAATTAGCTTCTCTACTAATGACAGTTTGTCCCCTGCCTACAGGTCAGGCCGACCTCACTTTCAGGATTCTAGCACTCCTCTGAGTTCCCTCTCAGCATTCATAAAGCCCCTGAGCCTTACCTCCCGTGGGAATGGTTCCCTCCTCTTTTCCTTCTTTTATCTACCTATATAGCAAACTGAATTTCAACTCATCCCTTACATGCTTTCATTTTTTTTTTTTTTTTTGGATTGGGAGCCCTTTTATTTATTATGTTCATCCCTGGCTTTCTATTGTGTAAATTTCCAAAATTAAAAGGAATAATGTTGATGAATGTTTTACAGTACAGCTTGAATACATATCACTGTGCTAATGTTGTTCTATGTGTCTGTGTACAGTGCTTCCTGGAGTATTTTAAAACATAAAGAGACGTTTTTATCAGGTATGCATCTATAATAGATAAATATTTTAATAATTCCATAAGTTTATTATATTATCTCATTTAATACTACAATATCACTTTATACCTCGCTCATACTTAAAATTTCTCATGTGGTCTTTCAACTGGTTTTAGTACTGGTATATTTGAATCACTATATAAATAAAGTCCACACATTACATTAGATTAAGGATCTTAAATCTCTGCCTTTCCTTTCAGAATATCATTGGTATGTAGAGAAATTGGAACACCTTTTGGGTGGGCTGTTCATAGACTGTATTTAACTGGCTACTTCCTTTATGTGTTTTTCTTTGTGGTATAGAAATATAGTGCATTTTGGAGAGTGGAGACAGCCTACATTTTAGGCAGGATTTATACTAAATTCTAAATTCTCTAGAGCAGACAGCTTCTCTTCAAGGGTATTTCCATGTCCATCCAGAAGGAGGAGACAAGAGTTTATCCTTGCTATTTGTCAACAAGCCTTTGGCCAGATAATAATCTTACAAGGTTTAGACAGTTATCTATTCATGAACTTCCATGATGTTCAGAACCTACCCAGGCCAGAGATATGATTTAGATTCTATTCTTTTGACAAGGTAATCAAGAGCCTAGTAATCTGGGGTTTTAAAAACTGCTGATTATGAGGAAGGAGTCTATTCTCAATGAACTCAGTGCCTGCTAACACACAACTTACTTTCCAGTATTCTCCCCTTAAGAGTTAAGAGCCTAAAATAGTTGTGGAATATTAGTTGAATATGTGTTACATTTGTTTATGCTGTGGAATATTTGTTTAATGCCTTACATCCCTTCCAAATGTCATTCTCTCTGTGGAGTTTTCTTTCATCTTTCCTCTTGAAGAGAACCTGTTTTTCTTGCTGGATGACAAATCCCCTGGGAGTTATAGGCAGGCTGTATATAACTGAGTTTGGTATAGTAAATCCAGAAATTACCCATCATCCATTAGAACAGTACATATCATAGGTCTTTGATGTACCTATTGCCAATCCTCACATGGGCATTGGAAAAATAATTCTAGGGTTGAAAGATGGCTCAGTGGTTAAAGGTATTTGCTGTGAGTCTAGAGGACCCATATTCAATACCCAATATTAATTGGAAATAGTGCCAAGTACAGAATTTTCTAAATGATCACTTCTGTCTTTTAAATGTTTTGAGCCTGAATGATAAAACAATTATAAATAATTATACAGCTCACAAACTAGGTAGTATATTTATTTTTTCCCTTGTATAAGGTCCTAGTTGGTTAAATGAATAAAAAAATTCATTTTAGATTAAATTCTTGTTTTCTAATCCCTTTCCCTGACACTTTTTATGTACATTAATTGTGAAAAAGAAAAATGACAATGGATTTCATCATGACCTATTCACATGTGAATATGTTCTTTGAACATATTCCTCTCTCTTTCATCCATCATGACCCCAATCCAGCCCGCTGATCTCTCCCACTGTTAAATAGCTACTGATAGAATATGTCTAACATCATATCTTTTTAAAAATCTATAGTCCACATATGAGAGAAAGTGTGCAATGCTAGTCTTCTGAAGCTGTACTTCTTGGTTTGGCATGATGACCTGCAGTTCTGTCCAATTTCCTGCACATGGCATCATTCCACATTTGTTATGAAGCATCCTCCATGTTTATACACCCCCCTTCACATTTGCTACCTGATAAACAGCTAGGCTGATTCCTAAGCTTGGTTGCTATGAACAATGCTATAAACATGGATGTGCAGGTACACATCCTCTGTAGCATATTGACTCTGATTCCTTTCAGACTGGCAGAACAGGACCTTGTGATAGTTTTATCTTCAGTCTTTTGAGAATTTTCTGTACTTATTTCCATAGTAGCTGGACTAATTTGCACTCTCAATAAGTGTGTAGATTCTGAAATTGATGACTTTTGTTTTCTTGGTGGCAGCCATTCTCATTGCTTGAGATTATGACTTTTGAAACTCAAAAATATTGAGCGTTTTGCACATCCATGTTGGTCATTTATTTGTACTTCTCTTTTGAGGAGAGATTACATTTTTGTCCAGTTATCAAGTGAGTTTTTTTGGATTTTAAGTGTTTACATTTTATGTGTTTCCTATATTCTGATAGTAATGCCTTTTGTGTCATTACTAATTATGACACATATTAATCAATTCTGTGCCAGATGACTAGCTGGCAGAGGTTTCCTCCCGTTCTGGCTGCTCTCTTCACTCTTGTTACTCTGCTTCCTCCAACGTGCAGTTTTTTTGATTCCATATATCCCAACCTCTTGACTTTTGCCATTATCTCCTGAGCTACCAGAGTCCTATTTAGAAACCCACTATCTGAGTCTATAGCCTCAAGTGTTTGCTCAATAGTTTTAAAGTTTCAGATCAAACATTAGCTTGAACTGTTTGGGAGGCCCCCAGGCTGTGGGACTGGGACCTGTCCTTAGTGCATGAGCTGCCTTTTTGGAGCCTGGGGCCTATGCTGGGACACTTCGCTCAGGCTGGGTGAAGGGAGGAGGGGACTGGACCTGCCTCGACTGAATCTACCAGGCTGAGCTGAATCCCCAGGGGAATCGTTGCCCTGGAGGAGATGGGAATGGGGGGTGGATTTGGGGGAGGGTGGTGGCGGGGGTCGGGAGGAGGGAGGACAAGGGAAACTGTGGCTGATATGTAAAATTAAATTATAAAAATTAATAATAATAATAATAATAATAATAATGACAAAAAGGGTTTTCTTAATATAGTTTGAATTGATGTTTGTGAAAGATGATAGGGGCACCTGAAGCATAGTGGCTTGTAGAGAAACTAACCCGGAGAAACACAAAGGAAAACTCAGTTCAGCCCATCTCAGACAGTGCTGGTTGAAACTTCTAGAGTGTTTGACACCAGACAGCTTATTGTAAACATATTTAAACACAGCACAATTTGGAAAAAAGTTTCTGGGTGTAATACAATCCCCTGTGCATAAGGAGCCATAATTGTATTGAAACTCAACTCAAAGTACATGTGACTATGAAGACAGATTCGATAGTGTAAGGGTCTTTGATCTGGTGTGGTCTCTAACCAAAATAGCATAGAGGTCAGCAGGCTATAATGTACATGTGACCTTCCCCCTAAGAATGGGTTCTTTTGACTGAGAAACAAGGCTAAAGTAAAGGTCTAGAAACAAAAGTCTGATAAATATTCAGGGGGTGGGGGAGTTGTGAGGTCTGGCTCTACACATAGCCAAGGTCACCAGGTCATTAGCAGCAACCACTCCCAACCTTCTGGGTCGAAAACAGGTATTCATTTCTTCCTTTGAGGTGGCAACTCTGTATGATTAACATTCCTTGTTTCTCTAGTGATCTGTGGGCACAAGGACCTTTGTGCTCCCAATATTTTTAGATGTGGACATCCAATTTTGCAGCCACTCCACATACTATGAGATGTTTTTGGTTCATTTTTAGGAACCAGTCAGCTGTGGCTAGTGGGTATATTTCTGGGTTCTTTATTCATTGATCAACATGCCTGTTTTTGTGACATTGCCATAATGGCTCTTCTACACCTTAAAGGATAATTTAAGCAGGCTCTATGATTCCTATAGCACAATTCTTCTACTCAGAATTGCTCTGGATATTTGGAGTCTGTGGTTCCACACAGATTTGGAAACTTTTTTCTATTTCTGTAAAAAACAGTCATTGGACTTTTGATGATTGTCCAACATTTTAAACTTATTTTTATTTATCATATTTGGAAAGCAGTCCTTCCTGTGTGTTTGAGTTCCAATAACACTGGTTTGAAGGCCTCAGTGAGCTCTGTTTGTTCTTACAGGATTATTTGCTGTGAAGTTACTCAAATGCCTCTTTGACATCTTCATTTTTGTTGGTGGCAGCCACCTTTCTGGAGCTATGTCTTAATTTTCTTAGTGAATCAGTATATGTGCAACACTAGTGCTCTCCATGTTCCTCACCTCTCTGCAGCAATGATATGATGGTGACCATTGCCCTGTGATAGAAATTGGAAAACACTTGTAGAGGTAATCTCTTGGCAAGCAAGACAAGCTATTCTTATGAATCCTTTGCAAAAGTAGGAAATGCAAAATTATCTGTATTTTTATATTGTAGAATGTAGTATATCGATCTGTCCAATATTTAGAAAGGTCACCAAAACAAAATGGGAGATATTTGCATGTTAAATATTTAAGTTTTAAAAATTATTTTTAAAAAACAATTTCAGCTTTGAAAACCTGCCCCCCTAGCTATCTTGTTATACAAGGATTGTTCCAGAGGCCATAATTTCCTGGTACTTCATTTATAATTGATGAATGTAATTCCTACATAAAGCTTAAACCCAGGAAGACTGCTTGACATGTAGGTTCCTCCAGGTGTACCCTGGATTCTCCTCTCTGATGGTCACATGTGAAGATAAAGACAAAAATAATACAAGCTCTGAAAACGCTGAGGCTGCAGATGACTCCGGCAAACTGTGGAGAAGAAAAAAGTGTTGGTGACTATTCCCATGTTGTTAATTTAGAATTCAGAGACAGAAAAGATGTGTGTTAGCATTCTATAACACACTTTAAGCACAAAGTCTACCTGAAAATAGGGACGATTTCATTTTAGGGGGGAATTCTGCTTAGACTTGAGTTCTATGGTTGCTCAGTTTCTTTCAGCCACTCCATGTTCCAGCTGTGGCCAGCTCTCCCAGGAGTCCTCCATGTGTGTTCAGTCTTTTTCCTAAGCCCCAGGGTTTTCATCCAGCTGTTCTGAGCATAAGCTGACTGCATCAACATGAGCTATATTTACCACAAGTGAAAGACTATCCATACTGGAGATGGCAGCAGGAATTTTTGACATCTGGAAGCACCAGATGATTAAGGAAGGCATTTGACAAATCAAAATAGGTGAAGCTTGGTCAGAACAGCTGCTTGGAATCTGCATTTAATCCAAATGGGTTGAAGGAGGAGATAACTGCTTCACATTTTAGCAGCCTTGCCTGATGATTTGCAAAACTACATCTTAATTCTCCAAACTGTTTGTCTTCCCGTATGCCTACAGGAAGGAACATGCTGTGCTGAGCACAATTTTATGTGAATAAATGTACAGTTGAGTATTCACCCAGAGCCCCTTCCCTGGCTGAACGCTGAAGAGGAACATTTTCTAGTAATCCCAAACAACTCTGTAGGATTTTACCAGTAAGGTTGTTTGTGGGGATTTTATTTTGCCTTGTGTCTTAAGTGCCAAAAGCAAATGATATGAAAGGTAGCTTGCTTGTATGCATCTTTATGTTAGTCCTTGTAGAATACATAGAATTTTCCACCTATTTCTCTCTTTTGGCTTAGTTTTGTCTCTGTTTTAAAAAAGTTCATGCTTTAAAAAAGATTGGAGAGATGATTCACCCACTAATAATAGCACTGAATACTTATTCAGAAGATCCAGGTTCAATTCTCAGCATCCACGTGATGGCTACAGCCATTTGTATCTCCAGTTCCAGGAGATCTGATGCTCTCTTCTGGACTCCACTGACACTGCACACACATGCAAGTAAAACACACATATACATAAAATAAAAATAAGTATATCTTTTACAAATTGAATAGCTATATCTTGGACATAAAGCAATACAAAAGAAGAGATAAAACCTGCAATCATCATTCTGCACAGAATTGACGTTAATGGTCTGAAAAACCAACTCTCTGTTGAGACAAGAGAGAGAAGTTAAAAGGGGGGGATTAACTGACATATCCTTTGGTTCTTTGGTTAGAGTTTGCCTACTCTTCATTATTCCAGGATTGATTACATGAACAAACATTTCTCTATGGTCTACATTACATTTCCCCCAAGGTTTGGTTCTAAGACTACCAAAGTAAGCTGAGTAATAAATATCTTCATAGTACCCACTTCCTTTACTGCTCAGCTTTTACTCCTGTGATGCTGATGTCATCCTGAAATTTTTGCCTTGTTCAGTGTCTTTATCTTTATGTCTTTATGCCACAAGCAAAATATCATTTCAGTAAGTCCAATTAAAACATTTACTTTAAAAATATTTTGAGATACTAAATAATTATGAAACTATTTAGCTCTGTGTCAAGTCCTCTGACTAGGTATATTTACTGTTCTTAAAGGCAGTTGCAACCCAATTTTTCCTTTATTCAAATCATTTTCTGACAAATTATTAGTAAGTTGTTTGACTTGAATATTGAATCTTCTAATTTACTACAATAGCAATGTGAAGTTGGTACATTATAAAACATTTTCAGTTTTCACTGATATTTTAAAGTCAAGTTATGTAAGGAAAAGTTATTTATCTTAGCATTTTACCTCATTAGAGATGGTTCTTATTCTATATTAAAAGTTCAAAAATATGTTAGGTTCTATTTAGCCTGATTTTCCTACTTCCTTCCACAGAAAAGTCTCTGTAGAAACAGTTTTCAAAATTATCTCCATAAAATGAATGGAGGAATTTTTATAGGGTTTCTTCATACATTTTTGGTTCCTAGTGTTCCACATCATGGTTTTTAACAACTGTAATTATTTTGTATTGACCAAAAGACTGGTCAGGCACAATGTTCTTTGTGTACATGTGTTGGCTCTGAATCACATGCAACAATTCCACTATATAAATCTTTTATTCCCCTTTTGCATTGAACCAAGGCTTAGAGTGACTAGGGGAGCTGTCTGCATGTACTCAGCTCTTAAACATAAGGCTAGATCCAACCCAAAGGAAACAGTTCCTAGGTCCATTGTCCACTGCCTACAGTCCTATGCCAGAAACACAGAAACACTTCTCAGAAGCCATAAGGAAACAAAGACTGTAGTTGAAAAAGCATCTGGAACTAGACATGGACATGGGTAGTTGATTTGTAATTATTATGTTCATGTTTCTGTTCACTTATTCTTTGACTATTTGGCTTGTCAACCCCCCTCCAAACACAAAGTTGCTTGAGAAGTCATGTGGTCTCATGGCACAGCACTTTCTCTGCTCAGGATTGTGTTTCATGCGGCCCCATGTTGCTGCTCCCCCTCATCTGTTTCTTCCTCTCTTTTCTCTGCATAGCCAGGGAGTGAACCCATGGATGGGCACATACTGGACAATCACTCTTCACTGAGCCATATCCACCACCATCACTTGACTTTTTATTTTTGAGATGTCATTTCACTAAGTGTACATGTTGGCCTTGAACCTGACTGATATCCTGCCACAGGCTCCAGAGCAACTACAATTACTGACCTGTGCCACCAGTTCCAGCTGTTCCTCCTTCTAAACATACTATTAGCTTCATGTTAAACTACTAATTTATGCTTATCCTAAAACATGATTTACATTTCTTGCTGTTTTTTGTTCCATGCTGTGAGAATGTACATCAGTTTGATCTTTTGGATTGTCAGTTCAGTTCAGCATGGTCTAATTGCCCTTTCTTTCTACTACTGAACCTGAATCACTTATTCATTCAACAACCATTAACTCCTATTGCCTTCTGACACTGCTTTAGGGCCTTAGAATATAGCAACAAGTTAAATTAATACCTATCACTACCCACACAAACCCTACAATTTAGCAGTTCAGGACAGATTATTAATTGAGTTAATTATAAACTTAATTATACCATGCTAAGTACTTTGGGAAAATGAAGAAAAATAAGTTGACCAAACATTAGAAAAAATAAATAGTAAGATAGAAACATATGATTGTGTGAATGAGACAAACTAGTGTGGGTGATAGTAGTCATGCAATGATGTCATGAGAAGATGGAACTAAGTAGCTCACGTCTGAGGGATGGCTCCATCATCTGGGAGAACAAGAGAACTGACCTTGACCCCAGTGAAAAGTTGTCTGGTCCTGTCCTGACAAGAGTGAATCAGAGCAAATAATTAGAGGTATTATGGGACACAAAGTCAAAAATCAGTGAGCAGGGCAGTGAGATCACCAAGGTCCTAAGAGTTCCATTAATGGTCTCTGGTCACTATGAAGTAGAGGTTTCAGGAGAGGAGTCACGGGATATTTTAATAGGCTTTCTCTGTCTATATGTCAACAACAATCTCCAGGGATGAAAAACTGAAGGAAGGAAACTGAGGTGAGGTTTGCAGTAAGTGCTTATAGAATATGTTAATCAACAGGTCATTTAAATGCCTTGATCAAGTCTCTTTACAGATCTAGAATTGAGTCCTTCACATGACTCTATAAATGGTTCTGCTGGGCCATGCACAGGACACAGGCTTATAGATAGAATCGACCAAGAAAAAAGGCCTAGAGAACACAGCAAGCTAACTGAGTTAAAGCAGAGAGGAATTCCTCAGTTTCCTGCTCAGGTAAATGAGGCCCAACTTAAAGAAGGCTTTTCTAATTTGTTACTGTTTATTCTTGGGATGAGTGTGTGTGTGTGTGTGTGTGTGTGTGTGTGTGTGTGTGTGTGTGTGTATTGACTTGTTTCAGATTTCAATGTGAGGTACTGAACATGAGTGACTTTTTTAAGGGTGGTCTGGTTTGTTGAAACACAACAAAACAGGCTTGTGTCAAGCAATAGCTGCTTCCAAATTTTATTTAGCAATGTTAGGGAATTTAAATCAAGTTCAGATCTGTCATTAAACCATTCTTAAGTCATTCAAGCTTGGAGTTGGAAAGCAAAACATCCCACAGGTACGTAGGCTGCTATACTACTTTACAATTTTAAAATAACTCCTTTTCTGGTTGCTTATTAAGTAACTTAAAAAAGTCTCACATGGAAGCATAACAATTGTGTGACTCCTGAAGAGTCTTGGAGAGTTTTGTCTAGACTGTGGTCCTTAGATCATTCTCAGAATCAAACCACCAAGGAGCAGAGCACAGGGCTCTGTGGGGGCAGGCAGTATACATTCTTCTAGAAAAATGGGATGTCTAAAAAGCACTCTAACTCATCTAACTCTGAAAGAATGTTCACCTGAATGCTAACCTCTATGCTACTCTTGAATGCGGTGAGCCAGCAAACTCAAGTCCCTGAAATAATGAGGAGCAGATTAGAAATGACAGTATTATGCAGCTCATACATGATGTAGCTCTCCTTTCTAAGCACCAGCAAAGAAAATCTCTGGAGAACTTCAGAAAGCTAAGAGGAGGGCTTGTGAGGTGATTTGGTATTCCCCTACCAAGAAAAAAACAAAACAAAACCTGGAATTGTGCAGCCTACCTGTTTCATGCCAGAATCTTCCAGTTCATCCTGAGAAGGATGGAGGAAAATAGGATTGTGGGATTTTTCCTGTATAAGTCACTCAACTCAACAGTAAATAAATAAATAAAGAAAGAAAGAACAAAAAACAAGCTAAGTACTGCAGTGAGCTCAGTCTGTCCACAGCTGTCAATTTGTGGTATCTAGTTTAATGACTATAATTTTCTTAATCCTGAGGGAAATTAAGAATTTCATTTTGTTTTATTATTTTGAAAGAATTTTTTAACCTTCTGTCCTTTATTTGGGAGTTCAGAAATCTGTGAAGAGTAAGATGGAATTCTTTCAGAATTCAAAGGTACAAAATAGAATTTGAGAATGCTCAAGATAAGAGAAAAAGTGGCACAAATCCACAGATGATTTCTTTTCTCCAGACTAATAGGTCACAGCAGATTTCTGAATGGTAGAACCTGCAGCTGCTGAATGCACGGCTAACCCCAAGAACACACTAAGAAGTGAAGTGATTCAAGAGGGGTAGTGCCACAGTCTGTTCAGCCAGGTGCAACAAAATGACGTTAGATCACAAAAGAATTCATTTTTCACTATTCTGGAAACTCCGAAGTCCTAAGTCTAGGGCCCATGGATCCAGTGCCCATTGAGAGACCTACTCCCATGAAGGCAGAGTGGATCTAAATGACAAAAGACAAGAAAAGAAGACAGGCAGGGCTCTCAGACATTCACCCCTACAGATGTACTACAAAGCACCTTCAAGGTCACTGATGAAATCAACTGAAAGCTTCAGCAACTGATTAGCATACTCATAAGCAATGCTTTGAAGAATGAAGTAGAGAAAATGCAGGAAGTTGCCAGGATCACCCTCTCCCATCTCCATGCCTCATGGAGAGGGATAACTTCCTTTTGGGGAGGAAGAAGAAATGAAGTTTATGCTGTGCATATAAATCTCAATACCAGGCTGCCAGGATACATCCCTGAGACAGGCAGCATTCCATGACCACTGTTTAAGGATAGTCTCTGTCTCTCAAGCCTCTTGATCTATGTTAGCATGGCAGCTATGGAACTTGTTCCCCAAAGATATGCTCTTCTTGATACATTCTCACATGGCCAAAGGGACAAACAAGCTCCGTTAAGCCAATTTCCTAAGGACAGACATGCTATTTAGTTCTTTTCTACCAATACACACACACACACACACACACACAAACCTGAAAATAAACATGCAATTTCTACATTTTTACACTTTAATATGTAATCAGTAAAATTATCAGTGAGTCTTCAAAATGTGCTATGTATCCCACACTGACATGGAAGATTGGAGTGGGCACATCTTAGTGATAATTATGCCAGTGATCTTCATGGCAGGCAGTAGAAATAGAATCTTTAGTCTTTAGTACTTTCCCTTCTATGCCGAGAGGTTGTTGGGTTTGGCAGCAAGCACCTTTACTTTTGGAGCCATTTGACCAGACCAGTCTTGGTTTTAATACCGGCCATTCTACCAGCTGTGCAGTTTACATGACATCTCTGAGCTCACTTGCATTGGGGTTCACATTGAGATGCTACTGATCACTTCTCTGTTTCCTTCAACACCAGCATCTTGAAATTTCAAGGCCATTTTCTCTTTTTTTTTGGGGGGGGAGCTGAGGATCGAACCCAGGGCCTTGTACTTGCTGGGCAAGCACTCTACCACTAAGCTAAATCCCCAACCCTCAAGGCCATTTTCAAACACTGTGTTCTAGGAATTTCCATGTTATAGGATGCAACATGGAAGTTGAAACAATATAAACTTTCAGGGTGGAGAAAGGAGACTTTTAATTAAAGAAAGAATATTAAGTATCAAGATTTTCATATTTCTCTGAAACCAAAGAAAAGAGAGGATGAAGTTAGGTTACAATATTTTTCTGTCTGTTAAGAAGCACTTTCCCCTTTATAATGAAACACTCAATACATCACTTGGCACAAAACACTTTCCATTGAGAAGGCATACCTTGTTCAATGACTATAACATCAACACAATCATATTCATCACTTTTTTATGAGTGTTTATACGTGTGTGCATGTATGTGTGTGGAAGCAATGCACACAGTGTGTGTGTATGAATGTGGAGGCCAGAAGTCAACATCAGGTTATCCTTCTCAATCACTCTCCTCCCAATTTTTTGAGACATAGTCTCTCACTGAACTGGATCTCACCAATGCCTAGCAGTGAAGACCAGGTATCTTCTTTTATCTTCCACCCACTGCCTATGCCACCAAAGGTGGCTTATTTTATGAACCAGGTTCTCAGACTTCCACATCAAGCATTTTACTGACTGAGCCATTTTGACAAATCTCATATTTCTTTATCGTAAGCCAATAAGGAGTCATATAACATCTAGAAACTTTTAGCAATCAACCTCCTAATTCTCAGGTGATCAGACGAGAAAGAGAGACTGTGATTTAGAGTTTTATAAACACAGACTGAAGAAAGTAGTTAGGCTCCTGCAATCAACGTATGAAAAAAGTGTCTGCTTTAATACATTTTCAAACTTTTGTAAATATGAATAATAACACCTGTACAAATGAAAGAATCCTGATTTGAGCTACGATTAGAGATGGTCTCGAGTGGTTTGTGTTTGCCAGGATGCCTAGCACTGAGTGACTGGAGGTTATAGTTTCCTTATATTCTATAAAGAGCAGGAGGGAATCTTACATAGCAGGAAGAAATGATCTCCTGGTTGCCATGGCTACTCTCTTAAGGATGACGCCAACCCTCGTCCAGTAATGCATTTTCATCCATCTGGAAGAAAGCATGAATCTCTCTAGGTCTAAGCAAGGGTCAGAGTTCTGGTCAGCTTGAGAAAAAAGTACATTATGCTTCTAAACTGGGACATGTGATGCTGGCTGGCTCACATACAAATGCTCTGTTTTCAAGGACCCTCACTCACTTCTCACAATCAGTTCCAATCTCTGTAAAAAGTCTATTGAAAACCTGTTGAATCTTCCCTCTCTTTAAACAAAAGCGGCCCCATCCTACTCCAGTCTGAAATAAATCCAAGGAAGAGATCATAGAATTCAGCTGCTAGTTGGAGAAAAGAGAAAAATGAAGTATAAGTTGTATCTCCAGCTGAGAGACAGGAGTCTCAGCTCTCAGCTCCTTTTACACACAACTTATACCTTAAAGGTGGTCCATAACCACTACTTTCCAATCTATCTTTCCGTCTTCAGCTTTCCACTGTTCCCACATGATTCCACAGCCTAGAATATCTTTGACTTCAGTGTAAATTCTTGGACTCACAGAATAGAATTCATGGAGTTCTGTGTCTCCCAGACATTGAACATTTATCTGTATATGACTAGACACTGAGTGAGCCTGGCCTTTCCTGAATGCAAAGACTATACTTAGTGACATTTCATCACAAAGAATTTTCTTAATGTTTATTCTCTCTAGTTCGAAGAAGAATGGAAGTTATACAGTAAGAAAAAATATGAACACTAAATATTGTCTTCTCTAAATGACATTAAAAGAAATTAAATGACCGCATTATTTTAAGGCTTTCTTGATGATGAAAGAGTATATTTAAAAGCTTCAGGCAAATGTAGCATCTCATAAATTAATACCTAACTAGTGTTCTTCAAAGACCCTTCTCCCATGGACAAGGAAACATTTTGTGGCAGCCCATCACATGGACAGTAAAAAAGCATAGCTTCACCATAGCTTAAGCCTTTGCTCAACCACTGCTGAGAAGACCGAAGAACCATCTTCCCATGAGATCACAGCCTTCCCTCTCTCTTTTTCCCTAGTACTTCTAATTCCTCAAGATTATGTCCATGGATTTTGTTCTATGCCTTGTCTTCCTAGAAATTATCCACTTTAAGTTTCTACTGCCACCAGTCTTTAGGACACCAACATTTAATGCACTTCTAACTTTTTCCCATTAACAGCTCATTTTCCAGCTACATGTTTCTGTCCTAACTGCATTCATTCTGCACCAAGCCAAGTTTACCTTTCAGCCTTAGTAGCCAAACCTCTGGATTTTCTCTATCATTTACTGTATTTATCTCAGGTAACCACATTAGGAATATGAATGAATAGGACTTTTTTTCATTTTTTCTCTCTTCTCCAGCTAGCAGCTGAATTCTATGGACTCTTCCTTGGATAGGTCTACATGCCCTTCTTTTCCTCTCAGTTCATATTATCACCACCTCCATGTTTGCCCTCATGAATTTCACGTCTAAGACTCTTCTACTGTCTCCAAAACTTCATTTTAAAATTCTACCCAGACCCATTACTGATGTCTTAAGTACACATGTACCTTATTCTTGCTTGGCCAAGTTCACTTAATTATGCATCCTCTTTAGTTCATTTTATCTACAGCTGTTTGCCTCTACTTTAATTTTCATTGTTTAAAGAATCACATTTTTCTATGACGTCTTCCTGGATGGCCCTGTGTCCCCACCTTCATTCACTGCTCTTCAGTATGGTTCTGTTACAATGCATTTGCCCTGCATCCCAGGCAACTCCAGCTACCTATCCAGTAACAAATTACTCTCAAGTCCAAAGGCTTCTTGCCTCACCATATTCTGGTAGTCATGGTTCTGTGCACTGGGTGGGCCATTTCCAAACCAGTCTCAGCTAGACTTACTTGTGTTTGCATTAGCTTCAGACTCAGCTAGACAAGAGTGTCAGACACACTTTTCTATAATTGGACAGGTGGTGCTGGGAATGGTTAGGATATCTCTATCTCTGTGGTTATCCATTGTACACCACAGGCTTCTCATCATTTTACAAAACACATTCTCCCATATGATGGCTAATACTGATTGTAAACTTGTTGATGTTTACAAGCACTATACAAACACAGCTCTTGGCATGTCTGTTACAGATTATCTAGGCTAGGTTAACTGAGATAAGGAATACCCATTATAAATGTGGGCAGCACCAGACCATGGATGAAAGTCCCAGATGGAAGAAAACAGAGAAAGCAAGCTGAGCAGCAGCATTCTTCTCTGTCTGCTTTCCAACTGCAGAGGCAATGTGACCACATGCTTCTACTACCACGCCTTGTCCATTGCAACGGACTGTACCGTCAAACTGGGAACCTAAACAACGTTCCTTAAGACAAGATCATTGGGGTTATTTTTTTTACTGAAAAAAAATTACATCTTTATAAAAAAGACGGAAAGTGGGTCTGGGATCATGACTCAGTAGATAAAGCACTTCCCAGGCAAGTGTGAGGATCAGAGCTTGGATCTCCAGAAAAGAAAATGTTAAAACTAAGTTCAATAGTGCACATCTGTAATTCCATTGCTTTTCTGGGGAAATAGTAGGTAGGGACAGGAATATCCTCAGAAGCTTATAGGCCAGATTCATTTATTCAACGGAAAACAAAAGACATCCTTTCAATCAAGGTGGAAGAAAAAGACCAACATCTTAGGTTGTCCTTCGACATTCACATGTATTCAGTGGCAGACACATGCTCCACTCACATACTCACAAATATGTACATACATTCCAAGTGTATCATGCACAAATAAAAAGTGAGGGAAATTGATCAAAGAGACAGATGCACATCAATAGAAGATGGAAAAGACAGATGTCTATACACCAAGGAACACCAAAAAATTTCAGCAAACACCAGAAACAAGCAGGAAGAGGGAATGTGGGGGAAAGAACAGAATATGCTTTCACACCTGCCCTCCTGCCTTCTGCCTTATGATGTTGGGGCTGCCTTGAAAATACTAGAAACTTGATCTCCACACATGCAGCTCCTCTGGACAGGTCATACTAATTAAGGAAGAGATTTCCTGACCGTCGCTAGAAGGAAGCAAGCTGCTGATGCCTGGGTCTCAGACTTTCAGTCTCCTTTGTAATAAGACCATGAATTAGTGTTGATTAAGCCATCATGTGTGGTCATCTATTAAAGAAGCTCCAGAGAGCTGCTTCACATCCCTTTCATTATCTCAGACCCCCAGTGGCCAGGATTAATATAAGGTAAATTCAGGAACCAGTAATGAGGTACAGATTATTAAAATAAATAAATAGATAGATAAATAAATAAATAAATAAGCCAGGTGGTGGTGGCACACGCCTTTAATCCCAGTACTCAGGAGACAGAGCCAGGCAGATCTGTATGAGTTCGAGGCCAGCCTGGTCTACAGTGCGAGATCCAGGACAGGTAACAAAACTACACAGAGAAACCCTGTCTCAAGAAAACAAACAAACAAACAAACAAACAAACAAATAAATAAATAAGTAAATAAAAATAAACGTTTATCCTATCCTAGAAGCAGTATGACTGCCCTTACTTCTTCCCTCATTCTGAAGTTTTGAAAGAACTCTTGTATTATGTGTTAACATAAAAAGCAACCTCAATTTTAATATTATATTCATATAAGCCACGTGTCTTATTTTCATCAGGACAATTTTCCACTTACTTTTAATTGATGAGCAAATAATATTATTTAATATTTAATTTGATCCCTTTTTTATTGATTAAATATGAAAATGAAAATGTGTTTAAAATGAAAATAAGATCATGTCTTTAAGGAGTTGTAATTACTTGAGGGTAGTCAAGATTGAAGAAAATTATAAATTGATGAAATGCAATAGCTAGTAGATTTTTAAATAAAGGGACTCTACAGGCCAACAACAGTGTACATGCCCATATCATATTCAGTGTCCAAAAGAGAAATCAGCATACAAAATCCACTTTGCTGAAAAGTATGTCTACCTGCTCTCTTTACGCTTAACCACTAGGTACTTCTTTAGTTTTTGCCATTTGGTTGGAAAATGTAATTAACACATGAATAAATTATTTGGAAATTCAACATATATTGAAATCTAAAAAAAAACTTTTAAATAGTCAATATATCAAACAAGAAACCAAAATATATAGTAAAATATATTGAGACAAATGAAATAGGAAGTACAAACACCAAAGTTTTTTATAGTTCAATTTACAGATTTTTGACATAAGATAAGTGCTGAGTGGAAAGTATGCTTTAACATTTGAATTTGGATCTTTTTCTGGAATAGGGATGTGAGATGAAACACCCACTTTTGATATCAGGAAGCAGCAAGCAACCACAGCTCCTGTCAGCCACATGTGGACATGCATCCTATACCCTCCAGAGTTCTGTTTTGCCAATAGATTCAGACATTGTGCCTACATGTGTATGCATGAAGGTCATATCAAAGACCCCCTTCTCTCTTTCTATCACTAATTTGCTACTTCTCTTTTTCATTTAAGGTGGTATTCTGAAATTTCTCCCATCCACATTGACATATCTATTAGACACGATATTATGAAGGTCTTGTTTAGGCAACCATATCGTTGAGCTTTCATTCGTACATCTTCTCTGTCATATGAAGACAATGCAGTCTCAGAGCAGGTAGCATGGACACCTTTCTCCTATGATCATTATGCTTTCTAGTCTGTGGGATTTTCTAAACCTTAGATGTAGAAACTGTGTTGTACACAAATTATTTGGGTGTAGCACAAATTGTTAGATGGTCTTATTAATAAAAACAAACCTGGAGCCAGGTATTGGGGTGAATATCTGTGATTTAGAGGATGGTCTGTTCTACATATTGAATCCAAAAACAGCAAGGGCTACACACTGAGAGCTTGTCTCACAACAAAACTAAAACAAAGAAGCAAAAATAGTCAAATAAATAAAAAGAAATAAAATAAAAAGAAGTAGAATTGAAGTAAATTTTTATTGAAAATAATTACATAATTCATTGATGTATCATAATTACACTGGAAGACATTTTCCATATTATAAACACGACATATGAACTTTCTATGATATGTCTTTTAGTAGGTGATGATCAACAGCCAGGACAACTTAAGAGCTAGAGGTGGGAACTCTTAAGAAAGAAAGTAAAAGTCCCATCTGATGTTTAAAAATAAGAAAAAGGAGGAAAAAAAGATAAGAGGGCAATTTTAAGCATCTATCTAGACTGTTTTGTTTTTTTCATGAAGTTGCTTGTGTGTATTCAGAGGTATATTCTACTCTCTTGACTGAGAATCATGAATGTTGCCTTATGGGAGGAATTTAATACTATTATACCATGAACATTATATATTATGGTAGCTTTGGGTGTTCTTGGTTTTTGTCTCAGATTCAGAGGACAATAGAAAAGTAGGTGAAACATAAAAACACAGTCAAGAGCTTGCACAGAGGCCTCACCTCATGCCCATTCTTATACTGCACTTTGCGGAGGGTCTGCCATTTCCCTTTCATAAGAGAAAAGTTATCAGTCTCCTGACTTTAAAACCTGAGTAAAGCCATCTACAAGGAAAAAGCACAGTAAAAAAATAAAGTGAATTTACTCAACAGATGGTCCCCATCCTGTACAGAACCCATAGACTGCAGAGATTTGAATGTTCAGTATAGATGGGTGAGTATTGGGCTCTAGTATCAAGAAGAAATATGTTTTCATGTGGGTAGAAAGCTTATTAGTATATAAATTATGAATCCATTATGTTTCATGCATTAAACCCAGACATTTTAGACTAACCTAGCCATATATCAGCAATAGGCCACAAAAGCACATAAGTAAACCTGAAAAACTGCAAAAATGCCAAGTATCCAATGTGACCACACTAGACAGAGGTACAAACAGACCCAGGATCTTCCCACCCCAAGTCTATCTTTAGGGTCCTAGGGTGAAGTTTATCTGTAAAGAGAGGAAGAAGATGCATATCTAAGGTATCCCAGTTGAGGTGTGAATTTTTCAATAATTATGATCTCAGGTCTAGTCTCTCCTGCAAGGTTGTGTGATGTGTTATAAAAAGTGTGTGCACTGTCTGATTGGATTCAGGCTGCTCTACTGGTGGGCAGTGAAATTTATCCTTTTTCTTACTCATTATCATGAGATGCCTGAGGATTTCCTTTCTCTTTTTTTTTTGTTAATTTTTTTGGAATTTCATTTCATGTACCACAATCCCACTCATCACCCCTGTATCTGTCACTTACTTTCTTTCACCCCACGAAAGAAAAGCTAAAAAAGAATAAAAATGAGATAAACTCTCTATTATCTTGCTGCTTCCCCAAGTCGTGGAGATCCAATGGCTATGGTTTCTTTCACAGGTCGATCAGTCCCTTCCCACACTCCAGCAGGTCAAAAGTGGGGTACGTGTTGGGGGTGTGCCATCTCCAGGCCCTGGGTATGTGCCTGAGTCACAGCTGAGTTGGTTGGTCCAGGCATCTAGGAACACTGTCCTCAAGTGAAGACTGCAGCCTGCTCTCCCAGGCTGGTGGTAAGGGGTGGGTGAACAATCCCAAGGGTAAGGTCCAAATTCTCCTATTAAAGATTGGGCCAGTTTTTCCAAGATGGGATCATCGGGGTCTGGTATCCCAGGGCTATGGAAGTTCAGGGTCAGATTTTCTGTGGAGGGTGAGTGGGAAGATCACTCAAGTACAGTGAGGGGTGGAGCCAGTTCAGCATGGCCCTTGTACTTCAACACATGGTTCAACACATGGTTTCTATGGGTCCACTGTGGAAACAAATATAGTGGACATTTACCCAGCCCCAGCTGATGCAAGGCTCCAGACCCAGATGTGATCACTGACAGCAGTTTGGAGCCAGATGACACCATGGCCTCGGGCAGTAGTGTAGGACTCTCGGATCTGAATGGACCTAGTTGTAGCATGAATTTTAAATGGTCTTATTAACAAGAACAAACCTGTAGCCAGGTATTGGGGTCAATGCTGGAAGATCAGAGAACCAGAACAAGCCACAGCTTCCTCACCTGGCCAGTTCCTCAGCTGATCCTGTTTCCTCAGACTGGGAGCTTTTGAGTCCTCATCGAGAATGAATCTCAGCTGAACTGTGCTGTTCAAAAGCCTAAAAGCTTAACCAGGCTAAAAGCTTCTAGTTTCTGGTCCTCACACCTTATATACCTTTCTGCCTCCTGCCATCACTTCCTGTGATTAAAGGCATGAGTCACCATGCTTGGCTGTGTCCAGTGTGGCCTTGAACTCACAGAGATCCATGCCTCCAGAAGGCTAGGATTAAAGGTGTGAGTGCCACCATTTTCTAGCCTCTGTATCTAGTGGCTGTTCTGTTCTCTGACCCCAGATAAGTTTATTAGGGTACACAATATTTGGGGAAACACAATATCACCACACTTAGCAGCAGCATGATCTCCAGGTTTCAGTCTGGGCCCATGTGGCAGTGCAGACCTTGGGCAGTCAAGAGACCCAATGTTAACAGGAGCCATGAACCTCATCACAGACTCTGGCTGCTACAGGGCCACAGATGTCTAGGAAAATCCTAATTCTTTGAGGATTCTTGTCTCGATAGTGTGCTGGCAAAAAGAAAAGTTGCTAATATCGCCTTAAAATAACATCATCCCAATCAATGTATTTTGAGGATGATTTATAAAGAAGATGTGCTTGTCAGAACCAACATTAGGATAATTAAAAATATAGAATCCTCTGACTCTGCAACTTAAAAAAAATGTATAAAATACATCCCAGAAATGCAGAATCAAGAAAATCTTGTTTACAGACTTAAGAAATGGGCCAATGATCAAGAACAACTGCTGCTCTTTCAGAGGCCATGACTTCGAGTCACAGCACCCATATGATAGCTCACAACCATTTGTAACTGGAACTTCAAGGCATCCAGCACACCTTCATGTCTCTGTGGGCACCAAGCAATCTTTTAAGCTTTCCTTCAACGTTATCTTTTTAATATAACAGACCCCTTTCCCTATGATCCAGTAATTGTCACTCACAGTCTTGTGGGTGAACCCTCACTGAAGCAGGCTTCAAAGTTGGAAAAAATGTGGTAGTACCCTATTCCTTAACTACTTCACTTTCAATGAACCTTCATGCTTAAATCTATGTTAAAAATCTCTTCTTGGCCGGGCGGTGGTGGCGCACGCCTTTAATCCCAGCACTCGGGAGGCAGAGGCAGGCGGATCTTTGTGAGTTCGAGGCCAGCCTGGTCTCCAAAGCGAGTTCCAGGAAAGGCGCAAAGCTACACAGAGAAACCCTGTCTCGAAAAACCAAAAAAAAAAAAAAAAAAAAAAAAAAAAAAATCTCTTCTTAGTAAACTCTGTCTCTCATCCTTGATCATACTAAAATTCTCAGTCAAGGTAAACTCAAAGAACTGGGTTTGAAAAATTTTGTGTCCATAATGGATATAGTACATTACAGGCTTCTGCTGCACACCACTTTTAGCTTTGGGGATCAACTGGGATCTCTTTGAAGAATGTTAAGTGATTTTTCTATTGTCTTTTGTCTTCAAGGTCCTTGGGTATTCTGACTCCCATTTCCCTCCTGAAACTAAAATATTATTGAATGTTATTATTTTATTTTAATTAATTACTTAGTTAAGTATTTTATTTTAGGTGTATAGGAGGTGTCTGTTCTGTATATAAACATGTGTGCCATGTGTGTGTGCCTCATGTCCTCAGAGAAGAAAAAAGTGCATCAAAAATCCTGGAACCAGATTTCCAGGTAGTTGCACATCATCATTTTTATATGCTAGGAGCTGAAGCTAGTCCCATTGTCACATTGACAGCTTGATTTTTTTTTTTACCAGAGTTAGAATGGGCTTTATTAGTAAGAAGAGGAGATAGGACAGAGAAACCAGGCCTGGCAAAGAGGTAACAGAAAGAGAGGCCTAGAGAGAGATGCAGAGAGCTACAGCTTGGTTTTTGTACCTCAACCTTTTCTGCAGGTGAGGATGTTTCCTGTTTTAATACAGGATCCTCACTCTGGAGTGATGCACTGATGAAAGAATCTTCCATAATAATCCATAGTGGTTTGAATAAAAATGGACCCCAAATGCTCATGTTTTTGAAGGCTTAGGCAAAAGAGAGTGGCGCTATTTGAGAGATTTAAAAGTGTGGCTTGTTGAAGAATGTATGTCATTGAGGGTGAGCTTTGAGGTAGCAAAAGCACATGCCAAGTCCAGAGTCCCACACACACCCCCATCTGCAGATCAGGATATAGAACTCTCTGCTACTTCCAGCATCATGTCTGAATGTGAGCTGCCATGTCCCCCACCATGAGTATAATAAACTAAACCTATGAAACTATAAACACACTCCCAATTAAGTGCTTTCTTTTACAAGAGTTTCTATGGTCATGATGTCTCTTCACAGCAATAAAATAGTGATGAAGTCATATTCCCAGGCTGTGTTTTTGAAATGATACTCATAGTATCTCAGTTTTCAGAGCTACCTAAATACTAAGTAAATATCTTCATCACATAGATACATCTACTCTTGGAATATACTCACAGACTGTTAAGAGCAGCAAGTTCATTCTGGACATTCATAAACTGGACACTAAATGAGGACTCTACAGTATTTTATTTTAGGGAGCATGTATAAGAACAATCTGTCACAGTGAAGAATTTAAGACAAATGTGTAGAGAACATTGTGCTCTCCACTCTCAGTTTTTAATTGGAGCAGAGGAGTAAACAAATATTCCTGAGACACCATGGAGGTTGTTATTTTTACTAACAATTAAAGGTCAATTTTCAGCTAAGTTTCTCTTCAAACTGATCTCATCTGTAAATATTACAATTCCAAATTCAGTACTTCACTGCCAACCAAAATATGTGGAAAAGGTTCAATCATGATCATGTGGTGCACAGTGGCTTTATTATTTTCATGACAAATAATGGCAAGAAAAAAATAGAAAGAAATTGTTACCAGTGTGGGCTGGTTCCTTGACCTAACCTCTTTTAACATGCAGCAGGGAGAAAAAACCAAGAGGATGGAAATGCTGCCAGTGGTTGGAGCATCTTCTCTATGGGATAGATTTCACAATATCAAGTGCAATGTGAACATCAAGGAATGGACATTAAGTGTCTTACCCTCTTGAAAATCCCATAGAACACAATATCGACCAGATGTTAAGAGATACACAAGGGTACAATAGAGGAGCACATGTTATAGTATCAGCCAAATGTGCACTCTTTGCTGCTGAGACCTATTCCACAATAATAATTCAGGCCTGGTTCTCTAAGCACACATGAAAATGCCTTGGCAAGAGGATCTTGCCAAGGAAAAATATAGTGTTCTTTATGTAGATTGACAGGTCACAAAACTGCTATCTATATGTTATTATTCAAAGCAGTTGACAAAATGAACTGTCATTCCCATGCATAGCTGCTGGCGATAATAGAAATTAATGACAGTTGGGTGCTGGATCACAGAAAGGGCATTAGAACCCACATTTAGTTCACAGGAAACGTGGTGGCAGGAATGTGAGTGTTCCCACCGGCTCCGATGTCCGATTACTTGGTCCCCAGTGTCTGAGGCTGTTTGGGGATGAATGAAACTAGATGCCAGGACTTCCTGGGAAATGCCAGTGACAAGTATGTCACATATAAATCTTACCTGAGACAGAAAGTGTATTTTTTTCTGGAGAAAGTAAGATAGTGGGTATGGGATCTGAGATTTCATACCTTGCCCATCACCAAAAATGTTCCATTTGGATTCTGTGCTGTGCAATGTGCTAACCTTCAGAGAAGATCAGAATAATTTCTGTACATGTGGCTAGAAGTATTTTTCTGTCTTTCTAACCAATCCCTGTAGGATTAAAGTTAGATGACACCAATGCATGCAGAAATTTCACCATGTACCTGCTCCACACAAAATTGTATAATATAAAGCACAGTAATTGCCAAGGCTGAGCTGAGATTTGTGAATTAAAGTTCATGGGAAAAAGCAGAGCCTACACTAAATATTCTAAAAGTGGTGATTGGTTATCAGGAGTTTGGAATGTTTGTTGCTGGTCCAAAATAGCCGAATTTTCTTGGGTCAACATTGGCCCATTTAGTATCCATTATCATATTTTTTACTGTAAGTTGAATTTCTTTGATATGCATGAATAGAACTCTTCCTTCATTCTTCAAAGAATACTTCATATATATACATGTCTCATATGGACATCTGGAACAAATAACAACTGAAAACTAAATTAAAATTTAATTAAAATAAAATTTAAAATATCTCTGTAATTTTAAATATTTTTCCCAATAAAGTGTTACAGAAATAAATGGGATACATAGTAAAATTTGAGAGAATAAATAAAAGCTGTGAGAAGAACAAAAGTTAAGTGGAAAGGATTAAACTCTCTAAACCCAAAGGGATTAATAGTGAAATTACCTCAGTTATAATATACCTGTTAATTTTCATCATCAAATTATTCTGTATTTAATTTTACCAGAAAAAAATGTAAAAGATGGAGTTCTAATTGGCCATCATTTTTTATTGTAATATTGTTTTACATTAACATCATTTTTTTCATATTCCATATATTTCCAACTATTTTCAATTTTCTCTGGGGAGCAATAATTTTGAGTATTAGTACCTCTATATTACATGTTCATGTATGCTAAATTATCCATCATCATATAGAGTAGGTTAAAACATTAGGTGTTTACACATCTCTAATAATGAGTGAATGTCTTCCATGACCTGTTTGAAAGGCAAGGAATGTCTGTTTTCTACATTATACCTGGGATGTATGTCATGCACTTTGGCCTTAATGGTTTTCATATTTGACTCAAGGTATTTAATCATGATGAGAGGCGTTTCAGTGGAAATGACAGCATTATGGAGGAAAAGTTTGACAATATCATATGATAAATAAATTATTTCATACACCACAAGGAAAGATCAACTAATTCCTAATTGTCAACAATTTATTTTCAACAGTAGGGAGATATTCAAAGAATTCAGAATTCCAGGCTCAATTTCTTTATGAAGTGATTTATAAGAACCCAAAAGATTTATCAATTTTGACTATTTGTAAGCAATGTCACCTTTTCTGCTCACAGAATCACTTACATATTAATGCCATTAATTTTGACATTAATACGAGTATATAATTATCTTATTTGAGCTGATAAAAGCAGTAGAGGAATTCACTCATATACATTTCAAAATTAATGAACTCTTACATCAATCATTTATCAGGGAAATGCCCATAGGCTTTGCCACAAGCCAATCTCATGGAGGATTCTCCTAAATTGAGGTTCCCTCTTCTGAAATGACTTGAACTTGTGTCAAGTAGACAAAACCTAACAAGGACTTGCATCAATGGATACATTTTGCCAATATTGTCATTTTTGTAGCTCACAAGTTTCACAGATTGAAAAATCTAATAGGAAAATTTAGGGCTGTAGAAGCTTCTTAAAACAGACAGACATCTATAATTTAAGAGTTGAAATGGAGTTATTGTGTTTAGGACAATATAACAAAATAATGCCTGTAGATGTAACCAACCGTCTTATTGAATAAGAAACACAGAAACAATGTAAAAGAGAAAGCCGAGAGGTCAGAGCTCAGAGCTAAAATCTCACCCTTCCTCCTGCTGTCCCAGCTTCACGAAAGAGAGCTACTTCCTGTCTGTAAATCGATTTTTCAGTCATTCTGCCTTCTCATTGGTTGTAAACCCAAACACGTGACTGCCTCATCACTGTCTGAATGTACAGCCCCCTAGGTCTTAAAGGCATATGTCTCCAATGCTGGCTGTTTCCCTGAACACATAGAGATCTATGGGATTAAAGGCGTGTGCCACCACCGCCACACTCTTGCTATGGCTCTAATAGCTCTGACCCCCGGGCAACTTTATTTATTAACATACAATCAAAATCACATTTCAGTACAATTAGATTACCACCACATTTCCCCTTTTCTATTTTAATAAAAAGAAAAAAAAAGCAAAAGGTTATAACTAACAAAAGAAAAACTATATACAAAAGCACAATAACTATATACAATATATACAAGTAATAAATACCTAAACAGGTATTTGACAAATCAGAGAAAATAATTCCATTTTCTATCCTATTTTGGTAAATCCAAGATGTATCTAATGCACTTTCTATCCTAGTTAATTTTCAACTATAACTAACTAATCTTCAACCATAACTAACTAATCTTCAACTCCCTCAGGGACCCAAGAAGGGAATAATATTAGCTAACAAAAATAAAAACAGGAAGTGCATGCAAGCAACTTCCAAAAAATTTTGTGAGTTGACAGAAACAGCCAGCTGCCTGGGCAGTCACCTGAGGTTTGGGGCATCATCTTCAGCCTATAGGCTTAGTGTATCTGACAGACTCATTTGTGATGTAGGATGTACACAAGGTCAACAGTTCAACCTCACATTGGGTGAGAGCAGTCCATGTACCAGAAACACCTGAATTCCACTAGTGTCCTTTCATGATTCAGGATTTTAAATTCTGGAAATTGTTGACAGTTTTTAAATTCAGCTGTCCATTCTTCTTGGCTGTGTATATATGGCTTCATCTCAGCATCCCCTTCTTCTCCACATCCCTCTATTAAATGCCAGTCTACTTTCGAGAGGCATGAGCTTTCAGCTGCTGTTCCACTGTACAACAGAAGCCATCGGCCCTCTGCCTGTTAAGCTGCCTTCGAAGAAAAGGGCACCGTACCTTTTCCGGATGTGAAGGCCACTTCAGGGATGGGGCCATATTGTCCTGGCCTCAGAAGATGCCTTTTGATAAAGCCATAACCACACTTGTTTTGGCAAGAATCAGTAGTCCCTTGTTTTGTGTTCTGTCTGTCCATTTGTCCTGTTGATTCGAGGATACATTATTGTCCAGTGGCTAACTTTTGCCACAATGAAAGTTGACTCCATATGCAGTTTCTTCAATGCCCATATTTTCTCTGAAGTAGATTGGTACTGCCAGGAGCCGACATGTCTCAAAAAAGAAAAATTTTCTAAGTTATTAAAACATTTTAAATGCCATATTCTGTAGATCTCTGAAGGGTTTGAAGATGACCTGTCTAAAACATCTCCGCTCAATTTTTAAAACATATCTAATATGACTACAAGTTCTATTGTAATGTCTAACTACTAACTTTCATTTCTTTATATCCTAATAGTTGGTAATAATAACATTCAAGGATCAGAAAATTGTATTACATTGTTAAATGAATGGTATAAATACAATTAGAAATATACATATAGCATTTTCTAACAATATCAGTTTCAAATTTGTATACAATATAAAACAATTCAATCCAATGTAAAGTATTTAAAACTAGTAATTGTCTTTTTCTTTTCTTTCTTTCTTTCTTTTTTTTTTAAACTAGAACCTTAAATCTAACCTCCTTTGCTTAGCCTTTTTCCTAACCCTTGACAGTAACTTGTAACCAACCCCCCTTAACATTGAAAATTATCCCAGAACCAAAATCCATTAAAAGGACCAAAAAAACCACCCGCCCCACACCACCTCTTTGGGAATGTGGGCGTCGTATTCTTAAAATTGCTGTGGGATGGTCTGTATGTCAAATCTGTTGCTCTGATTGGTCAATAAATAAAACACTGATTGGCCAGTGGCCAGGCAGGAAGTAGGTGGGACAAGGAGAGAGGAGAATTCTGGGAAGCAGAAGGCTGAGGCAGAGACACTGCCAGCTGCCGCCATGACCAGCAGCATGTGAAGACGCTGGTAAGCCACCAGCCACGTGGCAAGGTATAGATTTATAGAAATGGGTTAATTTAAGATAAATTAAAGAACAGTTAGCAAGAAGCCTGCCATGGCCATACAGTGTGTAAGCAATATAAGTCTCTGTGTTTATTTGGTTGGGTCTGAGCGGCTGTGGGACTGGTGGGTGACAAAGATTTGTCCTGACTGTGGGCAAGGCAGGAAAACTAAAGCTACAAATGCCCCCACTGGACCCTGCAGGATAACAAATTTAAAGCCAGGCAACAGGAGTGAGAGCCTTTGCTTTCAGGGGACTCGGTCTTCACATGATATTTAAGACACATCAAAAGGCCAATCCAGTGTACACACCTTCCATTGAGACTCCAAATCCAGCTTGTGTCAAGTTGACAGTTAAAGCTGTCAACTATCTATCTATCTATCTATCTATCTATCTATCTATCTATCTATCTATCATCTATCTGTATATCTATATATCAATCTATCTACCTACCTATATGTAATCTATCCATCTAATTTGGAACATCTATCTTATGTCTGTCTATCCATTTATCTATCTACCTACTTATTATCTATTGTCTATTATTCTATCTATCTACACATACATACACAAACACATGATTAACTGCATGAATGCCAATAATTTGTTCATTCAGTGTTGCTCATACAACACTGTTTTTAAGGCTGATCACCTTTTATAGTATAAAGAGTTATGGGGCTCATTATTGGGAAATAGTAATTCTCTCTCTCTCTCTCTCTCTCTCTCTCTCTCTCTCTCTCTCTCTCTCTCTCATCAATCTCTAATTGGATATCTCTCTTCCTCATTTAAGACAAAGTCTTAAGAAATTTCCCACATTGACATGTCAACTAGACCTGACATTATGAAGATCTTTTTTAGGTAACCATATTGTTGAGATTTCATTGGTGCAACTTTCCTGACATATGAAAAGAAACAATCTCATAGCAGGTGTTCTGGTCATCTTTCTCCTATGATCATTCTGCTCTCTATTCTGTGTAATTTCTAAGCTTTAGATGTAGGATTGTTTTGTAAACATATACTTTGGGATGGGAATCCCATGTGCACTTGCATTTATGGACTTCATCACACACACACACACACACACACACACACACACACACACACACACACACCATGTATTTATGAGTGTATGTATTTGAAAATATCTATTAAAGAAGAGGCGATGAATTTGAGATTGAGTAAGAAGACAGAGGAGAGGCTGAAGCAGGTTGGGGATGGTAATTATGTAAATAGACTATTCACATATAAAAATCCCATTAATTATGCTAAAAAAGTACTAAAGGGCATTGACAATTCTGTTTTCAAACTGTCAATCTGGGTTATTATTTCCTTTTGTAGGATTTGGTAAATAAAGCCATGCATTGCTCTCTACTGACCAAATTATGTTCTCTACTGACCAAAACTTGATGCAGCAACTAGGGCTGGGGTTGCTGAAGGAAAGGATATCCATGCTCATTTTATTTACAAAGTGGTTTATAAGAACCCAAAAGTTTTAATTTTTCATTATTTGCAAACAATGTCACTGTTTCTCCTAACAGAATCACTTATGTATATGACAATCGATTTTTATTTCTTTTATTTTTATATTAAAATATAATTGTATCATTTTTTTCCTCCCACAAAGTCCTCCTATATGTCCCCTGGGCTCTTTTTCAGTTAATTGGTGCAACATGCATTAACATATGTGCATATTCATGAGCACATTGTAAAACAATTTTATCATTAAGTTTAATAAAAACAAAATTTCCAATTATTACTGCTGCATACGTATATATGTATATATTCATATATATGCTTGATTGCTTTCTGTGAAATTTCTACCATGATTTGTAATAAAGCCAGTTCAGACATCTATCTACATATGAGAATACTTTATCCTGGGGACACTGTACACTATGTGTTCCTTTAAGATATTTTTGAAAATTTTCTGAAAAAAAAAAAACACTGGAAAAAAAATAAAGTAACTGATATCCCTAGGAGCTTTATATATTTCTGGCTGCTAGGTTTCAAAATTCCCATTAATAATGGGGTGATAAGCCACTGTTTCAACTCCTGGTAGAATCCACCATATGATACACATTAGGTACTTTATTGAAAACACTTTTGCAATATTTGAAATCAATACATTTAATCACACGTGAAGCCAGTAATTTTTTCTAATAACAGGAGGGTGTGCAGAAGTTCCAAAGTAAGAACTATGAATACTTTGTGTTTACTTGATTGAATCAACCTAAAATTTTATTCCAATGATCAAGAACCTGGTTTCTACTCACTGGATCACACACACACACACACACACACACACACACACACACACACACACACACACACACCATACATTTATGTATGTATGTATGTGACAATAACAATTAAAGAAGAAGCAATGAATTTTAGAGGGTGTAGGGAGACAGAAGAAGGGCTGAAGTAGGTTCATCATGGGAATTATGTAAATAGACTGTTCACATATATTATTCACACTAAGTAGATCATAAGTTCAAATAGATAACAGTTTGTTTCCCCAAATTATAAGTGCTACTTTAGGACTTTTTGCCATTGTGATCATTGTGGTGTCTCATTGGCTTTACAGCTGGGTAGGACTATTGCTTGTTTTTCTCACTTGAATACTTGCCAAGCACCTTAGGTATTATGTGAGCCAGTCCTTCAGGAAGATGCTTCTGGGTTAGTTCCAGCTTAATGCCTCCAAGTCCTATGTACAATGTGTTCTCTGCAAGAGTTTAACTTTTAAGATCATAACTTAGGAACCAGGATGTAGCTCTTGGATACTGCTCCAGCTCCATACCTACTCCCATGTTCCCTGCCATGATGATAATAGACTAAACCTCTAAAACTGTAAGCAACACCCCAATTAAACACTTTCTATTATAATAGTAGCCTTTTTCTTCATAGCAATAGAACTCAGATTAAGAGAGCAGGAGATTATAAAAAAATTAAGAACTAGTTCAAAATTCTCATGACAATAAATTGAGGAATCGATGAGGTATTTGCAAATTTCTACCAAAATAGCAGCGTCTTTTTTATGAAAGAGGGATTATATATTTTTTAATTATCATAATTGTTTATAGTGCATCTTATTCATATATACCCTCTCCCTCCACTTTCCCAATAATCTCTCCAAAATATCTCCCATGTTCATCTCAACTTCATGTTTTTGTTTTGTTTTATCTAGCCTACTAAATCCAGTTAGTGTTTCCCACTTGTGTGCATGTGTGGTCTCACCTACCTGGTTATAGGTAATACCAATGGCTGTTGCTCTCAATCAAAAGTTAACTCCCATCCCTCCTTCAATAATCTTGAACTGCAGCCATGTCATAATACTAATCTCCTCAGCAAACATTTTTCATGGCAACCTGAATGCTCAGAGCCAACCAGGGCACAGGTGTGTAAACAATGTAGCCTCCTGACTATTGTCCTAGTCAGGGCTCCAGAGAAGGAGACATGGCAAACACCAGCAATGTGATGATTCTGCTTTCAGCTGTTGTTCTCAGACTGGTTTCTCTAATGTGGATTTTCTACTCATATCAGAGCAGCAGAGGTAGAGTCCTATGCTTTGTAATGGGAGATAAATACTGTACCCGTGATGTGGTAGAAAATTCTGTAGCTACCTTTATGTTATTCTTATTCTGGGTTAAATGTAGAACCACATTTTAAAGTAAGAGTATTCCCATATACTCATGTTTAACCAATAATAAACCAATTTCACTTCTGGTGTGTGTGTGTGTGTGTGTGTGTGTGTGTGTGTGTGTGTGTGTGTGTTTAACTTCAGACTTTATTTTTGGTATAAAAAGAGTTAACAGACCGGAGTGAGAGGCTGGGATTTTCAAAGTACCAAAGGGCATTGACTCATTTGTTTTCAAAATGTCAATCTGGGTCATTATTTCCTTTTGTAGGATTTAGGGAACAGGACCATATATTGCTTATTAGTGGGAGATTTGTGTTCTCTACTGGCCAAGCTAGATGCAACAACTTGGGCCGGGGTTGCTGAAGAAAAGTAAAGGTGATTGCCTTTTCTTTTTCTCAGGGATTTCTTTCTTTCATACAAGAAATCTCAATGTAAGCAAAGAGAAGGAAAACAGTGTGGCAAGAGGACTCCAAACACAGCCACACACTTGCAGGGTGAATATCAAATCAGTAGTTTTATATATGATAGGATTCTTGGAGCTGGACTCAAATTTAGGCACACCCACAATTTATGTATGTGCACATTCATGACAGCATTTTGTGAAACAATTCTACCATTAACATTAATAAAAATATTTTCAACAATTGCTGTTGCATGCATATATATTCCTATTAATATTATATGTACTTGATTGTTTTTTGTGAACAAATTTTACTAATGCCAGTTCAGATGTGTACATATGAGAATCCACCATCTCACAGGCACTGAACAAACACTGTGTCTTCCATTAAGATTTTTTCTACATTTTCTGGGAAAAAAAAACACAGAGAAAAAATAAAATACTTGATATCCTTAGGAACTTTTTAAATTTTTAGCTGGTAGGCTTCCAAATTCACAAACTACTCTCAATCACAACAGAGTGATGAAGGCAGCCACTATTTGAACTCCTAGTAGAATCCACTGCATAATGCACATTAGGTACTTTATTGAAAACATTTTGGCAATATGTGAAATCAAGGCATTTAATCATACATGAAGGCAATAATGATTTTCGATAACAGGGTGGTATGCAGAAGTTCCTGAGTGCTGACTATGAATACTTTTTGTCTACACAATTGAATCAACCTCAAAATTTAATTCCAATGAGTCAAGAACAGTGAATAATATCAAGTTTCAACTCACGTGATCAATGCTCTCATTTAGGGCAAGTATCTGTGAGGTGCAACAAAAAAGGAGAAAAGTTAATAATATAATCGGATTTCTTTCATATTTTCTGTAAGGATTTTCCATTGCTGAGATGAAAACAAGAGTCTTTGTGATTTGCTCTAAATTCAAGCCAGTTTACAGAAACTTACTTACCAGCTTCATAGACATTTTTAATATTTCTGATTGGAATTCCATAGTAACATGTCAGGTTCACATATTCTTTCCACATTTCTTCAGTAATAATCGGTCCCCTTGCTGCATTTCATGGAACAAAAGTCAGAAGAAATGTTTGTTATAATCAAACCTATAAGTCTGAGTTCATCAAATTGTCATCAGTTAGTAAATCCTGCTACCTTTTCCCACCCTCCCTAATGATGACGTCAGTCAGACAAATCATTCTAAAGTCATGTCAAACATTCTTTCTGCAGATCAATACATAAATTTCCATCCCATTATAACTAAGATGGTGATTTAAAAATCAAGACTATTAAAATTATTACTAATATTTTTATCCTGTACAATTCAGCATGAATTTCACATAATTTTGACTATGTTTGAAAACACATAAGCAAACACCTTTCTACACCAGTACATTATGCAACAAAATTCAAGGACACAGCTATATTGCAATTAACAAACAGAAAAAAAGTTCTCCCTATGAGATTTACATGCCCAGTGCTGCAGTCAGAATACTTGTGTTCCCTGAGTCATTAATAAAGTTGGCTTCAAATACAATGGTGGTGTTCCAAACAAAATGTATCAAAATATAAACGTTACTTGAGGCTGGGAAGAAATAATTTTTTCTTCTTGAGAATACTATGTAGATTCTCCTTTTTACTTATTTATTATTTATTTTGAGATTTTAATATTGTGATATCATTTTACAACTTCTCTTTCCTCCTTACATTTGTAGTGTATGTCCCTCAACAGTCTCTTTCAAATTCATGCCATTTTCTCAATGATTATCATCGCATGCTTATATTTCATTATATTATTTCTATATTGTATATTAATTATATATTGAATATAATTATATATTATATATTACATTATGCAAATAACAATAACTCATAAGATAAATGTAATGTATATTTATTCAAGAATGTAACTCTTTCAGTCCATATAATGTTACTTGTATACACCAAAAACTAATTTTTAATTGTATTATTTCTAAAACAACATTGTCAAACAATTATTTCATAATAATCCCAGTATTGATACTATGATACTACAAAATATATTACATTTTTTGCATCAAATTATTGAATCAGGGAAACATTCCCATAACTTCTAACATAAAATACAAAAGTCATGTGCATGCCTGTACTTGACCGAATTTAGAAAAACCAGCATTTAATTAATTTTTTGTTTGTTAATATTGTTATACCACATAGAGAGATTCATATGTGCATTTTTCTTCATTATTGTGGAAGGCAGATAATGGAGAATTTACTCACTTCTAGTTCTGCCCCCCTCGATCTCAGGGTGAGTGTAGATTTGGGTAAAATGACGAATGGAATCACGCAACACCCAGGTCCCAACAATGAACTCATTCTCACTATTTTTGAAGCATTTTACAAGGTCAGAAAATGCTGTAATGTGAGACACAATGGACCAGTTATGTTCTAAAGATGCTCCTGATAAAGATCAGATTGATTACAGAAAATTTAAATAACACCACCACTTCTCAATCAGAAATACTCACATATCGTAGCACAAAATTTGAATGGAGATTTGTCTGCCCAAACTGTATGTAGTTGGCACTTCCCATTTTTCCTAAACACAATATAATAAATAAGAACCACTCATTATTAACACTTATTATCCCACATGTGCTTCTGTCTCAAGAATAATCTTGCCAAAATTGAGATATGGTATATGTCATGTCTCTGTTTTTGTCATGCTATTCCAAGGTTTGTAAATATTTTCATTAGTAGTGTTTTTGATTGGTGATTATTTTAATGTATAGTAGGAATTTCAGTGCACAATAAGATGTGTGGAAGAAAATGGGCTTCAGACTCATAATCTATAGGATTTCTCATGTCACAAAAGCTATGCCAGTGACCTCATTGATGAAATGGCTGGTATCCAATTATCAGGATGGTTTTCAAGAGGAGGAGCATTTTTCATGGTGAGGTTATAAACACTGTTTTTTTTTTGATATTTACTATCCAGATTTTCCTTTACTTATGTTCACAGTCATCAATATTTTCCTTTTAGCAAACATCAGTTTTATTCACAAATGTATATTTTACTCCATGAGTTTGTATTTTCACTATTTTAATAGGAAAATTAAAACATCAAGAGCTGAGTGCTAAAGTTTAATATTTTTAGCACAGTGACTTTCAACTGCAACTTTCCTTGAATTATTATTAGATCCATGTTATCTTCCTATTTCAGAAATATATTGGGAATGCCTTGAGTGCCCTTTCAACAAACTGTTCTTGAGTTAAACTGTTTCTTCTATTTGAGTTAAATTCTCTTACCTGACATAGAATGTCATCCTCATGAGTGTGTATTTCTCAAAAAACGTCACTTCACGCATCAACATCCTGAATTCACTGTTTTCTCCCACCACACTCGTAGATTTGGATGCTAGATAGATGGTTTGAAAATTCCCTGAAATCTAAATTTAATATTAATTAGATTTACCAGTCAGAGAATCTGGGTTTGAGTCTCAACACCACATGCTGGCAAACATACTCATGTAACTTCATTCTGAGTATATTATATGGCCTTTGTGGGTGCTTCATGTAAAATAAGCATGCAGAGCAAACACACATACATCAAATGACAAAATAAAGTTAGTAAAATTTTAAATAGAAAAATGGTTGTAAAAACAAAATTATAGATTTTCAACTAAAGAAGTAGAATATTATTTTTGTTAGTGTTAAAAAAATTGGTCACATATGTAATGAGGTAACAGCATTATCGTATACTTTTGTTCCTTCATTAAAAAATGCTTGACTTATTATTTGAAAACACACACACACACACACACACACACACACACACACACACATATATATATAATAAAGATTTAACATAATATTAAAATATGATTAAAAATATAGAGTAAAAATTTAGTATAAAGTATTATAGGTTCATATTACAAAGCAGCTTTAATTCACATAAATGATCTAAAGGAAAACATAATTAAATCAATGTGTAAATGCATCCAATGCATATTTGGATGATAAAACATCTTTGTACGCCTAGGCATTAGGTTCAATTTTCCACTGAGAAATCACTGTTATCCAAAGAAGAAGGGGTTAAAACTGTGTCTGCAGGGTTGTTTTACCTCTGATTTCTAAACCTTTGCTGTATGTAGCATTTATGAACTGTGATATGGACACACACACACACACGCACACACACACACACACACACACAAACTTCAAATAACTCTTGTTATTGGAAATATTAGGATTATATATAGGATTATAATTCATATCAATATTTTCCTACACATTGTTCATAGTAGGATGACTCTAACACATAGAGAGATCCATGCCTCAAATACATGACACACAATTAGTTTGTCATGCAAGTATTAGATTGATTTAAATTTTCTGTTATGTTTATAAAAATTTATCACTGAATTTTTTTAGGACAGTGAAATATTTTATACAATTGTATATTAAGCTTCAACTATGAACATATGGTTAATTATGCTAAAGTGTGTATGAAAGTAAGAAAAAAATGGCATTTTTTTAAAAGTATGTTTTTACCCCCTTTACCCAGTAAAAATGCAATTAGGCAATATTGGAAGCTCAAATGCGGTCATTGTAACCTTAAAAATAAAACAAATAATTTTTTAAACATTGACCGTATTACAGTGCAAAAGGTTGTGCACCTATACTTTCATCAAATCACATTCATTGTCAGGTCAAAAAGTGGCAAACCCACCACAGCCACTTCTGCCCTTGCATAACCCCCTGAAAGCCCATCCTTGTACCCGTAAGGGTTCCTCTGTGGCAGACACCAAGCAGACCAGAACAGCGAGCAGAAAAACCTTCATCTTCTAGAGTTTTCACTGTCTTCTGGAGCAAATCAGATTTTTTCAGCTGCCAGTAAAATGAACTGAAGACCCATGCATAGCATTTAGGTTTGCACCATGTGTGATGAACCCACTTTCACTGAACCTTTTATTGAGTTGTTTGTTTTTGATTTTCAGTCTGGTTATCAGTATTTGCAAGTTCATTTAAGGTTTATTTGCTTTATTTAAACCCATTGGATAACAATTCAGTGGAGTGTAATGTTCCTGAGTATGTCAAAGAGAGGAATTCAGGAACATTACCCTACACTGACCTCTAATCCCATGATCATGACAAGCTAGTTTGGTGACATTATACACAGGAAAGGGTACAGTTGGCATGAAATGTTTCAAAAACAGCAATGTTGATTGGTTGTATTTCCTGATTTATATATGACCAAGACCTAAGTGCTACATGTTAATTCCTATTTTAATATGAAATATTTAATGAAATTATAAATCTTTCTGGATATGTTTGCTAAATTTTGCTTTAAGCAAAAAACTGTCATCAATTATATTGTGAGGAAGCCCTTAGGACATTCTAGTATATTTTAGAGCAAAGTGATTCCTCAGTGGCAGACACCAAACAGGCTAGAGCAGCAAGCAGAAGAACCTTCATCTTCTAGAATTTTCGCTGTCTTCTAGCAGAAGACAGGAGTTTTTCAGCTGCCAGTGAAATGATGAACTGGAGACACATGCATAGTGTTTAGGTTTGAATGATGTGCAATGAGCCTGCTTTCACTGATCCTTTTACTGAGTTATTTGTTTGGAATTTTCAGAACAGTCTGGTTGTCAGTATTTGAATATGTCTGGCAATGCTTCATTTAAACCCAAAGGATGAGAATTCAGTGGAGTGTAATGTTTCTGAATATGTAAAGGGAAGCAATTCAGAAACATTATGCTCCCCTGAATTCTATTCCTATGATCATGACAAGCTAGTTTGGTGACATTACATGCAGGAAAGAGCACAGGCGGCATGAGATAGCTCAAGAATGACAATGCTGATTGGTTGTATTTCCTGATTTATATACGACGAAGATCTAAGTGCTACATATTAACTCCCATTTTAATTATGAAAAAGTCAATAAATTTGGCTCACTAAAATTATTTTCATATCCAATAGACTATTTATTGCTTATAAAATGTTTAATTTAAATATCAATAGCACAGATTCAGGTAAAAAATGAGTCCCACAGATGAGTCTGTATTCATTTTTTTTTTGTGAGCAGAAAAACACTTAGACATGGAGATAATTTATTTAATTCTTGCTAGAGGATATATCTCCTACTTTGTATATAAGTAATCCTTAGGCCCATGACTTTCTCTCATTCATTTTAAAAATGTATCAGACCAACACCAATTCTTTGAATATCATGTTATTAGTAAAAGAAGAAATAGATAAGTAGTTAAATGATGAAAATGTCTATCCTGAATTTCAAGTGTAACTGTGAAGTTTAAATATAACTGAAAATCAGATGCATGCTTGTCTGAGATGCATTCTCATGCTGCGCTTGAACCTGTGAATTTGTATGGGATGACTTTATGTGTCTATGATCTCTGATGGCATCTGGCAAGTATGATTCAAAGCTTTCAGAGTTATCAGTTGAGGACACAAATAAAAGGATTAAATTTGCACTCTTAGTCACTTGTTCTGGGGTAATACATTTCCCTTTTTTAGGTTGACAAGTTTCCATTAGTTCTTAGTGTGTAAGCCATGATGCTCTTTCTTCACACCAGTTAGTACTATATTATTGATTCTCTGCACCAGAGTGCCCATGATTGTTTAAAGAAGCTATAAATTTTTTTTCTGACAATTTGCTCATAGTTTTCTATAACTAAAGAACTGCCATAAATTATATTGTGAGGAAGACCTTGAGACTTTCTAGCATATTTTACAACAAAATGATTTCTTTTAAATCTTCAGTAACAGTCTAAGGGTTTGGTGGATATTTTTTGTTTGTTAGTTTGTTTTGTTCGTTTTTATATATTGAAGTCAGTACTCACTAATAGATTAAAAAATGATCCAGTAAGTTAACCAGATATTTTGGAAAGCACAGGGTGGAGGCAAAAGGAAAAGAAGGGGAAGATAAAGGAAGGAGAATATTAAGTATGATGAGTTTATTACAAAGATATAGTATTTTAATAGTAGCTGTTTACTATGAATCTCCCTATAACACCTTGTTATTCTTGTGGCCACAGCTTGTCTTCTTGAGCTATGTACTATAGAACATGTACTCAGCTTTCCCAGATCTCATCTTAAAATAATGACAGTTGCATCCATGACAGGAATGACATTAATGCATAACCACTTGGTAAAATGGCTACTCAGCTGCAAAGGCCACTTTGTTGAAGATGCTCTGGTGGTTTGCTATACAATTTTAAATAGATAAGCAATGTTATTCCTGGGCTAGGATAATTGTGATGATCCTGGACACTAGACCAGCCTTTGCCCTCCCCCACATAGACACACACACACACACACACACACACACACACACACACACATATATATATATATATATATATATATATATATATATATATATATATATATGGCATAATAAATGCATGTATACAACAAAATTCAATAACCCTATACAAAATTTAGAATGACTGAAAGAGAACAGCAACAAAAGTTGGCTTTCAACACCCAGTGAAGAGAGTCCTTTAAAGGTACTTCACACACCTGGTGCATATAACCATACAAAGACATACAGATTTATACATAATTAAAAGTAAAATTTATTTTTTAAAAATCTGATTAACCAGGCATGGTGCTGCATGTCTTTAATTCCAGGTCTTGGGAAGCATATGCAGCATATCTGTGATTTAGAGGACAGTCTGTTCTACATATTGAATTCAAAAACAAGGGCTTCACAGTGAAAGCTTGTCTCAAAACAATACTAAAACAAATAAGCAAAAAAGTCAAATAAATAAAAAGTCAAATAAAAAATAGAATTGAAGTAAATTTTTATTGAAAATAATTATATAATTCATTGATGTATCAATAATTACACAGGAAGACATTATCTATATCTTAAACATGACATATGAACTTTCTATGATATATCTTTTAGTAGGTGAGGATCTGTAGCTGGAGTTTCCTCTCCGGGTCCTGCCAAGATCTGGTAGTCTATAGCCCACTTATAAAATAAACACACAGATGCTTATATTATTTACAAACTGTATGGCCGTGGCAGGCTTCTTGTTATCCACTTCTTCTATCTTAAATTAACCCACGTCTATTAGTCTATAAATTGCCACATGGCTCGTGGCCTTCTGGTACCTTACATCTCCCTTGTCATGGCAGTGGCTTGTAGGGTCTCTCTCTCTCTCTCTCTCTCTCTCTCTCTCTCTCAGCCTTCCATTTCCCTGAATTCTCTTCTCTGCTTGTCCCGCCTATACTTCCTGCCTGGCTACTGGCCAGTGTTTTATTTATTAACTAATCAGAGCAACACATTTGGCATACAGAACATCCCACAGCACTTCCTCTTTTTTTCTTTTTTTCAAAATGCAAGGTTTTAACTTTTACATAGTAAAATTACAGATAACAAAACAATTATCAAGCAAGAACTACAGTTATAGTATTTAGTCTATTTATAATATCTAGTCTATTTGTAGTTGGCAAAATTAAAGAAGATACCCTATCTATCTTATATTTGTGAGTCTAATGATTCATATCTAACTTATCTTTTATTATAACTAAGGAAAATTATAACTAGTCTTCAACTACATCAAAGACCTCAGAAGGATATAATATTACCTGAGAAATGGGAGAAGGATACAAGCAACTTTCAGGAGTCTTGCAGGGTAGACAGAGATAGCTGGCAGCCTGGACAGTCATCCAAATTTCTCTTATGAAGTTGGGGCATCTGTCTTCAGTCTACAGGGCTAGAGTCTCTCAGTCATTTTTCTCTGTGTCCTGTAGAATGTCTGGCAGTTTCCTCTGTGAAGCAGGAACCTGAAGGACCACTTCGCCAAGCAAAGTTCAGTGGTCACCTTCCTATGGGTCCTGCATGTCTAGTTGATCAAGCAGTCCAGGCAAGAAAATTTCTTGCCCAAATGGCTATTTTTGCCAAGGTGAAGATAAGCTCCATACAGAGTGTCTTTGATGCCCATCCTCCTCTGTGGGGCATTTACCCACCACCCCCACAGTTCCCCAGAGTTTTCTTGAGTGTGAGCAGCAGGAAATATTAGATAGAAAGATTTATAGTGCGGAGATAAACAGATAGAAAATAAAGGATAGCCTCAAGAGGGCCTGGAATCTTTTCCAATGGCCCCCGACTGTCTGCCACAGTGTTTTTATAGAGACGGCAAGGGGTGGAGCAAAAGACCTCCTCCCCCAGCACAGCCAAGTGCAGACCATCTCAGACACCTGCACTCAGGCCCGTGGTTCTAATCATCCTCTATGCAGACCTGCTGGGTAAAGCCATGAGGAACACAAAAATGGGCTCCCACAGGTCCCCCTTTCTTAATATATAAAAAATAACTATTAATGACTTACAGCAATTTCCATAGCTGTTACACCTCCCAATATGGGAGTAGAGGATGATATAGATGGCATTTCTCTTTTGAATTAGGTCCAAGGTGACTACAGCAGTCTTAGCTGCCTCAAGCCCTTTCTAAACCAAAAACTCTTAAGGCGACTACAAACTTAAAGAATCCCTTAGCTTCATCATTACCATTAACAGGTTAACATAAATATTACTATGCATAGTCACAATTCTCCCAATCTTACAACACAAAGCAAACTCTTAGCAGAACCATTTGAATTAGCATATATGGTGCTATATATAGTTAACAATTTTCTCCGTCTTACAACTTTAACTCAATCATCTGAATTCTCTTGCTAACAGAACATAGGAAAAACTTCAATGTATTCACATCCAATTTAAATATTTCCTTAACTCCACAAAACCAGGGTGCATTAATATCAATAGGTTTCTGCAAACATAATTCAATCTCATAACTCCTCATTTTCTTTGTAATTTTTTTAAACAAAATCTCAAACCTAGTTAGAGGAACCCAAACTTCTACAATTCCTACAAACCCATATTGAAAAGCAATATTCTCAATCTAACCATTAATACTTTGAAAACTTGGTAAAAAAAACATCCAAAAGCAGTTTCTTAATCACTCTTTACACTTTAAAAGCAGTCTCTTAATATACCCCATTTGCATTTCTTACTAACAAAACATGACATTAATCCACTCAAACATTGTTTCAATTAAATAGGCTAAGGAATATTAACTCTCCCTTTTCTTTATACTTTTTAAAGCAAAATCTCAAGCCTAGTTAGAAAACCCAAACTTTTCCATTTAAACAGTTCCATTTGTAACACAAAACCAGTTCCAAAAGTAATTCCATTTTACATAAACAGATCCATAAAACAAATGCATTTTTAACACAGAACATACATGAATCACCAACATATATGCATACACAAAACTGCAACTTGAGCCAAGGTAGAAACAATAAATTTCTTCATTTAAACAGTTCCATTTTTAACCCAATACCAGAAAACAGTTCCTAGGTCATTACTATAAGTAACTCAGAATTGTCCCATAGCAATGAAATCTTTATTATTCATTTCTTAAGTCCCAAAATTCAAATAATAAATTCTGATACTAGCCTTCCAAGTATGAAGAAATCCATAACGAAATTTTTCTGTAGTTTTATCTCATTTTAAGTTCAAAAAGTTCAAAAAAGTAAATTCTGGTATCAGACTTTCACTTCCAAATATGAAGAGATGTTTTACAACCAAAACATTTTGCAATAAACAATTTGAGTTCAAACAAGCACCCCTGCAACTTTTATTCTCAAGCCAGAGACATTTTTAGTTACAGTAGTATTCTAAACCACAGCGTTTTTTATGTTAGCTCAGGTTTTTCTTGTGTTGTGTCAATTTTCCACGGATCTCAGCTGCAGAAGCCTTGTTGTGCTGGTTCTGGCGTCCGCCATTCTTAGCTTCTTAGAGGCTTCTGGAGCTTTGGAAACCATTCAGACTGCCTACTTTGCAGTCTACTGGGACACTGCCTTCTGTATCTCGGGTTGTTTCACCATATACATTAAGAATAGATTCACACTTAACACACATTTTTTTTTTAACAAATTCACATACAACACTAACATCTACTTATTTATACTCTTTAAGGGAACTATAGAACTACTTTAGCAAATATATTTCTTATTCTTATATACTTCTTATCTTGTTTCTTATTTAAACTTACATTTACAACTAGTATCTTTACTTCTTACAAGCTTATTTCTACGTCTTAAGACTACTTGAGATATTTCTTGCAAGCTTATATTCTTTTTTTTTTTTTTTTTTTTTTTGGTTTTTCTAGACAGGGTTTCTCTGTGTAGCTTTGTGCCTTTCCTGGAACTCGCTTGGTAGCCCAGGCTGGCCTCGAACTCACAGAGATCCGCCTGGCTCTGCCTCCCGAGTGCTGGGATTAAAGGCATGCGCCACCACCGCCCAGCGCAAGCTTATATTCTTAAAGGAACTCTATAGATCTATTTTACAAACTTATATAGGGCTACCATTAGCATATATTTAACTTAGCAAACACCTAAAGATTTCTTAACACAGATCTAACAAGAGAATTTTAACAAATTCACATATCTTATTTTCATCATTTTCTATTTCTTACTCTTAATTATTATCACTATCTCTATTAGAAAGATTCTCTTAACTAGATAGGAATTATGTACATCATTTTTAAAGTTTTAGAGTTTATAGTCAGCTTTGCTATAAAGCACTGGGGATTTAGTGAGTGTTGTTGTTATAGAATTGTGATAGTTGTTGCTAGGGGACTGTAACCTTCCTAGGATGAGGCCACACTCCAAAGTTGCCAGTTCTCTCAGCTGTTCTGGACCAGCAGAGATGCACTGTCAGCGGTAAAGTTTTTAACTAGAAGCTGTCCCTTCACCCAAATTCATAATAGCTCCCCTAAGTGCTTCAATTCAGACAAACGTTTCTATTATAGCAGTACTTTTGGTTTGTTCTACCAAAAAACTTCACCCTGAGGGTGAAATTACCGTATTTGGCTGCTGTAAAGCTCTTCGCCAAGCACTACTGGGTAAAGCCTCGAGGAACCCGAGAACAGGCTCCCACACTCCTCTCTGAAGTAAATCGGTGCTGCCAGGAGCAGCCATGTCTCACTGTCCAGAAAGTCTAAATTTTTAAAACATTTTAAATGCCATATTATGTAGGTCTTTGAAGTATTTGAATATTACCTGTCTGTCTGAAATATACCTATGTATACCTAGAAAACTTAACTAACATGTTACAAGTTTGACTATCATAGAAGACTAATTATTACCCTATATTTCTTAATTATCCATTACAATCTAAATAAGTTACATAACTATAATACCTCAAACGAGAATATATATATATATATATATATATATATATATATATATATATATAATGAAATTAAGTTTAAACTTGTATCAATAAACTAAAATCTATACCAATGTAAAACATTTCTAGACAAGATGTTACTCTTTAAAAGTAGGTTTATTAATATATCATTTCATCCTGTTATATCTAAACTATCCCATAATCTTCTTTAGAAAGATATTGTATTTATAATCTACGTGATTTAAATAAAAATATTGGTTTTTCTTTGTCTCACACCAGAGGGCTCTTATGATATGGGACAAAAGAATCTCTTAAACTTTTATTTTAGGAATATGTTTGGGTTTAGAGAAGGAGTGAGTCAATTTCATCTCCAAAGCCAGCTTAGTATATTTGGGAATTTGGGCTTAGCTTCTCTTACTACTTCCTGCTGGAGGGGAGTGCTGTATCTTAAGGGGACACAGAAGAGAATTTTAGGATTATGGAGTAGTCCATGAGGCTGTATTGTCTGAGCCAGTTGCCTTGAAACAGTTCTGGATGTTGGATCATCTGGGTCTTGGTGTCATCAGAGACTTTCAGGAGGTCTTGGCTGGTCAAACCTGATGTATCTTAATCTGGAACAAATCCATAGCCTCTGATTGTGTGGAAATAAAAGCAGAGCCTCCTTTCCAAAGCAACATAACCTTACAACCAAATTTTGAAGTCAAGGTATCTTTAAAATATACCTATTGATTTATCTCAACAGCTTTTACAATCAAATGTTTTTCTGCAGTTAAGAATCCAAAAGACCATGTTGTTCATGTATATCTCATCCAGTTCTCTGTCATTGGGTGATCCCTGTGTCTTTCTTGGTGTCCTGATTTCTAGGTAGCCTCCCTGGAGTTGTGAGTAGCAGTCTAGTCATCTTTGTTTTACAAATAGTATCCTCCTATGAGTGAGTACATACCATGTTTGTCTTTCTGAGTCTGGGTTACCTCACTCAGGATGATTTTCTCTAGATCCATCCATTTACCTGCAAACTTCATGATGTCATTGTTTTTCTCTGCTGAGTAGTAATCTATTGTGTATGTGTACCACATTTTATTTATCCATTCTTCAGTTGAAGGGCATATAGGTTGTTTCCAGGTTCTAGCTATTACAAACAATACTAATATGAACATAGGTGAGCAAGTGCCCTTGTGGTATGATTAAGCATTTCTTGAGTATATGCCCAAGAGTGGTATAGCTGGATCTTGGGGGAGACTGATTTCCAATTTTCTAAGAAAGCACCATATTAATTTCCAAAGTGGTTGTACAAGCTTACATTCCCACCAGCAGTGGAGGAGAGTTCCCCTAGCTCCACATCCTCTCCAGCATAAGGTGTCTTCATTGTTTTTTATTTTAGTTATTCTGAAAGGTGTAAAGTGGTATCTCAGAGTCATTTTGATTTGCATTTCCCTGATAATTAGGGATGTTAAGCAATTCCTTAAATGTCTTTCAGTCATTTGAGTTTCCTCTGTTGAGAATTCTCTGTTTAGTTCTATAGCCCATTTCCTAATTGGACTGTGGGGTATTTTGATGTCTAATTTCTTGAGTTCTTTATATATTCTGGATATCAGTCCTCTGTCAGATGTGGGGTTGGTGAAGACCTTTTCCCATTCTGTAGGCAGTCACTTTGCCTTGTTGACCATATCCTTTGCTCTACAAAAGCTTCTCAGTTTCAAGAGGTCCCATTGATTGCTTCTCTCAGTGTCTGTGCTACTGGTATTGTATTTTGGAAGTGATCTCCTATACCAATGTGTTCAAGACTACTTCCTACTTTCTCTTCTAGCAGGTTCAGAGTAGCTGGATTTATGTTGAGGTCTTTGATCCACTTGGACCTAAGTTTTGTGCATGGTGACAGATATGGATCTATTTGCAGCCTTCTACATGTTGATATCCAGTTATGCCAGCACCATTTGTTGAAGATGCTTTCTTTTTTCCATTGTACACTTTTGGCTTCTTTGTCAAAAATTATATGTGCATAGGTGTGTAGATTAATGTCAGGGTCTTCAATTCGATTCCATTGGTCCACATGTCGATTTTTATGCCAGTACCAGGCTGTTTTTATTACTGTAGCTCTATAGTAGAGCTTGAGATCAGGGTTTGTGATGCCTCCAGAGGCTTTTTTTTATTATACAGGATTCTTTTGGCTATCCTGGGTTTTTTGTTTTTCCATATGAAGTTGAGCATTATTCTTTCCAGGTCTGTGAAGAATTGTGTTGGTATTTTGATGGGGATTTAATCTGTAGATTGCTTTTGGTAAGATTGCCATTTTCACCGTTAATCCTGCTTATCCATGAGCATGGGATATCTTTCCATTTTCTGACATCTTCTTCAATTTCTTTTTTCAGGGACTTAAAGTTCTTATCATATAGGTTCTTCACTTGCTTAGTTAGTGTTACTCCAAGATATTTTACATCATTTGTGGCTATTGTAAATGGTGATGTATCCATGGACGTGAGTGGGGGTAATGAAGGGCAAGGGTCAAGGGAAAGAGAGCTTAGGGGAGCAGGAGATCCCAGCAGGATCAAGAACAGAGAGGGAGAACAAGGGATAAAAGACCATGATAAATGAAGACCACATGAGAATAGGAAGAAGCAAAGTGCTGGAGAGGCCCATAGAAATCCACAAAGATACCCCCACAATAGACTACTGGCAATAGTCAAGAGACAGCCAAACTGACCTACTATGGTAATAGGATGGCCAAACACTCTAATTGTCATGCTAGAAACCCCATCCAATGACTAAGGGAACCAGATGCAGAGATCCACAGCCAGGCCCCAGGTGGAGCTCCAGGAGTACAATTGGTGAGAAAAAGGAGGGTTTATATGAGTGAGAATTGTTGAGACTGAGGTTGGATAAAGCACAGGAACAAATAACCAAATGAATGGAAACACATGAACTATGAACCAATTGCTGAGGAGCCCCCAACTGGATCAGGCCCTCTGGATAAATGAGACAGTTGATTAGCTTGATCTGTTTGGGAGGCCTCCCAGACAGTGGGACCTGATCCTGTACTCAGTGCATGAGTTGGCTGTTTGAAACATGGGGCTTATACAGAGACAATTGGCTCAGCCTGGGAGGAGGGGGCTGGACCTGCCTGGACTGAATCTACCAGGTTGAACTCAATCCTCAGGAGAGTCTTTGCCCTGGAGGTGATGGGAATGGGGGTGTGCTGCGGGGAAGTTAGTGGGGGAGGAAAGAGTGGGGAGAACAAGGAATCCATAGCTAATATGTAAAATTAAATTAAATTATAAAATAAATAGATAAATAAATAAATAAATAAATAAATAAATAAATAAATAAATAAGAATCCAAAAGACAACACAATGCAGATTCTCTGTGTAATATCCATCTTTATGTGGCTTATTTTTCATACTACCTTTACTGTCTCTTTAAAGACTTTATTTTTAAAAACTATGTATTTCTTTATATAACTGTATATATTCCTTTTTCTCTCTCTTCCAAGCCTATGTACATTTTTACACACATTATAAAGCATTTAAAGTCTTGTTCCATCTGAATCTGTCTTATGGTGAATCTATTGTTTTAAACTGAAGCATTTCTAAGACTGAAACTGTGCTGTGGCTGCTGGCTCTTCACACCTCAGCTTCTCAACATGGCCGTGGTAGAGTTTACAATCAGCTCTGAGTCTGGAGCCATGTGTACCATCAACTATCAGAAGCAGTTCTATTAAAGCAGCATGTAGCCCAGAAACCTCTTTTTTAATTTATTTTTTATTAGAAAAGACTAAATGCAGCTTAATGTGTCGCTTGTAGATGCCTCATTCCCGCCATACTGTTGGTCAAATGCACAGGCCAGGAATCCGCCAACTTAGGAGAGACAACTAGGAAGCTGTTTTTAGCTCTGTTATGAATTGCTTATTAAATATTCTCAGGTTTAAGGTGGAAACTCGAGCTGTTGGGTGCCATTTGTAGCTGGAGTTTTCCTGCCTGGCCCACAGGACAAATCTCTCTCACCAGCCAGTCCCGCAGCAGCTTAGACCCAAACAAAGAAACACAGAGATTTACATTGCATAGAAAATGTATGGCCATGTCAGGCTTCTTGCTAACTGTTATTCTATCTCAAATTAACCCATTTCTATTAATCTATACCTAGCTCACAAACATTTGTAACTGGAACTCCAAGGCATCCAGCACACCTTCATGTCTCTGTGGGCACCAAGCAATCTTTTAAACTTTTCTTCAATGTAATCTTTTTAATATAACAGACACCTTCCCCGTGATCCAGTAATTGTCACTCACACTCTAGTGGGTGACCCCTCATTGATTCAGGCTTCAAAGTTGGCAAAAATATGGTAGAATCCTTTCCTTAACCACTTTACTTTCAATGAACCCTCATGCTTAAATCTATGTTAAAAACCTCTTCTTAGTAAACTCTGTCTCTCATCCTTGATCATCCTGAAGTTCTCAGTCAAGGTAAACTCAAAGAACTGGGTTTTATGGTGGTATTTTATTTGTACTGAAATGTGATTTTATTTGTATGTTAATAAATAAAGTTGCCCGGGAGTCAGAGCTATTAGAGCCATAGCAAGAGTGTGGCGATGGTGGCGCATACCTTTAATCCCAGCACTTGGTAGACAGAGCTAGGTAGATCTCTGTGTGTTCAAGGATACAACCAGCATTGGAGACACATGCCTTTAATCTCAATCCCAACCATAGAAGACCTGGAAGTCTCTACAGACAGGCAGTGATGAGGCAGTCATTTGTTTGGGTTTACCACCAATGAGAAGGCAGAACAAAAAGACTATATAAAGACAAACACACAGGAAGTAGGTCTCTTTTTCAGAGAGGTCTCTTGGCTAGCTGCAGCAGGTGGGTAAGGCTCTTAGCTCTGATCTCTTGGCTTTCTTCTTTGCATTGGTTCTGTGTTTCTTATTTAATAAGACAGTTGGTTACATCTACAGGGTTTGAAAAATTTGTGTCCATAATAGATATGGTATGTTACAGGCTTCTGCTGCACACCACTTTCAGTTTTGGGGATCAACTGGGATCTCTTTGAAGAATGTTAAGTTCTGACTCCCATTTCCCTCTTGAAACTAAAATATTCTTGAATGTTATTATTATTTTATTTTAATTAAACACTTATTTAAGTATTTTATTGTAGATGTATAAAAGGTGTCTGTTCTGTATATAAACATGTGTACCATGTGTGTGCCTCATGTCTTCAGAGAAGAAAAAAGTGTATCAAAAATCTTGGAACAAGATTTTCAAGTAGTTATGCATCATCATTTTTTTTTATGCTAGGGACTGAACCTAGTCCCATTGTCACATTGACAGCTTGATTTTTGTGCCTCAACATTTTCTGCAGGTGAGGATGTTTCCTGTTTTAATAGAGGATCCTCATTCTGGGGTGATGCACTGAAGAAAGAATATTCCATAATGATCCATAGTGGTTTGAATAAAAATGGACCCAAAATGCTCATATATTTGAATGCTTAGGAACAAGAGAGTGGCACTATTTGAAGGATTTAAAAGTGTGGCTTGTTGAAGAATGTAAGTCATTGAGGGTGAGCTTTGAGGTAACAAAAGTGCATGTCAAGTCCAGAGTTTTCTCTCTCTCTCTCTCCCTCTCCCTCTCCCTTTCCCCTCTCCGTCTCTCTCTCCCTCCCTCCCTCCCTCCCTCCCTCCCTCCCTCCCTCCCTCCCTCCCTCCGTCTCTCTCTCTCTCTCTCTCTCTCTCTCTCTCTCTCTCTCTCTCTCTCTCTCTCTCTCTCTCTTTGCCTGTAGATCAGGATATAGAACTCTCTGCTACGTCTCCATCATCACGTATGAATGTGAGCTGTCAAGTCCCCCACCATGAGTGTAATGAACTAAACCTATGAAACTATAAACAAACTCACAATTAAGTGCTTTCTTTTACAAGAGTTTCTATGGTCATGATGTCTCTTCACAGCAATAGAACAGTGATGAAGTCATGTTCCCAGGCTGTGTTTTTAAAATGATACTCACAGTATCTCAATTCAGAGCTACCTAAATATTAAGTAAATATCTTCATTACATAGATACATCTACTCTTGGAATATATTCACAGAACATTAAGAGCAGAAAGTTCATTCTGGGCATTCATAAACTGGATACTAAATGAGGACTCTATAGTATTTTATTTTAGGGAGCATGTATAAGCACAATCTGTCACAGTGAAGAATTTAAGACAAATGTGTAGAGAACATTGTGCTCTCCACTCTCAGTTTTTAATTGGAGCAGAAGAGTAAACAAATATTCCTGAGATACCATGGAGGTTTCTTATTTGTACTAACTATTAAAGATAATTTTCAGCTAAGTTTCTCTTCAAACTGATCTCATCTGTAAATATTACAATTCCAACTTCAATATTTCAATGCCAACTAAAACATGTGGAAAAGGTTAAATCATGATCATGTGGTGCACAGTGGCTTTATAATTTTCATGACAAATAATGGCAAGAAAACAATAGAAAGAAATTGTTACCAATTTGGACAGGTTCCTTGACCTGAACTCTTCTAACACCCAGCAGGGAGAAAACACCAAGAAGATGGAAATACTGCCAGTGGTGCAAAATGTAACAGAATTTGAGAAACCTAAACATCCAGGAGGAGCAACTTCTCTATGGGGCAGATTTCACAATGTCAAGTGCAATGTGGACCTTAATGAATGGACATTAAGTGTCTGACCCTCTTGAAAACTCCACAGAATACAATGTTGACCACCTGTTAAGAGATACACAAGGGTACAGTAGAGGACCACATGTTATGGTGTTAACCCAATGCACTGTGTTTGCTGCTAAGGCCTGTTCCACAGTAGTAATTCAGGCCTGGTTCTCCAAACACACTGAAAATTCCATGGATGAGAGGATCTTAGGTACCAAGGAAAAATGTAGTGTTGCTTGTGTAGACTGACAGATCACAAAACTGCTATCTATATGTTATTGTTCAAAGCAGTTGACAAAATGAACTGTCATTCCCATGCATAGCTGCTGGCAATAATAGAAATTAATGACAGTTGAGTGCTGGATCACAGAAAGGGCATTACAACCCCCCATTTAGTTCACAGGAAATGTGATGGCAGGAATGTGAGTGTTCCCACAGGCTTAGATGTCTGATTACTTAGTCCCCAGTATCTGGAGCTGTTTGGGGATGAATGAACCTAGATGCCAGGACTTCCTGGAAAATGCCAGTGACAAGTATGTCACATATAAATCTTATCTGACACAGAAAGCGTATTTTTTTTTGGAGAAAGTAAGGCAGCGGGTGTGGGATCTGAGATTTCATACCTTGCCCATCATCAAAAATGTTCCATTTGGACCATGCTGTGCAGTGTGCTAACACTCAGAGAAGGTCAGAATAATTTCTGTACATGTGGCTAGAAGTATTTTTCTGTCTTTCTAACCTATCCCTGTAGGATTAAACTTCACCCAAGGGTAGAGGACATTGATACATGCAGAAAATTCATCATGTATCTGCTCCACACAAAACCATATAATGTAAAGCGCAGTAATTGCCAAGGGTGAGCTGAGATTTGTGAATAAAAGTTCATGGGAAAATGCAGAGCCTACACTAAATATTCTAAAAATGGTGATTGGTTATCTGGAGTCTGGAATGTTTGTTGTTAGTACAAAAGAGCTACATTTTCTTAGGATAACATTGGCACGTTTAGTATCCATTGTCATATTTTTTTGACTGTCAGTTGAATTTCTTAGAAATGCATAAATAGAACTCTTCCTTCATTCTTTAAAGAATACTTCATATATATACATGTCTCATATGGACATCTGGAACAAATAACAGCTAAAAACTAAATTAAAATTTAATTAAAGTAAAATTTAAAATATATCTGTAATTTTAAATCTTTTTTTTTCAATAAAGTCTTACAGAAATAAATGGGATACATAGTAACAATTGAGAATTCAGAATTTTCTCACATCATTGGGCATGTCTCTTCCATAAGCAGCATCATGTGTATAGTGACAATATCCTGACTCCTGTGTGTGTGCATTAAACCATGCCTGTTGCTTGTACAAATATATATGTTTCCAAGCATTAAAGTGTGTAAAAGAATGGTTTTTATTCACCACCCAACACCCTATTCTTGAGACAGGGTCTCCCTGCACCTGACTGACAGTTGACCTTTGAGCTGTTGCTGCTTACAAGCACAATCCTCAGCTTTCTCCATCTAGTGCTGGGAGAGATGATAATAGGTGATATTTCAAGCCTTTCATTGTGAGTGGTGACAACTGATTTTCATTTCTTTTATTTTTATAGTAAAATATAATTATATAATTTTTTTCCTCCCACAAAGTCCTTCTATATGTCCCCTCTGCTCATATTCAGTTAATTGGTGCACCATGCATTTACATATGTGCATATTCATGAGCACATTGTGAAACAATTTTACCATTTAATTTATAAAACAATATTTTCTAATATTACTGCTGCATGTGTATATATGTATATATTCATGTATATACTTGATTGCTTTCTATGAAATTTCTATCATGATTTGTAATAAAGCCAATTCAGACATCTACATATGAGAATCCATCTTCCTGGGGACACTGTACACTATGTGTTCCTTTAAGATATTTTTGAAAATTTTCTGAAAAAACACACACACACACACACACACAGAAAAAAATAAAGTGCATGATATTCCTAGGAGCTTTATAAATTTCTCGCTGCTAGGTTTCAAAACTCACGTTAATAATGGGGTGATGAGCCACTATCTCACTCCTGGTAGAATCCACCATATGATACACATTAGGTACTTTATTGAAAACACTTTTGCAATATTTGAAATCAATGCATTTAATCACACGTGAAGCCAGTACTTTTTTCTAGTAACAGAAGGGTGTGCTTAAGTTTCCAAGTAAGAACTATGTATACTTGGTTTTTACTTATTTGAATCAACCTAAAAGTTTTAATTCAATGATCAAGAATCTTGTTTCTGCACACGGGATCAATGCTCCTATTTAGGGCATGTATCTGTGAGGTGCAAAAGAAAAGAAGAAAAGTTAAAAATATAATTGGATTTCTTTCATATTTTCTGTAAGGATTTTACATTGCTCAGGTGAAAACAAGAATCTTTGTGATTTGCTCTAAATTCAAGCCAGTTTACAGTAACTGACTTACCTGTTTCATAGACATTTTTAATATTTGCGATAGGAATTTTGTAGTAACGCGTCAGGTTCACATAGACTTCCCACATTTCTTCAGTGATATTTGTTCCTGTTGCTGCATTTCATTGAGGAAAAAGTCAGAAGAGATGTTCCTTATAATCACACAAGTGTCTGAATTCATCAAATTGTCAACAGTTGGGAAATCCTGCTATCTCGTCCCACCCTCCTTAATGATGATGCCTGTCAGATATATTATTCTGAAGTCAGGTCAAACATTTTTCCTGCAGATAAATAAGTAAATTTCCATCTTACTATATCTAAGATGCTGATTTAAAAATCAAGACTATTAAAATTAGTGTTAAAATTGTCATCCTATGCATTTCCACTGAAATTTCTCACAATTAGAATTATGTTTGAAAACACATGAGTGAACAACTTCCCACAGCAGTACATCATGCAACAAAATGCAGGAAAACATCTATTTTGCAATGAACAAACAGAAAAAAAACTTTCTATCCCATATCAGATTTACATACCTAGTGCTGCGGTCAGCCTCTGCAGGTTCCCAAAATCATTAAAAAAGTTGGCATTGAATAAGATGGTGGTGTTTGAGACAAAATGTATCGAAACATAAAATTCACTTGGGCCTGGAAAGAAATTTTTCTTCATGAGAACATCATGTAGATTTTCCTTTTTATTTATTTATGGTTTATTTTGAGATTTCAATATTATGACATCATATTGCCACTTCCCTTTTCTCCTTATAAACATAGGGTATGCCCCTCTACAATCTCCTTCAAATACATGCTCTTTTCAATGATTATCACTGCATGCTTATATTCATTATATTATTATATTTAAATTATGTTTTATATTATGTAAATAATAACTTATAAGATGAATGTAATATATATGTATTCATGAATATAACTCTTTTAATCCATATAAGGTTACTTGTATATAGCTAATATCTATTTTTAATTGTATTATTTCTAAAACACATTTTCAAACAATTCTTTCACAATAATCCCAGTATTGATACTACGACACTATTCTTGCATTAAGTTTTTGGGTCAGGGAAAGCTATATTTAGTTTTTTTTGTTTGTTAATTAGTTTTGTACCACATAGCATGATTCATATATGCATTTTTTCTTCATGGGTATGGAAGGCAGTTAATGGAGATTTTACTCACGTCTGGTTATGCCCCCCTGGAACTCAGGGTAATAGTAGATTTGGGGGAAATGATGATGGGCGTCACGCAACACCCAGGTCCCGATGGCGAACCCAGTCCCAGTATTTTTTATGCATTTTTCATGGTCATAAGATGCTGTAATGTAAGACACAATGGACCAGTTATGTGCTAAAGATGCTCCTGATAAAGATCAGATTGGTTACAGAAACTTTAAATAACACCACCACTTCTCAGTCAGAGATACTCACATATCGTAACACACAACTTAAATGGAGTTTTGTCTGCCCAAACTGTGTGTAGTTGGCACTTTCCATTTCTCCTAAACACAATATCATAAATAAGAACCACTCATTATTAACATTTATTATCCCATGTGTATTTCTGTCTCAAGAATGATCTTGTTGAAAGTGATATATGTTAGATATTGTACCCCTTGCAATATATTACATGGTTTGTAAGTATTTTCATTAATAGTGTTTTTGATTGGTGATTCAATTCAGGTGTAGATTGGATTTCGGTACACAATAAGATGTGTGGGAGAAAATGGGCTTCAAACTCATAATCTATAGGATTTCCCAGTCACAAAAGCTATGCCAGTGAGCTAATTAATGCAATGGTGGGTGTCCAATTATCAGGATGGATTTCAATAGGAAGAGCATTTTTCTTGGTGAGGTTGTAAACACTGCTTTTTTGATATTTACTATCTCAGATTTTCCTTTACTTATATTCACATTTATCTTTATTATACTTTCAGCAAACATCAGTTTTATTCACAAATGTATTTTTTATTCCCTGAGTTTGTATTTTCACTATTTTAATAGAAAAATTAAAACACCAAGAGCTGAGTGCTAAAGTTTAATATATTTTGACACAGTGACTCTCATCTTCAGCTTTCCTCGAATTATTATTTGATCCATATTGTCTTTCCATTGCAGAAATATGTTGATAATATTTTGAGTCCCCTTTCAACAGTTTTTTCTACGTGAGTTGAAGTTTCTTACCTGACATAGAATGTCATGCTCATGAGTGTGTAATTCTTAAAAAACTTGACTTCACGCATCAACATCCTGAAAGGACTGTTTTCTTGAGTCACACTCACAGTTTGGGATGCTAGGTAGATGGTAGTAAAATTCCCTGAAAACTAAATACTAATAGGAATTAGATTCAATAGTCATAGGATCCGTGTTTAAGTCACAGAACCATATGTTGGCACACATCCTCCTGAAACTTCATTCCTGAGGATATCATATGGCACTTATGGGTGCTTCATGTACATAAAGAAACATGCAGAGCAAGCACACATTTATAAAATGACAAAATGAAAATAGCAAAAATTTTAAGTAGAACAAAGATTAGAAAAACTAACTAAATTAGAGATTTTTTTTTAAAGATTTTCATATGAATCATCTCTTTTCTCTCCAATTCCAAATCTACATAGAATGACTCAAAGACTTAGGAATGAAGTATATTAGTTATTCAACTAAAGAAATAGAACAGTATTTTATATAGTGTTATAAAAATGTATCACATATGTATTGTGATAACAGCATTATTGTGCATTTTTATTCATTCATTAAAAATGCCCAACATATTATTTGAAAACACACACACACACACACACACACACACACACACACACACACACACACACATATGCCAATGCACTCAGATTGAATTTCCACGGAGAAATCACTGTTATCCAAAGAAGGAGATAAAACTGTGCCTTTAGGGTAGTTTTACTTCTGATTTCTACACCTTTGTTGTAACATTTGTGAGGCACAGTGTGGACACACACACACAGAGACATACATACACACTCAAACTTCAAAAAAAAAACTCTTATTATTGGAAACATAATAGGATTATAATTCATATCAATATTATCTCACACCTTGTCCGTTGTAGGATGACACTAACCCATAGAGAAATTCATGCCTCAAATACATGCCACAGAATGAGTTTGTCATGCAGGTATTAGATTGATTAAAATTTTCTATTATGTTTATCAAAATTCATGCATAAATTTTTTAAGAGAGTAAAATACTTTATGTAATCATATATTAAGCTTCAATTGTGAACATATGGTTAATTATGTTAAAGTGTGTATGAAATTAAGAAAAAAGTATGACATTTTTTAAAAAGTGATTTTTTTTACCCCCTTTACTCAATGAAAATGCAATTAGCAATATAGGAAGCTCAAATGAGGTTATTGTAAACTTAAAACTAAAACAAACAAGTTTTTAAGACATGGGACTATATTACAGTACAAAAGGTGGGATCACCAATACTTTCATAGATCACTTGATTATTAGGTTAAAAAGGGGCAAATTCACCATAGCCACTATTGTCCCTGCATAACCCACTGAAAGCCCATCCTTGTACCTGTAAGGCTTTCTCGGTGGCAGACACCAAACAGACCAAAAGAGCAAACAAAAGACCCTTCATTTTCTAGAATTTTCTCTTTCTTCTGGAGCAGGAGGCCAGACTTTTTCAGCTGCCAGTGAAATGATGAACTGAAGACACATGCAAAGTGATTAGGTTTGCACGATGTGTGATGAACCTGCTTTCACTGATCCTTTTCTTTAGCTATTTGTTTTTAATTTTCAGAAGTCTGGTTGTCAGTATTTACATGTGTCTGTCATTACTTTATTTAAACCCATAGGAAAAGAATTCAGTGGAGTGTAATGATCTGAGTGTGTCAAAGAGAGCAATTCAGGAACACTACACTGCACAGAATTCTAATCCAAACAAACTAGTTTGGCAGGAAAGAGCACAGTTGACATGAAATCTCTCAAGAACAGCAATGTTGACTGGTTGTATTTCCTGATTTATATATGACCAAGATCTAAGTGCTACATACTAATTCTCATTTCAATAGGAAATATTCAATGAATGTGTCTCATTAAAATTATTTTCAAGTTCAATAAAGTATATTTTGGTTATTAAGTTTAAATTGAATATCAATGGCAGAGATTCAAGTAAAAAATGATCCCCACTGATAAATCTGGATTCACATTGTTAGGAGCACTAAAATACTCATATATGGAGACAATTTATTTAATTCTTGCCAGAGGATAATTTCTCCTGCTTTGTATATAATCCTCAGATACATACATACATACATACATACATACACACATACATACAAGTAATCCTCAGACAGAGGTCTTACACTCATTCAACACTTCTATGTGTATACAATCTTGTTTTTCTCTAATCAACTTCCAAATAAATATTTTAAAAATATATCAGACCAACAGCAATTTCTTGAATATCATGTTATTAGTAAAATAAGCAATTGCTGAGTGTAGATGTAACCAACCATCTTATTAAATAAGAAACATAGAACCAATGTAAAAGAGAAAGCGGAGAGGTCAGAGCTCAGAGCTAAAATCTTACCCTTCCTCCTGTGGTGCTCCTAGCTTCCCAAAAGAGAGCTATTTCCTTTGTGTATGTCTTTAAATAGTCTTTCTGTTCTGCCTTCTCATTGGTTGTAAACCCAAACACATAAAATAACTGCCTCATCACTGACTGTAAGTACAGCCCTCCAGGTCTTAAAGGCATATGTCTCCAATGCTGGCTGTATCCCTGAACACACAGAGATCTATGGGATTAAAGGCATGCACCACCACTGCCACACTCTTTCTATGGCTCTAATAGCTCTGACACCTGGGCAACTTTATTTATTAACATACAATTAAAATTACATTTCAGTACAAATAGAATACCACCATAGCTGAGCAGTGGTTAAATGATGAAAATACTTATGTTGAATTTCAGGTGTAACTCTATAAAGTTTAAACACAAAAATTCAATTTTAACTGAAAATCAGATGCATATTTATCTGAGAAGTTTACTTATGTGTCACTGGCTGGGCTTGAACCTGTGAGTTTGCACAGTATGACTTTATGTTTCTCTGCTCTCTGATTGCACTTGGAAGTGAGATTTAAAGCTTTCAAAATTATCAGTTGAGGAAACACATAAAAGAATAAAATTTGCCCTCAGTCATTTTTTGGGTGCAATACATTTTTCCTTTTTAAGTTGATTAGTTTCTATTAGTCTTTATTGTGCAAGCCATAATGGTCTTATTTCACAACAGTTAAAACTACCTTATGTATTGCCTGGATTAAGTCCTCACGATCATTTAAAAAATTATAAGTCTAGATGTGTTTGCTCAATGTTTGCTTTAAGCAAAAAAAAAAAAAAAGTGCCATCAATTATATTGTGAGGAATCTCTTTGGACTTTCTATCATATTTTATAACAAAGTGATTTTTTTTAAATCTACTGTTGCTGATTTACAGTTTGTTGGGTAATTTTTGTTTGTTTGTTTGTTTGCTTGTTTTGTTTTTATAAATTGAAGCCAATACTCACTAACAGATAAAGCAATTGACTCAGAAATTTAATCAGATATTTTGGAAAGTACAGTGTGGAGGTAGAAGGAAAAGAAAGGGAAGATAAGGGAAGGATAATATTAAGTATGATGAGTTTATTACATAGATGTATTATTTTCAAAAGCAACTGTTTCCTATGAATCTCCATAGAACAGCCTGTAATTCTTCAGGCCACCACTTTGTTCTATTGAGCTATGCACTGTAGAACATGTACTCTGCTTTCCCTGAGCTGATTTTTAAACAATGACAATTATATTCATATCTCTTCATCAAAAATGACATTAATGTATAGCCACTTTGTGGGGCGTTTTACCCACCAACCCCACAGCTTCCCAGAGTTTTCTTGAGTTCAAGCAGCAGGAAATATTAGATAGAAGGATTTATAGTGGAGAATATTGTGGAGAAAAAACAGATAGAAAATAAAGGATAACCTTGAGGGGGCCTGGAACCTATTCCAACAGGCCCCGACTGTCTCTGCCCCAAGGTTTTTATAGAGACGCCAAGGGTTGGAGCAAAAGACCTCCTCCCCCAGCACAGCCAAGTGCAGACCATCTCAGACACCTGCACTCAGGCCTGTGGTCCTGATCATCCTCTATGCAGACCTGCTGGGTAAAGCCATGAGGAACACAAAAACGGGCTCCCACAGGTCCCCCCCTTCTTAATATATAAAAAAATAACTATTAGTGGCTTATAGCAATCTCCATAACTGTTATACCTCCCAGTATGGTAGTAGAGGATGATATAGATGGCATTTCTCTTTTGAATTAGGTCCAAGGTGACTACAGCAGTCTTAGCTGCCTCAAGCCCTTTCTAAACCAAAAACTCTTAAGGCAACTACAAACTTAAAGAATCCCTTAGCTTCATCATTACCATTAACAGGTTAACATAAATATTGCTATACATAGTCACAATTCTCTCAATCTTACAACTCAAAACAAACTCTTAACAGAACCATTTGAATTAGCATATATGGTGCTATATATAGTTAACAATTTTCTCCGTCTTACAACTTTAACTCAGTCATTTGAATTTTCTTGTTAACAGAATATAGGAAAAACTTCGATGTATTCACATCAAACTTAAATATTTCCTTAACTCCACAAAACCAGGGTGCATTAATATCAATAGGTTTCTGCGAACATAATTCAATCTCATAACTCCTCCTTTTCTTTATAATTTTTTAAACAAAATCTCAAACCTAGTTAGAGGAACCCAAACTTATACAATTCCTACAAACCCATATTGAAAAGCAATATTTTCAATCTAACCATTAACACTTTGAAAACTGTTAGCAAAACACCCAAAAGCAGTTTCTTAATAAAACTCTTTACACACTTTAAAAGTAGTCTCTTAGTATACCCCATTTGCATTTCCTACTAACAAAACATGACATTAATCCACTCAAACAACAATTTAAATTAAATAGACTAAGGAATATTAACTCTCCCTTTTCTCTATAATTTTAAGCAAAATCTCAAGCCTAGTTAGAAAACCCAAACTTTTCTGTTTAAACAGTTCCATTTGTAACACAAAACCAGTTCCATAAGTAATTCCATTTTTACATAAACAGTTCCACAAAACAATTCATAAATCACCAGTTAATAAAGCATATATGCATACACAAAATTGCATCTTGATTCTAAGTAGAAATACATTTCTTCATTTAAACAGTTCCATTTTTAACCCAATTCCAGAAAACCGTTCCTAGGTCATTACTATAAGTAAGCTCAAAATTGTCCCATTGCAATGAAATCTCTATTGTTCATTTCATTTAAGTACCAAAATTCAAATGATAAATATTGGTACTATCCTTCCAAATTTGAAGAAATCCATAACCAAAATCTTTTTTGTAATTTTATCTCATTTTAAGTTTAAAAAGTTCAAACAAGAAATAAATTCTGGTATCAGGCTTTCACTTCCAAATATGAAGAGACATTTTACAACCAAAACTTTTTACAGTTAACAATTTTAGTTCAAACAAGCGTCTCTGCAACTTTTGTTCTCACAGACAGACCTTTTTAGTATAGTAATATTTTAAACTGCACCGTTTTTGCTGTTAGCTCAGGTTTTTCTGTGTTGCATCGATTTTCCATGGATCTCAGCTACAGATGCCTTGTGCTGGTTCTGGCGTCCGCCATTCTTAGCTTCTTAGAGGCTTCTGGAGCTTTTGAAACCATTCAGACTGCCTACTTTGCAGTCTACTGGGACACTAACTTTCTGTGTCTCGGGTTCTTTCACCATATACATTAAGAATAGACACACACTTAACATTTACACTTTACAAACTCACATATAACTTTTTTTTTTGCCTTGCAAAGCACTTAGACTCACATTCAACATTTACATTTTTTTCAAATTCACATATAACGTATTAACATCTACTTATTTATACTCCTTAAGGAAACTATAGAACTACTTTAGCAAATATATTTATTACTTCTTATACACAACTAGTATCTTTACTTCTTACAAGCTTATTACTACATGTCTTAAGACTACCTTAGCTACTTCTTGCTAGCTTATATTCTTAAAGAAACTCTATAGATCTATTTTACAAACTTATATAGGGCTACCATTAGCATATATTAACTTAGCAAACACCTAAAGATTTCTTAACACAGAGATCTAACAAGAGAATATTTTCTACAAACTCACATCTTATTTTCATTTTTCTATTTCTTACTCTTAATTATTTTTGGTTGTGAGCCTAGCCTTTAACGGCTGAGCTATCTCTCCAGCCCCTTACTCTTAATTATCATCACCATCTCTATTAGAAAGATTCTCTTAACTAGACAGGAAGTACGTACATCATTTCTAAAGTTTAGAGTTCATAGTCAGCCTTGTTATAAAGCACTGGGATTTAGTGAGTGTTGTCATTATAGAGTTGTGATACTTGTTGCTAGGGGATTGTAATATTCTCAGGACAAAGCCACACCCCAAAGTTGCTGAGTTCTCTCAGCCTTTCTGGAACTGGCAGAGATGCACTCTCAGTGGTAGACAGTTTTTTTTTTGTTTTTTTTTTTTTTTTGGTTTTTCGAGACAAGGCTGTCCCTTCATCCAAATTCATAATAGCTCCCCTAAGTACTTCAATTCAGACAAAGGTTTCTATTACAGCAGTACTTTTGGTTTGCTCTACCAAAAAACTTCACGCTGAGGGTGAAATTACCATATTTAGCTGCTGTAAAGCCCTTAGCCAAAAACTGCACAGTTATTAGGTGATATTTTAAGGATTTTAAAGTGACTTGTTTGCTCTTATAGGTAGCTTTTTGTCATCCAACTACCGTAAAAATATTGCACAGCTATTAGGGTAAATAAGGCATTTTACCAACAGAGCCCCAAACCATGAAGCACCTAGTTCCGTATCCTTTCAATTTTTCTTTTTTTTTTTTTTTTTTTTTTTTTTTTTTTTTTTTTTTTTTTTTTTTTTTTTTTGGGTTTTCGAGACAGGGTTTCTCTGTGTAGCTTTGCGCCCTTCCTGGAGCTCACTTGGTAGCCCAGGCTGGCCTCGAACTCACAGAGATCCGCCTGGCTCTGCCTCCCGAGTGCTGGGATTAAAGGCGTGCGCCACCACCGCCCGGCTCCTTTCAATTTTTCATTGGAACTGACACTTAAACTCTTAGATGATTTTCCTCCTTATTCTTTTTTTTTTTTTTTTTTTTTTTTTTGGTTTTTCGAGACAGGGTTTCTCTGTGTAGCTTTGCGCCTTTCCTGGAGCTCACTTGGTAGCCCAGGCTGGCCTCGAACTCACAGAGATCCGTCTGGCTCTGCCTCCCGAGTGCTGGGATTAAAGGCGTGCGCCACCACCGCCCGGCTTTCCTCCTTATTCTTTTAAAAGCTGTATTTTAAGTTTACCATGAACATATTTTCGAGCTGACAAATGTGTTTCAGGGCAATTCCGGCATCTTTAGCGGAAAAACTACCTTTCCCAGAATGCATTTCCCTTATATCAGTCCATAATAATATCAGTCCCATATCAGTCCCTTATATCAGTCCCTTATATCATTTCCCATATTTCTTATCGGGTTTGAGAGTCAACTGGTTCTCTTTTACCAGACTTGCTTACAAATTCTTGCCCGGGAGGTTTGAACAAAGTTTTTTGCTTTTGCAACAGGAGATTTGAACAAGCATCTTACATTTTCAGCTATGGGACATTGGTAGGTTTCTGATCTCTCCTCAGCTAGCTTTAACAGGTGTCTCTCCTTCATTTGACACTGGCCTCAGATCAGAACCGCACCTGCCTTGTTAGCCAGCATTGAGGATGGCATTTCTGATAGCAACTTTCCTCGGGGTTTGTGTTTGTTTTAGCCTGTCAGTGAAAAACAAGATCATGTACAACAGCTTTTCCATAGTTCTTTCAGAGAGATTTTCTCCCACTGATCTTATTCTTATTTTGCTTGTTCCTCCCCCCCCCCCACCCCCAGATGCAGAGCTTCAGCTAGCTGTCTGCGGCTCTGTACCTCTGCTAACTGCCTTTGGAGGTAGGGGCTTTTTTTTTTCCTCCCCCTGAATCTGCCTCAAACTCTAGCAGCTTTGTCAGGTCATATATTTTCTGGGGAGGATTATGTCCCTTCTCTGTTTCTTCAGAGTTTTTCTCCCTGACAGTATCCAGTTTGGTCTCAATTTATCCCCTCTACCCCAGAAACGGTTTCTGATACTACAGCAGCGGCTTTCCCTACTACTAAAGGTAGGGGCTTTTTGTCCGTTTCTGTTTTCAGGGTCTGTGTGGTTTGCGTACAGACTGAAAATCTAACAAGGGAGGTTTTTGCCATTTCTAAACTCCCATTGGGATAGGTGCTTTGCATCATCAGGCCTTCACCTGCCCCAGTCCCCCAGTGGGTTGCATTTGCTTGTCTGGGTGCTCAAGGACAGAGCTTATGCCAGAGGCAATCACCCCTTAGGGCTACACTCCCTCATCTCATCGGAGTCAGTTGAAACAAAGCCTTTCTCAAAGAGGTGCTTTTTCTGACAGAAAAGAAAGCTTTACTCCTGGATAGTTCTCTTCTGCCCTGGCTGGGCTCTTTCCCCAAACAGTGTTCTGACTCAGCAGCACAACTGCTTCAGACACAGTTCAGCTTTACTGTTTTCCCAGAAAGGTCCTTACTCTGATAGGAAAGCTTTTCTCAGATTTCTTTTTGTAGCTGTGGACCTATAAACCCGGGACTTTTAGGAAAGTGGACAACTGTGCTGTTCCCACTGGCTTTAGCTTTGTTTATTAGCAGTTTTCCCCTGGGTCCTGCACCTTCCTGCCTCAACTCTGTGCTCCAGGAAGTTTGCAACTGCAGGAATCCTAGTATCCCCGAAATGCACTCCAACTCAGAGACACTGGCCAGTCGCCTCTGGGTATTTGGTCAGAAGGGAGGATACAATGCTAACAGGTTGCATTGCTTCAGGGGATCTTTGCATTCTGACGATTAGGAGCACCTTTTCATTCATGAAACACTCACTCAGAAACAATGTCCTTGATGCCTCAGCTCAGCTGTAACTGTGAAGCTTGGCATTTTTGCTTTTCTCAGGTAAAGTTTCCTGCCCTTTTGGGCTCTCTGTAGCTCTTCACCCACACTCTCCCAAGCGTTTCCCTAAGGGTACTCTGACCCACTGTCTTTTACTAGCTTGAAGAGACAGCTTAGAAGAGGTTTTTAGGAACTTGTCCATGCCTCCTGCATTGCAGGGAGGATTGTTAAAGCTTGAAAGAACTTAGAGAGGTTTTGCTGTCTTAAGAGGTTTGTTGTTTTCCCTTAGAGCTAATCACAGGTGGTCCCCATACTAGTATCTTCAGGTGATTCTAATTTTTGTCCTTCTGAGAGAGAGAGAGAGTTCTGAAAGGCTTCTGTTTTTAAGTTTAAGAGCTTTTGAGAAAAGATTAAGGCATTTAAGAGAGATTTTTTCCCCAAAATTTTCCAAGGAAAGCTTTATAGTTTAAGAGGATCCCCCCACCAGGAGAAAGACCAACTTTTCCCAAAACTTCAACTTTAACCTTTGACTTCTTACACCCCCATTTTTGCCTCAGGGAGAAATCACTTTCTCCTGCCTCTTGGACTTAGCATTTCAGCTGTCCCCATGTCAAAAGCTTCCATAGGAAACTTTTTCTTCCCCATAAGCTCAGAAGAACTTATTTACTACCTGTAAAGCCCAAAGAAAGATTTTTTCTCCCAGTTTGCTTTCATGGCTCCCAAAGTTAGAAAACTGAAGAGTTTTTCTGTCTAGTTGCCTTACTTATTTTTCCTACACAATCTTACATTTATAAGTTTCTCCTACACTATATTACTACCCTATACCTTATACTTATTTTTCACAGATAGAAATTGAGAAAGGGATAGAAGATAAAAAATTTTGACAGAAGAGAATTTCGCTGCAGCATCAGACATCCTTCCAGTCTGCTTTCCTTTTCTCTCGAGGATAAAACCACTGCCTCTTAATAATATATATAAAAAATATATATTTTCCATAACACCGGCATGCCTTTCCACTGGCAGGGCTGACTCAGCACTTTTGCCAAAAACTCTGTAATAAAACTATTATTTTCCTTTATCTTTAGTCCCTATTTCTTTGTCTTTAGTCCCTGTTCATTTGTCTTTAGTCTCCCCCTTTTTTTAGTCACCCCCTTTTTTCTTTACTCCCTTTTTCTTTAGTCCCTGTTCATGGCTCCATTCTGTGGGGTGTTTTACCCACCAACCCCACAGCTTCCCAGAGTTTTCTTGAGTGTGAGCAGCAGGAAATATTAGATAGAAGGATTTATAGTGGAGAATATTGTGGAGATAAACAGATAGAAAATAAAGGATAACCTCGAGAGGGCCTGGAACCTATTCCAACAGGCCCCGACTGTCTCTGCCCCAGGGTTTTTATAGAGACGCCAAGGGGTGGAGCAAAAGACCACCTCCCCCAGCACAGCCAAGTGCAGACCATCTCAGACACCTGAACTCAGGCCCGTGGTCCTGATAACCCTCTATGCAGACCTGCTGGGTAAAGGCACGAAGAACCCGAGAACGGGCTCCCACACCACTTAAATAATAGCTGCTCAACTGCAAACGCCACCTTGTTGAAGAAGCTAAGGTGGTGTGTTGAATAGTTTATAAAAGATAAACAATGTTTTTTTTTTTTTCTATTATCAGCTTGTTACACTACAAATTCTTATCCTAATAGTGAAATGTTTCACTGAGGCTTGCCCAGTAATTGATTAAAACCAAGACTTATTATAAGCCATAGTCATCCTAGGGTCCCCCTTGCTATATAGCCTCCCTGGTTCTGTGGGTTGCAGTCTGATTGTTCTTTGATTTATATCTAGTATCCACTTACGATTGAGTACATACCATGTTTGTCCTTCTGGGTTTGGTTACCTCACTCAGGATGATATTTTCTAGTTCCATTCATTTGCCTGCAAATTTCATGCTGTCATTGTTTTTCTCTGCTGAGTTGTACTCCATTGTGTATATGTGCCACCTTTTATTTATCCTTTCTTCGGTTGACGGGCCTCTAGGTTGGTTCCAGGTTCTGGCTATTACAAATAGTGCTGCTATGAACATAGCTGAGCATATATCTTTATGGTATGAATCAGCATTCCTTGGGTAAATGCCCAAGAGTGGGATGGCTGGGTCTTGAGGTAGTTCAATTCCTAATTTTCTGAGAAACCGCCATACTGATTTCCACAGTGGTTGTACAAGCTTACATTCCCACCAACAGTGGAAGAGTGTTCCCTTTGCTCCATATCATCTCCAACATTGACTGTCATTAGTGTTTTTAATCATAGCCATTCTGACAGATGTAAGGTGGTATCTCAGAGTCGTTTTGATTTGCATTTCTCTGATGATTAAGGATGTTGAGCATTTCTTTAAATGTCTTTCAGCCATTTGAGATTACTTAATTAATGGGCAAGCCTCAATGATACATTTCACTATTAGGATAAGAATTTGTACTGTATCAAGCTGATAATAGAAAAATAAATAAATAAATAAATAGGAAAAAAAGAAATGCAAGAATAATCCTAAAAATATTAAAAAAATAAAAATGGAAAAAAATATTTTAAAAACTTATACTTTCTAGACAGTGAGACACATCTGCTCCTGGCAGCATTGAGTAAAAAAAAAATAAAGAAGAAGCTGCTCTGGCCTATGGCAACTCAGGTTATAGCTAGGCAGGGAATACAAGAGAGAGACAGGAGAAAGAAAGGCAGAGGTGGGAGAGATGACAGCCCATTGCCCAAGGAGCAACATGCCAACAGACTGGTAATGTGGTAATTCTGTTCATCTATGGTTCGCCATGTGGCAAACCATAGATGACTAGAAGTGGGTTCATTTAAGATGATAGAGCTAGCAAGCAAACAAGAAACTTAAGCCATTGGTTATTCAGTTTGTAATTAAAACAAACAAAAACAATGTTATCCTTAGGCTTGGAGGATAGTGTTGATCTTATCCCCGTTCCTGGTCTCTAGACAAGCCATAGCAGACTTGCTTTCATTTAAACTGAGCAGGAAGCATTCATAAGAGCTTATAAAACATAGACACATATGAACCAATGGCTTAGGGGCCCCCAACTGGATCAGGCCCTCTGAATGGGTGAGACAGTTGATTGGCTTGATCTGTTTGGGAGGCATCCAGGCAGTGGGACCGGATCCTATGCTCATTGCATGAGTTGGCTGTTTGAAACTTGGGGCTTATGCAGGGTTGCTAGGCTCAGCCTGGGAGGAGGGAATTGGACCTGCCTGGACTGAGTCTACCAGGTTGATCTCAGTCCTCGGGAGAGGCTTTGCCCTGGAGGAGGTAGGAATGGTGGTGGGCTGGGGGGAAGTGGAGGGGAGTGGGAGGGGGAAGAACAAGGGAATCCGTGGCTGATATGTAGAACTGAATTGTATGATATAATAAGAAAATGTCGAAAAATTCATAATAAACCCATGTTTATATTACAAAGTTCAATAAATCTATAGTAAATTTAGGAACCTGAAAAAGAACAGCCAAACCAGTGTTATCTTGCAGAAAATTGATAATACCATTGAGCCCAGTTCTACATCTATTCATGAGTTATTTGGTTATTTTTATTTTACATGTCTAGTTGTTTCAACCGCATGTATGTATGTCTGTGTATTATATGTGCTTGGTTCTCACAGAGACCAAAAGAGGATGTTGGATCCTCTGAAATTGAACTGTACTTACAGAGGGTTATGAGACACCATGTGGATCCTGGGAACCCAGCCTGACTCCTCTGGAAGAACAGCAAGTGCTCTTACCCATGATCTACCTTTCCAGCTGTGTAATTTATGTAATTCTTTACATAAAAATTAGCAAGCACAATAATCTTTTGTGCAAATTCATCATTAATAAATGCTAAAATTGTATGTATGCCAAATAGATTTTAAAAATTAAATTCCCTTTGTTTATTCCTTAAAACCTCATGGATTGCCTAATCCTCACAAAGAAAAGAAGTTTGTTTACTATTTTCCTTATATATAGCAAAAGCATTGCTGTTTGTTAACACAAACTAAATTAAAACAAAAAGAAGAATATATGCTTCACGTGTATTGAACAAAAACAGCCTGTTTTCATCAACTTACATTAAGTCTGTAATATTAACCAAAGACAAAGTTAGAGAGGGAAAAGTTGAGAAAAGGAAAATTTAATCAGTTACAAAGGTCATAGGATAATGAAGCTCATTTGGGTTCTGTTAAAAATTAAGGTCTCTCAGTAAGAGCTAAGAAGTCACAGATTATATTCTCAATTTCCTGAAAGTCAGACTCTGAGTGGAAGGAAGGCAGGGAGGGAGGGAGGGAGGGAGGGAGGGAGGGAGGGGAAGGAGGGAGAGAGGGAGGGAAGGGAGAGAGGGAGGGGAGGGAGAGAGGGAGGAAGGAAGAAAAAGGAATAGTTTAGAAAAACAGATAATATTGTCGTCTGTATCCAAATTTCAATTTATGTTTGAATGAAGAAAGCAGAAGAGAGTCTTCACAAGGGAAGAAAACTTGTTCTTCTGAATGTCAAAAAGGAAAGAATGGCACAGGCTGAGACCTCAGGGAAGTAAAATGAGGATTTCTAAGAAGTTTTATCTCTTATATCTCTACCAGTGTTTGCTACAGAGTGATTGGTCAGATTAGTGTCATGACACAGTGACCAGTCTATATTTCTTTGGGAATGATATTCTATATTTACAGCATGGATTTAAGTATATCTCAGCTCATAAGATCATCTATAAAATCTCACCTATCGCTTTTGTCTGTTTCATTTAGGTCACAGTACTGCTTAAGAAGAGATTGGAAAAGCACCAGTAACTATGATCAACATCTTAAGATACAGAACATAATATTTGAAATCAAATGTCCTGTCCCTATCATGGTGATTCCATGGTTCTTCAAGAGTCACCTGTGATTTTTTTGGAGAAGCTTCTGGGACCCTCTACAGAAGATACACTCTTCAGCATCTCCAGCCATCAATACATACAGCAGGGCACTAGGACAAAGAGATTTCTACCAATGTGGGACTCCCACAATGAGCCATCTCGGCTAAGGGTCTCCCTAGCACTTAACAAAAGCATCTTGGACATGTCCAGTCAGGAATGTCTACCCTACTTTCAATTCTACCTCCTTTCAGAGTTCTGAAGTTTCTTCCTATTCCTTTCCTCAGGCTTTAATTTTCATAGGCAACACCCACCACACAAATCTACTGCTCACTCTGCTTTGGCACCTGGACAAGCCTCCCTTGAAGGATTGAAATGTTTTCCATGAACAGGAATGCAGCCTGTCTTCAGCATAGGTGGTTGTTCTGTTTGACACAATATCCATAAAAACAAAGCCAAATGTGCTAGGATACATAGGTTACAGATGGCATGGTTAATGCTTTCAAAGGAACACGTGAAAGCAGGGTGTCGTGAGATTGTCCCATCAGAACGGTAGAGGGTTAAAAGGAAAATAATGGCAAAAACTGAAGAAAATCATTTTAATTACACTCTCTCCTTCCCTACCATATATGAACATTGGTTTTTGTGCTTGAATCTTGCACAGAAACTACACCTCCACACCATTGTCTGTATCCCCACAATTGCCACACCTATCCTAAGCTTGTACACAGCAAAGAAGTCCTTTGCCAATATTGTCATTGTTTCCTGTGCATATTCAGAATATTGTGGCCTCACCCGGAGTTGTGTCCCCAGCTTTAGCAAGATTGACTGCTCTAATTTTCTACCGTTTTTTTAAGTTTGGGCAATTCTGGTTGAAACCAGTCATAAATAGAAAATTCAGATAGACAGTGAGGACAGTCTTTTCTTGGAAGCCTGGATTTACTGCCCATTTTAACCTTGACCCCAGAGTCTCTGTTCCAGTCTTGAAAATGAGGTTTATTACCAAAATTTAAATTTCCTCAAGGCTTTTAATGCTATAAACAAAAGCATGAAACATTAGCAACCTGGAAGGAGTAGAGCCAGAAGTAGGGTTTTACTTTGTTTTTAAGGGTGGACTTCGAGTGCCAGACTCACACAGTTGTAGAAGTAAAAAATAGAGATGGCAGGTACCAGACAGTCTGTGATTATGTGATTACTTAACACAACAGATAATTCAAAGCAGTGTGTGTGTGTGTGTGTGTGTGTGTGTGTGTGTGAGAGAGAGAGAGAGAGAGAGAGAAAGAGAGAGAGAGAGAGAGAGAGAGAGAGAGAGAGAGAGAGAGAGAGAGAGAGAGAGAGAGAGAAAATGGGTGCTGTCAGCCCAGGTCACAAACTCAGGGGTAAGGATTCCAAACAATTTAATAACCGATAATTTCTGATCCAAGTGTCAAAATCCTAATGAAACTTCCAAACATTTATGGGATGGTGAGAAGCTAAGGTGAGTTACACACCTTCTTGGGAAAAGTTATTATCAGAGACATGTCAAAATAAATCCTAGCCTAGAAATGCCACAGCCTACCTTTAATCCAAGCACCCCTGAGGCAGAGGAAGATGGATCTCCGTGAGTTCCAGACCAATCTGGTGGTCTACAAAGTGAGTTCCAGGATAGCCAAAGCAATACAGAGAAACTTTGTCTTGAAAAAAAAATCAAAAACTAACCATCCAACTAACTAACTAACTAACTCCTAAGCTATAGATGTAATTATGGTTGTCTACCATGGAAAACGACTGGAACAATTTATGGAAACAAATGCAGCAATTCCAGCCAGACATTAGGCAGAACTAGGGGAATCCTGTGGAAGAAGGGGAGGAAGGATTGTAGGAGCCAGCAAGGTCAAGGAAACCACAAGAAAACCCACAGAATCAACAAACCTGGGCTCCTTGGTGCCCACGGAGATTGAGCTAACAATCAGGGGGACTCCATGCATCTGACCTAGACCTTCTGCATAGGTCTGACTTAGGCCCTCTGCATATGTGTTATAGTTGTGTAGCTTGATGGGTTTTTGATTTTGTATGTTTTCAGACTCCTAGCAGAGGGAACAGGGGTGATTTTTGAGCTTTCTTCCTACTGTCTTGCCTCATCCAGCATTAATATGGGGAAATGTGCCTAGTCTTATTGCAACTTGATATTCCAAATTTCGTTGATGTTCCTGGGAGGTCTGCCTTCTTCTGAAGGGAAATGGAGGGGGAGTGGATACTGATTGGCAAGGAACTAGGGGGAGAGATAGGAGAAGAGACTAAAGAGAGGATGTAATATGTGAGAGGATAAATTAATAAAAACATTAAAGAGGTAAATGACTGGAAGATCATTTAAATGTAGAAGTTCATTCCCAATACTATTTTCTTCTAGTTCTGATGATATGATTTTGTTGACTGTAAAATATGAAAAAGTTTCATACAAGAAAGTCCTTAAAGAATGAATAACTCAAATCCCAAAGCTAAGAAGGGCAATACTTAAAATGGAAATTTGACAAAAATGTGTGAATTTTAACTTTATTTAAAACCATGAACAGTAAAAAATTCAGATGTCCATGCCTATTTAAGGAAAGTGAAAAATGATGTTCAGAAAGCAATCCCATGATGCTTCATGACCACTTCTTAAAATGTTTATTTTATGTAAATTATACAGTGTGGTATTTTAATATTAGCTTTATGAGTTTACTTTTTAAATAGACTGAGAAGACACAATATAATTACAGAAGTTCTTTTTTATTGGAAATAATTTTTTCATAAGAGCAAAGTGAAGTCTAAAATGATACTCTCATTTATAAGTCTATCCCACTGTGAAGGACATTTGTGAAGCTATTGAAGGAAGAAAAATAATATGATAGAAATGTCATGTCAAATATAATGAGAAAAAATGACAATTCTACTGAGTTCCGATCTGTTTCTGTTTTAATTACAACTCTGGTAAAAATTATTTCCAAGTTGTAAAGAAGGCAGGTGGCATCATCGCCTTGCACAATGACAGTGGAAAGGAGACAAATGGGATTTGGGTGGCTTGTGGTGTGGTTCCTGTAACGGGTTCTATTGCTCTGTTAAAGCACTATGACCAAAAGCATGATGGGAAGGAAAAAGTTTGCTGCTATCCGTCATGCAGGGATGTAAGGCATGAACTCCTATTAGGAACTGAAGCAGAAGTATGGAGGATGCTGCTTACTGAATTGGTTATCATGGCTTCCTCAACTTCTTGCCTTCTTATAGCACCCAGGACCATCAGCCCTGGAGTGGCACTGCCTACAGTGAGATTGGCACTCCCATCTCAATCATCAATCAAGAAAATGCCCTACAAGGCTTCTCAAAAGCCAATTTGAAAGAGACATTGACTCAGTTGAGGTTCCCTTTTCCCAGATGAACCTGGCTCCTGTCAAGTTGACAAAAATTAAGCCATCTGGCTGTTTGACCAAGTTGTGAGGGGAAGCAGGGGAGTTGAGATAGGAGGCTGAGGTTTAGGGTGGGTATAGGTAGAGAGAGTAAAGTATAGATGGGAGCTGATATCAAGTGCAAAAAACTGTTCAGCCTAATTTCACTTTTCATTTCAATAATAATCAACAAAACCCAGACATGAATTCTAGAATGTACACAGAACTAAGATGAGATGACAGAACTTGGATAGGTATTTAGTTCACAAGTTCCAACAATCAGAATTTAGTGCAGACATTTGTGAAAGAATATTATGATGATGTTGAAAGCATGAAAAAATAATAACAAAACAATGATAATAATAATAAAAACAACAATTATAATGACACAAGTCTTTAGGGAGGGGATGGTCATGGTTCCCCAAAATTTGACTCCATTAAATGTATTCTGTTCACTTTAAAACTCTTAGGTTGAACACAATGTAGCTGGTGTGGATGAGGGAGGTTCCAGAAGGTGGGATGTTCACATGGATTAGAACAATGTGACCCATCCTTGCTGGATCCATCCTAAGTCATCCAGTATCTTCTGAGCCACCTCTTCTGCCTTCTGTTCTATGTACTGTAGGGAATGGACAGAGCCTGAGCAAACCACAAAAACAGGGGCTTAAGAAGCCCGCTAAGGAACTCAGTATTCCAAAGAATAGACAGTACTTGGTGTCCACAGGTAACATAACTGTTCATCACACAATGAAAAATGCATGTGAAAATATTCATAATAATCATTGATTGAGGCTTTTTTTGTGGGGCCAGGGGGTTTTTGAGACAGGGTTTCTCTGTGTAGCTTTGCATCTTTCCTGGAACTCACACTGTAGCCCAGGCTGGCCTCGAACACACAGAGATCTGCCTGCCTGTGTCTCCCTAGTGTTTGGATTAAAGGCGTGCACCACAACCGCCGGGCTAATGATTGAGACTTTTAAATGTATTCAAAATCATTGGAAATATTAAGGAATTCAAATGATGTTTTTGTTTACTTTTTTCCTCCCTTATAACTGTCTTTTATGGACACTTATGGTCAATAAAGTCACTCTATGGCTGAGTACAAACAGGGCAAGAGAGCCTACTCTCATTTAAATTTGCTAAAATTTTTACATTAGTCTACTAGAGTTATGTATTTAAATCAAGTATTTTATTTATAATTCTATTCATACATATAATTAAAAGTGGAAAAGCTATGATTTTTATTAATGTTAATCTTCATAACAGGAGGAGGAGCTACTCTCTCCTAGAGCGAACTGTAGATTTCTTTTATCTTGGAGGCAATGGGAAAGAATTTTGTGAAACACTTGACAGTTAAAAATTAGTAATATTTGTGGAAGTCAAGAGGGTATCATGCATTGGGAAATACTGTAAATGTAGATAATTTTTCTAAAACTCTCCTAAGACACAGCCTTTCACATATTTTACTTTTGTGGTAGATAATCAATATTCACATAGAAAACTGTCATTCTAAAGCAAGGGACAGAGCTGAGGATACCAAATGAAGACAAATATAGTTTAACCCTGTCACGTGTATCTTTTTGTTAAATAAACTTTTCCATCATATTTCTCTTCCATTAATATTTTTTTTTCATTTACAATCTAAGAAATTTCGTCAATATCATTACCTCATGCACATCTTACTGTTTTGTATGTTTGTGTTGTTTTTGCTTTTGAAGTTTCATAGATGACAACAAGATCAGGAATATTTCCTCCATATCAACTTTTCTGTGAAATCAGAATCATGACAACAAAGATAACTTGCCCCTTTCAATTTTCTTTTCTTACATCTTTCCTATGAAGCCACAGTCCTGGTTTCAAGAATTTTCTCTCCATCCCCTTATCATTGTACTAATTCTTCTGTTGACCAAATTAATTGATTTCTCATGCATATGTTTCTGTCTTCAATCAATGCCATATAATACACAACCACAGAAATATGCAATCCATTCTAATTATTGAAACACAATCTGGTTTGGGAGAAAGTGATTCTGTAGTTCAGGAAACTGAATGCTCTTGTAGAGTACCCGAGTTTGGTTCCTAGATCAAAGAAATACTAAAACCCAGCATGGCAAACTGCAAAATCTACGTCTCTATATCCATTATCTAGAGGCTTTTATGACTCTTCAGATCTCCTACTCCTTCCAGCTTTACTGACTGCAACACACTTCTTTCTCTGGAGCTGTATCCACTTTCAGTATTCAGTTCTTGGCAGGTATCCCATGGCTCTGGCACTTCCAACAACTTGAGGTCTCCAATGCAAGTTCATAGCTTCATGCCTCTCTGGGCCCCTATGTTGGGACCATACCCTCCTCCCAGCTTTCAATGCCCTCTCTGTATGTTTTTAGTATTTAAGCTATAATATGTCACAGTGAAATTTTGTGTTGTTTGTTTTCTGGCTTGGTCTATGTGTGTATGTGCCTGTTTTTCGATGGCCCTGGTGTTCTATGTGTTCATTGTTCCTGGTTAGACAGACATCTTTTTCTCTAGATTTGGGAAATTTTCTTCTCTAATTTTATTACAATTAGCTTCTATGGTTTTGGTATGTATTCTTCTTCTTCTTTGCCCATAATTCTAAATTTTCATGGTGTCCCAAAGTTCTTCCATGTTCCATTCACATATTAAAAAAAATAAATTTGACTTCACCACATGGTTCAACACATGGTTTTCATAGGCCACTGTGGTAGTAGTGGGTCCATCCAGACCCCAACTGCTTCAGGACCATCAACTCAGATGTGGACATTGGCAGCAGTTTGGAGCTGGAGGTTGCTATGTTCTCTGGTGGTGGTATATTGTAGGCCTCTCAAATCTGGATTGGATCAGCAGCAGCAGTATGGTCTTTGGGTTTGAATCTGGCCCCATCTGGTGGTTCAGACTCTTAGTAGTCAAGAGACCCAATATTAACAGGAGCCACAGACCTCAACACAGACTCTGGCTGCAGCAGGGCCACAGATGACTAAGAAAATTCTAATTCCTTGAGGATCCTTGTCTCAATAGTTTGATAACAAAAAGAAAAGATGTTAATGTTTCCTGAAAATACCATCATCACAGCCTAGGTATTTTATGGATGATTTTTTTTTTTTTTTTTGGTTTTTACGAGACAGGGTTTCGCTGTGTAGCTTTGCGCCTTTCCTGGAGCTCACTTGGTAGCCCAGGCTGGCCTCGAACTCACAAAGATCCGCCTGCCTCTGCCTCCCAAGTGCTGGGATTAAAGGCGTGTGCCACCAAGCCCGGCTCTATGGATGATTTTTAAAGAAGGGGTATTTGACATTACACAGATTGGGATAAATGAAGATATTATAAAATTCTCTGACTCTACAACTTAATCAACTGCATAAAACACTCCTCAGAGATGCTGAATCAAGAAAATCTAGAGTAGCAGAACAAGAGATGGCTCAATGGTCAAGCACATCTGCTGTTCATTCAGAGGACCTGAGTTCAAGTCCCAGCATCCAAATGATAGCTCACAACCATTTATAACTGGAACTTCAGAGCTTCCAGCACACCTTCATGTCTTTGTGGGCACCAAGCAATCATGTATGCTTTTTTTTAATTATCATTTTTATGTAACAACCCAATATTCTGTAATTGTCCCTCAAAATTTTGTGGGTGACCCCTCATTGATGTAGGGATCACAACTGGCAAAGAAGTGGTGGTTTTTCTCCCTCAGTAGCATGTACAGAATAGTATCTTCCAGAACTATGACAGACAGAAAGTAGTAATCAAGCTTCCAGATTAGTACCAGCCTGATTTCTAAATGTCCCATGACACTTCAGCAACCATCTAACCACTGAGTTCTGGAGGGTTCTAGATGGGTCTGTAAATTAATCAAAAGCAATGGCAAGAGTCTGTAGAAATTGGTGGTCTCTTTGCCATCCCACTGAATAACAACTAAATAAAAACAGTAAAACCCTAAAACTTTTTTCTGTATATAAGTTTTTTCTGTGTGTAAGTATAATATATATATGTTATAAATGTGTTATGTATATAACATATGTACTTTATATAAAAAGGGAAAATACATATATTTTTATATTTATTAATATATATTTACACAACACATACATACATATATATTTAAAGTTCTTTTCCTGAAGTGATTTTGTTGTTGTTGTTTTGTTTTGTCATTTTAGTGGGTGCCAGGATTTAATGGCTGAATTATTTATCCATTCTTTTTTTTTACCTTTATAATTTTGCCCCATTCTCTTTTTTTGAGAATTTTTTTCATTTATTTACACCCCAATCAAGGATCCCCCTCTTCCCTCCTCCCACCCCCTAGCCTCCCCTGCTAACACACCCTCCCACTCTACCCCACAAGAAGGCAAGGCCTTTTCCATTCTTTCCCATGCTTTTTGTAAAGTCCTCAGTCTTACAAATCTGTCTGTTTTATAAGGGCTTGTGGAACCTACACAATTTCCACCTGGGAAACGATACTGTCTCCAAACAGCAAGGACTTGATTTATTTCTATTCTTTTCCTCTGTCCTTCCTTCATGATATCTACAACTTCATATTCTGTATCGAGTATAAGTTGTTACAGGGCACACTTTTGTATTTTCCTTATTTGTCATCAAATACTACGTATTTTACCTACTCATTATCATGTTTTATAGGTTTATCCTTAACCGTTCCTCTAAAATTGAGGATTGGTGACACACCACAGAATTTATTCAAAGCTTAAATGCTGAATGAATGTTGAATTGTACTAAAGGAGGAAAGAATGACAGAGAAAAATTGAAAAACAATCACGAACAACATATATGATCTCAGAAGTCCATTTATTTTTTATTGTTCAGTGATAATTAATATAAGTAAAGCAATATAACATTATAATATAATATAATATAATATAATATAATATATAATATAATGAGAGATATTTAGAAGGGCTTTGAGGCAAGTTATAATCATAAACTACTACTATGGGTCTTCACATGTATATGTAAATTTAGAAATGCACAAATGCATTATTTGAGATATAATTTGACCCATCAAATGATTTCATCAAGTTGCATTTATAATCATATGTATGAACACACAAAGTATTATAATATTGTCACTGGACTTAAAGACCTTCCCAAGACACCTTATTATATTAGTTATGAAAATATAGATATAAGCTGGGCGGTAGTGGCACACGCCTTTAATCCAGCACTCGGGAGGCAGAGGCAGGCAGATCTCTGTGAGTTCGAGGCCAGCCTGGGCTACCAAGTGAGTTCCAGGAAAAAGGCCCAAAGCTACACAGAGAAACCCTGTCTCAAAAAACAAAACAAAACAAAAACAAAAAGAAAATATAGATATAAAAAATTCCATGTTGAAAAAGAAAATTTGTTACTCATGACAAAGCAATGGTCACTTGATCCATCAACATATGGCTTGTTGAAGGATGCATGCCACTGGGTTTGAGGTTTAAAAGGCTCATTCCAAGTCCAGAGTTTCTCTGTCAGCCTGCAGATCAGGACAAGAACTCTAAGCTACTTCCTCAACACCATGTCTGCTTCTGAGATGCCTTGTTCTCCACAATGATGAGAATGAATCAAACATTTAAAACTGTAAGCAAGCTTTCAATTTAATGCTTTCTATATCAGAGTTTCTGTGGCCATGGTGCCTCTTCACAACAATAGAACAGTAACTAAGACAAGTTCCCAAGCTGTGTTGTTGAATTTATACTCCCAATCTCTCTCTCTCTCTCTCTCTCTCTCTCTCTCTCTCTCTCTCTCTCTCTAAATATATATGTATATAATGTGTATATAATATACATGTGTATATAATATGTGAATTTTATACACTTTATTCATAGACTCCTAAGAGCAACAAGTTCATTCTGGGTATTCACAAACTGGCTAATAAATGAGGACTCTATTCTACTTTATTTTAGGAAGCAATTATAAGCACAATCTGTCACAGTGAAGGATTTAGGAAAAATGTGTGGAGAACTTTGTGCTCTTCACTCTCCATTTCACTACTGGATCAAAAGAATAAACACATTTTCCTGAGACACACTGTGGAGGTTTTTTTATTTGTACTGACTATAAATGCTCTAAACCCAAAGAAGTTAATAATGAAATTATTTCAGTTATAATATAACTGGCAATTTTCATCATCTGATCATTCTATATTTGATTTTACCAGTCTATAGGTACTTTCTAAAATATTGACATACATATTTGAAGAGTTTAAATTGAGTTATTGTGTGTAGGACAACAATGGCCCCACTAGAATTTATCTATCTACCTATTTATTAGCTATCTATTATCTATAATTCTATCTAGCACACACAATTCAATGCATAAAAGCAACTTACTGGGTCCATTTATTGTGACACATACATCTATTTTTAAGGCTGAACAACTTTTATTGAATAATCACTTATGGGGTTCATTATTGGGAAAAAGTAATTCTCTTTCTGTTTCTCTTTCTCTCTCCCTCTCTCTCTCATCAATCACTAATTATCTATCACTCTTCTTCATTTAAGGTGAAGTTTTATGAAATTCTCCCTACCCACATTAGCAGGTTAATTTGGCCTGACATTATGAAGGTCTTGTTTAGGCAACCATACTGTTGAGATTTTATTGGTGCAACTTCCCCTTCATATGAAGAAGATGCAACCTCAGAGCAGGTGTCCTGGTCATCTTTCTCCAATGATAATTGTGCTCTGTATTCTGTGGGATTTCCTAAGCCTTAGATGTAGGGATTGTATTGTAGAAATATTATTTGTGAAGGGAATCCCATTGTCACTAATATTTATGGATTTAGTCACACACATACACACACACACACACACACACACACACACACACACCAAACATTTACGTATGTATGTATGTGAAAATAACAATTAAAGAAGAAGCAATGAATTTTAGAGGAAGTAGGGAGAGAGAACAAGGTCTGAAGTAGGTTTATCACAGGAATTATGTAAATAGACTATTTACATATAATAGTCACACTAAGTAGATCATAAGTTCAAATAGATAGCAGTTTGTATTATAATACCAATTATAAGTGCCACTTTAGGACTTTTTGGCATTGTGATCATTGTGGTGTCTCATTGGCTTTACAGCTTGTTAGGACTATTGCTTGTTTTTCTCACTTGAATACTTGCAAAGCAACCTAGGTATTATGTGAGCCAGTCCTTAAGGAAGATGCTTCCGGGTTAGTTCCAGCTCAGTGCCTCCAAGTCCTATTTACAATGTGTTCTCAGCAACAGTTTAAATTTAAGTTCATAACCTAGGAATCAGAATGTAGCTCTTGGCTACTGCTCCAGCTCCCTGCCATGATGATAATAGACTTAGCCTCTAAAACTGTAAGCAACACCCCAATTAAACACTTTCACTTATAATAGTAACCTGTGTCTTCACAGCAATAGAACCCTGACTAAGACAGCAGGAGAATATCAAAAAATAATTAAGAACCAGTTCAAAAATCTCATGACAATAAAGTGAGGAATCGATGAGGTATTTGCAAATTTCTACCCAATTAGCAGTGTCTTTTTTATGAAAAGGGGATTATGTATTTTTTTTTAATTTTCAAAATTATTTATAGTGCATCTTATTCATATGTGCCCTCACCCTCCACCTTCCCAAGAATCTCTCCAAAATATCTCCCATGTTCATCTCAACTTCACGTTTTTGTTTTGTTTTTTCTTGCCAACTAAATCCAATTAGTGTTTCCCACTTACATGCATGTGTGGGCTCATATATCTGACTATAGGCAACCTATACCAATGGCTGTTGCTCTCAATCAAAAATTAACCCCATCCCTCCTTCAGTAATCTTGAACTGGAGCCATGTCACAATACAAATCTCCTCAGCAAGCATTTTCCATGGCAATCTGAATACCCAGAGCCAACCAGGGCACAGGTGTGTAAACAATGTAGCCTCCTGACTATTGTCCTAGTCAGGGCTTCTGAGCAGGAGGCATGGAAAGCACCAGCAATGTGAAGATTCTGCTTTCAGCTGTTGTTCTTAGATTGGTTTCACTGATGTGGGTTTGCCCCTCATATCAGAGCTGCAGAGGTACAGTCCTGGGCTGATGTGATGAGACATGAATACTGTACCCATGATGTGACAGAAAATTCTGTAACTCCTTTTATGTCTCTTACTCTGAGTTAAATGTAGAACCACATTTTAAAGTAAGAATATCCCCATATACTCATGTTAACCAATAACAAACCCATTTCACTTCTGTTTTATGTTTGTGTGTGCGCGCGCGCGTCAGTTTAACTTCAGACTTTATTTTTGTTACAAAAAGAGTTAACAGATTGGACTGAGAGGCTGGGATTTTCAAAGTTCTAAAGCGCATTGATTCATCTGTTTCTAAAATGTCAATCTGGGTCATTATTTCCTTTTGTAGGATTTAGGGAACAGAGCCATGCATTGCTCATGAATGGGAGATTTATGTTCTCTACTGGCCAAACTAGATGCAGTGACTAGGACTGGAGTTGCTGAAGGAAAGGAAAGCTGATTGCCTTTTCTTTTTCTCTGGGATTTCTTTCTTTCATACAAGTAGTCTCAATTTAGGCAAAGAGAAGGAAAACAGTGTGGCAAGAGGACCCCAAGCACAGCCACACACTTGCAGGGTGATTATCAAATCAGGAGTTTTAAATATGATAGGAAGGATTCTTGGAACTGGACTCAAATTTAGGCATACCCACACTGTACAATTGTCTGGATATGTGAGAGCCTTCATGATCACTAGATCGCTACCTCAAATATATTTTCACTGGTGACCCACATTTTTTATTGCTGCAACTTTCTAGACTCTCCATCTCATCTTAATTCACTTGGACAACTTCCATTAACAAACAAACAAACAAAAATCCTTTTTTTTGTTTTTGTTATTTTAGAATATCTTTTAAATTCTAATGAGGAAAAAGAGAAAATACTTATGGTACATGTCTTATTCAACATTCTACTGCTCTGAAGAGACACCATGGTGATTCCAACTTTCATGAAGAAAGCAATTAATTGAGGCTTGCTTACAGTTTCAGAGGTTTAGTCCATTATCAGCATGGTGAGAAACATGGCCACCTACAGGCATAGTGCTAGAGAAGAAACTGAGAGTACTACATCCTGATTTGCGTGTAGCAGGCAGAGACACTGGGCCTGACTGGAGCATTTCAAACCCCAAATCACACCCCCAGTGACACACTTTCTCCAACAAGGCCACATGCACTGCAACAAGTCCAACCTTCTATTCCCTCTTAAGTAGCATCTCTCCCTAATGACCAAGCATTCAAATGTGTGAGCCCAATGGGGCCATTCCTATTCAAACCACTATAGTACAACTATGTTTGGCATATATATATATATATATATATGTATATATAATATATTTATAATATTAAACTATAATTCAATGTATTATATATTTTCTATAAATAATTAAACCATTATCAATTAAATCTGTAAGTTATACAAATATATTATATAAAAAATGTGATGTAACAAAAATATAAATGTACTTTATATAATAATATATAATGCAATCAAACATACATCATTCACACAAACTCCTCTTTCCAATCGATTCCTCATACACCCTTACTTGTTTCCTATTCACAGATAACTTTAATTATTGTTTCTCCATATATAAGCCTATATGTCCATATAAATGTATAAAAGATGCATCCTCACTCCCTTTTGTATGGTTTGAGTGTCCATGATTACAGACCTGACCCCCTGATACCAGATAACCAATGAGAGACCACGGAAGACAATGCTTCCACTCTTTTTTTTTTAGTTCTTCTATCTTGCCAAAACATATTTAATTTTTTCTTTTCTTTTTAATTAAGAAAATTTGTATTCATTGTACATACCAACCACAGATCCCTTCCCCTCCCTTCTCCCATCCCCAGCATTTCCCCCACATCCCTACCCCTATTCCAACCTGCTCCCAAGGCTAAGCCTCCCATGGGGCCTCAGCAGAGCCTGATACTCAGTTGAGGCAGGTCCAAGAACCCCCCCCTGGAGCAAGGCTGTGTAAGGTATCCCACCATAGGCAGAAAGCTCCAAAATGTCCTCTCAAGCACTAGGGATGGATCCTGATCCCACTGCCAGGGGACCCCTTAAGCAGACTAAGACTTTTTTGTTTGTTATTTTTTGTACCAAATAGAAAGATTCATATGTGCATTTTTTTCTACATGATTGTGGGAGGCAGATAATGGAGAATTTACTCACTTCTGGGTCTGCCCGCCTCAATCTCAGGGTGAGTGTAGATATGGGGAAAATGATGAATGGCATCATGCAACACCCAGGTCCCAACAATGAACTCATTCTTACTGTTTTTGAAGCATTTTGCAAGGTCATAAAGTGCTGTAACATGAGACACAAAAGACCAGTTATGTGTTAAGGATGCTCCTGATAAAGATCAGATTGGTTACAGAAAATTTAAATAACACCACCACTTCAAAACCAGAGATACTCACACATTGTAGTACAAAACTTAAATGGAGATTTGTCTGCCCAAACTGTGTGTAGCTGGCATTTCCCATTTTTCTTAAATACAATATAATAAATAATAACCACTCATTATTTAACACTTATTATCTCACATGTGCTTCTGTCTCAAGAATAATCTGGCTGAAAGCGAGACATGATAGATGTCACATCTCTGTTTCTGTCATGCTATTCCACAGTTTGTAAATATTTTCATTAATAGTATTTTGATTGGTGATTCATTTAAGGTGCAGAAGGAATTTCAGTACCCAAAAAGATGTTCAGACAAAGTTGGTCTTTAGGATTTCCCATATCACAAAAGCTATGCTTTTATTTCATTTATGAAATGGTAGGTATCCAATTATCAGGATGGTTTTCAAGAGGAGGATCATTTTTTATGGTGAGGTTATAAACACTGCTCTTTTGATATTTACTGTCTCCAAATTTCCTTTACTTATGTTCACATTCATCAATATTTCACATTCAACAAACATCAGTTTTATTCACAAATGCATGTTTTACTTCCTGAGTTTGTGTTTTCATTATTTTAATAGAAAAATTAAACATCAGAAACTGAGTGCTAAAGTGCTAATATTTTTAGCACAGTCATCCTCAACTGCAGCTTTCCTTGAATTATTATTAGTTTCATATTGTCTTCCCATTTTAGAAATTTACTGGCAACGCTTTGAGTCCCCTTCCATCAAACTGTTTCTTCTACTTGAGTTAAATTCTCTTACCTGACATAGAACGTCATGCTCATAAGTGTGTAATTCTGGAAAAACTTCATGTCACGAATCAACACCCTGAAATCACTATTTTCTCGTATCACACTATCAAGTTTGGATGCTAGATAGATGGTAGTAAAATTCCCTGGAAACTAAAAATTAATAAGAATTAGATTCATCATTCAAAGGATCTGGGTTCAAGTCTCAGCACCACATGCTGGAACATAACCTCCTGTAACTTCATTTCTGAGGCTATAATATGGCCTCTGTGGGTGCTTTGTATACATAAAGAAACATGCAGAGCAAACACACATACATAAAATGACAAAATAAAATTAGTAAAAATTTTAAATAGAACAATGGTTAAAAAACTAACTAAATTATAGATTTTTAAATAAAAAATTGAACATTACTTTTTTTTTTTTTTTTGGTTTTTCAACACAGGGTTTCTCTGTGTAGCTTTGTGCCTTTCCTGGAACTCACTTGGTAGCCCAGGCTGGCCTTGAACTCACAGAGATCCGTCTGCCTCTGCCTCCCGAGTGCTGGGATTAAAGGCGTACGCCCCCACCGCCCGGCCTGAACATTACTTTTATGAGTGTTATAAAAATTGATTATATATGTAATGTGAAAATAGCATTATTGCATATTTCTGTTGCTCCAAAAATGCCTGAAATATTATTTGAAAATATATAGGTATATTTACTTAATGAAGGTAATAATTTTATATAATACTAAATATGATTGAGGAAAACTGTAGAGTTTAGTGTAAAATATAGATTGTAGGTTCATATTACAAGCAGCTTTAATGTACATAAATAATCTATAGGAAAATATAATAAAATTCATGTGTAAATGCATCCAATGCATATTTGGATGACAAAACATATTTGTATGCCAATGCATTATGAACAATTATCCACTGAAAATTCACTGTTATCCAAAAAAGGAGTTAAAACTGTGTGTGTTGGTTTATCTCTGATTTCTACACCTTTGTTGCAGCATTTGGGAACCACGATAATCACACACACACACACACACACACACACACACACACACACACACACAAACACACACACACACAAACCTCAAAAAATAATTATTATTGTTGGAAACATTATAGGATTATAATTCATATCAATATTATTTGACACATTGTCCATAGTAGGAAGACTCTAAAACAAAGAGAGGTCCTTGCCTCAAATACATGCCACACAATGAGTTTGTCATGCAGGTATTAGACTGATTTAAATTTTCTATTATGTTAATCAAAATTCACTCCTGAGTTCTTGAGGGACAGCGAAATATTTTATACAATTGTATATTAAGCTTTAACTGTGAACATAGGGTTAATTATGCTAAAGTGCATATGAAATTAAGAAAAAAAACATGACAGTTTTTAAAAAGTGATTTTTTTTACTGCCTTTATCAAATAAAAATTCAATTAGGCAATATAAGAGGCTCAAATGAGGTCATTGGAACCTTGAAAATAAAACAAAAAATTTTAAGACATGAGACTACATTACGATACAAAAGGTTGCGCATCAATACTTTCATTAAATCACATTGATTGTCAGGTCAAAAAGTGGCAAATTCACCACAGCCAATTCTGGCCCTTCATAACCCCCTGAAACAAATCCTTGTACCGGTAAGGGTTTCTCAGTGGCAGACACCAAACAGGCTAGAGTAGCAAGCAGAAGAACCTTCATCTTCTAGATCTTTCTCTTCTTCTGGAGCAGAAGACCAGAGTGTTGCAGCTGCCAGTGAAATGATGAACTGAAGACACATGCACAGCACTCAGGTTTGCATGATGTGTGATGAGCCCTCTTTCCCTGAACCTTTTATTGAGTTGTCTGTTTAGAATTTTCACAATACTCTGGTTGTCAGTATTTGAATATGTCTGGCATTACTTCATTTAAACCCACAGGATGAGAATCAGTGGAATGTAATATTCCTGAGTATGTCATGGGGAGCAATTCAGTAATGTTACACTCCACTGATAACAAGCTAGTTTGATGACATTATTTTCAGGAAAGATCACAGTTGGCATGCAATGTCTCAGGAACTTTGACTGATAGTACTTCCTGATTTATATGAAGAAGATCTATGTGTTACATGTTCATTCTCATTTTAATAAGAAAACTATATGAATGTGTCTCACTAAAATTATTTTTCAAGTCCAATAAACTACTTTCTGTGTTTTTAAAAATATAAATTGAATGTCAATAGCACATATTCAGGTGAAAAAATGAGTCCCACAGATAAGTATGTATTCATTTTATTATGAGGACTAAAGCACTCAGATATGGAGATAATATATTTAATTTTGCAGGAGGATAATTTCTCCAACTTTGTATATAAGTAATCCTCAGGCCCACGACTTTCACTCATTCAAATGTCTATGTGCATCCAATTGTTTTTCGCCAATCACCTTCCAAATAAATTTTTTAAAAATATATTACACCAACAATTCCTTGAACATCGTTTTATTAGTAAAATAAGCAATGGCTGAGTGCTGGTTAAATGATAAAAATGTCTATGTTGAATTTCAAGTGAGACTCTGTGTAGTTTAAGCATAAAAATTCAAATTTAACTGAGAATCAATTGCATGTTGGTCTGAGATGCATTCTCATGCTGAGCTTGAACCTGCGAGTTCACATGGGATGATTTAATGTGTCTATGCTCTCTGCTCCCACTGGGCAACTGCAATTTAAAGCTTTCAAAGTCACCAGTTAAGGGTACAAATAAAAGAATAAGAATTTTCATGCTTAGTCACTTGTTCTGGTGCCATACATTTTTTTATGTTGATTAGTTTCTATTAGTCCTTAGTGTGTAAACCATGATGCTCTTATTTCTTATCAGTTTGCTGTGGATGATTTATTGACAAATAAAATGCTGATTGGCCAGTAGCCAGGCAGGAAGTATAGGCATGACTAACAGAGAGGAGAATAGGGGGAACAGGAAGGTGGAGTATGGGAGACGCCAGCCTGCTGTCCAGAGAGCAATATGTAAAGGCAACAGGTAAAGCCACAGAACACATGGCAACATATAGATTAACAGAAATGGGCTGAGTTAAGTGTAAGAGCTAGTCAGTGGTAGGCCTGAGCTAATGACCCAACAGTTTAAATAATATAAGCATCTCTGTGTTTATTTTATAAGTGGTTGTGGGGTCCGTGGTGATGGGCAGCACTGGAGAAAACTCTAGCTACACCAGTTAGTAGTATACTCTTGCACGCCACAACATTATATCATAGAGATTCAGCTATTTATTAAAGCTGAACTTTCACCAGCCAAGGACCTATCAAAAGGCAAAGCCATTTATTATGTATATTTGGTGTTACCCAGCCTTTAATATTTCAGCTGTCTTCTGCTATGAAATCCTTGCATGCCAGGACCAATTGGTAAACAGTTCAGCTCCCCAGACCTGCTGAACCTACCTAGTTACTAACTGCCCTGTAGAGTTTAGGGTACAAGCTTGCAGGAGATGCATAGCTTTGTTTCCTGTGCTAATGAAGCTAAGACCATCCCTTCACCTTGAGGAGGCCTAGTGGTTCTCCAGAGCATTTTGGCTGATAACAAAAGATGTTTTTACATGTCAAGATGAGATGTAAAACAACATTCCTGAGGAGGCAAGGAACCACTTGCCCAGGAAAAGAAAGGATAGGCATTATCTGTAGACAGGAGCAAAACAGCATGGGGAGAGAGAGGTTCCATAGAGGGTAAGCAGATTTCGAGTAGAGTTTTCTGAGTGCCAGGGGTAGAGAGTAGCAGAGATGGAGAAAGAGGATACAGAGGATGAAGATGAGGCTGAAAGCACAGGAGTTAGTCATTAACTAGACTATGAGCTAGGGAGCTGGACAGAACTGCAGTTATGGAGACAAGATTTCATCCTAGAGAAATAAAGTAGATGGATATAGAGCTTGGTATGTCTAGAGTTGTTTCTGCCTTGAATGCCTGGTGGAACTATAGCTGAACTGACGTAATTTTGTCTTAGAGGAATAAAGTTAACAGACATTAAAAATGTAGTGTATGTAGATTTTTTCACTGATATTCAACTCCAGACACAGCAAAGCCCCCTGGGACCCTGGGGAATCAATAGTACATTATTGAATCCCTGAATCATGGTGCTCATGATTCTTTAAAAAACTATAAATCTTTCGTGATGTGCTTGCACAACATGTTCTTTAAGAACTGCCATATATTATATTGTGAGGAAATGCATGGGACATTCTAGCATATTTTACAACAAAGTCATGATAAAACATTTGCTTTTAATCCTAAACCTATAGATATCACTAAAGAAGCAGATGATAAGAATCAAATCTTTAAAAGATCACTCACTCTCACTGCAAGGAGCTAAACAGTCTAGAGATAAAGATGTAGCTGAATCAGAAGCAAACATTGGAGAGATTAGTGATAATGGCAGCTAGAGGAGACAGTGATTGAGGGAGAGGCAGGTGAATTTGACAGTGGTGTCATGTGGTGATATTTTATTTGTGCTGTAACAAATAAAACTTACATGGAGATCAGAGAACAGAAGATCTATTAGGTTAGACACAGAGGACAATCAATCGTGGCACACACGGCTTTAATCCTATCATTCCCTAGATCTGTCTGGATCTCTGTAAGTTCAAGGACACATTGGGAACAGAGACAGACATGGTGGCACACTTGAGATCTAATGTCTTTGCTTGGGCAGGACATATGCCTTTAATCCCAGGAAATGATGGCAGGAAGTAGAAAGTTATATAAGGCACGAAGACCAGGAACTAAAGGCTTTTTAGCAGCAGTTCAGCTGAGATTCATTCCAATGAGGACTTGGAGGTTTTCAGTCTGAGGAAACAAGATCAGTGAAAAGTTGATAAGATGAGGTTGGCTGTGGCTTGTTCTGTTTTTCTGATCTTTCAGCATTCACCCCAATACTTGGCTCTGGGTTTTCTATTAACAAGACCATTTAAATTCATGTTATAGTGTTACTGCACTTTGTGATGGATTATAATTAGGAAAATAAAAGCAGTAAAAGGTCAATAGTGACTCAAGGTTCTTATTGCAATACTTGGTTGGGTATTTGCTAAGATAAGAATATCTAGAATATCATGCATTCTGGGGGGAAATACCCAGATCTGTTTGGGACAGACTATTTGAGATGCCTAAGCAAATTGGAAACACATATGGATTCAGTCAGAAAGAGAGTAGGGGAAGAAATCCAATTCTGCTTCTTCACAGCTTTGGTGAGCTACAATTGCTCCTGAGTTGAAGCATGTGTTCATGGAAAGGAACTTGCTACTTTGTCTTTAAATCCCCCCACTTTTCTGCATTTGACTTGGTAACTGTCAGGTGAGCTGCTGCTAAGTCCTGTCCAGATAATGAACTATGTCCATTGCAGGTACACCTACTTCCTGCATTACTACAGTCAGAGATGTTAAGACCATGTAGAAAGATAGACATCATGGAAAAGGAAGAATCTGGTACTGGTTTTTGAACAGTAAAGTATTTGAAAAGGGAAATATATAAAAGACTAAACAAAATTAAAGTATGTCAGACAGCAAGAACATTGTCACTTGGAAAATGTTAGACTCAGCAATACACCAGGCTCCCCTGTCTTTCTTAATATGTACAGACATCTGTACTGGTTCCTCAAGTACAAATGAATTTCTTTACATGCAACAATAACATTTTTTGACAAATGATCTAAGAAAACTTAATGGTTGCATACTTGCATTGATCTTATTGCAAAGCGAAATTGTCTGTTTCTGCTTCACTCTCACTATTATCATACACCTAAATGGCATCTCAATTTTATACATGAGACATAGGCTCACAGAGCTTCCAAAAATGTGGCCAACTTTTCTGTAGTTAGAGTTCCTGCCTTGCCCACAGTCAGGACAAATCTTTGTCACCTGCCAGTCCCACAGCCACTCAGACCCAACCAAGTAAACACAGAGACTTATATTGCTTACAAACTGTATGGCTGTGGCAGACTTCTTGCTAACTGTTCTTATAGCTTAAATTAATCCATTTCCATAAGTCTATACCTAGCCACGTGGCTTGTGGCTTACCGGAATCTTCACATGCTGCTTGTCGTGATGGCAGCGGGCAGTGACTCCTTCTGCCTTCCTATTCTTTCTTTTCTCCCTACTTTTAGTCCTGCCTATACTTCCTGCCAGGCCACTGGCCAATCAGTGTTTTGTTTATTGACCAATCAGAGCAATTTGACATACAGACCATCCCACAGCACTTTTCATATGTGGGGAGGGTGCAGTAGAGTTCTACACAGGTTCATCTGTTATGCTTGTCATCAAGATAATGTACCTTAAATTCATAACCCAAGTTTTCACTTGATAAATAAATGATTAATCAATCAATCTTTTGGTCTTTCTTCTATGCCCAACTTTGATTTTATGTTAGTGCTTCCTAAATTCTGCTCATGAGAACTGTATTACAATATTAAACAAGTTGTAGAGACCTAATACCTGAAAATTTGTACCTAACTAGCAGAATATGAAACTAAAGGGATATACAAATAAAAGTTCTATTTTAAATACAATGGCAATGTACACTGAGAAAATGTACATAATGCTTCTATTTTATGAGTTTAGGCAACTTGAAACTAATTTTCCAAGAACTGAAGTTTTTATGTAAACATATGAGATTTGTGGATAAAATACCCAGAACGCTATATTACTATCAGAAAGGCATATCTGCTATCTTCTTTTTCAGTATTCTTTGAGATCTTTCTTCTGCTCTAGATATTTCCCTCCATATAACCCTTTTTATTTATTTCTGTTGAAGCATATTTAATTTAATATCTAATACCAACTTATCATTATGTACTTACAGTATGTATTTATATAGTAAAACGTCACCATTACAATGTCACTGTATTGATTTAATGTATACTTGAATTGTTGATTCATTAGCATGGAACTCATGACCAAAAACACTATAAGTCAATACTTGCAAGCATTTTATATAACTCCAAAAAACACATCAGAATCTCCTTGTTCTTAGTGCTAAAGAACACTTTTAGTTACTTATTGGGCTACAGTATAAACAGAATCATCTGCAAGGAGAAAAGAGTTTGGTAAGTGTGGCCATAAAGAGCAGCCTTACTTGCAACAACAAGGCAGAATCCATGCATAATATGACTGTAATTTTTATACTTTTTCACTGCTTTTTCTTCAACCTCTAGACCAACATTATCCACTAGATATTGTATTGGGGTAACACATTTAAACATTCCAGTGACCACATTAAAAAGTAAGTAAAATGAAACTTTCCTGTCATTTCTAGGAGGCAAAATTACAGCTAACTTCCAGGTAGTCTGGATATTACAACCCTCTGACAGGCTATTAGATGTTTCCTGAGCCTTTGATAAAGGCATTGTATCTAGATGTATCCACTGGCTTGGGCTGGGGAATTCTTCTCTGAATTTTGACCAATTATAATGATCTCTGTTTTTCTGTAATGAACTCTGTCTGCCAAAAAGAGAAGTGACTTTGATAACAAATAAGAACTTCACTTATCTGTGTGTAAAAGATATATTTAAAAGCAGCTAGGTTTTATACGAGTTTATTTAAAAATCTATTTATTCCCGACACTGGCAAAAAATAAATAAATAAATAAATAAATAAATAAATAAATAAATAAAGAAAGAAAGAAAGAAAGAAAGAAAGAAAGAAAGAAAGAAAGAAAGAAAGAAAAAGAAAAACCTAGCTACTTTGTTTGAACCACAAAAATGTTTCTCTTGTATAAGGTCATCTTTAGTTTAATATTTAATATGTAACATAAAATGAATTGCTCAGTTGCCTAGCATTCCAGAATAAAAAGAAGGCACTTGAAGGAAGGAAGGAAGGAAGGAAGGAAGGAAGGAAGGAAGGAAGGAAGGAAGGAAGGAAGGAAGGAAAGAAGAGAGGAAGACAAAGTGACTTTAATATTTCCAAGTATGTCTTCATTAAAAAATATTAGTGTGGGTTTATTTAAAATATCCACTAAAACTCAGTTTCATAAACTGTGTGTTACAACTCTTCATGGAGTCACATGAAGACTTTGGCAAGAGTGAAATGTTTCTGAATATGCAACAACCAAAACCTAACTAAGTCTAGTGTGTAGGACATCTGAGGTTTTTTTTCTCATTTTTCTTTATTAAGAAATTTTCTACTCACTCTACATACCACCCACAGATCCCACCTCCTCCCTCCTTCCACCCCCTAGCCCTCTCTCCCAAGCCACCCCACACCCATACATCTCTCAAATCAAGGTCTCCCATGGGAAGTCAGCAGAGCCCAGCATACTGAGCCTAGGCAGGTCCAAGCCCTTCCCACTGCACCAAGGCTGTGCAAGGCATCACACCACAGGCACCAGATTCCCAAATGCCTGCCCATGCACCAGGGATGGATCCTGATTCCCATGCCTGGGTGCCCTCGCCCCTAAACAGTTTGAACCAAACAACCATCTTCCATATCCAGAGGGCCTACTACAGTCCCATGAGGCTCTACAGCCACTAGTCCACAGTTCATGGACTTCCTCTAGTGTAGCTGGTCATCTCTGCACATCTTCCCATCATGATCTCAAAATCTCCTGCCTGCAGATACCCTTCTCTCTCTCATCCATTGGATTCCTGGAGCTCAGCCTGGTGGCTGGCCATAGATCTCGGCACTGCTTCCATAGTCACTGAACAAAGGCTCTATGATGACAGGATATTCACTAGACCAGTCGCCAGAGTAGACCAGACCAGGCACCCGGTGGACCACTGCCAGCAGTCCAAAGTGGGGTCATCGTTGTGCATTCCTGATAACCTCCCCAGCACCCTGCCTCTGCCTATTCTATGGTGATATTTTATTTGTATTAAAATGTTATTTGTATGTTAATAAAAAAAGTTTGCCTGGGGGTCAGAACTATTAGCAAGCCATAGGAAAGCAGAGCAGTGGTGGCGTAAGCTTGTGATCCCAGCACTTGGTAGGCAGAGTTAGGTAAGTCTCTGTGTGTTCAGGGATACAGCCAGTATTGGATACACATGCCTTTAATCTCAGTACCAATCATAGAAAACCTGGAGGTCTATACAGACAGGCTGTGATGAGGCGGTCATGTGTGTGTTTGGGTTTACAACCAATGAAAAGGCAGAACAGAAACACTATAAAAAGACAGACACGCAGGAAGTAGTTCTGGTTCAGAGAGGTAGGACCACTGCAGGAGGAAGGGTAAGGTTTTAGCTCTTAGCTCTGACCTCGGGGCTTTCTTCTTTGCATTGGTTCTGTGTTTCTTATTTAATAAGACAGTTGGTTACATCTACACTATTCCCATGATGTCCTCATCTATCATGGTATCTCCCGCTCAGCCCTCCCACTCTGTCTCTGTTCCAACTTGACCCTCACATTTCCCTATGTTCTCATCCCCCACTCCTTGCCCCACACCCCCAAACCAGTATGATCATATAGATTTCATCCACTTCTCCTTTGCTGAGTCATCCATGTGTCCCTCCTAGGATCTTTCCCTGTTATCTAGCCTCTTTGGAGCTGTGGTTTGCAGTCTAGCCATCCTTTCCCTCATATCTAGTATCCACTGATGAGTAAGTACATGCTATATTTGTCCTTTTGAATCTGGGTTACCTCACTCAGGATAATATTTTCTAGTTCCATCTATTTGCCTGCAAATTTCATGATATCATTGTATTTTATTGCTGAGTAGTACTCCATTGCGTATATGTGCCACATTTTCTTTATCCATTCTTCAGTTGAGGGGCACCTAGGTTGTTTCCAGGTTCTGGCTATTAGGAATAATGCTGATATGAACATAGTTGAGCATGTGTCCTTGTGGCAAGATTGAGCATTCCTTGAGTATATGCCCAAGAGTGGTATAGCTGGGTCTTGATCAAGATTGATTCCCAAATTTCTGAGAAACCACCTTACTGATTTAGAGTGGCTGTACAAGTTTGCATTCCTACCAACAGTGTAGGAGTGGTCCCCTTGCTCCACATCTTTTCCAACATAAACTGTCTTCAGTGTTTTTGGTCTTAGCCATTCTGATATGTGTAAGATGGTATCTTAGAGTTGTTTTGATTTACATTCCCCTGATGACTAAGGATGTTGAGCAATTCCTTAAATGTCTTTCACCAATTTGAGATTCTTCTGTTGAAATTCTCTATTTAGTTCTGTAGCCCTTTTTTATTGGATTGTTCAGTATTTTGAAGTCAAGTTTTTCAAGTTCTTTATATATTTTGGAGATCAGCCCTCTGTCGGATGTGGGGTTGGTGAAGATTTTTCCTCTGTAGTCTTTCCTTCTGTAGTCTGTCATTTTGTCTTATTGACCATGTCCTTTGCTCTACAAAAGCTCCTCAGTTTCAGGAGGTCTCATTTATTAATTGTTTCTCTCAGTGTCTGTGCTACTGGTGTTATATTTAGGAAGTAGTCTCCTGTGCCTATGCATTCAAAACTACTTCCTACTTTTTCTTCTATCAAGTTCAGTGTAACTGGATTTATGTTGAGAGCCACTTGGACTTCAGTTTTCTACATGCAACAGATATGGATCTATTTGAAATCTTCTGCATGTTGACATCCAGTTATTCTAGCACCATTTGTTGAAGATGCTTTACTTTTTCTACGGTACAGTTTTTGCTTCTTTGTTAAAGATCATATGTTCATAGGTGCATGGATTAATGTCAGGGTCTTCCATTCAATTCCTTTGGTCCACATATTTTTTTTTGGTTTTTTTTTATTTTTTTTTTGGCCAGTACCAAGCTATTTTTCTTACTATAGCTCTATAGTAGAGCTTGAGGTCAGGGATCATGATGCCTAGAGGTTGCTTTATTATACAGGATTCTTTTAGCTATCCAAGTTTTGTTGTTTTTCCATATAAAGTTAAGCAGTGTTCTTTCCAAGTCTGTGAAGAACTATGTTGGGATTTTGATGGGAACTGCATTGAATCTGTAGATTGCTTTTGGTAAGATTGTCATTTTTACTATGTTAATTCTACCTATTCATGAGCATGGGAGATCTTTCCATTTTCTGATATCTTCTTCAATTTCTTTCTTCAGAGAGTTAAAGTGTTTATCATATAGGTCTTTCACTTGCTTAGTTAGTGTTACCCGAAGGTATTTTATATTATTTGTGGCTACTATAAATTGTGATGTTCTCTGATTTCTTTCTCAATCCATTTATCTTTTGTATATAGGAAGGGTACTGATTTTTTTGAGTTAATCTTGTATCCTGCCACCTTACTGAAGAAGTTTATCAGCTGTAGGAGTTCCCTGGTAGAATCTTTGGGGTCACTTATGTATACTATCTTATCATCTGCAAATAGTGAAAGTTTGACTTTGCAATTTGTATAGCCTTGATCTCTTTTTGTTTTCTTATTGCTCCAGCTAGAACTTCAAGTACTTTAGTGAATAATTATTGGGAGGGTGGACAGCCTTGTCTTGTTCCTGATTTTAGTGGAATTGCTTTGAGTTTCTCTCCATTTAACTTGATGTTGGCTGTTGACTTGCTATAAATTGCCTTTATTATGTTTAGGTATGTTTCTTGTATTCCTGATCTCTCTAGAACCTTTATCATGAAGGGGTATTGGATTTTGTCAAAGACTTTTTCAGCATCCAATGAGATATGATCATGTGTTTTTTTTCTTTCAGTTTGTTTATATGATGTATTACATTGAAAGATACTCATGTGTTGAACCATTCTTGCATCCCTGGGATGAAGCCTACTTGGTCATGGTGGATAATTTTTTGATGTGTTCCTGGATTAGGTTAGCCAGTATTTTATTGCATATTTTTGTATCAATGTTTATGAGGGAGATTGGTCTGTAATTCTCTTTCTTTGTTGCATCTTTGCGTGGTTTGGGTATCAGAGTAACTGTGGCCTCATAAAATGAGTTTGGTAATGTCCCTTCTGTTTCTATTGTGTGAAACAATTTGAAGAGTATTGGTATTAGCTCTTATTTGGAAATCTGGTAGAATTCTGTGCTGAAACCATCTGGTCCTGGGCTTTTTTGTTTGGGAGTCTTTTAATGACCATTTCTATTTCCTTGGGGGTTATGGTCTATTTAAATAGTTTATCTGGTCTTGATTTAACTTTGGTATTGGGCACCTATCCAGAAAATTGTCCATTTCTTTTACATTTTCCAATGGAGCACAGGTTTTTGAAGTCTGACTTGATGATTCTCTGGATTTCCTCATTGTCTGTTGTTATGTCTCCCTTTTCATTTCTGATTTTGTTAATTTGGATTCTCTCTCTCTCTCTCTCTCTCTCTCTCTTTCTCTCTCTCTCTCTCTCTGCTTTTTGGTTAATTTGGATAAGGGCTTGTCTATCTTGTTGATTTTCTCAAAGAACCAACCCTTTATTTCATTGATTCTCTGTAGTGTTCTCTTTGTTTCTATTTTATTGAGTTCAACCTTCAACTTGATATTCCCTGGCATATGTTTCTGCTGGATGAGTTTTTTTCTTCTTGTTTGAGAGCTTTCAGCTGTTCTGTTAAGTAGCATGAGTTTCCTACAACTTCTTTATGTGGGCATTTAGAGCTATGAATTTTCCTCTTAACACTGCTTTTATAGTATCCCATGAGTTTGGGAATGTTCTACATTCATTTTCATTGAATTCTTGGAATCTTTAATTTCTTTCTTTTTATTTCTTCCTTGACTCATTGGTGATTCTATTGGACATAATTCAGTTTCCATGAGATTGTATGCTTTCTGTAATTTTTGTTGTTGCTGAAATCTAACTTTAAGCCATGGTGGTCGGATAAGATACAAGAAGTAATTTCAATTTTTCTGTATCTATTGAGATTTGGTTTGTGACCAAGCCTGTGGTTGATTTTGGAGAAGGTTCCATCAGGTACTCAAAAGAAGGTACATTCTTTTGTGTTAGGGTGGAATATTTTGTAGATATCTATTAAGTCCATTTAAGTCATAATATCTGTTAGTTCCCTTATTTCTCTGTTAAGTTTCTGTCTGGCAGACCTGTCCATTGGTGAGAGTAGAGTGTTGAAGTCTCCCACTACTAGTGTATGGGGTTTGATGTGTGATTTAAGCATTAGTAATGTTGCTTTTACAAATGTAGGTGCCCTTGTATTTGGGGCATAAATGTTCAGAATTTACATTTCTTGTCTGATTTTCCCTGTGATAAATATGCAATATCCTTCCTGATATCTTTCAATTGATTTTAGTTTGAAGACTATTTTATTAGTTATTAGCATAGTTACACCACCTTGCTTCTTAAATCCATTTGATTGGAAAGTCTTTTCCCAGCCTTTTATTTTGAGGTAGTGTCTGTCTTTTAAGTTGAGGTGTGTTTTTTGGATGCAGCAAATGGATGGATCTTGTTTTTCATATCCATTATGTTAGCCTGTGTCTTCTTATAGGTGAATTGAGACCATTGACAGTAATGGACATTAATGAGCGGTGATTGAGTCCTGTTTGTTTGTTTGTTTGTTTGTTTGTTTGTTTGTTTGGTGGTAGTGTTGTATGTTTCCATTCTCTGGCATTTGTGGGGTAAAATTATCTATTGCCTGAGTTTTCATGGGAGTATCTAACTTCCTTAGGTTGGATTTTCCTTCTTTTGCTTTCTGTAGGGATGGATTTGTGGAGAGATATTGTTAAATCTGGTTTTATCATGGAAGATTTTGAGTTCAGTGCCTTTATATTACATGTTCACATATGATGGATTATTCCGTCATCATATCGACTTGGTTAAAATATTAAGTGTTTACACATCTTTAATAATGAGTGAATGTCTCCCATGATCTATTAGAGAGGCGTGGAAGGTCTGTTTTTGACATTATGACTAGGATGCATACCATGCACTTTGATCTCAATGGTTTTCACTCTTGACTCAAGGTATTTAATCATGTTCAGAGCCATGTTAGTGGACATGACAGCATTATTGAGGAAAAATTTGATAAAATCATAAGAGAAATAAATTATTTCATATACTACAGGGAAAAATTAACTAATTCCTAACTGTGAAGAATTTCCAACAATAGAGAGATATTAAAAAAATTCAGATATTCAAAAAATTTTAAATATTTATTTATTATGTATGCAATGTTCTGCCTGCATGTATGCCTGCACACCAAAAGAGGGCACCATATCTCATTACAGATAGTTGTGAGCTACCATGTGGTTGCTAAGAATTGAACTCAGAACCTCTGAAAGAGATTCCAGTGCTCTTAACCTCTGAGGCATCTCTCCAGCCCCTCAAAATTCAGATTTCCATGCTCATTTAATTTAAAGTGATTTATAAGAACCCAAAGTTTTATTAATTTTAACTATTTGTAAGCAAAGTCACTTTTCATGCTCATAGAATCACTTACATATTAATGTCATTAATTTTTGACATTTATAGGGGTATATAATTATCTTATTTGAGCTGATAAAAGCAGTAGAGGAATTCTTTTAAACATATTTGGAAATTAATGATCTCTGACATCAGAGATGTCAACATCAGAGACTATCAACCAAGGAAATGCCCCATAGGCATTGCAACAAGCCAATTTCATGGAGAATTCTTCTACATTGAGGTTCCCTCTTCCCAGATGACTTGAGCTTGTGTCAAGTAGACAAAAACTAACCAGGACTTGTACTAATGGATACATTTTGTCAATATTGTCAGTTTTGTAGCTCACAAGTTTCACATCTTGAAAAATCACATAGAAAAACTTAGGGCTATAGATGCTTTCTGTAATATAAACAGACATCCATAATTTAAGATTTAAAATGGAGTTATTGTGTGTAGAACAACAATGTCCCCATGAGACACTACAGGTTAACAAACTTAAAGCTGAGTGACAGGAGTGGGAACCTTTGATCTCATTGGACTAGTTTTGCCCATAATAATTAAGACATGAAAAAATGCCTATCTAATATATACAGTCCTTCAGACAAATCTAGATTGAGTCAAGTTGATACTTAAAGCTATCTGTCATCTATCTATCATCTATCTATCTATCTATCTATCTATCTATCTATCTATCTATCTATCTATCTATCATCTGTCTGTCTATCTGTATATCTATATATTGATATAGCTACCTACCTATGTCTTCTATCAATCTTCTTTGAACATCTATTTTATGTCTATCTATTCATTTATCTACCTATGTACTTATAAGCTGTTTATTATCTATAATTCTATCTATCTACACACAAACACACACAAACACAAACACATGATTAAATGCAACTAATGAGTCTCTTCAGTGTTTCTCTGTTTTTAAGACTGACCACCTTTTATAGGATAAAGAGTTATGTGGCTCATTGTTGGAGGAAAAGAAACTCTCTCTCTCTCTCTCTCTCTCTCTCTCTCTCTCACACACACACACACACACACACACACACACACACACACACATCAATAACGAATTGGCTTTCTTTCTTTCTCAAGTAAGGCAGTAAGGCAAAGTCTTATAAAATTTCCCAAGTAGACATTGATATGTCAACTAGGCCTGACATGACAAATTCGTGTGTAGGCAACCATATTGTTGAGATTTCATTGGTGCAAATTTCCTGACATATGAAAAGATGCAATCTCAGAGCAAGTGTCCTGGTCATGTTTTCTCCTATGATCATTCTTCTATCTATTCTGTGGAATTTCTAAGCCTTAGATGTAGAGATTATGTTATAGACATATAATCTTGTATTTATAGATTTAGTCACACACAAACATATATTTATGTGTGCATATATTTGAAAATAACAATTGAAGAAGAGACAATGAATTTGAGAGAAGTAGAGAGACAGAGGACATTCTGAAGTGGTTTGGGGATGGGAATTATGTAAATAGACTATTCACATATAAAAATCCAAATAATTAGACTAAAAAGAAAGACAGCTGTTGGTTTCTGCAAAATATAAGTGTCACTATTGCACCTTTAGGGTTTTTTATTTTTGTTTTTGTTTTTGTTTTTTTGCATTGTGATCATTGTGGTGACTCATTGGCGTTTGAGCTGGGTAGGACTATTGGTTGTTTTTCTCACTTGAACACTGAAATAGCAGTTTAGGATACGATGTGAGGCAGATCTTAGGGAAGAAGCTTCTGCGTAAGTTCGAGCTGGATGCCTCCAGGTCCTCTGTACAATGTGTTCTCAGAAAGAGTTACAGATTTAAGTTCATAACCGAGGAATCAGGATGTAGTCCTTGGCTCCTGCTCCAGCTCCAGGCCTGCTTCCATGTTCTCTACCTTAATGATATCAAACTAAATCTCAAAAACTGTAAGCAAATCTCCAACTTAACATTTCTCTTATAATAATTGCCATGGTCATGGTGTGTCTTCACAGCAATAGAACAGTGAATATGAAAAGCCTGTGAATAGGAACAGACAGTGGAGAACCAGTTTAAAAATATCATCACAGTAAACTGAGGAATCTATGAGGAAATTGCAAATTTCTACACAATTAGCAATGTCCATTTTTATTAAAGGGGTATTATATATTATTTTTAATTTTACAAAAAGGTATATATAGTGTATCTTTGTCATATCCACCCTGACCCTCTCCCTCCAGGTTCCCAAATATCTCACATCTTTGTCTCAACTTCATGTTTTGTTTTGTTTTGTTTTTCTCACCCACTAAATCCAATTACAGTTTCCCACTTGTATTCATGTGTGGACTCATCCACTTGGCTATAGGCAACCTATACCAATGGCTGTTGCCCTCAGTGAAAAGTTAACCTCTATACCTCCCTCAGTAATCTTGAACTGCAGCCATGTCATAATACTAATCTCCTCAGTAAACATTTGGATGGCAATCTGAATCCACAGAGTCAACCAGGACACAGGAGTGTAAACAACATAACTTCCTGACTATTGTTCTAATCAGGACTTCTGTGCAGGGGACATGGGAACCTCCAGCAAAGAGATGATTCTGCTTTCACCTGTTGTTCTCAGCCTGGTTTCTACTGATGTGGGTTTGTCACTCATATTAAAGTCCTGGGATGATGTGATGAGAGATAAATACTGCACCCATGATGTGGTGGGAAATTCTGTACCTCAATTAATGTTGCTTACTCTGGGCTAAATCCAGAACAACAATTTTGAGCAGTAATGTTCACCTATACCATGTCTATTCAATAATAACCCCATTTCACCTCTGGTTTTGGGAATTTTTTGTTTGTTGTTTGTTTTGATTTTGTTTTACTTTTTTATTTCTTTTACTTTCATATAGGATTCTGGCTATAAAAAGAGTTAAAATATCAGAGTGGGACTAGACTTTTCAAAGTACTAAAGGGCATTGACTCATCTGTTGCCAAAATGTCAATCTGGGTTATTATTTTTTCTTTTGTGGGGTTTCTGTAATAGAGCCACACGTTGCTCATGAATGGGAGAATTGTGTTCTACACTGGCCAAACTAGATACAGTGACTATGGCTGGTTTTGCTGAAGGAAAGGAGAGGCAATAGCCTTTCCTTTTTCTCAGGGGTTTGTTTCTTTCATACAAGAATTCTCAACTTAAGCAAAGAGAAGCAACATGTTGCAGTAAGAAGACTCCAAACACAGCCACACACTTGCAGTGTGAATATTAAATCAGGAGTTTTATGTTATTGTAAAGATTCTTGAAGCTGGCCTCACAAATTTAAGCACACCTACACTGTACAGCTGTCTGGATATTTGTAAGCTCCCATGATCACTATATTTTTACCTCAAATATTTTTTCACTGGTGATCCACATTTTTGATTTCTGGAACTTTCTAGACTCTCTGTTTTAGCTTACTTTACTTTGACAACTTCCTCAAACAAATAACAAAACTCTTTACTGTTTTTGTTTTTGTTTTTGAATATTTTTAATTTTAAGGAGAAAATACTTATGGTACATGTCTTAGTCAAAGTTCTATTGCTGTGAAGGGACACCATGACCATGCCAACTCTCATAAAGGAAAGCACTTCATTGGGACTTGTTTAGAGTTTCAGAGTTTTAGTCATTATCAGCATAGTGGGAAACATGGCCACTTGCAGGTATAGTGGTGGAGAAGGAGTAGAGAGTTCTACATCCTGACTCTCAGGTATCAGGTAGAGACACTGAGCCTAATTGGAGCATTTGAAACGCCAAATCACACCCCCAGCGACACACTTCCTCCAACAAGGCCACATGTACTGCAACAAGGGAAACCCTCTAATCCCTCTCAAGTAGGATCTTTCCCTAATGATCAAGCATTCAAACATAACAGCCTGTAAGGTTCTATTCCTATGAAAACCACCATAGTACAATTATATGTTAATATACAGATATTTAACATATTTAATATGTATTTATATTAATATATAAATATCAAACTATATTTTAATATATTATATATTTATGTAAATAATTAATAATTAACAATTATATGTATTAGTCATACAAATATATATTACATAAAATATGTGGTATAACATAAAACATAAATAGAATTTATACAAGTATATAGAAAACATATTCAAATATAGTTATATTGACCCACACACACTACTCTCTCCAACCCCTCAAGCACCCCTTACTCCTTTTCACATTCACAGATTTCTTTAATTATTATTGTTATATACATAAACATTGATGTCTACATAAACGTATAAAAGTTGCATGATGAGTCTGTTTTGTGTTGTTTGGGTATATGCGGTTTCAGGACTGATCACCTGGTACTGGATAATTAATGAGAGATCTCATTCCTGAGGCAGAAAATTCTTCTGCTCTCCGGGCTCTTAATTGTCATGTAGTTTTTGTATAATAAAACATTATTTTTAATCAACACCACTCAGGAAAAACATCTGGGAGTGTCAGTGTGAATTATTTTCCTGAATGCCATAGGGGTAGTGACAATGTTTCTATTAATGACAAAAGGTAGGGTGGGCCCTGTGAGATGCACACACACATAAACCCTGCCTACCACTCACTTTCAAGTTACCATGGCCAATGATGTTTTCATTTTCCCTCTCTTATTTCAGCCTAAACAAAAATACTGTGTCTTATAACAACTCACATCCAGAGAATACACTGGTGTGTGAGGTTTTTTTTATGTCTTTAATAAAACACTGATTTGTATTCTAATGAGAAAGAAAGAGAAAGAGTGTGGATTTGGGTGGATGAGGATGTAAAGAAGGGTTGGAGTAGTTGGGGGAAGGGAAATGGTATCCATAATATATTATATGAAAAAACCTACTTGCATTGAACCTTTTTTAATCAACTGAAGAAATTCTAAGAATTTCCTCACAGTATTGGGCTTGTCTCCTCCATAAACAGCATCCCATGTCTACTGATTACATCTTGACTCTGGTATGTGTGTTCATTAAACCATGTGTGTTGTTTGTAGAGATACATATGTATCCAAGCATTTAAGTGCGGCAAAGAATGTCTTTTTTCATCACTCTTCACACTATTTTTCAGACAAGGTCCCCATACACGTGGCTGACAGGTGGACTTTGAGCTGTTGTTATAGTGACAAGCCCAGTCTCCATCCTTCTCTATCTAGTGCTGTGAGGGATGATACACATTTGATGTTTCCAGATTTTGTGAGTGGTTGCAACTGATTTTTATTTTTTTTTAATTTTCAATATTAAAAGATAATGATATCAGTTTTTCTCTCTCCATATCTTCCATATGTTCCCTCTGCTCTTTTTCAATTAATTGATGTGGCATACATTTATGTATGCATATATTAACAAGCACATTGTGAAACAATTCTACCATTAAGTTTAATAAAAACAATATTTTCAATTATTGCTGCTGCATGCATATATATGTATATATTCATATATATACTTGATTGCTTTTTGTAAAAAATTCTACCCTGATTTGTAATAAAGCCAGTTCAGTAATGTACATATGAAAATCCATTATCCTGGGGACACTGTACATTGTGTGTTCCTTTAACATAGTTTTGAAAAATTCTGAAATACACACATACAGAGAGAGAGAGAGAGAGAGAGAGAGAGAGAGAGAGAGAGAGAGAGAGAATAAAGTACCTTAATTAATTCCAGTCAAGTACCTGCCTTGAAGGAATTTTTATCAGGTCCAGAACATATGCTACAAGTAGCTAAGAATACTAATCTGAAGGGTATTCAATGAATCTAAGCACACTGAGGTATTTAGTTCATTCACTTTATTCTTCAAAGTTAATTCTATCTACACAGTTACTTTTTGTTCTCTTACTTAGCTCCTCTCAGCCCCTCCTGCTCTCAGTCCCTTCTGCTGTTCTCTCACCATTCTACCTAGTTTGTTCCATGTCCATCCTGTTCTTCTCAATCAATTCCCTCTAGTACTCTCAGAGAATCATTATATATACATACACATACATACATATGCAGTAATTCTTTGGCAAAGCAACTCGAGGCTTGAAATTTTTAGGGTCACAGAGAGAGATAAGGATCCACACATAAAAGCAATAATTGTCAGCTTCCAATTACAACCAAAAAGAAGAGTGACTAAAGGGGAGTTCTCTGGTAGGGTCAACTAAAGGCTAAGATCAATTAGGAAATTCATCTGCTCAAACTATAATCTATAAATGGCTAGATAAAATGTTGGGGGTCAATAAGTCACAAGAAAGTAAACTGTCTTTGGGGCCACTTTTCCCTGCTGGTCCAGGCTGCAGCTGCTTTCTGATAGGGAGGGGGACTTATGCTAGGTGGCTAAGCAACCAATGTCAGAGCATGTAGCATTTGATTAGTAAAAGCACTTTGGCTCAGAGTAATTGCTGAGTAGAAAATCTAGGAATAGCACCTGGCTGAGGAGGAATTGTAATGGTGAAATAATTAAGGCCACTCCACATAGTTTAAAAGGAGGCTTATTTAGTGGCATAACTTACAAATGAAGGGATAGGTAGGCTGCAGGGTCTAGGAAAGGCATAGCACAGTCCAGTGGTATCCTCTGGAGAACTCTGGTCAGTCTACTACCAGCGCCCAGGGTCCAGGAACCAAGAGAGCCATCACATCCAGATCTTAGGTCTTCAGGGTCCTCTCTTTGCCCTGTCTTGTAGGTGTGACAGTTATCAAAGTCTCAATGGGCGTTGGAACTGACAGATCAAAGCTGGAATGGTTATCCACTACATCTCCCCCTTTTGCCTAAATAAAAGGTTCTAACCTAATACAAGACTATATACAAAGGAATGGTTATCAAATATTGTCCAGGAATAATGAGGGATAATGACCTAGATAAGATGGAACTAAAACCAATGTGAATAATATCATGCAAGAAACACATACTTTAATAAAATCCAGAGAAGTCTAGAGCATAGGTAAATGGCATGTTACAAAGATCATTCCAAAAGGTGTCCTATCCTGAAGAACCTGAATCTAATATTTAATATGTTCTAAGATTATATATATATATATATATATATATATATATATATAAATACTAAGTTGTAACTATAACTGCTAGTCTTCAATCCCATCAAAGACCTGAGAAGGAATATAATGGTACCTGAGAAATGGTAGATTGATGCACGCAACTTTCTGGAATCTTGCAAGAGTAGATAGAGACAGCTGGCAGCCTGGACTGTCACCTAATGTTTCTCAGCATTGTTGGTGCATTCAAATTGGCTACAGGCTTAGAGTATCTGACAGACCATTTTCAGAAGCAGGAATTCTGAAAGAACATCTTACCCTGTCTTGGCAAAGTTCACAAGTCACTTTTCCTAGTATGCCGCTTGTCCAGAAGGACAGCACTCGTATTGTCAGCAGTTGAGGTAAGGGCAGTTCTTTGCCCAATAGGCCATTTTGTGCCAAGAACACAAACTTCCAAATGGAAATGTCTTAGAAGCCCAATGTACTCTCGGGATCAAATTGGTGCTGCCAGAGCAATTGTGTCTCACGTCAACAGAATTCTAAGTTATTTAAATTCCATATCCTCTAGGTCTATGAAGTGTTTGAAGATTACCTGTCCATTTGACCTATGTATCTGTAAATTTGGATAACCTAACTAACATAACTATAGAGATGACAAGCATACGTGACTATAAATCTATAAGTCTTATCTACCCAAATAACCTAAGGACTAAGGCTTCATGTAAACAAGGTAAACAGTCTATAAGCAAATGTATGGTAAAGGACGACGACTTCAAATTTGTGACAATGCACAAGATATTTATAACAGAGGTAGGAATATGTAGTGTGATATGCAATATGACAATAATCTTAAATATATATCAATATATAGAATATCCTAAACAGAAGTAGAACATACATACAGTGTGACAGATATAAATTTACATTTTTATCAATATACAAATATTTCAAGTAAGAGTAGAAATATATGTACATTATAACAAATATAGTTCTGTATTTGTGTCAATATAAAAATTATCTTAAACAAGAATATAAAAATAGTTTACATTTGTATCAACATATAAGAATCCATAATAGTGCAAATTATCTAAGGCTGCTATTTTACTAAATTTGTTTACTAGTATATACAATAATCTACCATAATATCTTATAACTATCAATTCCATTTCTGTTTTTTTCTTTTTTTGAGACACTTTTTCTTTTCTTAAGGAGAATACTGAGTTTAATATTTTCTTCCACCCTCAACCCTATAACTATCATCCACAACCCTAAGAAATATGAAACCTTAGAGAGAAGGGGTGTTGTTTTCTTAGAACTGCTTCCTGCGGTTTAGGGGGTGAAGGTGTCTCTGTTGGGTACTGTAAGAAAGCTCAGATAGTTAAATCTGTTAGACTAACTGTAGATTCCACAGCGAATCTTAGAGTAATGGGTAAGACTGTAAGAAATTCTGGCAAGTATTATAGTATGATGATGACTACCATGGCATCATTCTGGATTGGGTAGAGTTGTTGTTGTTGGGTCCCCATCTTCCTTCTGGAGACTTCAGAGATTGCTATTCGAAAAAACTTATTTGTTATCAAAATGGAAAGTTTGGACTTAAAGAGGACATAACATGTATGCAAAGATCCCGAGAAATCAATAGTAAGCATGAAGAAAATTAGAATCTTGAAGACAATGTTCCATTTTTATTGGTTTCCTTCTATCCCACACGAGAGGGTTCTTGTGATATGGGACTGAAGAATCTCTCAACCTTTTGTTTTAGCAATATGCTTGGGTTTAGAGAAGGAGTGAGTCAATTTCACCTCCAAAGCTAGCTTGGTTTATAATTGAATTGAAACCACACCCTTTCTAGATTGATAGAGATATAGATGTTAGACAGTCAGATTTTGCCCTGTGTAGATTGGTACCAATAGATTCTTTCTTTCTGCTGTAAACATCCGGATATCCAAGGCCTTGTGATTTCTGGAAGATGAGTATTTCCATTATCCTGGAAAGATAAAAACAGAACCATACCCTAACCTTTGATTGTTAAATTTTTCTTACAACTTGTAGAGATGTCACATTGGTGGATGATCTTTTACTTCTCTTCATCAAGGGTTTTTTCCTGTTTGAATTGAATTTTTATTAATTTTGTTGCTATCCATAGCTTTTCTTCTCCTGCAGAAACAAAAGCAAATCTCCTTCCTCAATGTAGAACATATCCAGGTTTCCATTCTGAGGTCAGCACATCTTTGAAATAAACTAGTTTGTTTAGTTCAGGAGTTTTGTCTGTTATCCAATGTCTCTCTGCAGCTGTTGTTCATTTCTCATCAGCACTGAGAAAACTCAAGATTAATAAAGCACTATGCAATCTATTTCTAGGAGTCATTGTTACCTGTTGCTGTTTATTTAGCATATCGTTTAAAGTTTGATTGGATTTTTCTATGACTGCGTGGCCTGTGGGATTGTGTGGTATACCTGTAACATGCTTTATATTGTAATAAGCAAAGAACTGTCTCATTTTATTGGAGACATATGCTGGGGCATTGTCTGTATTAATTTGTACAGGTATTCCCATGATGACTATAACTTCTAATAGGTGTTTAATCACAGAATCAGCCTTTTCAGAACTCATAGGAGTTGCCCACTGAAATCCTGAATAGGTGTCAATGGTATGGTGTACATACTTTAATATTCTAAATTCTGCAAAATGAAACACATCCATCTGCCAAATTTCATTTCTTTGTATACCTTTTGCATTGCTCCCTGCAGGTAATGGAGTTTGGTTATAGAAGGAAAAAATAGGACATTTTTTCACAGTATACTTAACTTGGTGCCAAGTGATGGGGAAATCCTTCTTCAAATCCTTGCTATTTACATGGTGTTTCTTATGAAATTCTGAGGCTTCTAGCACATTATCTATTAGTAACTGATCAATCTCATTGTTACCTTGTGCTAGAGGTCCTGGCAGACGTGTATGGCATCTGATATGTGATATATATAGGATGTTCCCTTTTTCTAATGATTTCCTGCAATTGTATGAATAATGAAGTTAATTCCGTATTATCGGGAATAAATTCAGCAATTTCAATATGTGAAACAACTCGTTCTGCATATTGAGAGTCAGTGAATATATTGAGGGGTTCTGAGAAGTCCATCTGTACCATAAGAATGGCATACAGTTCTGCCTTTTGTACAGAGCTATATGGACTTTGTACCACTTTACTTAAGTCTCCTGATTTATATCCTGCTTTCCCTGATTTATTTGCATTAGTATAGAATGTGAGGACTCCAGAAATTGGATTTTGTCATACCATATGAGGAAGGACCCATTCAGTTTTCCTTATGAATTCAATTTTCTTGCTTTTGGGATAATGGTTATTAATCTCTCCCAAAAATTTACTGGAGGCTCTCTGTCAGTATTCATTATCTTTCCTCATTAGTTAAAGTTACTACAATTTCTGCTGGGTTCATTTCTGTGAACTGACAAAGTTTTAATTTAGCTTTTTGAAACAAATCAGAGATCTTTTCTATATAAGCCTGTAATTTCTTATTTGGTTTACATAGTAGGAATATCCATTCAAATATAATATCTTCCCTCTACATCAAAATACCTGTGGGGGGATGTCTGGAGGGGAATATGATAAGAATGCATTTAAGTTCTGGATCCATATGATCCACATGTGCTTCTCAAATTGTCTTTTCTACTAGAGCCAGTTCCTTCTCAGCTTCGGCTTCGGCTGATAATTCTCTTGGACAATTTAATTCTTTTTTTTTTTTGAGACAGGGTTTCTCTGTGTAGCTTTGTGCCTTTCCTGGAACTCACTTGGTAGCCCAGGGTGGCCTCGAACTCACAGAGATCCGCCTGGCTCTGCCTCCCGAGTGCTGGAATTAAAGGCATGCGCCACCACCGCCTGGCCGACAATTTAATTCTTTGTCCCCTTCTAGAGTATTAGCCAAATTTTTTAGTCCTTCTTTGGGTATCCCCTGATACCCAGTAAGTTGGAAATGCTTCCTAACAATTAAGATTCATTCTAATCATTAAGATTCTTCAATCGATCTCTCTGTAGTTGTACCTTTTGGGGTCTAACCCTAAAGGTTGGACATCTCCCTCTTGAAGAGGCCAATTCGGTTGCCATGATTTTGGTCTTTGTTCATTTGTGAAAGTCTGCCAAAATATTTGTTTTATTGTGTTCTTTGTAAACTGTAATTCATCTATCAGAGCTGTTTTATCATCCATTGCAGTACTGGTTTTTACATTAGGCATTGCTTTATTCAGTTGTCCTGGAGAGGAATTTCTTCCACAGTGGCTGGGAATGTTCATACCATGTTTGATTTGGGAGCCTGCAAGAGGCCCCCTGAGGTGTTTCCTGCCAGTACAGGGTTGCCTCATATATCTATTTTTGATCTGCCCTCACTGGTCCATTGTCAGTCTTAGCCACATCTTCTACATAATCCAGGAGATAGCTGGGGCCTCCTGTTTAGGCTATTCCTAGAAGGAGTATTATTTCTAGGAGAACCCTATGTACCGTTTTTACTTATATGACCTGCTGTACCACATTTAAAACACTTGGTACGGCGGGGCCTTCTTTCACCTCTGGAATTTGTCTCTCCTATCCAAGCCTCATTACTGTAGTTAAGAGACTCAGCACCATTAGTATATTGAATCCATTCTTCCAAAGGAGCTGATCTGATCTTTAATTGTGTAGGTATTCTTTTGCATTCTGTATTAGCATTGTCGAACGCCAAGGACTCAGTTAATACTTTTTAATTCTTTATCTGACACAGCTCTTGTTATAGCTGTGTTCTGCCTTTGTAAAAAAAAATCAGTGAAGGGTTTGTGTGGTCCCTGAAATATCTTTGTGTATGCCTCAGTTGTTTTTCCAGGTTCTGGAGTTTTTTCCCAAGCCTTTAAATCTGCTGTACAGCATAGGGATATTGTATGCTCATAAGTGTCTTGTACATTCCTGTCAGTGAAACATCCCTCACCAAGTATTTGATCTTGGGAGATCACAAAACCTCTGAGTTTACCTTGTTATTCTAAATATTTTGCCTCTTCTCTCAACCAGCTTTTCTACTGTAACTGCTGGCTATATTTTAGAACAGTTGAAATTAACTGATGTCAGTCATCTGGAATGATTCTATGTGAGGTAGACCACACATTTAACATCTGTCTTACATATGTGGAGTGTATCCCATATGTAACTACTGCTTCCTTAATATTTTTAAAGTCCTTGTTGAAATTGGTTGTAATGTATATGTCATATATGGCTCAGGGTGTGTGTCATCTGCTGGATTCTCATGGGTGATAACAGGATAAGCCACTGTATATGAGAGCCATTTGGAGATGTTACAACCTGTATGGTCTTGCCCTTCTGCTTATTAGGTCCCTTATCATGTTTATTGAGAGCACCTAGGGTCTATTCTAGGGAGTAAACCTCCTCTCATGCAAGGGAGTTCCAGATTTCTCATGAAATCATGGAAGCTTTTATGTTCTTCTGAAACACATGATTCCATGGACCTTATCTTATCAATTAATGATAATCTTTCTTCCTTATATAGTGTCTGAGTAGCCACAACTTCACTCTGGAGAGTTAGTGTTCTATCCATTAGATATCCATATTTATTATCAATAAAATCAATTTTGGGAACAAGTCTGTTTTGTAAATCCTGATTAGCAGATTCCAGAGAAAGAATCTTTTTTTCTGTAAGCATTCATTGCTATCTTTGAAAGCCTGTAAGTCCTGGTTAGCAGATTCCAGAGAGAGAATCTTTTTCTGTAAGCCTTGTCTTTGAAAGCCTATTCAGTCCCAATAATGACTCATCTTTGTTCTTATTATTAAACCAGTGTTTGAACACTGTGTGAATTATTATGATGAATGCAAAAATGGTACAGGCCAGATATGCCTGAGGAAGGTCATATATTTCCAGGAAAACGTCATTCATCATACAGGCAAAAAGGTTTTTAAATTCTTGTGAGGTAATGTTGTTGGCCATATTACAAGAATTACTCAAAATTTGTTAGTCAATTTTAAGGTGTAAAGTTATCAAGTACTTTTACTTGAAATAAGACACTGCTTTGCCTATATTACCTTTCAGTGCTTCTGGGGGTGTAGTAGCACTTTTCAGGCAGAAGAAGGCATTGGTATAGTGCCAAAGCAGGTCCTGTTGAATGCCTTGGCTGGCAACAGAGTGAGCACAGGCAGTAGGCAGTTTTTCTGGTGACCCCTTGGAACTTCAGGGTGTGGAGAGTTCCAGGCTGCTCCAAGACCCTCTCTGCTTCTACAGACAATAGGTCTGCCAGCAGGCACGGCTCCAAGCCCCTGCCAGGGACAGTGCTGAGACTATTTTAACTAGGTGAAACTGTGGAAGCCTCAGTCTAGGGCAGAGAGGCAGCACTCAGGGAGGAGGGGGAACACCACACTCAAAGTGGTTTTGGTGTTGCTGGTCTGGGTGCTAAACTTGCCACGGAACTGAGACTGGATTAGCTCCTTTTCAGGAATGGAACCATGTAGAGTTTTCCTGGTTTTATGGAACTCTGCAGGCTGTAACCTGCAGCTTCTAGTGCCCGCCAGCCCGGGACAAAGCTCAGAGCAGGAGCCACCCAGGCTTTTGGAATTTGCCCCACGTGAGTGCCAGATATTGGTGAAATTATTAAGGCCACTCCCCATAGTTAAAATGGAGGCTTATTTAGTGGCATAACTTACAAATAAAGGGATAGGTAGGCTGCAGGGATAGGTAGGCTGCAGGGTCTAGGAAACGTGTAGCACAGTCTGGCGGTGTTCTCTGGAGAACTCTGCTCAGTCTACCTCCAGTGTCCAGGGTCCACGAACCAAGAGAGCCAGTGTATCCACAGTTACTGAAGCCTCAATGGGGGTTGGAATTTCCAGATCAAAGCTGGAAGGGCTACCCACTACAGAATTGAAACTTAATTTACACAAGAAAGAAGCTTGGCACCTATCCCCTGCCTGGCCTTGTAGGCAATCTCCTTGTGTCAGTGGGAAGTAACTGCCTTAACTCAGTAACTACCAAATGGTTAAAACATCATACTAGCATGGTGAGCGGTAAATCTCTTAAGTTAGGGTCTTGTGTAAATAACTGCAGGTGAAGGTAAGGAGTTGAGAATTTAATTGCTAGTGTTATTTTCTCTTATCTATAAGTGAGATGAGCTAATATTTATCTATGTGCAGTTTGTCCTTGGAAAAAAAGATATCTTTGCTGAAATACTTTTGTCTGGAGAAGGGCCCTGTCCAGATATACATTAATGAAAAATAAACACAACTGGGCATAGTTATCCAATTGCCCCAGATGTATAGAAAAGTTGTGCCCAAGATTGCGATGCAATCGTGAGAATACACATACACATAACATGGAGATGCATGGTAAGTGGGGAGAATCATAGCTGTTATTGCACAAGAAGTTTACAACAAGAGAGAGCCAATTCATCAAAAGGCAGTAATTCCACAACACCTTGCGTGATGATTTCCTCTAACACATTCTTAATCCTCGTAGGTTGACTTTCTCAACTCTAGTTGTTAATGTTGTATACTCTCATGGACTTTTGCTACCAGTGGCTCTCAATACTACCTGATATCCCTAGGAGCTTTATAAATTTCTATCTGCTAGGTTTTGAAATTCTCATTCACGCTGGGGTGATGAGACACTTTCAACTTCTGGTAGAATCCACCATATGGTGCACATTAGGTACTTTATTGAAAACAATTTGGCAATATGGGAAATAAATACATTTAATCACACATGAAGGCAGTAATGATTTCTGATAACAGGAGGGTGTACAGAAGTTCCGAGTAACAACTATAAATACTTTGTGTTTACACAATTGAATCAACCTCAAAGTTTTATTCCAGTGATTAAGAACAGCATATAATAACGTGTTTCTGCATGTGGGATCAACGCTCCCATTTAGGGCAAGCATCTGTGAGGTGCAACAAAAAGAGAAGTTAAAAATATAATTGGATTTCCTTCATTTTCTATAAGGATTTACATTAGATGAAAACAAAAATCTTTGTGATTTGCTCTAATTTCAGTCCAATTTACAGAAACTGGCTTACCTGCTTCATAGATATTTTTAATATTTTCAGTAAGGATTTTGTAGTAATGCATCAGGTTCACACGGTCTTTCCACATTTCTTCAGTGTGATTTATTACTGTGGCTGTATTTCATGGAGGAAAAGTCAGAGGAAATTTTCCTTATAATCACACATAAATGTCTGAATTCATCAAATTGTTCTCAGTTGTGAAATCCTGCTATCTTGTCCCACCCTCCCTAATGATGATGCTTGTCAGATAAATTAGTCTGAAGTCGAGTCAAACATTCTTCCTGCAGATAAGTAAATTTCCATCCCATTATATCCAAGATGCTGATTTAAAAATCAAGACTATTAAAATTATTGTTAAAAATTATTATCCTGAACATTTCAACTCGAATTTCTCACAATTGGGATTATGTTTGAAAACACATGAGTGAACAACTTCCTACAGCAGTGCATCATGCAAAGAAATGCAGGGAAACAGCTATGTTGCAATTAACAAACAGGAAAAATATTTGATCGGATTTACATATCCAGTGCTACAATCAGCCACTGCAGGGTCTCCAAATCACTGATAAAGTGGGCTTCAAATAGGATGGTTGTTCTTGAGATAAAATCTATCAGAACATCAAATTTACTTGGGCCTGAAAAGAAATATTTTTTTCTATATGAGAACATGATATAGATTCTCCTTTTTGCTTATTTATTGTTTATTTTGAGATTTTCATATTGTGGTTCATTTTGCCACTTCCCTTTTTTCCTTATACTCATAGTGTATGCCCCTCTAGAATCTCTTTCAAATACATGCCCTTTTCCAATGATTATCATCAGATGCTTATATTCATTATTTTATTATATATTATATATAAAGTATATATTATATTATGTAAATAATAATGTATGAGATAGATGTGATACATTTATTCATAAATATAACTCTTTAAGCCCATAAAATGTTACTTGTATATATCTAATATTTATTTTTAATTTTATTATTTCTAAAACAATATATGTAGCTCTTGGATACTGCTCCAGCTCCATACCTATTACCATACTCCCTGTCATGATGATAATAATACACTAATCCTCTAAAATGTAAGCAACACCCCAATTAAACACTTTCTCTTATAATAGTAGCCTTTGTCTTCACAGCAATAGAACCCTGACTAAGAGAGCAGGAGAATATCAAAAATATAATTAAGAACCAGTTCAAAAATCTCATGACAATAGAGTAGATGAGGTATTTGCAAATTTCTACCCAATTAGCAGTGTCTTTTTTATGAAAGGGGGATTATATATATATATTAATTTTCATAATTGTTTGTAGTCATCTTATTCATATATGCCTTCACCCTCAACCTTCCCAAGAATCTCTCCCAAATATCTCCCAAATTCATCTCAACTTCACATTTTTGTTTTGTTTTTTCTCTCCAACTAAATCCACTTAGTGTTTCCCACTTGTGTGCATGTGTGGGCTCATATATCTGACTATAGGCAACCTATACCAATAGTTGTTGCTCTCAATCAAAAGTTAACTCCCATCCCTCCCTCAGTAATCTTGAACTGCAGCCATGTCATAATACTAATCTCCTCAGCAAATATTTGTCATGGCAACCTGAATGCTCAGAGCCAACCAGGGCCTAGGTGTGTAAACAATGTAGCCTCCTGACTATTGTCCTATTCAGGGCTCCTGAGAAGGAGACATGGCAAGCACCAGTAATGTGAAGAATCTGCTTTCAGCTGTTGTTCTCAACCTGTTTTATACTGATGTGGGTTTGCCACTCATATCAGAGGTGCAAAGGTAGAGTCCTGGGCTGATGTGATGGGACATGAATACTGCACCCATGATGTGACAGAAAATTCTGTAGCTCCCTTTATGTTTCTTACGCTGGGTTAAGTTCAAACCACATTTTAAAGCAAAATATCCCCATATACTCATGTTTAACCAATAACAAACCCATTCCACTTCTGTTTTATGTGTGTGTGTGTGTGTGTGTGTGTGTGTGTGTGTGTGTGTGTGTGTTTAACTTCAGACTTTATTCCTGGTATAAAAAGTGTTAACAGATCAGAGTGAGATGCTGGAATTTTCAAAGTACTAAAGGGCATTGACTCATCTGTTTCCAAAATGTCAATCTGGGTCATTATTTTCTTTTGTAGGATTTAGGGAACAGGGCCATAAATTGCTCATGAATGGGAGATTTGTGTTCTCTACTGGCCAAACTAGATGCAGCAATTTGGGCTGGGGTTGCTGAAAGAAAGGAAAGGTGATTTCCTTTACTTTTTCTCAGGGATTTCTTTCTTTTATACAGGAAATCTCAATGTAAGCAAAGAGAAGGAAAACAGTGTGGCAAGGGGACTCCAAACACAATCACACACTTGCAGGATGAATATCAAATTTTATATATGTTTTATATATGATAGGAAGTTTTATATATGATAGGAAGGATTCTTGTAGCTGGACTCACAAATTTAGACACACCCACACTCTGAAGCTGTCTGGATATTTGAAAGCCTTCATAATCACTAGATTGCCACTTCAAATACATTTTCATTGGTGATACATATTTTTTATTTCTAGAAATTTCTAGACTAGCCAATACATCTTAATTTACTTTGGCCACTTCATAAAACTAATAAACAGACCTTAGAATTAAAATAAATTTCTAGACCCTGTCTCAAAAAACAAAAAGCAAGACAAAAAACAAACAAACAAAAAACAAAAAACAAAAAAAACCCACAAATAAACAAAACTTTTTTTTTTTTGGTTTCTCTGTGTTGCTTTGCGCCTTTCCTGGACTCACTTGGTAGCCCAGGCTGGCCTCAAATTCACAGAGATCCGCCTGCCTCTGCCTCCCAAGTGCTGGGATTAAAGGCGTGCGCCAACACAGCCCGGCCAACAAAATGCTTTTCTATTTTTGCTTTTTTTTTACTATTTTATTTTAATTCTAAGGAGAAAACACTTATGATATATGATTTAGTCAGTGTTCTATTGCTGTGAAGAGACACCATAACCATGCCAGCTCTCATAATGGAAAGCATTTAATTGGGACTTGCTTACAATTTCAGAGGTTCAGTTCATTACCAACATAATGGGAAACATGGCTACTGGCAGGCATAATGCTGACAAAGGGCTGAGAGTTTTGCATTCTGAACCTCAGGTTGCAAGAAGAGACAATGGGCCAGGCTTGAGCATTTGAAACCCAAATATAACCCCCTTTGACATACTTTCTCCAATAAGGCCACATGTCCTGCAACAAGGTCAACTTTCTAATACCTCTCAAGCAGCATCTCTCCCTAATGACCAAATGTTCAAATGTATGAGCCTGTGAGGGCCATTTCTATTCAAACCACCACAGTTAATTATATGCTGTATATACATACAGAATGTATTTAACATATTTATATTATTATCAAACTACATTAAATAATGTAACAATAATATTTGTATAACTGATAGGCTTAATTGTTAAAACTATTAACTATACAAATATAAATCATATTGTATAAAATATATAACAAAAATACATAAAATATATAATTTATATGAATATATATATAACATATTCAAATAGAGTTAAATCATTGGCCATCATACTCTCCTCTTTTCAACCCCTCATGCCCTCTTTACTCCCTTTCACATCCACAGACTTCTTTAATTATTACTGCTACTTATATAAACATATATGTCTATGTAAATGTACACAAGATACATGCTGATTCTGTTTTGTGTTGTTTGGGTGTAAATGATTTCAGGGCTGCCACCTGGTACTGGACAACCAATGAGAGATCTCACCACTGAGGCAGACAGTTATTCCCCTCTCAGGGATCTTTGTCTCCCTGTAGTTCTTTGCATATTAAATTATAATTTTAAATCAACACCTCAGAAAAAAGTCTTAGAGTGTCAGTTTGCATTATTAACCCAGAGAACTGACTGCCACAGGGATAGGGATTGATGTTTCTCTTCCTGACAATGAGTGAGGAAGGTCCCTTGATATGCACACACACCCCACCCATGTTCAAGTTACCATGGTCAATGCTCTTGCCATTTTCTATTGGGGAAAATTATAAAGGCCACTCCACGTAGTTAAAAGGAAGATTTATTTAGTGGATGACTTACAAATGAAGGAATGGATAGGTCGCAGGGGGCTGGGGAAGGCGTATAGCAATCCAGCGGTGTTCTCTGGAGCTCTGCACAATCAATCTCCACCATCCAGGGTCCAGGCGCAGAGAGCACGCCCAGAGCGAGTGCTTGCCCATCCAGCTCTCAGGTTTCCAGCACCTCCCCTCGCCCTGCCTCGTAGGCGTGACAGTTGCCAGAGTCTCAATGGGGGTTGGAGCTTCCAGATCCAAGCTGGAATGGCTACCCACTACATCTCCCCCTTTTTGTCTAAATAAGAAGGTTCTAAACTAATACAAGACGATATACAAAGGAATGGTTATCAAATATTGTCCAGAAATAATGAGGGATAATGACCTAGATAAGATGTAACTACAACCAATGCAAACAATATCAAGCAAGAAACACATTCTAAAATCCAGAGAAGTATAGAGCATAGGTAAACGGCATGTTATAAAGATCATTCAAAGGTGTCCTATCCTAAAGAACCTGAATCTAATACTTAATATGTTCTATCCAAGATATTATATATACTAAGTTGTAACTATAACTGCTAGTCTTCAATCCCATCAAAGACCTGAGAAGGAACATAATGGTACTTGAGAAATGGTAGACGGATGCAAGCAACTTCGGGAGTCTTGCAAGAGTAGACCAAGACAGCTGGCAGCCTGGACAGTCACCTAATGTTTCTCAGCATTGTTGGTGCATTCAAATTGGCTACAGGCCTAGAGTATCTGACAGACCATTTTCAGAAGCAGGATTTCTGAAAGACCATCTTACCCTGTCTTGGCAGAGTACAGTGGTCACTTTCCTTGTGTCCCGCTTGTCCAGAAAGGACAGCATTGCATTTGTACTGTCAGCCATCAAGGCAAGGGCAGTTCTTTGCCCAGTAGGACATTTTGTGCCAAAAAGACAAACTTCCAAATGGAAATGTCTTAGAAGCCCAACATTCTCTCGGGATCAATTGGCGCAGCCAGGAGCAATTGTGCATCACGTCAACAGAATTCTAAGTTATTTAAATGCCATATTCTCTAGGTCTATGAAGTGTTTGAAGATTACCTGTCCATCTGACCTATGTATCTGTAAATCTGGATAACCTAACTAACGTAACTATAGAGATGACAGGCATAGGCGACTATAAATCTATAAATCTTATCTACTGAAATAACCTAAGGACTAAGGCTTCACGTAAATAAGGTAAACAGTCTATAAGCAAATGTATGGTGAAGAACGATGACTTCAAAATTGTGACAATACACAAGATATTTATAACAGAGGTAGGAATATATAGTGCGATATGCAATATGAAAATAATCTTAAATATATCTCAATATACCAAATATCCTAACAGAAGTAGAACATATATAAAGTATGACAGATATAAATTTACATTTGTATCAATATAAAAATGTTTCAAATAAGAGTAGAAATATATGTACATTATAACAAATATAGTTCTGTATTTGTATCAATATACAAATTATCTTAAACAGGAGTATAAAAATAGTTTATATTTGTATCAACATATAAGAATCTGTAACAGTACAAATTACAGTGCAAATTGTCTAAGGTTGCTATTTTACCAAGTTTGTTTACTAGTATATACAATGATTTACCATCATATCTTATACCTATCCGTTCCATTTCTTCCGCCCCCCCCCCTTTTTTTTTTACAATACTGAGTTAATATTTTCTTCCACCCCCAACCCTACAACCGTCATCCATAACCCTGAGAATTATGAAACCTAAGGGAGAAGGGGCGTTGTTTTCTGAGAATTGCTTCCTGCCGTTTAGGGGGTGATGTTATCTCTGTTGGGTACTGTGAGAAAGCTCAGATAGTTAAATCTCAGTTAGACTAACTGTAGGTTCTGCAGCAAGTTTTAGAGTAATGGGTAAGATTGTCTGAAATTCTGACAAGAAGTGTAGTATGATGATGATTACCATGGCATCATTCTGGATTGGGTAGAGTTGTTGTTGTTGGGGCCCCATCTTCCTTCTGGTGACTTCTGAGATTGCTATTGGAAAAACTTATTTGTTATCAAAAATGGGAGGTTTGGATTTAAAGAGGACATAGCATGTAAGAAAGGATTCTGAGAAATCAAGAGTAAGCATGGAGAGAATTAGAATTTAGAAGACAATGGTCCCTTTTTATTGGTTTCCTTCTGTCTCACACCAGAGGGCTCTTCTGATATGGGACTGAAGAATCTCTTAAACTTTTCTTTTAGCAATATGCTTGGGTTTAGAGAAGGAGTGAGCCAATTCCATCTCCAAAGCCAGCTTGGCTATAATTGAATTGGAACCACAACTTTTCTAGATTGATAGAGAGAAAGATGTTAGACAGTGAGATTTTACCATGTGTAGATTGGTACCAATAGATTCTTCCTTTCTGCTGTAAACATCCGGATATCCAAGGCCTTATGAGTTTTGGAAGATGGGTATTTCCATTATCCTGGAAAGACAAAAACAGAACCCTACCCCACCCTTTGATTGTTAAATTTTTCTTACAACTTGTAGAGATGTCACATTGGTGGATGATCTTTTACTTCTCTTCATCAAGGGGTTTTTCCTGTTCGAATCGGATTTTTATTAATTTTGTTGGTATCCATAGCTTTTCTTCTCCTGCAGAAACAAAGGCAAAACCCCTTCCCCAACGTAGAACATATCCAGGTTTCCATTCTGAGGTCAGCACATCCTTGAAATAAACTGGTTGGTTTAGCTCAGGAGTTTTGTCTATCGTCCAATGTCTCTCCGCAGCTGTTGTTCATTTCTCATTAGCATTGAGAAAATTCAAGGTTAATAAAGCACTATGCAGTCTATTTCTAGGAGTCATTGTTACCTGTTGCTGTTTATTTAGCATATCCTTTAAAGTTCGATTGGATCTCTCTATGACTGCTTGGCCTGTGGGATTGTGTGGTATACCTGTAACATGCTTTATATTATAATAAGCAAAGAACTGTCTCATTTTATTGGAGACATATGCTGGGGCATTGTCTGTCTTAATTTGTACAGGTATTCCCATGATGGCCATAACTTCTAATAGGTGTGTAATCACAGAATCAGCCTTTTCAGAACTCATAGGAGTTGCCCATTGAAAACCTGAATAGGTGTCAATGGTATGATGTACATACTTTAATCTTCCAAATTCTGCAAAATGAAACACATCAATCTGCCAAATTTCATTTCTTTGCATACCTTTTGGATTACTCCCTGCAGGTAATGGAGTTTGGTTATAGATGGAACAAGTAGGACATTTTTTCACAATATTCTTAGCCTGTTGCCAAGTGATGGAGAAATCCTTCTTCAAACCTTTGCTATTTACATGGTGTTTCTTATGACATTCTGAAGCTTCTAGCACATTACCTATTAGTAACTGATCAATCTCATCATTACCTTGTGCTAAAGGTCCTGGTAGACCTGTATGGGATCTGATATGTGTTATATATATAGGATGTTCCCTTTTTCTTATGATTTCCTGCAATTGTATGAATAATGAAGTTAATTCTGTATTATCAGGAATAAATTCAGCAGTTTCAATATGTAAAACATCTCTCTCAGCATATTGAGAGTCAGTGACTATATTGAGGGGTTCTGTGAAGTCCATCAGTACCATAAGAATGGCATACAGTTCTGCCTTTTGTACAGAGCTATATGGACTTTGTACCACTTTACTTAAGTCTCCTGATTTATATCCTGCTTTCCCTGATTTATTTGCATCAGTGTAGAATGTGAGGACTCCAGAAATTGGCTTTTGTCGTACAATGTGAGGAAGGACGCATTCAGTCTTCTTTATGAATTCTATTCTCTTGCTTTTGGGATAGTGGTTGTTAATCTCTCCCAAAAAGTTACTGCAGGCTCTCTACCAGTATTCATTATCTTTCCATAGTGATGAAATTTCCTCATTAGTTAATGGTACTACAATTTCTGCTGGGTCCATTCCTGTCAACTGGCGAAGTCTTAATTTACCCTTTTGAATCAAATCAGAGATCTTTTCTATATAAGTCTTTAATTTCTTATTTGGTTTACGTGGTAGGAATATCCATTCCAATATAATATCTTCCCTCTGCATCAAAATACCTGTTGGGGAATGTCTGGAAGGGAATATGACGAGAATGCATTTAAGTTCTGGATCCACACGATCCACATGTGCTTCTCGAATTGTCTTTTCTACTAGAGCCAATTCCTTCTCAGCTTCGGCTGATAATTCTCTTGGACTATTTAATTCTTTGTCCCCTTCTAGAGTATTAGCCAAATTTTGTAGTCCATCTTTGGGTATTCCCATGATACCCAGTAAGTTGGAAATGCTTCCTAATAACTTTTGAAAAGGTGTAATTATAGTCACATCTGCACCTGTGTCTACCAGGCCCTCCAGAACCAGGCCATTAATTCGAATTCTAAGCTTTGGTCTTTGTTCATTTATGGAAGTCTGCCAAAATATTTGTTTTACAGTGTTCTTTGTAAACTGTGATCCATCTATCAAAGCTGTTTTATCATCCATTGCAGTATCGGTTTTTACATTAAGCATTGGTTTATTCAGTTGTCCTGGAGAGGAATTTCTTCCACAGTGGCTGGGAATGTTCGTACTACATTTGATTTGGGGGCCTGCAAGAGGCCCCCTGAGGCGTTTCCCGCCAGTAAAGGGTTGCCTCGTATATCTATTTTTGATCTGCACTCATTGGTCCAATGTTGGCCTTTGCCACACCTTCTACATAATCCAGGAGGTGGTTGGGGTCTCCTGTTTAGGCTATTCCTAGAAGGAGTATTACTTCTAGGAGTACCCCACGTACAGTTTTTACTTATATGCCCTGGTGTACCACACTTAAAACATTTGGTAACACGGGGCCTTCTTTCACCTCTGGGATTTCTCTCTCCTATCCAAGCCTCATTACTGTAGTTAAGAGACTGAACACCATTAGTGTACTGAATCCATTCTTCCAAAGGAGCTGATCTGATCTTTAGTGGTGTAAGTATTCTTCTGCATTCTGCATTAGCATTGTCGAATGCCAAGGACTCAGTTAATACTTTTCTTAATTCTTTTTCTGATATAGCTTTTGTTATAGCTGTGTTCAGCCTTTGTAAAAAATCAGTGAAAGATTCATGTGGTCCCTGAAATATCTTTGTGTATACCTCAGTTGGTTTTCCAGGTTCTGGAATTTTTTCCCAAGCATTTAGAGCTGCTGTACGGCATAGGGATATTGTATGCTCATCATAAGTGGCTTGTACATTCTTGTCAGCAAAACATCCCTCACCAAGTATTTGATCTTGGGAGATCACAAAACCTCTGAGTTTACCTTGTTGTTCTAAATTTTTTGCCTCTTCTCTCAACCAGCTCTTCCACTGTAGCTGCTGGCTGTATTCTAGAACAGCTGAAATTAACTGATGCCAGTCATCTGGGATGATTCTATGTGAGGTAGACCATGAATTTAACATCTGTTTTACGTATGTGGAATGTATCCCATACGTAACTACTGCTTCCTTTATATTTTTAAAGTCCCTTGTTGAAATTGGTTGTAATGTATATGTCATATATGGTTCGGGGTGTGTGTCATCTGCTGGCTTCTCATGGACGATAACAGGATAAGCCATTGTATGAGAGCTGTTTGGAGATGTTACAACCTCTATGGTCTTGACCTTCTGCTTATTAGTTCCCTTGTCATGTTTACTGAGAGTTTCTTCTAGGGCTTGCAAACGAGCACCTAGGGTCTGTTCTAGGGAGTGAACCTCCTCTCTTGCAAGGGACTCCAGATTTCTCATGGAATCATAGACATTTTTATTTTCCTCAGAAGCACATGATTCCATGGACCTTATCTTATCAATTAATGATAATCTTTCTTCCTTATGCAATGTCTGAGTAGCCATAACTTCACTCTGGAGAGTTAGTGTTCTATCCATTAGATATTCATGTTTATTATCAATAAAATCAATTTTGGGTACAAGCCTGTTTTGTAAATCCTGATTAGCAGATTCTAGAGAAAGAATCTTTTCCTGTAAGCCTTCATTACTATCTTTTAAAGCAGATTCCAGAAAGAGAATCTTTTTCTGTAATCCTTCATTGCTATCTTTGAAAGCAGATTCTAGAAAGAGATTCTTTCTCTGTAAGTCTTCATTGCTATCTCTTAAAGCAGATTCCAGAAAGAGAATCTTTTTCTGTAAGCCTTCATTGCTATCTTTGAAAGCAGATTCCAGAAAGAGAATCTCTTTCTGTAAGTCTTCCTTGCCATCTCTTAAAGCAGATTCCAGAAAGAGAATCTTTCTCTGTAAGCCCTCACTGCTATCTTTGAAGGCAGATTCCAGAAAGAGATTCTTCTTCTGTAAGTCTTCATTGCCATCTCTTAAAGCAGATTCCAGAAAGAGAATCTTTTTCTGTAAGCCCTCACTGCTATCTTTGAAGGCAGATTCCAGAAAGAGACTCTTTTTCTGTAAGTCTTCATTGCTATCTTTTAAAGCAGATTCCAAAAAGAGAATCTCTTTCTGTAAGCCTTCATTGCTATCTTTGAAGGCAGATTCCAGGAAGAGAATCTTTTTCTGTAAGCCCTCATTGCTATCTTTGAAGGCAGATTCCAGAAAGAGATTCTTTTTCTGTAAGCCTTCATTGCTATCTTTTAAAGCAGATTCCAGAAAGAGAATCTTTTTCTGTAAGCCTTCATTGCTATCTTTGAAAGCAGATTCCAGAAAGAGATTCTTTTTCTGTAAGTCTTCATTGCTATCTTTTAAAGCAGATTCCAGAAAGAGAATCCTTTTCTGTAAGCCTTCATTGCTATCTTTGAAAGCAGATTCCAGAAAGAGATTCTTTTTCTGTAAGTCTTCATTGCTATCTTTTAAAGCAGATTCCAGAAAGAGATTCTTCTTCTGTAAGTCTTCATTGCTATCTTTTAAAGCCTGTATCAGTCCCAATAATGACTCATCTTTGTTCTTATTAAAGCAGTTTGAACACTGTGTGAATTATTACGATGAATGCCAAAATGGTACAGGCCAAATATGCCTGAGGAAGGTCATATATTTCCAGGAGAATGTCATTCATCATACAGGCAAAAAGGTTTTTAAATTCTTGTGAGGTAATGTTGTCAGCCATATTACAAGAATTACTCAAAATTTGTTAGTCAATTTTAAGATGTAAAATTATCAAGTACTTTTACTTGAAATAAAATGCTGGTTTGCTTATCTTACCTTTCTGTGGTATGGGGGGTGTAGTAGCGCTTTTCAACCAGCAGGCGGTGCTGGTACAGCTCCAAAGCAGGGCCTGCTGGCAACCTTGGCTGGCGGCAGCTGGAGGCAGATGGCCGGATGGCCGGGAGCTGGGTGCGGATACCTCACTCGCAGCGGTTTTTCACTGGTCTCGGGGCTAAGCTAGGGAGCTGAGACCGGACTAGCTGCTCCCCTTTTCGGGAATGGACTGGTTATATGGAACTTTGAAGGCAGGTTTAGGTACCCGCCAGCCGGGGAACAGGCTGAGGGCAGGAGCCGCCCAGACCTTTGGAATTTGACCCACGTGGGCGCCAGATATTGGGGAAAATTATAAAGGCCACTCCACGTAGTTAAAAGGAAGATTTATTTAGTGGATGACTTACAAATGAAGGAATGGATAGGTCGCGGGGGTCTGGGGAAGGCGTATAGCAATCCAGCGGTGTTCTCTGGAGCTCTGCACAATCAATCTCCACCATCCAGGGTCCAGGCGCAGAGAGCGCGCCCAGAGCGAGCGCTTGCCCATCCAGCTCTCAGGTTTCCAGCACCTCCCCTCGCCCCGCCTCGTAGGCTTGACAGTTGCCAGAGTCTCAATGGGGGTTGGAGCTTCCAGATCCAAGCTGGAATGGCTACCCACTACAATTTTCCCTCTTTTTTTGCCCTCAACCAAAATCCTGTGTGTCTTATAACAACTCACACCCACAGAACACTCTGGCATACAAGGTCTCTTATTTCTTCCAAAAACCATTCATTTGTTTTCCAATGAGAAACAAACTGACAGGGTGTGTGTTTGGGTGGGTATGGGGAGGTGGGGAGAATCTGGGAGGTGATGGAGGAGGGGACACTTTATTCAGAATATATTGTATGAAAAAAAAACCCTATTTGTAATAGAATTGTTTTTTAAAAAAATTGATGAAATTCTCAGAATTTCCTCAGAGCATGGGGCATGCCTCCATTGTAAGCAGCATCATATGTCTAGTGATGACATCCTGACTCCTGTACATGTGTGCATTAAACCATGCAGGTTGTTTGCATGGACATAGATGAATCCATAGGCATTTATGTGTGTAAAAGAGTATTTCCTCCATCACCCTACCCTATATTCTTGAGACAGGGTCTCCCTGCACCTGATTGACAAAGTGGGTCTTAGCTGTTGCTATGATTACAACACAGTCTCAGTCTTTCTATATCTAGTGCTGGGACTGATGACACACAACAGACATTGTTTAGAGAGTGGTGACAACAGTAGTTTTTTTTTTTATTTCTTTTCTTTTCAATATTATAATATAATTATATTAATTTTACTCCCTCCAAGTCTTCCCATATGGCCCCTCTTGCTCTTATTCAATTAATTGGTGCCGCATGCTTTGAAGTATGTTCATATTCTCAACCACATTTTATGAAACAGTTCTTCCATTAACTTTAATAAAAACAATATTTTCAACAATTGCTGTTGCTTGCACGCGCGCGCGCGCACACACACACACACACACACACACACACACCTCAAATCCATGTATAAACTTGATTTCTTTTTGTGAAACAATTCTACTGTGATTTGTAATAATGCCAGTTCCAACATGTACATATGAGAATCTGCTATCTCAGGGATAATGTATACTGTGTGTTCCTTTAATATATTTTTGGAAATTTTTATGAAAAAAATAACACAGAAAAAAATAAATTTTCTGATACCCTCAGGAACTTTATAAACTTCTAGCTGCTAAGTATTGAAATTCACAAACTATTCCTGTTCATGATGGAGTGATAAAGACAGCCACTATTTCAGCACCTGGTAGACTCCAAGGCATGGTGCACAATAGGCACTTTATGGAAAACACTTTTCCAATATGTGAAATCAATGTATTTAATCATACATGAAGCCAGTAATGATTTATAATAATGGGAGAGTGTACACAAGTTCCAGAGTGACAACTATGAATACTTCGTGTTTACAGGATTGAATAGACCTCAAATTTAATTCCAATGAGTCAAGAATAGTGAATAATACCATGTTTCTACTCACAGGATCAAAGCTCCTATTTAGGGCATGAACCTGTGTGGTGCAAAAAGAAAAAAAAGGAGAAATGTTAAAAATATTATTGGATTTCTTTACATTTTTGTAAGGATTTTACATTGCTGAGATGGATACAAGAATCTTTGTGATTTGCTCTAATTTCAGACCAGTTTACAGAAACTGACTTACCTACTAAATAGACATCATGTTTCTGATAAAGATTTTATAGTAACGTGTCATATTCACATAGTCATTCCATGTTTCTTCGGTGGTATTTGTTCCCCTTGTTGCATTTCATGAAGGAAAAGTCAAAAGAGATGTTCATTATGATCACACCAAAATGTCTGAATTCATCAAATTGTCATCAGATGGTAATTCCTGCAACCTCATCCCACTCTCCCTAATGATGATGCTAGTCAGACAAATCATTCTGAAGTCAGGTCAAACATTCTTTCTTCAGAAGAATAAACTAATTTCCATCCCATTATATCTAAGATAGTGATTTACAAATCAAGACTATTTAAATTATTATTCTGTACAATTCCCCTCGAATTTCACACAATCATGACTATATTTGAAAATGTATGACTGAATAACTTCCTACAGCAGTGAATCATGCCACAAAAAGGCAGGGATACAGTTATGTTGTAATTAAAAAACAGAAAGAAAAATTCTCTCCCTTATCAGATTTACGTACTGTGTTCAGTCTCTGCAGGTCCCCCAAATCATTAAAATGAGGGACTCAAAAAAGATGGTGGTGTTCATGACAAAATGTATCAAAACATAAAATTTACTTGGTTCTGGGAAGAAATATTTTTTTCTTCATGAGAACACTATGCAGATTTGTGGTGATATTTTATTTGTGCTGAAATGTGATATTTTATTTGTGCTCTAATAAGTAATGCTTGCCTGGAGATCAGAGAAAAACCAAACCATTATAATTAAACACAAAAGTCATGCAATGTTAGCACATGCCTTTAGTCCTATCACTTGGGAGGCAAGAATCTGTCTGGATCTATGTGAGTTCAAGGCCACACTGGAAACAGAGCCAGGTATGGTGGCATATGCCTTAAATTCCAACACTAGTTAACCATGGAGGTCTGGAGGTCTGTATATACAGTCAGGAAGTGACAGAGCTGGGCAGGAAAAGGAAGTGATGTAGCTGGACAGAGAGAGCAAATTAGATGGCAGAACAGCAAGGCATATAGGTGTGGGTAGACAGGTAGTCACTTCCATTTGGAAGCTGAAGAGTTGGTGAGGTAAGGTTAGCTGTGGCTGTTCCTATTCCTCTCATCTCTCTCAGGCTTTAACCCCTATGTCTGGCTCGATGTTTTTTATTTAATAAGACCATTTAGAAATTCATCTACATAGGTTCTCCTTTTTACTTATGTATTGTTTTTTTGAGATTTTAATATTATTACGTCATTGTGCAACTTCCCTTTCCTTCATATAGTTGTAGTGTATGTCCATCCATAATCTCCTTCAAATTCATGCCCTTTTCTCAATGATTATCATTGCATACTTATATTCATTATAATATTATATTGCATGTAATTATACATTATATTATATATTATATTACATAAATAATAATAATTCATAAGATAAATTATATATATATATATTCATTCACGAATATAACTCTTTGAGTCCATACTATGCTACTTTTACACATCTACAATTTATTTTTAACTGTATTATTTCTAAAACTGCATCATCAAGGAATAATAATAACAGTATTGCTAATAAGACACTGCAAAATATTTTACCATTTTTGCACTAAATTATTGAGTCAGGGAAACATTTCTATGACTTCTAACATGAAATACAAAAGTCATGATCATGCCTTACTTGACCAACTTTAGCAAAACTTGTATTTATTTATTTGTTTTTATGTTTGTTTGTTAAATTGTTTTTGTACCATGTAGCAAGATTCATCTGTGCCTTTTTTTTCCTTCATGGTCATGAAAGGCACATGATGGGGAATTTACTCATGTCTCATTCTGCCCCCCCCTCAATCACAGGGTGATAGTAGGTTTAGAGGCAATGATGATAGGCATCATGCAACAAACAGATCCCAACAATTAACTTATTCTCACTCTTTTTGTTACATTTTACAGGGTCCAAAAATGCTATAACTTGAGACACAATGGACCAGTTATGTGCTAGGGAGCTCCTGATAGAGATCAGATTGCACACAGAAAATTAGAATAACACCACCAATCCTCAAACAGAGATACTCGCATCTTTAAAAGCAAAGCTTGTAAGGATATTTGTCCACCCAAATTGTGTGTATTTGACACTTCCCATTTTTCCTAAACACAAAATATAATAAATACTAACAACTTGTTATTTAACATTTATTATCTCACATGTGTTTCTGTTTCAAGAATGATCTTTCTGAGAATGAGATATGTTAGATGGTATGCCCATTGCAATATATTCCATGGTTTGTGAATATTTTCATTAATAATATTTTGATTGGTGATTTATTTCAGGTATAGATGGGATTTCAGTACAGTGCACACCAAGATATGTGAAAAAGAATGGGCTTCAGACTCATAATCTACAAGATTTCCCTTGTCACAAAAGTGACACCAATAGCCTCATTGATGCAATGGTAGATATCTAATTATCAGGATGGTTTTCAAGAGGAGGAGCATTTTAAGAGTTGAGGTTATAAACACTGTGTTTTTGATATTTACTATCTTTGATTTTTCTTGACTTATGTTCACATTCATCAATATTTTCCTTTCAGCAAACATTGGTTTTATTCACAAATGTATTTTTTACTTCCTGAGTTTGTGTTTTCACTATTTTAATAGGAAAAATTAAAACATCAAACTATGATTGCTAAAGTTTGATATTTTTAGAAGCAGTGACTCCTAACTGCAGCTTTTCTTGAATTATTATTAGATCCACATAATCTTCCCATTTCAGAAATATATTGGAAATGCTTTGAGTCCCCTTTCAATAAACTGCTCTTGAGTTAAATTGCTTCTCCTACTTGAATTGAACAACTGTTTCTTCTACTTGAGTTGAACTGCTTCTCCTACTTGAATAAAATTTTCTTACCTAACATAGAACGTCATGGTAATGAGTTGTAATTCTTAAAATACTTCATTTCATGCTTCAACATACTGAACTGACTATTTTCTTCCATCACACTCACAATTTTTGATGCTCGGTAGATGGTATTAAAATTCTCTAAAAACTAAAAATTAGTATGAGTTAGATTCATCAGTCAGAGAATCTGAATTTGAGTCCCAATACACACATGTTGACATATAACCTGTAAATTCATTTCTGAGGGATATCATATGGCCATTGTGGGTGCCGTATATACATAATAAAACATGCAGACCAAATAATACACACATAGAATGACAAAATAAAATTAGTAAAAATTTTAAATAGAATGAAGTTTAGAATAACTAAATTATAGATTTTCAAATAAGAAGTAGAACATTATTGTTATATAGTGTTATAAGACTCTATCACATATATAATGTGATAAGAGCATTATTGTGTATTTTTGTTCATATATTAAAAATACCTGACATATTAAAGACACATATGTATATTTATTTAATAAAGGTAATAGTTTTATATAATACAAAATATGACTGAGGAAAAACACAGAGTAAAAATTGAGTGTAAAATATAGATTGTAGGTTCCTATTATAAAGCAGCTTTAATGCACATAAGAAATCTAAAAGATTTCTAAATCTAAAACATAACAAAATCCATGTGTAAATGCATCCAATGCATATTTGGATTGTAAAATGCCTTTGTATGCCAAGGTATTAGAACTGATTTTCCACTGAGAAATCATTGTGATCCAAGGAGGAAGGAGTTAAAACTATGGCTTTAAAGTGGGTGGCTTTACCTCTGATTCCTACAACTTTGCTGCGTCGTTTGTGAAGTTGTCATGGCACTCAAACACACATGGAAACTTCAGAAAACAACTCTTACTACTGGAAACATAATAAGATTATAATTCATATCATTGTTACCCCATGCATCGACCATAGTATGGTGAGATCCATGCCTCAAATACATGACACACAATGTGTTTGTCATGCAGAAATTAGATTGATTTAATTTTCTTTTATGTTTATCAAAATTCATCCCTGAATTCTTTTCAGTCAGTGAAATATGTTATACAATTGTATATTAAGGTTCAGCTATGAACATATGGTTAATTATGCTAAAGTGTATATGACATGTAGAAAAAAACATGGCATTTTTTTCATAAGTGATTTTTTTTATGCCTTTTACTCAAAAAAATTAGGCAATATAGGAAGATCCAATGAGGTCATTGTAACCTTGAAAATAAAAAAAAACAATTTTTTAAGACATGGGACTATATTACAGTACAAAAAGTGGGGACACCAATACTTTCATAGAATCACATTGATTGTCAGGTCAAAAAGTGGCAAATTCACCACAGTCACTTCTGCTCCTGCATAACCCCTGAAAGCCCATCCTTGTACCTGTAATGGTTTCTCAGTAGCAGACACCAAACAGACCAGAACAGCAAGCACAAGAACCTTCATCTTCTAGAAGTTTCTCTGTCTTTTGGAGCAGAAGACTAGCGAGTTGTAGCTGCCAGTGAAATGATGAACCAAAGATGCATATAGAGCATTTAGGTTTGCACAATGTGTGATGAGCCCGCTTTCTCTGATCCTTTTATTTAGTTGTTTGTTTTTAACTTTCAGAACAATCTGGTTGTCAGTATTTGCATGTGCCTGGCATTGCTTTATTTAAGCCTATGAAATGAGTTTTTAGTGGAATGTAATTCCCCTGAATTCAGAATGCAATGTAATGAATCCAGAGCAATTCAGGAGCATACACTATACTTAATTCTAATCCCATCATCATGAAAACTAGTTTGGTGACATTATACCCAAGAAGGAGCACAGTTGGCATGAGATATCTCAAAACGACAATGTTGACTGGTCATATTTCCTGTTATATATGACAAAGATCTAAGTGCTACATGTTAATTCCCATTTTAATATGAAAAATTCAATGAATGTAACTCACTAAAATTAATTTCAAGCTCAAGAAACCATTTTTTGGTTGTAAAAAGTTTAAGTGAATATCAATAGCCACAGATTATGTGAAAAATGAGCTCCACAGATGAGTCTGAATTCATATTGTTGAGAGCACTAAAACACTCAGATATGGAGACAATTTTTTTTAATTCTTGCCATAGAATAACTTCTTCTACTTTATATATAAGTAATCCTCACACACACACACACACACACACACACACACACACACACACACACGTATATGTTGATTACACATATGTATATATAAGTAATCCTCAGACTCATGACTTCCACTCATTCAAAACTTCTATGTGTACAATCTTGTTTTTGTCTAATTATCTTCCAAATAAATATTTTAAAAATATATCAAACCAACAGCAATTCTTTGAATATCACATTATTAGTAAAATAAGCAATAGCTGAGTAGTGATTAAATGATGAATATGTCTATGTTGACTTTCAAGTGTAACTCTATGAAGTTTAAACTTAAAAATTCAATTTTAACTGAAAACTACATGCATGTTTGTCTGAGATGCATTTTCATGTGTCAATGGCTTGTCTAGAACCTTTGAGTTTTCACGGGATGACTTTATGGTCCTATGTTCTCTGATCACACCTGCCAAGTGCTTAGACCACAGGATGTCCCTCCATATCTAGCGCAGATTTTGTAACTTTAGTATATAACGGAATATAGAAAAGTATAAACAAGTGAAATAACGAAGTTGTCACATACTAAAACTTCAAACATTTTCATTATTTGTTGCACAATTGTGCTGACCATCCCCCCCCTTTCCTACTTTAATATGGTATAAATTCACAAAAGTGGTTTTAGAGTGGAACACAAGGATGCTTTGAATAGTGTTGCCCCTTTGGAAAGGACATGCCCATATGCAGGCATAATGGAAACCAAAAGACTGTGTTGGAATGCTCTACTATACACTTGTCTCTGCTTTTGTAGGAAAATTGAAATGAAACTTGATATTCATGCCACAGAGATATTGACATTGAATGATAGATAATATCATTTTTTTTAACCCAGGGACTATAAATAAAAATTTTAAATATGTCAGAAAATACTCAATATGTTACACTTTGATGAAAATCTCTGAGTGAATGGAGAGGCCAACTTTGAAGGAATTCTCAGAAATAAATCACATTATAGGGCTCAGTCTGAAGATGAACATGAATAGTATAATTTATATTTACATGTTTTGCATAAACTAATTGAATGAATTCTTCTGTTCCAGAATTAAATTGAGAGCTTCTGTTTGTGGATGAGTATCTTAAATAGTTAGGAAAACATATGCCTGGCAATGATGAACTGCATTAAAATTATGACATGTTTTGTCTTTACAGCCTAGATAGGTGATTCAAAGCAGTATTATGAAATATTAATCATATTTTCTATTCCCTTCCCACACCAAACTCATTTTGTCTTTTAATGAAATGCATTTTGTTATACTAATTTCATACTTCTTGTTATTTACATATATTATCCAAAGCCATAGCCTATTCTCTTCCTTCGGATTCACTATTTTACGTTTAAATGATTGGACTGACTTAAAAACACGCTTTAATTCGCATGAGTATAGATTATTAACCATTAAGTTTGTGCTCACAATATCAGCCCTTTCATTTTATACATTGATCTGTGAGAGAAAACAAATCAATGACTATTAAAAAGTCCATTGAAGAGGGGCCCCTCGCTCCCCGGTTGGAGCCTCACACTGGCCTTCAGGCCAGGGCAAGGCATGGAGGCTGGGAGTATGTGTGCGTGCTCCAAAGTCAAAGTGCAGGGTAAGCATGAAGCCACTGCCCCCAGCTCCTGGTGCCGCCGCTCTTGTTCTCCAGCAGGTCTAGCGCCTGAGCCGCCGCGAACCAGGCATGGCCACCTTGCCCAAGAGGTTCTGCCTGTCTCCCTCCACCAGCTCCGAGGGGACATGCATCAAGAAGATCTCCATCGACGGGAACATTTCTGCTGGGAAGTCAACATCTCTGCTGGGAAGTCAACATTTGTGAATATCCTCAAACAGGTCTGTGAGGATTGGGAAGTGGTTCCTGAACCTGTCGTCAGATGGTGCAATGTGCAAAATACTCAAGATGAATTTGAGGAATTGACAACGTCTCAGAAAAGTGGTGGGCATGATCTTCAAATGATGTACAAGAAACCCGAACGGTGGTCTTTCACCTTTCAATCATATGCTTGTCTCAATCAGATCCGAACTCAGCTGGCTTCTCTCAATGGCAAGCTCAGAGATGCGGAGAAACCTGTGTTATTTTTTGAACTATCTGTGTATAGTGACAGGTATATTTTTGCATCTAATTTGTATGAGTCTGACTGCATGAATGAAACAGAGTGGACAATATACCAGGACTGGCATTACTGGATGAACAGCCAGTTCAGCCAAAGCCTTGATGGAATAATTTAGCTTCGAGCTACTCCAGAAAAATGCTTAAGTAGAATATATTTTCGGAGAAGAAATGAAGAACAAGGCATTCCTCTGGAGTATTTAGAAAAACTTCACTATAAACACGAAAGCTGACTCCTTCATCGAACTCTGAAAACCAACTTTGATTATCTTCAAGAGGTGCCTATCCTCACACTGGATGTCAATGAAGACTGTAAGACAAGCATGAAAGTCTGATTGAAAAGGTCAAAGAATTTTTGAGTACTTTGTGATTGTCCGGGAGACTGTGGTGACAAATGTCTCCAGATGCTTCAGCTGTGTGTCATAGCAGCTTGATGTTTATATTTAAGTTTTCACAGGATTCAAGTTTTTAAACCAGTTTTGCTTTGCAGACAAAACCCGTTTCTAATATTCAGAATCCTCTGTAAACTTTGAGGCCCTCCTTTAGTCCCCAGCACCCTCCACTTCCCTTCTACGTTTTAAATGAGAAGTGTTTATCTCACTACAAAGTCTGGAGGTCGATGTTCTCAGAATCAGTACAGTGAGTGGATAAACTATTACAGAAGGCCCAACCTTCTCCTGCCCTCTCAGGTGGGTATCCTGAGCAAGTTGACATGTTTTCATTCTCCTGTTAATGGCCACATCATTGTTACATATAAAGGATGTGTGTCTTATGTAAGTGAGTATGCCCATTACGAGAAGTAGAGTTTAGAAAATCCCTAGAATAGGGATTTGGTTGAGGTGTGTTTTGTTTTTCTTGTTGTTCTTGTTATATTTAGGAAGTGATCTCTGGTGTCAATGTGTTCAAGATTACTTCCTACTTTCTCTTCTATCAGGTTTAGAGTAACTGGATATATGTTAAGGTCTTTGATCTACTTGGACTTAAATATTGTGCATGGTGACAAATATGGATCTATTTGCAATCTTCTACATGTTGACATCCAGTTATGCTGGCATCATTTGTTGAAATGCTTTTTTTTTTCCATTGTACATTTTTGGCTTCTTTGTAAAAAATTAGGTGTTCATACCTGTGCAGATTAATGTCAGCGTTTTCAATTCGATTCCACTGGTCCACATGTCAGTTTTTATGCCAGTACCAAGCTGAAAAACAACTTAGTTTGATCAACTTATGTTAAAAGCCCGTAATATGAATCAAAGACAATACGTTAGAGAGGGAAAAGTGGAGATAAGGAAAAGGTAATCAATTACAATAGTCATAGGATAATGAAGCTTATTTTTTTTTTGATGTGTTAATACTAAGGTCTCTCAGTAAGAGCTAAAAGGTCAGAGATTATATTTTCAATTTCCTGGAAGTCAAACAGTGATTACAACATGTTACAATGTTGCATTGTTCAACCTGAAAGTTGACTTAAATAATCAAATAATCCTTACACCTCAGAGTACCACAAACCAGACATTTAAACCTGAATTAAGTAGCATGCACCATGGGCTGAAAGAGACCTTTGGATGGCTTCTTTGGTAAGATCTTCACACAATGATAGAACTTTAGGAGAGAAAACCAGAATGTTGTTGTTTCTAATCCAACTCTTTTCTCTGGGGTGTGGAGGGACATTTAAAAGGTATCTGAATATAAATTTTATAAGATAATATAAAATAACTCAAACATATACATCATTCTCTAATAGCCAGAGATGAACCACATCTTTCTCTTCAGACTCAAAATATTCTAACACAATACAGGAAATTTCCCATCTTCTCTGTGAGATCATAACATCTGAAGGACCGTCCTTTTGAACAAATGACTAGCAGTGCTGCTGATGTCATGCATTATAGCATGAACACAGAGTGAAGTGAGGATGCAAGAAGAGTTAATTCACAAGAGATATTATTTGGGTACTGACTGTTTTGAGTATTCTGTAGAAAAGAAAAAAGAAAAAGAAAAACATGAACCCTAGTTTTATAATGCAAATGGAAGCTGAGTGGTGGCTAGGTCTTTAATCATAGCACCTTGTAGGCAGAGGCATTAGGATCTCTGTGAATTTAAAGCCAGCTTGCTTACAAATTGAGTTCCTGGATATTGTAAAAACATTGTCTCAGGAAAGAGAGAGAGAGAGAGAGAGAGAGAGAGAGAGAGAGAGAGAGAGAGAGAGAGAGAATGAATTACAGGAAGCAAGGAGGGAGGGAACAAAAGAGAAGGAAGGAAAGAAGGAAGGAAGGAAGGAAGGAAGGAAGGAAGGAAGGAAGGAAGGAAGGAAGGAAGGAAGGAAGGAAGGAAGGAAGGAAGGAAGGAAGGAAGGAAAAGACATAGTTTAGAACATCAGCTTTTATGGAATAATCTGTATCCAAGTCACAATTCATGTCCGAATGAAGAAAACAGAAAAGTGTCTCAAGAGGGGAGAGAACTTGTTCTTCTGAATGTCAGCAAGGAACAGCTGGCACAGACAGAGACTTCAGGGAATCTGAGGACAGAAATGAGGTTTCCTAAGGAGTTTCATCTCTGAAATCTTCACCAGCCTTTGCTGAATAGTGATTGGTTAGTGTCATGAAACAGTGACCAGTCTGTATTTCTTTGTAGATAATATTCTACATTCCTAGTATGGATTTAAGTTGTAAAGAAGGCAGGTGACATCATCACCTTGCACAGTGACAGTGGAAAGGAGACAAATGTGATTTTAGTGGCTTGTAGTGTGGAGCTTATCATAGGGCTTCTATTGTTGTGATAAAACACTATGACCAAAAACAACATGAGAAGGAAAAGGTTTGCTACTGTCAATCATACGGGGGGGGGGTGCATGAACTTGGAAGTAGGAACTGAGGCAAAAATATGGAGCATGCTGCTTACTGACTTGGTCCTCATGGCTTGATCTTGACTTCTTATAGCTCCCGGGACTATCCGCCGAAGGGTGGCACTTCCCACAGTTAGCTTGGCCTTTTCACATAAGCCATCAATCAAGAAAATGCCCTACAAAACTTCTCATAGTGCAATTTGATGGAGGCATTTTCTCAATTGGGTTCTCTCTTCCCAGATGACCCTGGTTTGTGACAAGTTGACAAAAACACAATCAGCTGGCTTTGTTTGACAAAGTTTTAAAGGAAAGAGAGGGAGCTGAGGTAGGGTAGAGGGTTGAGTTTTGGGGGATTGTATAGGTAGAAGGTGATATGTGACTGAATGCTATTATCAGGTTCATAAACCTAATCAGTCTAATTTCACTGCTCATTTCAATAATCATCAACAAAACCCACATAGGAATTCTAGCATGTATAGAGAAATAAAATGTGATGCCAAAGCATGGATTGATATTTAGTTCACAGGTTCCAACAATCAGGATTCCTTACAGGTTTTTCTGAAAGAAAAGTGTGTGGATGTATAAAGCATGAATAAATAATAATAATAATAATAATAATAATAATAATAATAAGATGATGATGATGATGATGATGATGACATTAGTCTCTAGGGAGGGATGGTTATGGTTACCCAAATTTTGAATCCATTAAATGTGTTATGTTCACTTTAGAAATCTAAGTTTGGCATATTGTAGCCAGTGGGGATGAGGGAGGGTCCAGAAGGTGGGATGTTTACATGGGTTAGCACAATGTGACCCATCCTATTCAGATCCATCCTGAGTCACCCAGTATCTTTCAGAGCCACCTCTTCTGCCTTCTCATCTATGAACTGTAGGTAACAAGAGAGAGCCTGAGCAAAGCACAGAAACAGGGGCTTAAGAAGCTGGCCAAGGAACTCAGTGTTCCAAAGAATAGCCAGCACTTGGTGTCCACAAGTAACATCACTGTGTATCACACAATGAAAAATGCATATGAAAATCTTCACAATAAGTATTAATTGAGACTTTTAATATTATTCAAAATCACTGGAAATATTAAGGAATTCAAATGATGCTTTGTTTTTGTTTATTTTCTCCATCTCTTGAAACTATTTTTCATGGACACTTGCGTTGAAAAGACATCATATGATTGAGTGCAAACAGAGCAAGAAGTCCTTGTCCAATTTTAATTTGTTAAAATTCTTTCTTTAGTCTACTAGAGTTATGTATATAAATGAAGAATTGTATTTTTAATTCTATTTTTATATATAATTAAAAGTGGCAAAGCTATGATTGGTGTTAATGTTAATTTTCATAGGAAAAGTTACTGTGTCCTAGAGTGAAGTGTAGAATTCTTTTATCTTAGAGGCAATGGGAAAGAATTTTGTAAAACTATTGACAGCTAAAAATGAGTAATATTTGTATGTTCTATGTATTGAGTTCCAGCACAGCAAGGACTACAGAGTGAGAGCTTGTCTCACAACAAAACTAAAAACAAAGAAGCAAAAAATAAAATAAAATAAATAAGTAAAAAGAAGTCAAATTGGTTGATAGTAGAATTGAAGTAAATTTTTATTGAAAATAATTACATGATAATTAATGTATCATAATTACACAGGAAGACATTACCCACATCTTAAACGTGGCATACAAACTTCCTATCATTTGTCATTTAGTAAGTGAGGATTGATAGCTGAGACAGCTGAAGAGCCGGAGAAGAGAACTCTTAGGAAACAGAGCAAATGTCCCATCTGATGTTAAGAAAGAAAGAAAGAAAGAAAGAAAGAAAGAAAGAAAGAAAGAAAGAAAGAAAGAAAGAAAGAAAGAAAGAAAGAAAGAAAGAAAGAAAGGGTAAGAGGGCAATTTTAACCATTTACCCAAACTGCTTTTTTCTTTCATGAAGTTAAAGGGCATGTCTGTACTCAGAGGCATATTATACTCTTTTGACTGAGAAGCATGAATGTCCCCTTATGGGAGGACTTCAATACTATTGTACCAAGAATGTTATACATTATGGCTGCATCAGATGCCCTAGGTTTTGTCTAAGAGTTGGAGGACACTAGAAAAGTAAGGTGAAACACAGAAACATAGAGTCAAGAGTTTGCACAGAGGCCTCACCTCATGCCCATTCTTATGCTGCAGTTTGCAGGAGAGTCTGCCCTTTCCATTTCACCAGAGAAATGTTATCAGTCCCCTGACTTTAGAAACTGAATGAAGCCATCTACAAGGAAGAAGCATAATAAGAAAATATAGTGAATTTATTTAACAAACAGATGGTCCCCATCCTTTACAGAACGCACAGAATATAGAAATTTGAAAGTTCAGTATAGATGGGTTGGTATTAGGCTCTGGTATCAAGGAGAAATCTGTTTTCATGCGGGTAGAAAGCTTATTTGTATATAAATTATGAACACATTATGTTTCATGTATCAAACCCAGACATTTTAGACTGACACATCAGTAGGCCACTAAAACACACAAGGAAATCTGAAAAATACAAAAATGACAAGTATTTAATGTGGCCACACTAGACAAGTACAAAAGGGGACAGAGATCTCCCCACAACAAGTCTGTCTTTAGGGTCCTAGGATAAAGTATATCTGTAAATAGGGGAGTAAGATGCATAGCTAAGCTGTCCTGATTGAGGTGTGAATGTCTGAATGAATCATTATGGTCTCAGGTCTAGTCTCTCCTGTAAGGTTGTTTGACGTGTTTTAAAAAATGTGCACACTGTCTGATTGAATTCAGGCTCCTCTCATGGTGGGCACTGGGATCCATCATTTTTCTTGGCTCATCATGAGATATCTGTGGAAATTTTTTTAATTTCTTTTTTTTTTCTTGATTCTTTGAGGATTTCATATCATGTACCACAATCCCACTCATCACCCCTGTATCTGCCACTCACTTTTGTAGTGTCCCCATGAAAGGAAAGCTAAAAAAGAGTAAAAATGAGATAAACCTCTCTATTATCCTGTTCTTTCCCCAAGTCGTGGAGATCCTATGGCTCTGGTTTCATAGGATCGTGCCTTCCCACACTCCAGCAGGTCAAAAATGGGGTAGATGTTGGGGATGTGCCATCTCCAGGCCCTGGGTATGTGCCTGGGTCACAGCTGGTTGGTCAGTCCAGGCCTCTAGGAACACTCTTCTCAAGTGAGGGGTGCAGCCTCCTCTCCCAGGCTGGTGGTAAAGGGTGGATGAACAGTCCTAAGCGCAGGGACTCAGTTCTCCAATGAGAGATTGGGCCAGCTTTTCAAAAATGGGATCATCTCAATCTGGTATCCAAAAGCTGGGGAAGTTCAGGGTCAGCTCTTCTGTGGAGGGTGAATGGGCAAGTCATTCCACGACAGTGAGGGGTGGAGCCAGTTCAGCAGAGACCTTGTAGTTCAAGACATAGTTCACCACATGGTTTTCATGGGCCCACTGTGGTAACAAATATAGTGGACATTTACCCAGCCCCAGATGATGTAAGGCCGCAGACCCAGATGTGGTCATTGGCAGCAGTTTGGAGCCATATGACACCATGGCCTTGAGTGGTAGTGTAGGACTCTCAGATCTGAATGGACCTAGCAACAGCATGGTCTCCAAGTTTCAGTCTGGGCCCATGTGGCAGTGCAGACCCTGGGCAGTCAAGAGACCCAATGTTAACAGGAGTCACGGACCTCAGCACAGACTCTGGATTCTACAGGGCCACAGATGTCTAGGGAAATCCTAATTCCTTGAGGATTCCTGTCTGGATAGTCTGCTGGCAAAAAGAAACGTTGCTAATGTCTTCTGAAAATAACATCATCCTAATCAACGTATTTGATAATAATGAAGATGTGCTTGTCAGCACACACTTTAGGATAATTGAAAATATTATGGAATCCTCTGCCTCTGCAACTTAATCAACTGTGTAAAACACATTCCAGAAAGGCTGAATCAAGAAAATGTGGTTTACAGACTTAAGAGATGCCACAATGGTCAAGAGCACCTGCTGGTCTTACAGAGGATCTGACCATGGGGGCATGTTGTGAAGCCTTCAGTAGGGCCCCCAAAAGCTCATGTATTTGAATGCTTAGACACAAAAGAGTAACCCAATTTGAAAGGATTAAAAGTGTATTATTGAAGGACGTATGTCACTAGGGGTGGGCTTTGAGGCTACAAAAGCTCATGACAAGTCCAGAGTATCTGTCTCTGTCTCTGTCTCTGTCTCTGTCTCTGTCTCTGTCTCTGTCTCTCTCTCTCTCTCTCTCTCTCTGTGAGTCAAGATATAGAACTCTATGCTGCTTCTCCAGCACCACCATAGCACCATGTCTAAATGTGAGCTGCCATGTTCCTCACCATGAATATAATGAACTAACCCTGTGAAATTGTGAGCAAGATCTCAATTCAATGCTTTCCTTTACAAGGTTTTTCTGATCATGATGTCACTTCCCATCAATAGAACAGTGACTACTAAGTCATGTTCCCAGGCTGTGTTTTTGAAATTATACTCCCAGGATCTCATTTTCAGAGCCACATAAATTATAAGTAAGTATCTTCATCACAGAGATGTATCTATTCTGTCAATTTATTCATAGACTCTTAAGAGCAACAAGTTCATTCTGGGCATTTAGAAACTGCATACTAAGTGAGAACTCTAGTGTATTTTATTTAGGAGGCATGTATAAGCACAATCTGTCACAGTGAAGGATTTAAGAAGGATGTGTGGAGAACATTGTACTCTTCACTCTCTGTTTTACTAATTGGAGATGAGTAAACCAATATTCCTGAGACACCATGGCAGTTTATTTATACTGATTATAAGAGGTCAGTTTTCAGTTAAGTTTCTCTTCAAACTGATCTCATCAGTAAATATCACATTTTCAACTTCAAAACTTGATTGCCAATCAAGATATGTGGAAAAGGTTCAATCATGAACATGTGGTGTACAGGGGCTTTATTATTTGCTTGATAAGTAATAGCAAAAAAAAAAACAAAACAAAATATAAAAGCAAGAATTGTCAATGTAGATTGGTTCCTTGACCTGATCTCTTCTAACACCCATCAGGGAGAAAACACCAAGAGGATAGAAGTGCTGTCAGTGGTGCAAGTGTGACTGAACTTGAGAAACCTGGACATCCACAAGGAGTATCTTCTCTAAGGGGCAGATTTCACAATGTCAAGTGCAATGTGGATATCAAAGAATGGAAACAAGGATCCAACCCCCTTAAAAATCCCACAGAACACAACATCAAACACATGTTAAAATGTACATATGGGTACAATAGAGGAGCACATATTATGGGGTCAGCCAAATGTTCTCTGTTTGGTGCTGAGACTTATTCCACAATAATAATTCAGGCCTGCTTCTATAAACACATTGAAAATTCCACGGATGACAGGATCTTAGATCCCAAGCAGAAATGTAGTGTTCTTTATGTAGATTGACAGAACACCAAATTGAGATCTATATGTTATTGTTCGAACTAGTTGACAAAAGGTACTGTCATTCCCATGCATAGCTGCTCACAATCATAGGAATTAATGACAGTTGAGTACTGGATTACAGAAAGGGCATTTGAATCCCCATTTAGTTCACAGCAAATGTGGTGGCAGGTATATGAGGGTTTCCACAGGCTCAGATGTCTGATCACTAGGTCCCCAGTGTCTGGGGCTGTTTGGAGATGAAGGAGGCTCAATGCTAGGACTTCCTGGTAAATGCCAATGAACAAAATGTCACATGTAAATCTCAGGAGGTAGAAACTTTTTTCTTTTTTGGAGGGGCGAATGCCGATGACATGTATATCACATGTAAATCTTACCAGAGACAGAGAGTATATTTTTCTGAAGAAATCAGTGATTTCACACCTTGCCCATAACCAAAAATTTTCCATTTGGATTCTGTGCTGTGCAATGTGCTAATCTTCAGACCAGGTCAGAATAATTTCTGAACATGTGGCTAGACACATTTTTAGATCTTTCTAACCTGTCTCTGTGGGATTAAAGTTCACCACAAGCGTAGAGGACACTGATAGATGCAGAAAATTCATTATGTACCTGCTCCACATAAAATTGTATAATGTAAAGCAATGTAATTGCCAAGGCTAAGCTGAGATTTGTGAACTAAATTTCATGGGTAAATGCAGAGCCTACACTAAATATTCTAAAAATGGTGGGTGATTGGTTATCAGGAGTTTGGAATATTTGTTGCTGGTACAAAATAGCCACATTTTTTTAGGAAAACATTGGCCCATTTAGTATCCATTGTCATATTTTTTGACTATCAGTTGAATTTCCTTGAAATGTATGAATAGAACTCTTCCTTCATCCTTCAAAGAATAATTCATATATATGCATGTCTCATATGGACATCTGGAACAAATAACAACTGAAAACTAAATTAAGATTAATTACTATAAAATTTAAAATATCTCTGAAATTTTATATCATTTTTCTTTCAATAAAATCTTACAGAAATAAATGGGACTCTCTGTAACAATCAATGGTTTTTATGTTTGACTTAAGGTATTTAATCACGAAGGGAGGGGAGGTATATTAGTGGGCATGACAGCATTATTGAGGAAAAGTTTGATAATGTCATATGAGAAATAAATTATTTCATATACTCCAGGAAAAGGTTAACTACCAACTGTGAACAATTTATTTTCAACAATAGAGAGAAATTCCATTCAGATTTGCATGCTCATTTAATTTAAAGTGATTTACAAGAACCCAAAATTTTATTAATTTTGATTATTTTTAAGCAATGTCATCTTTCTGCTCATAGAATCACTTATTAATATTAATATTAATGCCATTTATTTTTGACATTATTAGGAGTATATAATTACCTTATTTGAGCTGAGAAAGGCAGTAGAACAATTCATTCATACATATTTAAAATTTAATGACCTCTCACATAAACTATCAACCAAGGAAATACCCCATAGGCTTTGCAACAAGCCAGTTTCATAGTGAGTTCTCCTAAGTTTAGGTTCCCTCTTCCCAGATGACTTGAGCTTGTGTAAAGTAGACAAAACCTAACCAGGACTTGCACCAATGGGTAATTTTTGCCAGTATTGTCAGTTTTGTAGCTCACAAGGTTCACAGCTTGAAAAATCTCATAGGAAAACTTAGGACTGCAGATGCTTCCTGAATTATAGTCGTCCATAATTTAAGAGTTGAAATGGAGTTATTGTGTGTAGGACAACAACACCCACACTGGATATTACAGGCTAACAAATTTAAAGCTGAGTAACAGGAGTGGGAGCCTTTGCTCTCAGTGAACTTGGTCTTCCCAAAATAATGAAGAAATGCCCAAAGGCCAATTCAATGTAAACAACCTTCCACTGAGACTCCATTTCGAGACAAATCTAGCTTATGTCAAGTTGACAGTTAAAGCTATCTGTCATATATATATATATATATATATATATATATATATATATATATATATATATATATATATATAATCAGTCTATCTACCTACCTACCTATATGTCATCTATCAATCTTCTTTGGAACATCTATCTTATGTCTGTCTATCCATTTATCTATCTACCTACTTATCCATCTATTATCTACAATTATAACTATCTACACACACATACATGATTAACTGCATAAATGAAACTAATGAGTCTATTCGGTGTTGTTAATACACCTGTTTTTAAGGCTGACCATGTTTTATAGAATTAAGAGTTATGTAACTCATTATTGGGGAAAAGTAAATCTCTCTCTCTCTCTCTCTCTCTCTCTCTCTCTCTCTCTCTCTCTCACACACACACACACACACACACACATATCAATCACTAATTGGCTATCTCTTTTCTTCATGTAAGGCAAAATCTTATGAAATTTCCCAAATCAACATTGACATGTCAGCTAGGCTTGACATTATGAAGGTCTTGTATAGGTAAGGTCTTGTATAGGTAACAATATTGTTGAGATTTCATTGGTGCAACTTCCCTGACATATGAAAAGATGCAACATCATAGCAGATGTCCTTGTCATCTTTCTTCTATGATTGCTCTGCTCTCTATTCTGTGGAATTTCTAAGCCTTAGATGTAGGGATTGTGTTGTAGACATGTAATTGTTGATGAAAATCCCATGGTCTGTTGTATTTATGGATTTAGTCACACACAAAAAACATATATTTATGTATGTATGCATTTGAAAATAACAATTAAAAAATTGGCAGTGAATTTTAGAGGGAATAGTGAGACAGAGGAGGAGCCAAATTGGGTTGGGTGTGGGAAATATGTAATAAACAATTCACATGTAAAAATCTAATTACACTAAAAATAGACAGCTGTTGGTTTCCCCAAAATACAAGTGGAACTATTGCACCTTTAGGGCTTTTTTGCATTGTGATCATTGTGGTGGCTCATTGGCTTTAGAGCTGGGGAGGACTATTGGTTGTTTTTCTCTCTTGAACACTGAAATGGCACCTGAGGATACTATATGAGCCAGATCTTAAGGAAGAAGCTTCTGGGTAAGTTCGAGCTGGATGCTCCAGGTCCTGTGTACAATGTGTTCTCTGAAAGAGTTTCAGATCTAAGTTCATAACCTAGGAATCAGGATGTAGTCCTTGGCTACTGATCCAGCTCCAGGCCTGCTGCCATGCTCTCTGCCTTGATGATAACAGACTAAATCTCTAAAACTGGAAGCAAATCTCCAACTTAACACTTTCTCTTATAATACTTGCCGTGGTCATGGTGTGTCTTCACAACAATAGAACAGTGTATATGAAAAGCCTGTGAATAGGAAAAGACAATGAAGAACTAGTTTAAAAATACCATCACAGTAAACTGAGGAATCTATGAGGAAATGGCAAATTTCTGCACACTTAACTATGTCCATTTTTATGAAAGGGGGATTATATATTGTACTAAAAATTTCAAAAAGGTATATAGTATATCTCAGTCATACCTACCTTGACCCTCTCCCTCCAGGTTCCCAAATATCTCCCATCTATGTCTCCACTTCATGTTGTTGTTTTGTTTTGTTTTTTTTTCTCACCCAATAAATCCAATTAGTGTTTCCTACATGTGTTCATGTGTGGGCTCATCCACCTGGCTATAGGCAACCTATCTCAATGGCTTTTGCCCACAATGAAAAGTTAACCTCCATACCTCCCTCAGTAATCTTGAACTGCAGCCATGTCATAATATTAATCTCCTCAGTAAACATTTGCCATGGCAACCTGAATCCACAAAGCCAACCAGGACAAGGAGTGTAAACAACATAGCTTTCTGACTATTGTTCTAATCAGGACTTCTGTGCAGGGGACATGGCTCCAGCAAAGAGAAGATTCTGCTTTCAGCTGTTCTTCTCAGCCTGGTTTCTACTGATGTGGGTTTGTTACTCATATTAGAGGTGCTGAGGAACAGCTCTGGAATGATGTGATGGGAGATAAATATTGCACCTATGATGTGGTGAGAAATTCTGCACCTCCATTAATGTTGCATCCTTGGGGCTAAATCCAGAACAACAATTTTAAGCATTAATATTCACCTAAAACCATGTTTAATCAATAATAACCCCATTTCACCTCTATTTGGGGGATTATTTATTTGTTGTTTGTTTTGCTTTTGTTTTTTTATTTCTTTTTCTTCTATATAGGATTCTGGCTATAAAAAGGTTAAAATATCAGAGTGAGACTGGATTTTTCAAAGTACTAAAGGGCATTGACTCATCTGTTTCCAAAATGTCAATCTGGGTTATTATTTCCTTTTGTAGGGTTTCTGGAATAGAGCCATTCGTTGCTCATGAATGGGAGAATTGTGTTCTTTACTGGCCAAAGTAGAGGCAGTGACTAGGGCTGAAGGAAAGGAGAGGCAATTGCCTTTTCTTTTTCTCAGGGATTTGTTTCTTTCATGCAAGAATTCTCAACTTAAGTGAAGAGAAGGAACATATTGCAGTAAGAGGACTCCAAACACAACCACACACTTGCAGTGTGAATATTAAATCAGAAATTTTATATGTGATTGGAAAGAATCTTGGAGGTGGCCTCACAAATTTAAGCACACCTACACTCTACAGCTGTCTGGATATTTGAAAGCCCCCATGATCACTATATTGCTACATGAAATATCTTTTCACTAGTGACCCACATTTTTGATTTCTGGAACTTTCTAGACTCTGTTTTAGCTTAATTTAATTTGACAACTTCCTCAAACAAATAAAAAAAAAAGCTCCTTACTGTTTTTTTGATTGTTTTTGTATTTTTTGGTTTTTTTTTAGAATATTTTTTAATTCTAAGGTGAAAATACTTATGGTACATGTCTTAGTCAAAGTTTTAATGCTGTGAAGAGACACCATAACCATTCCAACTCTTATAAAGGAAAGCACTTCATTGGGACTTTGCTGTGGATATCGCTCTGTATAAATAAAACACTGATTGGTCAGTAGGCAGGCAGGAAGTATAGGCGGGACAAGGAGAGAGGAGAATTCTGGGAAGTGGAAGGTTGAGGCAGGAGACACTGCCAGCCACCTCCATAACAAGCAGCATGTGAAGAGGCTGGTAAGCCACGAGCCACGTGACAAGGTATAGATTTATGGAAATGGATTAATTTAAGCTATAAGAACAGTTAGCAAGAAGCCTGCCATGGCCATACAGTTTATAAGTGATATGAGTGTCTGAGTGATTGTTTTATACGTGGGTTGTGGGACTACGGGGCTTGGTGTGACCTGGAGAGAAGCCCTCCAGCTACAGGATTTGCTTACAGTTGCAGAGTTTTAGTCCATTATCAGCAGAGTGGGAAGCATGGCTACATGCTGGCATAGTGATGGAGAAGGAGCAGAGAGTTCTACATCCTGACTCTCAGGTAACAGGTAGAGACACCGGGTCTAGCTTGAGCATTTGAAACCCCAAAGCATGCCCCCAGTGACACATTTCCTCCAACAAGGCCACATGTACTGCGACAAGGGAAGCCCTCTAATTGCTCTCAAGTAGCATCTTTCCCTAATGATCAAGTGTTCAAATATAAGAGCCTATGGGGTCTATTCCTATTAAAACCACCATAGTACAATTATGTGTTAATATACAGATATTTAACATATTAATATGTATTTATATTAATATATAAATATTAAACTGTATTGAAATATATTATATATTCATATGAATAATTGAACAATTAACAATTATATGTATTAGTCACACAAATATATATTATATAAAATATATAATATAAGATAAAACATAAATACACTTTATATAATTATACACAAAACATATTCAAATATAGTTACATTAACTCCCACACTCTCCTCTTTCCAATCCCTCATGTACCCCTTATTCCTTTTCACAGTCACAGACTTCTTTAATTATACATAAACATATATGTCTACATAAATATATAAAAGTTGCATGTTGAGTCTGTTTTGTGTTGTTTGGGTGTATATGATTTCAGGGCTGATCACCTGGTACTGGATAATCAATGAAAGATCTCATTCCTGAGGCAGACAATTCTTCTGCTCTCAGGGCTCTTAATTTGCATGCAGTTTTTGTATACTAAAATATCATTTTAAATAAACACCACTCAGGAAAAAAAGTCTAGGAGTAGCAGTGTGAATTATTAAACTGTATGCCATAGGGATAGGGACAACGGTTCTATTCATGACAACAGGTGGGGTGGGCCCTGTGAGATGTACACACACATAAACCCTGCCCACCACCTACCTTCAAGTTACCATGTCTAATGATGTTGTCACTTTCCCTCTCTTATTTCAGCTTCAACCAAAATCTGTGTCTTATAACAACTCACTTCCAGAGAATACTCTGGTTTATGAGGTTTTTTTATGTCTTTAATAAAACATAGATTTGTATTCTAATGAGAAAGAAAGATAAAGTGTGTGGATTTGGGTGGATGGTGACTTAGGGGGTGTTGGAGTAGTTGGGGGAGGGGAAATGGTATCCAGAATATATTGTATGAAAAAACATACTTGCAATGAACCTTTCTAAGCAACCAAAGAAATGTTAAGAATTTCCTCCCTATATTGGGCTTGTCTCCTCCATAAACAGCATCTGGTGTCTACTGACAACCTCCTGACTCCTGTATGTGTGTTCATTAAAACATGTGTGTTGTTTGTAGAGATACATATGTATCCAAGCATTTAGGTGTGTGAAAGAATTTTTTCATCACCCTACACCCTATTTTTGAAGGGTCCCCCTGCACCTGACTGACAGGTGGACTTTGAGCTGTTGCTATGGTTACAAGCCCAGTATCCATCCTTCTCTATCAAGTGCTGGGAGGGATGATACACATTTGATGTTTCAAAACTTTTTTGTGAGTGATTGCAACTGATTTTTACTTCTTTTCTTTTCAATATTAAAGTATAATGATATCAGTTTTTCTCCCTCCATATCTTCCATATGTCCCCACTGCTCTTTTTCAATTAATTGATGCAGCATGCATTTATGTATGTGCATATTCACAAGCACATTGTGAAACAATTCTACCATTTAGTTTAATAAAAACAATATTTTCAATTATTGCTGCTGCATGCATATATATGTACTTATTCATATATATTCTTGATTGTTTTTTGTGAAAAATTCTACCATGATTTCTAATAAAGCCAGTTCAGTAATGTACATATGAGAATCTATTATCCAAGAGACACTGTACACTGTCTGCTTCTTTAAGATAGTTTTGAAAAATTTCTGAAACACACAGAGAGAGAGAAAGAGAGAGAGAGAGAGAGAGAGAGAGAGAGAGAGAGAGAGAGAGAGAGAGAGAGAGAGAGAGAGAGAGAAGTACTTTAATGAATTCCCCTCCAAGTACCTGCCTTGAGGGGATTTTTATCAGGGTCCAGAACAGATGCTACAAGTGACTAAGGATACTAATCTGAAGGATATTCAATGAATCTACGCACACTGAGTTCTTTAGTCCATTTACTTTATTCTTCTAAGTCAATTCTTTCTATGCAGTTTCTTTTCTGCTCTCTTACTTAGCTCCTCTCAGACCCTCCTGCTCTCAGTCCCTTCTGCTGTTCTCTCATCATTCTACCTAGTTCTTTCCATGTCCATCCTCATCTCTGTTCTTCTCAATCAACTCCTTTTAGTACTCTCAGAGAACTGCATATATATATATATATATATATGGCAAAGCAACTAGATGTTTGAAGTTTTCAGGGTCACAGAGAGAGATAAGGATCCATGCATAAAAGCAATAATTGTCAGCTTCCAATTACAACCAAAAAGGGGAGTGACTAAAGGGGAGTTCTCTGGTAGGGTCAACTAAAGGCTAAGATCAATTACAGAACTTATCTGCTCAAACTATAATCTTGAATTGGCTAGATAGAATGTTGGGGGTCAATAAGCCACAAGAAAGTAAACTATCTTTGGCACCACTTTTCCCTGCTGGTCCAGGCTGCAGCTGTTTTCTGATATGGAGGGGGAAATATGCTAGGTGGCTAAGCAACCTATATCAGAGCATGCAGCATTTGGTTAGTAAAAGCACTTTTGCTCAGAGTATTTGCTGAATAGAAAATCTAGGAATAGCACCTGGCTGAGGAGGAACTAAAACTTAATTTGTACAAAAAAGAAGCTTGGCACCTATCCCTTGCCTGACCTTGTAGACAATCTCCTTGTGTCAGTGGGAAATAACTGCCTTAACTCAGTAACTAGCAAATGGCTAAAACATCATCCCAGGATGGTGAGCAGTAAATCTCTTAAGTTAGGGTCTTGTGTAAGTAAACTCTGGGTGAAGGTAAGGAGTTGAGGACTTAATTGCTAGTGGTTATTTTCTCTTATCTATAAGTGAGATGAGCTAATGTTTATCTACGTGTAGTTTTGTCCTTGAAAAAAAGATATCTTTGCTGAAATACTTTTGTCTGGAGAATGGCCCTGGCCAGATATGTGTTAATGAAAAATAAACACAACTGGGGATAGCTATCCAATTGCCCCAGATGTATAGGGAAAGTTGTGCCCAAGATTGAGATGCAGTCATGAGAATACATGTACACATAACATGGAGATGCACGGTAAATGGGGAGAATCATAGCAGTTATTGCACAAGAAGTTTACAAGAGACAGCCAATTCATTCAAAAGGCAGTAATTCCATAATGCCTTGCGTGATGGTATCCTATAACAGCACCCTTAATTCTCGTAGGATGACATTCTGAACTCAAGTTGTCAATGCTGTATACTCTAATGGATTTTTGCTACCAACGGCTCTCAATACTGCCTGATATCCCTAGGAGCTTTATAAATTTCTAGCTGCTAGGTTTTGAAATTCCCATTCACGATGGGGTGATGAGACACTTTCAACTCCTGGTAGAATCCACCATATGGTGCACATTAGGTACTTTATTGAAAACAATTTGGCAATGTGGGAAATCAATACATTTAATCACACATGAAGCCAGTAATGATTTCTGATAGCAGGAGGGTGTACAGAAGTTTCAGAGTAACAACTATGAATATTTTGTGTTTACACAATTGAATCGACCTCAAAATTTTATTCCAGTGATTAAGTACAGCGCATAATACCGTGTTTCTGCATGTGGGATCAAGGCTCCCATTTCGGGCAAGCATCTGTGAGGTGCAACAAAAAAGAGAAGTTAAAAATATAGTTGGATTTTCTTCATATTTTTCTGTATGGATTTTACATTAGATGAAAACAAGAATCTTTGTGATTTGTTCTAATTTCAGTCCAGTTTATAGAAACTGGCTTACCTGCTTCATAGACATTTTTAATATTTCTGATAGGGATTTCGTAGTAACATGTCAGGTTCACATAGTCTTTCCACATTTTTTCAGTGATATTTGTTCCTGTAGCTGTATTTCATGGAGGAAAAGTCAGAGGAGATGTTCTTTATAATCACACAAATGTCTGAATTCATCAAATTGTTCTCAGTTGGGAAATCCTGCTATCTTGTCCCACCCTCCCTAATGATAATGCCTGTCAGATAAATAGTTGGGTCAAACATTCTTCCTGCAGATAAATAAATAAACTTCCATCCCATTATATCTTAGATGCTGATTTAAAAATCAAGACTATTAAAATTATTGTTAAAATTCTCATCCTATGCAATTCAACTCGAATTTCATGAAATTGAAAACACATGAGTGGACAACTTCCCACGGCAGTACATCATGCAAAGAAATGCAGGAACACAGCTATGTTGCAACTAACAAACAGAAAACAAGTTTTATCGCATATCAGATTTACATACCTAGTGCTGCAGTCAGCCAGCGCAGGGTCCCAAAATCATTAATAAAGTTGGCTTTGAATAGGATGGTGGTGTTTGAGACAAAATGTAGCAAAACATAAAACTTACTTGGGCCTGGGAAGAAATAATTTTTTCTTCATGAGAACATGACTAAGATTCTCCTCATCACTTATTTATTGTTTATTTTGAGATTTTCATATTAGTACCTCATTTTGCCACTTCCCTTTTTTCCTTATACACATAGTGTATGCCCCTCTAGAATCTCCTTAAAATACATGCCCTTCTTTCAATGCTTATATTCATCAGATGCTTATATTCATTATTTTATTATATATTATAATAAATTATAATATATATAAATTATGTATTACATTATATAAATAATAACTTATAATATAGACATAACATATTTATTCATAACTATAAATCTTTGAGCCCATAAAATATTTCTTATATATGTCTAATATATATTTTTAATTATATTATTTCTAAAACAAACTTGTCAAACAATTATTTAATAATAATCCCAGTACTGATACTATGACATTACAAAATATATTATCATTTTTGCATTGAATTATTGAGTCATGGAAACATTCCTATAAGTTCTAACAAAAATATAAAAGTCATGTACATGCCCGTACTTGACCAACTTTAGAAAAAACTATATTTAATTATTTTTGTTTGTTTGTTTGTTTATTAATTTGTTTTTGTACGCATATCATGATTCATATATGCATTTTTTCTTCATGGTCATAGAAGGCAGATAGTGGAGATTTTACTCACGTCTGATTCTGCCTCCCTCAAAATGAGGGTAATAGTAAATTTGGGGGAAATGAAGATGGGCATCACGCAACACCCAGGTCCCAACGATGAACTCAGTCTCACTATTTTTGCTGCATTTTAGATTGTCGAAATATGCTGTAATATGAGACACAATGGACCAGTTGTTTGCTAAATATGCTCCTGATAAAGATCAGAATGGTTACAGAAACTTTTTAAACAACACTGCCAGTTCTCAACCAGAGATACTCACATATTGTAAAGCAAATCTTAATTGGAGATTTGTCTGCCCAAACTGTGTGCAGTTGGCACTTCCCATTTCTCTTAAAAACAATATAATAAATAATAACCACTCATTATTAACATTTATTATCCTACATGTGTTTCTGTCTCAAATAATCTTGCTGAATGTGACATGTTAGATGTTGTGCCCATTTCAATATTTTCCATGGTTTGTAAATATTTTCATTAATAGTAATTTTGATTGGTGATTCATTTCAGGTGTACATGGAATTTCAGTGCACAACAAGATGTGTGGGAAAAAAAATGGGCTTCAGACTTATCTATAGGATTTCCCAGTCACAAAAGCTATGCCAGTGACATCATTGTATTTTTTTACTCCCTAAATTTGTGTTTTCACTCTTTTAATAGAAAAAAATAAAATATCAAAAGCTGAGTGCTAAAGATTATTGCTTTTAGTCACAGTGACTCTCAACTGCAGCTTTCCTTAAAATATTATTAGATTCATATTATCTTCTCACTTCAGAAATATGCTGGGAATGCTTTGAGTCCCCTTTCAACAAACCATTTCTTCTACTTGAGTTAAATTCTCTTACCTGACATAGAATGTCATGCTCATGAGTGTGTAATTCTTGAAAAACTTCACTTCACGCATCAACATCCTGAACTGACTGTTTTCTTGAGTCACACTCACAGTGTTGGATGCTAGGTAGATGGTAGTAAAATTCCCTGAAAACTAAAAATTAATATGAATTCAATTCACCAGTCAGAGGAACTGGGTTCGAGTCTGCTGTGGATATTGCTCTGTATAAATAAATATTGATTGGCCAGTAGCCAGACAGGAAGTATATATAGGTGAGACTAACAAAGAGGAGAATTGAGGGAACAGGAAGGCAGAGGGAGAGACTGCCTAGAGCCGCCACCAGGACAAGCAAGATGTAAGGTGCCAATAAGCCACGAGCCATGTGGCAAAGTATAGATTAATAGAAATGGGCTAAATATAAGAGTAAGAGTTAGACAATGATGGGCCTGAGCTAATGGCCAAGCAGTTTAAATAATGTAAGCATCTGTGTGTTTATTTTATAAATGGACTCTGGGACTGGCGGGACTTGGTGGGCCCAGAGAGAAAAGCTCTCCAGCTACAGAGTCCCAGCAACTTACGTTGGCACACAACTTCCTGTAACTTCATTTCTGAGGATATCATATGGCCTTTGTGGGTACATGTATGTACATGAAGAAACATGCAGAGCAAACACACATACATAAAATGACAAAACAAATTTAGTAAAAATTTTAAATAGAACAATGGTTAGAAAAACTAACCAAATTATAAATTTTCAACTAAAGAACTAGAACAGTAGTTTTATATAATGTTATAAAAATTTATCACATATGTAATATGATAACAGCATTATTGCATATTTTTGTTCCTTCATTAAAAAATGCCTGACAATTATTTGAAAACATATATATATTTATACTTAATAAAGGTAATAGTTTTATATAATACTAAATATGATTGCAGAAAATTATAGAGGAAAACATTTACTGTAAAATATAGATTATAGGTTCATATTACAAAGCAGTTTTAATTCATGTAAATAATCTAAAGGAAAAAATAATAAAATCCATGTGTAAATTCATCCAATGCATATTTGGGTGGTAAAACATCTTCATATGCCAAGTCATTAGGATCGATTTTCCACTGAGAAATCACTGTTATCCAAAGAGGAAGGAGTGTGCCTGTTGGGCGGTTTTATCTCTGATTTCTATGCCCTGGCTGAAGCATTTGTGAATAGCAGTATGGACACACACTCACACACATGCAAACTTCAAAAGACAACTCTTATTACTGGAAACATAATAGGATTATAATTCATATCAATATAATCTCACACATTGTTTTAGGACATCTCTATCACATAGAGGGATCCATCCTCAAACACATGGCACACAATATGTTTGTCATGCAGGTATTAGATTAATTTAAATTTTCTATTATGTTTAGCAAAATTCATCTCTGCATTCCTGAGGGATAGTGAAATATATTACGCAATGATATACTAAGAGTCACCTATGAACATATGGTAAATTATGCTAAAGCGTGTACACAATTAAGGAAAAAACATGGCATATTTTAAAAAAAATTTTACCCCCTATATCCAATAAAAATGCAATAAGGCATTATAGGAAGCTCAAATGAGGTCATTGTAACCTTAAAGTTAAAACAAATAATTTTTTTAAAACAGCGGGTTATAGGACAGCACAGAAGTTCAGAAACCAATACTTTCATAGAATCTCATTGTTTGTCAGGTCAAGAAGTGGCAAACCCACCACAGCCCCTTTTGTCCCTGCATAACCCCCTGAAAGCCCATTCTTGTACCGGTAAGGGTTTCTCGGTGGCAGACACCAAAAAGACCAGAACAGTGAGCAGAAGAACCTTCATCTTGTAGAAGTTTCTTGTTCTTCTAGAGCAGAAGACCAGAGTTTTTCAGCTGCCAGTGAAATGATGAACTGAAGATGTGTGCACAGCATTTAGGTTTGCACAGTGTGCGATGAGCCCGCTTTCACTGATCCTTTTATTTAGTTGTTTGTTTTTAATTTTCAGAACGGTCTGGTTGTCAGTATTTGCAGGTGTCTGACATTGCTTCCTTTAAACCATGGGATAAGAATTCAGTGGAGTGTAATGTTCCTGATTCAAAGACAGCAATTCAAGTACATTACACTGCACTGAATTCTAATCCAAACAAGCTAGTTTGGTGACATTATATGCTGGAAGGGAAAGTTGGCATGAAATGTTTTAAGAACATCAATGTTGACTGGTTGTATTTTCTGATTTATATATGACCAAGACCTAAGTGCTACATGTTAATTCCTATTTTAATATGAAATATTCAAAGAATGTGTCTCACTAAAATTATTTTCAAGTTCAATAAACTATTTCTTGATTATAAAAAGTTTAAATTGAATATCAATAGCACAGATTAAGGTGAAAAATGAGCCCCACAGATAAGTCTGTATTCACACTGTTATGAGCACTAAAACACTCAGATATGTAGACAATTTATTTAATTCTCACCAATGGATAATTTCTCCTTTTTTGTATATAATCCTGAGATACATATGTATATATGCTTACCACTTACTACATATATATTACATATACTTATATAATATATAATATACTTATATATTACATATATATATATATAAGCAATCCTCAGACTCATGACTTCCACTCATATAAAACTTCTATGTGTATTTAATGTTTTTTTCTAATCACCTTCCAAATAAATATTTTAAAAATATATACGACAAATAGCAATTCTTTGAATATCATGTTATTAGTAAAATAAGCAATTGCAGAGCAGTGATTAAATGATGAATATGTCAATGTTGAATTTCAGGTGGAAGTCTCTGAAGTTTAAACACAAAAATTCAATTTTAACTGAAAATCAGATGCATGTGTGTCTGAGATTAATTCTCATGTTTCACTGGTTGGGCTTGAAACTGCGACATTGCACAGTATGTTTCTATGCTCTCTGGTTGCACATGGAAGTGAGATTTTAAGCTTTTATAATTATCAGTAGAAGAAAAATAAAAGAATCAAATTTGACGTCTTAGTCATTTTTTGGGTGCAATATGTATTATTTTTCCTTTTTTAAGTTAATTAGTTTCTATTAGTCCTTAGTGTGCAAGCCATGGTGTTCTTATTTCATACGAGTTAGTACTACATTATTGATTACCTGGATTAAGGCCTCATGATCATTTAAAGCAATTAAAAATTTTTCTGTATGTGTTTGCTCAAAGTTCGTTTTAAGCAAAAAACTGCCATCAGTTATATTTTAAGGAATCCCTTCAGACTTTCTAACATATTTTAGAACAAATTGATATTTTTAAATCTGCTGTTGCTTATTTATGGTTTGTTAGGTATTTTTTGTTTGTTTGTGTGATTTGTTTTTAAAAATTGAAGTCATTATTCACTAATAGATCAAGTAACTGAGTCAGGAAGTAGACAAGGTATTTTGGAAAGTATAGGGTGGAGGTAGAAGGAAAAGAAAGGGAAGATAGGGAAAGAATAATATTAAGTATGATGAGTTCATTACAGAGATGTATTACTTTCAAAAGCAACTGTTTCCTATGAATCTCCATAGAACAGCCTTCAGGCCACAACTTTGTCCTCTTGAGCTATGCATTGTAGAATATGTACTCTGCTTTCCCTGAGCTGATTTTTTAAAAAATGACAATTATATTCTTATCTTTTCACCAAAAATGACATCAGTGTACAGCCACTTAAATAATGGCTGCTCAACTGCAAAGGTCATCCTGTTGAAGAAGCTAAGGTGGTTTGTTGAATAGTTCATAACAGATAAACAATGTTATCCTTGGGCTTGGAGCTTAGTGTTGATCTTATCCCTGTTCCTGGTCTCTAGACAAACCACTGCCCACTTGTTTTCATTTAAGCTGAGCAGGCAGCATTCATAGGAACTTATAAAATCTTGACACATATAAAGCATAATAAACCCATGCTTATATAACAAAATTCAATATGTTTATAATAAATTTAGGAACTTGAGAAAGAACTGCAATAAAAGGTTGTTTTGATCACCCAATGGAGAGAGGTACACTTCAAAGACAGTTGGACAAGAGCTACTCCTGTCACAATCCTTACTGTGATGACCCAGTGACATGAATCTGCATTGACCAAGGGGGCACCCATGTCTGCTATAGTAATACCTGAGATGTGAAGGACTGTGGGTCATAATTACCATGCGTTTCTAGTGAGAACAGAAAGACCTCCTGCTTGTAACAATGGTGGGATGGGGCCTTAAATCCATGTCCTGCAGATGTTCCTCTAACTCATCCATCATGTGGACCATCTGCTCCTGAAGCATGTTAAAACATATTTTGACTGACAAGGGATGATTTAAACTCAACAAAAGTGCTCAAATAGCAGACCAGTGTCATTTTGCAGACAATTGATATTACCATTGATTCATTAATTACTTAGTTATTTTATTTTTATTTTATTTCATTTATTTTACCTGTCTGGTTGTTTCACCTGCATGTATGTATGTCTGTGTGTTAATTATGCGCTCAGTACTCAAAGACACCAAAAGAGGATGTTGGATCGGATCCTCTGAAACTGAACTGAACTTACAGAGCATTGTGAGACACCAAGTGGATCGTGAGAACCAACCTGGGTCCTCTGGAAGAACAGCAGGTGCTCTTGACCATGATCCACCTCTCCAGCTGTGTAATTTATGTAATTCTTTACATAAAAAATAGCAAGCACAGTAACCTTTAATTCAAGTTCATTATTAATAAATGCTAAAATTATATGCATACTAAATAGTTCTTAGAAATTAAATTCGTTTTGTTTATTCCTTAAAACCTCGTGGACCTCCTAATCCTCACAAAGAAAGGAAGATTGTTTACTATTTTTCCTTATCTATAACAGAAGCATTGCTGCTTATTAACACAAACTTATATAAAACAAAAAGAATATTATGCTTCACATCTATAAAACAAAACAACATATTTTTATTAACTTATGTTAAAAGTCTGTAATGTTAACCAAAGACAATATGTTAGAGAGGGAAAAGTGGAGATAAGGAAAAGTTGATCAGTTACATAGGTCATAGGATAATGAACCTCATTTTTGTTCTGTTAAAATTAAGGTCTCAAATAAGAGCTAAGAAGTTCCAGATGATGTTTTCAATTTCCTGTCCTGGAAGTCAGACCCTTAATGAAAGGAAAGAAGAAAGAAACGGAGGCAGGGAGAGAGGGAGGAAGGAAGGAAGGAAGGAAGGAAGGAAGGAAGGAAGGAAGGAAGGAAGGAAGAAGCAAGGAAGGAAGAAAAAGGGATAGTTTAGAAAAACAGATATTACTGTGTGCATTACTGTATGTATCCAAATTACAATTTACATTTGAATGAAAGTAAGCAAAAAAGAGTCTCAAGAGGAGAGAGAACTTGTTCCTCTGAATGTCAGCAAGGAATGGCTAGCACAGGGGGAGACCTCAGAGAATCTGAGAACAGAAATGAGGATTCCTAAAGAGTTTCATCTCTCAAATCTTCATGAGCCTTTGCTGCCGAGTGATTGGTCAGATTAGTGTCATGGTACAGTGATCAATCTATATGTTATTGTGGATGATATTCTATATTTATAGCATGGATTTAAGGAGGTCTCACCTCATAAAACCCTCGATAAAACTCTCAACTTTTGCTTTTTACCCAGGTTATTATAGCCATAGTACTGATTCAGAAGAGATTGGAAAAGCAAGAGTAACTATCCATCTTAAGATACAGACCTAATTATTTGAAACCGAATGTATTGTCACTGTCATGGGGATTCCATGATTCTTCAAGAGTCAGCTGTCATTTTTCCTAGAGAATCTTCTGGGACACTCTACAGAAGATATACTCTCCAGCATCCCCAGCCATAAACACATACAACAGAGCACTAGGATCAAGAGATTTCTACCCAATGTGGGACTCCCATAATGGCCATCTCTGCTATATATCTCCCTTGAACTGATCAAAAGCATATGGGACATATCCAGTCTGGACTCCACTAAACACTTTTCCCTCCACCTCCTTTCACAGGATTCTAAATTTTGTCCGATTCCTTTCCTTGGGCTTTATTTTTCATAGGCACCACCCACCACACAAATGTCCTATTGCTCACTCTGCCTTGTCACCTAGGTAAAACCTTCCTCAAAGGCTGGAAATGAAATGTTTACCATGAGCAGAAATGTGGCTGTCTTCATCACATGGTTATTCTATTTGATACAATATCCTTGCAAACAAAGCCAAATGTGCTAGGATACATATGTTCTAGAAGGCATGGTTAATGCTTTTAAAGGAACACTAAAAGGCAGGATGTTGTATAGAGATTGTCCTATCAGAATGTTAGAGGATTAAAAGAAAAATAATGGCAAATCTGAAGAAAAATAATTTTTAAATATACCCTCCCTTTCCTGCCTAACAAGAACATTGGTTTCTGTGCTTGGACCTTGCCTAGAGAATACACCCCCACACACACATTGCATGCATCCTCACAATTGCCAAACCTATCCTAGGCTGGTACACAGGATATAAGTCCTTGGCCAATATTGTCATTGTCTCCTGGGCATATACACAGTAGGGTGGCTTCAGCCAAAGTTGAATCCCTGACTTCAGCAATATTGACTGTTCTATTTTTCTACAGTTTCAGGGGGTTAGGTAATTCTGGTTGAAATCAGTCACAAATAGAAAAGGAGAGAAGACAATGAAGACAGTCTTCTCTTAGAAGCCTGGACTTATTGTCCATTCCAATCTTGACCCCAGAGTTTCTGTTTCAGTCTTCAAAGTTATGTTTATTTAATCAAATTTAAGTATTTTGCCAAGGCCAGATTATATTAACAATCTGGAAATAGTAAATTCAGAAACAGGATTTTGCTCTGATTTTAAGGGTGGACTGGGAGTTCCAGACTCACAAAGTTGTAGGAAGAAAAGACATAAATGGCCAGTACCTGACTGTATGTGATTACTTAACGTGACAATAATACAAAACATGGTGAGTGTGTGTGTGTGTGTGTGTGTGTGTGTGTGTGTGAGTGTGTGTGTGTGTGTGTGTGTGTGTGTGTTAGAGAGAGAGAGAGAGAGAGAGAGAGACAGAGAGACAGAGAGACAGAGAGACAGAGAGACAGAGAGAAAGAGACTGTTAGCTCAGGCCACACTCCCAGAGGCCAGGTTTCCAGAACAATTTAATCACTGGATAATTTCTGATGTGAGTTTCAAAATCCTAATGAGATTTCCAAACATTTATGGGAAGATGTGAAGTTAAGGGGATTTGCACACATACCATGAAAAAAATTATTATTAGAGTCATGTCAAAACAAATCCTAGCCTGGTAGTGATGGTGCACACATCTAATCTAAACATTAGAGAAGCAGAGGCAAGGGGATCACTGTGAGTTCAATGGGATCACTGTGAGTTCCAGGCCAGCCTGGTGTACAGAGTGAGTTCCAGGCCAGTCTGGCATACTGAATGAGTTCCAGAATAGCCAAACAACACAGAGAAACCCTGTCTTGAAAAAAAACTAACTAGATAGATAGATAGATAGATAGATAGATAGATAGATAGATAGATAGATAGATAGATAGATGATAGATAGATAGATAGATAGATAGATAGATAGATAGATAGATAGATAGATAGATAGATAGATAGATAGATAGATCCTAGGATATGCATGTCATATGATTGCCTAGAATTTCAAAAAACTGAAACAACTAATAGAAAGAGATGCAGAGATTTATAGACATTAAACATTATTCAGAACATCGTGAATCCTGTGGTAGAAGAGGTAGAAGAACCCCACAAGATAAACCACAGAATCAACAAACTTGGGTTCATAGAGGTTCACAGAGATGAACCCACAATTAGGGAGACTGCATGGGTCTGACCTAAGCCTTCTACATATGTTATTGCTGTGTAGCTTGGTTTTGTGGGTTTGTTTGTTTGTTTGTTTTGCCTTCTAACAAATGGAACAGTGATTGTTTTTGACGTTTTGCCTGTTTTGGGGACCCTTTCCCCCTTGCTGTGATGCCTGCTCCAGCCTTAATATGAGGAGATGTGCCAAGCCTTACTGCAACGTGATTATGTTCCTGGGAGGACTGCCCTTTTCTGAAGGGAAACAGAGAAGTGGATGCAGGTCATGGAAGTACTGGGAGGAGATGAGGGAGGAGAAACTGCAGTTGTGATGTAATAACTGAGAATAAATTAATAATAAAAATTTTTTAAAAAGGAAAAGGACAGGAAGATCGTTTAAATATAAATGTTTATTCCCAATATTTTCTTAGATCTGATGATACAATTTAATGAATATAAAATCTGAAAATGTTCCATATGAGAAAGTACATAAGAAGTGTAACACAGTCGGGCGGTGGTGGCACACGCCTTTAATCCCAGCACTCTGGAGGCAGAGCCAGGCGGATCTCTGTGAGTTCAAGGCCAGCCAGGGCTACCAAATGAGTTCTAGGAAAGGCACAAAGCTACACAGAGAAACCCTGTCTCGAAAAATCAAAAAAAAAAAAAAAGTGTAACACAAATCCCAAAGCTAAGAAGGGCAATATTTTAAACAAAAAAACTGAAAAAAATTATGTATTTATTTTTAACTTTATTTGAAATCAAAAACAATAAAAATTCAGATGTGCATGCCTATGTAACAAAAGAGAAAATTATGTTCAAAAAGCAATCCCATGATGATTCATGACCACTTCTTAAAATTTTTATTTTAAGAAAAACTATACAGTGTGGAATTTTAATATTATCTTTATGAGTTTACTTTTTAAATAGGTTGTGGAGACATAATATAAATACAGAACTTCTTTTTTATTTAAAATAATTTTCTTAAGTGCAAGGTGGAGTCTAATTTTTTTTTCTCTTGGTAACTTTCATTTATACTTCTGTCCCTTTTTGAAGCAACTGAAGGAAGAAAAAATATAATAGATATGATGTATCAAATATAATGAAAAAAAAACAGTTCTACTGAGTTCTGATCTGTTTCTGTTTTAATTACAACTCTGGTAAAAATTATTTCCAAGTTGTAAAGAAGGCAGGTGACATCATCACCTTGCACAATGACAGTGGAAAGGAGACAAATGGGATTTTAATGTCTTGTTGTATGGTGCCTGTAACAGGGGTCCTATTGCTCTGCTAAAGCACTATAACCAAAAGCATAGAGGGAAGAAAAAGTTTTGCTGCTGTCAATCCAGGGAGATGAGGCATGACACTTGGAAGTAGGAACTTGTAGTAGGGTCCTTTCTGTTGCACCCTTTGGGGGAAGGGGCCAAGTAGGCACAAAGTAAAAGACACACAGACTCCTGGAGAATGTGGAAACAACAAGCTCAGTTTATTCAGGTAGAGGAAAACCTTATATACACCCAGGGAGGGGTGGTCTAATGAATATGAATCAGTTGGTATGACATGGCTGTCTCTCATTGGTCCAGGTCATCTCCAGATCATGTTTCAGCGGCTGTTGCTAAGGCCCTTAGGCAGACCCGGGCTGGCTCTAAGGAAGCATCTTTTTTACTTGGCTGGGTCTCAAGTCTGCTAGGGATCAGTCATCCCACATATCCACCCTTTTTATTATTTTATAGGACATGCTCAGTAGGAGCTAGGGTGCATTGCCCTAACCTTGTTGACCCCACCTCAGGAGAGCTCAGCATAATGGACTGTGCCTGTCTTAGATTGGCTTGCCAAACAAGCTCATATCCATCAATGACTACCAGCCCTGGAAGAGCATCAGTCCTGGAGAGCTGTCTGGGTGGTGGGCTTTAGGTAGTAGCCTTCTGTATCTCAGTGAGTCAATAATCTAGGTATCTGAGAGCCAAGAAAACCTATAGGGTCACCTTTGTGGCTGCTTTCTGTTGGTGAACCTGTTGCAGATTATATTTAAACAAGAGAAGGATTAGCAAAAAATTCAATCTCAAGGACATTGATGGGACTCTAGTCACTTTTATTGCACCAATTGAAGTCTTTCTGGTGATGCATTAGTGACCTTGTAGGGGGTGAGGCAATTGCATTATATCTAGGGTTGCATGCCAGTGATGACATGACCTTTATTAATACCACAATAGCAGGGCAAATCATACATTATTACCCTTCTGAAGCTGCTTCTTTGTCCAAAATCTCTTGGTCTGTTGCTGGACACAAATCTCTAGAGGGTATTCATATCAGTGTGGTGGTATTCTAGGGAAAAATGCAAGCATACACTCACCCCCAACTTAACAGTGGAGCAGGGAGTTGCCATTGAAGGGTAATGGGATTCCCTCCAACGCACCAAGGGCAATGGTGTCTCCCGAGGCAGTTAAGTCCAGTGTTTTAAAGCAGGGCTTAATACCTTGTCATCAAAGTTGAGAAAATTAATGCGAAAAAGAACTTCTGCAAGGGCCAGGTTGGGATCTCTCTTGGCTTCTGAAGAGATTTTTTTTTTTTAAGAATTCCTTAAGGGTTCTATTACTTCTTTCCACAAAGGCCTGTCCCTGTGGATTATATGGAATTCCTGTGGTATGGGACATTTTCCATGAACTCACAAAATCATTAAACTGCTGTGATACATAAGCAGGGCCTTTATCAGTCTTAACGGTCCAAGGAACTCCCATGACTAACCTTGCCTACTTGAGTGCCTTAATAACATTACCAACCTTCTCTCCAGGCAAGGCCAAGTCATACACAAAGCCCAAGCAGGTATCCACAATTACGTGTACATATCTTAAATTGCCAAAAGGTGCATAATGGTATCATCCATTGGCCATATAGCATTGGGCAATAAGACACTGGGATTTACCCCTGCTCTTTGGAGGGGCCCTAAAGGAGCAAGTGTTGCACAAGTACCACAGGCCCTAGATAGAGGGCTCTCAGAAGGTATGTTTTTTACTTGGCTGGGCCTCAAGCCTGCTAGGGATGAGTCATCCACCCTACAGGAACCGAAGCAACAATATGGAGGATGCTGCTTACTGATTGGTCCTCATGGCTTGCTCAGCTTCTTGCCTTCCTATAGCACCCAGGACCATCAGCTCAGGGCTGGCACTGCCCACAGTGAGTTTGGCCCTCCCACCTCAGTCATCAATCAAGAAAATGCCCTACAAGGCTTCTCACAAGTCAGTTTGAAAGAGACATTGCCTCAGTTGAGGTTTCCTCTCCCCAGGTGAACCTGGCTCCTGACAAGTTGACAAAAAAATCAGCCAGCTGGCTCTGTTTGACCAAGTTGTGAGGGGAAGGCGCGGAGTTGAGATAGGGTGAGAGGTTGAGGTTTAGGATGGGTTGTAGGTGGAGAGGGTAGAGTAGATGGGCGCTGATATCAGGTTCATAAAACTGTTCAGCCTAATTTCACTTTTCATTTCAATAATAATCAACAAAACCCAGACATGATTTCTAGAATATACACAGAAGTAAGAGGAGATGCCAGAACCTGGATAGATATTTAGTTCACCTGTTCCAACAATCAGAATTCAGTGCAGGCATTAATGAAAGAATATTATGATGATGTTGAAAGCATTGATAATTAATAACAAAAATTATAATAATAACAACAACAACAACAACAATAATAATAATGACACTAGTCTTTAGGGAGAGAATGGTCATGTTTCCCCCAAATTTAACCCCATTAAATGTGTTCTGTTCCACTTTAAAAACCTGAGGTTGAGCACAATGTAACTGGTGGGGATGAGGGAGGTTCCAGAAGGTGGGATGTTTACATGGGTCAGCACAATGTGCCCCATCCTAACTGGATCCATCAGCAGTCACACAGTGACTTAACAGCCACTTCTCTGCCTTCTGTTCTATGCACTGTAGGGAATGGACAATCAGACCAACCCTTCCCTTGTGGAAAATTGTTGGCTCTGCCTCTGCCCAGAGCCACTTCCACCATTGACATTGCCTGTTAATGTTTCCCATTCCAACTTTAAGATTTTTGAAATTGAGGTTTCCTTTACCATCCCCACAATAGTCTGTTCCCCTACCCTGCCTATTAAGATGCAGCCTCTCTATGTTTTGCCAACTAATTCCTGTCTTGGGGCTTGGACACGAAATGACATGTACTCTGTAGCTAGAGTTTTCCTGCCTGGCCCACAGTCAGGACAAATCTCTCTCACCTGCCAGTCCCACAGCCACTCAGACCCAACCAAGTAAACACGGAGACTTATATTGCTTACAAACTGTATGGCCATGGCAGGCTTCTTGCTAACTGTTTTTATATCTTAAATTAACCCATTTCCATAAATCTATACCTTGCCACATGGCTTACCGGCATCTTCACATGTGGCTTGTCATGGTGGCGGCTGGTAGTGTCTCTTTCTGCCTTCCTGTTCTTTCTTTTCTCCTCTCTGTTAGTCGGGCCTATACTTCCTGCCTAGCCACTGGCCAATCAGTGTTTTATTTATTGACCAATCAGAGCAACACATTTGCCATACAAAACATCCCACAACAGTACTCTGTTGATGTGGGCCAGGTCTCCTCTTTGTGTGTGTGTGTGTGTGTGTGTGTGTGTGTGTGTGTGTGTGTGTGTGCTGGCAACCGCAATAGCCACCACTTATGCAGGTATATCCCCCTGTGGGAATGGTTTTTGTGTGCTGTCCATCTGACCAACAGGTAGGGCACAGGCAGGACTGGTCCAGTTTGTCTATCCCTGGGGCTGAGCAGGATGGTGAGTGTAGATGGCTCCCCATTCAACTAGAGAGAAGCACACTAAGCCAGGATCCTTGTCAAAGCAGGAACTAGCTTTATTATATCAGGACTGAACTTATATAGGTTGGGGGGATGGGAGGATGGGTGAGGACAGTGGGCCAATGAGATGATGCCATCTCAGCAGTTACTAGGCAGAGGTAATTCTAGGTTGGGTAGTGTTAAGTCACTCATATGTGGAAGGCATGTCCGAGGACAGGTTCCCAAACTCAAGCTAGGCTCCGGAAGTTAGACTGGGCCTCATGATTGGGCCTTATGGGGCCCAACACCTCCACCATTTGTTTCTTGTAAAACATGGACCTTGTCTTGGTCATCCCCCACTTAGAGATCTTACCCATCATTAAGTACCATGTATGGTGAATAGGAGAGGGGAGGTAACACCATGACCTGTCTTAGGTCATCTCAGCCCTCCTGAGAGCTTACCTGTCATTGGTCAAGTGGAGAGCAGAAGAAGGATGCTCATAGGAGGATACCCAGCCATGGGAGGCCCAATGGTGAAAAGGAGAATAAGAAGGAAGGGTCCAAGGAGGGGAAGTGGGGAGGGTAAGGATCCATGAAGGCCTGTTCATAGAGGATTGTCTTGAAATTCCCACCATCTCCTTTCTAAGTCTTTCTGCAGCCTCTTTATCTTATCCTGCACAACCCCAACTTATTAGCATAAAAGCAGCATTTTTGGGCCTTGTGTGTTCAATGAGTTCACATAATTTATCCACCAGAGATTAGAGGCCATAAGTAAATCAGGTCAAGGTATGCTATCAAGGATTAGCCACTCAGGAGTCTGGTCCCTCCCATGGCTGGAAACATTATAGGATTATAATTCATATCAGTATTATCGGACACATTGTCCATAGTAGGAATACTCTGAAACAAAGAGAGATCCATGCCTCAAATACATGCCACACAATAAGTTTGTCATGCAGGTAGTATATTAATTGAAATTTTCTATTATGTTCATCAAAATTCACCCCTGAGTTTTTGAGGGACTGTGAAATATTTTATACAATTTACATTAATCTTCAACTATGATCATATGGTTAATTATGCTAAAGTGCATATGAAATTAAGAAAAAAACATGGCATTTTTTAAAGTGATTTTTTTTACCACATTTACCAAATAAAAATGCAACTAGATAATATAAGAAGCTCAAATGAGGTCATTGGAACATTGAAAATAAAATAAAATAATTTAAGACAGTACAAAAGGTTGTGCACCAATAGTTTCATCAAATCACATTAATCATTAGGTCAAAAAGTGGCAGATTCACCACAGTCACTTCTGCCCCTGCATAAACCCTGTGAAAGCCCATCCTTGTACTGGTAAGGGTTCCTCAGTGGCAGACACCAAACAGGCTAGAGCAACAAGCAGAAGAACCTTCATTTTGTAAAATTTTCTCTTTCTTTTGGAGCAGAAGACCTGAGTTTTTCAGCTGCCAGTGAAATGATGAACTGAAGACACATGCACAGCATTTAGGTTTGCACATTGTGCAATGAGCCAGCTTTCACTGATCCTTTTATTTAGTTGTTTGTTTTTAATTAACAGAACAGTCTGGTTGTCAGTATTTGAATATGTCTAACATTGCTTCATTTAAACCCACAGGATGAGAATTCAGTGGAATGTAATGTTCCTGTGTATGTCAAGGAGAGCAATTCAGTAATGTTACACTCCACTGACTTCTAATCCCATGATGACAGCAAGTTTGATGACATTATATGCAGGAAAGAGCACAGTCGGCAAGAAATGTCTCCAGAACGTTGACTGTTAGTACTTCCTGATTTATATACTACTAAGATCTATGGGGTGCATGTTAATTCTCATTTTAATATGAAAAATTATATGAATGTGTCCCACTAAAATTATTTTTCAAGTTCATTAAATTATTTTCTGTGCCTTTAAAATTTTAAATTGAATATCAGTAGCACAGATTCAGGTTAAAAATGAGTCCCACAGATGAGTCTATATTCATTTTGTTGTGAAGACTAAAGCACTCAGATATGGAGACAATATATTTAATTTTTCAGAAGGATAATTTCTTCTACTTTGTATATAAGTAATCCTCAGACCTATGACTTTACTCATTCAGAATGTTTATGTGCATCTAATCTTGTTTTTCTCCAATCAACTTCCAAATAAATATTTTAAAAATATATCAGAACAACACAGTTCTTTGAACATCTTGTTATTAGTAAAATAAGCAATAGCTGAATACTGGTTAAATGATGAAAATGTCTATGTTGAATTTCAAGTGTGACTCTGTGTAGTTTAAACACAAAATTCAAATTTCCTGAAAATCAGATGCATGTTTGTCTGAGATGTATTATCATGCTGTGCTTGAACCTGCATGAGATGATTTAATGTGTTAATGCTCTCTGATCCCACTGGGCAACTGCAATTTAAATCTTTCAAAATCATCAGTTGAGGACACAAATAAAAGAATCAAATTTTTGTTCTTATTCGTCTGTTCTGGTGCCATAACTTTTTCCTTTCTTTATCTTGATTAGTTTATATTAGTCCTTCGTGTACAAACCTTGATGCTCTTATTTCATACCAGTTGGTAGTACACTATTGATTCCCTGCATCAGGGTGCTCATGATTCTTTAAAGAAACTATAAATCTTTCCTGATGTGCTCACTCAACTTGTGCTTTAAGAACTGCCATATATTATAATGTGAGGAAGAAGTTGGGACATTCTAGCATATTTTACAGCAAAGTCATGATATAATATATGCTTTTAATCCTAAAGCTATAGGTATCTTTAAAGGAGCAGATGATAAAATCAAATCTTTAAAAGATCACTCACTCTCACTGCAAGGGGCTAAACAGGTAAGGGATAAACATGTAGCTGAAGCAGAATCAGACCTGGGAGAGATTAGTGATAGTGACAGCTGGAGGAGGACAGTGATTGAGGGGGAGACAGGTGACAGTGGTGTCATGTACTGACTATTTATTTGTACTGTAACAAATAAAACTTATATGGAGATCAGAGAACAGAACAGCCACTAGTTTAGATAAAGGGGCCAGACATGGTGGCACACAGGAGGCAGATTCTGTCTCAATCTCTGTGAGTTCAAGGCCACATTAGCAACAGAGCCAGACATGGTGGCACACACCTTTAATCCCAGCAATTGAAATCTCATGTCTTTGCTTGGGCAGGACACAGCCTTTTAATCCCAAAATTGATGGCAGGAAGCAGAAAGGTATATAAGGTGTGAGGACCAGGAACTAAAGGCTTTTTAGAAGCAGTTCAGCTGAGATCTATTCTGATGAGAACTAAGAGGTTTTCATTTTGAGGAAATAGATCAGCTGAGTACCTGGCAAGGTAAGGGTGGCTGTGGCTTGTTCTGTGTTTCTGATTTTTCAGCATTCACCCCAGTACTTGGCTCAAAGTTTTCTTTTAATAGGACCTTTAAAATTTGTGTTACAGTGTGGTGGTATTCTAATTGTACTGAAATGTGTTTTTGATTGTATGATAATAAATAAAGTTACCTGGGGGTCAGAGCTATTAGAGCCATAGCAAGAGTGTGGCGGTGGTGGGACACGCCTTTAATCCCATAGATCTCTGTGTGTTCAGGGATACAGCCAGCATTGGAGACATATGCCTTTAAGACCTGGGGGGCTGTACATACAGACAGTGACGAGGCAGTCACGTGTTTGGGTTTACAACCAATGAGAAGGCAGAACAAAATACTATAAAAAGACGGACAGACAGGATATAGTTCTCTTTCGGGAAGCTGGGACACAACAGGAGGAAGGGTAAGATATTAGCTCTGAGCGTTGACCTCTCAGCTTTCTCTTTTACATTGGTTCTGTGTTTCTTATTTAATAAGACTATTGGTTACATCTACATCTGGTGCCCAAGGTGACAAGAATGAATTAAAAACCGCTTGGCTTGGCGGCAGGTCCGCTTTTCCACAAGGGCGGCTGGCCGGACGGCCAACTTCCTAGACCGAGCGGTAGCCCCCTAGTCCAAGCGGTTGGCTTCCTAGCCTGGGCCTAGGTCTGCTTGGCCTCAGGCTGGACTAACTGTGAGCAGCTTGCTTAAAGCCTGCTTGCTTAAAACTGTTGCTACCAACAACTCAGACCTGCCTGCCGAACAGGGCCCTGCCTGTAAAGCCAACGCACATGGTCGGAGCTTAAGGAAGCCAGACCCAAGCCTTGACTCGGCACAAGAGGGAACACGTGGCTGGATTTAAGCTTTAGCCGGCTACGCTTTCTTGTGTGTTCTCTCTCTCTCTCTCTCTCTCTCTCTCTCTCTCTCTCTCTCTCTCTCTTTCTGGATTTACACCTCGGACACTAGGTGGCTGTTTTGAAAATCCCCTCAGATTTCTACTGTACTACGCAGATTTGGTAAGTCATAACATATCAGATATTTTAAAGGAAACTATCTAAAAGAGAATTTTTTTCCACATTAAATAGAAAATGGGTTTTATGTGTACATTGGAAGAAAATTGGGTTTTGTTTGAAATTTTAGGCAGTCTGACAATGGAACAACTATATGAGAAGATTAATGTTGATCAAATTATGCAGTTTATTACCATGCTTATCCTCATTTTACTATTTAAAAAGATAGTCAATTTAAGTGCCAGGATGACAGCTTTAGAACAACTTGTTAAACCTATAAAAATTCAGACAGAAGAAATTAACAGTGAAGTTGTTTCAAGTTTGGATCATAAGGTTATAGAAAGAAAGCCTGTTTTCACACAGTCACCCTTAATTTATCCTGTAACCGTACAGCAGATGCCTGATCAAATGGCTACACAAAATATTTGGGCTCCAATTGAAATGTTGGATTTAAAAAGGATTAAGGAGGCAATAGTATCTTATGGCATGCATTCCCCATATGTAAAGCAAATGTTAAACTCTTGGTCAACATATAATAGGATTGTACCACAAGACTGACGGGACCTTGCACAAGCTGTTCTGGAACCCAGCCAGAGACTTCAATTTCTGACCTGGTTTAAGGATGAGGCTAAAAACATAGAAAAACAATGGAGGGATAAAGGAATCCAAGTTTGCCAGGATCAGCTTATTGGAGAAGGCCAATATGCTTCAGTACAAACACAATGTGTATATGATGTCCAAACCCTAATTTTATGTCGAATGGCAGCCTTGAATGCATGAGACAGAGTTGAGGAACCAGGAAAAAAATCTGAGTCATTTACAAAGGTGATGCAAGGCCCAAAAGAGTCTTTTACAGATATTTTACAAAGACTGGCTTCAGCAGTAAAGAGAATGGTCTTGGATTCAGAAGCTAGTAGGGCAATAATTGAATCTTTGGCCTTTGAGAATGCGAATGCAGCATGCAAAAGAATAATCAGGCCATTAAGGGCAAGATCTGCACCTTTGGAAGATTGGATTAGAGACACAGTTAATGTTGAAGCTGATGAGCATGATGATATGAGGGTAGAAGAAGCAATTTCAAAAGGTTTGAGAAATGTTAGATGTTTTGGATGTGGAAAGCAAGGACATTTGAAAAGGGACTGTAGACAGGTCATTCCTAGAAACAATGTTTCTTCAAGGAACAATGGCAACAGAATGCCCCTTCCTTCTGGAGTATGCAGAAGGTGTGGTAAGGGAAAACACTGGACCAATGAATAGTAGATCAACAAAGGACAGACAGGGTAATCCTTTGCCTCAGTCTTCAGGAAACTTCCAGAGGGGCCTCACGCAGGCCCCCATTGCAAATCTAGTTCAAACCTTTCCTGCAGCCATTTCCTGCACAGGAAATCCCTGCTCTGAGCGATTAAATAACCAAATGCCTATTAGAATAAATCATGCTGCTCAGGATGATGAAACAGAGAGAATAGAAAATTCAGGAGAAAACATAAAGAAAATTTTTTGGCAAACTTCTATTAATGAACAAAGACCAAAATTAACGATAAAAATAAATGGTGTTTTGTTGTCTGGTCTGGTAGACACAGGTGCAGACGTTACCATAATTGCACCAGAATTTTGGCATCCAACTTGGCCTCTTCAGGAGGTAAACGTTCAAATGTTAGGAATTGGGACATTATCTCAGGTGAAACAGAGTGCAAGATGGCTCGAATGTATAGGTCCAGAAGGACAGAGGGGAAAATTAAAACCATATGTGGCTAACATAACTATGAACCTGTGGGGTCAAGACTTGTTGCAACAATGGAATACTCAGATTAACATCCCTCCAATCTCAGAAACAAATCATAAACTAGCACATGTTACTGAGAGAAATATTAGAAGATATTGTTCTAATGAGTGGTCACCAGCCATCCATATTATACAAGAACAGGGCACAATAACTGATGATATTCCAAAGACACCAACAGCTCTACCTTTAAAATGGTTAACAGACAAGCCTGTATGGGTCCAGCAATGGCCTTTAACAACAGAGAAACTCCAAGCTTTAGAAGAGCTGGTAGAAGAACAGTTAAATGCTCAGCATATTGAAGAATCAACCAGCCCTTGGAATTCTCCTGTATTTGTTATTAAAAAGAAATCTGGTAAATGGAGAATGGTAACAGACCTTACAGCAATAAACAAAGTAATTCAACCAATGGGCTCTCTACAATCTGGGATGCCTTTGCCTACTCTGTTACCAAAAGGATGGCCTCTCATAGTTATTGATTTAAAAGACTGTTTCTTTTTAATACCCTTACAAGAAAAAGACAGAGAAAGATTTGCTTTTACCGTGCCTACTTATAATAATTCTCAACCGGTTAAAAGATTTCAATGGAGGGTCCTCCCACAGGGAATGTTGAATAGCCAACTCTGTGCCAATATTTTGTACAACAGCCACTGGAAGTGATACGTAAAAAATTTCCTAAATCTATAATTTATCATTATATGGACAATATTTTACTAGCTGACTCAAATGCAGATACTTTAGAAAGAATGTTTGAAGAAGTAAAGAAAATTTTGCCTTGCTGGGGATTACAAATTGCTCCTGAAAAGATACAAAGAGGAGATTCTATTAATTATTTAGGATATAAAATAGAGCTACAAAAAATTAGACCCCAAAAGGTGCAAATTAGGAGAGATAGACTACAGACTCTTAATGACTTTCAAAGATTATTTGGAGATATTTTTCATCTACGAACTATTGCTGGGGTAAAAAATGATGAACTGACTAATTTGTTCAAAACCTTAGAAGGTGACAAGGACTTAAATAGTTCAAGAGAATTATCACCTGAAGCTGAGAAAGAATTGGCCTTGGTGTAAAAGAAAGTGCATGAAGGACACGTGAATCGTATTGATCCAAACATAGCTGGATTGCATTTTGGTTATTTTACCTTCTAGGCGTTCTCCTACTAGAATATTAATGCAGAGGGAAGATATTATATTGGAATGGATATTTTTACCAAATAAACCAAATAAAAAATTAAAAACTTATGTGGAAAAAATCTCTGACTTGATTTGCAAAGGAAAATTGAGACTTCGTCAATTAGCAGGAATAGACCCAGCAGAAACTTTCGTACCATTAACTAAGGAGGACATTGACAGAAAATGAACGTTGGCAAAGAGCTTGCAGTAATTTTTTGGGAGAAATTAACAGCAAATATCCCAAAAGCGATAGAATTGATCTTATAAAGAGAGCTGATTGGATCTTGCCTCGAATTGTACAGCAAAAACCCATATCTGGAGTTTGTACATTTTATACAGATGCCAGCAAAGAAGGAAAGGCAGGTTACAAATCAGAAAATTTAAGTAAAGTGGTTCAAAGTCCGTATAATTCAGTTCAAAAATCAGAATTGTATGTTATTCTGTTGGTATTAATGGATTTTACAGAACCTCTCAACATAGTAACTGACTCTCAGTATGCTGAAAGAGTGGTGTTACATATTGAGACTGCAGAATTTATCCCTGATGCTTCAGAATTAACTTCACTATTTATTCAATTACAAGATACAATCAGGAAAAGGAATCATCCTTTATATATAACTCACATTCGATCCCATACTGGTCTGCCAGGCCCTCTAGCACAAGGCAATGATGAGATTGATAAATTATTGATAGGAAATGTGCTGGAGGCCTCAGAATTTCATAAAAAACATCATGTCAATAGTAAAGGTTTAAAAAAGGATTTTTCCATAACCTGGCAACAAGCCAAAGAAATAGTAAAGAAATGTCCTACTTGTTCCTTCTACAATCAAATGCCATTACCAGCAGGATGTAACCCAAAAGGTATTCAGAGAAATGAAATCTGGCAGATGGACGTGTTTCACTTTGCAGAATTTGGAAAATTGAAATATGTACACCACACCATCAATACTTATTCAGGATTTCAATGGGCAACTGCTTTGAGTTCTGAAAAAGCTGATTCTGTAATCACTCATTTGCTAGAAGTTCTGGCCATCATGGGTATACCTGCACAAATCAAAACTGACAAGGCTCCATCATATGTCTCTGTTAAAATGAAACAGTTTTTTGTTTATTACAATATAAAGCATATTACAGGCATACCACAGAATCCTACAGGTCAAGCAGTTATAGAAAGATCAAACAGAACTCTAAAGGATATGCTAAATAAACAGAAGTGGGTAACAAAACCCCCCAGAAATAGACTGCATAATGCTCTTCTAACTTTGAATTTTCTGAATGCCAATGAGAAAGGAACAACAGCAGCAGAGAGACATTGGATAATAGAAAAAACTACAGAATTAAATCAGCCCATATACTTTAAGGATGTGCTGACCTCAGAATGGAAACCAGGGTATGTATTACATTGGGGACGAGGTTTTGCTTTTGTTTCTACAGGAGAAGATAAGCTGTGGGTACCATCAAAATTGATAAAGGTTCGATTTGAACAAGAGAGACCTCTTAATTAGAGGAGGTGATAGTTCATCAACCAGCAGGAACATCCAATTTAAACTAACTTGTATCAATAACACATGCCTTTTCATTTAATCAGAAAATAACTTGCCAAAAAGGAACCTCCCCAAAATTAGTCTTGGGGAAAGGTTTTTGTTTTTGTCTTTTAGGAGAATGAAGGTTAAGGAATCTGAAGAACACTGGACAAATGAGACAACTGAAGAAAAGGGACAAATCATCTATCCCAAGAAACAGAGTGAAACGGTGTATGGGTATATATTGTCTAAAAAATTTTATGTCTTCCTAAATGTTTGTTTCTGCTTTCTCTAAAGATTTAACACTATTGGTCTTCTAATAGTCCCAGTTCAATTAAAATTTAAAGCTGACTTTGGAGTTGGAGAATGGCTCTCTCCTTCTTTAAATTCAAGCATGTTGTTAAAAGGAAAATGCAAACTCCCTGTATCATGCCAGAATAAAAGAGCCATCTTCTGCTATGGTACAGGACAAAAGCCAAATTAATTAAGGGACTATTCTATTACTAATCTCAACTCTTAGATTCTTCTGATTCTTTAAACTTTTCTTAAAGTATGAATTTTATATCAAAATTTACAAGATTAACATATATAGATATATAGATATATATACATTTTAAACTTTGTTAAGATATGAATGGTCATATAGAGTACTAACCAAATCTAGAAAAAAAAAAGGCTTCAATTACCTGCATATATATGTCTTTGTGTTCAAGTCTCTTATCAGTTTTCTGCAGGAAATCATGGCCAGGCCTAACATCAACTGATGTCTCCAGGAGGAAGATGGGGCCCCACAACAACAACAATTCCATGTGGACAATAATAATATCATTAAGCTGACAAACATCATCCACAGATCAGCTTTGAACTACAAGGTGCTCAGAGCAATTTTGAGATGACTAGCTGAGATGATCCAGTCTCAAAGACTACTTGAATAAGGACTTGAGATGAACCCTGAACTTTGGCATTATACACAGACTGGATAATGAAGGATACAGTTACCTCTCCTAGAATTTGACAATTAACCTAAAATTTTTCTTTCAGGATAAAGAAAGCTTCACCCATACCCAGCAGGAAGCAATTTTAAGAATACAACGCCCGCATTCCCAAAGAGGTGGTGAGGGGCTGGTGGTTTTTTTGGTCTTTTTAATGGGTTTTGGTTCTGGGATAATTTTCAATGTTTAGGGGGGTTGGTTACAAATTGTTGTCAAGAGTTAGGAAAAAGGCTAAGCAAAGGAGATTAGCTTTAAGGTTCTTGTTTAAAAAGAAAAGAAAAGAAAGAAAGGAAATGAAAAGACAATTACTAATTTTAAATACTTTACATTGGATTGGATTGTTTTATATTGTATACAAATTTGAATCTGATATTGTTAGAAAATGCTATATGTATATTTATAATTGTATTTATACCATTCATTTAACAACGTAATGCAATTTTCTGATCCTTGAATATTATTATTACTAACTATTATAATATAAAGAAATGAAAATTAGTAGTTAGACATTACAATAGAACTTGTAGTCATATTAGATATGTTTTAAAAATTGAGCAGAGATGTTTTAGACAGGTCATCTTCAAACCCTTCAGAGATCTACAGAACATGGCATTTAAAATGTTTTAATAACTTAGAAAATTTTTCTTTTTTGAGACATGTCGGCTCCTGGCAGTACCAATCTACTTCAGAGAAAATATCGGCATTGAAGAAACTGCATATGGAGTCAACCATATGGCACCATCCCTGAAGTGGCCTTCACAATACGGAAAAGGTACAGTGCCCTTTTCTTCGAAGGCAGCTTAACAGGCAGAGGGCTGATGGCTTCTGTTGTGCAATGGAACAGCAGCTGAAAGCTCACACCTCTCGATAGTAGACTGACATTTAATAGAGGGATGTGGAGAAGAAGGGGATTTTGAGATGAAGCCATATATACACAGCCAAGAAGAATGTCATCAAGACAGTGCACTTTTAATGAATAAGCCAAGTTTCTACTTGATAAAATGATTAATCAATCAATTTCCCATTATTTCTTATATTCCCAACTTTGATTTTATGTTAGTGCTTCCTAAATTTTGCTCATGAGAACTATTTAACAATATTAAACAGGCTGTAAATACCTATTATCTGAAAAATTGTACCAAACTAGCAGAATATGACACCTAAGGGACATACAAACAAAAGTTCTACTTTAAATACAATGGCAATCTACATTGAGAAAAAGTATATAATGCTTCTCTTTAAGATTTTAGGCAACTTACTACTAATTTTCTAAGAAATGAAGATTTTTAAAAAAAACATAAGCGATTTCTGGATAAAATACCAAGAACTCTATATTACTATCAGACAGGCATATCTGTTGTCTTCTGTTTCAGTCTTTTTTGGAGTCTTTCTTCTGCTCTAGATATTTCCCTCCATATAACCTTTTTATTTATTTCTGTTGAAGTATACGTAATTTAATAGCTGATACTAACTTATCATTATGTATGTACAGTAGGTATTTATATGTTAAAAAGTCATCACTACAATTTCACTGTATACATTTGATGTATACTTGAATGTCGATCCATTAGCATGGAACTCATGACCAACAACACTATAAGTTAATACTTGCAACCATTTTATATAACTCCATAAAGCACCCCAGAATCTCCTTGTTCTCAATGCTAAAGAGCACTTTTAATTATTGTATTGGGCAACAGTATAAACAGAATCATCTGCAAGGAGAAAAAAAGCTTGGTAAGCGTGGCCATATAAAGCAACCTTGCTTGCAACAAGAAGGCAGAAATAATGTATAATACGACTGTAATTGTTATACTTTTTCACTGCTTTTTCTTCAACCTCTAGACCAACATTATCCACTAGAAATTTTATTGGGGCAACACATTTGAACCTTTCAGTGACCACATTAAAAAGTAAGTAAAAATGAAGCTTTCCTGTCATTTCTAGGAGGCAGTCTTACAGCTGACTTCCTGGTAGTCTGAATCTTACAACCCTCTGTCCTGCTCTTCGATATTCCCTGAGCCTTAGATGCTGGGATTATATTTAGATGTATCCACTGGGTTGGGCTGGACAATTCATCTCTGCATTTTAACCAGTTTAAATTATCTCTATCTTTCTGTAATGAACTCTGTCTACTAGAAAGAGAAGTGACCTTGAAGATGAATAAGAGCTACATTTATCTGTTAGTATAATAATAGGTTTAAAAGCAGCTAGGTATCATACTGGTTTATTTAAAAATCTATTTATTCCAGACAATGGCCAGAAAAAAAAGAACCTAGCCACCCTGTTTGAACCACAACAATGTTTCTCTTGCATATAGTCACCTTTAGTTTACATATTCAATGTGTAACATACACTGAATTACTCAATCATCTACCATTCCAGAAAATGAAATTGAAGGCTCTTGAAGGAAGGAAGGAAGGAAGGAAGGAAGGAAGGAAGGAAGGAAGGAAGGAAGGAAAAAGGAGGGTTGGGAGGGGGAGCAAGAGAGGGAGGGAGGAAGGCAGAGAAGGAAGGAAGACAAAGTGATTTTTATATCTCCAAATATGTCTTCATTAAAAAACACTAATGTGGGTTTATTTAAAATATTTACTAAGACTCAGTTTCACAAAATGTGTATTACAACTCTTCATGAAGAAGACTTTGGCAACAGTGAAATATTTCTGAATATGCAACAACCAAAACCTAACTAAAAGTCAAGTGTGTAGGTCATCTGAGGTCTTTCTGCCTAGCTTGTGCATACTAAACCATGTGATTCCACTGGCCACACAACTGCAGTGTACTCTCCATAACTGGACCACCCATGCAATGTCAGTACACATAGCCAAAATATCTTGGCTCAAGTTTAAGATTATCATGGTTATTATTTGCATTTTTACTGTATATAGGGCATTCTCTGCTATTTGAAAAACAATTGCTTAGTATGGAAAACAAAAATTTTTAACAATTTTCTGATATATAACAAATTAGTGTGTCTTTGAATTGTACTACTTTCAAATGTGTGTTAATAAAATAATTTTTTTTGAAATTGAGTTTCATTTTAAAAACTGTTCATTTAAGGTAAGGAAAGGATTGAATTTGGAAGGAGTTTGGATACATATAATCAATGTAATTTTAAGAAATTCTCAAAGGACCAATAAAAAACTCATCCAACAGATTTTGTTTTGAGATTAGAACAGATATTCCAACAATTTCTGAAATGACCCTCAAATATCCTGCTACTTTATACTACACATATATACTACGTGGTTTATTCAACAATAATAATTAAACATAATATCTATCATCTTTGTCAACTGCAGAAGGTGCTCTAAGTTATCCAGTATCAAAATTGTAGCTACTTATTATCGGGTTTCTTTTTAAGAGTTACTATTTATTTTTATTTTACATGTCTGATTGTTTCACCTGCATGTCAGTCTTTGCATCCAGTGTGTGGCTGGTGCACACAGAGGCCAGAAGAAGATGTTGAATCCTCTGAACCTGAACTGAACTTACAGAGGGTTGTGAGACACCATCTGGATCCTGGGAACCCTCCTGGGTCCTCTGGAAGAACATCAGGTGCTCTTAACCATGAACCATCTCTCCATATGTAATTTATGTAATTCTTTATATAAAAATTAGCAAGCACAGTAATCTTTTATTCAAATTCATCATTAATAAATGCTAAAATTATATGCATACCAAATAATTTTTTAAAATTAAATTCTTTTGTTTATTCCTTAAAACCTCATGGACCTCCTAATCCTCACAAAGAAAGGAATATTGTTTACTATTTTTCCTTATCTATAACAGAAGCATTGATGTTTATTAACACAAACTTATGTAAAACAAAAAGAATATTATGCTTCACATCTATGGAACAAAACAACCTATTTTATTAACTTGTGTTAAAAGTCTATAATATTAACCAAAGACAATATGTTAGAGAGGGAAAAGTGGAGATAAGGAAAAGTTGATCAGTTACATAGGTCATAGGATAATGAAGCTCATTTTTGTTCTGTTAAAATTAAGGTCTCTAGTAAGAGCTAAGAAATTCCAGATAATATTTTCAATTTCCTGGCCTGGAACTCAGACTCTTAATGAAAGGAAAGAAGGAAGGGAGGGAGGGAGGGAAGGAGGGATGGAGGGACAGAGGGAGGGACAGAGGGAAGGAGGGAGGGAGGAAAGAAGGAAGGAAGGAAGGAAGGAAGGAAGGAAGGAAGGAAGGAAGGAAGGAAGGAAGGAAGGAAAAGGGATAGTTTAAAAAAACAGATATTATTGTGTGGTCTGTATCCAAAATACAATTTATGTTCGAATGAAGAAAGCATTAAGAGTCTCAACAAGGGGAGAGACATTGTTCTTCTGAATGTCAGCAAGGAAAGCCTGGCACAGGGGGGAGATGTCTGGGAATCTGAACACAGAAATGAGGCTTCCTAAAGAGTTACATCTCTGAAATCTTCACCAGCTTTGCTGCGGAGTGATTTATTAGATGAATGTCATGGCACAGTGACCAGCCTATATGTTTTGTAGATGATATTCTTTATTTATAGCATGGATTTAAAGATGTCCCATCTCATAAGACCCTCTACAAAACTCTCACCTATTGCTTTTTACCTGGGTTACTATGGTCATAGTACTGCTTCAGAAGATATTGGAAAAGCACGAGTAAATACCCATGACATCTTAAGATACAGACCAAATTATTTAAAATGAAATATATTGTCACTGTCATGGGGATTCCATGATTCTTCAAGAGTCAGCTGTCATTTTCCTAGAGAATCTTCCGGGACACTCTACAGAAGATACACTCTCCAGGATCCCCAGCCATCAGCACATACATCTCGGCACTAAAACCAAGAGATTTACGCAGTGTGGGACTCCCATAATGAACATCTCTGCTATATATCTCCCTTGCACTGATCAAAAGCATATGGGACATGTCCAGTCTGGACCCAACTACCCACCTTTCCCCTCACTTCCTTTCACAAGATTCTGGTTTTTTCCTATTCTGTTTCTTGGGCTTTATTTTTCATAGGCACCACCCACCACACAAATCTCCCACTGCTCACTCTGCCTTGTCACCTGTGTAAAACCTCCCTCAAAGGCTGGAAATGAAATGTTTACCATGAGCAGAAATGTGGCCTGTCTTCAGCACACATGGTTATTCTGCTTGGCACAATATCCATGCAAACAAAGCCAAATGTGCTAGAATACATATGTTCTAGAAGGTGTGGTTAATGCTTTTAAAGGAACACTAGAAGACAGGGTGTTTTGTAGAGATTATCCTATTAGAATGTTAGAGGGTTAAAAGAAAAATAATGGCAAATCTGAAGAAAAATAATTTTTAAAAATACCCTACCTTCCCTGCCTAATAAGAACATTGGTTTCTGGTTTGAAACTTGCATAGAGAATACACCTTCCCCCACATTGCATGTATCCTCACAATTGCCAAACCTATCCTAGGCTGCTACACAGGATATAAGTCCTTGGCCAATATTGTCATTGTCTCCTGGGCATATTCACAGTAGGATGGCTTCAGCCAGAGTTGAATCCCTGGCTGAAGCAATATTGACTGCTCTATTTTTCTACAGTTTCAGAGGGTTAGGTAACTCTGGTTGAAATCAGTCACAAATAGAAAAGGAGAGCAGACAATGAGGACAGAGTATTCTCTTAGAAGCCTGGACTTGCTCTCCATTCCAATCTTGACCCCAGAGTTTCTGTTTCAGCATTCAAATTTAAGTATTTTGCCAAGGCAAATATTAACAATCTGGAAATAGTAAATTCAGAAGCAGGACTTTGCTTTGTTTTTAAGGGTGAACTGGGAGTCTTAGACTCACCCAATTGTAGGAAGAAAAGACATAAATGGCCAGTACTTGACTGTGAGTATGTGATTACTTAACATGACAGTAATCCAAAACATGGTCTGTGTGTGTGTGTGTGTGTGTGTGTGTGTGTGTGTGTGTGTGTGTGTGTGTGACAGAGAGAGACAGAGACAGAGAGAGACAGAGAGAGACAGAGAGAGAGACAGAGAGAGAGAGAGAGACAGAGAGAGAGAGAGAGAGACAGAGAGAGAGAGAGAGAGAGAGAGAGAGAGAGAGAGAGAGAGAGAGAGAGAACTGTTAGCTCAGGCCACACTCCCAGGGGCCAGGTTTCCAGAACAATTTAATCATTGGATAATTTGTGATGTGTTTCAAATTCCTAATGAGACTTCCAAGCATTTATGGAAACATGTGAAGCTGAGGTGATTTGCACACATACCTGGAAAAAATATTATTAGAGTCATGTCAAAACAAATCCTAGCCTGGTAGTGGTGGTGCACACCTCTTATCCAAACACTAGAGAGTCAGAGGCATAGAGATCACTGTGAATTCAAGGCCAGCCTGGTGTATAGAGTGAGTTCAAGGCCAGCCTTGAGTACAGAATGATTCCAGGATAGCCAAAGCAACACAGAGAAACACTGTCATGGAAAAAAATTAACTAAACAAACAAATAAATAGATAGGCAAATAGATAAATTCTAAGATGTGCATGTCATATTGTAGATGTAACCAACCATCTTATTAAAATAAAAAACACAGAACCAATGTAGAAGAGAAAGCCAAGAAGTCAGAACTCAGAACTAAAGTCTTACCTCCTGCAGTGCTCCTAGCTTCCCGAAAGAGTTACTTCCTGTGTGTATGTCTTTAAATAGTCTTTCTGTTCTGCCTTCTCATTGGTTGTAAACCCAAACACATGACTGCCTTGTCACTGCCTGTAAGTACCACCCTCCAGGTTTTAAAGGCATATGTTCCCAATGCTGGCTGTATCCCTGCACACACAGAGATCTACTTAGCTCTTCTACCAAGTTCTGGGATTAAAGGCATGCGCCGCCGCCGCCACCGCCGCCGCCGCCACCACCACCACGCTCTTGCTATGGCTCTAATAGCTCTGACACCTGGGCAACTTTATTTATTAACATACAATGAAAATCACATTTCAGTACAAATAAAATACCACCATATTTCCCCTTTTCTATTTTAATAAAAAGAAAAAAGGCAAAAGGTTATAGCTAACAAAAGATAAACTATATACAAAAATACAATAACTATATACAATATATACAAGTAACAAATACCTAAACGATGTCTAGTCCATTTGTATTTGACAAATCAGAGAAAATAATTCCCTTATCTATCCTATTTTGGTAAGTCCAAAATGTATCTTATTCACTTTCTATCCTAATTAATCTTCAACTATAACTAACAAACCTTCAACTATAACTAACTAATCTTCAACTCCTTCAGAGACCCAAGAAGGAAATAATATTAGCTAACAAAAATAAAAACAGTAAGTGCATGCAAGCAACTTCCAAAAAACTTGTGAATTGACAGAAACAGCCAGCTGCCTGGACAGTCACCTGAGGTTTCTCCGCGGTGTTGGGGCATCATCTTCAGCCTACAGGCTTAGCGTATCTGACAGACTCATTTGTGAAGTAGGATGTACACAAGGTCAATAGTTCAACCTCACATTGGGTGAGAGCAGTCCATGTACCAGAAACACCTGAATTCCACTGGTGTCATGACATGATTCAGGATTTTAAATTCTGGAAATTGTTGACGGTTTGTGAATTCAGCTGTCCATTCTTCTTGGCTGTGTATATATGGCTTCATCTCAGCATCCCTTTCTTCTCCACATCCTTCTATTAAATGCCAGTCTACTATCTAGAGGAGTGAGCTTTCAGCTGCTGTTCCATTGCACAACAGAAGCCATCAGCCCACTGCCTGTTCAGCTGCCTTCAAAGAAAAGGGCACTGTACCTTTTCCGTATTGTGAAGGCCACTTCAGGGATGGTGCCATATTGTCCTGGCCTCAGAAGATGCCTTTTGATAATGCCATAACCACACTTCTTTTGGCAAGAATCAGTAGTTCTTTGTTTCGTGTCCTGTCTGTCCATTTTGTCCTGTTGATTTGAGGATACTTTGTTGTCCAGTGGCTAACTTTTGCCACAATGAAAGTTAACTCGATATGCAGTTTCTTTAATGCCCATATTTTCTCTGAAGTAGATTGGTACTGCCAGGAGCCTACATGTCTCAAAAAAGAAAAATTTTCTAATTTATTAAAACATTTAAATGCCATATTCTGTAGATCTCTGAAAGGTTTGAAGATGACCTGTCTAAAACATCTCTGCTCAATGTTTAAAACATATCTAGGCTGGGCGGTGGTGGCACACGCCTTTAATCCCAGCACTCGGGAGGCAGAGCCAGGTGGATCTCTGTGAGTTCGAGGCCAGCCTGGGCTACCAAGTGAGCTCCAGGAAAGGCGCAAAGCTACGCAGAGAAACCCTGTCTCAAAAAACCAAAAAAATAAAAAATTAAAATATCTAATATGACTACAAGTTCTATTATAATGTCTAACTACTAACTTTCATTTCTTTATATCCTAATAGTTGGTAATAAACATTCAAGGATCAGAAAATTGCATTACATTGTTAAATGAATGGTATAAATACAATTAGAAATATACATATAGCATTTTCTAACAATATCAGTTTCAAATTTGTATACATATAAAACAATCCAATCCAATGTAAAGTATTTAAAACTAGTAATTGTCTTTTTCTTTTCTTTTCTTTCTTTTTTTAAGCAAGAACCTTAAATCTAACCTGCTTTGCTTAGGCTTTTTCCTAACCCTTGACAACAACTTGTAACCAACCCCCCTAAACAATGAAAATTATCCCAGACCCAAAACCCATTAAAAAGACCAAAAAACCACCCATGCCACACCACCTCTTTGGGAATGTGGGCGTTGTATTCTTAAATTTGCTTCCTGCTGGGTATGGGCGAAGTTATCTTTATCCTGAAAGAAAAATTTTAGGTTAATTATCAAATTCTAGGAAAGGTAACTATATCCTTCATTATCCAGTCTGTGTATAATGCCAAAGTTCAGGGTTCATCTCAAGTCCTTATTCAAGTAGTCTTTGAGACTGGATCATCTCAGCTAGTCATCTCAAATTTGTTCTGAGCACCTTGTAGTTCAAAGCTGATCTGTGGATGATGTTTGTCAGCTTAATGATATTATTATTTTCCACGTGGAATTGTTGTTGTTGTGGGGCCCCATCTTCTTCCTGGAGACTTCAGTTGATGTTAGGCCTGGCCGTGATTTCCTGCAGAAAACTGATAAGAGACTCGAACACAAAGACATATATATGTAGCTAATTGAAGCCTTTTTTCTAGAATTAGTTAGTACTCTATATGACCATTCATATCTTAACAAAGTTTAAAATGTATATATATCTATATACCTATATATATTAATCTTGTAAATTTTGATATAAAATTTATACTTTAAGAAAGGTTTAAAGAATCAAAATAGAATCAAAGAGTTGAGATTAGTAATAGAATAGTCCCTTAATTAATTTGGCTTTTGTCCTGTACCATAGCAGAAGATGGCTCTTTTATTCTGGCATGATACAGGGAGTTTGCATTTTCCTTTTAACAACATGCTTGAGTTTAAAGAAGGAGAGAGCCATTCTCTAAATCCAAAGTCAGCTTTAAATTTTAATTGAACTGGGACTATTAGAAGACGAATAGTGTTAAATCTTTAGAGAAAAGCAGAAACAAACATTTAAGAAGAAATAAAACTTTTTAGATAATATATATCCATATGGCTTTTCACTCTGATTCCTGGGATAGATGATTTGTCCCTTTTCTTCAGTTGTCTCAGTGTTCTTCAGATTCCTTAACCTTCATTCTCCTAAAAGACAAAAACAAAAACCTTTCCCCAAGACTAATTTTGGGGATGTTCCTTTTTGGCAAGTTATTTTCTGATTAAATGAAAAGGCATGTGTTACTGGTACATGTTAGTTTAAATTGGAAGTTCGTGCTGGATGATGAACTATCACCTCCTCTAATTAAGAGGTCTCTCTTGTTCAAAGCAAACCTTTATCACTTTTGATGGTACCCACAGCTTATCTTCTCCTGTAGAAACAAAAGCAAAACCTTGTCCCCAACATAATACATACCCTGGTTTCCATTCTGAGGCCAGCATATCCTTAAAGTATATAAGCTGATTACTTCTGTAGTTTTTTATATTATCTAATGTCTCTCTGTAGCTGTTGTTCCTTTCTCATTGGCATTGAGAAAATTCAAAGTTAATAGAGAATTATGCAGTCTATTTCTGGGGGTTTTTTTGCTACCCCTTTCTGTTTATTTAGCATATCCTTTAAAGTTCTGTTTGATCTTTCTATAACTGCTTGACCTGTAGGATTATGTGGTATACCTGTAATATGCTTTATATTATAATAAACAAAAAACTGTTTCATTTTAACAGAGACATATGATGGAGCCTTGTCAGTTTTGATTTGTGCAGGTATACCCATGATGGCCAGAACTTCTAGCAAATGAGTGATTACAGAATCAGCTTTTTCAGAACTCAAAGCAGTTGCCCATTGAAATCCTGAATAAGTATTGATAGTGTGGTGTACATATTTCAGTTTTCCAAATTCTGCATTGTGAAACACATCCGTCTACCAGATTTCATTCCTCTGAGTACCCTTTGGGTTACATCCTGCTAGTAATGGCTTTTGATTGTAGAAGGAACAAGTAGGACATTTCTTTACTATTTCTTTGGCTTGTTGCCAGGTTATGGAAAAATCCTTTTTTAAACCTTTACTATTGACATGATGTTTTTATGAAATTCTGAGGCCTCCAGCACATTTCCTATCAATAATTTATCAGTGTCATCATTGCCTTGTGCTAGAGGTCCTGGCAGACCAGTATGGGATCGAATATGAGTTATATATAAAGGATGACTCCTTTTCCTGATTGTATCTTGTAATTGAATAAATAGTGAAGTTAATTCCGAAGCATCAGGGATAAATTCTGCAGTATCAATATGTAATACCACTATTTCAGCATACTTAGAGTCTGTTACTATGTTGAGAGGTTCTGTAAAATCCATTAATACCAACAGAATAGCATACAATTCTGATTTTTGAACTGAATTATAAGGACTTTGAACCACTTTACTTAAATTTTCTGATTTGTAACCCACCTTTCCTTGTTTGTTGGCATTTGTATAAAATGTACCTAACTCCAGATATGGGTTTTTGCCATACAATTCGAGGCAAGATCCATTCAGCTCTCTTTATTAGATCAAATCTATCGCTTTGGGGATTTTTGCTGTTAATTTCTCCCAAAAAATTACTACAAGCTTTTTGCCAAGGTTCACTTTCTGTCCATAATTTTCAATGTCCTCCTTTAGCAGGTCAGAGATGGGGTAGATATTATGGAACTCCAGACCCTGGATATGTGTCTGGGTGGCAGTTTTATTGGTCAATCCAGGACACTCCTTTAAGGTCAGGGGCAATGCCAATAGTAAGGAATGAGTGAACCTTCTGAAGTGTGGGATCCAGTTCTCCTATTACGGACTGGATCAGCTTTCCAATGCTGTGGTCATTGGGATCTGTTATCCCATAGCTAGGGAGGTTCAGGGTCTGCTCTTCTGCTGGGAAAATGCAGGGTGGGTTGTAGGGAGGAGCATGGTATTCTGGGCCAGTGAGGCTTGAGCCAGCTCAGCAGGGCTCATGAACTTCAACACATGGTTAAACAGATGGTTTACATGGGTGACTAGGGTAACACAGGTAATGGATATCCACCCAGACTCCAGCTGCTCTAGGACCATAGAATCAGATGGGTCAGTGGTAGCAGTTTGGAGCCTGATGACACCATGACCTCAGGTGGTAGTGTAGGCCTCTCAGATCTAGATGGGCCCAGAAGCAGCATAGTCTCTGGGTTTCAACCTGGCCCCATGTGGCAGTTCAGACCATGGGCTATCAAGCCACACAATGTTAACAGGATTCACAGAACTCAACACAAACTTTGGCTATGGCAGGGCCACAGATGTCTAGGGATATTCTAATTCATTGAGTATCCTTATCTCAATAGTCTGAAAGCAAAATGAAAAGATGCTATTGTCTCCTAAAAAATACCATCATCCTAGTCAATGTAGTTTAAGGATGATTTATAAAGAAGAGATAGTTGACAACACCCACATTAGTATAACTGAAAACATTATAAAATACTCTGGCTCTGCAACTTAATCACTCCATGAAACATCTCCCAGAAATGCTAAATCAAGAAAATCTGGTTTACAGGCTTAAGAGATGGCCCAATGGCCAAGAGCACCTGCTGTTCTTACACAGGACCTGAGTTCAAATCCCAGCATCCACCCAATAACTCAAAACAATTTGTAACTGGAACTTCAGGGCATCCAGCACACCTTCATGTCTCTGTGGGCACAAAGCAATCCTTTAAGCTTTCTTTCAACATCATCCTTTTAATATAACAGACCCCTCTCCCATGATCATGTAAATGTCATTCACACTCCCATGGGTGACCCCTCATTGATGTAGACTTCGCAGCTGGCACAGACTTGGTAGTGCCCTATTCCTTAAGTAATTCACTTTCAATGCTTAAATCTATGCTTAAACCTATGATATAAACCTCTTTCAAGTAAAGTCTGTCCCCCATGCTGGATCAACCTGAAATTCCTGATCAAGGTAATCCCAAAGAACTGGGTTTGACAGATGTGTGTACACAATGGACACATGTATTGTATGGTGCAGGCTTCTGCGTGACTCTGTCAGCTTTGGGGATCTACTGGGATCCCTTTGAAGAATTTTAAGTAATTTTTTTCTATATTCTGGCTTGTCTTCCCAGCATTGTGTTTTCTGACTCCTATTTTCCTCTTGAAACTAAAATATTTTTGAACGTTACTATTTTATATTAATTAGTTAAGTAATTTATTTTATGTGTATAGGTATCACTTTTGTATAGAAACATGTGCACCATGGGTGTGAGCCCCAAGCCTTCAAAGAAAAGACGAGTTTTTTCTTAAAAGAGAAATATACATCAAAAATCCTGGTACCAGATTTCCAGGTAGATGTGCATCCTCATTTTTATGCTGGGAGTTTAACCTAAGTCTCAATGTCACATTGACAGCTTGTTTTGGGGTCTAAATCATTTCTGCAGGAAAAGTATCTGTTTCCCATTTTAACACAGAACCCTCACTGTGGGGTGGTGCACTGAGAAAGAATCTTCCATAATGATCAGTGGTTATTTTAATAAGAATAGCCCCCATAGTGTCATATATTTGAAGGCTTTAGGGACAAGGGAGTGGCAGTATTTGAAAGGAATAGAACTGTGGCTAGTTGAAAGATTATGTCACTGGGGATAGGCTATGAGGTTTCAAAAGCCCATGCCAATTTCAGAGTCTCTCTCTCTCTCTCTCTCTCTCTCTCTCTCTCTCTCTCTCTCTCTCTCTCTCTCTCTCTCCCCCTCCCTCCATATCAGAATATAGAACTCTATGTAACTTCTCTAGCAACATATATGAATGTGAGCTGCCTTGTTCCCAACCCTAAGTATAATTAACTAAACCTATGACACTGTAAGCAAGCTACCATTTAAAAAGCTTTCTCTTGCAAGAGTTTCTATAGTTATGGTGTCTCTTTACAGCAATAGAACAGTAACTGAGACATGTTTCCAGCCAGTGCTTTTGAATTTATACTCCCAGGATCTCAATTTTCAGAGCCACCCAAATACTTAGAAAAAATATATATCACTCAGGTATATCTACTCTGAGTAAGTAGACTCTTAAGAACAACATGTTCATTCTGGGCATTCACAGACTGGAAACTAAATGAAGACTCTATTGTATTTTATTTTAGGAAGTACAAGCACAATCTGTCACAGTGAAGGATTTAAGAAGGATGTGTGGAGAACATGGTGCTTGTCACTCTCCATTTCACTAATTGGAGTAGAAGAACAAACAAATACTCCTGAGACACAACATATAGGTTCATTATTTGTGCTATTTATGGTCAGTTTTCAGTAAAGTATCTCTTCAAACTGATCTCATCAGTAAATATCACAATTTCAATTTCAGTACTTCACTGCCAAACAAAATATGTGGAAAATGTTCAATCATGGCCATGTGCTGCACCCTGGCTTTATTATTTTCATGACAAGTAATAGCAAGAAAAAAATAGAATAGAAAGTGTTATCAGTGTGGACTGATTCCTAGACCTGACCTCTTCTAACACCCAGCAGGGAGAAAACACCAAGAGGTTGGAAATGCTAAAAGTGATACAAAGTGTAATTGAACTTGAGAAACCTTGATGAGATGATGTTCCTTGTGGATATCAAGGTTTCTCACCCCCCAGTCCTCTTTCCCAAGCCACCCTGCATCCCCACATGCCCCAAATTAAGGTCTCCCATGGGGAGTCAGCAGAGCCCAGCACACTGAGCCAAGGCAGGACCAAGCCCCTTCACACTGCACCAAGGCTGTGCAAGGCATCACACCTCAGGCACCAGATTTTACAGAATATTCCACCCTAACACAAAAGAATATACCTTCTTTTCAGCATCCCATGGATCTGTCTCCAAAATCGACCACATGCTTGGTCACAAAGCAAATCTCAATAGATACAAAAAAATTGGAATAACCTTCTGTATCTTATCAGACCACCAAGGCTTAAAGTTAGCCTTCTCCCTTTCTTAATAAAACTCATTAGTGGATTCTGTCATGTTTCCTGACTTTTCCTCACATTGTAAGCGTGCCGCTAAAATCCATCAGCTTCCCCACACAAGACTGTATAATGTAAAGCACAGTAATTGACAAGGTTGAGCTGAGATTTGTGAACTAAACTTCACAGGAAAAATGCAGCTTTCATGATAAATATTCTACAAAACACGATTGGTTATCAGTAGGTTGCATTGTTTGTTACATGTCCAAAGTAGCCAAATTTTCTTGAGCTAACATTGCTCATTTAGTAGCCATAGCCATTTTTTAAAGACTATCTCTGGTGATATTTTGTTTGTGCTCTAACAAGTATAACATGCCTGGGCATCAGAGTGTGGATCTAGCCCCTAGTTAACCATTGAAGGCAATCAGTGGTGTCACATACCTGTAATCCCAGCACTTGGGAGGAGGAAGCAGGAAGATAAGGAATTCAAGGCCACCTTGGACTCCAGGAGTCTAACCCAGTCTAAAAGAGAAACAGAGCCAGGCAGTGGAGGCACATGTCTTTAATCCCAGCACTAGGGAGGTGGAGCTACTGATAAAGGGTGGGAGAGGTGGAAGCTTAACCCTTTCATTAGAGGATTCCTAGAGGAAAGAAGCCTTTCTAGTGGCTGGCTGCTCTGCTTTGATAACTTTTTATTACATGTTCATGAGTGTTGAAATATTCTACAATAATACAGACTAGGTTAAAATAATAGGTGTTTACACAACTTTAGTAATGAGTAAATATCTTCCTTTTTTTGGATTTTTGAGACAGGGTTTCTCTGTGTAGCTTTGGAGCCTGTACTGTAACTCACTTTGTAGCCCAGGCTGGCCTCTGCTTGCCTGGAGTAAATATCTTCCATGAGCTGTTTGAGATTCAGGGAAAGTCTGTTTCCTATGTTACACCTGGGATGTATATCATGCACTTTGACCTCAATGATATTCATATCTGACTAAAGGTATTTAATTATGATTGGAGGCATGTTAGTGGGCATGAGAGTATTATTGAAGAAGAGTTTAATAATATTATATGAGAAATAAATTATTTCATATACTACAAAAAGATTAATTAATTTTTGACTGAGAACAATTTATTTTCAACAGGAGAGAGATTTTTCAAAGACATCAGACTTCCTTGCTCATTTTATTTACAAAATCATTTATAAGAACCCAAGTTTGATTCACTTTGACTCTTTCTAAATAATGTCACTTTTTCAGCTTACAGAATCACCTACATATTAATGCCATTTAGTTTTAACATTAATAGGACTATATAATTGTCTTATTTGAACTGATTAGAACAGTGAAGTAATATATTCATACATATTTCAAACTTAATGGTCTCATACATCTGCCATCAATCAAGAAAATGCCCCACAGTCTTTCCCACAGGCCAGTCTGATGGAGAATTTCATAAGCTGAGGGTCCCTCTTCCCAGATGACTTGAGCTTGTGTCAATTAGATGAAAACCTAACCAGGACATGCATCAATGGATATGTTTTACCAATATAGTTATTAAGGTAACTAACAAGGTTCACAGATTGAAAATTTTATAGGAAACTTAGGGCTGTAGACACTTTCTAAAATAGAGACATCCATATTTTAACAGTTTAAATGGAGTTATTGTGTGTAGGACAATGACACCACCAACTAGACACTATAGGCTAACAATTTAAAACTGAGTGACAGGAGGGGGAGGCTTTGCCCTCAGTGGACTATGTCTTCTCATGATATTTAAGACATGCCCAAAGGCCAACACAATATGCACAACACATCAGTGAGACTATTTCCAGACAAATCTAGTTTGTGTCAAGTTGAGAGTTAAAGCTATCTGTCTGTCATCTATCAGTCCATCTACTATGGAACATCTCTGTGTCTATCTAGCCACTAATACAAATACACACCTATCATCTATCTATTATTATCATTCTACCTATCTATATACACACACAATTAAATGCATAATAAAACTTACTGAGTCCACTTAGTTGTTCATACATCTGTTTTTAAGGCTGACCACTTTTAATTGGATAAAGAGCTATGGGGCTCATTGCTGGGGAAAGGAAATTCTTTCTCTATATCTCTCTCCAATCACTAACTGTCTATCTCCCATCTTCATTTAAGTTGAACTTGTATGAAATTTCACCCCATTCACACTGGCATGTTAACTAGGTCTGACATTATTAAGATCTTGTTTATACAACCATATTGTTGAGATTTCATTGGCGCAACTACCCTGTCATATGGAGAAGATGCAACCTCAGAGCAGTTGTCCTGGTCATCTTTCTCATATGATCCTATGATCATTCTGCTCTCTATCCTGTGTGATTTCGTAAGCCTTAGATGTACAACTTGTATTGTAGATGTATTATATGGGATTGGAATTACAATGTCACTTGTACTTATGCATTTAATCACATATACAAAAATACATATTTATGTTTGTGTATGTGACAATAACAATTAAAGAAAGGCAATGAATTTTAGACAGAGTAGGGAGACAGAGGAGGAACTAAAGTGGGTTGGGGTGGGATTTATGTAAATAGACTATTCACAGATAAAACTAGATAATAAGATCAGTTAGATAGACAATTATAGGTTTCCTGAAAATATGTGTCACTATTGCATCTTTAGGGCATTTTTGCCATTGTGATTATTGTGGTGTCTCATTGGTTTTTACAGTTGGGTAGGACTATTGGTGGCTTTTCTCACTTGAACAGTTGCATATTCAAATATAGTTACATCATTGACCCCTACATTCTCCTCTTTCCAACCTCTCATACCCCTTTACTACTTTTCACATTCACAGACTTCTTTTATTATTGTTTTTACATATATAAACATATATGTCTATGTAAATGTATAAAAGATACAAACTGAGTCTCTTTTGTGTTGTTGGGTATATATGATTTCGGGGATGATCACCTGGTAGTGGATAACCACTGAGAGATCTCATCTCTGAGACAGACAATTCTTCCACTCTCAGGACTATTTGCCTGTAGTTCTTTGTATATTAAAAAGTGATTTTAAATCAACCCCACTCAGAAAAAAAATATCTTGGAGATCAGTGTGTATAAATCCCACCACTGAATGTCATAGGGGTAAGGATAATGTTTCTACTCATATCAATGGGTATATGAGATACATGCACACACCCTACCCTCTACCCACTTCCAAATTACCATGGCTAATGCTGTCATTTCTCCTCTCTCAGCCTCAAACAAAATCCTATGTGTCTAATAACAACTCAGACTCATAGAAGACTCTGGTGTATGAGGTTTTTAATTTATTTAATAAAACATTAATTTGCATTCTAATAAATAAATAGTGTTGATTGGGTGATGGGGAGCTAGGGAGGATCTGGGAAGAGATGTGGAAGGATAAATTGTAATCAGAATGTGTATATATATATATATATATACATATATATATTTGATTTCTTTTGGGGGAACAATTTTAGCATGATTTGAAATACAGCCACCTCAGATACATTTATATAAGAATCCATCATCACAGGAACACTGAACATTTTGTGTTCCTTTAAGATATTTTTGAAATTTTCTGAAATAAATCACACAGAAAAAAAGATAATATCTGGTATCCTAAGGAATTTTATAACCTTCTGTCTGCTAGATCTGAAATTTACAAAGTATTCTCCTTGAGGCCATGGTGATGAAGGTAGCCACTATTTTGGCTCCTGGTAGAATCCACTTCATAATGCACATTAAGTATTTCCTTGAAAACACTTTTGCAATATGTGTAATCAAGGCATTTAATCACACATGATGCCAGTAATGATTTTTCTATAACAGGAGGGTGTGCAGATGCTCCAGAGTGATAACTATGAATATTTGGTGTTTACAGGATTGCTGGATTTTGTCAAAGGCTTTTTCAGCATCTATGAGATTATCATGTGGCTTTCTTTTCTTTCAGTTTGTTTATATAGTATATTGCATTGACAGACTTTCGTATGTTGAACCATCCTTGCTTCCCTGGGATGAAGCCTACTTGAACATGGTGTGTTTCTCTTCTTTGGTATTTGTTGGTGTGGAACTATCTATTGCCTGTGTTTTCATGGGCATTTTCCTTCGGTTGGATTTTTCCTTCTTGTGCTTTATTATGCCTGGATTTGTGGAAAGATATTGTTTAAATCTAGTTTTATCTTGGACTGTTTTGTTTACACCATCTATAGTGATTGAGAGTTTTGCTGGGTGTAATAGTGTCTGTGGGCATCCATGGTCTTTTAGTGTCTGCATAATGTGTCTGTTAAGGACCTTTTGGCTTTAAGAGTCTCCATTGAGAAGTCAGGTGTTATTCTTATGGGTATTCCTTTATAGGTTACTTGGCCTTTTTCCCCTGCAGCTCTTAATATTTTTTCTTTATTATATATGTTTGTGGTTAGATTACTATGTGGTGACGGGACTTTTTTTAGGTCCAGTCTATTTAGTGTCCTCTAAGCTTCTTGTCTCTTTTTAGGCCTTTCCTTCTTTAGGTTGGGAAAGTTTTCTTCTATAATTTTGTTGAATATATTTTCTGTGCCCTTGAGTTGGTATTCTTCTCCTTCTTCTATCCCCATTGTTCTTAGGATTGTTCTTTTCATGATGTCCCAAATTTCCTGGAAGTTTTGTGTTATAACTTTGTTGGCTTTAGTGTTTTCTTTGACTGATGAATCTATTTCCTTTATCATATCTTTAATTCCAGAGATCTGCTCCTCCATCTCTTGCATTCTGTTGGTTATGACTGAATCTATAGTTCCTGTTCATTTATTCAGATTTTCTACTTCCAGCCTTCCCTCAGTTTGTGTCTTCTTTATTGTCTCAATTTCAGTTTTCAAAGCTTGAATTGTTTCCCACACTTGTTTAATTGCTCTCTCTTGGCTTTCTTTAAGGGACTTACTGATTTCTTCCACTTTTGTTTGATTTTTTTTCTTGACTTCTTTAAGGGAATTTTTCATTTCCTTTTTAAAAATCTCTATCATCTTCTTAAATTCATTTTTAAGGTTGATTTCTTCCATTTCTTCTGCATTGGGATGTTCAGGTCTTGCTGACATAGGTTCTGATGGAGCCACATTGGTTTTTAGATTGTTGACTGTGTTTTTGCACTGGCGTCAACCCATCTCTTTATGTACTTGGTGCAAGTGGTGTCTGTGTCTGAGGGAGCCTCTCTTGGTCTGATTGATACTCTTGTTCCAATGGGAGCTCTTGGTCTAGTTGGGACTCTTGGTCTAATAATTGCTGATGGACGCTTTGTCTCAGGGAGTTGCTCTTAGTCCAGTTTAGCTCTGGTGGGCTCTGTCTCAAGAAGCAGTTGCAGTCTTAGAGGGTGGGTGGGGTTTGGGCGAGGTGGGGCTTGTGGGTTACAGGATCTGGTGGGGGACAGAGGTAGTCCAACTTGTCTCCAGGTCACCTGCCTACTGGCCTAAAACTGGGATTGCAATGGGTGGTGGTATGGGGGAACTGATTCGTGCCCCTGGGCCCAACCTAGACAAAGACTCACCTCTTAGTCCAATTAGTGCTGGCAGGCTCTGTCTCAAGGACCAGTTGCAGCCTCTGAGGGTGGGTAGGCTTGGGAGTGGTGGGGCTTGTGGGTTACAGGGTCTGGTAGGGGATGGTGGTAGTCCAACCTGTCTGCAAGAGGTATGCCAACTGGCCTGAAACTGGGACTGCAAAGAGTGTGGTGGTGTGAGGGCACAGGGTTGTGCCTCTGGGCCCAAAGGCTAGGGGCTGTGGTGTTCAGGTATGAGGACAAAGACTTACCTCTTAGTCTACTCTGGATCTGGCCCAATATGTGTATTTTAAAGGTACCAGGACTTCAAAGTTTGTGTCTAAGGATATGTTGCTTTGGAAAAGAGGTCCTGCTTTTGTTTCCACAGAAGATGAGAACCTATGGATTGCTTCTAGGCTAATATGGTTTGACCAGCCAAGACCCCCAAAAAGTCTCTGATGACACCATGGCCCAGATGATCCAATATCCAAAAACAACTTCAAGGCTACTGAATCAGGGAAGACAGCATCATAGACTACTCCAGTCAAGACTTGACCATAATTTTTAATTTTCTCAGGATCTCAATTAGATTGCCAGCACCCTCATCTAGCAGGAAGTAGTATGAGAAGCTATGCCCAAATTTCCAAAATATTATTTATGAATGTTTCTTTTTATTTAAAGCATATTGATTATAAAAGTAATATCTTTTAAAGAAGAAAAGGGGGTAGTATAGATATGATAGGATAAAAGGGTAGTTAATGAACCTACTTTTAAAGAGCAACAACTCATTCAAAAGTATTTTACATTGCTATGGATTTTATTTTATTGATACAAACTTAGAGTTTATTTTGTTATTATATATATTTTTTCTACTCTCATTTAAGGTATTACTTTTATGTACCTCATTTAAATTATAATGGATGATTAAGAAATACAGATTAATAATTAGTGATCTATGATAGTCAAACTTATAGTCATGTTAAATTTTCTAGGTATACATAGATATAATTCAGTTAGGTAGGTAATCTTCAAACACTTCAAAGACCTACAGATTATGGCATTTTAAATGTTTCAAAAACTTAGACTTCCCTGAACAATGAGACACATTTGCTACTGGCAGCACCGATTTATTTCAAAGAGAAAGATGGGCCTTGAAGAGTTTATTTTCTTGGCAAAAATAGCCATTTGGGCAAGAAACTGTTCTTGTCTAGACGGCTTGACAAAATATTGTATTGACTGGACAAACAGGACCCATAGGAAGATGATCACTGACTTTTCAAGGCAAGATGGTCTTTCAGGCTCCTGCTTCACAGAAGAAGCTGCCAGACATTTTACAGGACACAGAGAAAAATGACTGAGAGACTCTAGGTTTATAGGCTAAAAATGGATGCCGCAACATTACAGAGGAATTTTGGATGACTGTCCAAGCAGACAGCTGTCTCTTCATTTCCAAAATTTGGAACTTGCTTAGAATGTACTTCTTGTTTACTTAGGTAATATTATATCCTTCTGAGGTCTTTGACATAGTTGAAGACTAGATAGTTATAATTTTCCTTGGTTATAATAAAAGATAATTTAGATATGAAACTTTAGAATCACAAATATAGGATAGATAGAATATTTTCTTTAATTTTGCCAAATACAAATAGACTAGATATTGTAACTGTAATTCTTGCTTGATAACTGTTCTATTATATGTAATGTTACTATGTTAAAGTTAAAACTATCCTTTTTTATTAGACTGAAAAGGGAAAGTGATGTGAAATGTCATTCAGTATGTTGTAAGTGTATGCTGCTCTGATTGGTTGATAAATAAAGCTATTTGGCCAATGGTGAGGGAAAATAAGGTTGGGCCGGATATTCCAACTAGAGAGAGAGGAAGGAAAAAGGCAGAGCTAGGGAGACATTGCTAGCTGCCGCCAGAAATAGCAAGATGTAGAGTGTAAGCCACATGCCACGCCACGTGGCAAAGTATAGATTTACAGAAATGGGTTAATTTAAGATGTAAGAGCTAGCTAGCAAGAAGCTTGAGTCATTAGGCCAAATAGTTTGAAGATAATATAATCCTCTGTATGTTTATTTGGGTCTGAGTGGCTGCAAGACCTGGCAGGACACAGGATAACATCTGCTTCAAGCAGCATGGTGGGAAGTATGGCCACTTGCAGGCTGAGTGTTAGAGGAGTGGATAGATCTGCATCCTGACCCTCAGAGAGCAGGTAGAGACACTGGGCCTAGCTTGAGCATTTGAAACCCCAAATCACACTCCCAGTGACACACTTCCTCCAACAAGGCCACATGTACTACAAGGGAAACCCTCTAATCCCTCACAAGTAGCATCTCTCCCTAATGATCAATATATGAGCTTATGGGGGCTATCCTATTAAAACTACCATAGTACAATTATATGTTAATATACAGACATAAAACATTTTTAATATATGTTTATATTAATATATAAATTTCAAACTATATTTAAATATGTTGTGTATTTATGAAAATTAACAATTATATCTGTTAGTTATATAAATATAAATATATTATATAAAATATATAATATAACATAAAATATAAATACACTTTATATAAGTATATACAAAACATTTTCTAATATAGTTGCATTGACCCCCACAGTCTCTTTTCAACCCCTCATGTATTCCTTACTCAGTTTCAGATTTACAGACTTCCTTAATTATATAAACATATATGTCTACATAAATGTATAAAAGTTGCATGTTGAGTCTATTTTGTGTTGTTTGGGTGTATACGATTTCAGGGCTGATCACCTGTTACTGGATAATCAATGAGAGGTCTCATTCCTGAGGCAGATGATTCTTCTGCTTTCAGGGCACTTTATTTGCCTATAGTTTTTGTATACTAAAATATGATTTTAAAACAACACCACTCAGGAAAAAAAATCTGGGAGTGTCAGTATGAATTATTATCCTCAGCATTGAATGCCATAGGGATAGGAACACTGTTTCTGTTCTTGACAACAGGTGGGGTGGGCCCTGTGAGATACACACACACACCCTACCCACAACCCATCTTCAAGTTACAATGGTTAATAAAGTTGTTATTTTCCCTCTCTTATTTCAGCCTAAACAAAAAATACTGTGTCTTATAACAACTCACATTTAGAGAACACTCTGGTGTATGAGGTTTTTAATGTCTTTAATAAAACATTGATTTGTATTCTAATGAGAAAGAGACAGAAAGGGTGAGGATTTGGGTGGATGAGGATATAGGGGGGCTCTGGGAGGGGAAACAGTATCCATAATATATTGTATGAAAAAACCTAATTGCAATGACATTTTTTAAGCAACAGATGAAATTCTCAGAATTTCCTCACAATATTGGGATTCTCTCCTCCATAAACAGCATTCCTTATCTACTAATGACATCCTGAATCCTGTATGTGTGTTCATTAAACCATGTATGTTGTTTGTAGAGAGATATATGTATACAAGCATTTAAGTGTGGAAATGAATGTTTTCATTTCATCACCCTACACCCTATTCTTGAGACAGAGTCCCCCTGCCCCTAACTGAAAGGTGGACTTTGAGCTGTTGCTATTACACACACAGTCTCCATCCTTCTCTATCTAGTGCTGTGAGGGATGATACATAGCTTTGTTTCAAGACTTTTTTGTGAGTAGTGACAACTGATTTTTATTTCTTTTATTTTCAATATTAAAGTATAATTATATCAGTTTTTCTCCCTCCATATTCTCCATATGTCCCCTCTTCTCTTTTTCAATTAATTCGTTCAGTATATGCATATTCATGAGCACATTATGAAAAATTCTACCATTAAGTTTAATAAAAAAATTTCAATTATTGCTGCTACATGCAAATATATGTATATATTCATGTATATATATGACTGATTTTTGTGAAAAATTCTACTATGATTTGTAATAAAGCCAGTTCAGACATGTATATTTGAGAATCCATTATCTCAGGGACACTGTACACTGTGTGTTCCTTTAAGATATTTTTGAAATTTTTCTGAAAAATAAACACACAAAGAAAAAATAAAGTACCTGATATCCCTAGGATCTTTATAAATTTGTAGATGCTACATTTCAAAATTCCCATTCATGAAGGGGTAAGGAGCCACTTTCAACTCCTGGTAGAATCTACTACTGTATGATGCACATGCGGTACTTTATTGAAAACACTTTTGCAATATGTAAAATCAACGCATTTAATCACACATGAAGCCAGTAATGATTTATGATGAAAGAAGGGTGTGCAGAAGTTCCAGAGTAACAACTATGAGTACTTTGTGTTTACTTGAATGAATCAACCTCTAAATTTTATTCCAATGATCAAGAACAGCACATAATACCATGTTTCTGCTCATGGGATGAAAGCTCCCATTTAGGGCATGCATCTGTGAGGTGCAACAGAAAAATGAGAAGTTAAAAATATAATTGAATTTCCTTTATATTGTCTGTAAATATTTTACATTGCTGTGATGAAAACCAGAATCTTTGTGATCTGACCTAATTTCAGGCCAGTTTACAGAAACTAACTTAACTGCTTCATAGATATTTTTAATATTTCTGATAGGGATTTTATAGTAACTTGTCAGATTCACATAATCTTTCGACATTTCTTCAGTGATGTTTGTTCCTGTTGCTGCATTTCATAGAGAAAACGTCAGAAAGGATGTTCTTTATGATCACACATAAGTGTCTGAATTTATCAAAGTGTCATCAGTTGGGAAATTGTGCTGTTTCATCCCACCCTCCCTAATGATGATGCCTTTTAGATAAATTATTCTGAAGTCCAGTCAAACATTCTTCCTGCTGATAAATAAGTAAATTTCCATCTCACTATATCTAAGATGCTGATTTAAAAATCAAGACTATAAAAATTATTGTTCAAATTATTATCCTGTACATTTCAACTCAAGTTTCACACAATTGGGATTATGTTTGAAAACACATGAGTGAAAACTTCCTACAGCCGTGTGTCATGCAATGAATGCCGGGACACAGGTATGTTGCAATTAGCAATCAGAAAGAAAAACGTTCTATCAGATTTACATACCCAGTGCTGCGGTCATCCAGTGCAGGTTCCCAAAACTATTAATAAAGTGGGCTTCAAATAGGATGGTTGTTTTTGAGACAAAATCTATCAAAACCTGAAATTCACTTAGGCCTCAGAAGAAATAATTTTTCTTCATGAGAACATGATGTAGATTCTTTCTACTTATTTATTGTTTATTTTGAGATTTCAATATAATTACAACATTTTGCCACTTCCTTTTTTTCTTATAATTGCAGTGTATGCCTCTCTACAATCTTCTTCAAATACATGCCTTTTTTTCAATGATTATCATCCCATGCTTGTATCTGTTATATTATTATATGTTGTATATAAATTATATATTATATTATGTAATACATTATGTAAATAATAACAATTTATAAGATAAATGTAATATATATTTATTCATGAATATAACTTTTTGAGTCCATATGATACTTCTATATCTTGTATTTATTATTAATAGTATTATTTCTAAAACAACATTGTCAAACAACTCTTTCATAATAATCCCAGTTTAATACTATGACAATACAAAATATATTACCATATTTGCATTAAATTATTGAGTCAGGGAAACATTCCTATAAGTTTTAATATAATATACAAAAGTCATGAACCTGCCTGTACTTTAGCAAGTTAAGAAAAACCTGTAATTATTTTTGTTTGTTTATATGATAATTTGTTTTTGTACCACATAGCATTATTTATATGTGTATTTTTTTCTTCATGGTCATGGAAGGCAGATAATGAAGATTTTACTCACGTCTGGCTATGCCCCCCTCCATCTCAGGGTAGGAGTAGATATGGGGGAAGTGACGATTGGCATTGCGCAACACCCAGGTCCCAATGATGAGCCCAGTCCTATTCTCTTTAAAGCAGTTTAAAGCATCAAAAAATGCTATAATATGAGACACAATGGACCAGTTATGTGCTACAGATGCTCCTTATTAAGATCAGATTAGTTACAGATAATTTAAATAACACCAACGATTTTTAACCAGAGATACTCACACAACCTAAGGCAAAACTGAAATGGAGATTTGTCTGCCCAAGCAGTGTGTAGCTGGCACCTCCCATTTTTCCTAAACACAACATAATGAATAATAACCACTCATTATTAGCATGTATTATCCCAGGTATGTATTTCAAGAATAATCTTGCTGAAAGTGAGATATGGTAGATTTCATGCCCTTTGCAAATATTCCATGGTTTGTAAATATTTTCATTAGTAGTATTTTTGATTGTTGATTCATTTCAGGTGCAGAAGGAATTTCAGAGCACAATAAGATATGTGGAAGAAAATGGGCTTCAGATTCATCATCTATAGGATTTCCCATGTCACCAAAGCTATGCCAGTGACCTCATTGGTAGGTATCCTATTATCAGGATGGTTTTCAAGAGGAGGAGCCATTTTCATGGTGAGGTTATAAGCATTGCTTTTTTGATATTTATTATCTTAGATTTTCCTTTACTTATGTTCACAATTATCAATATTTCACTTTCAATAAACATCAGTTTTATTCACAAATGTATTTTTTTACTCCCTAAGCTTGTAGTTTCACTATTTTAATAAAAAATTAAAACATCAATAAATTAAAACAATAAAAGATCTGAGTGTTAAAGTATAATATTTTTAAGCACAGTGACTTTCTTTTTTTTTTTTTTCCAGAGCTGAGGACCAAACCTAGGGCCTTGTGCTTGCTAGGCAAGTGCTCTACCACTGAACTAAATCCCCAACCCGACACAGTGACTTTCAACTGCAGCTTTCCTTGAATTATTATTAGATCCATATTATCTTCCCATTTTGGTAATATATTGGGAATGCTTTGAGTGCCTTTGCAACAAACTGTTTCTTCTCCTTAAGTTCAATTTTCTTACCTGACATAGAAAGTCATGCTCATGAATGTGTAATTCTTAAAAAACTTCACTTCACGCATCAACATCCTGAATTGACTATTTTCTTGAGTCACACTCACAGTGTCAGAAGCTAGGTAGATGGTATAAAAATGTCCTGAAAACTGAAAAATAATATGAATTAGATTCACCAGTCAGAGGATCTGAGTTCAAGTCCTAGCACTATATGTTGGCACACAAACTCCTGTATCTTCATTTCTGAGGATATCATATGGCCTTTGTGGGTGTTTTATATACATAATGAAACATGTAAAGCAAACACACATACATAAAATGACAAAATAACCTGGTAAAAATTTTAAACAGAATGATGCTAGAAAAACTAACTAAATTATAGATTTTCAACAAGGAACAGAACAGTATTTTTACCCAGTGTTATAAAAATTTATCACATATGGAATGTGATAACAGCATTATTGGGTAATTTTGTTCCTTCATGAAAAATGTCTGACATATTATTTGAAAACATAGATATATTTATTTATTAAGGTCATGATTTTATATAATACTAAATATGATTGAGGAAAATATAGAGTAAAAATTTAGTGTTAAATATAGATTGTACATTCATAGTACAAAGCAGCTTTAATGCACATAAATAATCCAAAAGAAAACATGATAAAATCCATGTGTAAATTTATCCAATGCATATTTGGATGATAAAACATCTTTGTGTCCAAAGGTATTAGGATGAGAAATCACTGTTATCCAAAGAGGAAGGAGTTAAAACTGTGCTTGTTGGGTGTTTTTACCTCTGATTTTTACATTTTTGCTCCAGCATTTGTGAACCACAGTATGGACACACACACACATGCACAAGCACACGCACACGCACACACAGACACACACGCACACGCACATGCACACACACACAAAAAAAATTTCAAAAAATAATTAATTCCTTTAAGGATACATAAATAGATTATAATTCATATCAATATTTTCTCACATGTTGACCATAGTAGGAAGGCTACAAAGAGAGATCCATGCCTCAAATACATGACACACAATGAGTTTGTCATCCATAATTCATCCCTGAATTCTTTTAGGACAGTGAAATAGTTTATGCAATCATATATTAATGTTCAACCATGAAATTACTGTTAATTGTGCTAAATTTCATATGAAATTAAGAAAAAAAACATGGCATTTTTTAAAAAGTGATAATTTTGACAGACTTAACCAAATAAAAATGCAATTAGGCAATATAAGAAGCTCAAATGAGATCATTGGAACCATGAAAATAAACCAAAATTTTTTAAGACATAAGACTATATTACAGTACAAAAAGGGGGAGCACCAATACTTTCATCAAATCACATTGGTTTTCAGGTTAAAAAAAAAAGTGGCAAATTCACCACAGCCAGTTCTGCCCCTCCATAACCCCCTGAAAGCCCGTCCTTGTACCGGTAAGAGTTCCTCAGTGGCAGACACCAAACAGGTTAGAGCAGCAAGCAGAAGACCCTTCATCTTGTAGAACTTTCTCTTTCTTCTGAAATGAAAGACCAGAGTGTTGCAGCTGCCAGTGAAATGATGAACTGAAGACACATGCACAGCATTTAGGTTTGCATGATGTGCAATGAGCCCGCTTTCACTGTTGCTTTTATTGAGTTGTTTGTTTTTAATTTTCAGAACAGTCTGGTTGTCAGTATTTGAATATGTCTGGCATTGCCTCATGAAACCCACAGGATGAGAATTCAGTAGAATGTAATGTTCCTGTGTATGTCAAGGAGAGCAATTCAGTAATGTTACACTCCACTGAAATCTAATCCCATGATGACAAGTTGATGACATTATATGAAGGAAAGAGCACAGTCGGCAAGAAATGTCTCCAGAATGTTTACTAGTAGTGCTTCCTGATTTATATACACTAAAATCTATGTGCTACATGTTAATTTTCATTTTAATATGAAAAATTATATGAATGTGTCTCACAAAAAATTATTTTTCAAGTCCAATAAACTACTTTTTGTGTTTTTAAAAGTTTAAATTGAATATCAGTAGCACAGAATTAGGTTAAAAATGAATCCAACAGATGAGTCTGTGTTCATTTTCTTATGAGGACTAAAGCACTCAGCTATGGAGACATTATATTTAATTCCTGTTGGAGGATACTTTCTCCTACTTTGTATATAAGTAATCACCAGGCCCAGTACTTTCACTCATTTATAATGTCTATGTGCATCCAATCTTGTTTTTCTCTAATCATCTTACTAATAAATATTTTAAAAATATATCAGACCAACAGCAATTTTTGAACATCTTCTTATTAGTATAATAAGCAATAAGCTGAGTACTGGTTAAATGATAAAAACATCTATGTTGAATTTCAAGTGTAACTCAGTGTAGTTTAAACACAAAAATTCAAATTTAACTGAAAATCAGATGGATGTTGTTCTGAGATGCATTCTCTTGCCCTCTGCTCCCACTGGCCAACTGGAATTTAAATCGTTCAAAATCATCAGTTAAGGACACAAATAAAGAATAAAATTTTCATGCTTAGTCACTTGTTCTGGTACCATACATTTTTCTTTTAAGTTGATTAGTTTCTATTAGTCCTTAGTGTGCAAGCCATGATGCCCTTATTTCATACCAGTTAGTACTACACTATTGATTCCCTGCATCAGGGTGCTCATGATTGTTTAAAGAAAGAATAAATCTTTCCTGGTGTGCTTGCTCAAAATGTGCTTTAAGAACTGCCATATATTATATTGTGAGGAAGACCTTGGGACTTTCTAGCATATTTCACATCAGTCATGATAAAATATTTGCTTTTAATATTCATGCTATAAATATCACTAGAGAAGCAGATGATAAGAATCAAATCTTTAAAAGATCACTCACTCTCACTGCAAGGGGCTAAACAGGTTAGGGATAAAGATGTAGCTGAAGCAGAAGCAGACCTGGGTGAGATTAGTGATAGTGTCAGCTGGAAGGAGGACAGTGATTGAGGGAGAGGCAGGTGAATTTGACAGTGGTGTCATGTGCTGACATTGTATTTGTGCTGTAACAAATAAAACTTATATGAAGATCAGAGAACAGAACAGCCATTAGATTAGATACAGAGGCCAGATAGAGTTGGCACACGGCTTTAATCCTATCACTCAAGAGGCAGATATCCATCTGGATTGTAGCTGGAGATTTTGGATCTCTGTGACTTCAAGGCCACACTGGGAACAGAGTCAGATATGGTGACACACTTCAGATCTCAAGTCTTTGCTTGGGCAGCACACATGCCTTTAATCCCAGGAAGTGATGGCAGGAAGCAGAAAGGTATATAAGGTGTGAGCAACAGGAATAAAGGCTATTTAGCAGCAGTTCAGCCGAGATTCATTCCAATGAGGACTCAGAGGTTTTCAGTCTGAGGAAACAATATCAGCTGAGGAGTTGGCAAGACTAGCTTGGCTGTGGCTTGTTCTGTTTTTCTGATTTTCTGCATTCACACCAATACTTGGCTCTGGGTTTTCTACTAACAAGACCTGTTAAAACTCATGTTACATTGTTACTGCACTTTGTGATAGATTATAATTAGAAAAATAAAAGCAGTAAGGATCAATAGTGACTCAAGGTTCTTATTGCAGTATTTGGTTGAGTATTTGCTAAAATAAGACTATCTAGTGTGTCATACATTCTGGAGGGAAATCCTCGGATCTGTTTGGGACAGACTACTTGAGATGCATAAGCAACTTGGAGAAACATATGGAGTAGGTAAGAAAAAGAGTGGGAAAAGAAATCTGAGTCTGCTTCCTCACAGTTTTGGTGAGACACAATTGCTCCTGAGTTGAAGCATGTGGTCAGTGAAAGGCACTTGATACTTCATGTCCTCAAACCCCCCCCCACACACACTTTCCTGCACTTGACTTGGCAACTGTCAGGTGAGCTGCTGCCAAGTCCTGTCCTGATAATGAGCTAGCTGTGTCCATTGTAGGTACAACTACTTCCTGCTTTGCTGCATACAGAGATGTTACCACCATGTAGAAACACAGACATCATGGAAAACGAAGAATCTGGTACTGATTTTTGAACAAAGAATCTGAAATGGGAAATCTGTAAAAGACTAAACAAAATTGAAGTATGTCAGGCAGCAAGAACACTGTCACTTGGAGAATGTTAGACTCAGAAGTAGGCCAGGCTCCCTTGTCTTCCTTAATATGTAAGTACATCTGTACTGGTTCATGAAGCACAAATGCATTTCTTTTCATGTGATAATGCTTTTTGACCAATGATCAAAGGACACTTAATGGTTGCAGACTTGCTTTGGTCTTATTGCCAAGCAAAATTGTCAGTTTCTGCTTCACTCTCACTATGATCATACACCTAAATGACTTCTCTATTTTACAAAAAAGACACAGGCTCAGAGAGCTCAAGAAATGTGGCAAATTTTTATGTGCAGTGATGGTGCAGTAGACTTCTACACAGGTTCATCTGTCATGCTTGTCATCAAGACAATGCACCTTAAATTAATAAGCCAAGTTTCCACTTGATAAATAAATTATTAATCAATCAATTTTCTGGACTTTCTTCTATGATCAACTTTGATTTTATGATGGTGCTTGCTAAACTCTGCTTACAAAAACTATATAACAATATTAAACAGGCTGTAAAGACCTAATATCTGAGGAATTGTACCTAACTAGCAGAATATTACATTTAAGGGACATTTAAATAAAAGCTCTACATTAAATACAATGACAATCTACACTAAGAAAATGTACATAATACTTCTCTTTTATGATTTTAGGCAACTTCTTATGAATTTTCCAAGAACTATTGTATGAAACATAAGAAATTTCTAGATAAAATACCCAGCACTCTACAATACTATCAGATAGGCATATCTGCAGTCTTCTGATTCAGTCTTCAATGGAGTCTTTCTTCTGCTCTAGATATTTCCCTCCACATAACCTTTTTATTTATTTCGGTTGAAGCATACATAATTTAATATATGATACCAACCTATCATTATGTATGTACAGTATGTATTTATATAGTAAAAAGTTATCACTACAATTTCACTGTATAGATTTAATGTATACTTGAATTGTTGGTTCATTAGCATGGAACTCATGTTCAACAACACTATAAATTAATACTTGAAAGCGTTTTATATAACTCCATAAAATACATCAGAATCTCCTTGTTCTTAGTGTTAAAGAACACCTTTTGTTACTGTATTGGGCACCAGTATAAACAATTATCTGCAAGGAGAAAAAAGTTTGGTAAGTGTGGCCATAAAAAGCAGCCTTGCTTGCAACAAGAATGCTGAAATCGTGTATAATATGACTGTCATTGTTACAATTTTTCAGTGCTTTTCTTCAACCTCTAGACCAACATTATCGACTAGAAATTTTATTGGGGCAATACATTTAAACATTTCAGTGACCACATTAAAAATAAGTAAAATGAAACTTTCCTGTAATTTCTAGGAGGCAATCTTACAGCTGACTTCTTGGTAGTCTGGATCTTACAACACTCTGTCAACCTCTTAGATGTTCCCTGAACCTTAGATGCTGGGATTGTATCTAGATGTATCCACTGGGTTGGGCTGGACAATTCATCTCCGCATTTTGATCAATTGTAATGATCTCTGTCTTTCTGTAGTGATCTCTGTCTGCCTGAAAGAAAAGTGACTTTGAAGATGAATAAGAGCTTCGCTTATCTCTGTGTAAAATGAAAGGTTTAAAAGCAGCTAGGTATCATACTAGCTTATTTAAAAATCTATATAATTCATACACTGGAAAAACAAAAACAAAAACATAGCTACTCTGTTTGAACCACAACAATGTTTTTCTTGCATAAAGTCACCTTTTGTTTACATATTCAATAAGTAACATACATTGAATTACTCGATCACCTAGCATTCTAGAAAATCATATTGAAGGCACTTAAAGGAAGGAAAGAAGGGAGGGATGAAGGAAGGAGGGAAGGAGGGAAGGAAGGAAGGAAGAAAGAAAGGAAGGAAGGAAGGAAGGAAGGAAGGAAGGAAGGAAGGAAGGAAGGAAGGAAGGAAGGAAAACAAAGTGACTTTAATATCTCCAAGTATGTCTTCATTAAAAACACTAATGTGGGTTTATTTAAAATATCCACAAAGACTCAGTTTCATAAACTGTGTGCTACAACTCTTCATGGAGTCACATGAAGACTTTGGAAACAGTGAAAGGTTTCTGAATATACAACAACCAAACCCTAACCAAAATTCAAGTGTGAGGGCATCTGAGGTTTTTCTGTCCAGCTTGTGCATACTGAACCATGTGACTCTACTGTAGACTTTGTTCTGACCACACAACTACAGTCTGCTCTCCATAGCTAGACCAAGCATGCAGTGTCAGTACACTCAGCCAAAATATCGAGACTCAAGTTCAAGTTTACCATAGTTATGAATTACATTTTTAACCATACATATATCATTCTGTGTTATTAGAAAAACAATTGTTTAATATGGAAAAGAAAATTTTGTTCATTTTTCTGATGTGTAACAAATTACTATGTCTTTGAATTGTACTATGTTCAAATGCTTGTTTATAAAATATTTTTTCCATTTTAAAAACTTCATTTAAGGTAGGGGAAGGATTGGATTTTGGAGGAGATTTGATACATATAATAAGTATAATTTTATGAAATTCTCAAGGACCTATAAAAAACTCATACAAGTAATTTCAGTTTGAGATTAGAACAGATACTCTAATAATTTCTGAAATGGCCTTAAAATATCCTGCTACTTTATACTACACATGTATACTAAGTGGTTTATTCAACACTAAGAACTGTACATTCATAATATCTATCATCTTTGACAACTGCGGAAGGTGTTATAAGTCCTCTAGTATCAAAAATGTAGCTAATTATTATTGGGTTTCTTCTTAAGAGTTACTTATTTATTTTTATTTTATATGTCTGATTGTCTTACCTGCATATATGTCTTTGCATCCAATGTGTGCTTGGTGCTCACAGAGTACAGAAAAGGATGTGGATCCTCTAAAACTGAACTGAACTTGCAGAGGGTTGTGAGCCACCATGTAGTTCCTGGGAACCCAAACTGGGACCTCAAAAGGAGCAGCAAGGGCTCTTAACTACTGACCCATCTCTCCATCACTGTAATTTAATTCTTTACATAAAAATTAGCAAGCACATTAGTATTTTATTCACATGTTATTAATAAATAGTAAAATTCTATGTATACCAAATAAATTTAAAAAGTAACATTTGTTTATCCTTTCAAACCTCATGGTTCTCCTAATCATCCCATACAATGGTAGAATGCTTTACTATTTTTACTAATCTGTCACAGAAGCATTGCAGCTTATTAACACAAACTTATGCAAACCAATAAGGAGAGTATATGCTTCACACCTATTGAACAATAAAAACTTATTTTTATCAATTTATGTTAAAAGTCTCTAATATTAACCAAATACAATATGTTAGAGAGGGGAAAGTAGAGATAAGGAAAAGTTAATCAGTTACAAAGCTCATAGGATAATGAAGCTCACTTTAATTCTATTAAAAGTAAGGTCCCTAAGTAAGAGCTAAGAAGTCACTGATCATATTTTCAATGTCTTGAAAGTCTTACTGTGATTTAGCGAATGTTACAATGTTTCATTGTTCAGCCTGCAAGTTGATTCAAGTAATCAAGAAATCCTGACACCTTAAGATACAGAAGCCAGACTTGTGAATGAAAGTATGTAGCATGCACCATAGGCTGAAAGACACCTTTGAATGGCTTTCTTGGTCAGACCTTCACATAATGATAGAACTTTGAGAGAGAAAACAGGAATGTTTTTTAACTCTTGTCGTGGGGGGGATTTTAAATGGTTTCTGAATATGTAACTCATAAGATTATTAAAAAAAACAGCTCAAACATGTACACTATACATCATTACCTAATAACTAGAGATAAACCACATATTTCTATTCAGACTTAAAATATTCTATCACAATACAGGTAGTGCCCCAAATTCTTCATAGATCATAACATGTGAAGAACAGACATTAAGAAAAGAATGAGCCCAGCATCTGGGAGGCAGAGTCAGGGTGATCTCTGTGAGATTAAAGCCAGTTTCATATATAAAGTAAATTCCAGGAGAGCCAGGGCTACATATTGAAACCCTGTCTCAGAAACACAAGAGGGGAAGAAGAGTGAAGGTAAGGATGGAGGGAGGAAGGGAGAGAGGGAGGGAGGGAGGAAGGAAAAATGAAGGAGGGAGGGAGAAAAGGAGGAAGAAACCGGTAGTTTAGAAAAACAGATCTTACAGTGTGGTCTATGTTCAAGTTCGAATGAAGAAAGCAGAAAAGAGAGTCTCAAGAGCAGAGGGGACTTGTTCCTCTGAAAGTCAGCAAGGAATGCCTGGCACAGGGAGAGACCTCAGGGAATCTAAGAAGAGACATGAGGTTTCCTAAGGTGTTTTATCTCTTAAATCTGTACCAGCCTCTGATGCAGGATGATTGATTAGATTAGTGTCATGACACAATGGCCAGTCTATATTTTATTGGGGATGATAATATATATATATATATATATATATATATATATATATATATATATATATATATATATATATCATGGATTTAAGCATGTTTCATCTAATAAGACCCTCTACAAAATTTTGCCTAATGCTATTGTCTGGGTTATTGTGGTCATAGTACTGCTTCAGAAGAGATTAAAAAGCACTAGTAACTATGATTGACATCTTAAAATAGAGACCAAATTATTTGAAATCAAATATGCTGTCTCTGTCAAGGGGATTTCATGTTTCTTCCTCAGGAGTCAGTTGTGTTTTTCCTGGAGAGGATTCTGTGCCCCTCTAAAGAAGATACTCTCTCCAGTATCCTCAGCCATCAGCACCTACAGGGCACGAGGACAAAGAGATTTCTACCCAATGTCAGACTCCCATGGGGAGCCATCTCTGCTCTAGGTCTCCCTTACACTGAACAAAAGGAACTTGGACATGTCCAGTCTGGACCCCACTACCCGTCTTTCCCTCCATCTCTTTTCACAAGATTCTGAACTTTTCCCTATTCCTTTTCTCAGTTTTTTTCCATAGGCACCACCCACCACACAAATCTCCTACTGCTCACTCTGCTTTGGCACCTGGACAAGCCTTCCTTGAAGGCTGGAAATGAAATATTTGCCATGAGCAGAAATGTAGCATGTCTTCAGCACAGATAGTTGTCCTGTTTGTCACAATATCTATACAAACAAAAGCCAAATGTGCTAGGATACATAGGTTCTAGAAAGCGTGGTTAATGCTTTCAAAGGAACAGAAGGTAGAGTGTCATAAGATTGTCCCATCAGAATGGTAGAAGATTAAAAGGAAAATAATGGCAAAAACTAAAGAAAAAAACCTTTAATTAACCCTCTCCTTTCATAGCTAATATGAATATTGGTTTTTGTTCCTGGATTTTGCCTAGATAAAACATCTCCTGGTACTTCGTCTATATCCCCCAAGCTGCCAAATATACCCTTGCCTGGTACAAAGTATATACATCCATTGTCAATATCGTCAATGTGTCTGGGCATATTCAGAGAAGAGTGGCCTCAGCCTGAGTTGTGTCCCTGACTTCAGCATCATTGACTGTTCTATTTTTCTACAGTTTTAGAGAGTTGGGGAATCTGGTTGAAACCAGTCAGAAATAGAAAATGTGGGTAGATAATGAGGACAGAGTCTTTCCTTGGAAGCCTGGATTAACTGTTCATTCCAATCTTAACCCCTAAGTCTCTTTTTCAGTCTTGAAAATCTTGTTTAATTACCCAAATTTAAATATTTCCCCAAGGCAGTTTATGCTCCCAACACAATCATGAAATATTAGCAACTTGGAAAGAGCAAATTCTCAAGTAGGATATTGTTTTGTTTTTAAGTGTGGATTGTGAGTACCAAACTCACACTGCTGTAGGAAGAAATGATATAGATGGCCAGTACCTAAGAGATTGTGAATATAAAATTACTTAAAAGGATAGATAATTAAAATCATGGTGTGTGTTTGTGTGCATGTATGTGTGTTTGTGTTTGTGTGTGTGTGTGTGTGTGTGAGAGAGAGAGAGAGTGAGAGAGAGAGAGACAGACAGACAGACAGACAGGCAGGCAGACAGACAGACAGAAAAGACAGACACCTAGATAGAGAGAAAGAGAGAATGGGTGCTATCAAAACAACAACAAACAAACAAGGAAGGACAGAAATAAATCAAAATATGTCAAACTGGTTGATAATAGAAAATGGATTAATTTATATTGAGAATAATTACATAATTCATTGATGTATCATAATTAGACAGGAAAACATAACCAATAACTCAAATGTGACCTACAAACTTTCTATGACATGTCTTTTAGTAGTCAAGGCTCCACAGCTAGTTTTAAGAGTCAGAAGATACCAGATTCCCAGGTAGATGTGCATCATCATTTTTATGCTGGGAATTGAACCTAGGTCTCAAACATTGACAGCTTGGTTTTGGGACCTCAAACTTTTCTGCAGGTGAGGATCTGTTTCCAATTTTAATACAGAATCTACACTATGGGTTGATGTACTGAGAAACAATCTTCAATAATGATCAGTGGTGGTTTGAATAAGAATGGTCCCCATAGTCTCATATATGTGAAGGCTTAGGCACAAGGGATTGATAGTATTTGGAGTGTCGCTTGTTGAAAGATATATGTCACTAGGGATGGGCTGCAAGTTTTCAAAAGCTCATGCCTATTTCAGATTCTCTCTCTCTCTCTCTCTCTCTCTCTCTCTCTCTCTCTCTCTCTCTCTCTCTCTCTCTCTCTCTCTCCCCCCGCAGATCAGAATATAGAACTCTAAGTAACTTCTCCAGCCACATATCTGAATGTGAGTTGCTGTGTTCCCACCCCTGAATATAATGAATTAAACCTCTGAAACTGTAAGCAAGCTCCCAATTAAATGTTTTCTCTTACAAGAGCTTCCATAATCATGGTGTCTCTTCACAGCAATAAAACAGTAAGTAAGACATGTTCCCAGGCTGTACTTCTGAATTTATACTCCCAAGATCTCAATATTCAGAGCCACCCAAATACTAAGAAACAATATTCATCACACAGATATATCTACTCTGTAAATTTATAAATAGACTCTTAAAAGCAACAACTTCATTCTGGGCATTCACAGACTGGATCCTAAATGAGAATTCTATTGTGTTTTATTTGAGGAAGCAAGTATTAGCACAATGTGTCACAGTGAAGGATTTAAGAAGGATGTGTGGAGAACAAAGTTTTTGTCACTCTCCATTTTAGTAATTGGAGTAGAGGAACAAACAAATATTCCTGAGACACAGCATGAAGGTTCATTATTTGTACTGACTATTTATGGTCAATTTTCAGTAAAGTATCCCTTCAAACTGACCTCATCAGTAAATATCACAATTTCAACTTCAATACTTCACTGCCAATCAAGATATGTGGAAAATGTTCAGTCATGGTCATGTGGTGCATAGTGACTTTATTATTTTCATGACAAGTAATAGCAAGAAAAAATACAGAATAGAGAGTGTTATCAGTGTGGACTGTTTTCTTGACCTGACAACCTCTTCTAATACCCAGCAGGGAGAAAACACCAAGAGGTTGGAAATGCTACAAATGGTGCAAAGTGTGACTGAACTTGAGAAACCTGGACATCCACGTGGAGCATCCTATGGGGCAGATTTCACAATGCTGAGTGCAATGTGTGCATCAAGGAATGGACATTAAAGGTCTTACCCTCTTGAAAACCCCACAGAGCATAATATTGACCACCTGTTAAAATGTACACATGAGTATAATAAAGGAGCATGTGTTATGGGATCAATCAAATGCTCTCTGTTTGCTGCTGAGGCCTGTTCCACAATAATAATTCACACCTGGAGCTCTAAACACACTGAAAATTCCATGGATAAAAGGATCTTAGGTCCCAAGGAGAAATGTAGTGTTCTTTATGTAGATTTTCAGAGCACCAAACTGCTATATATGTTTATGTTCAAAATAGTTGACAAAAGACTCTGTCAATCTCATGCATAGCTGCTGACAATAACAAGATTAGTGACAGTTGAGTGCTGAATCCCTGATAGAACATTTGAAAACTCCATTTAGTTCACAGGGAATGTGGTGCCAAGAATGTGAGTGTTCCCACAAGTTCAGATGTCTGATCATTTGCTTGCCAGTATCTGGGGCTGTTTGGGAATGAGTGAATATCAGCGCCAAGACTTCCTGGGAAATGTCAATGAAAAATATGTCACATGTAACTATTACCAGAGAAAGAAAGTGTATTTTTCTGGTGGAAGTAAGACAATGAGTGTGAGATCTGAGATTTCATACCTTGCACATCACCAAAAATGCTCCAGTTGGATTCCCTGCTGTGTAATATGCTAATCTTCAGAGCAGTCAGAATAAGTTCCAAACATGTGACCAGAAGTATTTTTCTGCTTTCTAACCTATCTCTGTGGGATTAAAGTTCACCTCCAGGGTAGTAGACACAGATGCAGGTAGAAATTTTACCATGTACCTGCTGATAGGAATTCCTGCCATGCCTCCATGAATGCACATGCCCTGGTGGGACAATTAGTCATTTCTGCCCAGTCATTTCCGGATCATATGTCCTACATAATCCATGTGCTGCATGATGCTGTAAATTGTGCACAACATGACCACGTGATCTATGCACATGCATGGAGTTGCCACATGGGCCTGTGTCTGCATGTGTAGGGTGGTTTTTAAAAAGCGGTCTCCATGTCCCTCCACCCTCTTTCCTCATGTGTCCTTTCAACAGGCCTGATCACATTTATCCTTTCTCCCTTTCTTAGTAAAACTCTTGTAAGTGGATTCTGTCATGTTTAGTGAATTTTCCTTACAGGATAAGAGTGCTGCTAAAAACCATCACCTGCCCCACACAAAACTGTATAATGTAAAGCACAGTAATTTCCATGGTTGAGCTGAGATTTGTGAACTAAAATTCACAGGAAAATGCAGCTCGCACAATAAATATTCTACAAAACACGATTGGTTATCAGTAGGTTGGATTGTTTGTTACATGTCCGAAAGAGCTGAATTTTCTTGAGCTAACATTGCTCATTTAGTAGCCATAGCTGTTTTGTTAATGACTATTTCTGGTGATAATTTGTTTGTGCTCTAACAAAATTTGCCCGGGGATCAGAGTGTGGAGCTAACCACTAGCTATTCATAGAAGCCAGGCAGTGGTGTCATATACCTGTAATTCCAGCACTTGGGAGGAAGAAGCAAGAAGATAAGGAGTTCAAGGCCACCTTGGATCCAGTCTAAACGAGAAACAGAGCCAGGCAGTGGAGGCACATGCCTTTAATCCCAGCACTAGGGAGGTGGAGACAGTGATAAAAGGTGGGAAGAGGTAGGAGCTCAACCCTTTCGTTCAAGGATTCCTAGAGGTAAGAAGTCTTTCTAGTCGCTGGCTGCTCTGCTTCTCTGACCTTTCAGCTTTCACCCTGAAATATGACTCCAGGCTTTTATTATTAAAACCAATTAGAATTCATGCTGCAACTGTCTGCTGAATTTCTTGGAAATGCATAAATAGAATTGTATATTATCTTTCAAAAATAATTTATATATATATGCATGTCTCATAGATATCTGTCACAAAAAAACAAAAACTAAATTAAAATTTAATTAAAATAAATTTAAGATATCTCTGAAATTTTATAACTATTTTCATTCAATAAAATCTTACACAAAGAAATGGCAATCACTGAAACAATTGAGAGAATAAATAAATTGCTTATGATAAAGAGCAAAAATTAAGTCAAAATGATTAAATTCTTTGGGTTAATAATAAAATTACCTCAGTTATAATGTAACCTGAAATTTTCATCATCAGATGATTCTGTATTTAATTTTATCAGGAAATATTGTAGAATGTGGAATTCAAATTGACCAGCATTTTTCTTATTGAAATATGATTTTACAGTAACATCATTTCTTTCATGTTATATAAGTTCTCAAGAATTTTTAATTATCTGTGTCTGGGGAGCAATAATTTTGAGTTTTGATAACTTTTTCTTACATGGTCACGTGTTGTATTATTCTATAATATTATAGACTAGGTTAAAATAATAGGTGTTTACACAACTTTAGTAATGAGTGAATATCTTCCATGAGCTGTTTGAGAGGCAGAAAAGTCTGCTTCCTGTGTTATGCCTGGGATGTATATCATGCACTTTGACCTCAATGATTTTCATATCTGACTGAAGGTATATAATCAGGATCAAAGGCATGTTAGTGGGCATGAGATTATTACTGAGGAAGAGTTTGATAATATCATATGAGAAATAAAATATTTTATATACTACAGAACAATATTAATTAATTTCTAATTGAGAACCATTTATATTCAACAATAGAGAGATTTTCAAAGACATCAGACTTCCATGCTCATTTTATTTACAAAGTGATTTACAAAAACCCGTTTGATTCCCTTTGACTCTTTCTAAATAATGTCATTTTTTTAGCTTACAGAATCACTTACAAATTAATGCCACTTACTTTTAACACAAATAGGACCATATAATTGTCTTATTTGAGCTGATAAGAGCAGGAATGTAATACATTAATATGTATTTCAAACATAATGGTCTCTCACATCAACCATCAATCAAGAAAATGCCCCACAGTCTTTCCCACAGGCCAATCTGGTGGAGAATTCTCTTAAGTTGAGGTTCCCTCTTCCCAGATGACTTGAGCTTGTGTCAAGTAGACAAAAACCTAACCAGGACTTGCATCAATGGATATGTTTTACCAATATTGTCATTTTGGTAACTCACAAGGTTCACAGATTGAAAATCTCATAGGAAACTTAGATCTGTAGACATTTCCTACAATAGAGACATCCATATTTTAACAGTTTAAATGGAGTTATTGTGTGGAGGACAATGACACCCTCAACTAGACACTATAGGCTAATAATTTAAAACTGAGTGAAAGGACTGGGTGCCTTTACCCTCAGTGGACAAGGTCTTCCCATGATAATTAAGACAGGCCCAAAGACCAACACAATATACATAACACATCAGTGAGACTATTTCCAGACAAATCTAGTTTGTGTTAAGTTGACAGTTAAAAGATATCTGTCTGTCACCTATCAGTCCATCTTCTCTGGAACATTTCTGTGTCTATCTATCCACTAATCCAAATACATACCTATCATCTACCTATTATTATCATTCTACCGATCTATATACACACATAATTAAATGCATAATGAAACATACTGAGCCCACTTAGTTGCTCATCCATCAGTTTTTAAGGCCTGACCACTTTTAATTGGATAAAGTGCTATGGGGCTAATTGCAGGGGAAATGTAATTCTTTCTCTCCCTCTCTCTCCAATCACTAATTGTCTATCTCCCTTATTCATTTTAAGTTGAATTTGTATGAAATTTCACCCCATCCACACTGGCATCTTAACTGGGTCTGACATTATTAAGATCTTGTTTAGGCAACCATATTGTTGAGATTTCATTCATGCAACTACCCTGTTATAAGGAGAAGATGCAACCTCAGAGCAGTTGTCCTGGTCATCTTTCTCATATGATCCTATGATCATTCTGCTCTCTATACTGTGTGATTTCCTAAGCCTTGGATGTACGGATTATAGTGTAGATGCATTATTTGGGATGGGAATTCCAAGTTCACTTGTATTTATGCCTTTAGTCATATATGCAAAAATACATATATTTATGTGTGTGTTTGTGTGACAATAACAATAAAAGAAAGGCAATAAGTTTTAGATAGAGTAGGAAGACAGAAGAGGAGCTAAAGTGGGTCGGTGATGGGATTTATGTAAATAGACTATTCACAGATAAAAATCCCATTCTCTAGCTAATAAGATCAGCTAGATAGACAATTATAGGTTTCCTGAAAATATAAGTGTCACTATTGCATCTTTAGGGCTTTTTTTGCCATTGTGATTATTTTGGTGTCTCATTGGCTTTACAGCTGGGTAGGACTACTGGTTGTTTATCTCACTTGAACAGTTTCATATTCTAATATAGTTACACCATTGACCCCTACATTCTCCTCTTTTGAACCTCTCATACCTCCTAACTACTTTTCACATTTACAGACTTCTTTCATTATTGTTACATATATAGACATATATGTCTATATAAATGTATAAAAGATACAAACTGAGTCTCTTTTATACTGTTGGGTGTATATGATTTCAGGGATGATCACCTGGTACTGGACAACCACTGAGAGATCTCATCTCTGAGACAATTATTCCACTGTCAGGACTATGTGCCTGTAGTTCTTTGTATATTAAAAAGTGATTTTAAATCAACCACACTCAGAAAAAAATATGTTGGAGATCAGTGTGTATTAATCCCACCACTGAAATTCATAGGGTTATGGACGATGTTTCTACTCATGACAATGGGTGGGGTTGGCCCCATGAGATACATACATGCACACACCCTACCCTCTACCCACTTCCAAATTGCCATCGCTAATGTCATTTTTTCTCCCTTATTTCAGCCTCAATGAAAATTTTATGTGTTTAATAACAACTCAGAACCATAGAAGACTCTGGTGTATGAGGTTTTTAATTTCTTCAATAAAGCATTAATTTGTATTCTAATGAGAAAATAAAGAGTGTGGTTTGGATAATGGGAAGCTAGGGAGGATCTGGGAAGAGTTGTGGAAGGGTAAATTGTAATCAGAGTATATATATATATATATATATATATATATATATATATATATATATATATATATATGATTTCTTTTGGGAGAACAATTTTAACATGATTTTAAATAAAGCCAGTTCAGATACATGCATATAAGAATCAATCATCTCACAGACACTGTACACTGTGTGTTCCTTATGTTATTTTTGAACTTTACTGAAATAAATCACATAGAAAAAAGATAATATCTGGTATCCTAAGGAACTTTATAAGCTTCTGTCTGCTAGGTTTAAAATTTACAAAATATTCTACTTGAGGCTGGGTTGATGAAGGCAGTCACTATTTTGGCTCCTGGTAGAATCCACTTCATAATGCACATTAGGTACTTCATTGAAAACACTTTTGCAATATGTATAATGAAGACATTTAATAATAGATGAAGCCAGTAATGATTTTCGATAATAGGAGCATGTGCAGAAGCTCCAGAGTGACAACTATGAATACTTGGTGTTTACACGGTTGAACTGGCCTCAAAATTTAATTCCAACGAGTCTAGAATAGTGAATAATACCATGTTTCTACTTACAGGCTCAATGCTCACATTTAAGGCATGATCTGTGAAGTGCAACAAAAAAGGCAAAATTTAAAAATACTATTGGAGTTCCTTCATATTTTCTGTAAGGATTTACATTGCTGAGAAAGAAACAAGAATCTTTGTGATTTTCTCTGATCAGATGAATTTACAGAAACTGACATACGTGCATGATAGACATTTTTAATATTTTTAATGGTGATTTTATAGTGACATGTCAGGTTCACATATTCTTTCCTCATTTCTTCAGTGATATTTGTTCCTATTGCTACATTTCATTAAGGAAAAGTCAGAAGAGACCATGCCAAGTCCAGAAATATCTCTCCCCACCCCCTCTCTTTCTCTCTCTCTGCCTACGGCTTAGGATATAGAATTCTATACTTCTTCTCCAGCACCTTGTCTGCTGTGAGCTGCCAAGTTCCGCATCTTGAATATAGTGAACTAAACTTGTGAAACTCTAACCAAGCTCCCAATTAAATGCCTTCTTTTACAAGAGTTTCTGTGATCATGATGTCTCTTCACAAAAATAGAACAGTGACTAATCAGGTTCCCAGACTGCATTTTTAAAATTATACTCTTAGTATCTTAATTTTCAGAGCAACTTAAATACTAAGTCTTCATTACATAGATACATCTACTCTTGGAATATATTCATAGACTCTTAAGAGCAGCAAGTTCATTCCTGGCATTCATAAACTGGATACTAAATGAGGACTCTAGTGTATTGTATTTTAGAAAGCAAGAATAAGCACAATCTGTCACAGTGAAGAATTTAAGAAAGATGAGTGGAAAAACTGGTTCTCACCACTCCCCATTTCACTAATTGGAGCAGAAGAGTAAAAAAATATTCCTGAGACACATCATGGAGTTCTCTCATTTGTACTGAGGTGACAAGGTGAAATCTGTCTGTAGCTGAACATTTTTCTGTGTCTTGCCTGGTCTGCAGTTAGGACAAATCTCTCTCACCCACCAGTCCCACAGCCACTCAGGCCCAACTAAACACACAGAGGCTTATGTTATTTATAAATAAAATAAAAGGCCAATTTTCAGTTAACCTTTTCTTCAAACTGATCTCTTTAAATATCACAATTCCAGCTTGAAAATTTTACTGCCAACCAAGATATGTGGAAAAGGGTCAATCATGATCATATGGTGCACAGTGGTTTTATTATTTGCTTGACAAATAATAGCAAGAAACAAAATATTAAAGCAAGTGTTATCAGTGAGGACTGGTTCCTTTGACCTGACCTCTTCTAAAACTCAGAAGGGAGAAAATACCATGAGGATGGAAGTGTTAACAGTGTTGCAAAGTTTAACTGAACTTGAAAAACCTGGTCATTCATGAGGAGCATCTTCTCTATGGGACAGATGATGGGTGATGTCGCTCTGCATGCTCTGGATGTGTTGCTCTGATTGGTTGATAAACAAAATGCTGATTGGCCAGTAGCCAGACAGGGAGCATAATCAGGATAAGCAGACAAGGAGAATTTTGAAAACAGGAAGGCTGAGTCAGGAGTCGCCAGCCAGACACAGAGGAAGCAAGATGTGAAGGCAGAACTGAGAAAAGTCCTGCCACTTGACTAAACATAAATAAGAATTATTGGTTAATTTAAGTGTAAGAGCTAGTCAATAGTTAGCCTGACCTAATGTCCATCCAGCAGTTATAAATAACATAAGCCTCTGAGTGTTTAGTTGGGCCTGAGTGGCTGTGGGACTGGCAGGTGAGAGAGATTTGTCCTAACTGCAGACCAGGCAAGACACAGGAAAACGTTGAGCTACAGACAGATTTTACCTTGTCGAGTGCAATGTGGACTTTAAGGAATGGACATTAAGGTTCTAACTCTTTAGAAACCCCACAGAACACAATGTCAACCACCTATTAAAATGCACATATGGGAACAATAGAGGAGCACATGTCATGGTGTCAGCCAAATGTTCTCTGTTTGGTGCTGAGACCTGTTCCACAATAATAATTCAGGCCTACTTCTCTAAACACATTTCACATTCCATGGATGAGAGGATCTTATATCCCAAGGTAAAATGTAGTGTTCTTTGTGTAGATCAACAGAGCACCAAACCGTGATCTATATGTTTATATTCAAAGTATTTGACAAAAGGTATGGTCATTCCCATGCATAGCTGCTCACAATAATAGGAATTAATGACAGTTGATGCTGGACCACAGAAAGAGCATTTGAACCCCCATTTAGTTCACAGGAAATGTGGTGGCAGAAATGTGAGTGTTCCCACAGGCTCAGATGTTTGATCATTAGGTCCCTAGTACCTGGGAATGTTGGGATGAGTGACACTTGATACTGGGACTTCCTGGGAAATGTGAATGACATGTGTATCACATGTAAATCTTATGAGAGATGTAGTGTGTATTTTTTTTCTGAAGAAAGTAAGGCAATGGGTGTGAGATCTGAGATTTTGTACCTTGTCCATCACCAAAAATATTCCCCTTTGGACTCTGCTGTGCAATGTGCTAATCTTCAGAGGAGGACAGAATAATTTATAAACTTGTGGCCTGAAGTACTTTTCTATCTTTCTAACCTATCTTTGTGGGATTAAAATTTACCACAACAGTAGAAGACACTGATACATGCAGAAAATTTGTCAGCTACCTGATCCACATAAAACTGTATAATGTAAAGCACAATAATTGCCAAGGCTGAACTAAGATTTGTGAACTAAAGTTCATGGGAAAATGCAGAGCCTACACTAAATAGTCTACAAATGGTAATTGGTTATCAGGAGTTTGAAGTGTTTGTTTTTGGTCCAAAACATTCGAATTTTCTTGGGATAACATTGGCTCATTTAGGAACCATAGTCATATTTATGGACTATCATGTGAATTTTTTGAAATGTATGAATTTCACAAACTCTTCCTTTATCCTTCAATGAATAATTCATATATATGCATGTCTCATATGGACATCTGGAACAAATAACAACTGAAAACAAAATTAAAATAAATTTAAAATATTTCTGAAATTTTATATCTATTTTCTTTCAATAATATTTTATAGAAATAAATGGGACACAGTGTAACAATTGAGAGAATAAATAAAGGACTTGTGGGAAGAACAAAAGTTAAGTCAAAAGGATTAAACTCTCTAAACCAAAAGGGATTAATAGTAAAATTTCCTCGGTTATAATGCACCTGGTAATTTTCACCATCAAAAGAATCTGTATTGAGTTTTACCAGGAATGTAGAATAATGTAGAATATGAAATTCAAATTGGCCAGTATTATTCTTATTGCAGTATGTTTTTACAGTAACATCATTTCTTTCATATTACATGCATTTCCAACTATTTTTAATTATCCTTGTCTGGGGAGCAATAATTTTGAGTTTTGGTGCCTTTATATTACATGTTCATGCATGCTGAATTATTCCATCATCATATAGACTAGGTTTAAAATATTAAGTGTTCACATATCTTTACTAATGAGTAAACATCTCCCATGATCTGCTTGAGAGGCTGGGAAGGTCTTTTTTCCATGTTAGGACTAAGATGCATACCATGCACTTTGACCTCTATGGTTTTCAAGTTTGACTCAAGGTATTTAATCATATTTGGAGGCATGTTAGTAGACATGACAGCATTATTGAGGAAAAGTTTGATAAAATCATAGGAGAAATAAATTATTTTATATACTACATGAAAAGATTAACTAATTCCTAATTGTGAATAATTTATTTCCAACAGTAGAGAGATATTCAAAAAATTCAGATTTCCATGTTCATTTAAATTAAAGTGATTTATAAGACACAAAGTTTTATTAATTTTGACTATTTGTAAGTAATGTCACTTATTATCCTCACAGAATCACTTACATATTAATAGCATTTATTTTTGACATTAATAAGAGTATATGATTATCTTATTTGAGCTGATAAAAGCAGTAAAGGAATTCATTCATACACATTTGAAAATTACTGGCCTCTCACATCAATTATCAACCAAGGAAATGCCTCATAGGCTTTGCCACAACCCAATTTCGTGGAGAATTCTCCTATTTTGATGTTTCCTCTTCCCAGATGACTTGAGCTTTTGTCAAGTAGACAAAACCTAACCAGGACTTGCACTTATGGATACATTTTTCTCAATATTGTTAGTTTTGTGGCTCACAAGGTTCACAGCTTGAAAAATCACATAGGAAAACTTAGGGCTGTATATGCTTCCTGTAATATAGACAGACATCCATAATTTAAGATTTGAAATGGAGTTATTGTGTATAGGACAACAATGCCCCATGAGACACTACAGGCTAACAAATTTAAAGCTGAGTGACAGGAGTGGGAGCCTTTGATCTCAATGGACTAGGTCTTCCATAATAATTAAGACATGCACAAATGCCAATCTAATATATACAATCCTTCAGACAAATCTAGCTGGTGTCAAGTTGACAGTTAAAGCAATCTGTCATCTATCAGTCTATCTGTCTATCATCTATCTATCTATCTATCTATCTATCTATCTATCTACCATCTGTCTATCTATATATTGATGTATCTACCTACCTGTATGTCTTCTATCAATCTTCTTTGGAATATCTATCTTATGTATATCTATTCATTTATCTACCTACCTACTTTTCATCTATCTATTATCTACAATTCTATCTTCACACATACACACACAAATGCAAACCCATGATTAACTACATAAATGCAACTAATGGGTCTATTCAGTATTGCTCATACATATGTTTTTAAGGCTGACCACCTTTTATAGGATAAAGAGTTATGTGGCTCATTGTTGGGGAAAAGTAATTTCTCTTTCTCTCTCTCTCTCTCTCTCTCTCTCTCTCTCTCTCTCTCTCTCTCTCTCTCTCTCTCTTTCATCCTTCATCAGTCACTAATTGGCTTCCTCTCATTCTCATGTAAGGCAAAGTCTTATGAAATTTCCCAAGTAGACATTGACATGGCAACTAGGCCTCACATTACAAAGTCTTGTATAGGCAACCATATTGTTGAGATTCATTGGTGCAACTTTCCTGACATATGAAAAGTTGCAACCTCAGAGCAAGTGTCCTGGTTATTTTTCTACTATGATCATTCTGCTATCTATTCTGTGGAATTTCTGAGCCTTAGATGTAAGGATTGTGTTGTATACATATAATCTTGTATTTATAAATTTAGTCACACACAAACATATATTTAATGTGTGTATATATTTGAAAATACCAATTAAAGATGAGGCAATGAATTTGAGATGGGTTGAGAGACAGAGGACGAGCTGAAGTGGGTTTAGGGATGGGAAATATGTAAATAGACTATTCACATATAAAATCCAACTAATTAGAATGAAAAAAAAAAAAAACAGCTGTTGGCTTCCCCAAAATATAAGTGGCACTACTGCACCTTTACGATTTTTTTTTTTTTGCATTGTGATCATGGTGGTGTCTCATTGGCTTTAGAGCTGGGTAGGACCATTGATTGTTTTTCTCATTTGAACACTTAAATAGCACCTTAGGATACTATGTGAGCCAGATCTTAGTGAAGAAGCTTCTGGGAAAGTTCCAGTTTGATGCCTCCAGGTCCTGTGTACAATGTGTTCTCTGAAAGAGTTTCAGATTTAAGTTCATACTCTAGGAATCAGGATGTAGCCCTTATGTAATTTTCCAGCTCCAGGAATGCTGGCATGCTTTCTACCTTGATGATAACAGACTAAATCTCAAAAACTAGAAACAAATCTCCAATATAACACTTTCTCTAATAATACTTGCCATGGTCATGGTGTCTCTTCACAGCAATAGAACAGTGTATATGAAAAGCCAGTCAATATGAAGACAATGAAGAAGCAGTTTGAAAAATCTCATCACAATAAACTGAAGAATCTATGAGGAAATTGCAAATTTCTACACATTTGGCAATGTCTATTTTTATGAAAGGGGGATTATATATTGTTTTTAAATTTTCCAAAAGGTGTACAGTATAGCTTTGTCATATCTACCCTGACCCTCTCCCTCCAGATTCCCAAATATCTCCCATCTTTGTCTCAACATCAGGTTTTTGTTTTGTTTTGTTTGTTTATCACCCATTAAATCCAATTGGAGTTTCCCACTTGTGTTCATATGTGAGCTCATCTACCTGGCTATAGCAACCTATTCCAATCGCTGTTGCCCTCAGTGAAAAGTTAACCTCTGTAACTCCTGCAGTAATCTTGTCCTGTAGTCATGTCATAATTATTAGTCTTCCTCATTAAACATTTACCATGGCAACCTGAATCCACAGGAGTATAAACAAGGTAGGCCCCTGATTAGTGTTCTAATCAGGGCTTCTGTGCAGGGGCCATGGCAAGCTCCAGCAAAGAGAAGATTCTGCTTTTAGCTGTTGTTCTCAACCTGGTTTCTACTGATGGGGGTTTGTCACTCATATTAGAACTGCTGAAGTAGAGTCCTGGACTGATGTGATGGGAAATAAATACTGCACCCATGGTATGGTGAAAATTCTGTACCTCCATTTATGTTGCTTAGTCTAGGTCATATCCAGAACCACAATTTTAAGCAGGAATATCCTCCTATACCCGTGTTTAAGCAATAATAACCTCATTTCACCTCTGGTTTTTGTTGTTGTTGTTGTTTGTTGTTTTACTTTTTTGTCTTTGTTTTACTTTTTTGTTTCTCTTACTTTCAGATTGGATTCAAGCTATAAAAAGAGTTTAAAGATCAGAGGGAGACTGGAATTTTCAAAGTGCCAAAGGGCATTGACTCATCTGTTCCCAAATTGTCAATTTGGTTGATTATTTCCTTTTGTAGGATTTGGTGAATAGTCATGCATTGCTCATGAATGGGGAAATTGTGTTCTCTACTGGCCAAACTAGATGCATTGACTAGGCCTGAGGTTGCTGAAGGAAAGGAAAGGCAACTGTCCTTCCTTTTTATCCGGGGTTTGTTTCTTTCATACAAGAATTCTCAATGTAAGCAAAGAAAAGAAACACAGTGCAGTAAGAGGACTCCAAACACAGCCACATATTTGCAGGGTGAATATCAAATCAGAAGTTTTATATATGGTAGGAAAGATTTTTGTAGCTGAACTCACAAATTTAGGCACACCCTCATTCTACAGATGTCTGGATATTTGGAAGACCTCATGATCACTAGATTGCTACCTCAAATATTTTTTCACTGGTGATCCACATTTTTTATTTCTGGAACTTTCCAGACTGTGTTTCAGCTTAACTTACTTTGAAAACTTCCTCTAATGAATAAACAACAAAATCCTTTTCTGTTTTTGTTTTTTAAGAATATTTTTAATTCTAAGGAGAAAATGCTTATGGTACATGTCTTAGTCAAAGTTCTACTGCTGTGAAGAGACACATGACCACACCAACTCTCATATAGGAAAGCATTTCATTGGGACTTGCTTACAGATTCAGAGGTTTTGTCCATTATCAGCCTGGTGAGAAGATTGACCACTTGCAGGCATAGTATGGGAGAAGGAGGGGAAAGTTCTACATCCTGACTCTCAGGTAACAGAGACACTGGGATTAGCTTGAGCATTTGATACCCCAAATCACACCCCCAGTGACACACTTCCTCTATCAAGGCCACAAGGGAAGCCCTCTAATCCCTCTCAAGTAGCATCTTTCCCTAATGATCAAGCATTCAAATATATGAGCCTATGGGGTCTATTCCTATTAAAATCACCATAGTATAATTATATGTTAATGTACAGATATATAACATATTTAATATATATTTATATTAATATACAAATATCAAACTATATTTAAATATATTATATATTCATATAAATAATTGATCAAGTAACAATTATATGTATTAGTCATACAACTATAAACATATAAAATATATATTAAATATAAATATACTTTATATAAGTATATACAAAATATATTTAAATATAGTTACATTGACCCCCACACTCTCCTCTTTCCAACCCCTCATACATCCCTTACTCCTTTTCACAGACTTCTTTAATTATTATTGTTATATACATAAACATATATGTCTACATAAATGTATAAAAGTTGTATGTTGAGTTTGTTTTCTGTTGTGTGGGTGTATAAGATTTCAGGGCTGATCACCTGGTACTGGATAATCAATGAGAAAATTCATTCCTAAGGCAGATAATTCTTCTGCTCTCAGGACACTTCATTTACCTATAGTTTTTTAATACTAAAATATGATTTAAAGTCAACACCACTCAGGAAAAATCCAGGACTGTCAATGTGAATTATTAACATCAGCGCTGAATGGCATAGGGTTAGGTACACTGTTTCTGTTCATGGCAATGGGTGGTGTGGGTGCTGTGAGATGCACACACACCCTAGCCACCATACACCTTCAAGTTACCATGGCTAATGATGTCATTTTCCCTCTCTTATTTCAGCCTCAACCGAAATCCTATGTGTCTTATAACAACTCACATCCAGAGAACACTTTGGTGTATGAGGTTTTTTATGTCTTTAATAAAACATGGATTTGTATTCTAATAAGGAAGAAACAGAATGGGTGTGGATGTGTGTTGGTGAGGAGGTGGGGTTCTCTGGGAGTGTTGGGGGAGGGGAAATGGTATTCATAATAGATTGTATGAAAAATCTACTTTCAATGAACTTTTTTAAACAATTGATGAAATTCTCAGAATTTCCTCACAATATAGGGCATTCCTCTTCCACAAGCAGCATCTGATGTCTACTGATGACATCCTGACTCTTGTATGTGTGTATATTAGACCATGTGAATTGTTTGTAGAGATATATGTGTATCCAAGCATTTAAGTGTGTAAAAGAATTTTTCTCATCACCCTACACCCTATTCTTGAGACAGGGTCCCCCTGTACCTGACTGACAGGTGTACTTTGGCTGTTGCTATGGTTAAAAGCACAGTTTCCAGCTTTCTCTATCTAGTACTGGGAAGGATGATACACATTTGATATTGCAAGACTTTTTGTGAGTGGTGACAACTGATTATTATTTCTTTTATTTTTAATATTAAAGAATAATTGTATCAGTTTTTCCTCCCTTCATATCCTTTATATGTCTCCTCTGATCTTTTTCAATTAATTGGTGTAGCATGCGTTTATGTTTGTGCAATTTAAAGCACATTGTGAAACAATTCTACCATTAAGTTTAATAAAGGCAATATTTTCAATTATTGTTGCTGCACGCATATATAGGTATATATTCATGTATATACTTGATTTCTATATAGTTCAGAAGTGTACAAATGAGAATTCATCATCCCAGGGACACTGCACATGTGTGTTCCTTTAAGATATTTTTGAAAAATTTCTGAAAAAAAAACCACAGAAAACAAAATACCTGATATGCCTAGGAGCTTTATAAATTTCTAGCTGCTAAATTCAAAATTCCCATTAATGATGAAATGAGCCACTATTTCAACTCCTGGTAGCATTCAGGGTATGATGCCCATTAGGTACTTTATTGAAAACACTTTTGCAATACATGAAATCAATGCATTTAATCATGCATGAAGGCAGTAATGATTTTTGGTAACAAGAGGGTGTGCAGCAGCTCAAGAATAACAACTATAAATACTTTGTGTTGAACTGATTGAATCAAGCTCAAAATTTTATTCCAATGATCAAGAAACGGGCATAATATCCTGTTTCTGCACGTGGGGTCAACGTTCCCAATTAGGGCAAGCATCTGTGAGGTGCAACAAAAAAGTTAATAATATAATTGGATTTACTTCATATTTCCTGCAAAGATTTTACATTGCTGAGGTGAAAATAAGAATCTTTGTGATTTGCCCTAATTTCAGGCCAGTTTACTGAAACTGACTTACCTGCTTCATAGACATTTTTAATATTTTCAATAGGGATTTCGTGGTTACAAGTCAGGTTCACATAATCTTTCCACATTTCTTCAGTGATATTTGTTCCTGTTGCCGCATTTCATGGAGAAAATATCAGAAGGGATTTCATCAAATTGTCATCAGTTGGGAAATCCAGCTATCTCATCATTAAGGGATAGTTGGATGATGATGCCTGTCAGTTACATTATTCTGAAGTTGGGTCAAACATTTTTCTTGCAGATAAATAAATAAATAAATAAATTTCTACCTCATCATATCTAAGATACTCATTTAAAAATCAAGACTATTAAAATTATTGTTAAAATTATTACCCTGTACATTTCAACTTGAGTTTCACACAATTGGGATTATATTTGAAAACACATGTGTGAACAACTTCCTTCAGCAGTGCATCATGTAAGGAAATGCAGGGGCACAGCTGTGTTGCAATTAATGATCAGGAAACAATTCTATCAGATTTACATACCCAGTGCTGCAGTCAGCCACTGCAGGTTCCCCAAATCATTAATAAAGTCGGCTTGGAATAGGATGGTGGTTTTTGAGGCAAAATGTATCATAATATTAAATTCACTTGGGCCTGGAAATAAATATTTTTTCTTCATGAGAACATTATGTAGATTCTCCATTTTACTTATTGATTGTTTATTTTGAGATTTTAATGTAATTATTTCATTTTCCCATTTCCTTTTGTTCCTTATAATTGTAGTGTATGCCTCTCTACAATCTCTTTCAAATACATGCCCTTTTTCAATGATTATCATAGCATGCTTATATTCATTATATATTGTATATAAATTACATGTTTTATTATGTAAATAATAATAATAAATTATAAGATGAATGTAATATATATTTATTCATGAATATAACTTTTTGAGTCTATATAATGTTACTTGTATATCTAACATTTATTTTATGTATTTATTTATTTATTTATTTATTTATTTATTTATTTATTTTTGGAGCTGAGGATCAAACCCAGGGCCTTGCACTTGTAAAGCAAGTGCTCTACCACTGAGGTAAATCCTCAACCTTAGTATTTATTTTTAATTGTGCTATTTCTAAAACAACATTGTGAAGTAATTCTTTCATAATAATCCCAGTTTTATACTACAACACTACAAAAAATTTTGCACTAAATTATTCAGACCGGGAAACTCTCCCATAAGTTCTAATACAAAATACAAAAGTCATGTACACGCCTATACTTGACCAACTATAGAAAAACCTATATTTAATTATTTTTGTTTGTTTATTTATTAATTTGTTTTGTACCACATAGCATGATTCATATATTCTTTTTTTTCTTCATGGTCATGGAAGGCAGATAATGGAGATTTTACTCACGTCTGGCTATGCCCCCATGGATCGGAGGGTAGGAGTAGATATGGGGGAAATGATGATTGGCATTGCGCAACACCCAGGTCCCAATGATGAACCCAGTCTCACTCTTTTCGATGCAATATAAAAGGTCGAAATATGCTGTAATGTAAGACATAATGGACCAGCTTTGTGCTAAAGATGCTCCTGATAAGAATAGGATTGGTTACAGAAAATTTAAATAATACCACCACTTCTATACCAGAGATACTCACATATCATAAGGCAAATCTCATAGGGATATTTGTCTGCCCAAACGGTGTGTAACTGGCACTTCCTGTTTTTTCTAAACACAATATAATAAATAATAACCACTTGTTATTTAATATTTATTATCTCACCTGTGCTTCTGTCTCAAGAATAATCTTGCTGAAAGTGAGACATGGTAAATCTCATGTTTCTGTTTCTGTCATGCTATTTCCATGGTTTGTAAATATTTTTATTAATAGTATTTTTGATTGGTGATTCATTTAAGGTATAGATGGAGTTTCAGTACCCAACAAGATGTATGGACAAATTTGGACTTCAGACTCATAATCTACAGGATTTCCCATGTCACAAAAGCTATGTCAGTGATTCATTGATGAAATGGTAGGTATCCAATTATCAGGATGGTTTTCAAGAGAAGGAGCATTTTTCTTGGGGAGGTTATAAACACTGCTTTTTTGATATTTACTATCTCAAATTTTCTTTTACTTATATTTACATTTGTCAATATTTCACTTTCAGCAAACATTAGTTTTATTCACAAATGTATTTTTTAATCCCTGAGTTTGTATTTTCACTATTTTAATAAAAAAAAATAAAACATCAAGAGCTGAGAGCTAAAGTTGAACATTTTTAGTACAGTGACCTTCAACTGCAGCTTTCCTTGAATTATTATTAGATCCATATTATCTTCCCATTTCAGGAATATATTGGCAATGCTTTGAGTCCCCTTTCACCAAACTGTTTCTTCTACTTGAGTTAAATTTTCTTACCTGACATAGAACGTCATGCTCATGAGTGTGTAATTCTTATAAAACTTCATGTCACGCATCAACATCCTGAATTCACTATTTTCTCCAGTCACACTATCAGTTTTGGATGCTAGGTAGATGGTTTTAAAATCCCTGAAATCTAAACAATATGAATTAGATTCACCAGTCAGAGTATCTGAGATTGAGTCCCAGCACCAAATGTTGGCACACAACCTCCTGTAATTTTATTTCTGAAGATATCATATGGCCTTTGTGGCTGCTTCATATACATAATGCAGAACAAACATATACATAAAGTCACAAAATAAAATTAGTAAAAATTTTAAATAGAACAATGGCTAGAAAAACTAACTAAATTATGAATTTTCAAATAAAGAAATATAACTATTTTTATATAGTATTATAAAAATGTATCACATATGTAATGTGATAACAGCATTATTATGTACTTTTGTTCCTTCAATAAAAATTTCTGAAATATTATTTGAATTCGTGCATATATTTACTTAATAAAGGTAATAATTTTATATAATACTAAATATATTGAGGAAAAATAAAGAGTAAAACATAGTATAAAATATTGATTGTGGGTTCATATTACAAAGCAGCTTTAATGCACATAAATAGTGTTAAGGAAAACATAATAAAAATCCATGTGTAAATGCATCAAATACATATTTGGATGATTAAACATCTATGTATGCCAAGTCATTAAGATTGATTTTCACTGAGAAATCACTGTTATCCAAAGAGGAAAGAGTTAAAACTGTGTCTGTTGGGTGGTTTTACCTCTGATTTCTATACCTTTGCTGTAGCATTTGTGAACCATGGTAAACACACACACACACACACACATGCAAACCTCAAAAAACAACTTTTTTTTTCTTTTTTTTTTTTTTTTTGGTTTTTCGAGACAGAGTTTCTCAGTAAAGTTTTGTGTCTTTCCTTGAACTCGCTTTGTCGACCAGGCTGGCCTGGAACTCACAGAGATCTGCCTGACTCTCCCTCCCAAGTGCTGGGATTAAAGGGGTGTGTCACCACCCCCCTGCAACAACTCTTATTATTGGGAACATAATAGGATTATAGTTCATATCAATATTATCCCACACATTGATCATAGTAGGACGGCTCTTAAACATTAAGAGAGATCCATGCCTCAAATGCATGACACACAATGTTTGTCATGCAGGTATTCGATTGATTTAAATTTTCTATTATATTTATAAAAATTCATCCCTGAATTCTTTTAGAACAGTGAAATATTTTTATACAATAGTATAATAATGTTCCACTATGAACTTATGGTTAATTATGCTAAAGTGCATATGAAATTAAGAAAAAAGCATGACATTTTTTAAAAAGTGATTTTTCTATTACCCCCTTTACCCAATAAAAATGCAACTAGGCAATACAAGCTCAAATGAGGTCATTGCAGCCTTGAAACTAAAACAAATAATTTTTTAAGACATGGGACTATATTACAGTACAAAAGAGGGTACCAGTTATTTCATAGAATCACACATGTCAGATTAAAAAGTGGTGAAATCACCACAGTCACTTTAGTCCCTGCATAAGCCCCTGAAAGCCAATCCTTGTACCGGTAAAGGTTCCTCAGTGGCAGACACCAAACAGGCTAGAGCAGCAAGCAGAAGAACCTTCATCTTGTACAAGTTCCTCTTTCTTCTGGAGTAGAAGACCGGAGTTTTTCAGCTGCAGTGAAATGATGATCTGAAGACACATGCACAGCATTTAGGATTGTACGATGTATGATGAGCCCGCTTTCACTGATCCTTTTATTTGGTTGTTTGTTTTTAATTTTCAGAACAGTCTGATTGTCAGTATTTACATTGTCTGGCATTGCTTTATTTAAACCCACAAAATGAGAATTCACTGGAATGTAATATTCCTGAGTATGTCAAGGAGAGCAGTTCAGTAATGTTACACTCCACTGAAATCTAATCCCATGATGACAAGCTAGTTTGATGACATTATATACAAGAAAGAGCACAGTTGGCATGAAATGTCTCAAGAACGTTGACTGGTAGTATTTCCTGATTTACATATGACTAAGAACTATGTGGTGCATGTTAATTCTCATTTTAATATGAAAAATTATATTAATATGTCTCACTGAAATTATTTTTCAAGTCCAATAAACTACTTTCTGTGTTTTTAAAAGTTTAAATTGAATGTCAGTAGCACAGATTCAGGTAAAAAATGAGTCCCACAGATGAGTCTGTATTCATTTTGTTATGAGGACTAAAGCACTCAGATAAGGAAACAATATATTTAATTCTTGCAGGAGGATAATTTCTCCTACTTTGTATATAAGTAATCCTCAGGCCCATGACTTTCATTCATTCAAATTGTCTAAGTGCATCTAATCTTGTTTTTCTCCAATCACCTTCCAAATAAATATTTTAAAAATATATCAGACCAACACAGTTCTTTGAACATCTTGTTATTAGTAAAAGAAACAATAGCTGAGTACTGATTAAGTGATGAAAATGCCTATTTGAATTTCAAGTGTAACTTTATGTAGTTTAATCATGAAAATCCAAATTTAACTGAAAATCAGATGCATGTTTGTCTGAGATGCATTCTCATGCTGTGCTTCAACCTGTGAGTTCACATGGGAGGATTTAATGTGTCTATGCCCTCTGCTCCCACTGGGCAACTGCAATTTAAAGCTTTCAAAATCATCAGTTAAGGGCACAAATAAAAGAATCAAATTTTCATGCTTAATCACCTGTTCTGGTGCCATACATTTTTCCTTTTTTAAGTGTATTAGTTTCTATTGGCCCTTAGTGTGTAAACCATGATGCTCTTATTTCATACCAGTTAGTACTACACTATTAATTCCCTACATCCGCGTGCTCATGATTCTTTAAATAAACAATAAATCTTTCCTGATGTGTTTGCTCAATGTGTGCTTTAAGAAGTGCCATATATTATATCGTGAGGAAGTCCTTCGGATTTTCTAGAATATTTTCCAAGGAAGTAAGGATAAAACATTTGCTTTTAATGCTAATGCTATAGATATCACTAAAGAAGCAGATGATATGATGTAAAGCTTTAAAAGATTACTCACTCTCACTGCAAGGGGCTAAACAGCGAGAGATAAAGATGTAGCTGAATCAGAAGCAGACCTGGGAAAGATTAGTGATAGTGTCAGCTGGAGGAGGACAGTTATTGAGGGAGAGGCAAGTGAGTTTGACAGTAGTTTCACTGCATTTTGTGATGGATCATAATTAGGAAAATAGAAACAATAAGGGTCAAGAGTGACTCAAGGTTCTTATTGCAATTGTTCTCAAATCCCCCACACTTTCCTGCATTTGACTTATCAACTGCAAGGTGAGGTGTTTCAAGTCCTGTCCAGATAATGAGCTGTGTCCATTGCATGTACACCTACTTCCTGCTTTGCTGCATTCAGAGATGTTACCATCATGCAGAAAGATAGACATCATTGAAAAGGAAGAATTTGGTCCAGACTTCTTGATTAATGAAGAATCTGAAATGGGAATTCTGTAAAAGACTAAGCTAAATTGAGGTATGTCAGACAGTAAGAATGCTGTCATGTGGAGAATGTTAGACTCAATAGTAAGCCAGGCTTGCTTATCTTCCTTAATATCTAGGGAGATCTGTACTGGTTCCTGAAGCACAAATGGATTTCTTTTCATGGAATCATAACACTTTTTGACAAATGTCAAAGGACACTTAATGGTTGAAGACTTGCATTGGTCTTATTGCCAAGCAAAATGGTCAGTTTCTGCTTCACTCTCAGTATGATCACACAATTGGCATTTCCATTTTAGAAAAAAGACACATACTCAGAGAACTCCAGAATCTCACCAGTTTTATATTCAGTGATGGTAGAGTAGACATCTACACAGTTCCTTCTGACTTGTATGTCATCATGATAATGTGTCATAAATTAATGAGTCAAACTTCTACTTGATAAATAATTAATCAAATGATTTCCTGTTCTTTCTTATATGCCCAAATTTGGTTTAAAATTAGTGCTCCTAAATTCTGCTCATGAGAACTTTATAACAATATTAAACAGGGGGTAGTGACCTAATACCTGAAAAATTGTATGTACTCTCAGAATATGACATTAAAGGGACGTACAAATAAAAGCTCTACTTTAAATACAATAACAGTCTACACTGAGAAAAATGTACATAATGCTTCTCTTTTAAGATTTTAGGCACTTATTACTAATTTTCCAAATAATGAAGTTTTTATAAAAACATAAGAGATTTCTGGATAAAATACCTAGAATTCTATATAACTATCAGATAGGCATATCTGCTATCTTCTGATTCATTCATTTTTTGAATCTTTCTTCTGCTCAACATATTTCCCTCCATGTAGCCCTTTTTTACATATTTCTGTTGAAGTATATTTGATTTAATATCCTATACCAATTTGTCATTATGTATTTACCTATATAGTAAATTTGTCAGTATTTATTTAACTATATAGTAAAAAGTCATCATTACAATTTCACTGTATAGATTTAATGTATACTTGATAATAGTGAATTGCTGATTCATTAGCATGGAACTCATGATCAACAACACTATAAGTTAATACTTGCAAGTGTTTTATATAACTCCAAAAAACACATGAGAACCATCTTGTTCATGATGCTAAAGAGTGCTTTTAGTTACTGCATTTTGTACCAACATAAACAGAATCATCAGCAAGAAGCAAAAAAAATTGGTAAGTGTGGCCATAAAAAGCAGCCTTGCTTACAACAAGAAGGCAGAAATCATGCATAAGATGATAGTAGTTGTGATTCCTTTTCAATGCTTTTTCTTCAACCTCTAGACCAACTTTATCCACTAGAACTTTATTGGGGCCACACATTTAAAGATTTCAGTGACCACATTAAAATTAAGTAAAATGAAAATTCCCTGTCATTTCTGGGAGACAATCTCACAGCTGACTTTCTGGTAGTCTGGATCTTACAATCCTGTGTGCCCCTCCTAGATGTTCCCTGAGCCTTAGATGAAAGAATTGTATCTAGATGTATCCACTGGGTTGTGCTGTGCAATTTATCTCTGCATTTTGACCACTTGTAATGATCTCTGTCTTTCTGTAATGAACTCTGCCTGCCGGAAAGAGAAGTGACTTTGAAGATGAATAATAGCTTCACTTATCTGTGTGTAATTGGATATCATAATGGTTTACTTAAAAATTTATCTGTTCCAGACACTGGCCAAAAAAGTCTAGCTACTCCATTCTGAACTGCAATGATGTTTCTTGCATAAAGTCACCTTTAGTTTACATATTTAATATGTAAGAAACACTGAATTGCTCATACACATAGCAGTCCAGAAAAAGAAATTAAAGGCTCAAAAAGAAAGGAAGGAAGTATGGAAGGAAGGAAGGAAACAGGGAAAGAAGGAAGGAAAACAAAGTGATTTTAATATCTTCAAGTATGTCTTCATTAAAAGGCCCTAGTGTGGGTTTATTTAAAAACTGTCTGTTACAACTCTGCATAGAATTACATAACAATGCACAGATCACAAAGACTTTGGCAATAGTGAAATGTTTCTGACTATGCAACAACCAAAAACTAACTAAAAGTAGAGTGTGTATGGCATCTGATGTTTTTCTGGCTAGCTTGTGCATGCTGAACCATGTGTTCCACTGTGGCCTTTGTTCTGACCACACACTGCAGTCTGCTCTCCATAGATGGGCCACCCATGCAGTGTCAGTACACACAGCACATAATATCTTGGCTTAGTTTCAATATTATCACACTTATGAATTGCATCTTTACCATGCATACAGTGCTCTCTGCTATTAGAAAAACAATTGTTTAATATGGAAAACCCCCACAAAAGACTGCTGGCAATGGTTGGGAGACAGCCGGGACTGACCTACTCTGGTGATGGGATGGCCAAACACCCTCATAGTTGTGCCATAAACCCCATCCAAGGACTGAGGAATCTGGATGCAGATGTCCACGGCTAGGCCCCTGGTGGAGCGCTGGGAGTCTAATTAGTGAGAAAGAAGAGGGTGTATATGAGCGAGAATTGTTGAAATGAAGGTTGGATAAGGCACAGGGACAAATAACCAAATGAATGGAAACACATGAACTATGAACCAAAGGCTGAGGGGCCGCCAACTGGATCAGGCCCTCTGAATAGGAGAGACAGTCGATTGGCTTGATCTGTTTGGGAGGCATCTAGGCAGTGGTACCAGGTCCTGGGCTCATTGCTTGAGTTAGCTGTTTGAAACCTGGGACTTATGTAGGGACACTTGGCTCAATCTGGGAGGAGGGGACTGGACCTGCCTAGACTGAGTCTATCAGGTCGATCCCAGTCCTCGGGGGAGACCTTGATCTGGAGGAGGTGGGAATGGGGGGTGGGCTGGGGGGAAGGGGAGGGGGCAGGAAGGGAGAGAACAAGGGAGGCTCTGGCTATTATGTAGAACTGAATAGTATTGTAAAATAAATAAAAAAATATAGAAAACAAAAATTTTAATTTTTTTCTGATGTATAAAAAACTAGTGTGTCTTTGAATTGTGGTGTGTTCAAATGTTTGCATATATATATATATATATATATATATATATATATATTGAGATTGGGTTTCACTTTAAAAACCATTCATTTAAGGCAGGGAAAGGATTACATTTGGGAAGTGTTTAGATACATATAATCTGGATAACTTTAAGAAATTCTCAAAGGACCTATAAAAATGTCATCCAACGAAGTTTGGTTCAGGATTAGGACAGAATCTCCAGCAATTTCTGAAATAGCCCTAAACTATTGTAGGTGGAGAGTTTCTCTCCAGGCCCTACCAAGCCCCCACAGTCCCACAGCCCACTTATAAAATAATCACTCAGATGCTTATATTACTTATAAACTGTTTGGCCATGGTAGGCTTCTTGCTATCTAGTTCTTCTATCTTAAATTAACCCATTTCTATAAATCTATACCTTGCCATATGGCTCATGGCTTTCCAGTATCTTGCATGATGCTACTCCTCGTTCGGCTGGCAGAGTTTCCCTCCCTTAGCCTTCCACCTCGCAGAATTCTCATCCTCCTTGTCCCACCTATTCTATCCTTTCTGCCTGGCTACTGGCCAATCATCATTTTATTATAAATCAATCACAGCATCATATATTCACAGCACACAGGACAACCCACAGCAAACTATTCTGTTACTTTATAATACACAGGTATACTAAGTTGCTTTACTCAACACTGGTAATTGGACATCCATAATACCCTTCAACTTTGGCAAATGCTGAAGGTACTCTATGTCTTCCAGTATCATAAATTCAGCCAATTATTATTGGGTTTCTCTTTAAGAGTTATTTATTTTTATTTTATATGTCTGATTGTTTCATGTGCATGTATGTCTTTGCATCCAGTGTGTGCCTGGTGTTCTCAGAGTCCAGAAGAGAATGTTGTATCCTTTGAAACTGAAATGAATTTACAGAGGCTTGTAAGCCACCATGTGTTTCCTGGGAACCCAAGCTTGGTCCTCCAAAGGAGCACAAGGGGCTCTTAACCCCTGAGCCATCTCTCCATCACTGTAATTTAATTCTTTACATAAAAATTAGCAAGCACATTAGTATTTTATTCAAATTTGTCATTAATTAATAGTAAAATTTTATGTATATCAAATACATTTAAAAAGTAACATTTATTTGTTTATCCCTTAAAACCTCATGGTTCTCCTTATTCTCCCACAGAATGGTAGAGTGTTTACTATTTTTGCTTATCTGTAATAGAACCATGACTGCTTATTAACACAAACTAATACAAAACAATATGAAGAATATATGCACTGCATCTATTGAACAAAAACAGCCTAGTTTTATGAACTTTTTGTAAAGTCTGTAATATTAACCAAAGACAATGTGTTAAAGAGGGAAAAGTGGAGATAAGGAAAAGTTGATCATTTACAAAAGGATAATGAAGCTCATTTTGATTCTTTGAAAATTAAGGTCTCACAAAAGAGCTAAAAAGTCGCAGATCATATTTTCAATTTTCTGGGAGTCAGACTGTGATAACAGCAAATGTTACAATGTTGCACTGGTCAGTCTGCAAGTTGACTCAAATAATAAAGCAATCCTGACATCTCAGGAACAAGAAGCCAGATTTCTAAAAGTAAGTAGCTTGTGCCATGGGCTGAAAGAGATCCTTGAATAGCTGTGTTGGTCAGATCTTCACATGAGGATAGAAGTTTGAGAGAGAAAACCAGAATGTTTTGCTGTGGATATCATTCTATATAAATAAAACACTGATGGCCAGTGACCAGGCAGGAAGTAGGTGGCCAGGCAGGAAGTAGGTGGGACAAGGAGAGAGGAGAATTCTGGGAAGCGGAAGGCTGAGGGAGAGACACTGCAGCCACCGCCAGGACTAGCAGCATGTAGAGACTCTGGTAAGCCACCAGCCATGTGGCAAGGTATAGATTTATAAAAATGGGTTAATTTAAGATAAAAGAACAGTTAGCAAGAAGCCTGCCACGGCCGTACAGTTTATAAGTGATATAAGCATCTGAGTGATTATTTTATAAGTAGATTGTGGGACTGCGGGGCTTGGGGAACCTGGAGAGAAGCCCTCCAGCAACAATGTTTTTTAACTCTTATCTCTGGGGGATGAGGGAAGGAATGATTTTTAAATGGTTTCTGAATATGTAACTTATAAGATTATAAAAAAAAAACTAGCTCAACAATATACATTATACATCATCACCTAATAACTGGAGATGAACCACATATTTCTATTCAGACTTTAAATAATCTAACACACTACAGGAAATGCCCCAACTTCTCAATGAGATCATAACATCTGAAGGACCCTCATTAAGAAAAAAATGATCCCAGCATCTGGGAGGCAGAGTCAGGAGGATCTGTGTGAGAAAAAAGCCAGTTTCATGTACAAAGTGAATTCCAGGACAGCTAAGGCTGCATATGGAAACCCTGTCTCAAAAACAACACGAGAGAGAAACAGAATGGAAGGAGGGAAGGGAGGTAGGGAGGGAGGAAGAAAGGGGTAGTTTAGAATAACAGATCTTATAGTGTGGTCTGTATTCAAGTTAGAATAAAGAAAGCAGAAAAGAGTCTCAAGAGAAGAGATAACTTGTTCCTATTAATGTCAGCAAGAAACAGCTGGCACAGGGGGGGAAATGTTAGGGAATCTAAGAGGAGAAATGAGGTTTCCAAATGAGTTTCATCTCTTAAATCTGTACCAGCACTGATGCAGGGTGATTGATTAGATCAGTGTCATGACACAGTGAAAATTCTGTATTTCTTTGGGGATGATATTCTATACATATAGCATGGATTTAAGCATGTTTCATCTAATAAGACCCTCTATAAAATTTCACCTATTGCTTTTGTCTGGGTTATTGTGGTCATAGTACTGCTTCAGAAGAGATTAGAAAAGCACCAGTAACTAAGATCGACATCTTAAGATAGAGACCAAATTATTTGAAATCAAATGTACTATCTCTGTCAAAGGGATTCCATGGTTCTTCTTCAGGAGTCAGTTGTCATTTTCCTAGAGACTAAAAAAGATACTCTCTATGGTTTCCTTGAACATTAGCACCTACAGGGCACTAGGACAAAGAGATTTCTACCCAATGTCAGGCTCCCATGGTGAGCCATCTCTGCCCTAGGTCTCCCTTAAATTGAACAAAAGCAACTTGGACATGTTCAATCTGGACCCAACTACCTACTGTTCCTTCCATCTCTTTTCACATGATTCTGAAAATTTACTTCTTCCTTTTCTTAGGCTTTTTTTCCATAGGCACCATGCACCACACAAATCTACTACTGCTCACTCTGCTGTGAAACCTGGGCAAGCCTCCCATGAAGGCTAGAAATAAAATATTTTCCATGAGCAGGAGGGTGGCCTGTATTCAGAACAGATGGTTATTCTATTTGACACAATATCCATACAAACAAAGCCAAATGTGCTAGGATACAAAGGTTCTAGAAGGCATAGTTAATGCTTTTAGAGGAACAAGAGAAGGCAGAGTGTCCTGAGATTGTCCTATCAGAATGGTAGATGGCTAAAAGGAAATTAATGGTAAAAACAGAAGAAAAAAAAACTTTAATTAACCCTCTCCTTTCCTAGCTAATATGAACATTGTTTTTTGTGCTTGGATCTTGCCTAGATAATACATCTTCCTGTACCCCCAAAATGCCAAACATAGCTTAGGCTGGAACACAGGATATATGTCCATTGCCAATATCTTCAGTGTTTCCTGGGTATATTCAGAGAAGAGTGGCATCAGCCTGAGTTGTGTCCCTGACTTCAGCATCATGTTCTAGTTTTCTACGGTATTAGAGAGTTGGGGAATCTGGTTGAAACCAGTCAGAAATAGAAAATGTGGGTAGACAATGAGGACAGAGTCTTTTTTTTGAAAGCCTGGATTTACTGTTTGTTCTAATGTTGACTCCTGAGTCTCTATTTCAGTCTTTAAAATATTGTTTAATTACCCAAATTTAAATATTTTCACAAAGCAGTTTATGCTACCAATAAAATCATCAAATATTAACAGCATGGAAAGAGTAAATTCACAAGCAGGATTTTACTGTGTTTTTAAGGGTAGACTGTGAGTACCAGACTCACACTGTTGTAGTAAGAAATGATATAGATGGCTGGTATCAAACAGATTGTGAGTATAAGATTAGTTATAAGGATGGATAATTAAAAACATGGTGTGTGTGTATATGTGTGTGTGAGAGAGAGAGATAGAGACAGGGACAGAAACAGAGACAGAAACAGAGACAGAAACAGAGACAGAATCAGAAAGAGATAGACAAAACAGATCTAGACAGAGAGACAGGGATACTGACAGACAGACAGAACGTTGCTTTCAACACCCAGGGACCAGGATTCCATAATAATTTAATCATATGATAACTTCTAATGCAAGTTTCAAAATCCTAATCAAACTTCCAAACACTTATGGGAACAAGTGAAGCTAAGGTGATATACACACATTCCTGGGAAAATTATTATATCAGACATGTCAAAATAAATCCTAGCCAGACAGTGGTAGTGCACACCTTTAATCCCAGTGCCTGAGAGGCATAGGCAGGCAAATCTCTGTGAGTTCCATGCTAGTCTGTTCTACAGAGTGAGTTCCAGGATAGCCAAAGCTAAACAAAGACATCCTGCCTTGAAAAAAAAAACTAAATAAATAAATAAATCTTAGGCTATGAAGGAATTTGGGAAAGTAAACATTTGCTGCCGTCCATCACCCAGGAAGATTGGAAATGAACAGAGAAGTAGGAACTGAGGCCTAGTGACTTGGTCCTCATGGCTAGCTCAGCTTTCCTTCCTATAGCATCAAGGACCACGAGCCCAGAGGTGGCACTACACACAGTGAGTTTGGCCCACCCACATTAACCATCAATCAAGAAAATACCCTACAAGTCTTCTAACAGGCCAATTTTATTAAGGCAATTTCTCAGTTGAGGTTTGCTCTTTCCAGATGACAAAGGCTTATGTTAAGTTGACCAAAATTTAACCAGATGTTTTTGCTTGACAATGTTGTAAGGGGAGGAAAGGAAGATAATGTAGGGTGGGAGGCTGAGGTTTAGAGGTGGGTGTAGTTAGAAAAGATTGGATGTTGATGGTTGCTGATATCAGGTTCATAAACCTGTTCAGCCTAATTTCATTGCTCATTTCAATAATAATTAACAAATTCCAGGTATGAATTCTAGAATGTACAGAGAAGTAAGATGGGATACCAAACTGTGGACAGTTTTAGTTCACAGGTTCTAGTAATCAGGATTCTGTATATGCCTATTTGAAAAAAAAATATATGGATGTGAAAAGCATGAATAAATAATAATAATAACTCATATTATTATTATATGAATGATACTACTCTTTAGGTAGGGTTTGTCATGGTTCCCCAAATTTTGATTCCATTAAATGTGTTCTGTTCACCTTAGATATCTTAGGTTGAGCATAATATAGTTTGTGGGAGATGAGACAGGGTCCAGAAGGTGGGATGTTTACGTGGGTTAGCTCAATGTGACTCATCCTAACTGGATCAATCCTGAATCACCCAGTATCTTAACAGTCACCTCTTCTGCCTTCTGTTCTATGAACTGTAGGGAAAGGACAGAGTCTGAGCAAAGCACAGAGACAGGGGCTTAAGAAGCTGGCCAAGGAACTCAGTGTTGCAAAGAATAGGCAGCACTTGGTGTTCACAGGCAACATCACTGTGCACCACATAACAAACTAATGCATAAGAAAACATTCAGAATAATCATTGATTTCAACTTTTGATGTGATTAAAAATCACTGGAAATATTGAAGAATTCAAATGATGTTTTTATTTGTGATTATTTTCTCCCTTTGTTCAAGCTATCTTTCATGGACACATTTGTTGAAAAACATCATATGCTTGAGTAAAAAAAGGGCAAGAGAGCCTACTCACACTTTAATTTACTAAAAATACTTATTAAATTACTTAAAATTATGTATTTAGATGAAGAATTCTATTTATAATTATATTTATATGTATATAATTAAAAGTGGCAAAGCTATGATTGGTGTTAATGTTAACCTTCATACTATAGGGAAAAGCTACTCTCCCCTAGAGCAATGTATAGATTTCTTTTACCTTGGAGGCAATGGGAAGGAATTTTTTGAAACTCCTGACAGTTAAAAATTATTAATATTTGTGGAAATCAAGAGTGCATATTGCATTTGGAAATACTGTAAATGTAGAAAAACTTTCTAAAAGTCTCCCAAGACACAACTTTTTACACACTTTACTTTTGTGGTAGATAATTGATATTCACACAGAAAACTGTTAAAGTAAAACCTTCCTTTTTGAAAAAAAGAAAAAGGGAAAGTGCTGTGGATGATTGACTGATAAATGAAACACTGAGTGGCCAGTCACCAGGCAGGAAGTATAGGCAGGACAAAGAGAGAGGAGAAGTCTGGGAAGTGGAAGACTGGGGCACAGAGATGCTGCCAGCTACAGCGATGAGGAGCAGGATGTAAGATACCGGTAAGCCATGAGCCACATGGCAAGGTATAGAATAATAGAAATCAGTTAATTTAAGATAGAAGAACTAGATAACAAGCCTGCCATGGCCATACAGTTTATAAGTAATATAAGCATCTGAGTGATTGTTTTATAAGTGGGATGCAGAACCGTAGGGGTTTGGCAGGACCTGGAGAGAAACTCTCCAGCTACAGAAAACTGCCAATCTAATGCCTGGGACAGAGCTGAAGAAGACAAATGAAGACAAACACAGTTTGACCCTGTGATATGTGTCAAACAAATCTTCCACGATATTTCTCATCTACTAATCTGCTTTTTCATTTACAATCTCAGAAAGTTTGTCGATACCATCAGCTCATGAACATCTTATTGTTTTGTTTGTTTGTGTTGCTTTTTGTTTTTGAACGTTCACGGAAGACAGCAAGATCATGAATATTTCCCATATCACCTTTTCTGTAAAATCAGAATCAAGACAATGAGGATAACTCATCCTGCTCAAATTTTCTTTTCTTTTCATCTTTCCTATGAAGCCAGAGTCCCAGTTTCATGGATTTTGTTTCCAACTCACTATCATTCTTTTGTTGACTAAAGGAATTGATTTCTCACTCACACATTTCTGTCTTTAACCAATGCCATGTAATACATAACAAACAAAAATATGCAATCTAAAGTAAATATTGAAAAATAATCTGATTTGGGAGAAAGATGATTCTGTGGATGCCATTGAGAGGAACTAAGTTTGGTTAGAAGACCCACATGTATTTGAAGAACCAACTGTAAGTTCAGCTCCATCTGGTACCTTCTTCTGGGTTCCACAGGTACTTCACCTACCTCGTGTATTTACCCACACAAAGCCACACAGATTTATACATAATTAAAAATAAAATATATATATTTTAAAAATCTGATTAGGCATGTTGCTGCATGTCTTTAGTTCCATTCCATGTCTTGGAAAGCAAAGGCAGGTGGATCTCTGTGATTTGTGTTGAGTTACCCAATAGCCAGGACTATATTGTGAGACCTTGTCTGAAACAAAAACAAAAAACAAACAAGGAAGCACAGAAATAAATAAAAGTAAGTCAAACTGCTGATAATAGAACATGAAATAATTTTTATTGAGAATTACATAATTCATTGATGTATCATAATTAGACAGGAAATCAAAACCCACATCTGAAATGTGACCTACAGAGTTTCTATGACATGTCTTTTAGTAGATAAGGCTCCATAACCAGGACAGCTTAAGGAGGGTACTCTTAGGAAGCCAACCAAATATGCCATCTGATGTTTTAAAAAAAGGGCAATTTTAAGCAGCTATCTAAATTGATTTTTCTTTCACAAAGACAAAGTGGCTTGTCTGTACTCAAAGAAATATTCCAAACTTATGACTGAGAAACATAAATATTCCTTTACTGGCAGACTCTAATACTATTATGCCATGAACATTATACATTATGATAGCATTGAGTGTTCTGAGTTTTGTCTCAGAGTTAGAGAACAATAGAAAAGTAAGGTGAAACTCAGAAACAGAGTCAAGAGTTTGCACAGAGGCCTCACCTCGTGACCATTTTTATGCTGCATTTTGCTCTAGTGTCTGCCACTTCCCTTTTAAAAGAGAAAAGTTATCAGCCCCTTGACTATAAAAACTGAATAAAACTTTCTACAAGGAAAAATAATAATAAGAAAACAAAATTAATTTACTCAACTAACAGATTATTCCCATCCTTTCTAGAACCCATAAAACTGTAGATGGGTTGGTATTAAGCTCTGATATGAAGGAGAAATCTGTGTTCATAAGGTTAGAATGATTAATCATCTATGAATTATAAACAAATTATGTTTCATGAGGCAAACTCACAGTTTTTACACTGACACGCAAAGCTCAACCATGTATCACATTAGTGGCTTAAGGAAACCAGACCCAAGCCTTGACTCGGCACAAGAGGGAACACATGGCTGGATTTAAGCTTTAGCCGGCTATGATTTCTTGTGCTTGTGCTTTCTCTCTCTCTCTCTCTCTCTCTCTCTCTCTCTCTCTCTCTCTCTCTCTCTCTCTCTCTCTCTCGATTTACACCTGCCACACTAGGTGGCTGTTTTGAATCCCCTTGGATTTCTACTGTTCTACGCATATTTGGTAAGTCATAACATATCAGATATTTTAAAGGAAACTATCTGAAAGAGAATTTTTTTTCCACAATTAAAAAAATGGGTTTTATGTGTACATTGGAAGAAAATTGGTTTTTGTTCAAAATTTTAGGCAGTCTGACAATGGAACAACTATATGAGAAGATTAGTATTGGTGGAATTATGCAGTTTATCACTATGCTTATCCTCATTTAAATATTTAAAAAGATAGTCAATTTATGTGCCAGGATAACAACTTTAGAAGAACTTGTTAAACCTGTAAAAATTCAGACAGAAGAAATTAACAGCGAAGTTGTTTCAAGTCTGGATCATAAGGTTACAGAAAGAAAGCCTGTTTTCACACAGTCACCCTTAATTTATTCTGTAACCGTACAGCAGATGCCTGATCAAATGGCTACACAAAATATTTGGGCTCCAATTGAAATGTTGGATTTTAAAAGGTTTAAGGAGGCAATAGTATCTTATGGCATGCATTCCCCATATGTACAGCAAATGTTAAACTCTTGGTCAACATATAATAGGATTGTACCACAGGACTGGCGGGACCTTGCACAAGGTGTTCTGGAACCCAGCCAGAGAATTCAATTTCTGACCTGGTTTAAGGAGGAGGCTAAAAACATAGAAAAACAATGTAATACAATTTTTTTTATTCTTGAATGTTATTATTACCAACTATTAGGATAGGATATAAAGAAATGAAAGTTAGCAGTTAGACATTACAGTAGAACTTGTAGTCATATTAGATATGTTTTAAAAATTGAGCACAGATGTTTTAGACAGGTCATCTTCAAACCCTTCAGAGATCTACAGAATATGGCATTTAAAATGTTTTAATAACTTAGAAAATTTTTCTTTTTTGAGACATGTCGGCTCCTAGCAGTCCAATCTACTTCAGAGAAAATATGGGCATTGAAGAAACTGCATATGGAGTCAACTTTCATTGTGGCAAAAGTTAGCCACTGGACAACAAAGTATCCTCAAATCCACAGGACAAAATGGACAGACAGAACACGAAACAAAGGACTCCTGATTCTTGCCAAATCAAGTGTGGTTATGGCTTTATCAAAAGGCATCTTCTGAGGCCAGAACAATATGGCCCCATCCCTGAAGTGGCCTTCGCAATCCGGAAAAGGTACAGTGCCCTTTTCTTTGAAGGCAGCTGAACAGGCAGTGGGCCGATGGCTTCTGTTGTGCAATGGAACAGCAGCTGAAAGCTCACACCTCTCGATAGTAGACTGGCATTTAATAGAGGGATGTGGAGAAGAAGGGGATGCTGAGATGAAGCCATATATACACAGCCAAGAAGAATGGACAGCTGAATTCAAAAACTGTCAACAATTTCCAGAATTTAAAATCCTGAATCATGACAGGACACTAGTGGAATTCTGGTGTTTCTGGTATATGGACTGCTCTCACCCAATGTGAGGTTGAACTGTTGACCTTGTGTACATCCTACATCACAAATGAGTCTGTCAGATACACTAAGCCTATAAGCTGAAGATGATGCCCCAACACTGCGGAGAAACCTCAGGTGACTGCCCAGGCAGCTGGCTGTTTCTGTCAACTCACAATTTTTTTGGAAGTTGCTTGCATGCACTTCCTGTTTTTATTTTTGTTAGCTAATATTATTCCCTTCTTGGGTCTCTGAGGGAATTGAAGATTAGTTAGTTATGGTTGAAGATTAGTTAGTTATAGTTGAAAATTAATTAGGATAGAAAGTGCATTAGATACATCTTGGATTTACCAAAATAGGATAGATAATGGAATTATTTTCTCTGATTTGTCAAATACCTGTTTAGGTATTTATTACTTGTATATATTGTATATAGTTATTGTACTTTTGTATATATTTTTTCTTTTGTTAGGTATAACCTTTTGCTTTTTTTTCTCTTTTTATTAAAATAGAAAAGGGGAAATGTGGTGGTAATCTAATTGTACTGAAATGTGATTTTGATTGTGTGTTAATAAATAAAGTTGCCCGGGGGTCAGAGCTATTAGAGCCATAGAAAGAGCATGGCGGTGTTGGCACACGCCTTTAATCACATAGATCTCTGTGTGTTCAGGGATACAGCCAGCATTGGAGACATATGCCTTTAAGACCTAGAGGGCTGTACATATAGACAGTGGTGAGGCAGTCACGTGTTTGGGTTTACAACCAATGAGAAGGCAGAATGACTTTGAAACGATTGACACACAAGGAAATAGCTCTCTTTCGGGAAGCTGGGACACAGCAGGAGGAAGGGTGAGATTTTAGCTCTGAGTTCTGACCTCTGGGCTTTCTCTTTTACATTGTTTCTGTGTTTCTTATTTAATAAGACGGTTGGTTACATCAACACACATGTACATTGGAAAAACACAAAAATGACAATTATTCAATGTGGCCACACTAGACAGAGGTACAAACAGGGCCAAAACCCTCCCCAATCCAAATCTGTCTCTGCGGTCTTAGAATGAAGTTTAGTTGAAAATATAGGATTAAGATGCATAGCTAAGGTGAAACAGTTGAAGTGTAACTCTCAGTCATTATGAACTCAGGTCCAGTCTCTCCTACATGGTGGTCTGATATGTTGTCAAAAGTGTGTCAAATTGGATTCAGGCTGTTGTCTTGGTGGGCACTGTGATCCATCCTTTCCCATGAGATGTCTGAGGAAATGTTTTTAAATGTCTTTTTTATTGATTCCCTGAGAATTCCATATCATGCACCCCAATCCCACTCATGTCCAAGTCCTCCTGTATCTGCCACTCACTCTTGCACTCTTCTCACCAAAGGAAAGCTAAAAAAGATTAAAACTAAGAATAAAATACATAATACTAAAAAGGAGAGAAGGAGAAACACTTCATTCCCAGTCTTTCCCACCTCTCCTTTACCTCTTCCTTCATCTGAGTGGAAGTGGGAGCTACTGTGTATCATGCATTATATCCTTTTGTTCAAACAGCTTTACTTGTATAAGTTCACTGTGTAAAGAGTTCTTGGTCTGGTTTGAGGCCTCTGGCTTTGGCACACCATCAACAATGAACATACATTCTTCTCCATTATCCTGCTGTTGCCCAAGTCATGAAGATCCTATAGTGAGGGTTTCACAGAATCAGTCTCTTCCCACATCCTGCAGGTCAGAGATGGGGTTGTTATTAAGGAATGCAAACTCCAGACCCTGGATATGTGCCGGGGTAGTGGTTGTGTTGGTCAGTCCAGGAACCTAGGACCACTTCTTTAAGTTCAGGGGCATATCTAGCAGTAATGGGTGAAAGATCCTTCCCAAATATGCAGGCCCAGTTCTCTTATTATGAATCAGATCAGCTTTCCCATGTTGTGGTCATTGGGATTTGTCATTTCAGGACTGGGGAGGTTCAGAGTCAGCTCTTCTGATGTGGGAGTATGTGGTGGGGAGGAACATGTGATTCTGGAACAATGAGGATTGGGATAGCTCAGCAGGGCCCTTGGACTTCTACACATTTCAACATATGGTTTACATGGGCCAATAGAGTAACACAGGTAATGGACATACACCCAGACTCCAGCTGCTCTAAGACCACAGACTCAGATGTCATCAGTGGAAGGAGTTTGGAGCCTGATGACACCATGACCTCAGGTGGTAGTGTAGGCCTCTCAGATCTAGATGGGCTTGGCAGCAGCATTGTCTCTGGGTTTCAACCTGGACCCATATGGCAGTTCAGACCAAGGGCAATCAAGTCACAGAATGTTAACAAGTGTAGATGTAACCAACCGTCTTATTAAATAAGAAACACAGAACCAATGTAAAAGAGAAAGCCAAGAGGTCAGAGCTCAGAGATAAAATCTCACCCTTCCTCCTGCGGTGGTTCTAGCTCTCCGAAAGAGAGCTACTTCCTGTGTGTATGTCTTTTCATAGTCTTTTTGTTCTGCCTTCTCATTGGTTGTAAACCCAAACACGTGACTGCCTCATCACTGTCTGTATGTACAGCCCTCTAGGTCTTATAGGCGTATGTCTCCAATGCTGGCTGTATCCCTGAACACACAGAGATCTATGGGATTAAAGGCGTGCACCACCACCGCCACGCTCTGTCTATGGCTCTAATAGCTCTGACCCCCGGGCAACTTTATTTATTAACATACAATTAAAATCATATTTCAGTACAATTAGAATGCCACCACAAACAGGAGTCATAGACCTCAACACAGACTTTGGTTATGGGCCACAGATGTCTAGGGAAATTCTAATTCTTGAGGATTCTTGTCTCAATAGTCTGAAAACAAAATGAAAATATGCTAAAGTCTCCTAAAAATATCATCATCCCAGTCAAGTTATTTTAAGGATGATTTATAAAGAAGAGGTAGTTGATAATGCCCAGAGTAGGATAATTGAAGATATTATAAAATACTCTGGCTCTACAACTTAATAAACTCCACAAAATATCTTCCACAAATGCTAAATCAAGAAAATCTGGTTTAGGGTCTGAAGAGATGGCCGAATAGCCAAGAGCACCTGGTGCTCTTACAGAGGACCTGAGTTCAAGTCCCATCATCCACATGATAGCTCACAACCATTTATAACTGGAACTTCAGGGTATCTAGCACCCCTTCATGTCTCTGGGGGCACCAAGCAATCCTTTAAGCTTTCTTTCATCATCATCATCATTTTATATAACAAACCACTTCCTCCATGACCCTGTAACTATCACTCACAGTCTTGTGGGTAACCTCTCATTGATGTAGGCTTCACAGATGGCAAAGACTTGGTTGTGCCCTATTCTTTATGTATGTCACTTTCAATGAACCCTGGTGCTTAATTCTATATTAAAAATCTCTTTTGAGTAAAGTCTGTTCCCCATGCTGGATCAACCTTAAATTCTTGACCAAGGTAAATTCAAAGAACTGGGTTTGACAAACTTGTGTCCATAATGGATATTATATAGTACAGGCTTGCTCTGCATACCTCTGTCATCTTTGGGGATCTACTTGGATCCCTTTGAAGAATTTTAAGTGTTTTTTTTTCTTTATTCTCACTTGTCTTCTCAGTGTTGTGTTTCTGACTCCTATTTTTTCTTGAAATTAAAATGTTTTTGAATGTTATTATTTTCTATTAATTAGTTAGTTAAGTAATTTATTTTATATGTATAGGTGTCAGTTTTGTATAGAAACATGTGCACCATGGTTGTGAGCCTCAAACGTTCAAAGAAAAAAAATAATGCATCAAAAATTCTAGTACCAGATTTCCAGGTAGATGTGTATCACCATTTTTTATGCTGGGAATTGAACCTAGGTTCCAAACATTGACAGCTTGGTTTTTGGACCTCAAACTTCTGCAGGTAAGTATCTGTTTCCCATTTTAATACAGAATCCACACTGTGGGGTTGTGCACTGAGAAACAATCTTCCATAATGATCACTGATTGTTTTAATAAAAATGTCCCTCATAGTCTCATTATTTGAAGGCTTAGGCACAAAAGATTGGTAGTATTTGGTAGTATTTGAAGTGTGTCACTGAGGATGGGTTATGAGGTTTCAAAAGCCCTGTCCAATTCCAGAGTCTCTCTCTCTCTCTCTCTCTCTCTCTCTCTCTCTCTCTCTGAAGAACTGCAGATGAGAACATAGAACTCTAAATAACTTCTCCAGCAACATATCTGAATGTGAGCTGCCTTGTTCCCAACCCTAAATATAATGAACTAAACCTGTGACATGGTAAGCAAGCTCCCAATTAATTGCTTTCTCTTAAATGAGTTTCCATAGTCATGGTGTCCTCTCACAGTAATAGAACAGTAACTGAGACATGTTCCCAGGCTGTACTTGTGAATTTATACTTCCAGGATCTCAGTTTTCAGAGCCACCCAAATACTAAGTAAATTTATTCACCACACCAATATATTTACTCTGCAAATTTATAAATAGACTCTTAAGAGCAACAAGTTCATTCTAGACATTCACAGACTGGATACTAAATGGGGACTCAAGTGTATTTTACTTTAGGAAGCACAAGCACAATGTGTCACTGTGAAGGATTTAAGAAGGATGTATGGAGTACATGGTACTCCCCACTCTCCATTTCACTAATTGGAATAGAAGCACAACTAAATATTCCTGAGACACAGCATGGAGGTTCATTATTCATACTGACTATTTAAGTTCAATATTTAGTAAAGTATCTCTTCAAACTGATCTCATCAGGAAATATCACAATTTCAAATTCAATACTTAACTTCTAACCAAGATATGTGGAAAATGTTCAATCATAGTCATGTGGTGCATAGTGGCTTTATTTTTCGCTGGACAAGCAATAGCAAGAAAAAAATTGAATAAAAGGTGTTATCAATTTGGAGTGATTCCTAGACCTGACCTCTTCTAACACCCAGAAGGGAGAAAAAACCCAGAGGATGGAAGTGCTGTCAGCGATTCAAAGTGTAACTGAACTGGAGAAATCTGGACATCCACAAGGAGCATCTTCTCTATGGAGCAGATTTCACAATGCGAAGTGCAATATGGACATCAAGGATTGGACATTAAGGGTCTGACCCTCTTGAAAACACCACAGAACACAGTATAGTATCGCCTACCTGTTAAGATGTACACATGGGTACAGTAAAAGTGCTTGTATTATGGCATATACCAAATTCTCTGTGTTTAGTGCTGAGGCTTGTTCCAAAATAATAATTCAGGTCTGGAGCTCTAAACACAATGAAAATTACATGGATAAAAGGATCTTAGGTCCCAAGGAGAAATGTAGTGTTGTTTATGTAAATTGACAGAGCACCAAACTGCCATCTATATGTTTATTTTCAAAACAGTTGAAAAAAATACTATCATTCTCATGCATAGCTGCTCACAATAATAAGAAGTAGTGAAAGTTGAGTGTTGAACCCAGACAAGGCATTTGAAAACACCATTTATTTCACAGGCAATGTGGTGTCAGGAATGTAATTGTTCCCACAAGTTCAGATGTCTGATCACTTGGTCCCCAGTATCTGGGGCTGTTTGGGAATGAGTGAATATCAATGCCAGGACTTTCTGGGATATACCAATGAAACACATGTCACATGTAACTCTTACCAGAGAAAGAAAGTGTATTTTTCTGGAGGAAGTAAGTCAATGAGTGTGGGATCTGAGATTTCATACCTTGCCCATCACCAAAAATGCTCCAGTTGGATTCCCTGCTGTGCAATGTGCTAATCTTCAGAGCAGGTCAGAATAATTTCCAAACATGTGACCAGAAGTATTTTTCTGTCTTTCTAACCTATCTTTGGGGGTTAAAGTTCACCACAAGGACAGCAGACACGGATGCAGGCAGAAATTTTACCATGCACCTGCCACACAAAACTGTATAATATAAAGCACAGTAATTGCCAAGGTTGAGCTGAAATTTGTGAACTAACATTCACAGCAAAATGCAGCTTGCACACTAAATATTCTACAAAAGGTGATTGGTTATGAGGAGGTTGGATGGTTTGTTACATGTCCAAATTAGCTGAATTTTCTTGAGCTAACACTGGCCCATGTAGCAGCCATAGACATTTTTAAATGACTGTCTCTGGTGATATTTTGTGCTCTAAAAAAATAAAACTTACCTGGGGATCAGAGTGTGGAACTAGCCACTAGTTAACCATAGAAGCCAGGCAGTGGTATCATATACCTGTAATCCCAGCACTTGGGAGGAGGAAGCAGGAAGATAAAGAATTCAAGGCCATCCTGGGCTACAGGAGACTGATCCATGTTAAATGAGAAACAGAGCCAGGCAGTGTAGGCACTTGCCTTTAATCCCAACACTAGTTAAGTGGAGACAATGATATAAGGTGGGAAGAGGCTGGAGTTGAACTCTTTCATTCTGAGGATTCCTAGAGGTAAGAAGTCTTTCTAGTGGCTGGCTGCTCTGCTTCTCTGACCTTTCAGTTTTCACCCTGAAATCTGACTCCGTGTTTTTATTATTTGGACCCATTAGAATTCACACTATATCTGGTGTCCAACTTTTGGGTCAGAATTTCACAAAAAAGCTGATTGCCTATGGTTTGCTGCAACTGGCACAGGCTGGAGGTGAATGTGGCTGCAGTCACTACCCCACAGGCTAGGTTTTCCTTTCTTTTCCCCAACTCTGAGAAAGTTGGGATTTTTCTGTTGCAGCCTATCTGCAGCAAACTCCATAGCCATTTGGGCAACAAAATTCACAGGAGTTGGCTGCTTTTGCACATTTCCTTCTGCACAGAGCTGGCTCTATGGCTTTGTCTCTCCTGGTGAAATGTGGGCTTTCCATGGACCACCTCCTCAGGATGCTGTCAAACTAGATAGCTGTTTTGAAAACTGCCCAGGCTTCTACTGTTCTGTGCAGAGTAGTCAGCCTCACACTTCATTGTCATCTGAACTGTCATCATTGGCACATTTGGTGAGACAATTGGGAATTCTTAAAGGGAGGAATTAGTTAAAAGGGAGAGTTTTTATCCCACAAATAAATAAATGGGAAAGACTATTAGAATGGAGAATTAGGTTGCTTTATATAATACACTGGAAAGTCTGAAAATGGAATAATTAAATGACAAGATAATTAATTTAGATGGAATTTATGTAATGTCAATTATAAATATTATTTGTTGGATCATTTTTTATCATTAAAAATGTTGGTTAAGATCCCTGGGCACCAGCCACTCCAGGGAAGACCTATCCAACTTGGCCCCAAGTTCTGGCCACTGGGCAGGTTCCCTTCTAGCCCTACCAGGAAAGTTCCCCTTCTCCAAGACCCCCAACAGACCCTGCAATCTCCATGCCCTGCCCCAATGCCCATCTGCCAGAGACACCAGCCACTTCCTGAGACTTAGAAACCGGCCCCCAGCTACTATCCTGCCCCAGACTACCCTTCCAGACAATAGCTCCCATCTTGCCCTGGACTTCCCTGTCTGGACAAGAGCTCCCATCCTGCCCCTGAGTTCCCATTTGGATAAAAGAGGTCCCATCTGGACAAGAGAGAGTGAGATCTCCTGAATCTGTCAGCTCTGTCTGGACCAAGTGCACTGATAAGACCAAGAATGAACCATAAGGAGATGGGCAGACATCAAGGCAGAAGTACATACTATAAAAGGAAGAGGAGTACAGCATCACCAGAACCTAGCCCGCCTCCAACATCTAGATCTGAACATCAAAAATTGGAAGAAGCAGAAGAAAACAGCCTTATGAATAACATCATGAAAGGTAGAGGCTTATAAAGAGGAAAAGAAAAAAGAAATGAGAAGAATGCTATAAAAAACTAGAGGAAAGGACAAATAAAGTAGAAGAAAACAATAAAGTCCTGGAAGAAAACAATAAAGCACTGAAAGAAAATCATAAAAAAGAAATGAAACAAATGAAGGAAACAGTCCAAGACCTGAAAGGGGAAACAGAAAAAATGAAGAAGACACAAACAGAGAGAATGCTGGAAATAGAAAATCTGAGTAAACGATCAGGAATTCAGATGCAAGTATAACCAACAGAATGCAAGAGATGGAAGAGAGGATCTCTGGCATTGAAGATACAGTAGAAGAAATAGTTTCATCAGTCGAAGAAAACACTAAAGCCAACAAAGTCATGAACCAAAATGTCCAAGAAATTTGGGACACCATGAAAAGACCAAACCTACGAATTATAGGGATAGAAGAAGGTGAAGAATACCAACTCAAAGGCACAGAAAATATATTCAACAAGACCATAGAAGAAAACTTTCCCAACTTAAAGAAGGAAATGCCTATGAAGATACAAGAAGCCTATAGAACACCAAACAGACTAGACCCCCCAAAAAAGGTCCCCTTGCCACATAATAATTAAACAACTAAACATACAGAATCAAGAAAGAATATTAAGACCAGCTAAGGAAAAAAGCCAAGTGACCTATAAAGGCAAACCCATCAGAATAACACCCGATTACTAAATGGAGACTTTGAAAGCCAGAAGGACCTAGACAGGTGTAATGCAGACACTAAGAGACCATGGATGCCAGCCCAGACTAATATACCCAGCAAAAGTTTCAATCATCATAGACGGAATGAACAAGACATCCCAACACTAAGCCAGATTTAAACAATTCTTATCCACAAACCCAGCCCTACAGAAAGCACTAGAAGAAAAATTCCAACCTAAGGAAGTCAGATACACCCTCTAAAACACACGCAATACATAAAGCCACAGCAGAAAACCCCAAAGAAGAGAAGTATACACACACTACCACCAAAAAATAACAGGAATGAACAATCACTGGTTATTAATATCCCTTAATATCAATGGACTTAATTCACCTATAAAAAGACATAGGCTTACAAAATGCATATGAAAGCAGGACCCATCTTTCTGCTGAATACAAGAAGCACATCTCAAATTCAAAGATAGACACTACCTAAGAATAAAAGGCTGGGAAAACACTTTCCAATCAAACAGTCTTTAGAAACAAGTGGGTGTAGCCATCCTGATATACAGCAAAATAGACTTCAAACTAAAATCAATCAAAAGAGATCAAGAAGGGCAATACATACTCATCACCACAGGAAAGATCCAACAAGATGAAGTTTCAATTCTGAACATTTATGCCCCAAACACAAGGGCACTCACATATGTAAAAGAAACATTACTAAAGCTTAAATCACATATAAAAACCCACACACATTAATAGTGGGAGACTTCAACACCCCACTTTCACCACTGGACAGATCTCCCAAATCGAAACTTCACAGAGAAATAAAGGACTTAACTGATGTCATGACTCAAATGGACTTAATTGATATCTACAGAACATTCCATCCTAACAAAAAAGAATATACCTTCTTTTCAGCACCCCATGGAACCTTCTCCAAAATTGACCACATACTTGGCCACAAAGCAAACCTCAACAGATACAAAACAATTGGAATAACCTCCTGTGCTCTATCAGACCACCACAGTTTAAGGTTAGATTTTAACAACAACAAAAACTACAGAAAACCTACAATCTCATGGAAACTTAATCACCAATGAATTAAGGAAGAAAGAAATTAAAGACTTCCTAGAGATCAACGAAAATGAAGACACCACATACCCAAACTTATGGGACAGTATGAAAGCAGTGCTAAGAGGGAAATTCATAGCACTAAATGCCCACATAAAGAAGTTGGAGAAATCTCACACTAGTGACTTAACAGCACACCTGAAAGCTCTAGAACAAGAAGAAGCAAAGTCTCCCAGGAAGAATAGACACCAGGAAATTATCAAACTGAGAGATGAAATCAATAAAATAGAAACAAAGAGAACAATACAAAAAATTAATGAAACAAAGAGTTGTTTCTTTGAGAATATCAACAAGATAGACAAGCCCTTATCCAAACTAACCAAAAGACAGAGAGAGAGCTTCCAAATCAACAAAATCAGAAATGAAAAGGGGGGCATAACAACGGACATTGAAGAAATCCAGAGAATCATCAGGACATACTTCAAAAACCTCTACTCCACAAAACTAGTAAATCTAAAAGAAATGGATCATTTTCTGGATAAGTATCACATACCTAAGTTAAATCAAGACCAGATAAACTATTTAAATAGTCCAATAACACCTAAGGAAATAGAAACAGTCATTAAAAGTCTCTCAAGCAAAAAAAGCCCAGGACCAGATGGTTTTAGCGTAGAATTCTACCAGATCTTCAAAGAAGAGTTAATACCAATACTCTCTAAATTGTTCCACACAATAGAAACAGAAGGTACATTACCAAACTCCTTCTATGAGTCTACAATTACCTCCATTCCTAAACCAAACACGGATACAACAAAGAAAGAGAACTACAGACTGATCTCCCTCATTGATGCAAAAATACTCAATAAAATACTGGCAAACAGACTCCAAGAACACATCAAAACAATTATTCACCATGATCAAGTAGGCTTCATTCGAATAACGCAAGGGTGTTTCAACATACGAAAGTCCATCAATGTAATACACCATATAAACAAACTCAAAGAAAAAAACCACATGATCATCTCACTAGATGCAGAAAAGGCACTTGACAAAATCCACCACCCCTTCATGATAAAGGTCTTGGAGCGATCAGGAATACAGGGGGCATACCTAAACATAATAAAGGCAATTTACAGCAAGCCAACAGCCAACATCAAATTAAATGGAGAGAAACTCAAAGCAATTCCACTAAAATCAGGAACGAAGCAAGGCTGTCCACTCTCCCCATACTTATTCAATATAGTACTTGAAGTTCTAGCCAGAGCAATAAGAAAACATAGGGAGATTAAGGGGATACAAATTGGAAAGAAAGAAGTCAAGCTTTCCCTATTTGCAGATGACATGATAGTATACTTGAGTGACCCCAAAGATTCCACTAGGAATTGATAAAGCTTATAAACACCATCAGCAACATAGCAGGATACAAGATCAACTCAAAAGAAATCAGCAGTCCTCCTATATACAATGGACAAAGAAGCTGAGAAGGAAATCAGACATACATTACCCTTTACAATAGCCACAAATGATATAAAATACCTTGGGGTAACACTAACCAAGCAAGGGAAGGACCTCTATGACAAGAACTTTAAGTCCCTGAAAAAAGAAATTGAAGAAGATGTCAGAAAATGGAAAGATCTCCCATGCTCATGGATAGGCAGAACTAACAGTAAAAATGGCAATTTTACCAAAAGCAATCTACAGAAGAGATATTAGGAAGTAGTCTTGAACACATTGGCATAGGAGATAACTTTCTAAATATAACACCAGTAGCACAGACACTGAGAGAAACAATCAATCAATGGGACCTCTTAAAACTGAGAAGCTTTTGTAGAGCAAAGGGTATGGTCAACAAGGCAAAGTGACAGCCTGCAGAATGGAAAAAGATCTACACCAACCCCATATCTCACAGAGGCCTGATATCCAGAATATGTAAAAAGAACTCAAGAAATTAGACATCAAAATGCCCAACAGTCCAGGTAAGAAATGGACTATAGAACTAAACAGAGAATTCTCAACAGAGGGAACCCAAATGGCTGACAGAATTTAAGGAATTGCTCAACATCCCTAACTATCAGGGAAATGTAAATCAAAACAACTCTGAGATACCACCTTACACCTGTCAGAATGGCTAAAATCAAAAACACAGAAGACACCTTATGCTGGAGAGGATATGGAACCAGGGAAAATCTCCTCCACTGCTGGTGGGAATGCAAGCTTGTACAACTACTTTGGAAATCAATATGGTGCTTTCTTAGAAAATTGGGAATCAATCTCCCCCAATATCCAGCTATATCACTCTTGGGCATATACCCAAGGACCGTTCAGTCATACCACAAGAGCACTTGCTCAGCTATGTTCATATCAGCATTGTTTGTAATAGCCAGAACCTGGAAACAACCTAGATGCCCTTCAACTGAAGAATGTATAAATAAAATGTGGTACATATACACAATGGAATACCACTCAGCAGAGAAAAACAATATCATGAGGTTTGCAGGCAAATGGATGATTCTAGAAAAAATCATCCTGAGTGAGGTAACCCAGACTCAGAAAGACAAACATGGTATGTACTTACTCATAGGAGGATACCAGATGTGGAACAAGGATGACTGGACTGCTACTCACATCACCAGGGAAGCTACCTAGAAAACAGGACCTCAAGAAAGACACGGGGATTGCCCAATGATGGAGAAAGGGATGAAATCTACCGAACAGCCTCGACATGAGTGGGAGTAATGAAGGGTGAGGTTCGAGGAAAAGGGAGCTTGGGGAAGCAGGAGATCCTAGCTGGATCAAAAACAGAGAGGGAGAACAAGGTATAGGAGTCCATGGTAAATGAAGACCATATGAGAGTAGGAAGAAGCAAGGTGCTAGAGAGGCCCACAGAAATCCACAAAGATAACCCGACAATAGACTGCTGGCAATGGTGGAGAGACAGCCTGAACTGACCTACTCTGGTGATAGGATGGCCAACCACCCCAACTGTCAGGCTAGAAACCCCATCCAATGACTGAGGGATCTGAATGCAGAGATCCATGGCTAGGCCCCGGGTGGAGCTCCTGGAGTCCAATTAGGGAGAAAGAGGAGGCTTTATATGAGTAAGAATTGTTGAGACCAAGGTTGGATAAAGCACAGGGACAAACAGCCAAACGAATGGAAACAAATGAACTATGAACCAAAGTCTGAGGGGCCCCCAACTGGACCAGGCCCTCTGAATGGGTGAGACAGTTGATTGGCTTGATCTGTTTGGGAGGCATCCAGGCAGTGGGACTGGTTCCTGTGCTCATTGCATGAGTTGGCTGTTTGAAACCTGGGGTTTTATACAGGGACGCTTGGCTCAGCCTGGGAGGAGGGGACTGGACCTACTTGGACTGAGTCTACCAGGTTGATCTCAGTCCTCAGGGGACGCTTTGCCCTCAAGGAGGTGGGAAGGGGGGTGCCCTGGGGGAACAGGAGGGAGCAGGTGGGGGGAGAGAACAAGGGAATCCATGGCTGATATGTAGAACTGAATTGTATTGTAAAATTAAAAAAAAGCCACTGTAAAAAGACAAAAAAAATGTTGGTTAATATGAGTGTACAATAAAAGTTTTAGGAAAACTTATAAATAGAGATCATAGAGATATTTAGACCCAGACAGATGAAAAAAACAAAATTAAGGGAATATTCTATTGTTACTAATCTCATGATCTTTTGGTTTTATTTTGACTCTTAAAGCTTTTCTTAAGTTATAAATATTATCTCAAATTTTATAAGATTAATAAATATTTTGAACTTTTGTCATGATATTAGTGGTCATATAGAATACTAATTCTAGAAAAAAAGCCTCATCTTGCTTCTTGTACATGATTTCATGTTTGAGTCTCTTATCAGGTAAAGAGGAATTAGGTTTTTGTACTCTGGATGTACATAACAAATATGGGTCCTTTAACCTCTTTGAGATTTGCTGCATATGACATTTAAAATGTTTACACTTTCTGCAGTAAACCATGATCAGCCTAACAGTGATCTAGGATGTCTCCAAAGAGATTATTAAGCCCCCCAAGGATGATTACACCAGGGGTATGATAACACCACTAAGCTGAAAAATACCATCTAAAGATTGGCTTTGGACTACAAACTGCTCAGGACTATTTCGAGGTAGCATGCTGAGATTATTCAACCTCAAGGAATACTCTAGACAGTACTTGAGACAATCACAGTTTCTGATTATGCACAAACTGGACAACAAATGATACAGCTACCTCTCCCAGGACTTGACAATTAACCAAAGTTTTTCTTTTTGCCATGCCTCAAAAAAGGTCATCATCCCCCACATTCCCAAGAGGTAGGATGGGTGGTTTTGATTTTTCAATGGGTTATGGATATTTGTCATTTTTAGGGTGGTTAGTTACAAGTTGTTATTTATAATGGTAAAAAAAAAGATGAACAAAGAAGAATCAATTCAGGGTTCTTATTTTCAAAAGAAAAAAGGGGAATATAGTCATGATAGAATATAAGTGTAGATTATTGAATCTATTCTAAAAAGAAATAGAGAAAATATAGAAATAGGATAAAAAGATTATTGAATCTACTTTTAAGCAAAAAATGCAACTACTTATTTTCAATATTTTACATTGATATGAATATTTGTATATTAATGCAAAGTTGAGATTATTTTTGTTAGAACATACTGTACATGCTTTTCTACTCTTGTTCAAAGTATAGTACCAAGACAACTCATTTAACAATGTAATACAAATTTTCAGTCCTTGAAAGTTATTATTACCAACTATTTAGGATAATAAAGAAATGCAGATTAGTAGTTATCTAGTCATTGCAATAAATCTTGTAGTCATGTTAGGTATGTTTTCAAGGTCAAACAGAGATACCTTTTAGACAGACAAGTAGTATTCAAACACTTCAGATATCTGTGGAATATGACATTTAAGATGCTTAATAAAATAGATTATTTTTGTGTGTGACAATGAGACATGTCTGCTTCTGGCAGCACCATTCTACTTTAGAGAGGATAATGAGAACATAGAAATTCCATATGGAGTTTACTTTATTTGTGGCAAACGTTAGCCACTAGGCAAAAAATACCCTTTTTTTCAACCACTAACAATTTGCTGTCCAAATGGGACCAGCAGGACACAAAAGAAAGAACTGCTAAACACTGTCAAGGCAAGGTAGGACAGTCCGTCAAATAATCCCACTTCACAGATAAGTCTGTCAGATATACTAGGCCTGTAGGCTGAAGATGAATGCCCCCCATATTGCAAAGGAACATTGGGTGAATGTCTATGCAGCCAGCTGCTTCTGTCATTTCTTACTTTTTTTGGAAGTATCTTGCTTGCACTTCCTGCTTACTCAGATAATATCATTTCCTTCTCAGGTATTGAGAGCTGCTGGTAGCAAAAGGCCATGGGAGTATACAGAAGGTGGCAACTAGTATTTAGAAGGTCAACCTACCAGAACCAAGGATTCTGTTGGAGGAAACCATCATGCAAGGCCTTTTGGAAATACTGCCTTTTGAATGAATTGGCTGTTTCATGTTGTAAACATCTTGTGTAACAACAGATATGATATCTTCCCATTATCATGCATTTTCATAATATATATATGTAATCTCATGATTAAATCTCTATCTTATGGGCAAATATATCTGTGGGTGGTCAGGAATGTGACTTTTCATATAGCTGTATAATTTTGATATACAGAAAATATACTAGGATATACTTCATAGCCAGATCCATTGTCCCATGAGAGTGTAGACACAGCTTGCTTTGTTTCTTTAGGCTCAGACTAATACAGAAAATAATTATCTTTCCTCTGTATAACACAAACTGCACACATTTAGCTCATTTGTACCTCAAAGCAAGTTCAACCAGACTAAAGGAATTTGTATATGCACAAGTTATGCACAAGGTCAGTGTTGCAGGTGTCTCACCAAGGCTACTAACACAAAACCCTCTAAGATAAGCTGGCCAGTTCTTCACTTGCCAAGTCTGCTGATAGAAAGCTATGTCTCAGAGTTTGTGGGATGGGGCACTGCACCACCACCACCCCCCAGCAGATCCTGAGACCTTGGAACCTTGCATTACCATGGTAATGGCTCTGTTCCTTATAACCTATACTAGGAGTATGCTATGGCATTGAGGATTTTGAGACTTTTACCAGCATTACAAGGAGTTTCCTGCTAGAAATGTGAGGAGTCAGGCAAGAGAGAAGCTAGGAAGGAGAATTGACTTAGAAGAATAAAATGAATGAACTAAAAGAACATAGTGTATGTTCATTCCTTTGATTTTCCTAAGATTCGATTCCCAGCTGGTAGTAGATTCTTGCCTGGACCCTGGGAAAAAGTTATTTGGTAATGGACTCCAAGAGCTCTTGTTACTTGGGTGTCTGATTGAAGACTTTTTAGTTATAGTGATAGTTTTCCTTGTTACCAGATTAGAAAAGAAATTCACTAAAGAAGTATAAAGTATATAGGTCGAGAGATATTAAAACATATTTTTTGGAAATGCAAGTTAGAATAGAAAGTGAGTTTGGTACAACCTTTTGGACTCACCAAAATAAGATGGATCATAGAGTATTTTCTCTGAATTTGTCAAATGTTTATAGACTAGACATTGATGATGTGTTTTTTTACTGTATATATATATATATATATATATATATATATATATATGTATATATATATATATATGTGTGTGTGTGTGTGTGTGTGTGTGTGTATAGAATAACTATATATATATAGTTATTCTACTTATTGTATATAATTCTTCATATATTAAATATAACTTTATTTTAGACAAAAAAGGAGGAAATGTAGTGATATTTTGTTTTTGCTCTAACAACTAAAGCTTGCCTGGAGATCAGAGTGCACAGCTAGCCAACTAGTTAACCACAGAAGCCAGGCAATGGTAGCACATACCTTTAATCCCATCACTTGAGAGGAGGAAGCAGGAAGATAAAAAATTCAAGACCACTCTGTACTATAAGATACTGATCCAGTCTAAAAGAGAAACAGAACCAGACAAGGGAGGCACACAATATTAATCCCAGCACTAGGCAGGTGGAGACAGTGATATATGGTGGGAGGAGGCAGGATCTCAGCCCTTTAATTCTGAAGATTCCTAGAGATAAGAAGTCTTTCTAGTGGCAGGCTGCTCTGCTTCTCTGATCTTTCAGCTCTCACCCATAAATCTGACACAACATTTTTATTATTAAGACCAATTAGAATTCATTCTACAACTATTTGATGAATTTCTTTGAAATGCATGAGTAGAACTGTACATCATCTTTCAAAAAATTATATATATATATATATATATATATATATATATATATATATATCTTATATGGATATCTGCCACAAAGAAAAACCAAAAAACTAAATTAAAATAAGTTTAAAATATCTCTGAAATTTCTAAACTATTTTCTTTCAGTGAAATCTTACAGAAAGAAATGGCACTCACAAAAACAACTGAGAGTATCAATAAAGTACTTACAACAAGAGCAAAAATTACCTTAAAATGATTACACTCTCTAAACTTAAAGGGGTAATAATGAAATTTCCTCAGTTACAATGTAACTGGAAATTTTCATAATCAGATGATACTATATTTAACTTTATCAGGAAATATTGTAGAATGTGGAATTCAAATTGACCGGCATTTTTCTTATAGAAATATGGTTTTACAGTAGCATCATTTCTTTCATGTTACATAATTTTTGACCAATTTTTAATTATCTGTGTCTGGGGAGCAATAATTTTGAGTACAGGTAACTTTATATCATATGTTCACAGACACTGAATTATTCCACAATAATATAGACTAGGTTAAATAATAATAATAATAACAATAATAATAATAGGTGTTTACACAACTTTAGTAATAGAAAATATCTTCAATGAGCTGTTTGAGGGGCAGGGAAAGTCTGTTTCCTATGTTACACCTGGGATGTGTATCATGCTCTTTGACTTCAATTATTTTCATATCCGACTGAAGGTATTTGATTATGGTCAGAGTCATGTTAGTGGGCATGAGAGAATTATCGAGGAAGAGTTTGATGATATCATATGAGAAATGAATTATTTCATATACTACATAATAAGATTAATTCCTAATTGAGAACAATTTATCTTCAACAGTAGAGAGATTTTCAAAGACATCAGACTTCCGTGCTCATTTTAGTTACAAAGTGATTTGCAAGAACCCAATTTTGATTCATTTTGACTCTTTCTAAATATTGTCACTTTTTCAGCTTACAGAATCACTTACATATTAATGCTACTTACTTTTAACACTAATAGGACTATATAATTGTCTTATTTGAGCTGATAAGAGCAGGAATGTAATACATTCATACATAATTCAAACATAATGGTCTCTCCCATCAACCATCAATCAAGAAAATGCCCCACAGTCTTTCCCACAGGCCAATCTGATGGAGAATTCTCCTACGTTGAGGTTCCCTCTTCCCAGATGACTTGAGCTTATGTTAAGTAGACAAAACCTAACCAGGACTTGCATCAATGGATATGTTTTACCAATATTGTCATTTTGGTAACTCATAAGGTTCACAGATTGAAAATCTCATAGGAAACTTAGATCTGTAGATACTTCCTAAAATAGAGACATCCATATTTTAACAGTTCAAATGGAGTTATTGTATGTAGGACAATGACACCCCCAACTAGACACTATAGGCTAACAAATTTAAAACTGAGTGACAGGACTGGAAGCCTTTACCCTCAGTGGACTAGGTCTCTCCATGATAATTAAGACAGGCCAAAGGCCAACACAATATACACAACACATCAGTGAGACTATTTCCAGACAAATCTAGTTTGTGTCAAGTTGACATCTGTCATCTGTCTTTATATATGGATAATCTGTCTGTCATCTATAAGTCAATCTTCTATGGAACATCTATCTGTGTATCTATCTATCCATTAAGCCAACTACATACCTATCATCTATTTATGATTATCATTCTACCTATCTATACACACGCACAATTAAATGCATAAATGCAACATACTGAGTCCATTTAGTGTTGCTCATACATCTGCTTTTAAGGCTGATCACCTTTTATTGGATAAAGAGTTATGGGCCTCACTGCTGGGGAAAATTAATTCTATCTCTCTCCAATCACCGTCTATCTCCCTTCTTTATTTAAGGTGAAGTCGTATGAAATTTTATATCATCCACAGTGGTATATTAACTAGGCCTGACATTATTAAGATCTTGTTTAGGCAACCATATTGTTGAGATTTCATTAGTGCAACTTCCCTTTCATGTGAAGAAGATACAACCTAAGGGCAGGTGTCCTAGTCATCATTCTCCTATGATCCTATGATCATTCTGCTTTCTATACTATGTGATTTCCAAAGCCTTAGATGTAGGGATTATGTTGTAGATGTATTATTAGGGATGGAAATTCCAAGGTCACTTGTATTGATGCATTTAGTCATATCCACAAAAATACATATATTTATGTGTGTATGTATGTGGCAACAATTAAAGAAAGGCAATGAATTTTAGAAGGAGTAGGGAGACAGAGGAGGAGCTAAAGTGAGTTGGGCATGGGATTTATGTAAATAGACTATTCATATATAAAAGCTCCATTAAGTAGATAATAAGATCAGTTGGACAATTGCTGGTTTCCTGAAAATATGGTTCACTATTGCATCTTTAGGGCTTTTTTTTGCCATTGAGATTATTGTGGTAGCTCATTGGCTTTACAGCTGAGTAGGACTTTTGGTTGTTTTTCATATTCAAATATAGTTACATCATTGGCCCCTAGATTCATCTCTTTCCAACCTCTCATACCCCCTTACTACGTTTCACATTCACAGACTTCTTTCATTATTATTGTTACATATGTAAATGTATATGTCTATGTAAATATATACTGAGTCTTTTTTGTGTTGTTCAGTGTGTGTGATTTCGGGAATGATCAGCTTGTACTGGATAACCACTTAGAGATCTCATCTCTGAGACAGACAATTCTTCCACTCTCAGGACTATTTGCCTATAGTACTTTGTATATTAAAATGTGATTTTAAATCAACCCCAATCAAAAAATTTATCTTGGAGATCAGTGTGTATTAACCCCACCACTGAATGTCACAGGGGTAGGGACGATGTTTCTATTCGTGACAATGGATTCAGTGGGCCCCATGACATACATACATACACCCTACCCACTACCCACTTTCAAATTACCATGGATAAAGTTGTTGTCATTTTTCGTCTCATGTTTCAGCCTCAACCAAAATCCTGTGTGTCTAATAACAACTCAGACCAATAGAAGACTCTGGTGTATGAGGTTTTTAATTTCTTTAATAAAACATTAATTTGTATTCTAATGAGAAAAACAAAAGAGTGTGGATTGGGGTTCTGGGGAGGTAGGGAGAGTCTGAGAGGAGGAGTTGTGAAAGGGTAAATTGTAATCAGAATATGTGTATGTGTGTGTGTGTGTGTGTGTGTGTGTGTGTGTGTGTGTGTGTGTGTGTATACTTAATTTCCTTTGGGGGAACAATTTTAGTATGATTTGAAATAAAGCCAATTCACATATGTGCATATAAGAATCCATGATCTCAGGGACACTGTACACTGTGTGTTCCTTTTTTGAAATTTTTCTGAAATAAATCACACAGAAAAAAGATAATATCTGGTATCCTAAGGAACTTTATAACCTTCTGTATGCTAGGTTTGAAATTTACAAAGTATTCTCATTCATTCCATAATGATGACGGCAGGCACTATTTTGGCTCCTGGTAGAATCCACTTCATAATGCACATTAGGTACTTTTTTGAAAACACTTTTGCAATATGTGCAATCAAGGCATTTAATCACACATAAAGCCAGTAATGATTTTCAGTAATAGGAGCATGTGCAGAAGCTCCATAGTGACAACTATGAATATTTGATGTTTACACAATTGAATTGACCTCACAATTTAATTCCAATGAGTCAAGAATAGTGACTAATACCACATTTCTACTCAAGGGATCAATGCTCCCATTTATAGCATGCATCTGGGAGGTGCAACAAAAATTGGGAAAATTTAAAAATACTATTGGAGTTCCTTCATATTTTCTATAAGGATATTACATTGCTGAGATGGAAAGAAGAATCTTTGTGATTTTCTCTAATTTCAGATCAGTTTTCAGAAACTGACTTACCTGCTTCATAGACATTTTTAATATGTTCAATAGGGATTTATAGGGAAAAGTCAGGTTCATGTAGTTTTTCCATATTTCTTCATTGATATTTGTTCTTATTGCTGCATTTCATTAAGGAAAAGTCAGAAGAGACCCTGCCAAATCCAGAATCAATCTCCCCTCCCCTGTCTCTTTCTCTCTCTCTACCTACAGATCAAGATATAGAACTCTATGCTACTTCTCCAGCACCATGTCTGAATGTGAGCTGCCATGTACCTCACCATGAGTATAATGAACTAAACCTGTGAAACTGTAAGCAACCTCCCAATTAAATGCCTTCATTTACAAGAGTTTCTGTGGTCATGAAATGTCTTCACAGCAATAGAATGGTAACTAAGTCAGGTTCCCAGACTGTGTTTTTGAAATTATACTACCAGTATCTCAATTTTCAGAGCCAACTAAATACTAAGTAAATATCTTCATCACAGAGATAAATCTACTCTGTTAATTTATTTATAGACTGTTAAGAGCAGCAAGTTCATTCTTGGCATTCATAAACTGGCTTCTAAATGAGGACTCTACAGTATGTTATCTTATGAAGCAATAATAAGCACAATCTGTCACAGTGAAGAATTTAAGAAGCATGAGTGGAGAACTTTGTTCTCATCGCTCTCCATTTTACTAATTGGAGCAGAAGAGTAAACAGCTATTCTTGAGACACACGATGGAGGTTTGTTATTTGTACTGACTATAAAAGGTCAATTTTAATTTAACTTTCTCTTCATACTAATCTCATCCCATAATATCACAATTCCAATTTGAAAATTTCACAACCAACCAAGATATGTGGAAAAGGTTCAATCATGATCATATGGTGCACAGTGGTTTTATTATTTGCTTGACAAGTAATAGCAAGAAACAAAATATTAAATCAAGTGTTATCAGTGAGGACTGGTTCCTTGACCTGACCTCTTCCAACACCCAGCATAGGGAAAACACCAAGAGGATGGAAGTGCTGCCAGTGTTGCAAAGTTTAACTGAACTTAAAAAATCTGATAATTCATGAGGAGCATCTTCTCTATGGGACAGATGATGGGCGATGTCACTCTGCAAGCTGTTGCCCTAATTGGTTGATAAATAAAATGCTGATTCGCCAGTAGCCAGACAGGAAGCATAGTAAGAATAAGCAAACAAGGAGGATTCCGAAAAGAGGAAAGTTGAGTCAAGAGTCGCCAGCCAGACACGGTGGAAGCAAGATGTGAAGGCAAACCTGAGAAAAGGTACTAAACCACATGGCTAAACATAAATAAGAACTATGGGTCTATTTAAGAGTAAGAGCTAGTCAGTAATAAGCCTGAGCTAATGGCCATACAGCAGTAATAAATAATATAAGCCTCTGTGTGATTTGCTCAGACCTGGGGCTGTGGGCTGTGGCAAGTGAGAGAAAATTTTTCTGACAGCAGGGTAGGCAGGACACAGAAAAACTTTCAGCTACAGACAGATTTCACCTTGTCAAGTGCAATGTGGACTTTAAGGAATGGACATTAAGGGTCTAACTCTTTAGAAACCCCACAGAACACAATGTCAACCACCTATTAGAATGCACATATGGGTACAGTAGAGGAGCACATGTCATGGTGTCAGCCAAATGTTCTCTGTGTGGTGCTGAGGCCTGTTCCACAATAATAATTCAGGCCTACTTCTCTAAACACATTTCACATTCCATGGATGAGAGAATCTTATATCCCAAGGTGAAATGTAGTGTTCTTTATGTAGATTGACAGAGTACTGAACTGTGATATATATGTTTATGTTCAAAGTATTTGACAAAAGGGACTGTCATTCCCATGCATAGCTATTGTTGAAATTATTAAGGCCACTCCACTTAGTTAAAAGGGAGGTTTATTTTGTGGGGTAACTTACAAGTGAAGGGATATGCTACAGGGTCTGTGAAAGGTGCAGTCTGGCAGTGTTCTCTGGAGAACTCTGCTCAATCTACCTTCAGCATTCAGAGTCCAGGAACCAAGAGAGCCCACACATCTGGATCTCAGGTTTCCAGCATCCTCTCTCTGTCCTGCCTTGTAGGCAAGACCTTTACTGAAACCTCAATTCCTGGGGGTTGGAACTTCCAGGTCAAAGCTAGAATGGCTACCCACTATACATAGCTGCTCACAATAATAGGAATTAGTGACAGTTGATACTGGATCACAGAAAGGGCATTTGAACCCCCATTTAGTTCACAGGGAATGTGGTAGGAGGAATATGAGTGTTCCCTCAGGTTCAGATGTTTGATCACTTTGGTCCCCAGTATCTGGGACTGTTAGGGGATGAATGAAACTCTGAGCTGGGACATCCTAAGAAATGCCAATGACATGTATGTCACATGTAAATCTTACCAGAGTCATAGAGTGAATTTTTGTCTGGAGAAAGTAAGGCAATGCGTGTGGAATCTGAGATTTTACCCCTTGCCCATCACCAAAAATTACCGCTTGTACTCCGTGCTGTGCAATGTACTAATCTTCAGAGCAGGTCAGAATAATTTCTGAACATGTGGCCAGAGGTATTTTTCTGTCTTTCTTTCCTATCCTTGTGGGATTAAAGATCACCACAAGGGTAGAGGACACTGATACATGCAAAAAATTCATCATGTACTTTCTCCACACAAAACTGTATAATGTAAAGCACAATGATTGCCAAGGGATTTGTGAACTAAAGTTCATATGAGAATGCAGACAGAGCCTGCACTAAATATTCTACAAATGGTAATTGGTTATCAGGAGTTTGGAATGTTTGTTTTTGGTCCAAAATAGCCACTTTCTTGGGATAATATTGACCTAATTAGCAAGCATAGTCATATTTTTTGACTATCAGGTGAATTTTTTGAAATGCATGAACTTCATTAAATTCTCCTTTAACTTTCAAAGAATAATTCATATATATACATGTCTCATATGGACATCTGGAACAAATAACTGAAAACAAAGTTAAAATAAAATTTAAGATATTTCTGAAATTTTATATCTATTTTCTTTCAATAAAATCTTACAGAAATAAATCAGACTCACTGTAACAATTGAGACAATAAATAAAGAACTTGTAGGAAGAATAAGAGTTAAGTGGAAAGGATTGAACTCTCTAAACCCAAAAGGATTAGTAGTGAAATTTCCTTAGTTATAATGTACCTGGTCATTTTCATCATCAAATGATTCTGTGTTTGATTTTACCAGGAAAAATTATACAATACAGAATTCAAATCGGCCAGTATTATTCTTATTGCAATGTGTTTTTACAGTAACATCATTTTTTTCTTATACATATATTTCAAACTATTTTTAATTATCCTTGTTTGGGGAGCAATAATTTTGAGTTTTGGTGCCTTTATATTACATATCAACATATGCTGAATTATTCCATCATCATATAGACTAGGTTAAAATGTTAGGTGTTTACGTATCTTTAATAATGAGTAAATGTCTTCTGTTATCTGTTTGAGAGGCTGGGAAGGTCTTTTTTCCACGTTATGACTAAGATGCATACCATGCACTTTGATCTCAATGGTTTTCAGGTTTGACTCAAGGTATTTAATCATTTTGGGAGGCATGTTACTGGAGAAGATAGCATTATTGAGAAAAGTTGGATAAAATCATAGGAGAAATAAATTCTTTCATATACTACAGGAAAAGATGAACTATCCTAGTTGTGAATAATTTATTTCTAACAGTAGAGAGATATTCAAAAAATTCAGATTTTCATGTTCATTTAATTTAAAGTGATTTTCAGAAACCAAATTTTTATTAATTTTGACCAATTATAAGCAATGTCATTATTCTGCTCGCAGAATCACTTAAATAATAATACCATGTTGTGGGATGTTCTGTATGGCAAATAGGTTGCTCTGACTGGTTAATAAATAAAACACTGATTGGCCAGTAGCCAGGCAGGAAGTTTATGCAGGACTAACAGAGAGGAGAATTGAGGGAACAGGAAGGCAGAGGGAGAGACCTCCCATCCGCCGCCATGACAAGCAGCATATGAAGATGCCAATAAGCCATGAGCCACGTGGCAAAGTATAAATTAATAGAAATGGGTTAATTTAAAATATAAGAACAGTTAACAAGAAGCTTGAGCCATTAGGCCAAACAGTTTAATTAATATAAGTGTCTGTGTGTTTATATTATAGGTGGGTTGTTGGACTGCCGGGGCTTGGCGGGACCCAGAGAAAACTCTCTAGCTACAATACCATTTATTTTTGACATTAATAGTAGTATATAATTATCTTATTTGAGCTGATAAAAGCAGAAGAGGAATTCATTCATGCATATTTAAAAATTAAAGACCTCTCACATAAACTATCAACCAAGGAAATGCCCCATGGGCTTTGCAACAACCCAATTTCATAGGGAATTCTCCTAAGTTGAGGTTCCCTCTTCCCAGATGACCTGAGCTTGTGTCAAGTAGACAAAACCTAACTAGGACTTGTACTAATGGATACATTTTGTCAATATTTTCAGTTTTGTAACTCACAAGGTTCACAGCTTGAAAAATCACATAGGAAAACTTAGGGCTTTAGATGCTTTCTGTAATATAAACAGACATCCATAATTTAAGATTTGAAATAGAGTTATTGTGTGTAGGACTACAATGCCCCCACAGGACACTACAGGTTAACAAACTTAAAGCTGAGTGACAGGAGTGGGAACCTTTGATCTCAATGGACTAGGTCTTCCAATAATAATTAAGACATACACAAATGCCAATATAATATATACAATCCTTCAGACAAATCTAGTTTGTGTCAAGTTGACAGTTAGAGCTATCTATCATCTATCTATCTATCTATCTATCTATCTATCTATCTATCTATCTATCTATCTATCTATCTATCTAATATCTATCTATCATTTGTCTGTCTATATGTATATCTATATATTGATGTATCTACCTACCTATATGTCTTCTATCAATCTTCTTTGGAACATCTATCTTTTGTCTATCTATTCATTTATCTACCTAATTACTTTTCATCTATCTATTATCTACAATTCTATCTATCTTCACACATACACACACAAACACAAACCCATGATTAACTGCATAAATGCAACTAATGGGTCTATTCAGTGTTGTTCATACATCTGTTTTTAAGGCTGAACACCTTTTATAGGAAAAGAGTTATGAGGCTCATTGTTGGGGAAAATTAATTCTCTCTCTCTCTCTCTCTCTCTCTCTCTCTCTCTCTCTCTCTCTCTTTCATCAGTCACTAATTGCCTTCCTCTCTTTCTCATGTAAGGCAAAGTCTTATGAAACTTCCCAAGTAGACATTGACATATCATCTAGGCCTGAGAATACAAAGTCTTGTATAGGCAACCATATTGTTAAGATTTCATTGGTGTAACTTTTCTGACATATGAAAAGATGCAACCTCAGAGCTAGTATCCTGGTCATTTTTTTTCCTATGATCATTCTACTATCTATTCTGTAGCATTTGTGAGCCTTAGATATAAGGATTGTGTTGTAGACATATAATCTTGTATTTATAGATTTAGTCACACACAAACATATATTTATGTGTGTATATATTTGAAAATAACAATGAAAGAAGAGACAATGAATTTGAGATGGGTAGGGAGACAGAGGACGAGCTGAAGTTGGGTTGGAGATGGGAAATATGTAAATTGACTATTAAGATAGAAAAATGCAAATAATTAGACTTAAAAAAAAGCTATTGGTCTCCCCAAAATATAAGTGGCACTATTGCACCTTTAGGGTTTTTTATTTTGTGTTTTGTTGTTGTTGTTGTTGTTTTGGTTTGATTTTGTTTTTTGTTTTGTTTTGTTTTGTTTTGTTTTTTGCATTGTGATCATTGTGGTGGCTCATTGGCTTTAGAGCTGGGTAGGTCTATTGGTTGTTTTTCTCTCTTGAACACTGAAATAGCACCTTAGGATACTATGTGAGGCAGATCTTAGGGAAGATGTTTCTGGGTAAGCTCCATCTTGATAACTCCAGTTCCTGTGTATAATGTGCTCTGAAAGAGTTTCAGATTTAAGTTCATAACCTAGGAATCAGGATGTAGCTCTTGGCTACTGCTTCAGATCCAGGCCTACCGCCATGTTCTTTATCTTGATGATAATAGACTAAAACTCAAAAACTGGAAGCAAATCTCCAATTTAACACTTTCTCTTATAATACTTGCTATGGTCATGGTGTCTTTTCACAGCAATAGAACAGTGAATATGAAAAGCCAGTCAATATGAAAAGACAATGAAGAACTAGTTTGAAAAATCTCATCACAATAAACTGAGGAGTCTATGAGGAATTTGAAAATTTCTACACACTTGGCAATGTCTATTTTTATGAAAGGGGGGTTATATATTGTTTTTAAATTTTTCAAAAGTATATGTAGTGTAGCTTTGTCATATCCACCCTGACCCTCTCCCTCCAGGTTCCCAAATATCTCCCATCTTTGTCTCAACTTCATGTTTTTGTTTTGTTTTGTTTTGTTTTTTCTCACCCACTAAATCCAATCAGTGTTTCCCACTTGTGTTCATGTGTGGGCTCACCCACCTGGCTATAGCAACCTATCCCAATGGCTATTGCCATCAGTGAAAATTTAAACTCTGTACCTCCTGCAGTAATCTTGTACTGCACCCATGTCATAATTATTTGTCCCCTCAGTAAACATTTGCCATGGCAACCTGAATCCATAGAGCCAACCAAGACATAGAAGTATAAACAAGGTAGCCCTACCCTCCCCCCCGACCCCCGCTGACTATAGTTTTAATCAGGACTTCTGTGCAGGGGTCATGACAAGCTCCAGCAAAAAGAAGATTCTGCTTTCAGCTGTTGTTCTCAGCCTGGTTTCTACTGATGTGGGTTTGTCCCTCATATTAGAGCTGAAGAGATAGAGTCCTAGGCTGATGTAATGGGATATAAATACTGCACCTGTGATGTAATGGGAATTCTGCACCTCCAATTTATGTTGCTTACTCTAGGTTAAATCCAGAACCACATTTTTTAAACCAGAAATATCATCCTATACCCATGTTTAATAAAAAATAAATCCATTTCCCTTCTGGATTTTGTTTTTGTTGTTGTTGTTTTATTGTTGTTGTTGTTTTTGTTTTACTTTTTATTTCTTTTACTTTTAGATAGGATTCAAGCTATAAAAAGTGTTAAAAGATCAGAGCTAGGCTGAAATTTCCAAAGTTCTAAAGGGCATTGACTCATCTGTTTCCAAAATGTCAATCTGGGATATTATTTCCTTTTGTAGGATTTGGAGAATAGAGCCATGTATCGCTCATGAATGGGGGAATTGTGTTCTCTACTGGCCAAACTAGATGTATTGACTAGGGTTCAGGTTGCTGAAAGAAAGGAAAGGCAACTGACCTTCCTTTTTGGCAGGGATTTGTTTCTTTTATACAAGAATTCTCAAAATAATCAAAGAGAAAGAAAACAGTGTGGTAAGAGGATTCCAAACACAGTCATACATTTGCAGGGTGAATATCAAATCAGGAGTTTTATATATGATATGAAAGATTCTAGGAGCTGGACTCACAGATTGAAGCACACCCACATTCTAGAGCTGTCTAGATATTTGGAAGACCTCATGATCACTAGATTGCTACCTCAAATATTTTTTCACTGGTGGTCCACATTTTTTTTATTTCTGGAACTTTCTAGACTTTCCATTTCAGCTTAATTTACTTTGACAACTTCCTCTAACAAATAAACAACAAAACCATTTTCTGTTTTTGTTTTTTTTTAGAATGTTTTTGATTCTAGGGTAAAAACACTTATGGTTTATGTCTTAGTCAAAGTTCTATTTCTGTGAAGGGACAACATGACCATGCCAACTCTTATAAAGGAAAGCACTTCATTGGGACTTGCTCACAGATTCTACGGTTTTGTCCATTATCAGCATGGTGGGAAGATTGGCCACTTGCAGCCATAGTGTTGGAGGAGGAGGGAAAAGTTCTATATCTTGACTCTCAGGTAAGAGGTAGAGACACTGGGCCTAGCTTGAACATTTGAAACCCCAAATTATACCCCCAGTGACACACTTCCTCCAACAAGGCCACATGTACTGCAACAAGGGAAGCCCTCTAATCCCTTTCAAATAACATTTTTCCTTAATGATCAAGCATTCAAATATATGAGCCTATGGGGTCTATTCATACTACCATAGTACAATTATATGTTAATATATAGATATATAACAAATTTAATATATATTTAAATTATATATAAATATCAAACTATATTTAAATATGTTATATATTTATATAAATAACTGAACAATTAACAATCATATGTAGTAGTCATATAAATACATATAATATAAATATAAATATACTTTGTATAAGTATATACAAAACATATTCAAATATAGTTACATTGACCCCCACACTCTCATCTTTCCCCTCATACACCCCTTACCCCTTTTCACATTCACAGACTTCTTTAATTATTATTGGTATATAAATAAACATATATGTATATATAAATATATAAATGTTGCATGTTGAATCTGTTTTATGTTGTTTGGGTCTATACGATTTCAGGACTGATCACCTGGTACTGGATAATCAATGAGAGACCTCATTTCTGACCAGATAATTCTGCTCTCAGTGCTCTTTATTTGCCTATAGTTTTTGTACAGTAAAATATTATTTTAAATCAACACCACTCAGGGAAAAAAAATCTGGGACTGTCAATGTGAATTATTATACTCAGAACTGAATGGCATAGGAGTAGGGACAATTTTTCTATTCATGACAATGGGTGGTGTGGACCCTGTGTGATGCACACACACACCCTACCCACCACCCCCTTTCAAGCTACCATGGCTAATAATGTTGTCATTTTTCCTCTCTTATTTCAGCCTCAACCAAAATCCTATATGTCTTATAATGACTCACATCCAGAGAACATTCTGGTGTATGAGGTTCCTTATGACTTTAATAAAACTTTGATTTGTATTCTAATGAGGAAGAAACAGAAAAGGTGTGGATCAGGGTTGATGGGAATGTATGGAGGCTCTGGGAATAGTTGGGGGAGAGGAAATGATATTCATAATATATTGTATGAGAAAACCTACTTGCAATGAACTTTTTTAAACAATTGATAAAATTCTCAGAATTTCCTCTCAGTATTGGGCATTCCACCTCCTAAAGCAGCATCCCGTGTCTACTGATGACATCCTGACTCATGTATGTGTATGCCTTAGACCATGTGTGTTGTTTATAGAGATATATATGTATCCAAGCATTGAAGTGTGTGACAAAAGTTTTTTTTTACTGTCACATACACTGTTTTTTTGAGACAGGGTCTTCCTGCACCTGACTGACAAGTGGACTTTGGGCTGTTGCTATGGTTACAAGCACAGTCTCCATTATTGTCTATCTAGTGCTGGGAGGGATGATACACATTTGATGTTTCAAAAAAAATTTTTGTGTGTGAGTAGTGACAACTGATTTTTACTTCTTTTATTTTCAAAATTAAAATATAATTTTATCAGTTTTTCTCCCTCCATATTCTCCATATGTCCCCTCCACTCTTTTTCAATTAATTGGTTCAGCATGCATTTATGTAGGTGCATATTCATGAGCACATAATGAAACAATTCTACCATTAAGTTTAATAAAGGCAATATTTTCAATTATTACTGATACATGCATATATGTATATATTCATGTATATACTTGATTTCTATACAGTTCATAAGTGCACATATGAGAATCCATCATCACAGGGACACTGTGCACTATATATTCCTTTAAGATATATTTGAAAATTTGAAAATTTTCTGAAAAAAAAACACGCAGAAAAATAAAACACCTGATATCCCTAGGAACTTTATAAATTCCTAGCTGCTAATGTTGAAAATTCCCATTCATGTTGGGGTGATGAGCCTCTTTCAACTCCTAGTAGAATCCAATGTATGATGCACATTAGGTACTTATTGAAAACATATTTGCAATATGTGAAATCAATGCATTTAATCACACATGAAGTCATAATGATTTTCGGTAACAGGAGAGTGTGCAGAAGTTCCAGAATAACAACTATGAATACTTTGTGTTTACTTGATTGAATGAATCTCAAATTTTTATTCCAATGATCAAGAACAGCACATAATATCCTGTTTCTGGATGTGGGATCAATGCTCCCATTTAGGGCAAGCATCTGTGAGGTGCAACAAAAAAAGAAGTTAAAAATATAATTGGATTTCCTTCATATTTTCTGTAAAGATTTTATATTGCTGAAGTGAAAACAAGAATCTTTGTGTTTTGCTCTAATTTCAGGCCAATTTACAGAAACTGACTTACCTTCTTCATAGACATTTTTAATATTTTCAATGGGGATTTCATAGTAACGCGTCAGATTCACATAATCTTTCCACATTTCTTCAGTGATACTTGTTCCTGTTGCTGCATTTCACGGAGAAAAAATCAGAAGGGATGTTCCTTATAATCATACCTAAGTGTTGAATTCATCAAATTGTCATCAGTTAGGAAATCCTGCTATCTCATCCCATCCTCCCAAATGATGATGCCTGTCAGATAAACTATTCTGAAGTTGGGTCAAACATTCTTCCTGCAGATATACAAATAAATTTCTACCTCATTATATCTAAGATGCTGATTTAAAAATCCAGACTACTTAATTATGTTAAAATTAATACCCTGTGCATTTCAACTCAAGTTTCACACAAATCGGGATTATATTTGAAAACACATGAGTGAACAACTTCTTACAGCAGTGCATCATGTAAGGAAATGCAGATACACAGCTATCTTGCAATTAGCAATCAGGAAAAAAAATTCTATCAGATTTACATACCCAGTGCTGCAGTCAGCCACTGCAAGTTCCCCAAATCATTAGTATATTCGGCTAGGAATAGGATGGTGGTTTTTGAGACAAAATGTATCAAAACTACAAATTCACTTGGGCCTGGGAAGAAATGATTTTTCTTCATGAGAACATGATGTAGATTCTCCTTTTTACTTATATATTGTTTGTTTGAGATTTTAATATAATTTAATATAAATACATCTTTTTGCCTCTTCCTTTTGGTCCTTACAATAGTAGTGTATGCCCCTGTATAATCTCCTTCAAATACATGCCCTTTTCCAATGACTATCATAGAATGCTTATATTCATTATATATTGTATATAATTATATATTATATTATGTAAATAATAATAACTTATAAGATGAATATAATATATTATTCATGAACATAGTCCATATAATGTATGGTGATACTATATTTATGCTGAAATGTGATTTTATTTGTATGTTAATAAAGTTACCTGGGGATCAGAGCTAAGAGCAAGCCATTAAGCAGAAGTCTGATAGTGGTAGCACACGCCCTTAATCCCAATCACAGGTCAGGCAGTCTTTTTGTGTTCAAGGACACAGTCAAGCAGTGACCAGAACCTTTAATCTCAGTACCAACCATAGAGACCTGGAGGTCTGTATTGACAGACAGTGAGGAGGAAGTTATGTTGTTGGGTTTACAGCAATGAGAAGCCAAAACATAAAGGCAATAAAAAGACAAGACACAGGAAGAAGGTTTTTTTCTCAGGCGGTTCTTGGCAGCCAGTGGTAAAATAAGGTGGTCTTAGCTCTTGGCTACTGCTCTGATCTCTGAGCTTTTAATTCTATATTTGGTTCTGTGTTTCTTATTTAATAAGACAGTTTAGAATTATATCTACAATAATGCTACTTGTATATATCTAATATTTATTTTTAATTGTACTATTTGTAAAACAACATTGTCAAACAACTCTTTCATAATAATCCCAGTATGATACTATAACACTACAAAATATATTACCATGTTTACATTAAATTAAGACAGGGAAATATTCCTATAAGTTCTAATATAAAATACAAAAGTCATGTACATGCCTATACTTGACCAACTTTAGAAAAATGTATATTTAATTATTTTTGTTTATTTATTAATTTGTTTTTGTACCACATAGCATGATTCATATATGCATTTTTTCTTCATGGTCATAGAAGGCAAATAATGTAGATTTTACTCACGTCTGGCTATGCCCCCCTGCATCACAGGGTAGGAGTAGATATGGGGGAAATGACGATTGGCATTGCGCAACACCCAGGTCCCGACAATGAACTCAGTCTCACTCTTTTTGATGCAATTTGAAAGGTCAAAAAGTGCTGTAATATGAGACACAATAAACCAGCTTTGTTCTAAAGATGCTCCTAATAAAGATCAGATTGGTTACAAAAAATTAAATAATACCACCACTTCTCAACCAGAGATACTCACATATCTTAAAGCAAAACAGATATGGAAATTTGTCTGCCAATACGGTGTGTAGCTGGCACTTCCTGTTTTTCCTAAATGCAATATAATAAATAATAACCACTTGTTATTTAACATTTATTATCATATACGTGCTTTGTCTCATGAATAATAATGAAGAAAGTAAGGCATGGTTTGTAAATATTTTCATTAATAGTAGTTTTGATTGGTGATTCATTTCAGGTGTAGAAGGAATTTCTGTACCCAACAAGATGTATGGACAAAATTGAGCTTTAGACTCATAATCTACAGGATTTCCCATGTCACAAAAGCTATGGCAGTGACTCGTTGATGCAATGGTATCCAATTATCAGGATGGTTTTCAAGAGAAGGAGCATTTTTCATAGTGAGGTTATAAACACTGCTTTTTTGATATTTACTACCTCAGATTTTCCTTTACTTATGTTCACATTTACCAATATTTCACTTTCAGCAAACATCAGTTTTATTCACAAATGTAATTTTTACTCTCTGAATTTGTATTTTCACTAATTTTATAGGAAAATTAAAACATCAAGAGCTGAGTGCTGAAGTTTAATATTTTTAGGCTCTCAACTCCAGCTTTGCTTGAATTATTATTATTAGATCCATACTATCTTCCCATTTCAGAAACATATTTAGAATGCTTTCAGTCCCCTTTCAACAAACTGTTTCTTCTACTTGAGTTAAATTTTCTTACCTGACATAGAAAGTCATGCTCATGAGTGTGTAGTTCTTGAAAAACTTCACTTCCCGCATCAACAACCTGAATTCACTATTTTCTTCTGTCACACTCACAAGTTTGGATGCTAGGTAGATTGTAGTAAAATTCCCTGAAAACTAAAAATTAATATGAATTAGATTTGCCAGTCAGAGGATCTGGGTTTGAGTACCAGAACAAAATGTTGAAACACAACCTCTTATAATTTCATTTCTGAGGATATCATATGGCCTTTCTGGGAGCTTCATATACATAAAGAAACATGCAGAGCAAACAAAGATATATAAAATGACAAAATAAAATTGTAAAAATTTTAAATAGAACAATGGCTAAAAAAACTAAATAAATTATAGATTCTCAACTAAAGAAATAGAACAATATTTTTATATAGTTATAAAAATTTATCACATATGTAATATAATAATAGCATTATTGTGTATATTTGTTCACTAAAATGTCTGAAATATTATTTGAAAACATATATATATATATATTTATATAATAAAGGTAATAGTTCTGTACAATACTAAATATATTGAGAAAAAATAGAGTAAAAATTAGTATAAAATGTAGATTGTAGGTTCATATTGCAAGCAGTTTTCACGCACATAAATAATTTAACGGAAAACATAATATAATCCATGTGTAAATTCATTCAATGGATATTTGGATGATAAAATATCTTCATATGCCAAGGCATTACGATTCATTTTCCACTAAGAAATCACTGTTATCCAAAGAGGAAGGAGTTAAAACTGTGCCTTTTTGCATGGTTTTACATTTGATTTGTATATCTTTTACTGCAGCATTTGTGAATCACTATAATGGCACACTCATGCACACACACATACTCAAACTTCAAAAAACAACACTTATTATTGGGAATATAATAGGATTATAGATCATATCAATATTATCCCACACATTGATCATAGTAGGATGACTCTAAAACAAAGAGTGATCCATGCCTCAAATACATGGCACACAATGTGTTTCTCATGCAGGTATTAGATTGATTTAAATTTTCTGTTATGTTTATCAAAATTCATCCCTGAATTCTTTTAGGACAGTAAAATATTTTATTCAATTGTATATTAATGTTCAACTATGAACTTATGGTTAATCATGCTAAAGTGTATATGAAATTAAGAAAAAAAGCATGATATTTTTTTAAAAGTGAGTTTTTTAGCCCCTTTACCCAATAAAAATGCAACTAGGTAATATAGGACGCTCAAATGAAGTCACTGTAACCTTGAAACTGAAACAAATATTTTTTTTAAGACATGGGACTATATTACAGCACAAAAGGGGGGCACCAATACTTTCATCAAATCACAATGGTCATCAGGTCAATAAGTGGCAAACCCACCACAGCCACTTTTGTCCCTGCATAACCCCTGAAAGCCCATCCTTGTACCGGTAAGGGTTCCTCAGTGGCAGAGACCAAACAGGCTAGAGCAGCAAGCAGAAGAACTTTCATCTTGTAGAACTTTCTCTTTCTTCTGGAACTGAAGACCAGAGTTTTTCAGTTGCCAGTGAAATGATGAACTGAAGACACATGCACAGCATTTAGGTTTGCATGATGTGCGATGAGCCCGCTTTCACTGAACCTTTTATTCAGTTGTTCATTTTTCATTTTCAGAACACTCTAGTTGTCAATATTTGCATATGTCTGGCATTGCTTTATATAAACCCACAGGATGAGAATTCACTGGAATGTAATGTTCCTGAGTATGTCAAGGAGAGCAATTCAATAATGTTACACTCCACTGAATTCTAATCCCATGATAATAACTTAGTTTGATGACATTATATGCAGGAAAGAGCACAGTCAGCAACAAATGTCTCCAGAATGTTGACTGGTAGTACTGCCTGATTTATATACAACTAAGATCTATATGCTACATGTTTCCCCAGGACAGAGTCAAAGGATTACCTTGTCTGTTGCTTGTTGATCCACATTCTTTGGTTCAGTGTTTACCCTTACCACACCTTCTACATACTTTAGAATGGTGGGGCATTCTGTTGCTGTTCCTGGAATAAACATTTTTTCTAGGAATGCCATGCTTACATTCCCTTTTCAAATGACCTTGCTTTCCACACCCAAAACATGTGACATTCCTCAAACCTTTTGAAATTGCTTCTCCTATCCATGTACCATCATGGCCATGAGACTCACCATTAATTGTGTCCCTGATCCAATGCTCCAGTGGTGCAGATCTGGCTTCTAATGGCCTGATTATTCTTTTGTATGTTGCATTTGTATCCTCAAAAGCCAAAGATTCAATTATTATCTGTCTAGCTTCAGAATTTGGGACTGTTATATTTAATGCTAAAGACAGCCTTTGGAAGAAATCTGTGAAATATTCTTTTGGGCTCTGTATTACTTTTATGAATGATTCAATTTTCTTTCCTGATTTCCCATTTCTGTCCCATGCATTCATGGCTGCCATGCAGCATAGAATTAAGGTTTGGTTATCATATAAACATTATCTTTGTATTTTAGCATACTGGCCTTCTCCAAGAAGCTGATCATAGGAAATTTCCACACCTCTAATCCTATATTGTTGTTCTATTGTTTTAGTTTTCTTCTTAAACCATGTTCTCCACTGTAATTGTGCACTGGTCTCTAGGACAGCTATAATTAATTCTTTGTAGTCCTGAGAGATGATTCCATTACAAATTGACCAGGGCTTTAATATCTTCTTTATAAATAAAGAATACATGTCATATGAGACAATAGTTTCTTTAAATGTCCTTAACTCTAACATTTCCACTGGAGTCCAATCAGCTGGTACATATCCTAGAGCAAGTAGGTCCTGTCAGGTTACCAGATAGATTAAGTTTGGTTGTATGAAAACATGCTGTTTCTCTGTAACTGAATAATCCAATCCGGAAATAATTTCACCTTTAAATTCTTCTGTCTGGGTCTGAATTTTTCTATAATTAATTTTATCAGTATTTACTAAAGTCAATCCTGAGTTAGGTTCACTTTTAAATTCTCCTGTCTGGGTCTGAAATTCTCTATGATTCATTTTAATAGGTTTTTCTAAAGCCTTTATCTTGGCACTTAAATCAACCAACCTTTTTAATGATAAAATAAAAAGGATTAAACAAATAATATTCATAATTGATATGTACATCCCATCAACATTAATTATCCTCTCATTTAATTGTTCCATTTTCAGGCTGCCTAATGTGTTATCAAAGAGAGACCAAATTCCTTCCATCGTAACAATGTTTCTCTTTTTTTTAATATGGGAAAAATTATCTTTTAAATAATTTCACCCTTTAAGATATGCTAATTTACATACCAAGTCTGTCGACTGTGTAGAACAGTAGAAGTCTGAGAGAATTTCAAATCGCTTACCTAGAGTGGTGGCAGTCCAAGGTGGGAGAGAAAGAGAAAGAGAGAGAGAGAGAGAGAGAGAGAGAGAGAGAGAGAGAGAGAGAGAGAGAGAGAGAGAGAGAGAGCCCAGCACCCACCAGGAGAAAGAAAGCCAAAAAGACTCATGTGCTCCAGCCTGAGCCATGCAACTAGACTGAGCCAAGGGCTCTATAAGCACACTATTGTTTTTTTTTTTTTAATGAACTCTTGCCACGTGGGTGGCAAGGTGAATTTCTAAATGGTCTTGTTAAATAAAAAACACAGAGCCAAATATAGGGGTGAAAGCCTTAGAGAGATCAGGGAAATAGGGAAAGCCACCAGCCAAACTTACTCACCAATTCTGCAGCTTCCAAAGAGTGAGTGACTTCCTGTCTACCCAGGCTTATATGCCTTGCTTTTCTGCCCTCTCATTGGCTCTCTTAGCCCAACTTCCTCTCTTCCTCTTCCTACACTGCTCTGTCACTTTCTGTCTGTCTGACAGACCTTCAGGTCTCTATGGTTGGTACTGGGATTAAAGGCATGTGTCAGCAAGCTTGGCTCTGTTTCCTAGTGTAGCCTTGAACACACAGAGGTCCTCCCTGCTAAATGATAGGATAAAGGGCATCTGCTACCACTGCCTTACTTCTTTGTTTACTTAAAATGGCTTGCTATTTCCTCTGATCTCCAGGCAAACTTTGTCTATTAAAGCACAAATAAAATATCACCACAAGATGTGGTCAATGACAGCGGTTTGGAGCCCAATGGCACCATGACTTCAGGTGGTAGTGTAGGCTTCTCTGATATGGATGGGGCCAATAGCAGCATAGTCTCTGGGTTTTAACCTGGCCCCACGTGGGAGTTCAGACCATGGGCAATCAAGCCACACAATGTTAACAGGAGTCACAGACCTCAACACAAACTTTGGCTAAAGCAAAGCCACAGATGTTTAGGGACATTGTAAATCCTGCTGTTTAGGGGGTGATTTCATCTCTGTTGGGTACTGTAAGAAAGCTCAGATAGTTAAATATCAGTTAGACTAACTGTAGATTCCTCAGCAAGTCTCAGAGTCATGGCTAAAATTGTATGAAATTTTGGCAAGAAGTGTAGTATGATGATGATTTCCATGGCATTATTCTGGATTAGTTAGAGTTGTTGTTGGGGCCCCATTTTCCTTCTGGAGACTTCAGAGATTGCTATTGGAAAAACTTATTTTCTATCAAAATGGAAAGGTTAGATTTAAAAATGACATGACATATAAGAAAGGATTCCAAGAAATCAAGAGTAAGCATGGAGAGAATTAGAATCTTGAAGATAATGTTCCCTTTTTATTGATTTCCTTCTGTCCCACAGAAGTGATATGGGACTGAAGAATCTCTCAAGCTTTTGTTTTAGCAATATGTTTGGGTTTAGAGAATGAGTGAGCCAATTCCATCTCCAAAGCCAGCTTGATTTATAATTGAATTGGAACCACAGCTTTTCTAGATTGGTAGAGATATAGATGTTAGGCAGTGAGATTTTACCCTGTGTAGATTGATACCAATAGATTCTTTCTTTCTGCTATAAACATCCAGATATCCAAGGTCATATGTGTAGCTGAAGAGTTTTCCTGCCTTGCCCACAGTCAGGACAAATCTTTGTCACCCGACAGTCCCACAGCTGCTCAGACCCAACCAAGTAAACACAGAGACTTATATTGCTTAAAAACTGTATGGCCATGGCAGGCTTCTTGCTAACTGTTCTTACAGCTTAAATTAATCCATTTTTATAAATCTATACCTTGCCACATGGCTTGTGGCCTACAGGCATCTTCACATGCTGCTTGTCATGGTGGCAGCTGGCAGTGTCTCCTTCTGCCTTCCTGTTCTTTCTTTTCTCCTCTCTGTTAGTCCCGCCTATACTTTCTGCCTAGCCACTGGCCAATCAGTGTTTTATTTTTTGACCTATCAGGGCAATTTGACATATAGACCATCCCATAGCACTTATGATTTCTGGAAGATGGGTATTTCCATTATCCTGGAAAGACAAAAACAGAACTCTACCCCCACCTTTGATTGTTAAATTTTTCTTAAAACTTGTAAAGATGTCACAATGGTGGATGAGCTTTTACTTTTCCTCATGAAGGGGTTTCTCCCATTCAAATAGAATTTTTATTAATTTTGTTGGTATCTATAGCTTATTTTCTCCTGTAGAAACAAAAGCAAAACCCCTTCCCCAAAGTAGAACATATCCTGGTTTCCATTTTGAGGCCAACACATCTTTGAAATAAACTGGTTGGTGTACCTCAGGAGTTTTGACTGTCGTCCAATGTCTCACCACAGCTGTTGTTCCTTTCTCATCAGCACTGAGAAAATTCAAGGTTAATAAAGCACTATGCAATCTATTTGTAGGAGTCATTGTTCAATGTTGTTGTTTATTTAGCATATCCTTTAAAGTTCAATTTTATTTTTCTATGACTGCTTGTCCTGTGGTATTGTGCGGTATACCTGTAACATGGTTTATATTGTAATAAGGAAAGAACAGTCTCATTTTATTGGAGACATATGGTGGGGCATTGTCTATCTTAATTTGTACAGGCATTCTCATGATGTCCATAACTTCTAATAGGTGTGTAATCACAGAATCAGCCTTCTTAGAACTCATAGAAGTTGCCCACTGGTATCCTGAATAGGTGTCAATGGTATAGTGAACATACTTTAATCTTCCAAATTCTTACCTTTCCATGGTTTTGGGGGGTATAGCAGCACTTTTCAGCCAGCCGGAGGTGTTGGTATAGCTCCAAAGCAGGTCCTGTTGAATGCCTTGGCTGGCAGCAGAGTGAGCACAGGCAGTAGGCAGTTCTCCCAGTGACTCCCTGGAGCTTCAGGGTGTGAAGAGTTCCAGGCTGCTCCAAGCCCCTCTGCCTATGCAGACAGGAGGTCTGCCAGCAGGCACGGCTCCAAGCCTTCTCTGTGCCTAAGTAGGGTGCTGCAGGGGACAGTGTGATATCTTTTTTAACTAGGTGAAACTGTGGAATCCTCGGGCTAGGATGGGGAGCTGGCACTCAGGGAGGAAGGGAAATGAAATGCCTCACTCACAGTGGTTTCTCTGGTCTGGGGACTCAACATGCCACAGAACTGAGACCGGATTAGCTCCTTTTCAGGAATGGAACCTTGTAGGTTTTTCCTGGTTCTATGGAGCTCTACAGGCAGTAACCTGCAGCTTCAAGTGCCTGCCAGCCAGGGAGGAAGCTGAGGGTGGGAGTCACCCAGGCCTTTGGAATTTGCCCCATGTGAGTGCCAGATATTGGTGAAATTAGTATGGCCACTCCATGTAGTTAAAAGGGAGGTTTATTTGTGGGGTAACTTACAAGTGAACTCCAGCGGTGTTCTTTGGAGAACTCTGCTCAGTCTACCTCCTGTGTCCAGGGTCCAGGAACCAAGAGAGTCGGCACATCCATATCTCAGGTCTTCAGGGTCCTTTCTCGCCCACCTTGTGGGCGTGTCAGTTACCAAAGCCTCAATGGGGGTTGGAACTTCCAGATCAAAGCTGGAGTGGCTACCCACTACATATTACAGTATTTATTATATTATATAATTAATAATAACTCATTAGATAAATGTAATATGTATTTGTTCATAAATATAACTCTTTAAGACATATGTTACTTGTTGTATATCTGATATTTATTTTTAATTGTATTATTTCAAAAACAACATTTTCAAACAATTCTTTCATAATAATCCCAGTGTTGTTAGGACACTACAAAATAAATTACCATTTTTCCATTAAATCACTGCGTCAGGAAAACAGGTCCCCAACTTCTAAGATAAAATACAAGTCATGAACATGTACTTAACCAACATTAGCAAAACCTGTGTCTACTTGTTTGTTTGTTTGTTTGTCTGTCTGTTTGTTAATTTATTTTGTATCATGTAGCAAGATTCATCTGTATATTTTTTTTCCTCATGGTTGCGAAAGGTAGATAATGGCAATGTTACTCACGTCTGGTTCTGCCCACCTCTAGCTCTGGATGATAGTAGATTTCCAGTAAATAAAGATTGGCATCATGCAACTTCCAAAGCCCAAATATGTTCTCAGTCCCACTCCTTTTGGAGCATTTTTCAAGGGCAAAATAAGTGTAGCACAAGACACAATGGACCTGTTATCTTTTAAAGATACTCCTGTTAAAGACAAGAATAGTTGTAGAAAATGTAAATAACACCACCAATCCTCAACCAGAGATACTCACATTTCTTTAAGTAAAACTTTTATCAGGATTTATCTGCCCAAACTACGTGTTGTTAGCATTTCCTGTTCTTCCTAAACACAATATAATGAACAATAATCACTCGTTATTTAACATTTATGACCCCACCTGTGTTTCTATCTCAAGAAGAATCTTGCTAAAAGTGAGGCATGTTCATTGTCATGTCCCTATCTTCTGTCATGCTATTCCATGGTTTGAAAATATTTTCATTAATAGTATTTTTAATTGGTGATTTATTTCAAGTGTGGACAGACTTTCTGTGCACATTAGGATGTGTGGATGAAAATGGGCCTCAGACCATAACTGACAGGATTACCCATGTCACAAAAGTGATGCCAGTGACTACATTGATGCAATGGTAAGTTTCCAATTATTGGTATGGTTTTCAAGAGGAGGAGCACTTTTCATGGTGAGGTTATAAACACTGCTTTTTTGATATTCGCTATCTCAGATTTTCCTTTACTTATTATATTCACATTTATTAAAATTTCCTTTCAATAAATATTAGTTTCTTTCAACAATGTGCTTTTTACTCCTTTATTCCATATTTTCACTATTTTAATAAAAAAATTAAAACATCAAGATATGAATCTTAAAGTTTAATATTTTTAGTTGCAGTGACTCTCACCTGCAGCCTTCCTTGAGTTATTATTAGACCCACATTATCTTCCCATTCCAGAAATACATGGGGAATGCTTTGAGTCCCAATTGAAGAAATAATTTTTTCTACTTGAATAAAATTTTTATACCTAACACAGAACATTGTGCTCATGAGTGTGTAATTCCTAAATAACTTCACTTCATGCATTAACATCCTCACTTGACTATTTTCTTCCATCGTACTCACAAATTTGGATGCTAGGAAGATGATACTAAAATTCCCTGGAAACTAAAAAGTAATATGAATTAAATTCATAACTCAAAAGATCTGGATTCAAGTTCCAGCATGCACATGTTGGCACACAACCTCCTGTAACTTCATGTTTGAGAGAAATCATATGACCTTTGTGGGTGATGAATGTACATAATGCAACATGAAGATCAAATACCCACACACATAAAATGAACAAAATAAATTAGTAAAAATTTTAAGATAAAACATTGGGTTGAAAAACTAAGCATTTTATAGATTTTCAACAAAAAATAGACAGTATTATTATATAGTGATTTAAAAATTATTACATATATAATGTGATAATAGCATTATTTATATATCTGTTTATACAATAAATATATCTGAAATATTATATGAAGACATTTATACATTTACTTAATAAAGTATAATAGTTTTATATGTTACAAACTATGATTGAGGAAAAGTGTAAAATGTGGATTATAGTTTCCTATTATAAAGCAGCTCCATTGAACATAAATAATCTAACAAAGAACATAATAAAATCAATGTATAAAATGCATTCAATGCAAATTTGGATGATAAAATCTTTGTATCTTTGTATGCCAAGGCATTAAGATCGATTTTTAAACAGAGAAATCACTGTGATCCAAGGAGGAAAAATTAAAACTGCACCTGTTGGATGGTTTTCCTTCTGATTTCAATAATGTTGCTGCAGCATTTATTAACCTGTGGTTATGGGTAAACACACACACACACACACACACACACACACACACACACACACACACACTTCAAAATATAATCAATTTTTTATTAGACACATAACTGGATAAAAACCCATATCATTATTATCCCACACATGAGCCATAGTAGGACAGCTCTAAAACAAACAAATCCATGCCTCAAATACATGACACACAGTATGTTTGTCATTCAGGTACTAGATTGATTTAAATTTTCTATTATGTCTATCAAAATTCACCCCTGAATTCTCATGGACAGTGAAATGTTTTATGCTATCATGTATTAAGTTTCAACTATGAACATATGGTTAATTATGCTAAAGTGTATACAAAATTAAGAAAAAAATCAATGGCATTTTTTAAAAGGGAATTTCATCCTCTTTCCCCAAGAAAAATGCAATTAGACAAGATAGGAAACTCATATGAAGTAGTTATAACCTTAAAACTTAAACAAATCATTTTTTAAAGACATGGGACTATATTTCAGTACTAAAGTGGAGGCACCAATACGTTCACACAATCAAATTGCTCATAAGATCAAAAATCAGTGAATTCACCACAGCCACTTCTGGCCCTGCATAAAACCCCTGAAAGCCCATCCACGTACCGGTAAGGGTTCCTCGGTGGCAGACACCAAACAAGCTAGAGCAGCGAACAGAAGAACCTGCATCTTCTAGAAGTTTCTCTTTCTTCTGGAGCAGAAGACTAGAGTTTTTCAGCTGCCAGTGTAATGATGAACTGAAGATGCACGCAAAGCCTTCAGGTTAGCACAGTGTGCGTTGAGCCTGATTTCACTGATCCTTTTCTTTAGTTGTCTGTTTTTGATTTTCAGAACAGTCTGGTTGTCAGTATTTGCCTGTGTATGGCATTGCTTTATTTAAACCCACAGAATGAGACATCAGTGGAGTTCCTGAGTATGTCAAGGAGAAAAATTCAGGAACATTACCCTGCACTGAATTCTTATCCTATGATCATGACAAGCTAGTGTGGTGACCTTATACACATGAAAGAGCACAGTTGGCATGAAATGTCTCAACAACATTCAGTGGCCATATTTCCTGATTTATATATGACCGAGAATTAGGTGCTACCTGTTAATTCCCATTTTAATATGAAAAATTAATATCTCACTAAAATTATTTTCAAGTTCAATAAACTAATTTCTTGGTTGTAAAAATTTAAATTGAATATCAGTAACAGAGATTCAAGTTAAAAATGAGTCCTACAGGTTAAGTCTGTATTCATTTTGCTGTGAGCACTGAAACACTCAGATGTGGAGACATTTTTTTAATTCTTACCAGAGGATAATTTCACCTACTTGAATATAAGTAATACTCAGGACTGTGACTTTCATTCATTTAAAACGTCTGTGTGTATCCAATCTTGTTTTTCTCTAATCACCTTACAAATAAATATTACGAAAAAAACTTATGGTTCTGCTAATCCTCTCATTTGCTATATTTGCTTATCTGTAACAGAAGCATTGCTGCTTATTAACACAAATTTATGCAAAGCAATAAGATTATATGCATCACATCTATTGAACAAATACAACCTATTTTATGAACTTATGTTAAAAGTCTGTAATATTAACCAAATATAATATGTTAGGGAAATATGGAGACAAGGAAAAGTTAACCAGTTACATGGGTCATATTATAAAGAAGCTCACTGTGGTTCTGTTAACATTTAGATCTCTCAGTAACAGCTAATAAGTCTCAGATCTTACTTTCAATTTTCTGAGGTCAGACTCTAATTACAGGAAATGTTACAATGTTGCATTTGTCAGTCTGCAAGTTGCCTTAAGTAATCAAGTAATCCTGACACCTCAGGGTACCGGAAGCCAGACTTCTGAATCTATATTAAGTTGCATGCACCATGGACTGAAAGAGACCTTTGAATGGCACCCTTGTTTAGATCTTCGCACAATGATAGAACTTTGAAACAGAAAACCAAATTGTTGTTGTTTCTAACCAAACTCTTGTCCCTGGGGATGAGGAAGGCATATAAATGTTTTCTGAATATGTAACTAATAAAATTATAAAGAACAGTTCAAATATATACACTATACATCATCAGCTAATAACTAGAGATGAACCACATGTTTCTATTCAGACTTAATATATTCTAACACAATATAGGATATGCCCCAACTTCTCCATGAGATCATAATATCTGAAAACCGTCCTTAAAAAAAAAAGACCAGAAGTCCTGCTAATGTCATACAATATAAAGGAATACAAAGTGAAATGAGGATGCTAAACAAGTTAATTCAGAAGATATGTTATCTGGATACTCACTGCTTTGCAGTCCCCTGTAGAAAAGTAACCTAGTTTAAGAATGCAAATAGAAGCTGGAAGCTCTCTCAGGTCTTTAGTCCCAGCATCTGGGAAACAGAGGCAGGAGGATCTCACGCAGAGATTATCCCATCAGAATGGTAGAGGTTTAAAAGAAAAATAATAGCAAAAACTGAAGGAAAAAGGTGCTAATTATACCCTCCTCTTCCCTATCTAATAGGAACATTGGTTTCATGCTTGGACCTTGCCTATAAAATACATCTACCCCTACATTGTCTGTATCCCCACAATTGCCAGACATATCCTAGACAGATAAACAGGACTTACGTTCTTTGCCAATATTGTCATTGTCTCCTGGGCATATTCCAGGAATGTTGGTCTCAACCTGAGTTGTACCCCTTACTTCAGCAACATTGACAGTTTTATTTTTCTACAATTTTAGAGCATTACAAAGTCTTGTTGAAACCAGTCAGAAATAGAAAACGAATGAATATCATGACTTCAGATATTAATGTAGGCCTCTTAGATCGAGATGAGCCCAGCAACAGCATGGGCTCTGGTTTTTAACCTGGTCCCATGTAGCAGTTCAGACCATGGGCAATCAAGCCACACAATGTTAACAGGAGTCACAGACATCAACACAGACAAGGGAAATTCTAATTCCTTGAGGATCCTTGTCTCATTCTGAAAGCAAATGAAAAGATGTTAATGTTTCCTGAAAATACCATCATCCCAGTCAAGGTATTTTAAGGATGAGTTATAAAGAAGAGGTATTTGACAGCACCCTAATTGGAGTTACTGACAATATTATAAAATCCTCTTGCTCTGCAACTTAATGGACTGCATAAAACATATCCCAGAAATTCTGAATCAAGAAAATCTGGTTTATGGGCTGAAGAGATGGCCCAATTGTGAAGAGCACCTGCTGCTCTTTCAGAGGACCTGAGTTACAATCCCAGCACCCATATGATAGCTCACATCCATTTATACTTAGTACTTTAGGACATCTACCATCCCTTCATGTCTCTGTGGGCAGCAAGGAATCCTTTAAGCTTTCTTTCAACATTATCTTTTTTATATAACAAACCCCTCACCCATGATCCTGTAACTATCACTCACATTCTCTTGAGTGATTCCTCACTGATGCAGGCTTCAGAGCTGGCAAAGACTTGGTAGTGCCCAATTTAAGTACTTCACTTTTAAAGAATCTTCTTGTTTAAATCTAAATAAAAAAAAACTCATGAGTAAACTCTGTCTCTCATGGTGGGTCATCCTGAAATTCCTGGCCAAGATAAACTCAAAGAAATGATAGATTTTGTGTTCATAATGGACAAGGGATGGTGCAGGTTTCTGCTGCACACCACTGTCAACTGGATCACTTTGAAGCATTTTAAGTGGTATTTATTTCTATATTGTCACTTATATTCACAGCATTGTATTTTCTGGATGCCATTTCCCTCTTGAAACTAAAATATTTTTTAATGTTATTATTTAATTTTAATTAATTATTTAGGTAATTAATTTTATGTATATAGGTTTCTGTTCTGTATATAAACATGTGCACCATGCGTGTGTGCCTTGTGTCCTCAGAGAAGATAAATATGCACCAAAATCCTGGTACCAGATTTCCATGTAGTTGTTCATCATCATTTTTTATGCTGAGATTTGAACCCAGGGTCCAATGTATCATTGACAGCTTGGTTTTGGGACCTCAACCTTTTCTGGAAAGAAGGTTCTGTTTCCCATTTTAACACAGGATCCTCACTGTAGGGTGATGCACTGAAGAAAAATCTTCCATATTGATCTGTGGTGGTATGAAGAAGAATGGCCCCCAAAGGCTCATATATTTGAATGTTTAGGCACCAGAGAGTGGCACTAATTGAAAGGACTAAAAGTGTGGCTTCTTGAAGGATACATTATTAGGGGTGGTCTTTGAGGCCTCAAAATGCCATGCCAAGTCCAGAGTCTGTCTCTCTCTCTCTTTTTCTCTGTCTCTCTGTCTCTATCTCTCTGTCTCTGTCTCTCTGTCTCTCTCTCTGTCTCTGTCTCTCTCTCTCTCTCTCTCTCTCTCTCTCTCTCTCTCTCTCTCTCTCTCTCTCTCTCTCCCTCTCTCTATGCAGATCAGCATGTGGAACTCTAAGCTAGTTCTCTAGCACCTTCTCTGCAGTGAGCTGCCATGCTCCCCACCATGAATATAATGATCTAAACCTTTGAAAGTCTAAGCAAGCTCTCAATTAAGTGCTTTCTTTATGAGAGTTTCTGTGGCCATGGTGCCTCTTCCCTGAAATAGAACAGTAACTGAGACATGTTCCCAGACTGCTATGTCATTGAATTTAAACTCCCAGTATCTCAATTTTCAGACACACCTAAATACTAATTAAATACCTTCATCACAGACACACACACACACACACACACACACACACACACACACACACACACATACACATATAGTAAATTTATTCATAGACCCTTAAGAGCAAAAAGTTATTTCTTGGCATTCAAAAACTGGCTACTATGAGGACTTCATTGTATTTTACTTTCAGAAGCACAATCTGTCGCAGTGAAGGATTTAAGAAGGACATGTTGAGAACATTGTGCTCTTCACTCTCCATTTTGTAAATTGGAGCAGAATAATAAACAAATATTCTGAAGACACAGAATGGAGGTTTGTTATTTGTACTGACTATTAAAGGTCAATCAGTGAATTATCTCTTCAAACTGATCTCATCTGTAAATATCATAACTTCAAATTCAGTACTACACTGCCAATCAAGATATGAGGAAATGTTCAATCATGGACATGTGGTACAGAGTGGCTTTATTATTTTTATGAAAAGTAATAACAAGAAAAGAAGTCAAAGCAAGTGTTATCAATGTGGACTGATTCCTTGACCTGTCCACTTCTAACACCCAGCAGAAGAAAACACCAAGCGGCTGGAATTTCTGTCAGTGGTGCAACGTGTAACTGAACATGAGAAACCTGGACATTCACAAGGAGCATCTTCTCTATGGGACAGATTTCACAATGTCAAGAGCAATGTGGACATCAAGGAATGGACATTAAGTGCCTTACCGTCTTGAAAATCCCACAGAACACAGTATCAACCACCCATTAAGATGTACACATGGGTACAATAAAGGAGCATGCGTTATGGGATCAACCAAATGCTGTATGTTTGGTTCTGAGGCTTATTCCACAATAATAATTCAGGCCTGGTTCTCTAAACACACTGAAAATTCCATGTATAATATGATTTTAGGTCCCAAGGAGAAATGTAGTATTGTTTATGTCGATTGACAGAGCACCAAACTGCTATCTACATGTTTATGTTCAAAACAGTTGACAAAAGGCTCTGTCATTCTAATGCATAGCTGCTCACAATAATAAGAATTAGTGACAGTTGAGTGCTGAATCCAAGACAAGGCATCTTAAAACCCCATTTAGTTCACAGGGAATGTGGTGTCACAATGTGATTGTTCCCACAAGTTCAGATGTCTGATCACTTGATAGCTAGTTTTTAGGGCTGTTTGGGGATAAGTGTAGCTCAATGCTAGGACTTCCTGGAAAATGTCAATGAAAAATATGTCGCATGTAACCCTTACCAGAGATAGAAACTGTATGTTTCTGGAGGAAGTAATGCTTTGGGTGTGGGATCTGAGATTTTTTACCTTGTCCTTCACCAAAAATGCTCCAGTTGGATTCCCTGCTGTGCAATGTGCTAAACTTCAGAGCAGTCAGAATAAGTTCCCAACATGTGGTCAGAAGTATTTTTCTGTCTTTCTAACCTGTGGGATTAAAGTTCACCACAAGGGCAGCAGACATTGATGCAGGCAGAAATTTCACCATGTACGTGCCCCACACAAAGCTGTATAATGTAAAGCATAGTAATTGCCAAGGTTGAGCTGAGATTTGTGAACTAACATTCACAGCAAAATGCAGCTGGCACACTAAATATTCTACAAAAAGTGATTGGTTATCAGGAAGTTGGATTGTTTGCTATATGTCCAAAACAGCCAAGTTTACTTGAGCTAACATTGGCCCATTTAGTATCTACAGCCATTGTTTTATACTGACAGATGAATTTCTTTGAAATGCATGAATAGAACTCCACTTTCATCCTTCAAAGAATAAGTCATATATATGCATGTCTCATGTGCATTTCTGGCACAAATAAACACTAAAAACTAATTTAAAATTTACTTAAAATAATTGTAAAATATCTCTGAAATTTCATATCTATTTTCTTTCAGTAAAATCTTACAGAAAGAAATGGCACTCACTGAAACAATTGAGAGAATAAATAAAGGACTTGTGAGGAGAACAAAAATAAAGTAGAAATGATAAACATCGCTAAGCACAGAGATTAATAATAAACTTTTCTCAGTTATGATGTACCTGGTAATGTTCATCATCAGATGATTCTATATTAAATTTTACCAGGAAAAAAATGAATATATTAAATATATTAAATTTTACCAGGAAAAAAATGAATATGGAATTCAAATTGACCAGCATTTTTCTTATTGCAATATGGGTTTACAGTAATTTCATTTCTTTTACATTACATGTATTTCTAATAATTTTTAATTATCTTTCTCTGGGGAGCAATAATTTTGAGTTTTGATAACTTTTTATTACATGTTCAAGAGTGCTGAATTATCCTATCATCATATATACTAGGTTGATATATCAGGTATTTACACAACTTTAATATTGAATGAATATCTCCCATGAGCTGTTTCCCATGTTACAACTGGGATATATATCATGCATTTTGACCTCAATGGTTTTCATATTTGACTCAAGGTATTTAATCATGATGGGAGGCATGTTAGTGAACATGACAGCATTATTGAGGAAATGCTTGATAATATCGTATGAGAAATAAATTATTTCATATACTGTAGGAAAAGATTTAATTATTGTGAACAATTTCATTTTAACAGTAGAGACATCTTCAAAGATGTCAGATTTCCATGCTTGTTTTATTTACAAAATGATTTAAAAGAACCCAAATTTTTATTAATTTTGACTATTTGTAAGTTGTAGTTGGAAGTTTTCCTGTGTCCTGCCTGGCCTGTGGTCAGGACAAATCTTTCACCCACAGTCCCGCAGCCTTTTATAAAATAATCACATAGCGGCTTAATATTAATTATAACTGCTTATCCATTAGCTCGGGCTTATTACTGACTAGTTCTTACATTTAAATTAACACATAATTCTCATTTATGTTTAGCCACATGGCTTGGTACCCTTTCTCAGTTCTGCCTTTTCACCTTGTTTCCTCTGTGTATGGCTGGTGACTCCTGACTCAGTTTTCCTCTTCCCAGAATTCTCCTTATTTATCCCACCTATATTTTCTGCCTGGCTACTGGCCAATCAGCATTTTATTTGTCAATCAATCAGAGCAATACACATTCACAGCATACATAACAACATTCCACAGCAGTAAGCATTATCACTTTTTCTGCTCACAGAATCACATATTAATACCATTTATTTTTAACATTAATATGAGTATTTAATTGTCTTATTTGAGCTGATAAAATTATAAGAGAAATACATTCATACATTTTTCAAATGTAATGGCATCTCACATCAACTATCAATGAGGAAAATGCGCCACAGACTTTCCTACAAGCCAATCTGATGGAGAATTCTCCTAAGTTAAGTTGCCTCTTTCTAGATGACTTGAGAATCTATCAGGTAGACAAAAACCTAACCAGGACATGCACCAATAGAAAATTTTGCTGATATTGTCATTCTTGTAGCACAGAAAATTAATAGCTTGAAATTCTCATAGGAAAATTTATGTCTAGAGATGCTTACTAAAATATAGGCATCATATTTTAAGAGTTTAAATGGAGTTATTGTGTATAGTACAACAAAAACCCCATTGCACACTACAGGCTAACAAATTTAAAGCTTAGTGAAAGAGTGAGGCTTTGTCCTCAGTGGACTAGGTCTTCCCATAACAATTAAGACATGCCCAAAGGCCAACCCAATATACACAATCATTAAGTAAGACTCTACTTCCAGACAAATCTAGGTTGTGTCAAGTTGACAGTTAAAGCTATCTATCATATATCTATCTATCCATCTATTATCTATCTATTTATCTATCATCTATCTATCTATCTATCTATCTATCTATCTATCTATCTATCATCTATCTGTCATCTCTCAATCATCTATTGAATGTCTATGTGTCTATTCATTTATCTACCTACCTACCTATTACCTATTATCTATCAATTTATATATCTACACACAATCACACACAAAAAATGATTAATTGCCTAAATACAACTTGCTGAATCCATTTAGTGTTGCTCATTCATCTATCTTAAAGGATGACCATATTTTTATTGTATTCACATTATTAGGGAAGAGTAATTCATTCTCTCTCTCTCTCTCTCTCTCTCTCTCTCTCTCTCTCACACACACACACACACACACACACACACACACACACACATATCTATTGGTAATTGGCAATCTCTCTTCTTCAATTAAGGTGGAGTCTTATGAAATTTCCCCATTCACATTGATATGTCTACTAGTCCTGACATTATGAAGGTCTTGTTTAGGCAGCCATATTTTTGACATTTCATGGGTGCAACTTCACTATCATATGAAGAAGATGCAATCTCAGAGCAACTGTCCTGGTCATGTTTCTCCTATCATCATTCTTCTCTATATTCTGTGGGATTTCTTAAGCCTTAGATGTAGGAATTGAGGTATAGACATATTAATTGGGAATGGAAAGCCAATGGACCCTTGTACTTGTACATTTAGCCACATACACAAAAACACATGTTTTATTTATTTGTGTATTGTGTGACGATAACAATTAAAGAAGTAATTAATTTTAGAGGGAGTAGTGAGACAGAGGAAAAGCTGAAGTGGGTTGGGTTTGGGAAATATATATATATATATATATATATATACATATATATATATATTATATAATTCACATTTAAAATTCACTCTAAGTAGTTTTTAAGTTCAAATAGATAGCTGTTTGTTTCCATAAATGATAAGTGGCACTATTGCACCTTTAGGGCTTTTTCGCCATTGTGATCATTGTGGTGTCTCATTGGCATTTACAGCTGGGTAGGACTATTGATTATTTTTTGCACTTGAACACTTGCATAGCACCTTAGGATACTATGTGAGCCAGACCTTAGGGAAGATGCTTCTGGGTTAGTTCCAGCTCATTTTGCCTCCAAGTCCTATATACAATGTGTTCTCACCAAGGTTTACCTTTAATTTCGTAACTTAAGAATCAGGATGTAGCTCTTGGGTACTGTTCCATCTCCAGGCCTGCTGCCATCCTCCCTGCCATGATGATAATGGAGTAAATCACTAAAACTGTATGCAAACCCCAATTAAACACTTCCTCTTATAAGAGTAGCCTTTAGCATCATGTCTCTTCACAGCAATAGAACCCAGACTAAGACAGCATGTAAATATCAAAAAATAATTAAGAACCAGTTCAAAAAGCTCATAACAATAAATTGAGGAATCAATGAGGAATTTGAAATTTTCTACGAATAGTAATGTCTTTTTTATGAAAGGAGTATTATATATTGTGTTTTAATTTTCATAGTTGTTTAGTGCATCTTGTTTATATATGCCCTTACCCTCCAGCTACCCAAGAATCTCTTCCAAATATCTCCCATCTTCATCTCAATTTGATGTTTTTACTTTGTTTTTTCTCACCCACTAAATCCAATTAGTATTTCCCATTTCTTTATATCCTAATAGTTGGTAATAATAACATTCAAGGATCAGCAAATTGCATTACATTGTTAAATGAATGGTATAAGTACACTATCTTGAACAAAATTAGAAATATACATACAATATTTTCTAACAATATCAATTTCTATATATATATATGTATATAAAATTTGTATACAATATAAAACAATCCAATGCAATGTAAAGTATTTAAAGCTAGTAATTGTCTTTTTCTTTTTCATTTCTTTTTCTTTTTTTAAACAATAACCTTAAGTCTAATCTCCTTTGCTTAGCCCTTTTTCTAATCCTTAAAAACAACTTCTAACCAACCCTCCTAAACAATGAAAATTATCCCAGACCCAAAACCCATTAAAAGACCCAAAAAACCACCTGCCTCATACTACCTCTTTGGGAATGTAGGCATCATATTCTTAAAATTGCTTCCTGCTGGGTATGGGCGAAGGTTATCTTTATCCTGAAAAGAAAAATTGTGGGTTAATCGTCAAATTCTAAGGAAGGTAACTATATCCTTTGTTATTCAGTCTGTGCATAATGCCAAAGTTCAGGGTTTATCTCAAGTCCTTATTCAAGTAGTCTTTGAGACTGGATCATCTCAGCTAGCCCTCTCAAAATTGCTCTGAGCAGTTTGTAGTTCAAAGCTGATCTGTAGATGATGTTTGTCAGCTTAACATTATTATTATTGTCCACGTGGAATTGTTATTGTTGTGGGGCCCCATCATCTTCCTGGAGACTTCAGTTAATGTTAGGCCTGGCCGTGATTTCCTGCAAGAAACTGATAAGAGACTTGAACACAAAGATATATATATGCAGCTAATTGAAGCCTTTTTTCTAGAATTAGTTAGTACTCTATGTGATCATTCATATCTTAACAAAGTTTAAAGTGTATATATATTTTAATCTTGTAAATTTTGATATAAAATTCATACTTTTCAGAATCAGAATAGAATCAAAGAGTTGAGATTAGTAATAGAATAGTCCCTTAATTAATATGGTTTTTCTCCTGTCCCATAGCAGAAGATGGCTCTGTTCTTCTGGCATGATACACGAAGTTTGCATTTTCCTTTTAACAACATGCTTGAGTTTAAAGGAGAGAGCTATTCTCCAACTCCAAAGTCAGCTTTAAAGTTTAATTGAACTGGGACTATTAGTAGATCAAAAGTGTTAAATGTCATTAGAGAAGAGCAGAAACAAACATTCAGGAAGACTTACAAAATTTTATAGATGATATACCAATAGGCCATTTTACTCTGTTTCCTGAGATAGATGATTTGTCCTTTTTTTTCAGTTGTCTCATTTGTCCAGTGTTCTTCAGAATCCTTAACCTTCATTCTCCTAAAAGACAAAAACAAAAACCTTTCCCCAAGACTAATTTTGGGGAGGTTCCCTTTCGGCAACTGATTATCTGATTAAATGAAAAAGGCATGTGTTACTAGTATAAGTTAGTTTAAATTGGATGTTCATGCTGGTTGATGAACTATCACCTCTTCTAATTAAGAGGTCTCTCTTGTTCAAATCAAACCTTTATCAGTTTTGATGGTACCAACAGCTTATCTTCTCCTGTAGAAACAAAACCAAAACCCTCGTTCCCAATGTTACACATATCCTGGTTTCCATTCTGAGGTCAGCACATCCTTAAAGTATATAGGCTGATTTAATTCTGCAGTTTTTTCTATTATCCATTATCTCTCTGCAGCTCTTGTTCCTTTCTCATTGGCATTGAGAAAATTCAAAGTTAATAGAGCATTATGCAGTCTATTTCTGTGGGATTTTATTACCCCTTTCTGTTTATTTAGCATATCCTTTAGAGTTCTGTTTGATCTTTCTATAACTGCTTGACCTGTAGGATTATGTGGTATACCTGTAATATGCTTTATATTGTAATAAGCAAAAAACTGTTTCATTTTAACAGAGATATATGATGGAGAATTGCTAGTTTTGATTTGTACAGGTATGCCCATGATGGTCATAACTTCTAGCAAATGAGTGATTACAAAATCAGATTTTTCAGAACTCAGAGCAGTTACCCATTGAAATCCTGAATAAGCTGGGTGGTAGTGGCGCAAGCCTTTAATTCCAGCACTCAGGACACAGAGCCAGGTGGATCTCTGTGAGTTCGAGGCCAGCCTGGGCTACCAAGTGAGTCCCAGGAAAGGCACAAAGCTACACAAAGAAAACCTATCTCAAAAAAAGAAAGAAAGAAAGAAAGAAAAAAAGAAAGAAAGAAAGAAAGAAAGAAAGAAAGAAAGAAAGAAAGAAAGAAAGAAAGAAAGAAAGAAAGAAAGAGAGAAATCCTGAATAAGTATCGATGGTATGGTGTACATATTTTTGTTTTCCAAATTCTATAAAATGAAACATGTCCATCTGCCAGATTTCATTCCTCTGAGTACCCTTTGGTTATATCCTGCTGGTAATGGCATTTCATTGTAGAATGAACAAGTAGGACATTTCTTTACTATTTCTTTGGCTTGTTGCCAGGTTATAGAAAAATCCTTTTTTAAAACTTTACTATTGACATGATTTTTTAATAAAATTCTGAGGCCTCCAGCACATTTCCTATCAATAATTTATCAATCTCATCATTGTCTTGTGCTACAGGGCCTGGCAGACCAGTATGGGATCGGATGTGAGTTGTATATAAAGGATGACTCCTTTTCCTAATTGTATCTTGAAATTGAATAAATAGTGAAGTTAATTCTGAAGCATCAGGGATAAATTCTGCAGTTTCAATAGAATTAAGGTTTGGATATCATATAAACATTGTGTTTGTAGTGCAGTATACTGGCCTTCTCCAACAAGCTGATCCTGGAAGATTTGTATACCTTTATCCCTACATAGTTTTGCTATTTTTTTTTATTTTATTTTACAATACTATTCAGTTCTACATAACAGCCACAGATTCCCTTGTTCTCCCACTTCCTGTCCCCCTTCCCTTCCCCCCAGCCCACCCCCCTTTCCCACCACCTCCAGATCAAGGCCACCCTTGAGGACTGAGATTGACCTGATAGACTCAGTCCAGGCAGGTCCAGTCCCCTCCTCCCAGATTGAGCCAAGCGTCCCTGTATAAGTCCCAGGAGGCTGATGCAGGAGGATGGTCGTGAGTTCAAGGCCAGTATGGGCTACAGAGTGAAATCCTATTTCAATTTAGAGGCGGATGGCAGAGGCCTAAATTCCAGCACTCAGGAGGTGTGGATAGATGAACTTCAACATCATTCTCTTTATACAGTGAGTTCAAGGCCAGCTCCAGCTGTGTGAAACTGTGTCTCAAAAACTAAACCAAACCAAACAAAATAAAAATAAAATCCTCCTCAAACCCAGACCAAAGATAAATGATAGAATTTGTGGTTGTAGCTTAAAAACTTGTCACCATGAAATTCTGGGGCATGTCACCAGGAGCAGAAAGAGACATTCTGATTTGTTATTTAAACTGGTGAAATTAAAAGAAACTTTCTGGTCAAAAAAAATAGTTTTGCTATGTTTTTAGCCTCCTCTTTGTACCACATTTGCCACTGGAGCTGTTGTCTGGGTTCCAGAACAGCATGTGCCATCTCCTGCCAATCCTGTGTTATAAATCATATTATCAGTTGACCAGGTGTTTAACATTTGCTTTACATATGGGGAATGCATGCCATAAGATACTATTGCCTCCTTAAACCTTCGTAAATCTAACATTTCATTGGAGTCCAAATATTTTGTGTATTCACTTGATTAGGTAGCTGCTGTATGGTTACCAGATAAATTAAGGGTGATTGTGTGAAAACAGGCTTTCTTTCTGTAACCTTATGATCCAGTCTTGAAACAACTTCATGGTTAATTTCTTCTGTCTGAATTTGAATTTCCCTATAATTCATTTTAACAGGTTTAACAGGTTTTTCTAAAACTTTTATCCTGGCACTTAAATTGACTATCTTTTTTAAATAGTAATATAAGGATAAGAGAAGTAATAAAGTGCATAATTCAATCAACATTAATCTTCTCATATAGTTGTTCCATTGTCAGACTGACTAAAATATCAAACAAAGCCCAGTTTTCTTCCAATGTACACATAAAACCCATTTTTTATAGTGGAAAATAATTCTCTTTCAAATATTTTCCTTTAAAATATCTCATATCTTAATGACTTATCAAGTCTGCATAGAACAGTAGAAATCCGAGGGAATTTCAAAACAGCTGCCTAGCATCCGAGGTGCGAATCCAAAAAGAGAGAGGGAGAGAGAAAAAACAAACAAACAAGCAAGCAAGAAAGCATAGCCACAAGTTCTGGCTAAAAGCTTAAATCCAGCCATGTGTTCCCACTAGAGCGCAGTCGAGCCTGGGCTTCAGCTTCCTTAAGCTCCAACCATGTGCACTGGCTTTTCAGCTGAGAGCAGCCTATCTGCAGTTGCATGTAGCTACTGCAATTAGAGGTAGCTCCAGCAGGCCTGAGTCTTAAGCAGAGCTGGGAGCCGGGCCCTACAGAGACAGGCCCGCCCAGGTGGGAAACTGGACCCACCACTAAGCCAAGCAGTTTTTAATGAATTCTTGCGATGTTGGGTGCCAAATGTAGATGTAATCATCTTATTAAATAAGAAACACAGAGCCAATGCACAGATGAAAGCCCAAGAGGTCAAAGCTAAAAACCTTACCCTTCACTGCCACTGCTGTCTTCCTCAACAAGAGACCTACTTCCTGTCTGTCTTTGTTATACACTTTCTATTCTGCCTTCTCTTTGGTTGTAAACCCAACCACATGACCTCCTCCTCACTGCCTGTCTGTACAGACCTCCAGGTCTTCTATGGTTGATATTAAGATTAAAGGCGTGTGTCTCCATGCTGGCTGTATCCTTGAACACACAGAGATCTGCCTAGCTCTGCCTCCCAAGAGCTGGGATTAAAGGCATGCACCACCACCGCTCTGACCACCAGGCAACTTTATTTATTAACATACAAATAAAATCACATTTCAGTATTATTAAAATATCATCATAATGTATGAATAGAATTATCAATAGAATACTTCATTTAAATACATAACTCTAATAGGCTAAAGAAAGAATTTTAACAAATTAAAATGAGAGTAGCCTCTCTTGCCCTGTTTGTACTCAGCCATATTGTGTCTTTATTGATCACAAGTGTCCATGAAAGACAGTTTCAAGCCGGGCGGTGGTGGCGCACGCCTTTAATCCCAGCACTCGGGAGGCAGAGCCAGGCAGATCTCTGTGAGTTCGAGGCCAGCCTGGGCTACCAAGTGAGCTCCAGGAAAGGCGCAAAGCTACGCAGAGAAACCCTGTCTCCAAAAAACAAAAAACAAAAAAAAAAAAAGAAAGACAGTTTCAAGAGAGGGAAAAAGTAAACACAAACAAAACATCATTTGAATTCCTTAATATTTCCAGTGATTTTGACTAAGTTTAAAAGTCTCAATCAATGATTATTATGAATATTTTCATATGCATTTTTCATTGTGTGATGAACAGTGGTATTACCTGTGGACACCAAGTGCTGTCTATTCTTCTTTGGAATACTAAGTTCCTTAGCCAGCTTCTTAAGCCCCTGTTTCTGTGGTTTGCTCAGGCTCTGTCTGTTCCCTACCGTGCATAGAACAGAAAGCACTGGAGGTGGCTCAGAAGATATTGGATGACTCAGAATGAATCCAGTTAGGATGGAGCACATTGTTCTAATCCATGTGAACATCCCACCTTCTGGAAACTCCTTCATCCCCACCAGCTACATTGTGCTCAACCTAAGTTTTCTGAAGTGAACAGAAAACATTTACTGGAGTCAAATTATGGGAAACCATAGCCATCCCCTCCCTAAAGACTAGTGTCATTATCATTATTATTGTTGTTGTTATTTTCATTGTTTTGTTATTTATTCATGCTTTCAACATCACCATAATATTTTTTCACAAATGCATGCACTGAATTCTAATTGTTGGAACCAGTGAACTAAATATCTATCAAGGTTCTGTCATCTCATCTTACTTCTATGTATATTCTAGAATTCATGCCTAGGTTTTGTTGATTATTATTAAAATGAAAAGTGAAATTAGGCTGAACAGTTTTTTGAACCTGATATCAGCACTAATCTACACTCCACCTTCTCTACCTACACCCTCCCTAAACCTCAGCCTCCCACCCTATGTCAGCTCTCCCGCTTCCCCTCACAACTTGGTTAAACAGAGCCAGCTGACTGAAGTTTTGTCAACTTGACACAAGCCAGGTTCATCTGGGAAGAGGGAACCCCAGCTGAGAAAATGTCTCCTTCAAACTGGCTTGCGAGAAGCCTTGTAGGGCATTTTCTTGATTGATCACTGAGATGGGAGGGCCACGCTCATTGTGGGCAGTGTCACCCTTCGGCTCAGGGTCCTGGGTGCTATAAGAAGGCAAAAACTGAGCAAGCCATGAGAACCAATGAGCATCCTCCATACTTCTGCTTCAGTCCCTACTTCCAAGTTCATGCCTGACCTTACTGGATGACTGACAGAAGCAAACCTTTTCCTTCCAACCATGCTTTTGGTCATAGTTCTTTAACAGAGCAATAGAACCCCTTTTACAGGTACCACACCCCAAAGACCAATAAAATCCCATTTGTCTCCTTTCCACTATTGTTGTGCAAGGTGATAATGCCATCTGCCTTCTTTACAACTTAGAAATAAACTTTTACCACAGTTGTAATTAAAACGGAAACAGGCCTAGGTCAGACCCATGGAGTCACCCTGATTGTCAGTTCAATCTCCGTGGGCACCTAGGAGCCCAGGTATGTTGATTCTGTGGGTTTTCTTGTGGTTTCCTTGACCCTTCTGGCTCCTACAATCTTTCTACCCCCTTTTCCACAGGATTCACCTAGTTCTGGCTTGGATCTCTGCATTTGTTTCTATAAGTTGTTCCAGTCATTTTCAATGGTAGACAACCATATTATATCTATAGCCTATGATTTAGTTAATTAGTTAGTTAGCTAGTTAGTTAGTTAGCTTTTTTAATTTTTTCAAGACAAGGTTTTTCTATATTTGTATTGCTTTGGCTGTCCTAGAACTCACTCTGTAGACAGCCAGCCTGGCCTGGAACTCACTGAAATCTATCTGCCTCTGCCTCAGTGGTGCTTAGTTTAAAGGTAGGCTGTGGCATTGTTAGACTAGGATTTATTTTGACATGTCTCTGATAATAATTTTCCCAAGAATGTGTGTAATTCTATGGTGATATGTTATTTGTGCTGAAATGTGATTTTATTTGTATGTTAATAAATAAAAGTGCCTTGGGGTCAGAGCTAATAGCAAGCCATTTAGCAGAAGTGTGGCAGTGGTAGGACACACCCTTAATCCTGATCACATGACAGGCAGATCTCTGTGTGTTCAAGGATTCAGCCAACATGGAGACATACACCTTTAATCTCAAAACCAACCATAGAGACCTGGAGGTCTGTATGGACAGGCATGAAGAGGAAGTCATGTGGTTGAGTTTACAACCAATGAAAAGGCAGAACAGAAAGTTAATAAAAAGACAGACACACAGGAAGTAGGTCTGTTTCTGAGAGGAAGGACAGCAGTGATGTGTTAGAAGACAGTCTTGGTCTTAGCTCTTGGCTACTGCTCTGAAGTCTTGGGCTTTTAACTCCGCATTTGGCTCTGTGTTTCTTATTTTATAAAACCATTCAGAATTATTTCTACACCTCCCTAGCACTCTGCTTCTCCCTATTCCCATGTTGCCTTCATTTATCATGGTATCTCCTTGTTCTCCCACTCTGTTCCTGATCCAGCTCGAACCTCCCACTCCCATGAGCTCTCATTCTCTTGTCCCTTGCCTTCCATTATCCTCCCTCACCCCCAGTTTATTCATGTAGATCCCATCCATTTCTCCATTGCTGGGTGATCCTTGTGTCTATCCTAGGGTCCTGTTACAAGCTAGTCTCCCTGGAGCTGTGGGTTGCAGTCTGGTTATCCTTTGCCTACATTTAGTATCCGCTTATGAGTGAGTACATACCATGTTTGTCTTTCTGAGTCTGGGTTACCTCACTCACAATGATATTTTCTAGTTCCATCCATTTGTCTGTAAACCTCATGATGCCATCATTTTTATCTGCTGAGTAGTACTCCATTGCATATATGTACCACATTTTTTTAATCATTTCTTCAGTTGAGGGACATCTAGGTTATTTCCAGGTTCTGGCTATTACAAATAGTGCTAATGTGAACATAGTTGAGCATATGTCCTTGTGGTATGATTGAGCATTCCTTGGGTAAATGCCCAAGTGGTATAGCTGGGTCTTGAACCTGATAAACACCTTCAGTAATGTGGCAGGATACAAGATTAACTCAAACAAAATCAGTAGCCCTCATATATATAAATGATAAATGGACTGAGAAAGAAATCAAAGAAACGTCACCCTTTTCAATAGCCACAAATACTATAAAATACCTTGGGGTAACTTTAACTAACCAAGTAATGGACCTGTATGACAAAAACTTTAAGTCTCTGAAGAAATAAATTGAAGAAGAATCAGAAAATGGAAAGATCTCCCATGCTCATGGATAGGTAGGATTAACACAGTAAAAATGGCAATCTTACCAAAAGCAATCTACAGATTCAAAGCAATCCCCATTAAAATCACAACACGATTCTTCACAGACCTGAAAAGAACAATAATCTTCATATGGAATAACAAAAAATCCAAGATAGCTAAAAGAAGTCTATACAATAAATCAACCTCTGGAGGTATCATGATCCCTGATTTCAAGCTCTACTATAGAGCTACAGTAATAAAAACAGCTTGGTACTGGCATAAAAACTGACATGTGGACCAATGGAATTGAATTGAAGACACTGGCATTAATCTGCACACCTATGAACACTTAATTTTTGACAAAGAAGCCAAAACTGTACAATGGAGGGAAAAAAAGCATCTTCAACAAATGGTGCTGATATAACTGGATGTCAACATGTAGAAGATTGCAAACAGATCCATATCTGTCACCATGCACAAAACTTAGGTCCAAGTGGATCAAAGACCTCAACATAAGTGCAGTTACTCTGAACCTGATAGAAGAGAAAATAGGAAGTAGTCTTGAATGCATTAGCACCGGAGATCACTTCCTAAGTATAACACCAGTAGCACAGACACTGAGAGCAACAATTAATAAATGGGACCTCTTGAAAATGAGAAGCTCTTGTAGGGCAAAGGACACAGTCAGGTTAATTCACTTTGACACCTTCCTCTAACACACAACAAAACCTTTTTTTGTTTCTGTTTTCTGTTTTTGTTTTTGTACTTTGAATTATTTTTAACTCTAAGGAAAAACCACATGTCTCCACCACCATATCCACTCTCATAAAGGAAAGCATTTAATTGGAAGTTGCTTATAGTTTCAGAGGCTTAGTCCATTATCAGCATGGTGGGAAGCATGGTCACTTGCAGGCATAGTGCTGGAGAAGGAGCCAAGAGTTCTACATCATAATCTACATGTAACAGGTAGAGACAATGATCCTGGCTTCAGCATTTGAAACCCCAACTCACATCTCCAGTGACACACTTCCTCAAACAAGGCCACATGTACTGCAATAAGGCCAACCTTCTAATCCATCTCAAGAAGCATATCTTCCTAATGACCAAGCATTCAAATATATGAGCATATGGTAGCTATTCCTATTCAAACCACCACAGTACAATTATGTGTTATATATGCAAATATATAACATATGCTAATATATTTATATTAATATATAAACATCAAACTATATTTAAATATATTATATATTTCATATAAATAATTAAATCTATTAGTATATAAATATAATAAAACATATAATCTAGCAAGAAAATATATGAAATATAAAAATACTTTATATGAATATATATAACATATTTACATATCATTACATCGTTGACCCCTACACTCTCATTTTTACAACACCTCATACCCTACTTACTCCTTCTCACATTCACAGACTTCTTTAATCATTACTCTAACATATATAAACATATATATCTTTGTAAATGTATAAAAGACACATGCTGAGTCCTTTTTGCATTGTTTGTGTGTATATGATTTCAGGGTTGACCACCTGGTACTGCATATACTGTGAGAGATCTCATCCCTGAGGTAGACCATTCTTCCACTCTCAGGGTTCTTTATTTGCCTGTAGTTCTTTGAATATTAAAATATGATTTTTAAATCAACACCACTAATAAAAAAATCTTATAACGTCAGTTTCTATTTTTTTTCATTTCGTTATTAAGAAATGTTCTATTCACTTTACATACCAACCACAGATCTGCCTTCTTCCCTCTTCCCATACCCCAGCCTTCCCCCCAACCCACCTGCCATCCCCACATTTTCCAAATCAATGTCTCCCATGGGTATTCAGCAGGGCCTGGCACACTCAGCTGAGTCAGGTCTAAGACCCTTGCCCCTGCACCAAGGCTGTGCAAGGTGTCACATCCTAGCACTGGGTTCCAAAATGTCAGTCTATGTACCAAGGATGGATTCTGATCTCCCTGCCTGGATGCCCCTCAAACAGTTTAAGCAAAACAACTGTCTCCCATATCCAGAGAACCTAATCTAATCCAATGGGGACTCTATAGCTATTAGTCCACAGTTCATAGATTTCCACTAGTGTGGCTGGTCATCTCTACATGTTTTCCCATCATGATCTCAAAGTCCCCTACCCACAGAATCCCTCCTCTCTCTCATTAATTGAATTTCCAGAGCTCAGCCTGATGCCCAACAGTGGATCTGTGCATCTGCTTCCATCAGTCACTGGATGAAGGCTCTATGATGATAGTTAGGGTATTTACTAGTCCAGTCACCAGAGTAGATCAGTCCAGGCACCCTCTCGGCCATTGCCAGTAGTCCAAGGTGGGGTCATCCTTGTGGATTCCTGAGAGCTTCCCCGGCACCCTTCCTCTTCTTATTCCCATGATGTCTTCATTTATCATGGTATCTCTTTCCTTGCTCTCCCACTCTGTCCCTGCTCCAGCTTGATCCTCCTATTTCCTTATGTTCTCACCCCCCATTCTTTGCCCTCCATTACCCCCTTTACTCCCAGTTTGCTCATGCAGATCTCATCTATTTCTACTTTACTGGGCTATCTATGTGTCTCTCTTAGGGCCCTTCCTTGTTAGCTAGCTTCTCTGGAGCTGTGGGTTATAGTCTTGTTATCCTTTGCCTTACATCTAGTATCCACTTATGAGTGAGGACATACTATGTTTATCCTTCTGAGTCTTGGTTACCTCACTCAGGGTGATATTTTCTAGCTCCATGCATTGGCCTGCAAATTTCATGATATCATTGTTTTTTTACTGCTGAGTAATACTACTGCTATGAACATAGTTGAGTATGTGTCATTGTGGTAGCTCCAGCACTGAATGGCATAGTGATAGGGATGATGTTTCTATTCATGATAGCAAGTATGATGGGCAGTGTGTGATGTATGAACATATACTACCTACCAACCACTTCAAGTTGCCATGGTTAATGCTATTATCATTCTCTCTCTCATATTTTGGTCTCAACCAAAATCCTGCATGTGTTATAACAACTCACACCCACAAACACTCTGGTGTATGATGTTTTTTATTTCTTCAATAAAACATTAATTTTTATTCTAAGAGAAAGAAACAAGAAGGGTATGGATTTGGGAGTGTGAGGAAGTAGGGAGGATTTGGAAGAGTTGGGAAGAGAAAACTGTAATCAGGATATATTGTATGAAAAAAACCTATTCACAATGAATTTTTTTTAAATGATGAAATTCTCAGAACTTCCTCACAGCATTTGGCATGCCTCCTCCATGAGTGGCATCATGTGACTAGTGATGACATCCTGACTTCTGTATGTGTGTGCATTAAACCATGTGTGTTGTTTGCATGGATATATATGAATATACAAGCATTTTAAGTTTGTAAAAGAGTGTTTCCTCCATCACCCTATACTCTATTCTTGAGACAAGATCTCTCTGCACCTGACTGACTGGTGGGCTCTTAGCTGTTGCCTTGCTTACAAGTACAGTCTCCACCCTTCTCTATCTAGTGCTGGGATTGATGATACACAACTGATGCTTCAAGACTTTTTTGTGAGTGGTGACAACTGTTTTCTATTTCTTTTATTTTCAATATTGAAATATAATCATATCAGTTTTTTCTTCCTCCTTATCTTCCTATATGCCCCTTCTGCTCCTTTTCAATTAATTGGTATAGCATGCACTTATGTATGTGCGTATTTCTTAGCCCATTTTGTGGAACAGTTTTATAATTATGTTTAACAAAAACAATATTTTCAATAAATGATGTTATATGCATATATATGTGTGTATGTATATATATGTATATATATTCATGTATATATTAGATTTTTATGGTGAAAAAGTTCTACCATAATTTGTAATAAGGCCTAATCAGATGTGTACATATGAGCATTCACCATCTCAGGGACACTGAACACTCTGTGTTACTTTCCGGTTTTTTTGAAAAGTTCTGAAAAAAAAAATCATCCAGAAAAAAAAAAATATAGGAGACACCAGCCTGCCATCCAGGGAGCAACATATAAAGGCAACAGGTAAATACATGGAACACGTGATGACATATAGATTAACAGAAATAGGTTGAGTTAAGTGTAAGAGCTAGTCAGTGGTAGGCCTGAGCTAATGGCCCAGCAGTTTAATTAATATAAAAAAAAGAAAAGAAAAAATATAATACCTGATATCACTAGGTATTTTATAAATTTCTAAGTGCTGAGTTTTAAAATTCACAAACTATTCACATTCCCAGTGGGTTGATGAAGACAGCCGCTATTTTGCTACTGATAAAATCTACTGCATGATAAACATTGGGCACTTTATTAAAAAATACTTTCGCACCTTGTAAAATCAATGCATTTAATCATACATTGCTGTGGGATGGTCTGTATGTCAAATGTGTTGCTCTGATTGGTCAATATATAAAACACGGATTGGCCAGTAGTCAGGAAGGAAGTATAAGTGGGACTAATAGAGAGGAGAATTGAGAGAACAGGAAGGCAGAGGGAGACATTGCCACCCGCCGCCATGATAAGCAGCATGTGAAGATGCCGGTAAGCCACGAGCCATGTGACAAGGTAGAGATTTATAGAAATGGATTAATATAAGATATAAGAACTAGATACCTGAGCCATTAGGCCAAACAGTTTAAATAATATAAGCGTCTGTGTGTTTATTTTATAAGTGGGCTGTCGGACTGCCTGGGCTTGGTGGGACCAGGAGAGAAAACTCTCTAGCTACACATACATGAAGCCAGTAATGATTTTTTGATAACAGGAGGGTGTGCAGAAGTTCCAGAGTGATATCTGTGAATACTTGGTGTTTACACAATTGAATCAACCTCAAAATTTAATTCCCATGAGTCAATAATAACAAATAATACCATGTTTCTACTCACAGCATCAATGCTCCCATTTAGGGAATGCATCTGTGAGGTGCAACAACAACAAAAACAAAAAAAAGAAAGATAATTTAAAAATATTATTTGATTTCCTTCACATTTTCTGTAATGATTTTATATTGCTGAGGTGAAAACAAGAATCTTTGTGATTAGCTCTAATTTCAGATCAGTTTAAAGAAACTGACATACCTGCTTCATAGACATTTTCAGTATTTTTAACAGGGATCTTTTTCTGATGTATCAGATTCCCATATTCTCCCCACACTTCTGCAGTGACATTAGTTCCCCTTGCTGCATTTCATGGAGGAAAAGTCAGGAGAGATGTTTATTAATTCACTTCTAAATGTCTGAATTCATCCAGTTGTCATCAGCTGGGAAATCCTGCTACCTCGTCCCACCCTCTCTAATGATGTTGCCTGTCAGACAATCATTCTGAAGTCAGGTCAAACATTCTTTCTGTTGATAAATAAATAAATTTCCATCCCACTATATCTAGAATACTGATTTAAAAATTAAGAATATTTAAATCATTATTAAAATTATTATCCTGTACAATTGAACTCGAATTTCACACAATTGTGATTATGAATGTAAACACATAAATGAACACCTCCTACACCAGTGCATCATGCAATGAAATGCAGGGACACAGGTATGTTGCAATTAACAAGCAGAAAAAAAGTTTCTCACAGGTAAGATTTACCTGCTTAGTGCTGCTGTCAGCGTAATCCTGTTCCCCAAAGTATTTAGATATCGGGCAACAAGTAGGATGTTTGTGTTTAAGACAAAATGTATGTGAATTAAAAACTAGACTTGGGCCTGGGAAGAAATAGTTTATCCTTAATAAGTACATGACATAGATTCTCCTATTAACTTATTTATTGTTTGTTTTGAGATTTTAATATTATTATATCATTTTGCCACTTCCCTTTCCTCCCATAATCATAGTTTATGTCCCACCACACTCTCCTTTAAATTCATGCCCTTTTACTCACTGGTTATATCACAAGCTTATATTCATTATATTATTATATATTATACATAAATTATATATATTGTATTATAATATATGAAATAATAATGCATACATGTAATATATATTTATTCATAAATGTAACTCTTTGAGTCCATACAATGTTACTTGTATATATCTAATATTTATTTTTAATTATATTATTTCTAAAACAACATTATCAAATAATTTCTTCATAATAGTCACAGTGTTACCAGGGCATTACAAAACATATTACCATTTTTCCATTAAATTATTGAGTCAGGGAAATATTCCCTTCACTTCTGACATAAAATACAGGTAATGCACATGACTGTACTTGACCAACTCTAGCAAATTTATATTTACTCATTTGTTTGTCAATTTATGTTTGGACCATGTAGTAAGATTTATATGTGCATTTTTTTCATGGTCATGAAAGGCAAATAATGGCAATTGTACTAACGTTTGTGTACACCCCCTGTGGCCCTGGGAGATAGTAGATATGTGAGAAATGAAGGTTGGCATCATGCAATGCCCAGGTCCCAATGATGTTATCAGTCCCATTATATCTGGCGCATTTTTTAGCAGGCATATTCCCTGTAACATAAGACACAATTGACCAATTATTTTCTAAAGATGATCCTTATAAAGATCAGATTGGTTACAGAAAATGTAAATAACACCACCAATCCTCAACCAAAGGTACTCACGTTTTGTAACGCAGTAGTTACCTTTAAGTTTATTAGACCAAACTGTGTGTATTTGGCACTTCCCATCTTTCCTAAACACGATATAACAAATAACAATCACAAAATAAAATAAAAGAGAAAAAAAACAAATAACAATCACATGTTATTTAACACTCAGTCCCACGTGTGTTTCTGCCTCAAGAAGAATAAATTTGCTGGAAGTAAGATGTGTTCACTGTAATGTCCCTGTTTTCTGTCATGCTTATTCCACGGTTTGTACATATTTCCATTAATAGTATTTTTGTTGATGATTCCGTTTTGGTGTGGACTGACTTTCTGAGTACATCATAATGTTGGGATGGATATGTCCCTCAGACTTGTAATTGACAGGATTTCCCATGTCACAAAAATGACACCAGTCACTATATTGATACAATGATAGCTAACCAGTTATCAGGATGGTTTTCAAGAGGAGCATTTTTCACAGTGAGGTTATAAACACTGCTTTTTGATATTTACTATCTCAGATTTTCCTTTACTTGTATTCACATTCATTAATATTTCACTTTCAGCAAACATCAGTTTTATTCACAAATGTATTTTTTACTCCCTAAGTTTGTATTTTCACTATTTTAATAGAAAGAAGTATTAAAACATCAAGATATAAATGCTAAAGTTCAATAATTTTAGAAACAATGACCCTCAACTCCAGCTTTCTTTAATTATTAGATCCACACTATCTTCCCCTCTCAGAAATATATTGTGAATATTTTGAGTTCTATTTCAACAAATCGTATTTTCTACCTGAATAAAATTTTCTTACCTTACATAGAACGTCATGCTCATGAGTGTGTAATTCTTAAAATACTTCACTTCACACATCAAAATCCTAAATTCACTATTTTCTTCTGTCGCACTCACATATTTGGATTCTAGGTAGATAGTACTAAAATTCCCTGAAAACTAAAAAGTTATACGAATTATATTCATTGGTTAGAGAATCTGGGTTCAAGTCACAGCACCACATGTTGGCACAAATCCTCTTGTAACCTCATTTCTGATGGATATCATATGGCCTATAGGGGTGCTGCATATACATACTCCAACATGCAGACAAAACACCCACACACATAAAAAGACAAAATAAAATTAGTAAAAATTTTAAGATCAAACAAAGGACAGAAAAACTAAGTAAATTGTAGATTTTCAACAGAAGAACTAGACAGTAATTTTATTATGTGATGTATAAATTTATCATATAAATAATGTGATAACATTATTGTGTATTTCAGTTTATATATTAAAATATCTGATATATTATTTGAAAACATATATACCTTTACTTGGTAAAGGATAATAGTTTTGTATCATGCAAAATATGATTGAGAAAAAAGTGTAAATTATATATTATAATTTCTTATTATAAAGCAGCTTTAATACACATAAATAATCTAATGGAAAATATAATAACATCCACATAAAAGTGCATCCGTGCATATTTGGATGATAAAATGTCTATGTATGCCAAGGCATTAGGATTGATTTTCCAGGGAGAAATCACTGTGATTCAAAGAGAAAGGAATTATAAGTGGATCTGTTGAGTGGTTTGGGGTCTTATTTCCATAACTGTGTTGCAGTAATTGCGAACCCACTTTCTTATGCACACACACACACACACACACACACACACACACACACACTTGTAAACTTCTAAAAATGATCTAGTATGTTTATTGAATATGTAACTGGATTATAATTCATTTCAATATTATCCCACACATTGACCATAGTAGGACAACTCTAAAACATAGAGAGATCCAAGCCTCAAATACAAGACACACAATATATTCATCAGGGAGGTATTAGATTGATTTAAATTTTCTGTTATGCTTATCAAAATTCATCCCTGAATTCTTTTAGGACAGTGAAATATTTTATACAATTATATATTAAGTTTCAATGATGAATATTTGGTTAATTGTGCTAAAGTGTATATAAAATTAAGAAAAAAAACAATGGCAAATTTTAATGGTGGTTGTTTTACCCCATTTTCCTCCCCCCAAAAAATGCAATTGGACAATATAGGAAGCTCAAGGGAAGTAAATATAACCTTAAAAATTAATTAATTTTTTAAGACATGGGACTATAGTACAGTGCGAAAGGGGGTCACAAATACTATCATAGAATCATATTGATCATCAGGTCAAAACTGCCAAATTTATCACAGCCCTTTTGCCCCTGCATAACACCCTGAAAGCCCCGCCTTGTACCGGTAAGGGTTCCACAGCAGCAGAGACCAAACAAGCTAGGGCACTGAGCAGAAGAACCTCATCTTCTAGAAGCTTCTCTTCTGGAGCAGAAGACCAGAGTTTTTCAGCTGCCACTGAAATTATGAACTGAAGACACTTGCAAAGCATTTAAGTTTGCAAGATGTGCAATGAGCCCACTTTCACTGATCCTTTTATTTAGTTCTTTGTTTTTAATTTTCAGAACTTTCCAGTTGTCAGTATTTCCATTGTCTGTCATTGCTTTATTTAAACTTACAGGATGAGAATTCAGTGGAGCATGATGTTCCAGGAATTCTAATCCCATGATGATAAGCTAGTCTGGTGACATTATACACATGAAAGAGCACAGTTGGCATGAAATGTCTCAAGAATAGCAGCAACATTGACTGTTTACTGATTTATAATTGACCAAGTGCTATACCTTATAAATGTTTTACCTTGTGGTGATATTGTGTTCCCCAAAATACTGTGCACCCTAATAAACTTATCTGGGGTCAGAGAACAGAATACCCACTAGATATAGAGGCCAGAAAATGGTGGCACACACACCTTTAATCCTAGCATTACTGAGGCAGAGATGTGTCTGGATCTCTGTGAGTTCAAAGCCGCACTGGAAACAGGCATAATAACAAGAGCCTTTAATCCCAGGAAGTGAGGGCAGGAAGAAGCAAGATATTTAAGGCATGAGGATGAGGAACTAGAGCTGGTTAAGCTTTTCGGCTTTTGAGCAGTAGTTTAGCTGAGACCCATTCAGATGAGGACAAAGAGGTTTCCAGTCTGAGGAAACAGGATCAGCTGAGGAACTGGCAAGGTGAGGAAGCTGTGGTTTGTTCTTCTCTGACCTTCCAGCATTCACCCCAATACCTGGCTCTGAGTTTGTTTTTATTAATAAGACTTTTTAGATTCATGCTACAATACCTGTTATGCATGGCCAAGTGCTACATGCTAATTCCCTTTTTAATACGAAAAATCCATAAATCAGACTCACTAACATTATTTTTCATGTCCAATATCTTTATTGGTTCTAATAAGTTTAAATCAAATATCAATGGCACAGATTCACATTTAAAAAGGAGTCCCATCGTGTATAAGTGCCACATTTTCTTTATCAATTCTTCAGTTGAGGGGCATTTCAGTTGTTTCCACGTTCTGGCTATTATGAATAATTGCTGATATGAACATAGTTGAGCATGTGTCCTTGTGGTAAGATTGAGCATTACTTGGGTATATACCCAAGAGTGGTATAGCTGGGTCTTAAGGAAGACTTATTCCCAATTTTCGGAGAAACCGCCATACTGATTTCCAGAGTAGCTGTACAAGTTTGCATTACCCATATCTTAAACTTGGCATACAAACTTTCTATGACATGTCATTTAGTAGGTGAGGCTTGATAGCCAGGACAACTTAAGAGCCAGAGGAGGGTACTCTTAAGGAGCAAAGCAAATGTCCCATCTGGTGTTTAAAAAACATAGGTAAAAAGGTATTTTTAAGCATCTATCTAAAGGCTTTTTACTTTCATGAACTTAAGGTGGCTTATCTGTACTCAAAGGCATATTACACCCTTTAGACTGAGAAACATGTCCGCTTATAGCAAACTTTAATACTATTGTACCATAAAGATTATACATTTGAAATCAAGGCATTTAATCATACATGAAGCCAGTAAAGATTTTCACTAACAGGAGGATGTACACAAGTTCCAGAATGACAACTCTGAACACTTGGTGTTTACACAATTGATTAGCACTCAGAATTTCATTTCAATGCGTCTAGAACAACAAATAATACCATGTTTATTCACGGGATCCATACTTTCATTTAGGACAAGCATCTGTGTGGTGCAACAAAAAAGGAGAAAAAAATTTAAAATGTTGGATTGTCTTCATGTTTTTTTTGTAAGGATTTTACATTGCTGAGGTGAAAACAAGAATCTTTGTGATTTTCTCTATTTTCAGTTCAGTTTACAGAAGCTGACATACCTGCTTCATAGACATTTTCAATATTTTCAATAGGGATGTCTTTCTCACGTACCAGCTTCACATGTTCTTCCCACACTTCTGCAGTGACATTAGTTCCCCTTGCTGCATTTCATGGAGGAAATGTCAGGAGAGATGTTCATTAAATTCACTCCTAAAAGTCTGAATTCAACCAATTGTCATCAATTGGGAAATCCTGCTTCCTCGTCCCACCCTTTCTAATGAGGATGCCTGTCAGAAAATCATTCTGAAGTCAGGTCAATCATTCTTTCTGATGATAAATAAATACATTCCATCCCATTATATCTTGGATACTGATTTTAAAATTAGGAATATTAAAAACATTATTAAACTTATTATGCTGTACAATTGAACTTGAATTTCACACTATCATGATTTTGATTGAAAACACGTGAATGAAGACATTCCTACACAAGGGCATTATGCAGTGAAATACAGGGACAGAGCTATATTGCAATTATCAAACAGAAAAAAAGTTTCTCACAGGTGAGATTTACCTACCCAGTGCTGCCATCATCCTCATTTCATACCCTATATCATTAACATACCAGACTTCGAGTAGGATGTTGGTGTTTAAGACAAAAAGTATCTCAATTGATACTTGACTTGGGCCTGGGAAGAAATAGTTTATCCTTAATTAGTCCATAATATAGATTCACCTATTAATTTATTTATTGTTTATTTTGAGATTTTAATATAGTCATATCATTTTGCAGCTTCCCTGTCCTTCCTATAATCATAGTGTATGCTCCTCCACTATTTCCTTCAAATTCTTGCTCTTTTTTAACTGATTATATCACATGCTCATATTATTCTATAAATTATATATATTTTATATTACATAGAATAATAATAACACATAAGAAAATGTAATATATATTTATTCATAAATATAACTCTTTGAGCCCATAAAATGTTACTTGTATAGATCTGGTATTTATTTTTAATTGTATTATTTCTAGGACAACATTGCAAACAATTCTTTCACAATAATCCCAGTATTACTAGGACATTAAAAATATATATTACTATTTTCCATTAAATTGTTGAGTCAGAGGAATATTCCCTTTACTTCTAACATAAAATACAAAAGTCATGCACATTCCTGTACATGACCAACTTTAGCAAAACCTATATTTATATATTTATTATTTTTTGTTAATTTATTTTTGTACCATGTAGCAAGATTTATCTATGCATTTTTTTCTTCATGGTCATGGAAGGAAGATAGTGGAGATTTGACTCACTTCTGTATAAACCCACCTGTGGTGCTGGGAGATAGTAGATTTTCGGGAAATGAAGATGGGCATCATGCAAAATCCAGTGCCCAATGATATTCTTGGTTCCATTATATATGGGGCATTTTAAAGAAAGCCTAAACCCTGCAATGTGAAACCAAATTGACCAATTATCTTTTAAAGATGGTCCTGATAATGATCAGACTGGTTGCACTAAATGTAAATCAAATAACCAATCCTCAATCAGAGATACTGACATTTCTCAATACAATCCTTTGGTTGATGTTTAACAGCCAGAACTGTGTGTAGTTGGCACTTCCCGTCTTTCCTAAACACAATATAACAAATAACAATGATTTGTTACTTAATATTTATCACCACACATGTGTTTCTGCCCCAAGAAGAATAAACTTGCTGAAAGTGACACATGTTCACTGTCATGTCTCTGTCTTCTGTCATACTATTCCATGGTTTCTAATTATTTTGATTAATAGTATTTTTGATTGGTGATTCCTTTTGGGTGTGAACTGACTTTCTAGGCATATCATGATATGGGGATGGAAATGTCCCTCAGACCTCTAATTGACAGGATTTCCCATGTCACAAAAGTGTTGCCAGTGACTTTATTGAAGCATTGGTTAGTATCTAATTATCAGGATGGTTTTCAAGAGGAGGAGTCTTTTTCATGGTGAGGTTCTAAACACTGCTTTTTGGTATTTATTTTATCACGTTTTCCTTTACTTATATGCACATTTATTAATATTTTGTCTTCAGAAAACATTTTTCTTTTCACAATGTAATTTTTACTCCCTGAGTTTGTATTTTCACTACTTTAATAGAAAGAAATATTAAAACATCAAGATATGAATGCTGAAGTTGAATATTTTTAGACACAGTGACTCTCAACTCCAGCTTTCTTGAGTTATTATTAGATCCACATTATCTTCCCCTTTCAATATTGTGAATGCTTTGAGTCCAATTTCAACAAATAATTTTTTTCTACTTGAATAAAATTTTCTTACCTGACATAGAATGTTATGTTCATTAATTTGTAATTCTTAAAAAACTTCACTTCACGCATCAAAATCCTGAATTGACTATTTTCTTCTGTCACACTCACATATTTGGATGCTAGGTATATGGTATTAAAATCCCCTGAAGGCTAAAGAGTAATATGAATTAGAGTCATCAGTTAGAGGATCTTTGTTCAAGTCCCACCACCACATGTTGGCCTTCTGTAACTTCATTTCTGAGGGGTATCGGATGGCCTTTGTGGCTGCTGCATATACATAAGGCATCATGCAGACCAAACACCTGCACACATAAATAGACAAAACAAAATCAGTAAATTTTAAAGGTCAAACAATGGTCAGAAAAGCTAAATAAATTATATATTTTCAACTGAAAAAATAGATAGTAATTTTATATTGTGATGTATAAATTTATCACATAAATAATGTGATAACATCATTATTGTGTTTTTCAGTTTATATATTAAAATATATGACATATTATTAGAAAACATATATACATATACTTAATAAAGGATAATAGATTTATATCATGCAAAATATGATTGAGATAAAAGTGTAAAATATAGATTATAATTTCTTATTATAAAGCAGCTTCAATGCTAACAAATAATCTAAAGAAAAACATTGTAACATCCACATAGAAAATGTTTCCAATGCATATTTGGATGATAAATATCTGTGTATGCCACGGCTTTAGGTTTGATTTTCCAGGGAGAAATCACTGTGATTTAAGGAGAAATGAATTAAAATTGCATCTGTTGCGTGGTTTGGGGATTGATTTCTGTATCTTTGTTGCAGTATTTTTGATCACATCATCATGGGCACACACACACACACACACACACACACACACACACACACACTTTTAAAAATGGTCTAATATTTTTAATTGATACATAACTGGATTATAATTCATTTCAATATTATCTCACACATTGACCATAGTATGGAAACTCTAAAGCATACAGAGATCCATGCCTCAAATACAAGACACACAATATATCTGTCATGCAAGTATTAGTGACCCCCTCTTGTACTGTACTATTTAAGACAAGGAACTATAGGACAGTACAAAAGGGGGTCACAAATACTTTCATAGAATCATATTGATCATCAGGTCAAAATTGCCAAATTTATCACAGTCTTTTTGCCCATAACCCCCTGAAAGCCCAGCCTTGTACTGGTAAGGGTTCCGCAGCAGCAGATACCAAATAAGCTAGGGCAGTGAGCAGAAGAACCTTCATCTTCTAGAAGTTTCTCTTCTGGAGCAAAAGACCAGAGTTTTTCATCTGCCACTGAAATTATGAACTGAAGACACTTGCAAAGCATTTAAGTTTGCAAGATGTGCAATGAGCCCACTTTCACTGATCCTTTCATTTAGTTCTTTGTATTTAATTTTCAGTACTTTCCAGTTGTCAGTATTTACATTGTCTGTCATTGCTTTATTTAAATCACGGGATGAGAATTCAGTGGAGCATGTTGTTCCAGGAATTCTAATCCCATGATGATAAGCTAGTTTGGGGACATTATGCACATGAAAGGGCACAGTTGGCATGAAATGTCTCAAGAACAGCAACAGTTATGGGTCTTGTTTCCTGATTTATACCTGACAAAGATCTAAGTGCTACATGTTATAAATGTTATACCTGTTATGCATGGCTAAGTGCTACATGTTAATTCCCATTTTAATATGAAAAATTACATAAATCAGTCTCACTAAAATTATTTTTCAAAACCAAAATCTGTCTTGGTTCTAATAATTTTTAAGCAAATATCAATAACAAAGATTCACATTAAAAACAATCCCACGGATGAGTCTGTATTCATTTTCTTGTGAGCATTAAAATGCTCAGATATGGAGACAATTTATTTGATTCTTGCCAGAGGATAATTTCTCACACTTTGTATATACTTATATACATTTCAGGCACTTGACATTCACTCATTTAAACATTCCATGTGTATACAATCTTGTTTTTCTCTAGACATCTTCCAAATAAATAGTTTAAAAAATGTATTAGACCAGCTGGGCAGTGTTGGCACATACCTTTAAACCCAGCACTCGAGAGGAAGAGCCAGGTGGATCTCTGTGAGCTTGAGGCCAGTCTGGACTACAAAGTGAGTTCCAGGGCAGGCACAAAGCTACACAGAGAAACCCTGTCTCAAAAAGCTGATATATATCAGACCAACAATTATTTGAATGTCATGTTATTAGTACAATAATGGAGTAATGGTTAAATGATGAAAATGTCTATGCCGAATTTTCAATTGTAACTCAATGAAATTTAAACACAAAAATTCAATTTGAGCTGAAAATAAAACATGTTTATCTGAGATGCATTCTCATGTGTCACTGGCTGGCCTTGAACCTGTGAGTTTTCACGGGATGACTTTGTTTCTATGCTATCTGATCACAGCTGGCAAGTGCTGATACCATAGGACATCCGATCATACTGGGCATAGGTTTTATATCTTTATCATATAATAGAATATAGAAAAATATAAATAAATATTAACAAAGTCAAATACTAAATCTTAAAATGTTTTCACTTATTTGTTTCACCCCTGTGCTTTCCATTCCACACATCCCTGTATTTCTTACTTTCATATGATATAAATTCAGAAAAGTAGTGCTTTTTTGTTTGATATGCAATACAGATTAGGACACACAGACACTTTGAATAGTGGTGCCCCTTCAGACAGAACATGCCCATATGCAGGCAAAATGAAAAACAAAAGAATGTGCTGCAATGCTCTACTATACACTTGTCTCTGATTTTGTAGGAAAAATAAAATGAAACTTGATGTTAATGCCACAGAGACATTGATTCTGAATAATAAGGCCATTTTTTAAATCCAGGAACTATAAATAAAAATTTCAAATATGTGAGAAAATACTGAATATGTTATATTTTGATGAAGACCCCTGAGTGGATGAAGGAGTTAATGTTGAAGGAATTCTCAGAAATAAATCACATTATAGGTAGGGCTCGGTTTGAAGATGGGTATGAATAGTATAATTTATATTTACACATTTTGCACACATTAATTGAATGAATTCTTTTCCATAATTCACTTAAGAGCTTCTGTTTATGGACTGATACCTTAAACATGCAGGAAACCATATGCATATCTGATTCTCACATGGCAATGATGAATTGCATCAAAATTATGAGACCTTTAGAGTTTAAGATATAGATAAGTGAATCAAAGCCGTATTCTGAAAGATTAAATCATATTTTCTCTTCCATTTCCACATCAGACTCTGTCTGTTAATAATAATCATTTTGGTAAACTACTTTCATACTCTGTATTATTTACATATATTATCCTAAGCCATAGCCTATTATCTTCCTTCTCATTTACTATTTTATTTTTTAAATAATTGAATTTACTTAGACATTGATTTAATTCCTGTGAGCATAGAATATTAACTATCTAGTGTGTGCTCACAATATCAACAATTTCATTTTGTACATTGGCCTGTAAGAGGAAACAAATAAATGACTATAAAAAAGTTCTGTTGAATTTCACTTGTACTTTTAAGAATTTTTAATCACTTTTTTTGAGTGGTATTGGAATCAAGCATCAATGAACTGCTCTGACCTCAGGTTATGTTATACAGAAGTATCACCTGTTTTACAGACATTTATAATGCTTTAATGGGGATTTTTACATGTATTGGCCAATTTCACATATTCTTTTCTCATTTATTATAGTGGGATTTGTTTCCCTTGCTGCATTTGAAGGAGGAGAGTTAAAAAGTATGCCAATAAGAATCCTGCCTGGGGTACAGATTGATCAAAGTTGGCTGTCATTTCATAAAAATCAACTTTCTCTTCCTAAATCTCCCACCAAAAAAAAAATACCCATCAGAAAAGTCTCCTGACAATAAGGTGGGACTATATGTGTGAACTTCCAATGTGCTGTGATATGAATTAATTTTTGAATTCAATTAAAAAGCAGACATTTAAAGACAACTTCTTGCACCTTATTTTCATGTCCAAAGATGCATCTAAAACCTATTAAAGACTTGGAAATGTTTATATCTGTTCATTTCAGATAGTATATGTTTCAATTTTACCTCTTCCTGAGTTGGTTATGATCATGGGCAAACATCAAAATATGAAGTATATGTGGTCCAAATGGTTTCTCTAACACATCAATCCACCCATGTTTTCTTATGAGCAACAAAGCAGAATTCCAAAACCCTTCTCCTTCCTCTCTGTCAGAATAAACTTCTGTCACTTTATGTCTAAGATATTGGTTCAATATCAGGAATATTAAAATAGGAATATTAAAATTATTTTGAGCTTTTGGAGCTGGAAAACAGGTAAAATTTGTTGTCCTTTATTATCTCATGTCTGAAGTAGAGTCAACATTTAGTGAAACAAGTTACAATTGTTATTGTATATAAAAGTTGTATATTTGATATAAAAGTTGTGTATTTGAGATTATTTTGTTCCTGATGTATGATGCTTGTGTAGTTAACTGACCTCAATGTCATGTTGTGTTATATTTCATGAAAATGTTTAAGCACTGCTTTGTTGCCTACTCATGGAGGAGGTGCATACACATTGAAAATAAAAGGTCCTTAGGCATCATGATGTATCTTGAAAACATCTGAGTAAATATATCTCTGCACCAGTGCAATTCATGTGAAATAATGATGAATACACTCTTCTCCTAATAAACTGACAGGAACGGTGTTTTTTCTAGTATAAAATTGGATATATAAAGTATTAAGAAACCCCGCTAAAGATGATTGTGGTTTTGATATTGAATACATGATAATATCAACAAGGAAGAAACAATTTTTATTTGAGTAGATTGCAGGATGGATTCTACTGTTTGAGAGTTCTAGTGTTTAAAGCACCATTGTCAACCCATTGGTAATAGCCCCTAAATTGCTAACAGATCTTGCAACATACTCTTTGGTGGGTTTTTTTATATATATATAAGTTAAGTCTTATGAGAACATCTTGTATCATCTGATGTAAAATACAAATGTGATATGTCTTCCCACCTTTGTCAGATTGTAACAAAACCTACTTACATTCACCTTTGTAAAGTACAGTGGGACAAGATTTATGTGAGCATGAAATTGGGAAAGCTCCCTAGATATTACATTGAGTCAGGAAAGCTGAATATTTTCTTTTAATATTAATTTTAATGTAATAATAATTTATTAAATATTTTAATTAATGATATTTTAAAATATATTGAATTATATGATGAATCACAGTTATCATTGCCAGGAATATGAACATCCAGTATGATTAAACATATTTAATATAAAATTATTTCAGATCATGTTTATTTGCTCTCAGTGATAATAGTGACGGAAAATAGTTAATGTTTTGGTATTAGAAGACACAAAACAGATTTGTCATATAATTGTTGTATGATTAAGCCAAAAACTTCCCACAGTAACATTTCAAATAATCTAAGTTTCAGAAAAAAAAAAAACTTGATAAAATCCGATATCTCATATTAAATACTGATTTATGCCTTTGTCCTTGAGTATCATGTTGAAAACAATCATTTTAATTTTATAAATCTATTTTCATACTTAACACATTTTTATTTTATTTTATTTTATACAGGACAAATATTAGTGTGAATTATTAATGGTATTTAGAATTTATGATGTTATTTTTTCAATCTCAAAAAATATGGTAGGTTGTATTAGATATTTCCAGTTGTTTATGATTTATTTATTTTTGTTTGTTTGCATATTTGTGTTTTATGTGCATTGATGTTTTACCTGCAAATATGTCTGTGTGAGGTTGTTGGATACAGTGGAACTGGTGTTATAAACAGTGGGGAGCTGCCACATGAATGCTAGGAACTGAACCTGAGTTCTGCAGAGCAGCTAGTGTCTTGGTGATAGACTCAGATATTGTGCCCACATGTGTGTGTAAATGACATATCAAACACTTTATTATAAAGGTTTCCTCTTAGTTTTTGGCCAGTGTACATACTATTATAGGTATTCAGAGCATGTTTATGGCAGGTTAGTGTAAGATAGTGAACAAGTGTTTTACAAATAGTTGTGCCTTATGGTATCTTCAATTTATGATGGATTTGTTAAGATGTAGCTGTATTGTACATCAATAACTATCTACATCAATATATTGAAACATCATACACTGTTCTATAAACATATAGAGGCAACTACTGTCAACTTTTAAAAAAAATAAAGGCAAAATAAATTGTAAAGAAAAATTTTTCTGCTTATCACATGATCAACATTCTCTGCCCAAAACACTACTAATAGGTGCAAAACCTCTGGTATGACTTCCATGACAAAACCTCCTTGTTTCTCTGAAAATTCCTTTATACATATACATCCTAAATCCACAGCCATAGTTTTCCTTATTTTTAATTTTTCCTATTAATTGTTGAGTTCACATATAAAAGGTGGGTGGACTCATGGTGCTTTTATTCTCCCAAATGTGGCAAGTCTCCTTCTCCCCACAAATAGTCCTGGTGCATGTCACATTCTCTCTTGTTCTTCTCCCTTCTTTCAGAATTCTTCCACTCCTTTCATAGTCCTATGTTCTACTTTCATGTCTTTTACAGAAATAGACAGATACAGAGAGACAGAGACAGACAGAGAGACAGAGACAAAGACAGAAAGACAGAGAAATGTGCATATAGACAAGAGATGCTATCTGGATGATGAATGTGTTGAGTGTTATGTAGTAAAGGATACAAAAAATAAACAAAACAATAATGAAACCTATCTTAATAATACAAACTGAAGCTGAATGGTGACTCAGGCCTTCAATCATAGCACCTGGAAAGCAGAGGCAGGAGAATCTCTGTGAATTTAAAGCCAGCTTGTTTACAAAGTCAGTTCCAGAACTCTGTAAACACATTGTCTGGAAAAAAAAAAAAACAGAGAAAGAAAGGATTAATGAAAGATAGCAAGGAAGGAAGGGAGGGAGGTAGAAAGGGATGGGGGAGGGAGGGAGGGAGAAAGGGAGGGAGGGAGAAAGGGAGGGAGGGAGGGAGGGAGGGAGGAAGAAATATGATTACCTAGCATTTAAAATGACTGAAACAATTAAGGGAAACAGATGCAGAGATCCACAGAAATTAGTAATTAAGAAGAACTTTATGAATCCTGCAGAAGTGAAATAAGGATTTTTGGAGCCCAAATGGTCAGAGATACCACAAAAAAAAAATCAACAAACTTGGGCTCATAGAGACTGAGCTGACAATTAGGGAGACTGTATGGGTATGACCAAGGCCTTCTGCCTACGTTATCCTTGTGTAGTTTGTTTTTTTCTTCTTGTTGTTGTTGTTTTGTTTTGTTTCTTTCCGACACTCCTAACAGAGAAAATAGGGACTGATTCTGATGCTTATGTCTACATTTGGCACCCTTTTATCCTTACTGTGTTGCCTGGTCCAGCCTTAATATAAGGGGATATGCTAAGTCTTATTGCAATTTGATATGCCAGGTTTGGTTGATGTTCCTGGAAGGTCTGCTCTTTTTTGAAGGGAAACAGAGGAGGATTTGAGGTAGGTCAGGAGGACAAGAAGGAGAGGAGGGAGGTTAAACTGCAGATGGAATGTAAAATGTGAATAAATATAAAAAGAATAAATTAATAAAAAATTAAAAATGAAAAAGATAGGGAAATCATTTTAAGAATGAATCCATAGACTCCTATATTTGAATGCTTAGGCACAAAGTAGTGGCACTATTTAAAAGGACTAGAAATATGGCTTGTTGAAGGATGTATGTCACAGGGTGTGAGCTTTGAGGCGTCAAAAGTCCATGCCAAGTCCAGAGGCTCTCTCTCTCTCTTTCTCTCTCGCACCCTCCCTGTCTTTCTCTCCCCCTTCAAATAAGGATACAAAATTCTAAGCTACTTTTTCAGGATCACATCTGCCTGTGAGCTGCCGTGTTCCCCACCATGATAATAATAAACTAAACCTGTGAAACTGTAAGCAAGCTCCCAATTAAATGCTTTCTTAGACAATAGCTTCCAAGGTCATGATGTTTCTTCTCATCGATACAACAGTAACTAAGATATATTTCCAGGCTGTGTTGTTGAATTTATAACTCCAAGGATATCCATTTTTACATCCACCTAAATACCAAGTAAATATATTCATCACAGAGATAAATCTACTCTGTGAATTTACTCATAGACTCTTAAGATCAACAAGTCCATTCTGAGCATTCACAAACTGGATACTAAATGATGACTCTAGTGTATCTTATTTTAGGAAGCAAGTATAAGTACATTCTGTCACAGAAAAGGATTTAAGAAGAATGTGTGATCATTGTGCTCTTCATTCTCCATTTCATTAATTGGAGCAGAAGAATAAACAACTGTTCCTGAGACACCATGGAGGTTTGTTATTTGTACTGACTATTAAAGGTCAATTTTCAGTTAAATTTCTCTTCAAATTCATCTCAACTCTGAATATCACAATTCCAACTTTACTACTTCACTACCAACCAAGATATGTGGAAAAGATTTAATCAAGGTCATGTGGTACACAGTGGCTTTATTATTTTCATGACAAGCAATAGAAAAAAAAAATGAGGAAAAGAAACTGTCATCAATTTGGACTGGTTCCTTGACCTGACCTTTTCTAACGCCCAGCAAGGAGAAAATAATAAGACGATGGAAGTGTTGCCAGTGGTGCAAAATATAACTGAACTTGAAAAACCTGGACATCCACAAGGAACATCTCCTCCATAGGTCAGATTTCACAATGCCAAGTGCAATGTGGACTTTAAGGAACAGATATTAAGGGTCATACTCTCTTGAAAAACCTACAGAGCACAATACCAACAAGGTGTTAGTATGTACACATGGGTACAGTAGAGGAGCATGTGCTAAGCATGTCAACTAAATGTTTCCTATTTGATGTTGAAGCCCCTATTTACTTCACAGGAAATGTGGGGGCAGGAACGTGGGTGTCCTCACAGGCTCAGATGTTTCATCACTTGGTCCTCAGTGTCTGGGGCTTTTTGGGAATGAGTGCAACTCAATGCCAAGCTATCCTGGGAAATGCCAATCAAAAATATGTCTCATGTAAATTTCATTTTTTCTGGAGGAGGTAATGCAATGGTGTGGAATCTGAGAGTTCATACCTTGCCCATTATCAAAAATATTCCAGTTGGATTCCCATGCTGTGTGATGCTCTAATCTTCAGAGCAGGTCAGAATATTTTTGAACATGTGATCAGAAGTATTTTTCTGTGTTTTAATCTATCTCTGTGTGATTGAAGTTCACCACAATGGTAGAGGACACCGATGAGGGCAGAAATTTCATCCTGTAGCTGCCTGACCCAAAACTGTATGATGTAAACAACAGCATTTTCCAAGACTGAGCTGAGAATTGTGAACTAAATGTCACAGGAAAATGCAGTATCTACACTACATATTCTATAAAAGGTGATTGGCAATCAGAAGGTTGGAATGTTGTTGCAGGTCCAAAAGAGCCAAAATTTCTTAGGCTAACTTTGACCCATTTAGTAGCCATAGCCATTTTTTTATGACTACCTGGGTAATTTCTTTGAAATGCATGAATAGAACTCTGCCTTTATCATTCACAAACATTCTTATCATAATTATGCAGGTCTCACATGGACATCTGACACAAATAATAATGGAAATCTAATTTAAATTTCTTCTGAAATTTCATCTGTATTTTCTTTCAATGAAATCTTACAGAACGCAATGGCACTCAATGAAACAATTAAGAGAATTAATAAAGAGCTTGTGAAAAGAACAAAAATTAAGTGGAAAGTATTAAAATCTCTAAACCTAAAGAGATTAATAATGAAATTGTCTCAGTATGATGCAACTGGTAACTTTCATCATCAGTTGATTCTATATTTAATGCTACCAGGAAAAATTGTAGAATGTGGAATGCAAATTGGCCAACAATTTTTCATTGAAATGTGGATCAACAATAACATCATTTCTTTCATATTATATGTATTATCAACAACTTTTAGTTTTATGTGTCTGGGAAGCATTTATTTTGGGTATTGGTAACTTAATATTACATGGTCATATACACCAAACTATTCAATCATAACATAGACTAGGTTAAAATATTAGGTGTTTACACAAATTCAATAATGAACGAATGTCATCCATGAGCTGTTGGACAGGCAGTGAAGGGAAGGTTTCCCATGTTACAACTGAGATGTATATTATGCACTTTGACCTCAATGGTTTTCATAACTGACTCAAGGTATTTAATCAAGATGGAAGACATGTTAGTGGACATGATAACATTATTAAGGAGAAGTTTAATATCATATGAGAAATAATTATTGCATATACTACAAAAAATAATTCTTAATTGTGAACAATTTATTTTCAGCAGTAGAGAGATCTTCAAAGATGTCAGACTTCCATGCTCATTTTTTATTTACAATGTGAATTATAAGAACCCAAAAAATTTGATTCATTGTAAGTAATATCACTTGTTCAGCTCAGAGAATCACTTACATATTAATACCATTTATTTATTTATTTATTTATTTTAAAATAATTTTTTATTTAATTTTTTATTATTCAGAAATTTTCTATTCATTTTACATACCAACCACAGATTCCTCCCTCTTCCTGCCCCACAGCCTTTCCCCCTGGCAAGCTCAGCCTTCATTCCCACTTCATTCACGCTACATATTTGTCCTTCTGATTCTGAGTTACTTCACTCGGGATGATATTTTCTAGTTCCATCCATTTGCCTGCAAATTTCATGATGTCATTATTTTTATCTGTTGAGTAGTACTCCATTGCATATATGGAGTATATTCATCTATTCTCCAGTTGAGGGGCATCTAGGTTGTTTCCATGTACTGACTATTACAAATAATGCTGCTATGAACATAGTTGAGCAAGTACCCTTGAGGTATAATTGAGCATTCCTTGAGTATATGCCTAAGAGTGGTATAGCTGGATCTTGAGGAAGATGGATTCCTAATTGTCTGAGAAACTACCATACTGATAGATCAAAGTGGCTGTTTAAGTTTGCACTCCCACCAACACTGGAGGAGTGTTCCCCTTTTTCCATATCCTTTCCAAATAAGCTGTCATCATTGTTTTTGATCCTAGACATTCTGACAGGTGTAAGATGGTATCTCAGAGTTGTTTTGATTTGTAGTTCCCTGATGACTAAGAATGCTGAGCAATTGCTTAAATGTCTTTGAGCCATTTGAGATTCTTCCGTTGAGAATTCTCTGTTTAGCTGTACCCCATTTTTAATTTGATAATTCATTATTTTGATGTCTGTTTTCTTGAGTTCTTTATATATTTTTTGGAGATCAGCCCTCTGTCAGATTTTTTAATTGGATTGTTTGTTATTTTGATGTCTAGTTTCTTGAGTTCTTTATATATTTTGGAGATGGGTCCTCTGTCACATGTGGGGTTGATGAAGATCTTTCCCATTCTGTAGGCTGTCATTTTGTCTCATTTACTGTGTCCTTTGCCTTATAGAAGTGTCTCAGTTTCAAGAGGTCCCATTAAATAATTGTTGTTCTCAAAGTCTGTGCTACTGGTGTTATATTTCAGAAGTGTTTTTTGTGTCAATGCATTCCAGACTACTTCCTACTTTCTCTTGTATCATGTTCAGTGTAACTGGTTTTATATTGAGGTCTTTGATCCACGTGGACTTGAGTTTTGTGCATGGTGATAGATGTGGATCTATTTGCAATCTTCTATATTTTGACATCCAGTTGTGACAACACCATTTGTTCAAGATACTTTCCTTTTTCCATTGTATAATTTTGGCTTCTTTGTCAAAAATCAGGTGGATACCACTTACAAAGTTAAATCATAGGGGCTCACAGAGACTGAACCAACAACTAGGATGCCTGCATGGGACTGATCTGGGCCCTCTACATAAATGTTACAGTTATGTAAATTGGTCTACTCATGGGACTGCTAACAGTAAGAGTAGGGGCTGTCTCTGACTCTTTTGCTGGCTTTTGGGACCCTTTTCCTCATACCGGTTTACCTGGTCTAACCTTCAACTTGAAATACCATTTTTGGTTGATATCTATGAGAGGCTTGTCCTTCTCTGAATAGGAATGGAGAGGGATACTGGGGAGGAAGTGGAAGGAGGGACTGTAACAGAGAAAGTACAGGAAGCAATAGTTGAGTTGTGATAAATAACTAGAAAATAAAATATTATACAAAAACCAATAATTGAAATAATGAACACTTTTATTTATATCACATTTCTTTGAACACCAAAAATTATATTTGCATGTGTGTCTCACTCGGCCTATATGCATCTTAGGTAAAAATATTAAATCCTTAGTCACTTCAAGGGATTCCATCCACTCATGTATAATAAGGTAATTTCCTCCTTTTTGCAACATTGTAATGTAAAGTAATTTGGTTATCCAAAAGTTTTCTAACAGCTTTTGTTTAGACAATGTCTCAGGCTATGCATACATTGCTGGCCTGGTGCTCACAATTTAGACTCAACTGGCTTCAAATTTATAATTATCTATCTGTCTCTGCTTTCTAATTGCTTGGGATTAAACATATGTACCACCATACCTGGCTATTCCCCAACATTCTTCTGTGTCAAGAGTTGTAATTGTCATGTTTCTGTTCTCCAAATGATGTCCTCATTTGGGACATATATCTTGTAGAGAAAAGAAAGCAAAATAGATTTTTTTAAAAAGCCACAGTAATTTCTCATGTAAATATTTAGTGCAAGTTTAAAGATAAGCAACATTGTGAAGAAAATATTTCACTGAAATCTTATCAACACTTATTTTCAATTGTGATCAATTTTGTATATTATTTTTATCTCAAGGAAAGTGAAGAGGACATGGCAAATTCCTTTCAAAATTATTTGTATGACATTAAAAAAAAAACAATGACATGTGCCTATGATTCACATCAGATTCTCTTAATTCTGCCATGTTTAGGATATCAGATCTTGTGATCTATTTAGAGTTGAGTTTTGTACACAGTGAGAAAATGAAGAACAAATTTCAATTTGAATCTGTCTTCCCAGAATTATTTCTTGAAAATATTGCTCTTCCCGCCACCACCCCAGTATATATTACTGGCATCTTTGTCAAAAATCAAGTAACTGTGGTTGTGCATCTGTGGTTACCTGCTTGTCACTGCCAAATTCCAGCATAGATGGGGGCGGTGCTTTACATAGCTCACCTCTTGTCAAATTGCTATTGGTAATCAACTGATTGGTGCTGGAGAGTGTGGTGATATATTGTGTCCCCCAATATATTGTCAATCCTAATAAACTTATCTGGGGTCAGAGGACAGTACAGCCACTAGATAGACATAGAGGCCAGAAAATGGTAGCACACAGGACTTTAATTCTATTACTTGGGAGGCAGAGATCCATCTGGATCTCTGTGAGTTCAAAGCCACACTGGAAACAGCCAGTTTCCAGTGTGGCTTTGAACTCACATAGACTCATGCCTTTAATCCCAGGAAGTGATGGCAGAAACAGAAAGGTATAGAAGGTGTGAAAACCAGGAGAAAGAGCTGGTTAAGCTTTTAGGCTTTTGAGCAGCAGTTCAGCTGAGATTTATTTGGGTTTTTTGTTGTTTATGTTGTTGTTGTTTGTTTGTTTTTTCATTTTTCTTTATTAAGAAATTTTCAACTCACTCCACCTACTATCCACAGTTCCCCCTCCTCCTTCCTCCTACTGCCCGGCCCTCTTTCCCAAGCCACCCTGCATCCCCACATCCCCCAAATCGATGTCTTCCATGGGGAGTCAGTAGAGCCCTACACACTGAGCATAGGCAGATCCAAGCCCCTTCCCACTGCGCCAAGACTGTGCAAGGTGTCACACTACAGGCACTGGATTCCCAGAAGCCTGCCTATAGACCTGACCCCACCTTGGTCTGTTGCCAGTGGTCCAGGGATTGCCTGGACTGGTCTACTCTGGTGACCAGCCTAGCAAATAACCTGGCTGTCATCAGAGAGCCTTTGTCCAGTGACTGGTGGAGGCAGATGCAGAGATCCACGGCCAGCCACCAGGCTGAGTTCTGGCAATCCAGTTGATGAGAGAGAGAAGAAATTCTGCAGGCTAGGGGCATTGAGATTATGATGGGAGGACATGCAGAGATGACCGGCCACACTAGTGGAAGCCCATGAATGGTGGACTGGTGGCTGCTGAGCCCCCATGAGATGAGACCAGGCCCTTTGGATACAGAAGACAGTTGTTTGGTTGGAACTATTTGGTGGGCACCAAGGGAAGGGGATCAGGATCTGTCCCTGCTCTATATGCAGCAGAGATCTATTTGGATGAGGACTCAGAGGTTTCCAGTCTGAGGAAACAGGATTCGCTGAGGAATTGGCAAGGTGAGGGGGCTGTGGCTGGTTCTGGGTCTATGATCTTACAGCATTCACCCCAATTCCTGGCTCCAGGTTTGATTTTATTAATAAGACCCTTTAAGATTCATGCTACAGGGGAGAGAACTATTCCATTTCCAGGGTGTGGTCACTCATAACCAGTCCCCCATGTCCCAGTAGATGACCCCCATACCCATGAGCGAGTGGGCAACATTAATTGGACTTAGTTATTCACTAAAAAAAGAAGACGTTAAGTTAGGAGGAGGATATGATGAAGGATATAGTGAGGGTTGGAGAGAGAAAACAGAAGAGTTCTTTCATATTTCACTCAATATGTATTTGAAATTCTTACAAATAAATAAATGGCATAGTTAATTAAATCATTAAGAAAGGCAATTATGTAAAAATATTTGATACAACCAATATGCTTTGTGATAAGTGCAGATGACTTCCTTATTTATTTGATTATGGATCAAGAACAAAGTCTCACCCTGTACCAAAAGTTATCTGCAATAAATCCCTGGTGGGAAAGAGTATGGTAGATTGAATGAGAATAGCCCCATAAACTCATATTTGAATAGTTGGTGCCCAGTTGGTAGAACTCTTTGGGGAGGATTAGAAGTTGTGGCCATGTTGGAGGAGATGTGTTACTGAAAACATGCTTTGAGGTTTCAAAAGACGATTTTATTTAGCATGATCTCTGCATCCTGTTTTTGGATCAATATGTGAACTCTCTGCTGCTCTAAACATATATTGTTGTACCTTCACCCACCATTATAGACTCAAATTCTTTAAAAATGTAAGCCTAATTAAGTTGCATTCACCACGGTGTCTTACCACAGCAATTGAAAAGTGACTAATATACCTTCTTTAAGTTTGTTTTTCTCAAGTCATGGCAAGAAGATAGTAATTGACACAGAAAACTGGTACTCAGCAGCAGTCTTTGGTAGGATAAACCTTAGTGGGTAACTTTTAGGCCTTTGGAATTTGCAGAAGTAGAGGAAAGTTTAGAGATACAGGTAGAAAGGTATATAAGTCAGTAAGTGGAGTTGAATAGGCAGGTTAGCAGGAGTTTGGAAGATAAGAAGCAAAAAGAAATACTCAGTGGACGACTGATTCATGAGGTATGAGAAGGCAAAAGGAACTCTGTCAAGAACATATCTAAATACCACTCATATAATTATAGGAAACAAACTGGCTGCATTCTACATTCATCTTGAGAACTTCCATGTGGCTGAACTTAAAAGTTATTGGCTAAGTTTTTTGGCAGAGGAAATTTCAAGAGTGGACACCATCCCTGACTCAAACTCTTCTATAGAGCTGTAATAATAAAAACAGCTTGACATTGGCATAAAAACACATATATTGATCAATGGAATCAAATCAAGACCCTGAAATTAATCCACAAACTGAAGAACATCAGATTTTTGACAATTAAGCCAAAATTATGCAACGGAAAAAGAAAGCATCTTCAACAAATGATGTTGGCATAACTGGATATCTACATGGAGAAGAATGCAAATAGATCCCTATCTATCACCATGAACAAAACTCAAGTCCAAATGGATCAAAGACCCCCACATAAATCCACTTATACTGAACCTCATAGAAGAGAAAGAAGTAGCCTTGAATACATTGGCACAGGGGACCATTTCCTAAATATAACACCAGTAGCATAGACACTGAGAGCAATAATTAATAAATGGGACCTCCTGAAACTGAGAAGCTTCTGTAAGGTGAAGAACACTGTCAATAAAACAAAAAGGCAGCCTACAGAATGGGAAAAGATCTTTATCAATCCCACATCTGATAGAGGGCTGATCTCCAAAATATATAAAGAAGTCAACAAACTAGACAGCAAAGTATCAAAAAATCCAGTTAATAAATGGGCTACAGAGCTAAACAGAGAATTCTCAACAGAAGAATCTCAAATGGCAGAAAGACATTGTTCAACATCCTTAGTCTTCAGGGAAATGCAAATCCAAACAACGCCTAGATACCGTCTTACACCTGTCAGTATGGCTAAGATCAAAAACACAGATGACAGCTTATGTTGGAGAGAATGTGGAAAAAGGGGAACAATTCTCCACTGTTGATGGGAGTACAAACTTGTATAGTCACTCTGGAAATCAGTATGGCTGTTTCTCATAAAATTGGGAATCAATCTACATTAAGACCCAGCAATAACATCCTGGAAAGTATATTTTGTAGCAAAGTGCATTAAACTGACATGCTTTCATTCTTCAACAAGATTTCACTTTAGGCAATATCTTTTTTTTTTTTTTTTTTTTTTTTTTGTCGAAGCTGAGCTAAATCCCCAACCCCTAGGCAATCACTTCTAATGAAGTGTAACAAAACATTTAGATATTATGATTTCTACCATTAGATTTGAATAGTAAAAAAAAATGAAAGTGAAATAACAATTCAAAACAGAAAAATAACCATGAACAATTACATGATTTAAAATAAAGATAATAAGAACTTTAAATAACCAAAAAAGCTGTCTATATATCTGCATATATGTAACATATTTATATATGCATTCATATGTGCACTTTGTCAGTTACCAACCAATTGTCTTTTAGAAAAATACATTTTCAGAAATATGAATACAGCTTGTTTTTTCTTGTTTTCAGTATTTTGTGCTTTTCTGTACTCTCACGTTCCTTTGAAATGAGAATATGTCAACTCTACCATGAAAATAATTTAATTTGTCCTTATTTCATTTCATAGACTTCTTCAGTATTTCAAAAAATATAATGTCTCAATGAAATTTGGAAGTTACTAGAGGCTGCAGGGTGCTAATTACAAATCTGTTTTTGTTTGGATCCTGGTATGTTTTTGTAATGCTTTTTTATCAGTATTGTACTATAGAGAAATTTATATAAAAATCTAGATATCTGGCCTCATTAAAAAAATTCAGTTTTATTATGTAGCCTCAGTTCCTCAAAAACAGTCAGGGCTGAAGATAGCTAGCATCTGACCCATTCTGGTGAGCATCATGAATACTCTAACCCAGGTTCTTACCTGCTCTGAGCCTCATAAGCAGTAGCCTCTAGTACCGTGAACATATAAAGCTGTATAAATTCTTGCATAATCTACATAGTGCAGGCACTTCCCAGGACCAGATTCCTGAATCAGCTGTTTGGCAGCACATTCAAGCTTGCATGGGCTTGGTGGTATAACATGTGCTCTTTCCCCATCTCAAGACTTGCAAACTGCTCTTCCATCTGTCTGTTTCCTCCAAATAAGTGTCTGTTTCACATGGTCAACACAGCCAGTTCCAATCTGTGCCCATCTCTACCATCATGGCTGGATTACGTCTCTCCTTTTGGTGTGTATTAACATTTCCCTATTTTTAACTTTCATACGCTTCCATTTTCTTCTAAATTGTTTTTTTTTCAATTTTACATAAGTATATCTCCCAAACCCATTGAGGCTCATTTTTTCTTCCTCATATTAAATTATCCAACTACAGAATACTTGTGCATTCATTCAATAGAGCAGGGTTACACAGTGAACCTCTACTATCACACAACTGGGGAAAGTATATCTTGGTGAGAAGATGAATGAATGAACACATAGGATAATTTTAGAGAGTTATACACATCATGCAAACAACACATATGAGATCTGAAGGACTCATTTATAAAACCCTAATAATAAGATTAGGAAAGTTACCCTGAGGTGGTGTCCTAGGAGCTCAGAGGGAGAAGTAGCAGGTGCCCTGAAAGGAGGGCACTTTGAGGAGAGGAGAGCCAGCAAAGGGTTGGGAAAGCAGAGGGGCAGACAATGCTTGCTGTGGCTGAATCTAGAAAAAGGAGGAAGCAGATGAGGTCAGCCAGCAGTCAGTTCAGTCCAAGAAGATGAGTTTGCAGACAGGAAGGGTAGCTTTTGTATTTTCACTATTTTAATAGAAAAAAATAAAACATCAAGCTATGAATGCTGAAGTTTAATATTTTTAGATGCAGTTAATTAAACTCCAGCTTTTCTGAATTATTATTAGATCCACATTATATTCCCATTTCAGAAATATATTGGGAATGCTTTGAGTTCCATTTGAACAAATCATTTTTTATACTTGAATAAAATTTTCTTACCTAACATAGAAGGTTATGCTCACAAGTATGTAATTCTTAAAACACTTAATGCATCAACATCCTCACTTGACTATTTTCTTCTGTCTCACACACACATATTTGAATGCTAGGTAGATGATATTACAATTCCTTGAAAACTAAAAATTAATATGAATTAGATGCATCAGTCAGTGGATCTGGATTTGAGTCTCAAAAACCACATGCTGGCACACAACCTCCTGTAACTTCATTTCTGAGGGATACCACATGGGCTTTGTGGGTGCTGCATATGCATAATATAATATGTAGACCAAATACCCACATGTATAAAATGGCAAAATAAAATTAGGAAAATTTTTAAGTGAACAATGGCTAGAAAAACTAACTAAATTATAGATTTTGAACTAAAGAAATAGAATAGTATTTTTATATAATGTTAAAAAATTTATCACATAAGAAATGTGATAACAGCATTATTGTGTATTTTTGTTTATATATTAAAATGCCCGAGATTTTATTTTAATACATATATATTTTTACTTTATGTAGGTTATAGTTTTATATAATACTAAATATTATGGAGTATATATAGAGTAAAAATTGAATGTAAAATATACATTATAGCTTCCTATTACAAAGCAGCTTCAATGCATATAAATAATCTAAAGGAAAACATAATAAAATCCATGTGTAAATGCATCCAATGCATATTTGGATGACAAAATATCTTTGTATGCCAAGGCATTAGGATTGATTTTTCCAGTAAGAAATCACTGTAATCCAAAGAGGAAAGAGTTAAGTCTGTGCCTGTTTGTTGGTTTTATCTCTGATTTCTACACCTTTGCTGAAGCATTTGTGTTTGGACACACACACACACAGAGAGAGAGAAAGAGAGACAGAGACAGAGACAGAGAGGCAGAGAGATAGAGACAGAAACAAAGACAGAGATGGAGACACACAGAGAGAAAACAAAGAGAACATCAGAAAAAGGTACAAAGAATCAGCCAAGAGAGGATCTAAGTATGAGAGCCATAAAGAAGCTGTATAAGGAGAACAAACATAGAACAACAAAATGAATGGACTGAAAGAGCTCAGCATGTGTAGATTCAATTGATATCCCTAAGATTAGAATCCTAGCCACTTGTACAAATCTCTTCTGGACTCCAGGGGGAATCTCCACTGGGCAGGTACCCTGGGGTCTTTCCTTATGAACCAATACTTTCACCAAATCACATTGATTGTCAGATCAAAAGGTGACAAGTTAACTCTGGTGATATTGTGTTCCCCAAAATATTGTGCACCCTAATAAACTTATCTGGGGCAGAGAATAGAACAGCCACTAGATGCAGAGGCCAGAAAAATGGTGGCACACACATACACCTTTAATCCTATCAATTGGGAGGAAAGAGTTCAAGGCCACACTGCGAACAGCCGGGAATGGTGACTCACGCCTTTAATTCCAGAAAGCAGTGGCAGGAGGCAGAAAGGTATTTAAGGTGTGAGGACATAGAACTATAGCCTGGTTAAGCTTTTAGGCTTTTGAGCAACAGTTCAGCTGAGACCCATTTGGATGAGGACACAGAGGCTTCCAGTCTGAGGAAACAGGATCAGCTGAGGAACTGGCGAGGTGAGGAAGCTGTGGCTTGTTCTGCTTCTCTGATCCTCAGGCATTCACCCCAACACCTGGCTCCAGGTTTGCTCTTATTAATAAGACTATTTAAGATTCATGCTATAGTTAACCACGGCCATTTTTGCCCCTCTATAACCCCCCTGAAAGCCCATTCTTGTACCGGTAAAGGTTGATGGATGGCAGACATTAAACAGGCTAGAGCAGCAAGCAGAAAAACCTTCATCTTCTATAGGTTTCTGGTTTTTTTTCTGGAGCAGAAGACCAGAGTTTTTCAGCTGCTACTGAAATGATGAACTGAAGACAAACACACAGCATTCAGGTTTGTACACTCTGCCATGAGCCCACTTTCACTGAACCTTTTATTTAGTAGTTTGTTTTTGATTTTCACAACAGTCTGGTTGTCAGTATTTGCATGTCTGGCATTGCTTTATTTAAACTCATGGGATGAGAATTCAGTGGAATATGACGTCCCTGAGCATATCAAGGAGAGCAGTTCAGAAACATTAAACTGCACTGAGTTCTAATCCTATGATCATGACAAGCAAGGTGGTGACATTTTACCAATGAAGGAACAAAACCAGCATGAGATATCTCAAAAATGGCAATGTTGACTGTTCAGATATCCTGATTTTATATGACAAAGATCTAAGTGCTACATTTTTATTCCCATTTTTATATGAAAATTTAATGAATGGGTTTCATTAAAATTATTTTCCAAGTCCAATAAACTATTTCTTGTTTATAAAAAGTTTAAATTGCATATCTGTGGGAGCCCGTTCTCGGGTTCCTCGTGGCTTTACCCAGCAGGTCCCAATAGAGGATGATCAGGACCACGGGCCTGAGTGCAGGTGTCTGAGATGGCCTGCACTTGGCTGTGCTGGGGGAGGAGGTCTTTTGCTCCACCCCTTGGCGTCTCTATAAAAACCCTGGGCCAGAAAGAGTCGGGGCCCATTGGAATAGGTTCCAGGCCCTCTCAAGGCTATCCTTTATTTTCTATCTGTTTATCTCCACAAGATTCTCCACTATAAATCTTTCTATCTAATATTTCCTGCTGATCGCACTCAAGAAAACTCTGGGAAGCTGTGGGGGTGGTGGGTAAATGCCCCACACATATCAACAGCACAGATTCAGGTGAAAAATGAGTTCCGGAAATGAGTCTGTATTCATTTTCTTGTGAGCACAAAATCACTCAGATATGGAGACAATTTGTTTAATTCTTGCCATAGGATAATGTCTCCTACTTTGTAGATAAGCAATTCTCAGACTCACGACTTCCACTCATTTAAAATTTCTATGTGTGTACAATCTTGTTTTTTCTCTAATCTACTTCCAAATAAATATTTTAAAAATATATCAGACCAACAGCAATTCTTGAATATAATGTTATTAGTACAATAAGCAATAAGCGAGTAGTGATAAGCTGACGGAAATGTCTATATTGAATTTTAAGTATAACTCTGTGAAGTTTAAACACAAAAATTCAATTTGAACTGAAAATCATACACATTTGTCTGAAATGAATTCTCAGATGTCCCTGGCGAGGTTTGTATCTGTGAGTTTTCACTGGATAACTTTAGGTGTCTATACTCTCTGATTGCACATGGAAGTGTGATTTAAAGCTTTCAGCATTATCAGTTGAGGAAACAAATAAAAGAATCAAATTTGAACTCTTAGTCACTTGTTCTGGTACAAAACACTTTTCCTTTTAAGTTGATTAGTTTCTATTAGTCCTTAGTGTGCAAGCCATGATGCTCTTATTCACACCAGTTAGTAGTACTACATTATTGATTCCCTGGAATAAGGACTCATGATCATTTAAAGAATATATAAATCTTTCTTGATGTGTTTGCTCAAAGTTTGTTTTAAGTGAAGAACAGCCATAAATTATATTGTGAGGAACTCTTGGGACTTTCTAGCATATTTTAGAACAAAATGATTTCTTTTAAATTTGCAGTTGCTGCTTTATGGTTTGTAGGGTATTTTTTGTTTGTTTGTTTGTTTATTTTGTTTTGTTTTTATGAATTGAAGTCAGTATTAAGTAACAGACCAGGCAATTGATCCAGGAAGTAGACGAGATATTTGGAAAGTATAGAATGGAGGTAGAAAGAAAAGAAAAGGAAGATAAGGGAAGAATAATATTAAGTATAATGAGTTTATTACAGAGTTTTAATATTTTTAGAAGCAGTTGTTTCCTATGAATCTCCCTAGACTGGCCTGTAATTCTTGAGGTTACAGCTTTGTCTTCTTGATCTATGCATTGTAGAACATATACTCTGCTTTCCTTGAGCTCATTTTTAAACAATGACAATTGTGTTCATATCCCTACATCAACGTATAACCACTTAAATAATGGCTTCTCAACTGTAAAGGCCGACTTGTTAAGAGCAAAGATGGTTTGCTGAATAGTTTATAATAGATAAGCAATGTTATCCTTGGGCTTGGAGAATTGTGTTGATTTTATCCCTGCTCCTGGGCACTACACAAGCCATTTCCCACTTGCTTTAAGCTGAGCAGGCAGCGTTCATATGAGTTTACAAAACACACACACATATAAAGCATAATAAACCCATGCTTCTACAATAAAATTCAATAAATTTATAATAAATTTAGGAACCTGAAAAAGAACAGCAACATAAGTTTGTTTTGAACACCCAATGGAGAGAGGTACACATCCAGACACAGTTGGGTAAGAGCCAGCCCTGCCAAATTTCTACTGCAATGCCCCAAAGACAAGAAACTACATTCACCATTGGGGCACATAAGTCTGCTATAGTAATATCTGAGATATGAAGGACTGTGGTTCATAAATAGTATGTGTTTCTAGTGAGAACAGAATAGACCTCCTGCTTCTAATAGTGGTGGAATGGGAACTTAGATCCATGTCCTGTTCTTCTAACTCATCCATCTTGTGGAGCATTTGCTCCTGAAGATGAACAAGGGTGATTTAAACTCAACAAAAGTGCCCAAATAGCAGGCCAGTGCCATCTTGAAATCATTGATATTATCATTGAGCATGATTCAATGCCTACCATGAGTTACTTAGTTATTTTTATTTAACATGTCTGCTTGTTTCACCTGCATGTTTGTCTGTGCATTAAGTGCGTGCTTGGTACTCACAGATACCAAAAAGAATGTTGAATCTTTTGAAACTGAACTGAAGTTACAAGGGTGTGTGAGACACCATGTGAATGCTGGGAACCCAACCTAGATCCTCTGGAAGAGCAGCAAGTACTCCTAACCATGAACACTCACTCCAGCTGTGTAATTAAATTCTTTACATAAAAATTGGTGAGCACATTAATCTTTTGTTCAAATTTGTCATTTATAAGTACTAAAATTATATGTATACCAATTTTTTAAAAAAAAATTAAATTCTTTTTGTTTATTCCTTAAAATCTCATGGATATCTTAGTCCTCACAAAGAAAGGAAGATTGTTTACTACTTTTCCTTATCTATAACCAAAGAATTGCTGCTTATTAACATAAACTTAGTAAAACCAAAAGAAGAATATATACCTCACATCTATTGAACAAAAAAACTGTATTCATGAACTTCTGTTAAAAGTCTGTAATATTAACCAAAGACAATATGTTTGAGAGGGAAAAGTACAGATAAAGAAAAGTTAATTAGACACAAAGGATATAGGATAATGAAGCTGAGTTTGGTTATGTTAAAACCGAGGTTTTTCAGTAAGAGGTGGAAGTCACTTATCATATTTTCAATTTCCTGGAGGTCAGACTCAGAAGGAAGGAAGGAAGGAAGGGAGGGAGGAAGGAAGGAAGGAAGGAAGGAAGGAAGGAAGGAAGGAAGGAAGGAAGGAAGGAAGGAAGGAAGGAAGGAAGGAAGGAAGGAAGGAAAGAGAGATAGAAAAGGTGGGTGGGAGGGAAGGAAGGAAGGATAAAAAAGGACAGTAGAGATAAACACATCTTGTGATGTAATCCATAAGCAAGTCACAATTTATGTTTGATTGAGGAAAGAAGAAAAGAATTTCAAAAGGGGGAGAGAACTTGTTCCTCTGAATGTCAGCAATAAAGGCTGGCATAGGGGGAGACCTCAATGGATATGAGAACAGAAATAAAGATTCCTAAAGAGTTTTGTCTCTTAAATCTGTACCAACTTTTGCTGCAGAGTGACTGGTTAGATTAGTGTCATGACACAGTGAAGAGTCTACATTTCTTTGTGGATGATATTCTATATTTATAGCATGGATTTAAATACCTTACCTCAAGTAGACCCTCTATAAAAACTCACCTATTGCTTTTTTCTGGGTTATTATGGTCAATGTACTGCTTCAGAAAAGATTAGAAAAGCACCATTAACTACGACTGAAATCATAAGATACAGACCAACTTACTTGAAATCAAATGTCCTGTCCCTACCATAGGGATTCCCTGGTTCTTCTTCAAAAGTCTGCTGTCATTTTTCTGGAGAAGCTTCTGGAACCCAGTATAGAAGATATAGTCTCCAGCATCCTCAGCCATCAGCACATACAACAAGGTGCTAGGACACAGATGGCTATCCAATGTGAGATTCCCATAATAAGTAATCTCTGCTCTGGATCTCTCTTACATTGACCAAAAGCAACTCAGACATGTCCAGTCTGGGCCCAAATACCCACCGATCCTTCCACCTCCTTTCATAGGATTATGAACTTTCTCCCCATTCTTTTCCTCAAGTTTTATTTTTTGTAGGCGACAACCACCACACAAATCTCCAAATGCTCACTCTTCTTTGGCACCTGGGCAAGCCTCCCTTGAAGGCTGGAAATGAAATGTTTGCCATGAGCAAGAACATGACCTGTCTTCAGCACAGGTACTTGTTCTCTTGGACACAATATCCATACAACAAAGCCATATGTTCTATGACACATACAGTCTACAAGGCATGGTTAATGATTTTAAAGGAACATGAGAAGTCCTGGTGTCCTCTAGAGATTGTTACATCCAAAGGGTAGAGGATTAAAAGGAAAATAATGGCAAAAACTGAAGAAAAATGTAATAATAACCACCCCTTCTCTGCCTAACATTGATTTCTGTGCTTGAATCTTGCCTAGACAATATACTTCCCATTCCATTGCCTGTATCCGCACAATTGCCAGACATATCCTGGGCTGGCACACAGGATATATGTCCATTGCCACTATTGTCATTGTCGCCTGTATATATTCAGAGAAGGGTGGCTATACCATGAATCTTAAAAGGTCTTATTAATAGAAAACCCAGAGCCAGATATTGGGGTGAAGGCTGGAAGATGAGAGAAACAGAAAAAGCCACAGCCAACCTCATCTCGCCAACTCCTCACCCGATCCTTTTTCCACAAATCCTCAGACTGAAAGCCTCTGAGGTCTCACCTCTGAAGGTCTCATTTAAACTGCTGCTAAAAGCCTTCTAGTCCTCATGCTTATATACCTTTCTGCTTCCTGCTATCACTTCCTGGGTTTAAAGGCATGTGTCCTTCCAGAGCAAAGACACGAGATCTTGAGTGCTGGGATTAAAGGTGTGTGTCACCATGCCTGGCTCTGTTCCAGTGTGGCCTAGAATTTACAGAAATCTAGACAAATCTCTGCCCCCCTAGTAATAGGATTAAAGGTGTGTGTGCCACCACTGTCTGGCCTCTATGTATAATCTAGTGGTTGTTCTGTTCTCTGACCTCCAGATAAGTTTATTGGGATGCACAATACATTAATCACATGTAGCCTCCATCTGAGCAGTATTCCTGAGTTCAGCAACATTGACAGCTCTATTTTTCTAACGTTTGAGAAGGTTAGGTAATTCTGGTTGAAACCAGTCAAAAATAGAAATTTGTATAGACAATTAGGACAGAATCTTCTCTTGGAAGCATGTTTTTAGTGCTAATTCCAAACTTGACCCTAGAGTCTCTGTTTCAGTCTTTAAAATCTGGTTTAATTACCCAAATTTAAATATTTCCCCAAGGCAGTTAATGCTACCAAGTTAATCATAGAATACTAGCAATCTGCAAAGAGTAAATTCAGAAGAAGGACTGTGCTTTTTTTAAAAGATGGAATGTGAGTGCCAGACACGCACAGTTATAGTAGGAAAAGACATAGATCTCCAGTATCTGAATGTATGTGATTACCTCACATGACAGGTAATTCAAAACATGGTGTGAGCTCTGTGTGTGTGTGTGTGTGTGTGTTGTTGTTGTGTGTGTGTGTGTGTGTGTGTGTGTGTGTGTGAGAGAGAGAGAGAGAGAGAGAGAGAGAGAGAGAGAGAGAGAGAGAGAGAGAGAGAGAATGGGCCAGGATTCCAGAACAATTTAATCAACTGGATGTTTCAAAATCTTAATGAAACTTCCCAACATTTATGGAAACATGTGAAACTAAGGTGAATTACACACATTCCAGAGGGAAATCATTATTTATTTTTTCCTAAGGATTGCTAACAGTGTGGTCTGATCACTATTTGGACATATACGCTTGAAGTAGTTGGAGAACAACCTCAGAAAAGATTTCCTTCCCTCAGGTCCATCTGTTTCTTCCCCTTTTAGCACTGGAATCAGTTATCTCCCTTAGCCACATTCAAGGACTAATAGGAATAACAGTCCAAACCACCACATAATAAGTCCCCTGAAATTGAGGTAAATTCTACATGGAGATACCACCTAGGTCATTTGGACCTTAAGTAATAGCTTTGCACAATTTAGCTTGGACCCTCCTTTCCTTATAGCCTTACTAACTTTACAGACATCTAATTCCTTACCTAACCACTTCTAGGAATATTTAGAAAACCTTCTGTGCTGACAGCTATGCTCAGCCAGAACCCTAGTTCAATTCTCCCTGCAATTATCTTCACTGGCAACATCTGGCCAGGTCCATCCCCAGTTGGAGGAAAGTACCTTATCAAATATACCTCTGTATTCTCTAAAATAGACTTAAGGATCCAGACTATCTGTTTGAGAAGGCCTGGCAGTTGTGTCAATTAAGCTTAACTTTCTCCTTTCCAAAGTCTTATCTCTAGCTTTAGATCCACTCAATTAATTCAGGACTAAAGGGTTCCACCTTACAGGTACAACTCGCTGTGATGGGAGTTGCTTAGTGATAGAGCACACTTGCCAAAAAAAAAAAAAAAAGAAAGAAAGAAAGAAAACGGGAGGAGCGGAGAGATGCTTGGTAAGATAAGGGTCAAAGGGATAAAAAAAAGGCAGTTTCATTTTCAGAGAAGGAAGATAGAACTTAGAGGTATAAGGAGACAGAGAGGAAGAGAGGAATGGAGAACTTGAGGATGGAGAACTGAGAGGGATAAGGAGGATTTTGACCAGAGAGAACATGTGAATGAGTTGGAAGATGAAGAAGAGCCAGATAGGGAAGTGCTAGCTGGGTAAGAATGAGATGAGAAGGACCTAGATGAGGCAGAATTAAGATGAGAGAATTAAGACAGAACTTAGAGGGAATAGTAGATAAAAATAGAGAGAAATCAGGCAATAAAGGAGCTAGGAACGAAAACAGAACTGAAGCTGTGGAGATAGGATTTTATCCCAAAGGAATAGAGTAGACAGAGAAAAAGCATTGTCTGCTTTGATTCTTTTCCTGAAAATAATTTTCTCAATTTGTGGTTTCTCTCCTGAGCTTTACTTCATGCCAGGCGGCAGTGGTGCACAACTTTAATCCCAGCACTCGGGAGACAGAGCCAGGTGGATCTCTGTGAGTTTGAGGCCAGCCTGGTCTACAGAGCAAGATCCAGGATAGGCAACAAAACTACACTGAGAAACCCTGTTTCAAAAACCAAAACAAACAAACAAAAAAAAAACCTTCACTTAACGCATCAACATTCTCACTTGACTATTTTCTTCAGTCACACTCATGTGTTTGGATGCTAGGTAGACAATAAAAAAATTCCCTGAAAAATGAAAATTAATATGAATTAGATTCATGAGTCAGAGGATCTAGTTTCAAGTTCCAGCAACCACATGATGACACACAACCTCCTGTAACATTTTTTCTGAGAGCTATCGTATGGTCTCCATTGGGCGTTGCATATACATAATTCAAGATGAAGACCAAATTTCCATACACACAAAAGGACAAAATAAATTAGTAAAAAATATTAAGATAAAATATTGGGAAGAAAAACTAAATAAATTATCGATTTTCAACTAAAGAAATGGACACTATTATTATATACTGATTTAAAAATTAATCACCTCTATAATGTGATAACAGCATTATTTGTATTTCTGTTTGTACAATAAAAGTGACTGACATTACTGGAAAACACATATAAACTTACTTAATAAAGAGTAATAGTTTTATATCATGCAAAATATAATTGAAAAAAGTGTAAAAAATATATTATAGTTTTCTCTTATAAAGCAGCTTGAATGTACATAAATAATCTAAAGAAAAACATAATAAAATCCATGTACAAAATCCATCAAATGAATATTTGGATGATATAATGCCCTTGTATGCCAAGCATTAGGATTGAGTTTTGTCATGGACAAATCAATGGGATGCAAGGAGGAAGGAATTAAAACTGCACCTGTTGAGTAACTTTGACTCTGATTTCTGTAACTTTGCATCAGCCTCTGTGAACCCGTAGTCAAGAACACACATTCACAATTCACACACACACACACACACACACTTACACATGCACACTTAAAAATATAATTAATTCTTTTTATTTCGTAATTAACTGGGTTATAATTCAGGTCAATACTGTCCCACACATTGACCATAGTAGTACAGCTCTAAAACAAGGCGAAATCTGTGCCTCAAATACATGACACACAATATATTTGCCATGAATGTATTTAAGTTTTAAATTTTGATTGATTTAAATTTTCTATTATGACTATCAAAATTCATCCCTGAATTCTTTTAGGACAGTGAAATATTTTATGCAATTGTGTATTCAGTTTCAACTATAAATATATAATTAATTATGCTAAAGTGTATATGAAACTAAGAAAAAAATCAATCATATTTTTTAAAGGGGGCGATTCTTTCCCTTTACCCAAGAAAAATGCAACTAAGCAGTATAGGGAGCTCAAATGGAATGATTATAATCTTAAAACTAAAACAAGTGTTTTTGTTTTTTTGTTTTTGTTTTTGTTTTTTAAGACGGGACTATATGACAATACAAAATGGGGGGCACCAATACTTTCATCAAATCACAATGGTCATCAGGTCAATAAGTGGCAAATTCACCACAGCCACTTCTGCCCCTGTATAACCCCCTGAAAGCCCGTCCTTGTACAGATATAAGGGTTCCTCAGTGACAGAATCCAAACAGGATAGAGCAGCAAGCAGAAGAACCTTAATCATCTAGAATTTTCTCTTTCTTCTGGAGCAGAAGACCAGAATTTTTCAGCTGCCAGTGAAATGATGAGCTAAAGATACTTGCAAAACATTTAGGTTTGCACAATTTCACTGAACCTTTTATTTAGTTTGCTTTTAATTTTCAGAACAGTCTGGTTGTTAGTATTTGAATGTGTCAGGCATTAGTTAAACCCACAGGATGAGAATTCAGTGGAATGTAATGTTTCTGAGTATATCAAGGAGACCATCAATAATGTTACACTCCACTGAATTCTAGTCCCATGATGACAAGCTAGTTTGGTGACTATGGTGATATTTTATTTGTACTGAAATGTGATTTTATTTGCATGTTAATAAATAAAGTTGCCTGGGGTCAGAGCTAATAGCAAGCCATAGCAGAAGCCAGGCGGTGGTGGTGCACTCCTTTAATCCTAGCTCTTGGGAGGCAGAGCTAGGCAGATCTCTGTGTATTCAAGGATACAGCCAGCATGGAGACACATGCCTTTACTCTCAATACCAACCATAGAAGAACTGGAGGTCTGTATAGACAGGCAGTGACAAGGAGGTCATGTGGTTGGGTTTACAACCAATGAGAATGCAGAAGAGAAAGTCAATAAAAGGACAAACAGACAAGAAGTAGGTCTCTTGGCTAAAGAGGACAGCAGCAGCAGTGAAGGGTAAGGGTTTTAGCTCTTAGCTCTGACCTCCTGGGCTTTCATCTCTGCACTGGCTCTGTGTTTCTTATTTAACAAGACAGTTACATGTACAGGTGACATTATATGCAAAACAAGCACAGGCAGCATGAGATGTCTCAAGAATGGCAACATTGACTGTTTGTATTTCCTGATTTATATATGACCAAGATCTAAGTGCTACATGTTAATTCCCATTTCAATATGAAGATTTAAATAAGTGTGTCTCACTAAAATTATTTTCCAAGTCCAATAAGCTATTTCTTGTAGATGTAACCAATTGTCTTATTAAAATAAGAAACACAGAACCAATGTAAAAGAGAAAGCCGAGAGATCAGAGCTCAGAGCTAAAATCTTACCTCCTGCAGTGCTCCTAGCTTCCCCAAGAGAGCTACCTCCTGTTTGTCTGTCTTTAAATAGTCTTTCTGTTCTGCGTTCTCATTGGTTGTAAACCCAACCACATGACTGCCTCGTCACTGCCTGTAAGTACTGCCCTCCATGTCTTAAAGACTTATGTCTCCAATGCTGGCTGTATCCCTGAACACACAGAAATCTACCTAGCTCTTCTAACCACCATGCTCTTGCTATGGCTCTAATATCTCTGACACCAGGGCAACCTTATTTATTAACATACAATTAAAATCACATTTCAGTACAAATTAAATCACATTTAATATGAATCACATAACATATTAAAACTATCACCATAGTTTCTTGGTTATAAAAAGTTTAAATTGAATATCAATAGCACAGATTCAGGTGAAAAATTAGTCCTATAGATGTGTCTGTATTCATTCGGTTGTGAGCACAAAAGCACTCAGATATGGAGACAATATATTATTTCTTGCCATAGGATAATTTCTCCTACTTTGTATATAAGTAATCGTCAGGCCCATGAATTTCACTCATTCAAAATATCTATGTGCATCCAATCTTGCTTTTCTCCAAACACCTTCCAAATAAATATTTGAAAAATATATCAGACCAACAGCAATTCTTTGAATATATTGTTATTAGTAAGATAAGCAATAGCTGAGTAATGGTTAAATGATGAAAATGTCTATGTTGAATTTCAAGTGTAACTGTGTAAATTTTAAACACAAAAATTCAAATTTAACTGAAAATCAGATGCATGTTTGTCTGAGATGCATTCTCATGCTGTGCTTGAACCTGCAAATTTGCATATGATGAATTTAAGTGTCTATGCTCTCTGAGAAGTGCAATTTAAAGCTTTCAAAATTATCAATTGTGGACACAAATGAAAGAATCAAATTTGTATTCTTGTCACTTGTTCTTGTGAAGTCTGCATGAGTCCTTAGTGTGCAAGCCATCATGCTCTTATTTCAAATTATTTAGTACTATGCTATTGATTCCTTGCAACAGGGTGCTCATGACTGTTTTAAAGAAACTGTAAACCTTTCCTGATGTGTATTCTCAAAGTTTGCTTTAAATAAAGAACTGCCATACATTATTTAGTGAGGATAACCTGGAGAATTTCTAGCATATTTTACAACAAAGTGATTTCTAATAAATTTGCAGGTTTGTGGTTTGGTGAGAAGTGTTTGACTGTTGGTTTTGTTTTGTTTTTATAAATTGAAATCGGTACTCACTAATAGATCAAGCAATTGACCCAGGAAGTTAAGCAGATATTTTGGAAAGTATAGGGTAGAGGGAGAAGGAAATGAAGTGAAGATAAGAGAAGAATAATATTAAGTATGGTGAGTTTATTACAGAGTAATACTATTTTTTACATCAGCTGTTTTTTATGAATCTGTTGGTGAAATTATTAAGGCCACTCCACGTTGTTAAAGGGAGATTTATTTAATGGTTTAACTTACAACTGAAGGGATAGGTAGATGGTGGGTTCTGTGAAAGACACGGCACAGTCTGGTGGTGTTCTCTGGAGAACTCTCCTCAGTCTACCTCTAGCCTCCAGGGTCCAAGAAGGAAGAGAGCTCAGTGCATTCCAATCTCGGGTCTTCAGGGGTCTCCCTTGGCCCCACCTTGTAGGCATGATAGTTACGGAAGCCTCAATGGGGGTTGGAACTTCCAGACCAAAGCTGGAATGGCTACCCACTATATCTCCCTCTTTTTATCTAAATAAGAAGGTTTTAACTTAATACAAGACTATATACAAAGGAATGGTTATCAAATATTTTCCAGGAGTAATGAGGGATAATGACCTAGATAAGATGGAACTACAATTAATGTGAACAATATCAAGCAAGAAACACATACTAAAATCCAGAGAAGTCTACAGCATAGGTAAATGGGATGTTACAAAGATCATTCTAAAAGGTTTCCTATCCTAAAGAACCTAAATCTAATATTTAATATGTTCTAAGATAATATATATATATATATATATATATATATATATATATATGCATATACTAAGTTGTAACTGTAACTGCTAGTCTTCAATCCCATCAAAGACCTGAGAAGGAATATAATGGTACCTGAGAAATGGCAGATGGATGCAAGCAACTTTCAGGAATCTTGCAAGAGTAGACTGAGACAGCTGGCAGCCTGGACAGTCACCTAATGTGTTTCAGTTTTGTTGGTGCATTCAAATTGGCTACAGGCCTAGATTATCCGACAGACCATTTTCAGAAGCAGGAATTCTGAAAGACCATCTTACCCTGTCTTAGCAGAGTACAGTGGTTGCTTTTCTTGTGTCCTGCTTGTCCAGAAAGGACAGCATTTGTACTGTCAGCAGTCAAGGCAAGGGCAGTTCTTTGCCCGGTAGACCATTTTGTGCCAAGAAGAGAAATTCCAAACAGAAATGTCTTAGGAACCCAACATTCTCTTGGGATCAAATTGGTGCTGCCAGGAGCAATTGTGTCTGTCATGTCAACAGAAATCTAAGTCATTTAAATGCCATATTCTCTAGGTCTATGAAGTGTTTGAAGATTACCTGTCCATCTGACCTATGTATCTGTAAATCTGGATAACCTAACTCACATAACTATAGAGATGATAAGCATAGGTGACTATAAATCTATAAGTCTTATCTAACAAAATAACCTAAGGACTAAGGCTTCATGTAAACAAGGTAAACAGTCTATAAGCAAATGTATGGTAAAGAACGATGACTTCAAAATTGTGACAATGCACAAGATATTCATAACAGAGGTAGGAATATATAGTGCAATATAGAATATGACATAATCTTAAATATATATCAATATACAGAATATCCTAAACAGAAGTAGAACATACATAAAGTATGACAGTTATAAATTTACATTTGCATCAATATACAAATATTTCAAACAAGATTAGAAATACATGTACATTATAAAAATATAGTTCTGTATTTGTGCCAATATACAAATTATCTTAAACAGGAATATATAAATAGTTTACATTTGTATCAACATATAATCCATAACAGTGCAAATTATCTAAGGCTGCTATTTTACTGAATTTGTTTACTAGTATATACAATAATCTACCATAGTAAAGTCATATATTTCAAGAGAATGTCATTTATCTTACAGACAAAAAAGTTTTTAAATTCTTGTGAGGTAATGTTGTTGACCATATTACAAGAATTCCTCAAAATTTGTTAGTCAATTTTAAGCTATAAAATTATCAAGTACTTTTATTTGAAATAAGACACTGCTTTGTCTATCTTACCTTTGCGCAGTTCTGAAGTTGTAGTAGGAATTTTTAGCCAGAAGAAGGCATTGGTATAGCACTAAAGAAGGTCCTATTGAATGCCTTGGCTGGCTGCAGAGTGAGCACAGGCAGCTGGCAGTTTTTCTGGTGACCACCTGGAGCTTCCGGGCGGGGGGGGGGGGGGGGGGGGGGAACTTCCAGGCATCTCTAAGCCCCTCTCTGCCTCTACAGACAATAGGTCTGCCAGCAGGCATGGCTCCAAACCCCTACTGGGGACAGGTGACAGTGCCCTGTCAATTTTAACTAGGTGAAACTGTGGAAGCCTCAGGCTAGGGTGGGGAGCCAGCACTCAGGGAGCCCCACTCACAGCAATTTTGCTGGTCTGGGGCTAAACTTGGCCCAGGACTAGTTCCTTTTTAGGAATGGGACCTTGTAGGTTTTCACTGGTTTTACAGAACTCTGCAGGTGGTAACCTGCAGCTTTAAGTGCCCACCAGCTGGACAGGAAGCTGAGGGCAAAAGCCACCCAGGCCTTCGGAATTTGCCCCATGTTAGGCACCAGATATTGGTGAAATTATTAAGGCCACGCCACCTTGTTAAAAGGGAGATTTATTTAATGGTGTAACTTACAAATGAAGGGATAGGTAGGTAGCAGTTCTGTGAAAGAATCAACGCAGTCCAGTGGTGTTCTCTGGAGTACTCTCCTCAGTCTACCTCTAGCGTCCATGGTCCAAGAAGGAAGAGAGCTCAGCGCATTCCAATCTCGGGTCCCCAGGGCCCTCCCTTGGCCCTGCCTTGTAGGTGTGACAGTTATAGAAGCCTCAATGGGGGTTGGAACTTCCAGACCAAAGCTGGAATGGTTACCCACTGCGTGAATCTCCATAGAAAAGCTTGTAACTCTCATGGCCACTACTTTGTCTTCTTGAGCTATGCACTGTAGAACATGTACCCAGCTTTCCCAGATATCATCTTCAAACAATGACAATTACATCAATGTCTCTTCAACAAAATCTACATCAATGTATAGCCACTTAAAAAATGGCGGTTAAGCTGCCAAGGCCACCTTCTTGAATCTAAGGTGGCTTGTTCAATAGTTTATAAGAGATAAACAACATTATCCTTGGGCTAGGAAAATTGTGTTGACTTTGCCCATATTCTTGGGCACTATACCAGCCATTACCCACTTGCTGTCATTTGAGCTGAGCAGGCAGCATTCATAGGAGTTTTCAAAAACATGTACAATATAAAGCATGTCAAACGGATGCTTATAAAGCAAAATTCAAAAGGCCTATGCTAAATTTAAGACAATTGAAAGAGAACAGCAACAAAAGGTTGCTTTGAACACTCAGTAGAGAAAGGTGCACATCCAAAGACAGTTGAACAAGAGCCAATCTTGTCACATCTCATGACATGAATCTATATTCAGCAAAGGGGCCCATAGGTCTGCTATCAGTAATGTCTGAGATGTGAAAACTTGGGCTCACAATTAGTCTGAATTTCTAATGAGAACAGATGTGAGAGTGGTGGGATGGTACCTTAGACCCATGTCCTGCAGATGTTTCTCTGACTCATTTATCCTGTGGAGAATTTGTTCATGAAACATGTTTTAAAAAAATACTTTGGCCGGGCGGTGGTGGTGCACGCCTTTAATCCCAGCACTCGGGAGGCAGAGCCAGGCGGATCTCTGTGAGTTCGAGGCCAGCCTGGGCTACCAAGTGAGTTCCAGGAAAGGCGCAAAGCTACACAGAGAAACCCTGTCTCGAAAAAAAAAAAAAAAAAAAAAAAACAAAAAAAAAAATACTTTGATTGACAAGGGATTATATAAACTCAACAAAAGCACTCAAATACCAGACCAATGTTATCTTAGAGACACTGATATTACCATTGATCCCCATTTTATGTCTATTCATGAGTCAATGCTTCTCTTTCCCATCACACTGCAATCAATTCAAGTATTTTATGGAATCTGACAATCAAACCCAGAATTTTATTGTTGAACTGGAAAACTAACAACATCCAAGTAACATCTTTTGTGAATTAACTTTTCTTCAGAATCCTCATTTCACTCTGTGTTCCTATCATATCCTACGACATTGGCAGCACCTCTGGTCATTTATTCATAAGTACTGGCCTTGATATTATGAACTCATGGAAAAGATGGGCCATTTCCTGTATTGTGTTAGAATACTTTAAGTCTGAATAGAAACATGTCGTTCATCTCTAGTTGTTAGGTGACGTTAGGTGTATAACGTACATGGTTGATCTATTTTTTATCATCTCATAAATTACATATTCAGAACCCATTTACCTCCCCCCGCTTCCTGAGACAAGAGTTGAATTAGAAACAACAACATTCTGGTTTCTGTCTCAAAGTTCTATCATTGTGGGAAGATATGATGAAGAAAGCCATGAAGAAAGTCTCTTTCAGCCCACAGTAAATCCTACTTATTTTCCTTTCAGAAGTCTGGCTTCTGGTATCCTGAGATGTCAGGGTTACTTGATTACTTAAGGCAACTGCAGGCTGACTGATGCAAAATTGTAATGTTTGTTCTAATCACAGTCTGATTGCAAGGAATTTGATATAAGATCTGTGATTTTTTTAGCTGTTATTGAGAGACCTTAATTTTAACAGAACCAGAATAAATCTTTGTCTTATGGCTATTGTCATTAATTGACTTTCCTTATCTCCACTGTTTCCTCTCTAACATATTTTCTTTGGTTAATATTTCAGAATTTGAAAGTAAGTTGGTAAAAATACATTGTATTTGTTTAATAGATGTGATGCATATTGTTTTGGATAAATTTTTGTTAATAAGCAGCAATGCTTCTATTTTAGATGAGCAAAAATAGTAAACATTCTTCCATTTTATTGGAGGATCAAGACAACTATGAAGTTTTACAGGATATACAAAAACAATTTTATTTTTAAAATCTATTTGTTACAGTAAAATTTTACCATTTATTAATGACAGATTTGAATAAGATATTAATGTGCTTGCTAATTTTTATATAAATATTTAATTCCACAGATGGAGAGATGGCTCAGAGGTTAAGAGCACTGGCTGTTCCTCCACAGGACCCAGGTAGGGTTCCCAACATCCACATGGCAGCTCACAACCTTCTCTAAGTTCAATTCAGTTTCAGAGGATCCAACCTTGTCTTCTGGAGTCTGTTAGCACCAAGCACATACGTGATGCTCACACATGTAGGTGAAACAAGAGACATTTAAAATAAAAATAAATAAATAGCTCTTAAAAAAATCGGATTAAGCATTGGCTGCATTTTGATACTGGAGAACATAGAACACTTTCAGCATTTATCAAAGATGATGGATATTATGATTGTACAATTATTACTGTTCAGTAAACCACTTAGCATATGTGTGTCGTATAAAGTAGCAACATATTTTAGGGCCATTTCAGAAATTGTTGGAGATTCTGTCCAAAATACCAAACTAAAATTCACTGGATGAATTTTTGATTATTCCTTTAAGAATTTATTACAATTTTACTGATTATATATATTCCAATTCCTTCCAAATCGAACCCTTTCTTTACATAAAATAAACGATTTTAAAATGAAACTCAATTTAAAAAAACATTATTTTAAAAACAAACATTGAACAAAACACAATTTAAAGACACACTAATTTGTTACACACAAGAAAAATTTGAAAATTTTGTTTTCCATATTAAATAACTGGTTTTTTTCTAATAACAGAGAATGCTGTATGTACAGTAAAAAGGCAATTCATAAGTTTGAATATCTTAAATTTGTTCCAAGATATTTTGGGCTGTATGTACTGACAGTGCATGGGTGGTTCAGGTATGGAGAACAGGCTGCAGATGTGTGATCAGAACCAAGTCTACAGTGAAGTCACATGGTCTCCCGCATGCAGAAGGTGGCCAGAAAAACCTCAGATGTCTTACACACTGGACTTTTAGTTCATTTTTGGTTGTTGCATATTCAGAAACATTCCACTGTTCCAAAGTCTTTGTGATACGTGCGTTGTTATGTGAATCCATGCAGAGTTGTAACACAGTTTAGGAAATTGAGTCTTAGTGGATATTTTAAATAAACCCACACTAGTGTCATTATATGAAGACATACTTGAAGATATTAAAGTCACTTTGCCTTCCTTCTTTCTTTCCTTCCTTCCTTCCTCCCTCCTTCCTTCCTTCCTTTCTTCCTTCCTTTCTTCCTTCCTTCCTTCTTTCCTTTTTTCCTTCTTTCTTTCTTTTTAACCCTTCAATTTCTTTTTCTGAAATGCTAGGTGTAGTAGGACAGGCCCATATGGTTGAGAAATTGGTGAACTGGCCATAACTGGCTTAAAAGTGATGATTGAGCATGTGCATTAAAACTTCCTTATGAGCCAATCTGGAGCCTGCCTGGGAACCAAGCAACAGGTGCTAGGTGCTGCCACAGCTCCTGATTTCACCTAGCCAATGGGAGGCAGCCTTGCTATGTCACCTGATTGAGACACAGCATAGGTGCTGGGAGGAGGGTATATAAGGCTTTCCCCATTACTGAAAAAACTTGTCGGCTGGCTGCTTTTCACATGACTCCTGGTATCCAAGTCAATGGAGTTGGCACCTTCTCACCCCTTTCCTCTGAGGGAGCCTTTAGAACCTAGCAAAAACTGTGTAATTGAGAAATTCCATGTATCTTACATACTGAATGTGCAAACTAAAGGTGACTTTATGCAAGAGAAACATGGTTGTAGTTGAAACAGAATAGCTAAGTTTATTTGGCAGTGTTGGAAATAAATAAGTTTTTAAATAAACCAGTATGATATCTAACTGCTTTTATACCTAGCATTATACCCACAGATAACTGTAGCTCTTACTCATCTTCAAATACACTTGTCTTTCCAGTAGACAGAGTTCATTACAGAAAAACAGGGATCATTACAATTGATCAAAATGTAGAGATCAATTGTACATCCCATCCCAGTGGATACAACTAGATACAATCCCTGCACCTAAGGCTCGGGGAACATCTAAGAGGTTGATGGAGTTTTGTAAAATCCAGAATACCAGTAAGTCAGATGTTAAGATTGTCTCCTAGAAATGACAGGAAAGTTTCATTTTATTTATTTTAAAATGTCACTGAAATGTTTAAATGCAAGGCCGCAATCTAATTTCTAGTGGATAATGTTAGTCTAGAGGTTGAAGGAAAAGCAGTGAAAAGAAATAACAATTATGGATGATTTCTGCCTTTTTATTCCCAGCAAGCCTGATTTTTGTTTGTTTGTTTTTGTTTTTCGAGACAGGGTTTCTCTGTGTAGCTTTGTGCCTGTCCTGGATCTCGCTCTGTAAACCAGGCTAGCCTCGAACTCACAACGATTCGCCTGCCTCTGCCTTCCAAATGCTGGGATTAAAAATCAAAACATGTGGTATTTTGGAGGACAGTTTATGCTTTTATTTCAATGGGAAATTAGAGGCTGTGGATTTTTTTCTGCATTAAGAAAAATTATATTTAATCAAGGAAGACCCCCTTAAAAATATCCAATTCAAAAAGATGACCCAGAAGAGCCACCATTTGAGAGCACCTCTGTTGCAGTTTCCTCTGAGTTCTGCACCCAAAAGGCTTCAGTGATACTGGCTAAGATGATTCAACCTCACAGACTACTCCAGTCAGGACTTGACCATAATCCTAAATTTTCTAAGGGTCCTCATAAGATTATCAGCATCCCCCGATCAATGGGAAGTAGCCTAGAAAACTATGCCCACACTCCCCCCAAAAAAATAGATTATGGATTTTTTTTTGCTTGGGGGTTTGGTTACAAATTATTATTGGTCACAGTAAATCTCTTTCTAAAAGAAGAAAGGGGATATGATATAGAAATTTGGGAGGGGGAAAAGGGCAGAATATTAAATATACTTTAATCCAAAAGACAACTGTTAATCTTACATATTTTACATCAATATGGATTTTAGTTTAATGATACAAATTTAAAGCTAAATTTGTTATATGGCATGTGTATTTCTACTCTTGTTTAGGATATTATGTTTCTGCAGCTCATTTAAAAATACAATATATAATTAAGAAATACAGATTAGTAGTCATCTATAATAGCAGTCTTATAGCCATGTGAAGTTTGTTTTTAAGGTCATAAAGAGATATATTTCAGAGGCAATCTTCAAGCACCTCAAAAACCTACAGAATATGGCATTTAAAATGTTTTAAGAACTTAGACTTTTCTGAACAGTGAGACATGTCTGTTCCTGGCAGCACCAATTATTTCAAAGAGGATGATGGGCATCAAAGAAACTCCATGTGGAGTTTGTTTTCTTTATGGCAAAATTTAGTCATTGGGCAAGAAACTGCCCTTGCCTTGACTGTTGACAATATACTGTCCAAGTTGGACATGCAGAACATGAAAGAATGCGACTGTCAAACTTTGCTAAGACAACATAGGAGAGCCCTTAAGTATATCATGTCACTGAAAAGTCTGTCAGATATCCTAGGCCTGTAGGCCAGAGGTGGATGCACCAACATTACCAAGGAACTCTGGGTGATTGTATAGGAAGCCAGATGTCCCTGTCATTAATTAACATTTCACTCTTGTGGGGTCTTTATGGAATTGAAGACTAAGTAGATATAAATACAGTTTTCCTTAGTTATAGTAGAAAACAAAAACTTTAGATGCAACAAGAAGAGATAGATAAGTATTTTCTCTAAATTTGCAAATGCAAATAGGTTAGTGTTAATGCAATTCTTATGTAATAATTGCTTTTGCTATACACAATCTTACAATGTTAAATTAAAGCCTTCCTTTTTAATGAGACAAAAGGGGGAAATGCTGTGGAATATGATCGTTGTTAATAAAATTCTGATTGGCCAGTAGCTGGGCTGAAAGTTAGGCAAGAAAACCAAACAGAATGCTGGAACAAAAAGGGCAAGTTGAGGAGTTGCCAGCCAGATACAGAGGAAGCAAGACCAGAATTCTGGACTGAGAAAAGCTACCAAGCCACATGGCTAAACATAGATAAGAATTATGGATTAATGTAAGCATAAGAGCTAGTTAGTAATAAGCCTGAGCTACTGCCCAAGCATTTGTAAGTAATATTAAGCCTCTGAGTCAATTATTTGGAAAACAGCTGTTGGGTATTTGAGAACAGGCATACAGGAGAGAAATATTCCACCTACACCATACAGCATTCACTTTCCTAATTATAGTTCATCACAGAGTGCAGTAACACTACTTGCAAATTCATTTGCCTCTCCCACAATCATTGTCCTTTTTCTGTTGTCACTATTGTTAATGTCTCAGAGGTCTGCTTCTACTTTAGTTACAGTCTTAATCTCTATTATATTTAGCATTTTGCATTGCGAGAGACTGATCTTTTAAAGATTTGAATGTTGTTTTAAAGTCCCATGTTAAAAAGTAAAAATCAAACCCCATATTTATAATTAGTTTAAAAATGCAAATGGAGGTTGAGTTGTGGCTTAGGTCTTTAATAACAGCATATGGGAGACAAAGACAAGAGGATCTCTGTGAGTTTAAAGCCAGTTTAGTCTACAAAGTGAATTCCAGGACAGCCAGGGTTACATGGTAAAACCTTGTCTCAGAAAAAGAGAAGAAAGAATCAAAGAAAGGAGGGAGGAAGGGAGTGGGAAATGAAGAAGGAAGAAAGAAAAGACAGAGAGAAAGCAAGAAAAAGAAAGAAACAAAGAGAGAGAGAGAGAGAAAGAAAGAAAGAAAGAAAGAAAGAAAGAAAGAAAGAAAGAAAGAAAGAAAGAAAGAAAGAAAGAAAGAAAGAAAATGAAAGGAAGGAAGGAAGGAAGGAAGAAGGAAAGAAAGAAGGAAAGAAAGAAGGAAGAAAGAAAGAAAGAAAGAAAGAAAGAAAGAAAGAAAGAAAGAAAGAAAGAAAGAAAGAAAGAAAGAAATGAAAATAGAAAGAAAGAAAGATAGAAAGAAAAGTAGAAAGATAGAAACAAGGACGGTTTAGAAAAACAGATAGACAGATGTTATGCTGTGGTCTGTGTCCAAGTCACAATTTATGTTCAAATGAAGAGAGCATAAAAGAGTCTCAAAAGGAGAAATAACTTTTTCCTCTGAAGGTCCGCAAGGAATGACTGATGCAGGTGGAGAACTGAAGGAGTCTTAGAAGAAAAGTTAGGTTTCCTAAGGAGTTTCATCTTTTAAATCTATACTAGCCTTTGCTACAGAATGATTGGTCAGATTAATGTCATGACAGAGTAGCAAATCTATATTTCTTTGGGGATGATATTCTACATTTATAGCATGGATTTAAGTATGTCTCACCTCATAAGACCTTCTATAAAACTTCAACTATTGCTTTTGTCTTAGTTACTATGGTCACAGTACTGCCTCAGAAGCGATTGGAAAAGTACCAGTAGCAACTATGATTCACATCTTAAGATAGAAACCAAATTATTTGAAATCAAATGTATGGTCACTGTCATGGGGATTCCATGGTTCTTCAAGAGTCGCTGTCATTTTTCTGGAGAAGCTTCTGGGTCCACCTACAGAAGATACACTCTCTAGCAATCAGCGCATACAACAGAGCACTAGGACAGAAATTTCTACCCAGTGTGGGACTCCCATAATGAGCCATCTCTGCTTGAAATCTCCCTTGCACTGAATAAATGCAACTTGTACGCATCCAGTCTGGACCTAACTAACCACCTTTCATTCCACCTCAATACATGAGATTCTGAACTTTCTTCCTATTCATTTTCTTGGTTTTATTTTTCATAGGGACCACCCACCTCACAAATCTCCTACTATATACACTTCTGCCTTGTCACCTAGGAAAGCCTCCCTCTAAGGCTGAAAATGAAATGTTTGCCATGAGCAGAAACATGTCTTGTCTTCATCACTAGTGGTTGTTTCCTTTGACATAATATCCATACAAGCCAAGCCAAATGTGCTATGATACACAGCTTCTCCAAGGCATGGTCAATGCTTTCAAAGGAACACGAGAAGGAAGCATGTTGTGTAGAGACTCTCCCATCAGAACATTAGAAGGTTAAAAGGAAAATAATGACAAAAACTGAAAAAAGAAAACTTTAATTACACCCCCCTTCCCTACCTAATAAGAAAATCAATTTCTGTACTTGGACCTTGCCTAGAAAATACACCTCACCCTACATTGCCTGCATCCCCAAAATTGACAGACATATCCTAGAGTAGTACATAGGATATATGTCTTTTGCCAGTATTTTCACTGTTTCTTGGACACATTCAGAGAAGGGTGGCCTCAGTCTGAGTTGTATCCCTGATGTCAGCAACATTGACTGCTCTTTTATTTTCTACAGTTTCAGAGGGTTGGGCAATTCTTGTTGAAACCAGTCAGAAATATAAATGTGGGTAGAGGGTAAGTACAGAGTCTTCTCTTGGAAGCCTGGGTTTACTGCTCATTCTAATATTAACCCCAAAATCTCTGTTTCAGCCTTCAAAATTGGGTTTATTCATCCAAATTTAAATATTTTTCTATGGCAGCTACCAACACAATCATGAAATATTAACAACCTGAAAAGACTAAATTCAAAGCAATATTTTGCTTTGCTGTTAAGGATGACCTGTGAGTGCTTGACTCACACAGCTGTAGGAAGAAAATAAGGAAGAAAGATATAGATAACTGGTACCAGATAGACTATAATATTACTTGGACATGGTGTGTGTGTGTGTGTGTGTGTGTGTGTGTGTGTGTGTGTGTGTGTGTGTGTGTAAGAGAGAGAGAGAGAGAGAGACAGAGACAGACATAGAGATAGAGAGAGGGGGTAGGGTGAAAGGTTGCTGTCAGCCCAGATCTGATGCCCAGGTGCCAGAATTCCAGGACAAATTAATTTCAGATAATCAGATAATCAGATAATTTCTGATGCAAATTTCAAAATCAAACGAAACTTTCAAACACTTATGGGAATATGGCAAGGTAATGTGAATTACATATTCCAGTGAAAAATTATTATTATGGACATGTCAAAATAAACGCTAGTCAGGCACTGTGGTGCACACCTTCAATCCAAGCACGGAGGAGTCAGATGTAAGCTATCTCTATGAGTTTCATTCAAACCTGCTCTACAGAATGAGTTCCTGCACAGCCAAAGATAACAGAGTAACTCTGTCTTGGAAAAAAAAAAACTAACTGAATAAATAATTGTAGGCTATGAAGAAATTTGAGATGGAAAATTTTTTTGCCAGCAATCATGTAGGAAGACTGGGAATGAACATGGAAGTAGGAACTGTGGTTTACTAACTTGGTCCTTATGGCTTGCTGAGCTTCTTGCCTTCTTATAGTGCCCAAAACCATCAACCCAGGGATGACATTGTCCACAGTCAGCTTGGTGCTCCCACATCAGTCATCAATTAAAAAAAATGCTCTACAAGGCATCTCACAGACCAATTTGATGGAGGCATTTTCTCAGTTGAGGTTCTCTCTTCATGGAAGACCCTGGTTTGTGTCAAGTTGACAAGAATTCAACCAGCTGACTTTGTTGACAAAGTTGTGAGGGGAGGAGAGGGAGCTGAAGTAGGGGGGAGAAGTTGAGGTTTAGGGGTGGATGTAGGTAGAGATGGTGGAGTGCGGATGAGTGCTGATATCAGGTTCATAGACCTGCTCAGCCTAATTTCACTGTTCATTTCATAATAATCAACAAATCCCAAGTATGAATTCAAGAATGTACACAGAAATAAGATGGGATCCCAGACTGTGGGCAGATACTTAGTTCATAATGTCCAACAGTCAATATTCCATACAGGCTTTTTTTGAAAAGTATTATGCAGATGTACAAAGCATGAATTAATAATAATAATAATAATAATATAATGACATTACACTTGGGGAGGGGACAGTCATGTTTCTTCAAATTTTGAATCAATTAAATGGATTCCATTCACTTTACAAATTTTAGGTTGAACATAATGTAGCTGTTGGGGATAAGGGAGGGTCCAGAAGGTGGGAGTGTACATGGGTCAGCACAATATGATCCATCTAAACTGAATTCAACTTGATTTGCCCAGGATCTTAATAGCCACCTTGTGGGGTGTTTACCCACCACCCCCACAGCTTCCCAGAGTTTTCTTGAGTGCGAGCAGCAGGAAATATTAGATAGAAGGATTTATAGCGGAGAATCTTGTAGAGATAAACAGATAGAAAATAAAGGATAGCCTCGAGAGGGCCTGGAACCTATTCCAACGAGCCCTGACTGTCTCTGGTCCAGGGTTTTTATAGAGACGCCAAGGGGTGGAGCAAAAGACCTCCTCCCCCAGCACAGCCAAGTGCAGACCATCTCAGACACCTGCACTCAGGCCCATGGTCCTGATCATCCTCTATTCGGACCTGCTGGGTAAAGCCACGAGGAACCCCAGAACGGGCTCCCACAGGTCCCCCCTTCTTAATATATAAAAATATAACTATTAATGGCTTACAGCAATCTCCATAGCTTTTACACCTCCCAGTATGGGAGTAGAGGATGATATAGATGGCATTTCTCTTTTGAATTAGGTTCAAGGTGACTACAGCAGTCTTAGCTGCCTCAAGCCCTTTCTAAACCAAAACTCGGTGACTACAAACTTAAAGAATCCCTTAGCTTCATCATTACCATTAACAGGTTAACAAATATTGCTATACACAGTCACAATTCTCTCAGTCTTACAACTCAAAGCAAACTCTTAACAGAACCATTTGAATTAGCATATATGGTGCTATATATAGTTAACAATTTTCTCCGTCTTACAACTTTAACTCAATCATTTGAATTTTCTTGTTAACAGAACATAGGAAAAACTTCGATGTATTCACATCAAACTTAAATATTTCCTTAACTCCACAAAACCAGGGTGCATTAATATCAGTAGGTTTCTGCGAACATAATTCAATCTCATAGTTCCTCCTTTTCTTTATAATTTTTTTTAAAGATTTATTTATTTATTATATATACAGGAGAGGATGCCAGATCTCATTACAGATGGGTGTGAGTCACCATGTGGGTGCTGGGAATTGAACTCAGGACCTCTGGAAGAGCAGTTGGTGCTCTTAACCTCTGAGCCATCTCTCCAGTCCCTTCTTTATAATTTTTAAACAAAAACTCAAACCTAGTTAGAGGAACCCAAACTTATATGTTTAAACAGTTTCATTTGTAGCACAAAACCAGTTCCATAAGTAATTCCATTTTTACATAAACAGTTCCACAAAACAATTCATAAATCACCAGTTAATAAAGCATATATGCATACACAAAATTACATCTTGATTCTAAGTAGAAATACATTTCTTCATTTAAACAGTTCCATTTTTAACCCAATTCCAGAAAACTATTCCTAGGTCATTACTATAAGTAAGCTCAAAATTGTCCCATTGCAATGAAATCTCTATTGTTCATTTCATTTAAGTACCAAAATTCAAATGATAAATATTGGTACTAGCCTTCCAAATTTGAAGAAATCCATAACCAAAATCTTTTTGTAATTTTTTTTCATTTTAAGTTCAAAAAGTTCAAACAAGAAATAAATTCTGGTATCAGGCTTTCACTTCCAAATATGAAGAGACGTTTTTCAACCAAAACTTTTTGCAGTTAATAATTTTTGTTCAAACAAGCGTCTCTGCAACTTTTGTTCTCACAGACAGACCTTTTTAGTTATAGTAATATTTTAAACCGCACCGTTTTTGCTGTTAGCTCAGGTTTTTCTGTGCTGCGTTGATATTCCACGGATCTCAGCTGCAGATGCCTTGTGCTGGTTCTGGAGTCCGCCATTCTTAGCTTCTTAGCGGCTTCTGGAGCTTTTGAAACCATTCAGACTGCCTACTTTGCAGTCTATTAGGACACTATCTCCTATGTCTCAGGTGTTTTCACCATTTACATTAATAGACTCACACTTAACATTTACATACACTTTTTCACAAACTCACATATAACATTTTTTGCCTTGCAAAGCATTTAGACTCATATTCAACATTTACACGTTTTTACAAACTCACATACAACATATTAACATCTACTTATTTATACTTTATAGAACTACTTTAGCAAATATATTTCCTATTAATTCTTATATACTTATATTCATTCCATCTTATTTCTTATTTAAACTTACATTTACAACTAGCATCTTACAAGCTTATTACTACATGTCTTAAGACTACCTTAGATACTTCTTACAAGCTTATATTCTTTTTTTTTTTTTTTTTTTTTTTTTTTTAGGGACACTCAAACATGTTTATTGTTGCTCTATTCTATGAACAGAAATTGGAGACAAACTACATGTCACTCAAGAGAAGAAAACACTTTGGAGTCTTACTCACATGTTTAGTAAAACTGACATCATGAAATTTGTAGGCAAATGAAAGAAACTAGAAAAAAATCCCTAATGAGGCACTCTAGACCCAGAAAGACAAATATGATATATATTTGCTTATATGCAAATATTAGCTGTTAAGTCAAAAATAACCAAGCTACCATCCACAAAACCTGAGAGGGTAGGTATGGAGTAAGGGGGAAGAGGGTACAGATAGAACTCTTTAGGAAAGAGAAATAGAAGGGATGGTTACAGGTGGATGAGGGGAGCTGAAATAGGAATCAAATGAGAGGCAAGAGGTGGGGGTAGGGAGGAGATGAGGAAGGGAATAAAGGGAGAGACAGTAAAAATTATATCTACTTGAGGGATAGTATAAAAACCTAAAACATTAGAAGTACATACATACACGAAGACAATCTGAAGCAAATTGACAAATAATGAGAGAGACAATGTCCCTACTGACCATCTCTTGTCACCAAATGTAGCTTCCAGTACTGGGATAGAGTTACATCTAATTGCGTTGTTGGTTAAAGGAATTCCAATGGGAATTCTCAAGTATCCCAGATTGTTGCCAAGACAATATGTTGCTCTCCACAAACTGTCAGCCAAAGACAACACCTATAAGACTCATTGAACATGGAGAAGTTGAGCTGGTGCCTATTTAGAACCTTCATCCCTATGTTCTAGTATCTTTGGTGCAGGACTGTACTTAGCATACTATCAGAAGAGAAATATAAAACCCACGCCAGTCCCAAGCCCTTTGGTCTACAATGGTGTCCTGCCTGCAAGATAATCTAGGTCAATGATGGCACAGACCTTGTGGGAGTAACCAACTAATATCTGGTTTGATAGAAGACCCACTTCATGAGATAGAACACATACCTGACACTGGGTGACAAAGAACCTGAGACTAGATAGCCCAGAGACCTAGGGTAGATCTGTATAAGACTACTCTAAAAGAGAAAAGAAAGAAAAAGTAGCAATAAAATGACTCCTTATAACATTCTGCTATACTCATAGGTCAGTCCCTTGTTCGAGTATCATCAGAAAAGCCTCCTCCTGCAGCAGAAGGGGACAAATACAGAGACCAACAACCAGACATTATGTAGAGAGTGAGAGACCTTAGAAAAGTCAGCTCTAAATGGGATACTTCCATCAAATCCTTCCCCTCACATCTCTGGGAACCCAACTGAAGGGGAGCTGGAAAGTGTAAGAGCCAGAGGGGATGGAGAACACCAGGAAAACAAAGTCTTCTAAACACAATACCACAAATGTACATATGAATAACAGGAACTCAGACAGAATTCACAGGGCATGCAGAGGTCTGCACCATGTCCCCTGCTTGTATATGATGGCTTCCATTTTAGTATTTTAATGGGATTCCGGTGTGTGTGAACAAGTGGATATGATTCATGTGCCTTCTCTTGGTCTCTTTTCTTTCTGTTGGTTTGTCTTGTCCAACTCCTGTGTGATAATTTTTTGTTATATTTTACTTTGTTGTATTTTGTTATTATCCTTTAGAAGTTTGTTTTCTTCTTTCCCGTTCAGGTGGCCTGATCCAGTTGGGGGCCCCTCAGCCTTTGGTTCATAGATCCTGTGCTTCCATTCATTTGGTTATTTGTCCCGGTGCTTTATCCAACCTTGGCTTCAACAATTCTCGCTCATATAAATCCTCTTCTTACTCACTAATTAGACTCCCAGTGCTCCACCAGGGGCCCAGCCGTGGATGTCTGCCTTCAGATTCCTCAGTCCTTGGATGGGGTTTATGGCACCACTATTTGGGTGTCTGGCCATCCCATCACCAGAGTAGGTCAGTTCCTGCCGTCTCGCGACCATTGCCAGCAGTCTTTTGAGGGGGTATCTTTGTGAATCTCCGTGGGCCTCCCTAGCTCTCTGCTTCCTCCCCTTCTCACCTTCTCATGTGGTCTTCATTTACCATGGTCTCCTATTCCTTGTTCTCCCTCTACAAGCTTATATTCTTAAAGGAACTCTATTGATCTATTTTACAAACTTATATAGGCTACCATTAGCATATATCTAACTTAGCAAACACCTAAAGATTTCTTAACACAGATCTAACAAGACAGAATTTTACAAACTCACATATCTTATATTCTCTTTCTACTTCTTACTCTTAATTATTATCACCATCTATCAGAAAGATTCTCTTAACTAGACAGGAAGTACGTACATCATTTCTAAAGTTTACAGTTTATAGTTAGCTTTGTTATAAAGCACTGGGATTTAGTGAGTGTTGTCATTATAGAGTTGTGATACTTGTTGCTAGGGGATTGTAACATTCTCAGGACGAAGCCACACCCCAAAGTTGTGAGTCGGCCTTTTCGAACTGGCAGAGATGCACTGTCAGTGGTAAACGGTTTTTAACTAGAGGCTGTCCCTTCACCCAAATTCGTAGTAGTTCCCCTAAATGCTTCAATTCAGACAAACGTTTCTATCACAGCAGTACTTTTGGTTTGTTCTACTGAAAAACTTTACGCTGAGGGTGAAATTACTGTATTTAGCTTCTGTAAAGCTCTTCGCCAAATACTGCATAGCTATTAGGTGATATAAAGTATTTTTCCAAAGAAGCTAGTAAAGCCAAAAGCGGCACAGCTCCGAATTCTTATTTCCTCACTGTTTGCATTAACCAGTGACAAAACCTCAGAAACACTAATCGAGCCACTTTCATTTCGCTTCCTTTATAGGAACATCATGGGAGCTGACTTTCCTTAGGTTCCACGCTCCTTACCAAACGCTCCGGTAACCACTGAGCTTCATTCTCCTCTTGTGAAAAAACAAACATGTCCTTGACCCCATATTAACACAGGATCGGGACCCTTCCATAATCCCAAGCAGGGATCTTTCCATTTCATTTGAGTTTCAGGATTTAGTATTTTCATTTCATTAGCTTTAACTCCTGGTGTTATTATTAGCAGCGGTGATATTTAGCATTGATTCCTTATAAGGAACTTTCAGGTAAAGCAACTCTTTTGTAAGACAGCTAGATTTTTTGAAGTTTGTTTCCCATCTATAAAGCAGTCATTTCTTTTTTGAATGCCTGTTTCCTTGTCTCCTTATTAGATTTGCAAAGGAATTACTCATTGCAGGCAGTTTGTTCAAATGGCAAAGAACTTTAATTTCAACATAAGTTTTTTCATATCTAAGACAACGTTCAGTGTATAAACTGCTTTCCCTTGTTTTAAGGACTTTAAAGTGGCTTGTTTACTCTTAAAGGTAGCTTTTTGTCATCCAACTGCCGTAAAACTTGTACAGCTATTAGGGTAAATAAGGCATTTTTCCAATGGAGCCCCAAACCGCGAAGCACCTAGTTCCGTATCCTTTCAATTTTTCATTGGAACTGACACTTAAACTCTTAGATGACTTTTTTCCTTATTCTTTTTAAAGGCTGTATTTTAAATTTACCATGAATGTATTTTCGAGCTGACAAAAAGTGTTTCAGGGCAATGTCGCCATCTTTAGCGGAAAAACTACCTTTCCCAGAATGCATTTCCCTTATATCAGTCCATAATATCAGTCCCATATATCAGTCCCTTATATCATTTTCCATATTTCTTGTGTTTGAGAGTCAACTGGTTCTCTTTTACCAGACTTGCTTACAAATTCTTGCCCGGGAGGTTTGAACAAAGTTTTTTGCTTTTGCAACGGGAGATTTGAACAAGCATTTTACATTTTCAGCTATGGGACATTGGGAGGTTTCTATTCTCCTCTGCTGGCTTTAACAGGTGTTTCAACTTCATCAGACACTGGCCCCCGAATCAGAACCGCACCTGCCTCCTTAGCACGCATTGAGGCTGGCATTTCTGATAGCAACTTTCCTCGGGGCTTGTGTTTGCCTTAGCCAGTCAGTGAAAAACAAGATCATGTACAACAGAGCTTTTCTATAGCTCCTTCAGAGAGATTTTCTCCCACTGATTTTATTCTCATTTTGCTTGTTCCTTCCTTCCCCAGATGCAGAGCTTCAGCTATCTGTCTGCGGCTCTGTACCTCTGCTAGCTGCTTTTGGAGGTAGGGGCTTTTTCTCTCCCCCGAAACTGCCTCAAACTCGAGCAGCTTTGTCAGGTCATGCATTTTCTGGGGAGGAATCTGTCCCCTCTGTTTCTTCAGAGTCTTTCTCCCTGACAGTATCCAGTTTGGTCTCAATTTATCCCCTCTACCTCAGAAACAGTTTCCTCCGACACTACAGTGACGGCTTTTCCTGCTACTGAAGGTAGGGGCTTTTTGTCCGTTTCTGTTTTCAGGGTCTATGGTTTGCGTACAGACTGAAAAATTTTAACAAGGGAGGTTTTTGCCATTTCTAAACTCCCATTAGGACGGGTGTTTTGCCTCATCAGGCCTTCACCTGGCCCAGTCTCCCAGTGGGTTGTTTGCTTGTCTGGGTGGCTCAAGGACAGAGCTTATGCCAGAGGCAATCACCCCTCAGGGCTACACTCCCTCATCTCAGGGAGTCAGTTGAAACAAAGCTTTTCTCAAAGAGGTGCTTTCTCTGACAGAAAAGAAAGCTTTACTCCTGGATAGTTCTGTTCTGCCCTTGCTGGTCTCTTTCCCCAGACAGCGTTCTGACTCAGCAGCACAACTGCTTCAGACACAGTTCAGCTTTACTGTTTTCTCAGAAAGGTCCTTTCTCTAATAGGAAAGCTTTTCTCAGATTCCTTTTTGCATTTGTGGACCTATCAACCCCGGGACTTGTAGGAAAGCAGATAACTGTGCCCTTCCCACTGGCTTTAGCTTTGTTGGTTCATTAGCAATCTTCCCCTGGGTCCTGCACCTTCCTGCCTCAGCTCTGTGCTCCAGGAAGTTTACAACTGTAGGAACCCTAGTATCCCCGAAATGCACTCCAACTCAGAGACGCTGGCCAGTCGCCTCTGGGTTTTTGCTCAGAAGCGAGGATACAATGCTAACAGTTTCAGGGAATCTTTGCATAGGATGATGAGGAGCACCTTTTCATTCTGAAACGCTCACTCAGAACCTTTGCTGCCTCAGTCGGCTGTAACTGAAAAGCTTGGCTTTTTTGCTTTTCTCAGGTAAAGTTTCCTGCCCTTTTGGGCTCTCTGTAGCTCTTCACCCACACTCTCCCCAAGCGTTTTCCTCAGGGTACTCTGACCCACTGTCTTTTACTAGCTTGAAGAGACAGAGCTTAGGAGAGGTTTTTAGGAACTTGTCCTTGCCTCCTACATTGCAGGGAGGATTGTTAAAGCTTGAAAACTTAGAGGTTTTGCTGTCTTAAATTTGTTGTTTTCCCTTAGAGCTAATCACAGGTGGTCCCCATACTAATATCTTCAGGTGATTCTAATTTTTGTCCTTCTGAGAAAGTTAAAGGCTCTAGTTTCTAAGTTTCTTAAGAGAGAAAGATTAAGGCTTTTTAGAGAGATTTTTCCCCCCAAATTTTCCAAGAAAAGCTTTAGAGTTTAAGAGAAAGATTTTTTCCCCCAGGAGAAAGACCAACTTTTCCCAAACTTCCCAACTTTAAACTTTTTGGCTTTTTACACCCCCATTTTTGTCTCAGGGAGAAATTACTTTCTTCTGCCGCTTGGACTTAGCATTTCAGCTGTCCCCAGGTCAAAAGCTTCCATAGGAAACTTTTTCTTCCCCATAAGCTCAAAGAAGAGCTTTTTTACTACCCGTAAAGCCCAAAGAAAGATTTTTTTCCCCAGTTTGCTTTCAAAGCCCCCAAAGTTAGAAAATTGAAGAGTTTTTCTGTCTAGTTGCCTTACTTATTTTTTCCTACACAATCTTACACTTCTAAGTTTTTCCTAAACTATATTACTACCCTATACCTTATACTTATCACAGATAGAAATTGAGAAAGGGATAGAAGATAGAAAATTTTGACAGAAGAGAATTTCGCTGCAGCATCGGACATCCTTCCAGTCGGCTTTCCTTTTCTCTCGAGGATAAAACCCCTGCCTCACCAAAAATATATATATATATAAATATATATATTCCATAACACCGGCATGCCTTTCCACTGGCAGGGCTGACTCAGCACTTTCACCAAAAACTCTGTATTAAAACTATTATTTTCCTTTATCTTTAGTCCCTATTACTTTGTCTTAAGTCCCTGTTCATTTGTCTTTAGTCCCCCCTTTTTTTGTCCCTTTTTTTCTTTAGTCCCTTTTTTTCTTTAGTCCCTTTTTTTCTTTAGTCCCTTTTTTTCTTTAGTCCCTTTTTTTCTTTAGTCCCTTTTTTTCTTTAGTCCCTTTTTTTCTTTAGTCCCTGTTCACGGCGCCATTCTGTGGGGCGTTTACCCACCACCCCCACAGCTTCCCAGAGTTTTCTTGAGTGCGAGCAGCAGGAAATATTAGATAGAAGGATTTATAGCGGAGAATCTTGCGGAGATAAACAGATAGAAAATAAAGGATAGCCTCGAGAGGGCCTGGAACCTATTCCAATGGGCCCGGACTGTCTCTGGTCCAGGGTTTTTATAGAGACGCCAAGGGGGTGGAGCAAAAGACCTCCTCCCCCAGCACAGCCAAGTGCAGGCCATCTCAGACACCTGCACTCAGGCCCGTGGTCCTGATCATCCTCTATTCGGACCTGCTGGGTAAAGCCACGAGGAACCCCAGAACAGGCTCCCACAGTGTATAAACTGTTTTCCCTTGTTTTAAGGATTTTAAAGTGGCTTGTTTGCTCTTAAAGGTAGCTTTTGTCATCCAACTACCGTAAAAACTTTGCACAGCTATTAGGGTAAATAAGGCATTTTACCAACGGAGCCCCAAACCACGAAGCACCTAGTTCCGTATCCTTTCAATTTTTCATTGGAACTGACACTTAAACTCTTAGACGACTTTTCCCCTTATTCTTTTAAAAGCTGTATTTTAATTTTAGAGCTGACAAAAGTGTTTCAGGGCAATGTTGCCATCTTTAGCAGAAAAACTACCTTTCCCAGAATGCATTTCCCTTATATCAGTCCTTTATATCATTTTCCTTATATCATTGATTTCCCCTAGTTCTTTTCGGGTCGGAGAGTCAACTGGTTCTCTTTTACCAGACTTGCTTACAAATTCTTGCCCGGGAGGTTAGAACAAAGTCTCTTGCCTTTGCAATGGGCGATTTGAACAAGCACTTTACATTTTCAGCTATGGCACATTGGGAGGTTTCTATTCTCCTCAACTGGCTTTAACAGGTGTTTCAACTTCATCAGACACTGGCCCCGGAATCAGAACCACACCTGCCTCCTTAGCACGCATTGAGGCTGGCATTTCTGATAGCAACTTTCCTCGGAGCTTGTGTTTGTTTTAGCCAGTCAGTGAAAAACAAGATCATCTACAACAGCTTTTCCATAGCTCCTTCAGAGAGATTTTCTCCCACTGATCTTATTCTCATTTTGCTTGCTCCTTCCTTCCCCAGATGCAGAGTTTCAGCTATCTGAGGCTCTGTACCTCTGCTAGCTGCCTTTGGAGGTAGGAGCTTTCTCTCTCCCGAATCTGCCTCCAATTCTAGCAGCTTTTTCAGGTCATACATTTTCTGGGGAGGATTATGTCCCTTCTCTGTTTCTTCAGAGTCTTTCTTCCAGACAGTTCCCAGTTTGGTCTCAATTTATCCCCTCTACCTCAGAAACAGTTTCCGACACTACAGTGGCGGCTTTCCCTGCTACTGAAGATAGGGGCTTTTTGTCCGTTTGTTTTCAGGGTCTGTGTGGTTTGCGTACAGACTGAAAATCTAACAAGGGAGGTTTTTGCCCTTTCTAAACTCCCATTAGAACAGGTGCTTTGCCTCATCAGGCCTTCACCTGGCCCAGTCCCCCAGTGGGTTGCATTTGTTTGTCTGGGTGCTCAAGGACAGAGCTTATGCCAGAGGCAATCACCCCTTAGGGATACACTCCCTCATCTCAGGGAGTCAGTTGAAACAAAGCTTTTCTCAAAGAGGTGCTTTCTCTGACAGAAAAGCAAGCTTTACTCCTGGATAGTTCTGTTCTGCCCTGGCCGGGCTCTTTCCCCAGACAGCATTTTGACTCTGCAGCACAACTGCTTCAGACACAGTTCAGCTTTACTTTACTGTTTTCCCAGAAAGGTCCTTTCTCTGATAGGAAAGCTTTTTCTCAGATTTCTTTTTGCAGCTGTGGACCTATCAACCTGGGACTTGTAGGAAAGTGGACAACTGTGCTGTTCCCACTGGCTTTAGCTTGCTTTGTTCATTAGCAATCTTCCCCTGGGTCCTGCACCTTCCTGCCTCAGCTCTGTGCTCCAGGAAGTTTACAACTGCAGGAACCCTAGTATCCCCGAAATGCACTCCAACTCAGAGACGCTGGCCAGTCGCCTCTGGGTTTTTGCTCAGAAGCAAGGATACAGTGCTAACAGTTTGCATTGCTTCAGGGGATCTTTGCATTAGGATTCGGAGCACCTTTTCATTCTGAAATGCTCACTCAAAACCTTTGCTGCCTCAGCTCAGCTGTAACTGTGAAGCTTGACTATTTTGCTTTTCTCAGGTAAAGTTTCCTGCCCTTTTTGGGCTCTCTGTAGCTCTTCACCCACACTCTCCCCAAGCGTTTCCCTCAGGGTACTCTGACCCACTGTCTTTTACTAGCTTGAAGAGACAGAGCTTAGAAGAGGTTTTTAGAAACTTGTTCCTGCCTCCTGCATTGCAGGGAGGATTGTTAAAGCTTGAAAGAGAACTTAGAGGTTTTGCTGTCTTAAGAGGTTTGTTGTTTTCTCTTAGAGGTAATCACAGGTGGTTCCCATACTAATATCTTCAGGTGATTCTACTCTTTCTGAGAGAGGTTAGAGGCTTTAGTTTTTAAGTTTAAGAGAGAAAGATTAAGGCTTTTTAGAGAGATTTTCCCCCCAAATTTTCCAAGAAAAGCTTTAGAGTTTGAGAAAGATTTTTCCCCCCAGGAGAAAGACCAACTTTTCCCAAAACTTCCCAACTTTAAACTTTGACTTCTTACACCCCCATTTTTGCCTCAGGGAGAAATTACTTTCTCCTGCCACTTGGATTTGGCATTTCAGCTGTCCCCAGGTCAAAAGCTTCCATAGGAAACTTTTTCTTCCCCATAAGCTCAAAGAAGAGCTTTTTTACTACCCGTAAAGCCCAAAGAAAGATTTTTTTTCCCAGTTTGCTTTCAAAGCCCCCAAAGTTAGAAAATTGAAGAGTTTTTCTGTCTAGTTGCCTTACTTATTTTTTCTACACAATCTTACACTTCTAAGTTTTTCCTAAACTATATTACTACCCTATACCTTATACTTATCACAGATAGAAATTGAGAAAGGGATAGAAGATAGAAAATTTTGACAGAAGAGAATTTCGCTGCAGCATCAGACATCCTTCCAGTCGGCTTTCCTTTTCTCTCGAGGATAAAACCCCTGCCTCACCAAAAATATATATATAAATATATATATTCCATAACACCGGCATGCCTTTCCACTGGCAGGGCTGACTCAGCACTTTCACCAAAAACTCTGTAATAAAACTATTATTTTCCTTTATCTTTAGTCCCTATTACTTTGTCTTTAGTCCCTGTACATTTGTCTCTAGTCCCCCCTTTTTTTGTCCCTTTTTTCTTTAGTCCCTTTTTTTTTCCTTTTTCTTTAGTCCCTTTTTTTCTTTAGTCCCTTTTTTTTCTTTAGTCCCTTTTTTTCTTTAGTCCCTTTTTTTCTTTAGTCCCTGTTCACGGCGCCATTCTGTGGGGTGTTTACCCACCACCCCCACAGCTTCCCAGAGTTTTCTTGAGTGCGAGCAGCAGGAAATATTAGATAGAAGGATTTATAGTGGAGAATCTTGTGGAGATAAACAGATAGAAAATAAAGGATAGCCTCGAGAGGGCCTGGAACCTATTCCAATGGGCCCTGACTGTCTCTGGTCCAGAGTTTTTATAGAGACGCCAAGGGGTGGAGCAAAAGACCTCCTCCCACAGCACAGCCAAGTGCAGACCATCTCAGACACCTGCACTCAGGCCCGTGGTCCTGATCATCCTCTATTCGGACCTGCTGGGTAAAGCCACAAGGAACCCCAGAACGGGCTCCCACACCACCTCTTCTGCTTTCTCTTGTCTTTTTTTCTTTTCTATTTTTTTCCCATTTTTTAATTAAAAAAAACTTCTACTCAACTTATATACTACCCACAGAGCCTATCTCCTCCCTCCTCCCACCACCAAGCCCTCCCTCCCAAGCCACCCCCATCCCTACATCCTCGAAATTAAGGTCTCCCATGAGGAGTCAACAGAGCTAGGCACACTGAGCAAAGGCAGGTCCACGGCACTCCCCGCCACACCAAGGCTGTGCAAGGTGCCACAACTCAGGCACCAGGCTCCCTAAAGCCTGTCCAGGCACCAGGGATATATCCTGATCCCCCCACCCAGGTATCTCCTAAACAGTTCATGCTAAACAACGGTATCCCATATCCAGAGGGCCTAATCAAGTCCCCAGTTCATGTGTTTCTACCAATGTGGCCAGTCATCTCTGCACATCTATCCATCATGATCTCGACTTCCCCCACCTTCAAAACCCTCCTATCTCCCTTCAAAACCCACCTCCAGATCCCTGCATCCCCCTCCATCAGTCACTGGATAAAGGCTCTATGATGACAGAGTAGATCAGTCCAGGCACACCCTTGATCACTGCCAGCAGTCCAAGGCAGGGTCATTCCTGTGGATTCCTGAGAGCATCCTGCCTCTTCCCACTCCCATGATGTCTACATCTATCACTTAATCTCCTTCCCTGCTCTCCTATTCTGTCCCCACTCCAGCTCGTTCTTCCCATTTCCCTGTGTTCTCACCCCCCCATTCCTTGTCCTCCACCCCGCCTGTCTGCTCATGCAGAACCATTCCACTTCTACTTTGCTGATTGATTCCTCTGTCCTTCCCAGGGTCCTTCCCTGTCAGCTAGCCTCTCTGGAGCTGTGTGCTGCAGTCTGGGCCACCCCTTGCCCTACATCTAGTATCCACTTATGAGTGAATATATACCGTGTTTGTCTTCTGAGTCTGGGTTATGTCATTCAGAATGTTATTTTCTAGTTCCATCCATTTGCCACAAATTTCATGATATCATTGATTTTTACTGCTGAGTACTACTACATTGTGTTTATGTGTCACATTTTCTTTATCCATTCTTTGGTTGAGGGGCATCTAGGTTGCTTCCAGGTTCTGGCTATTACAAATACTCTCTTCTATGCAGTGTTAGAAATGGAAAGAGCCTGAGCAAAGCACAGAAACAGGGCTTTAAGAAGCTGGCCAAGAAACTCAGTTTTCCAAAGAAGAATAGTCAGCATTTGGTGTCTACAGGTAACATTGCTGTGCATCACTTATTAAACAAATACATATAAAATTTTTCGGAATAATCATTGTTTGAGACTTTTAAAACTATTCAAAAATCACTGGAAATATATAAAAAGAGGAATTCAAATGATCTTTTTGTTTTTGTTTATTTTCTCCCTCTCTTGAAACTATCTTTCACAGACACATGTAATCAATAAAGACATTGTATTTATGAGTGCAAACAGGACAACAGAGACTATTCACATTTTAATTTGTTATAATTTTTACTTTCATCTTTAGACTTAAATATTAAAAAGAATAATTCTATTCATAATTTAATTTATGTAAATATATATATATGTAAAAGTGGCAGAGCTATGATTGATGTTAATCTTAATCTTTTTAACATGGGGAAAATTTACTCTCTCCTAAATCGAAGTGTAGATTTCCTTTATCTTGAAGGCAATGGGAAGGAACTGTGTAAAAGTCTTGGCAGTTAGAAATGAGTAATACATGTGGAAGTTAAGAGTGTATCTTGCATTGGGAAAAACTGAATGTGCATAGATCTCTCTTCCAAAGATCTCCCAGGACACAACCTTTCACATACCTTTCTTTTGTGGTAGATGTTCATACAGAAAACTGACTTTCTAAAGCCTGGTGCAGAGCTGAGGAAGCAAAACAAAGACAAACACAGCTTTAACCCTGTGACATCTGTCATTTATTTTCAAATCTTCTGCCACATTCCTCATCCATTAATTTTGTTTTTCATTTACAATCTCAGAAATTTTGTCACTACCATCAGCTCATGCACTTCTTACTGTTTTTTTTTTTTAATTATTATTTTTTGTGCTGCTTTTTGCTCTTGGAGCTTCAGGGATAGCAGCAAGATCACAAATATTTCCCATATCACCTTTTCTGTGGAATCAGAATCATGACAATAAAGATAACTCATCCTCCTCAAATTTGTTTTCTTACATGAAGCCAGGGTCTAGCTTTCATGGATTTTCTTTTCAACCCCCTACCATTGACTAATTCTTCTGTTGACTAAAGGAATTGATTTCTCATTCATGCATTTCTGTCTTCAATCAATGCCATGTAATATACAATAATGAGAAATATGCAATCCACTCTATGTATTGAAAAAATAATCTGGTTTGGAAGAGAGATGATTCTGTGCTTCAGAGAACTTGATGCCCTTGAAGAGAACCTGAGTTTGATTCCTAGAACCAACATGTTGTTGTAGAACCAACTGTAACTCCAGTTCCAGGGGAATCTGGCCCCCTCCTTTGGCATCCACAGCTAATACACACAACTGGCACATTTACCCATACAAGGACACAGAGATTTATACATAATTAAAAATGAAATATATTTTTAAAAAATCTGATTAACAAAGCATTGTGCTATCTGTCCTCAGATCCATGTCTTGGAAAGCAGAGGTAAGTGGTTCTGTGATTTGGGCAACCGTCTGTTCTATATGTTGAGTTCCAGAACAGTAAGGGTTACATAATGAGAACTTGTCTCAAAACAAAACAAAAACAAACAAGCAAAAAAACAAATAAATAAAAAGAAGTCACATTATTTGATAATAGACCTGATAATGTTTTATTGAAAATAACTATATACTTCAAGAGAGGAAAACATTACCCATAACTTAAACGTGGCATACAAAATTTTCTATGACATGTCATTTAGTAAGTGAGGCTTGATAGCCAGGACAACTTAAGAGCCAAAGGAGGGTACTCTTAGGAAGCAAAGCAAATGTCTCATCTGGTGTTAAAAAAATAGGTAAAAAGGTATTTTTAAGCATCTATCTAAAGGCTGTTTACTTTCATGAACTTAAAGTGGCTTATCTGTACTCAAAGGTATATTCAACCCTTTTGACTGAGAAACATGTCCCCGTATTAATACTATTTACCATAAACATTATACATTATACATTATGGTAGCATTGGGTGTTCTAGGTTTTGTCTCAGATTTAGGGAAAAATAGAAAAGTAAGGTGAAACCTGAAACATAGTATCAAGAGCCTGCACAGAGTCCTCACCTCATGCCCATTCTTAGGCTACACTTTGAGGGAGAGTCTGCCCCTTCCTTTTCATTAGAGAAATGTTATCAGTCTCCTGACTTTAAAAATTGAATGAAGCTATCTACAAGGACAAAACATAAGACAATAAAGTGAATGTATTCAACAAACAGATGGTCCCCATTCTTTCCAAAACCCATAGACTGGAGAGATTTGAAGTTTCAATATAGTTGGATTCATATTGGGTTCTGATAACAAAGAGAAATCTGTTTTTATGTGGATAGAAAGCTTATTCATTTGTGAACATAAACGAAGTATGTTTCATGCAGCAAATCCAGGTATTTTAGACCAACACAGCCATATATCTGCAGTAGGCCACTAAAACACACATGTAAATCTGAAAAACACAAAAATGACAAGAATTCAATGTAGCCACATTAGATAAGTACAAAGAGGGCCAGGGATCTCCCCACCTCGAGTCTGTCTTTAGGATCCTAGAATGAAGTTATTTGTAAATAGAGGAGTAAGATGCAGAGCTAAGCTGTCCTGGTTGTAGTGTAAACGTCTCAAGCATTAGGAACTCAGTCCAGTCTCTCCTATAGGGTGGTCAAAAGTGTGTCCACTGTCTGACTAGATTCAGGCTGCTCTTCTGGTGTACACCGGGGTCTATCCTTTTTCTTACTCATCATAAGATATCTGAGAAAATTTTTTAAATTTATTTTTTAATTGATTCTTTGGAAATTTTTTATCATACACTCCAATGTCACTTATCTCCCAGTCCTCCTGTATCAACCACTCACTCTTGTAGTGTCTACACTAAAGGAAAGCTATAATAAAATTGATATGAGATAAAAATACACAGTAGTTTAGAAAAACAGAGATTGATAAGAGAAACACTTCATTCCCCTGTCTTTTCCAACTTTCCTTCACCTCTTCATTCATCTCAATGGCATTGGGAGCTACTGTATATCTGGCATTATACACTTCTTCCAAACAGGGTTACTTTCAAATGGTCATTGCATAATGAGTTGTTGGTCAAGTTCAAGGCTTCTGCCTTTGGTATACCATAAATACTGGACCCCACATTTGGCCATTCTCAAAGCACTGGGCATGCCTCCACCATGAGCAGCATCACATGTCTAATAACAGTCTTCATCACAGTCTGACTCCTGTATGTGTGTGCATTAAACCATGTGTGTTGTTTGCATGGATACATATGGATCCACAGCATTTCAGTGTGTAAAAGTGTTTTCTTTATCACCCTACACTCTATTTCTGAGACAGGGTCTCTCTGCATCTGACTAACAGGTGGGCTCTTAGCTGTTGCCATGGTTCAAATCAGTCTCCACACTTCTCAATCTATTGCTGGGATTGATGATACACAACTGATGCTTCAACCCTTTTTTTGTGAGTGGTGACAAATGTTTTTTATTTCTTTTATTTTCAATATTAAATTATAGTTATATCTGTTTTTCCTCCCTCCAAGCCCTCCCGTATGTCCTGTCTTGCTCTTTTTCAGTTAATTGGTTCAGTATGCATTTATGTATGTGAATACTCACAAGTTATGGAACAATTCTATCAAGTTTAATAGAAACAATATTTTCAATATTTGCTGTTGCATGCATATATATGTATAGATAAATGTTCAATATATTCATGTATTGTGTTTTGTGAAAAAAAAAATTCTACCACGATCTGTAAAAAAGCCAGTTCAGATGTAAACATATGAGAATTCACCACCTCAGGGGCACTGAACACTATGTGTTCCTTTAAGATATTTTTGGAGAATTTCAGAAAAAATTAACCCAGAAAAAATAGTATTTGATATCCCTATGAACTTTATAAACTTCTACCTGCTAAGCATCAAAAATCACAAACTATTCCCATTCATGACAGAGTGATGAAGGCAGCCACTATTTTAGCTCCTGGTAGAATCCACTGCAAGATGTACTTTATTGAAAACACTTTGGCAATGTTTGAAATCAATACGTTTAATCATACATGAAGCCAGTAATGATTTTCAATAACAGGAGGATGTACACAAGTTCCAGAACGACAACTCTGAATACTTGGTGTTTACACAATTAATTAGCCCTCAGAATTTCATTTCAATGCATCTAGAACAGCAAATAATACCATGTTTATTCACGGGATCCATGCTTCTCTTTAGGACAAGCATCTGTGAGGTGCAAGAAAAAAGAAGAAAAATGTTTTAAATGATGGATTGTCTTCATGTTTTTTGTAAGGATTTTACATTGCTGAGGTGAAAACAAGAATCTTTGTGATTTTCTCTATTTTCAGTTCAGTTTACAGAAGCTGACATACCTGCTTCATAGACATTTTTAATATTTTCAGTAGGGATGTCTTTCTCACGTACCAGCTTCACATATTCTTCCCACACTTCTGCAGTGACATTAGTCCCCCTTGCTGCATTTCATGGAGGAAAAGTCAGGAGAGATGTTCGTTAAATTCACTCCTAAAAGTCTGAATTCATCCAATTGTCATTGACTGGGAAATCCTGCTACTTCGTCCCATCCTCTCTAATGAGGATGCCTATCAGACAAATCATTCTGAAGTCAGGTCAAACATTTTTTTCTGCTGATAAATAAATACATTTCCATCCCATTATATCTAGGATACTGATTTTAAAATTAGAAATATTAAAAACATGCTGTACAATTGAACTTGAATTTCACATTATCATGATTTTGATTGAAAACATGTGAATGAAGACATTGCAACATAAGGGCATTATGCAGTGAAATACAGGGACAGAGCTACATTGCAATTATCAAACAGAAAAAAAAGTTTCTCACAGGTGAGATTTACCTACCCAGTGCTGCGATCATCCTTGACTTGTACCCCAAATCATTAATAAACCAGAATTCGAGTAGGATGTTGGTGTTTAAGACAAAGTGTATCTTAAAAACAACTGGACTTGTGCCTGGGAAGAAATAATTTATCCTTAATTAGTCCATGATATAAATTTTCCTATTAACTTATTTATTGTTTATTTTGAGATTTTAATATAGTCACATCATTTTGAAACTTCCCTTTCCTCCTTATAAACATAGTGTATGCTCCTGCACTATTTCCTTCAAATTCTTCCTTTTTTTAATGATTATACCACATGCTTATATGGATTATATTATTATATAAATTATATATATTTTATATTACATAGAGTAATAATAACACATAAGATAAATGTAATATATATTTATTTTTAAATATAACTCTTTGAGCCCATAAAATGTTACTTGTTTGTATCCAATATTTATTTTTAATTGTATTATTTCTAAGACAACATTGCAAACAATTCTTTCACAATAATCCCAGTATTACTAGGACATAAAAATATATATGGCCATTTTTCCATTAAATTACTGAGTCAGGGAAACATTCCCTTTACTTCTAACATAAAATACAAAAGTCATGTACATGCCTGTACTTGACCAAATTTAGCAAACCATATATTTATATATTTTTTGTTAATTTATTTTTGTACCATGTAGCAAGATTTATCTATGCATTTTTTTCTTCATGGTCATGGAAGTAAGATAGTGGAGATTTGACTCACTTCTGTATAAGCCCTGCAGTGGTGCTGGGAAACAGTAGATTTCCGGGAAATGAAGATGGGCATTGCGTATAAGCCAGTTCCCAATGATATTCTTGGCTCCATTATATGTGGGGCATTTTACAGAAGGCCTATTCCCTGCAACATGAGACACAATTGACCAATTATCTTCTAAAAATGGTCCAGATCAGACTGTTTGAACTAAATGTAAATTAAATCACCAATCCTCAATCAGAGATACTCACAATTTGTAAGGCAGGAGATACTTTTAAATTTATCAGCCAAAATTGTGTGTTCTTGGCACTTCCCATCTTTCCTAAACACAATATAATAAATAACAGTCACATATTATTTAACACTCATCATCCCACGTGTGTTTCTGCCCCAAAAAGAATAAACTTGATGAAAGTGAGACATGTTCACTGTTGTGTCTCTGTCTTCTGTCATACTATTCCATGGTTTGTAAATATTTTCATTAATAGTATTTTTGACTGGTGATTCCTTTTGGGTGTGAACTGACTTTCTAGACATATCATGATATGGGGATGGAAATGTCCCTCAGACCTCTAATTAACAGGATTTCCCATGTCACAAAAGTGTTGCCAGTGACTTTATTGAAGCATCGGTAAGTATCTAATTATCAGGATGGTTTTCAAGAGGAGGAGTATTTTTCATGGTGAGATTATAAACACTGAATATTTGGTATTTACTATATCACATTTTCCTTTACTTATATGCACATTTACTAATATTTTGTTTTCACAAAACATTCTTTCTTTTCACAATGCACTTTTTACTCCCTGAGTTTTACTCCCTGAGTTTGTATTCTCACTGCTTTATTAGAAAGAAATATTAAAACATCAAGATATGAATGCTGAAGTTGAATATTTTTAGACACAGTGACTCTCAACTCCAGCTTTCTTGAGTTATTATTAGATCCACATTATCTTCCCCTTTTAAAAATATATTGTGAATGCTTTGAGTCCAATTTTAACAAATGATTTTTTCTACCGGAATAAAATTTTCATACCTGACATAGAATGTCATGTTCATTAACTTGTAGTTCTTAAAAAACTTCATTTCACGCATCAATATCCTGAATTGACTATTTTCTTCTGTCACACTCACATATTTGGATGCTAGGTAGATGGTATTAAAATCCCCTGAAGGCTAAAGAGTAATATGAATTAGAGTCATCAGTTAGAGGATCTTTGTTCAAGCCCCACCACCACATATTGGCACACAGCCTTCAGTAACTTCGTTTCTGAGGGATATCAGATGGCCTTTGTGGCTGCTGCATATACATAAGGCATCATGCAGACCAAACACCTGCACATATAAATAGACAAAATAAAATCAGTAAAATTTAAAGGTCAAACAAACATCAGAAAAACTAAGTAAATTATAGATTTTCAAATGATGAAATAGACAGTAATTTTATATTGTGATATGTAAATTTAACACATAAATAATGTGATAACATCATTATTGTGTATTTCAGTTTATATATTAAAATATATGACATATAATTTGAAAACATATATACATATATTTAATAAAGGATAACAGTATTATATCATGCAAAATATGATTGAGAAAAAAGTGTAAAATATAGATTATAATTTCCTATTCTAAAGCAGCTTCAATGCTAATAAATAATCTAAAGAAAAACATAATAACATCCACATACAAAATGTATCCAATACATATTTGGATGATAAATATCTGTGTGTGCCAAGGCTTTAGGATTGATTTTCCAGGGGGAAATCACTGTGATTTAAGGAGAAATGAATTAAAACTGCATCTGTTGGGTGGTTTGGGGACTGATTTCTGAATCTTTGTTGCAGTATTTTTGAAGACATCGTGATGGGCACACACACACACACACACACACAGACTTTTAAAAATGCTCTAATATTTTTTATTTAATACATAACTAGATTATAATTCATTTAAATATTATCTCACACATTGACTATAGTATGGCAACTCTAAAGCACACAGAGATCCATGCCTCTAATACAAGACAAACAATATATCTGTCATGCAGGTATTAGTGACCCCCTCGTGTACTGTACTATTTAAGACAAGGAACTATAGGACAGTACAAAAGGGGGTCACAAATACTTTCATAGAATCATATTGATCATCAGGACAAAACTGGCAAATTTATCAGTCCTTTTGCCCCTGTATAACCCCCTGAAAGCCCAGCCTTGTACCGGTAAGGGTTCCTCAGTAGCAGAGACCAAACATGCTACGGCACTGAGCAGAAGAACCTTCATCTTCTACAAGCTTCTCTTCTGGGGCCCAAGACCAGAGTTTTTCAGCTGCCAGTGAAATTATGAACTGAGGACACTTGCAAAGCATTTAAGTTTGCAAGATGTGCAATGAGCCCACTTTCACTCATCCTTTTATTTAGTTCTTTGTTTTTAATTTTCAGAACTTTCCAGTTGTCAGTATTTACATTGTTTGTCATTGCTTTATTTAAACTCACAGGATGAGAATTCAGTGGAGCATGTTGTTCCAGTAATTCTAATTCCATGATGATAAGCTAGTTTGGGGACATTATACAAGTGAAAGAGCACAGTTGGCATGAAATGTCTCAAGAACAGCATCGTTTATGGGTCTTGTTTCCTGATTTATACATGACCAAGATCTAAGTGCTACATGTTATAAATGTTATACCTGTTATGCATGGCTAAGTGCTACATGTTAATTCCCATTTTAATATGAAAAATTTCATAAATTGGTCTCACTAAAATTATTTTTCAAATCTGAAATCTGTCGTTGTTCTAATAAACTTTAATCAAATATCAATAGCAAAGATTCACATTAAAAATAGTCCCATGGATGAGTCTGTATTCATTTTCTTGTGAGCATTAAAATGCTCAGATATGGAGACAATTTATTTGATTCTTGCCAGAAGATAATTTCTCACACTTTGTATATAAGTACATTTCAGGCACTTGACATTCACTCATTTAAAATTTCCATGTGTATGCAATCTTGCTTTTCTCTAGACATCTTCCAAATAAATAGTTTAAAAAATGTATCAGACCAGCTGCGCAGTGTTGGCACACACCTTTAAACCCAGCACTCGGGAGGCAGAGCCAGGTGGATATCTGTGAGTTTGAGGCCAGTCTGGGCTAGGAAATGAGTTCCAGGACAGGCACAAAGCTACACAGAGAAACCCTGTCTTAAAAAGCTGATATATATCAGACCAACAACATTTTTTGAATGTCATGTTATTAGTACAATAATGATTAAATGTTATTAGTACAATTTAAATGATTAAAATGTCTATGCTGAATTTTTAAATGTAACTCTATGAAATTTAAACACAAAATTCAACTTGAACTGAAAATAAGACACATTTGTCTGAGATGCAGTCTCATGTGTCACTGGCTGGGCCTGAACCTGCGAGTTTTCACGGGATGACTTTGTTTCTGTGCTGTCTGATCACAGCTGGCAAGTGCTGATACCATAGGACATCCCACCATACTGGGCATAGATTTTATATCTTTATTATATAATAGAATATAGAAAAATATAAATAAATATTAACAAAGTCAAATACTAAATCTTAAAATGTCTTCATTTATTTGTTTCACCCATGTGCTTTCCATTCCACACATCCCTTTATTTCTTACTTTCATATGACATAAGTTCAGAAAAGTAGTGCTTTTTCGTTTGATATGCAACACAGAGTAGGACACGTAGACACTTTGAATAGTGGTGCCCCTTCAGACAGAACATGCCCATATGCAGGCAAAATGAAAAACAAAAGAATGTGCTGCAATGCTCTACTATACACTTGTCTCTGATTTTGTAGGAAAAATAAAATGAAACTTGATATTAATGCCACAGAGACATTGTTTCTGAATAATAAAGCCATTTTTTAAACCCAGAAACTATAAATAAAAATTTGAAATATGTGAGAAAATACTGAATATGTTATATTTTGATGATAAACTCTGAGTGAATGAAGGAGTCAATGATGAAGGAATACTCAGAAATAAATCACATTATAGGTAGGGCTCAGTTTGAAGATGGGTATGAATAGTATAATTTATATTTACACATTTTGCACACATTAATTGAATGAATTCTTTCCTGTAATTCACTTAAGAGCTTCTGTTTATGGACTGGTATCTTAAACATGCAGGAAACCATATGCATATCTGATTCACACATGACAATCATGAATTGCATCAAAATTATGAGACCTATAGTCTTTAAAACATAGATAAGTGAATCAAAGCAGTATTCTGAAAGATTTAATCATATTTTCTATTCTATTTCCACATCAGACTCTGTCTGTTAATAATAATCATTTTGGCAAACTACTTTCATACTCTGTGTTATTCTATATATATATTATTCTAAGCCATAGCCTATTCTCTTCTTTCTCATTTACTATTTTATGTTTAAATAATTGGATATACTTAGACATGCTTTAATTGCCGTGAGCATAGATTATTAACTATCAAGCTTGTACTCACAATATCAACAATTTCATTTTGTACATTGGCCTGTGAGAGGAAACAAATAAATGACTATAAAAAAGTTCCGTTGAATTTCACTAGTACTTGTAAGGATTTTTAATCACTTTTTTGCATGGCATTGGAATCAAGCATCAATGAACTGCTCTGACCTCAGGTTATGTTATACAAAAGAGAGGTATCACCTGTTTTACAGAAATTTATAATGCTTTAATGGGGGTTTTTATATGTATTGGCCAATTTCACCTATTCTTTTCTCATTTATTATAGTGGGATTTGTTTCCCTTGCTGCATTTGATGGAGGAGAGTTAGAAAGGATGCCAGTAAGGATCCTGCCCGGGGAACAAGATGGTTAAAGTTGGCTGTCATTTCATAAAAATCAACTTTCTGCTCCTAACTCTCCCATCAAAAAAAAAAAAAAAAAAAAAAAAAAAAAAAAAAAAAACCTCAGAAAAGGCTCTTGAAAATAAGGTGGGACTATATGAGTGAACTTCCAAGAATAAGCAGACATTTAAAGACAACTTCTTGCATCTTATTTTCATGTCCAAAGATGCATCTAAAAACTATTAAAGACTTGGAAATGTTTATATCTCTTCATTTCATATAGGGTATGTTTCAGTTTTACCTCTTGCTGAGTTGGTGATGATCGTGGGTAAAAATCAAAATATGAAGTATATGTGGCCCAAATGGTTTCTCTAGCACATCAGTTCACCCATGTTTTCTTATGATCATCAAACCAGAATTCCAAAACCCTTCTCCTTCCACTCTGTCAGAATAAACTTCTGTCACTTTATGTCTAAGATATTGGTTCAATATCAGGAATATTAAAATTATTTTGAGCTTTTGGAGTTGGAAAACAGGCAAAATTTCTTGTACTTTATTATCTCATATGTGAGGTAGAGTCAACATTTAGTGAAACAAGTTCCAATTGTTATTGTATATAAAAGTTGTGTATTTGATATAAAAGTTGTGTATTTGAGATTATTTTGTTCCTGATGTATGATGCTTGTGTAGTTAACTGAGCTTAATGTTATATTGTGTTATATTTCATGAAAATTTTTAAGCACTGCTCTGTTGCCTACTCATGGAGGAGGTGCATACACATTGAAAATAAAAGCTCCTTAGGCATCACGATGTAGCTTGAAAACACCTGAGTAAATATATCCCTGAACCAGTGCAATTCATGTGAAAGAATGATGAATACACTATTCTCCTAAGAAACTGACAGGAAAGGTGTTTTCTCTAGTATAAAATTGGATATATAAAGTATTAAGAATCCCCACTAAGGATGATTGTGGTTTTGATATGGAATACATAATAAAAATATCAACAAGGAAGAAACAATTTTTACTTGAGTAGATTGCAGGATGGATTCTACTGTTTGAGAGTTCTAGTGTTTAAAGCACCATTGTCAACCCATTGGTAATAGCCCCTAAATTGCTAACAGATCTGGCAACATACTGTTTGGTGGGTTTTTTTATATATATATATAAGTTAAGTCTTATGAGAACATCTTGTATCATCTGATGTAAACTACAAATGTGATGTGTCTTCCACCTTTGTCAGATTGTAACAAAACCTACATAGATTCACCTTTGTAAATTACAGTGGGACAAGATTTATGTGAGCATGAAATTGGGAAAGCTCCGTAGATATTACATTGACTCAGGAAAGCTGAATGTTTTCTTTTAATATTCATTTTAATGTAATAATAATTTATTAAATATTTTAATTAATGATATGTTCTAATATATTGAATTATATGATGAATCACGATTATCATTGCCAGGTATATGAACATCCAGTATGTTTAAACATATTTAATATAAAATTATTTCAGATCTTGTTTATTAGTACTCAGTGATAATAGTGACGGAAATCATAGTTAATGTTTTGGTATTAGAAGACACAAAACAGATTTGTCATAAAATTGTTGTATGATTAAGCCAAGAACTTCCCACAGTAACATTTCAAATAATCTAAGTCTCAGAGAAAAACTTGATAAAATCTGATGTCATAATAAATACTGATTTGTGCCTTTGTCCTTGAGTATTGTATTGAAAACATTCATTTTAATTTTATAAATCAATTGTCATACTTAACACATTTTTATTTTATATTATGCAGGACAAATATTAGTGTGAATTATTAATGGTATTTAGAATTTATGATGTTATTTTTTCAATCTCAAAAAATATGGTTTGATTGTAGTAGATATTCCCAGTTGTTTATGATTTATTTGTTTGTTTGTATATTTGTGTTTTATGTGCATTGATGTTTTACCTGCAAATATGTCTGTGTGAGGTTGTTGGATACAGTGGAACTAGTGTTATAAACAGTGGGGAGCTGCCACATGGATGTTAGGAACTGAACCAGAGTCCTAGTGACAGAACTGTCTTAGTGACAGTCCTGTCTTAGTGACAGACTCAGAAATTGTGCCCACATGTCTGTGTAAATGACATATCAAACAATTTATTATAATATATTTCCTCTTAGTTTTTTCACCAGTGTACATGCTATTATAGGTATTCAGAGCATGTTTATGACAGGATAGTGTAAGATATTGAACAAGTGTTTTATGAACAGTTGTGCCTTATGGTATCTTCAATTTAATTGGATTTGTTAAGATATAGCTGTATTGTAAATCAAGAAGTATCTGCATCAATATATTGAAACATCATACAGTATTCTATAAACATATAGAGGCAACTACTATCAACTTTTAAAAAATAAAGACAAATTAAATTGTAAGGAAAACTTTTTCTGCTTATCACATGATCAACATTCTCTGCCCAAAACACTACTAATAGGTGCAAAAACTCTGGTATGACTTCCATGACAAAACCTCGTGGTTTCTCTAAAAATTACTTTATACATATACATCCTAAGTCGACAGCCATAGTTTTCCTTATTTTTAATTTTTTCCTATTAATTGTTGAGTTCACATACAAAGAGGTGGGCTCATGGTGCTTTTATTCTCCCGAATGTGGCAAGTCTCCTTCCTCCCCACAAATAGTCCTGCTTCGCGTCATATTCTCTCTTGTTCTTCTCCCTTCTTTCAGAATCCTTCCTCTCCTTTCATAGTCCTATATTCTACTTTCATGTCTTTAACAGAGATCGACAGATACAGAGAGACAGAGACAGACAGACATACAGAAACAAATACAGAAAGACAGAGAAATGTGCATATAGACAAGAGATGCTATCTGGATGATGAATATGTTGAGTGTTATAGAAAAGCATACAAATAAATAAACAAAACAAGAATGAAACCTATCTTAATAATACAAACTGAAGCTGACTGGTGACTCGGGCCTTTAATTATAGCACCTGGAAAGCAGAGGCAGGAGTATCTCTGTGAGTTTAAAACCAGCTTGCTTACAAAATCAGTTCCAAAACTCTGTAAACACATTGTCTCCAAAAAAAGAGAAAGAAAGAATTAATGAAAGATAGGAAGGAAGGGACAGAGGGAGGGAGGGAGGGAGGGAGGGAGGGAGGGAGGGAGGGAGGGAGGGAGGAAGGAAGGAAGGAAGGAAGGAAGGAAGGAAGGAAGGAAGGAAGAAAAAAGAGTGTAGAATAACACATCTTGTGGTGTGATCTGAATCCAAGTCCCAATTCTAGTTAGAATGAAGAAAACAGAAAAGCATCTCAAGAGGGGAGAGACCTTGTTCATCTGAATGCCAGCAACTAAAGGCTGGCACAGACTGAAACTTCAGGGAATCTGAGAACAGAAATGAGTTTTCCTAAGGAATTTCATCTCTAAAATATGTAACATCCTTTGCTGCAGAGTGGTTGGTTAGCTAATTATCATGAGACAGTGAACAGTCTATATTTCTTTGGGGATGATATTCTCTATTTATAGCATGGATTTAAGCATGTCTCAACTAATAAGACCTTCTATAAAACTCACCTGTTGCTTTGGTCTGGGTATTATGGTCATAGTACTGCTTCAGAAGAGACTGGAAAAGCATCAGTCACTACCCATGATATCTTAAGATAGAGACCAAATTACTTGAAATCAAATGCACTGTCCCTGCCATGGGGATTCCATGTTTCTTCTTCAAAAGTCACCTGTTATTTTCCTGGAGAAGCTTCTAGGACTCTCTACAGAAGTTACACTCTCCAACATCCCCGGACATCATTGCATACAACAGGGCAGTAGCACACAGAGTTTTCTACCCAATGTGGGACTGAAATAATGATCTCTCTGTTCTAGATCTTCCTTGTACTGACCAAAATCATCTGAGACATGTCCAGTCTGGACCCCTCTAAACACCTTTCCCTCCATCTCCTTTCACAGGATCCTGAAGTATCTTCCTATTCCCTTCTTCAGGTTTTATTTTTCGTAGACACCACCCACCACACAAATCTCCTACTGATCACTCTGCTTTGACACTTGGGCAAGTATGCTTTGAATGCTGGAAATGAAATATTTGTCATGAGCAGAACTGTGGCCTGTCTTCAGCACAGGTGCTTGTTCTCTTTGATACAATGCCCCTACAAACAAACTCAATGTACTATGATACATAGTTTCTACAATGCGGTGATATTTTATCTGTGTATCCCAATCAAGTTTATCTGACGATCAAGGAAAAAGACAGCCACTATAGTAAACACAGAGGTCAGGCAATGGTAGCACATGCCTTCAATCTTATCACTCGGAAGGCAGAGATCCCTCTGGATCTCTGTGAGTTCAAGGCCACACTGGGAACAGAGCCAGTAGTGGTGGTACATACCTTTAAGCCCAGCATTAACCATAAAGGTCTGAAGGTCTGTACAGACAGACAGGAAGTAACAGAGCAGGGCAGGAAGAGGAAGTGATGTATCTGGGTGGAGATAGAAAATGAGATGGCAGAACAGAAAGGCATATAGGCATGGGTATCTAGGAAGTAGGTCCCTTTTGGCAGAGGATATCCAAGTGGTCAGAATGTGGTTCACTTTTTTCTGGTTTTCTGATCTCTCAGCTTTCCATCCCAATATCGGGCTCTGGGTTTTTATTAATAAGACTGTTTAGCAATTTGCTTATACTACAAGGAGTAGTTAATGCCTTTAAAGAAACATGAGAAGGTGGGATAACATGTAGAGATTGTCTCATCAGAATGGTGGAGGGTTAAAATGAAATTAATGTTAATTAAGTTAATAGCAAAAAAATGAAGAAAAAAATTAATAATACCCTTCCCTTTCCTACCTAATAAGAATATTGGTATATCTGTGCTTGGACCTTGCCTAGAGAATACATCTTCACAAACACATTGCCTGCATCCTTAAAACTGCCAAACCTATTATAGGCTGATACAGAGGATATAAGTCCTTTGCAGATATTGTCACTGTCTCCTGGGTGGGCATATTCAGAGTAGGGTGTCCTCAGCCTGAGTTGTGTTTCTGACTTCATCAAGACTGACTATTCTATTTTTTTTTTTTTGGTAGTTTGAGAGGGTTAGGTAATTCTGGTTGAAACCAGTCACAAACAGAAATGGTGGCTAGACAAAGAGGATAGAGTCATGTTTCACAAAATCTAATTAGTCTAATTCTGTTGCAACCAGATATCAGCATAAATACTCAAAGTTCTGGGAGACAAAGGAGCCACTGTTTACCTCTAGGAATCATCAGACTATAAGAAGGGAAATGAGCTCCTGTCTCCTCCTACCTTACTCTCTCTGACCAGCCATTTCACTTCCTGTTTCCAATTCCCTAGTGCTGGGATTAAAGGTGAGTGCCTCTATCACTTGGCTCTGTTTCTCTTGCAATATCATGGAGCCTAGGGTGGCCTTGAACTCATGATCTTCCTGATTCTTCCTCCCAAGTGCTGGGATTAAAGGTGTATGCTACCACTCCCTGGTGTATTATTACAATTGTATAATTAAAATTGTATTATATTGGTGAATTGTATTATCAGAGTACAAATAAAACATCATCACATTTCTCCCTTTTTTGTCTCAAATTTAAAAAGAAGGTTATAACTAATATAAGAGAAACTATATACAACAAGTACAATAACAATATGTACAGGCAATATAAGGCATTAACAATACCTAGTCCATAAACATTTGACAAATTCAGAAAAAAATACTCAATATCTATTCTATCTTGGTGAGTCTTAAATGTTGTGCATAATTCACTTTCTATTCTAACTTGCATTACCAAAACTACCTTTAAATGTCTCTCAAACACTTTATATTTCTTATATGTATTTCTTTTCTGAATTTGGTAACAAGGATCACTATAACTATAAAACCTTCAACTCTATCATTGACCTGAAAAGGAAATACCTGAGTAAGGAGGAAATATAAGCAAGTAACATCAAAAAAATGTGAGAAATGACATAAACAGCTGGCTGCCTGGATATTCAACCAAGGTTCCTTTTCAAGATTGGGACATCCATCATCGGCCTACAGGCCTAGAGTATCTGACAGACTTATCTGTAAAGTAGGATTTTCTGAAGGACTGTCTTTCCTTGTCTTGGTAAAGTTCAGCATTTTTTTTCTTTTGTGTCCAACTTGTCCCATTTGGACAACATATTGTCTGCAGTTGAGTCAAGGGCACTTTTTTACTCAATGGCTAACTTTTGCCATAAAGAATGTAAACTCTATATAAAAACTTCGTAAATGCCATATTCTATCGATCCATGAAGAGTTTGAAGAAGACCTGTCTATCAAAAACATACCTCTGATCTTAAAGACATACCTAATATGACTACAAGTTTGAGTGTAATGCCTAACTACTAACACATTTCTTTATATCCTATTTAATTGGTAATAATACCTTGCAAGGAATAGAAATTTACATCATATTGTCAAATGAGTTGTATAGGTACAATACCTTGAACAAGATTAGAAATGCATGCACAATATGTTCTAAAAAAATTTAAAATTTGTTTCAATATACAAAAATCTACATAAATGTAAAATATTTAAAACAAGTACCTGCTTTTTAAAAGTTGATTCAATAACCTACCGTTTTACCTTATCATGTATAGATCCTGCTTTTTTTCTAAAACAAGAACCTTGAGTCTAATCTTTGTTCAGCTTTCTTTTAACCATTACCAAAAACAACATGTAACCAACCACCCTAAACAATGACAAATATCCATAATTCACTGAACAACCAAAGATTACCCACTCAAGTTATTGGGAATGTGGGTGTCATGTTCTTAAAATTGCTTCCTGCTCTTTGGGGGCTACAGTATCTTTAGGAGATCGTGAAAAGAAAAATTTGGGTCATCTGTCAAGTCCTGGGAGAGATGGCTGCATAATTTGTTGTGCAGTCTCAGCATAATGCGAAAGTACTGGGCTTGTCTCAGTTCCTGGCTAAAGTAGTCTATGAGGCTGGATCATGTCAGCTATCCACCTCTAGACTGTCCTGAGCAGTTTGCAGTCCAAAGCTGAACCTTGAGTGATGTTTGTTAGCTTAGTGGCTTTATCATAGTCCATGTGGAATCATCTTCGTAGGGCCCCATCACCTTTCTGGAGACTTCAAATGTCAATGTTAAGTGTGCTCATGGTTCTCTGTAGAAAACTTAAACATTTTAAATGTCATATGTAGCAGATCTCAAGGAAATTAAAGGATCAGTATTTGTTATGTACATGTAGAATACAAAAATTTAATTCCTAGTTACCTGATAGAGATTCAAACCTAAACTCATATACAGGAAGCTAGATGAAGCCTTTTTCTTGAATTAGTTAGTACTCTATATGACCATTAATCATGACAAACACTTTAAAATATAAATTAATCTTATAAATTTTGAGATAGAATTCATACCTTATAAAAATGATTAAAGACTCAAAGTAAAACCAAAGGATTATGAAATTACTAGCAGTGGAATAGTCTCTAATTTTGTTTTTTCTTCTGTCCCTTATCAGGTGGCTCTTCTGACATGAAACAGAGATTTTGGATTTTACTTTAACTAGAATGCTAGGTGTAGAGAAGGAGAGAGCCAGATTATAACTCCAAATCTTGCTTTAATTTTCAATTGAATTGGGACTACACAAAGACCATTTGCATTATATCTCTATAGAGAACAGCAGAAACAAACATTTGGGAAAATTTATGAAATTTTATCCTGTTAGAAATGTGATACGTGAATAGTCCAATTTACTCTTTTTCTTGAGACCTTTAGTTTGGGGATAATTTGTCCTTTTTCTTCACATGTCTCATTTTTCCCGTGGTCTTCAGAAGCCTTAGCTAGATATCTTCATTTCCTGAAAAGACAAAAACAAAACCCTGCCCCAACCTTAACTTTGGGGATGTTCCCTTCTGGCATATTTTATCTTATCAAATGAGAAGCATTTGTTAATCTTTTTCCCTTTTTTTAATTAAGAAAATGTTTTCATTCATTTTACACAACAGTCAAAGATCCCCCTATTTCCTCCTACTGCCCCCCCAACCTCCCCTTCCAACCAAACCCTCTCTCCAACCCATAGGAAGGCAAGATCTCTCCTGGGGAGGCACATCCAGTAGAGGCTAGTTCAAGCACTTCCCCTTGCCTCAAGACTACATGAAGTGTCCCATTAAAGGTAGCAGGTTTCCAAAAGCCTGCTCATGCACCAGAAATGGATTCTGATCCTACTGCCAGGGGGTCTCCCAAGCAGATCAAGCTGCACAACTGTCTCACCATGCAGAGAGCCTAGTCCAATCCCATGTAGGCTCTGCAGCCATTGATCCAACTTTCACAAGTCCCCTCTAGTTTGGTTTGGTCTTTCCATCATGTTTCCCCATCATGATCCTGATGGCACTTGCTCATAGAATCTCTCTTCTCACTCTTTGACTGGACTCCTGGAGCTCTGCCTGGTGTTCGGCTGTGGATCTCTCCATATGTTTCCATCAGTCATTGGAGAAAAGCTATGTGATGACCGTTAGGATATTCACCATGCTGATTTCTGAGGCAAGCCAGTCCAGTTCAGGTACCCTCTCCACTATTGCAAGTAGTCCAGGCTGGGGTCATCACTGGAGATTCCTGGGAACTTCCCTAGCATGGGGTTTCAGTCTATCCCCATGGTATCTCTCTCTATCATGGTATCTCATTCATTGCTTTCCCACTCCCTCCCTGTTCCAGGTCAATCATGTCATTGCCTTATGTTCTCATCCCCTATCCTCTACCTTCCATTGCCCACCCTTCATCCTCAGTTTATACATGGAGATCTCATCTATTTCCCCTTCCCAGGGCAGTCCATCCATCCCTCTTTGGGTCTTCCCTGTTAGTTAGCTTCTCTGGAGTTGTGGGTTGTTGCCTGATTGCCGTTTGCTTTATATCTACTATCCACTTATAAGTGGGTACATACCATGCTTATAGTTCTGAGTCTGTGTTACCTCACTCAGGATGATATTTTCTAGTACCATCCATTTGCCTGCAAATTGCATGTTGTCAATGTTTTTCTCTGCTGGTAGTACTCCATTGTGTATATGTACTACATTTTCTTAATTCATTCTTTAGTTGAGGGGCATCTAGGTTGTTTCCAGGTCTGGCGATTACGAATAATGCTGCTATGAACATAGTTGATCATGTGTCCTTGTAGTATGATAGAATATTCCTTGGGTATATGCCCAAAAGTGGTATAGCTGGGTCTTGAGGTAAATTGATTCCCAATTATCTGAGAAACTGCCATACAGATTTCCAAATTGAATGTACCAGTTTGCACTCCCACCAACAGTGAAGGGGTGTTCCTGTTGCTCCAAATCCTCTCCAACATAAGCTATCATCATTGTTTTTGATGCTAGCTATTCTGACAGGTGCAAGATGGTATCTCAGAGTTGTTTTGATTTGCATCTCCCTGAAAATTAAGTATTCTCAGCAATTTCTTAATTGTCTTTCAACCCATTTAAATTCTTCTTTTGAGAATTCTCTCTTTAGCTCTATGGCCAATATTTTAACTGGATTGCTTGTTATTTTGATGTCTAGGTTCTTGACTTCTTTATGCATTTTGAGGATCAGCCCTCTGTCATATGTAGGGCTGGTGAAAATCTTTTCCCATTCTGTAGGCTGTTGTTTTGTATTGTTTACTGTGTCCTTTGTCTTATGGAAGCTTCTCAGTTTCTGGAGGTTCCATTTATCAATTGTGTTCTCAGTGTCTGTGCTACTAATATTATATTTAGAAAGTGGTCTCCTGGGCCAATGCTTTCAAGACTATTTATTTTCTCTTCTGTCAAGTTCAGTGTAACTGGTTATATATTGAGGTCTTTCATCCACTTGGACTTGAGCTTTGTGCATGGCAATATATATGGACCTATTTGCAATCTTCTACATGTTTATGTCCAGTTATGCCAGCACAATATGTTGAAGTTGCTTTTCTTTTTCCATTGTACCGTTTTGGGTTATTTGTCAAAAATTGTGTGTTCATAGGTATGTGGGTTGATGTCAGGGTCTTCGATTCACTTCCATTGGTTCACATGTCAGTTTTTATGCCAATATTAAGCTGTTTTTATTACTATAGCTCTATAGTAGAATTTGATATCAGGGATGATGATGCCTCCAGAGGTGGCTTTGTTGTACAGGATTCCTTTAGTTATCCTGAATTTTTGTTTTTACAAATGAAGTTGAGTATTGTTCTTTCTAGGCCTGTGAAGAATTGTGTTGGGATTACATTAAATTTGTAAATTGCTTTTGGTAAGATTGCCATTTTTAATATGTTAATACTACCTATTCATGAGTAAGGGAGAGCTTTCCATTTTCTGATATCTTCTTCATTTCTTTCTTCAGAGACTTAAAGTTCTTGTCATACAAGTCTTTTACTTACTTCTTAGAGTTACCTCAAGGTATTTTATATTATTTGTAGCTATTTTAAGGGGTGATGTTTCTCTGATTTCCCTCTCAGTCTCTTTATCATTTTTTATAGGAGGGCTAATGATTTTTTTGAGTTAATCTTGATTCTGCCCACATTACTGAAGATGGTTATCAGCTGTAGGAGTTCCCTGGTAGAATTTTTGGGGTCACTTATATATACTATCATATAATCTCCAAATAGTGAAAGCTGGACTTCTTCCTTTCCAATTTGTAGCCTCTTGATCTTGTTTTGCTATCTTATTGCTCTAGCTAGAACTTCAAGTACTATATTGAATAAATATTGGAAGAGCAGCCTGCCTTGCCTTGTTCCTGACTTTAGTGGAATCACTTCAAGTTTCTCTCCATGTAATTTGGTGTTGGCTGTTCACTTGCTGTAAAATGCCTTAATTATGTTTAGGTATGTTCCCTGTATTCCCTATCTCTCCAAGATCTTTATCATGAAGGGATGTTGGAGTTTGTCAAAAGTCTTTTGAGCATCTAATGAAATAATCATATTGGTTTTTTTCTTTCAGTTTGTTTATATGGTATATTACATTGACAGACATTCATATGTTTAATCAACCCTGCATCTCTACGATGAGGCTTACTTGATCATGGTAGATAATGTTTTTGATGTGTTCTTGGAGTTGGTTTGCCAATATTTTATTGATTATTTTTGCATCAATGTTCATGAGGGAGATTGGTTGGTAATTCTCTTTCTTTGTTGCATCTTTGTGTGGTTTGGGAATCAGATTAACTGTAGCCTCATAAAAGGAGTTTGTTAACGTTCCTTCTGTTTCTATTGTGTGGAATAATTTGAAGAGTATTGGCATCAACTCTTCTTTGAAAATCGGTAGAACTCTGCATTGAAACCCTCTGGTCCTGGGCTTTTTTTGGTTTGGAGACTTTTAATGACTGTTTCTATTTCATTAGGGGTTATTGCACCTGGTCTTGATTTAACTGTGGCATGTGGTACCTATCCAGAAAATTGTTCGTTTCTTTTAGATTTTCCAATTTTGTGAAGTACTGTTTTTTGAATTATGACCTGATGGTTCTCTGGATTTCCTCATTGTCAGTTGTTATGTCTCCCTTTTCATTTCTGATTTTGTTAATTTGGATGTTCTCTCTGCCTTTAGGTTGAGAGAGAGAGAGAGAGAGAGAGAGAGAGAGAGAGAGAGAGAGAGAGAGAGAGAGAGAACTGTCAGGCCAGGGACAGGAATGCCACAACAATTTAATCATCTGGTAATTCCTGATGCAAGATTCAAAATCCTAATGAAACTTGCAAACACTTATGGGATAATGTGAAACTAAGGTGAATTACACACATTTTGGGGAAATTATTATTACTGACATGTCAAAATAAATTCTAGCCTGGCAGTGATTTTGCATACCTTTAATCCAAGCACTCTGTGGCAGAGACAGCTGGATTTCCATGAGTTCAGGGTCAGCCAGATTTAAGAGTGAGTTCCAAAATAGCCAAAGCACAGACACACAGAGAAACCCTGTTTTAGGAAAAAATCTAAAACTAAATAAATATATATATAAATCCTATTCTATGAATGACATATGATTGCCTAGCATTTCAAATGACTGAAACAACTAAGGGAAACAGATGCAGAGATCCACAGAAATTAGGCTTTGAGAAGAACTTTATGAATCCTGCAGAAGTGGAATAAGGATTGTTGGAGCCCAAATGATCAGAGATACCACAACAAAAAACACAAAATCAACAAACTTGGGCTCATAGAGCCTGAACTGACAATTAGGGAGACTGTATGGGTATGACCAAGGCCGTCTGCTTATGTTATTCTTGTGTAGCTTGTTTTTTTCTTGTTGTTGTTGTTGTTGTGTTTTTTTTTTCCCCAACACTCCTAACAGAGAAAATAGGGACTGATTCTGATGCTTATGTCAACATTTGGCACCCTTTTCTCCTTACTGTGTTGCCTGGTCCAGCCTTAATATAAGGGGATGTGCTAAGTCTTATTGCAGTTAGATATGCCAGGTTTGGTTGATGTTCCTGGGAGGTCTGCTCTTTTTTGAAGGAAAACAGAGTAGGATTTGAGGCAGGTCAGGAGGACAAGAAGGAGAGGAGGGAGGTAAAACTGCAGATGGAATGTAAAAGTGAATAAATATAAAAAGAATAAAAAAAAAAGTTGGAGGCAGGCGCTCGCTGAGGCAAGAGGAGGGCTCCCGGCCCACGGCCTGACAGGGACTTAGCCCGCAGAGACCCCACAACCCCACACCCGCGCAACCCCACACCCACCCACTCGTCCACCTACCCACTCCCCGCGCTGCCTCCTCCTACCCTGAGCAGAGCCACTGAGGATGATAAACACCCAGGACAGTAGTATTTTGCCTTTGAGTAACTGTCCCCAGCTCCAGTGCTGCAGGCACATTGTTCCAGGGCCTCTGTGGTGCTCCTGATGCCCCTCACCCACTGTCGAAGATCCCCGTTGGCGAGGGGGCGGAAGGGATCCTTCTCTCTCAGCTCTAATATATAAGGACAAGAAGCTCACTGTAACCTAGGACCTCCCCATGAACGATGGGAAGCCTCATATGTCTATTTCCAGTATGAGGTCACCGAGGTGAAAGTCTCTTCTGGGACGCAGTCCTGTCCAGCCAGACCCTGTTTATAGAAATCCCAGATGGATTATTAGCTGATGGGTGCAAAGAAGGATTATTAGCACTGCTAGAGTTTGCTGAGGAGAAGATGAAAGTGAACCACGTCTTCATCTGCTTCAGGAAGGGCCAGGAAGACAGAGCTCCACTCCTGAAGACATTCAGCTTCTTGGGCTTTGAGATTGTGCGTCCAGGTCATCCCTGTGTCCCCTCTCGGCCAGATGTGATGTTCATGGTTTACCCCCTGGACCAGAACTTGTCTGATGAGGACTAATGGTCACAGAGGATGCTTTGCCCAAGAGCCACAGTGGGGCAAGAGGGGAAGTTAGGCAGCCCTGGGACAGATGAGAGTGTTTCTGGCTGTCTAGGGAAGGACACTGAAGGCTCAGGTTGAGGGTTGCCCTTTGTGTTCTCGGGGTTGACTCATTGAAATTGTTTTCCATAAAGAACAGTATAAGCATATTATTCACATGTAATCACCAATAGTAAATGAAGATGTTTATGAACTGGCATTAGAAGCTTTTTAAACTGCTCTATGGTGTGCTCCATCTAGCCTAAGGGAGGAAATTGCCTGGAGGGGGAGAGACTGCCTGGTCCAGGGGCAGGGGCTGGTGGGCAGCACTGTTAGGCTCGGGTTTCCTTGCGGTTGGGCTTTCTTTTTTTGGTTTTTAAGACTTAGGTATTTTCTTTCTTTGCTTCCTGTCACCCAGGGGCTCCTGAGTACAGGCTTTTTAGCTCCTGGGCAATGTCCTTGGGTTGTTTTTTGACACTCCACATTGGGCTTCTTGGCATTTTGTGTCTGGCCTGGTGTAAGCAGGTCTGACCTTGCTTTCTTTATAGCTTAGTGTTATTCTGGCATTTGGTTAAGCTCGCTTAATCTGTTTAATGTTACCAGTGCATTTTAAATAGGGGTATTGAAATTCACCCACCACCACCTGGGCTTTTTTGGGGTGCCTGGGACTTAAGAAACTAGCCTAACTACATCCCAAGTTACCACAGGAGTTCTTGCTTCCATGGCCCGGGCCCCAAGATCTCTTTTCTAGCAAGAGCTGAGAGGAAGCTTAGCAAACTCAGGGCTTGGGGTTTGTGGGGGAATCTGTTCTTAGGGGCTGGATGCCTCTGGCTGGCCAAGCATAGTACTGACTGCCTCCAAGCAGGCTCTAAGCAGTGCCTACTCTGCCGGGCTCAGGGTAGGCTGGACTGTAGAAGTGGCCTGCCCTTTACTGCTTCACCAAACAGCATGTTCTAAAGGGAAAAGAAGGGAGAGAGATCTACATTGGGTATGGGGGTGTCAGGTAGGCAAGTGTGTTGTGTTACTGTGTCAATAAACTGATTTAAAGTTGTGAAAAAAAAAGAATAAAAAAGAATATATTAATAAAAAATTAAAAATGAAAAAGATAGGAAGATCATTTTAAGAATGAGTCCATAGGCTCCTATATTTGAATGCTTAGGCATAAAGTAGTGGCACTATTTAAAAGGATTAGAAATATGGCTTGTTGAAGGATGTATGTCACTGGGGGTGAGCTTTGAGGTGTCAAAAGGCCATGCCAAGTCCAGAGGCGCTCTCTCTCTCTCTCTCTCTCTCTCTCTCTCTCTCTCTCTCTCTCTCTCTCTCTCTCTCTCTCTCTCTCTCTCTCTCTCACCCTCCCTGTCTTTCTCTTCCCCTTCAAATAAGGATACAAAATTCTAAGTTACTTTCCCAGGATCACATCTGCCTGTGAGCTGCTGTGTTCCCCACCATGATGATGATGAACTAAATCTGTGAAACTCTAAGCAAGCTCCCAATTAAATGCTTTCTTATACAATAGCTTCCGAGGTCATGATGTTTCTTCTCATCGATACAACAGTAACTAAGATATATTTCCAGGCTGTGTTGTTGAATGTATACTCCAAGGATCTCCATTTTTAGAGCCACATAAATACCAAGTAAATATATTCATCACAGAGATAAATCTACTCTGTGAATTTATTCATAGACTCTTAAGATCAACAAGTCCATTCTGAGCATTCACAAACTGGATACTAAATGAGGACTCTAGTGTATCTTATTTTAGGAAGCAAGTATAAGTACAATCTGTCACAGAAAAGAAATTAAGAAGAATGTGTGAACATTGTGCTCTTCATTCTCCATTTCACTAATTGGAGCAGAAGAATAAACAACTGTTCCTGAGACACCATGGAGATTTGTTATTTGTACTATTAAAGGTCAATTTTCAGTTAAATTTCTCTTCAAATTCATCTCAACTCTGAATATCACAATTCCAACTTCACTACTTCACTGCCAACCAAGATATGTGGAAAAGATTTAATCAAGGTCATGTGGTGCACAGTGGCTTTATTATTTTCATGACAAGTAATAGGAAAAAAAGTAGAAAAGAAACTGTCATCAATTTGGACTGGTTCCTTGACCTGACCTTTTCTAACGCCCAGCAAGGAGAAAATAATAAGACGATGGAAGTGTTGCCAGTGGTGCAAAATATAACTGAACTTGAAAAACCTGGACATTCACAAGGAAAATCTTCTCCATGGGTCAGATTTCACAATGCCAAGTGCAATGTGGACTTTAAGGAACAGACATTAAGGGTCATACTCTCTTGAAAAACCTACAAAACACAATACCAACAAGGTGTTAGTATGTACACATGGGTACAGTAGAGGAGCATGTGCTAAGCATGTCAACTAAATGTTTCCTATTTGATGTTGAAGCCCCCATTTAGTTCACAGGAAATGTGGGGGCAGGAATGTGGGTGTCCTCACAGGCTCAGATGTTTCATCACTTGGTCCCCAGGGTCTGGGGCTGTTTGGGAATGAGTGCAGCTCAATGACAAGCTATCCTTGGAAATGCCAATCAAAAACAAGTCTCATGTAATTTTCACCAGAGACAGAAAGTGCATTTTTCTAGAGGAGGTAATGCAATGGTGTAGAATCTGAGTGTTCATACCTTGCCCATTACCAAAAATATTCCAGTTGGATTCCCATGCTGTGTGATGCTCTAATCTTCAGAGCAGATCAGAATATTTTCTGAACACATGGTCAGACATATTTTTCGGTGTTTTAGTCTATCTCTGTGGGATTAAAGTTCACCACAATGGTAGAGGACACAGATGCAGGCAGAAATTTCATCCTGTAGCTGCCCCACTCAAAACTGTATGATGTAAACCACAGCAATTGCTGTGGTTTGGGAACTAAATTTCACAGGAAAATGCAGTACCTACACTAAATAGTCTACAAAATGTGATTGGCTATCAGAAGGTTGGAATGCTGTTGCAGGTCCAAAAGAGCCAAATTTTCTTAGGCTAACTTTGTCCCATTTAGTGGCCATAGTCATTTTTTTATGATTACCTGGGTAATTTCTTTGAAATGCATGAATAGAATTCTGCCTTCATCATTCACAAACATTCTTATCATACTTATGCAGGTCTCATATGGACATCTGACACAAATAGTAATGGAAATCTAATTTAAACTTAATTAAAATAAATTTAATTTTCTTCTGAAATTTCTTCTGTATTTTCTTTCAATGAAATCCTACAGAAAGCAATGGCACTCAATGAAACAATTAAAAAAAATAAATAAAGAACTTGTGAAAAGAACAAAAATTAAGTGGAAATTATTAAAATCTCTAAACCCAAAGAGATTAATAATGAAATTTCCTCAGTATGATGTAACTGGTAACTTTCATCATCAGATGATTCTATATTTAATGCTACCAGGAAAAATTGTAGAATGTGGAAGGTAAATTGGACAACATTTTTTACTGAAACGTGGATCAACAATAACATCATTTCTTTCATATTATATGTATTATCAACAATTTTTAGTTATGTGTGTCTGGAAAGCATTTATTTTGGATATTGGTAACTTAATATTACATGGTCATATACACCAAACTATTCAATCATAATATAGACTAGGTTAAAATATTAGGTGTTTACACAACTTTAATAATGAATGAAAGTCATCCATGAGATGTTTGATAGGCAGGGAAGGGAAGGTTTCCGATGTTACGACCGAGAGGTATATTATGCACTTTGACCTCAAAGGTTTTCTTATCTGACTCAAGGTATGTAATCAAGATGGAAGACATGTTAGTGGACATGATAATATTATTAAGGAGAAGTTTGATAATATCATATGAGAAATAATTATTGCATATACTACAGAAAAAGATTAATTCGTAATTGTGAACAATTTATTTTCAACAGTAGAGATCTTCAAAGGTGTCAGACTTCTATGTTCATTTTATTTACAATGTGAATTACAAGAACCCAAAAATCTGAATCATTTTGACACTATGTAAGTAATGTCACTTTTTCAGCTCAGAGAATCACTTACATATTAATGCCATTTATTTTATTTATTTATTTATATTTATTTTAAAATAATTTTTTTTAATTTTTTATTATTAAGAAATTTTCTATTCATTTTACATACCAACCACAGATTCTCCCCCTCTTCCCCCCTCCCAGCTCCCCCCCAACTCAGGCCCATTCGCACTTCCTCCAAGTCAAGATCTCCCATGCAGAGTCAGCAGAGCCTGGTATCATCAGCTGAGGCAGGTCCAAGCCCATCCCCCTACACCAAGGCTGTGCAAGTTGTCCCACCATAGGCACTGGGCTCCAAAAATCCCACATATGCACCATGAAAGGATCCTGATCCCACTGACAGGGGGCCCCTTAAAGAGGCTGTGGAACCCCCATGGGACGGGACTAGGCCCTTTCGATACAGAAGACAGTTGTTTGGTTGGAACTGTTTGGGGGGCATCAAGGCTGGGGGATCAGGATCTGTCCCTGGTCTATACACAGCAGAGATCTATTTGGATGAGGACTCAGAGGTTTCCAGTCTCAGGAAACAGGATTAGCTGAGTAATTGGCAAGGTGAGGTGGCTGTGGCTGGTTCTGGGTCTATGATCTTACAGCATTCACCCAATTCCTGGCTCCAGGTTTGATTTTATTAATAAGACCTTCTAAGACTCATGCTACAGGGGAGAGAACTATTCCATTTCCAGGGTGTGGTCACTCATAACCAGTCTCCCATGTCCCAGTAGATGACCCCATACCCATGAGCAAGTGGGTAACATTAATTGGACTTAGTTATTCACTAAAAAAAGAAGACATTGTGTTAGGAGGAGGATATGATGAAGGATATAGTGAGGGTTGGAGAGAGAAAACAGAAGAGTTCTTTCATATTTCACTCAATATGTATTTGAAATTCTTACAAATAAATAAATGGCATGGTTAATTAAATCATTAAGAAAAGCAATGATGTAAAAATATTTGATACAACCAATATGCTTTGTGATGAGTGCAGATAACTTCCTTATTCATTTGATTATGGATCAAGAACAAAGTCTCACCCTTTACCAAAAGTTATCTGCAATAAATCCCTGGTGGAAAAGAGTATGGTAGTTTGAATGAGAATAGCCCCGTAAACTCATATTTGAATAGTTGGTGCCCAGTTGTTAGAACTCTTTGGGTAGGATTAGAAGTTGTGGCCATGATGGAGGAGATGTATTACTGAAGACATGCTTTGAGGTTTTAAAAGATGATTTTATTTAGCATGATCTCTGCATCCTGTTTTTGGATCAAGATGTGAGCTCTCTGCTGCTCTAGACACATGTTGCTGTACCTTCACCCACCATTATAGACTCAAATCCTTTAAAAATGTAAGCCTAATTAAGTTGCATTCACCACGGTGTCTTACCACAGCAATTAAAAAGTGACTAATATACCTTCTTTAAGTTTGTTTTCCTCAAGTCATGGCAAGAAGATAGTAATTAACACAGAAAAATGGTACTCAGGAGCAGTCTTTAGTAGTATAAATCTTAGTGGGTATCTCTTAGGCCTTTGGAATTTGCAGAAGTACAGGAAAGTTTAGAGATACAGGTAGAAAGGTATATAAGTCAGTAAGTGGAGTTGAATAGGCAGGTTAGCAGGAGTTTGGAAGATAAGAAGCCAAAAGAAATACTCAGTGGAGGACTGATTCATGAGATCTAAGAAGGCAAAAGGAACTCTGTCAAGAAGTGATCTAAATACAACTCATATTAAATTCTAGGAAACAAACTGGCTGCGTTCTACAATCATCTTGAGAACTTCCATGTGGCTGAACTTAAAAGTTATTGGCTAAGTTTTTTGGCAGAGGAAATTTCAAGAGTGTACACCATCCCTGACTCAAGCTCTTCTATAGAGCTATAATAATAAAAACAGCTTGACATTGGTATAAAAACACACATATTTATCAATGGAATCAAATCAAGACCCCAATTTTAATTAATTAATCCTGAAATTAATCCACATGCAGAAGAACACCTGATTTTTGACAATTAAGCCAAAATTATACAGTGGGAAAAGAAAGCATCTTCAACAAATGGTGTTGGCATAACTGGATATCTACATGGAGAAGAATACAAATAGATCCCTATCTATCACCATGAACACAATTCAAGTCCAAATGGATCAAAGACCTCAACAAAAATCCAGTTACACTGAACCTCATAGAAAAGAAAGAAGGAAGTAGCCTTGAATGCATTGGCACAGGAGACAACTTCCTAAATATAACACCAGTAGCATAGACACTGAGAGAAATAATTAATAAATGGGACCTCCTGAAACTGAGAAGCTTCTGTAAGGTGAAGAATACTGTCAATAAAACAAAAAGGAAGCCTACAGAATGGGAAAAGATCTTTACCAATCCCACATCTGATAGAGGGCTGATCTCCAAAATATATAAAGAACTCAACAAACTAGACGGCAAAGTATCAAAAAATCCAGTTAATAAATGGGCTACAGAGCTAAACAGAGAATTCTCAACAGAAGAATTACCAAATGGCAGAAAGACATTTAAGGAAATGTTCAACATCCTTACTCATCAGAGAGATGCAAATCAAAACAACACCTAGATACCGTCTTATACCTGTCAGAATGGCTAAGATCAAAAACACAGATGACAGCTTATGTTGGAAAGAGTGTGGAAAACGGGGAACACTCCTCCACTGTTGATGGGAGTGCAAACTAGTACAGCCACTCTGAAAATCAGTATGGCTGTTTCTCATAAAATTGGGAATCAATCTACATTAAGACCCAGCAATAACATCCTGGGCATATAACCAAAAGATGTTCAACCACACCACAAGGACAGTTGTTCAACTATGTTTATAGCAATATTATTCATAATTGCCAGAACCTAGAAACAACCTAGATGTCCTACAACCGAAGAATGGATAACGTAAATGTGGTATATTTACACAATGGAGTACTATGCAGCAATAAAAAACAGTGTCATCATGAAATTTGTAGGCAAATAGATGGTCCTAGAAAAAATCATCCTGAGTGAGGTATTCCAGACCCAGAAAGACAAACACAGTATGTACTCACTCATAAGTGAATATCAGACACAAAGCAGAGGATAGCCAGGCTACAATCCACAACCCCAGAGAAGCTAGGTAAAGAGGAAGACACTACAAGGGACACACATGGATTGCCCCAGGGAGGGGAAGAAGTTAATATCTCCTGGGTAAACTGGGAGGAGGGAGCAGAGGGGAGAGGATGGGAGGTGGGAACATGAGGGCTTGAGATGGGCAAGTTGAAGGAGAGACATTGAGGGAGAGCAATGAAAGAGCTATCTTGACAGAGTATACCATTAAGGAGGTAGGGAAAAATCTGCAGTTGGGGAAAACCCCAGGAACTTACAAGATTATCCCCAGCTAAGACTCATAGCAGTGGTCAAGAGGATGCTTGAACTACCTTCTCCTGCACTAAGATTATTGTCTACCCTAATTGTCATCATAGAATCTACATCCAGTGACTAATGCAAGCAGATGCAGAGACCCACAGCCAAGCACTTGGCCAAGATCCTGGAGTTAACCTAAAGAGAGGGAGGAAGGATTATAAGAGCAAGGGGTGTCAGAATCATGATGGAAAAAAAACACAGAGATAGCTGAGCCAAGCTAGTGGGAGCTCATGGACTCTGGACTGACAGCTGAGGATCCTGCATGGGACAGAACTAGGTCCTTTGAATATGAGTGAAAGTTGTGTGGCTTGATGTGTCTGTGGGTCCCCTAGCAATGTGACCAAGACTTATCCTGGGTACACGAACTGGCTTTTAGAGATCATTACATATTGCACGATGCCTTACTCAACCTTCATGCAAGGAGGAGGGGCTAGGTCCAGCCCCATCTTGGTATGCTAGACTATGTTAAGTACACCAAGGCAGCCTTACCCTCTATAAGGAAAGGATGGGTGTGGGGTGTAGTTAGGTGAGGGGAGAAGAAGCAAGGCAGAAGGAGCAAGGAGAAGGGAGGCAGAACAGGGGTTAGTATGTAAAAGGCAAGAAAAAAATTAAATAAAAACGAAAGAAAATAAAAGCAAATAATACACAAAAAAGAAATCAAATATCAGAATCCGGTGTGTCTTATGCCATGAAAATTGTGAACATGTGTGTTAAGTGCTCTCAAAGTTGTTCTGGAAAGTCAATTTTGTAGCAAAGTTCTTTGAACTGACATGCTTTCATTCTTCAACAAGATTTCACTTTAGGCAATAACTTTGTTTTGTTGTTTTGTTTTGTTTTATGTTTTGTTTTGTTTTTTTTTGTTTTTTGAGCTGAGGACCGAACCCAGGGCCTTGCACTTGCTAGGCAAGCACTCTACCATTGAACTAAATCCCCAACCCCTAGGCAATCACTTCTAATGAAGTGTACCAAAACATTTAGATATCATGATGTCCACCATTAGATTTAAATAGTAAAAAAAATGAAAGTGAAATAACAAATCAAAACAGAAATATAACCATCCACAATTACATGATTACACAGGAGCCTTTAAAATAAAGATCATAAGAACTTTAAATAACCAGAAAAGCTGTCTGTATATCTGCATACATGTAACATATTTATACATGCATTCATATGTGCATTTTGTCAGTTACCAACCAATTGTCCTTTAGAAAAATACATTTTTGGAAATATAAATACAACTTGGTTTTTCTTGTTTCAGTATTGTGTGCTCTTCTGTACTCCCATGTTCCTTTGAAATGAGGATATGTCAACTCTACTATGAAAATATTTTAATTTCTCCTTATTTCATTTCATAGACTTCCTCAGTATTTCAAAAATATAATGTCTTATGGTGGTATTTTATTTGTACTGAAATGTGATTTTAATTGTATGTTAATAAATAAAGTTGCCCGGGGTTCAGAGTTAATAGCAAGCTATAGCAGAGCTGGGCATTTGTGGCACATGCCTTTAATCCCAGCACTTGGAAAGAAGAGCTAGGTAGATCCCTGTGTGTTCAAGGATACAGCCAGCATTGGAGGCACACGCCTTTAATCTCAATACCATAGAAGACCTGGAAGTCTCTACAGTCAGGCAGTGAGGAGGCAGACATGTGTTTGGTTTTACAACCAATGAGAAGGCAGAACAGAAAGACTATATAAAGACAAACACACAGGAAGTAGGTCCTTTTCAGAGAGGTCTCTTGGCTAAAGAGGTTAGCTTCAGCATGTGGTAAGGCTCTTACCTCTGATATCTTGGCTTTCTTCTTTGCATTGGTTCTGTGTTTTTTATTTAATAAGAAGGTTGGTTACATCTACATTTGGTGCCCAACATGACAAGAATCCATTAAAAACCACTTGGCTTGGCGGTAGGCCCGGTTTCCCAACTGGGTGGTCGGCTCCCTAGCCCAGGTGGTTGGCTCCCTAGCCCGGGCCCAGGTCGACTTGGCCTCAGGCCAGATTGACTGTAGCCCCAAGCATTTAGCTTAAAGCTGGTGATACAAACAACAACTCAGGCCTGCCCTGCGGAACAGGGCCCCTGCCTGTAAAGCCAACGCACGTGGTCGTAGCTTAAGGAAGCCAGAGCCAAGCCTTAACTCTTGGTTCAAGAGGGAACATGTGGCTGGATGTAAGATTTAGCTGGCTGTGCTTTCTTGTGTTCTCTGTTCTCTCTCTCTCTCTCTCTCTCTCTCTCTCTCTCTCTCTCTCTCTCTCTCTCTCTGGATTCACACCTTGGACACTAGGTGGTTGTGTTGAAATTCCCTCAGATTTCTACTATTTTATGCAGACTTGGTAAGTCACTTAACATATCAGCTATTTTAAAGGAAACTATTTAAAAGAGAAATTTTTCCACATTAAAAAAAATGGATTTTATGTGTACATTGAAAGAAAATTGGGCTTTGTTTGAAATTTTAGGCAGTCTAGCAATGGAACAACTATATGAGAAAATTAGTGTTGATTGAATTATGCAGTGTATTACTATGCTTGTTCTCATTTTACTATTTAAAAAGATAGTCAATTTCAGTGCCAGGATAACAGTTTTAGAAAAAACTTGTTAAACCTGTAAAAATGAATCAGAGAAATTCAAATACAGACAGAAGAATTTAACAGTGAAGTTGTTTCAAGAATGGATCATAAGGTTACAGAAAGAAAGCCTGTTTTCACACAGTCACCCTTAATTTAACCGTACAGCAGTTGCCTAATCAAATGACTACACAAAATATTTTGGCTCCAATTGAAATGTTAGATTTATGAAGGTTTAAGGAGGCAATAGTATCTTATGGCATGCATTCCCCATATGTAAAGCAAATGTTAAACTCTTGGTCAACATATAAGATTGTACCATAGGACTGGAGGGGGCTGGCACAAGCGGTTTTGGAACCTAGTCAAAGGCTCCAGTGGCTAACTTGGTTCAAGGATGAAGCTAAAAACATAGAAAAACAATGGAGGGATAAAGGAATACAAGTCTGCCAGGATCAGCTTATTGGAGAAGGCCAATGTGCTTCAGTACAAACGCAATGTTTATATGATGTCCAAACCCTAATTGTATGTCAAACGGCAGCCTTGAATGCATGGGACAGAGCTGAGGAACCAAGAAAAAACGTGAGTCATTTACAAAGGTTATACAAGGCCCAAAAGAATCTTTCACAGATTTTTTACAAAGACTGGCTTCAGCAGTAAAGAGAATGGTCCCAGATTCAGAAGCTAGTCAGGTAATAATTGAATCTTTGGCCTTTGAGAATGCAACTGCAGCATGCAAAGAAAAATCAGGCCATTAAAGGCAATATCTGCACCTTTGGAAGATTGGATTAGAGACACAGTTAATGTTGAGGCTCATGACCATGATGATATGTGGGTAGGAGAAGCAATTTCAAAAGGTTTGAGGAATGTTAGATGTTTTGGATGTGGAAAGCAAGGACATTTGAAAAGGGACTGTAAACACATCATTCTTAGAAACAATGTCTCTTCAAGGAACAATGGCAACAGAATGCCCCTTCCTTCTGGAGTATGCAGAAGGTATGGTAAGTGAAAACACTGGATCAACAAATGTAGATCAACAAGGGACAGACAGGGTAATCCTTTGCCTCAGTCTTCGGGAAACTCCCAGAGGGGCCTCATGGAGACCCCCAGTGCAAATCCAGTTCAAACCTTTCCTGCAGTCATAGAGGAAACCCCTACTCAGAGCAATTAAATAACCAAATGCCTATTGGAATAAATAATGCTGGTCAGGATGATGAAACAGAGAGAATAGAAAATTCAGGAGAAAAATATAAAGAAAAATTTTTGGCAAACTTCTATTAATGAACAAAGACCAAAATTAACAATAAAAATAAATGGTGTTTTGTTGTCTGGTCTGATAGACACAGGTGCGGACATTACCATAAATGCACCAGAATTTTGGCATCCAACTTGGCCTCTTCAGGAGGTAAACATTCAACTGTTAGGAATTTGGACATTATTTCAGGTGAAACAGAGTGCAAGATGGCTCGAGTGTATAGGTCCAGAAGGACAAAGAGGAAAATTAAAACCATATGTGGCTAACATAGCTATGACCCTGTGGGGGCAAGACTTGTTACAACAATGGAATACTCAGATTAACATCCCTCCAATCTCAGAAACAAATCATAAACTAGCACATGTTTCTGAGAGAAATATTAGAAGGCATTTTTCTGAGTGGTCCCCAGCCATCCATAATATACAAGAACAGGGCACAACAATTGATGATCTTCCAAAGACACCAACAGCTCTACCTTTAAAATGGTTAACAGAAAAGCCTGTATGGGTCCAGCAATGGCCTTTAACAACAGAGAAACTCCAGGCTTTAGAAGAGATGGTAGAAAAACAGTTAAATGCTCAGCATATTGAAGAATAAACCAGCCATTGGGATTCTCCTGTATTTGTTATTAAAAAGAAATCTGGTAAATGGAGAATGGTAACAGACCTTAGAGCAATTAACAAAGTAATTCAGCCAATGGTCTCTCTACAATCTGGAATTCCTTTGCCTACTCTGTTACCAAAAGGATGGCCTCTCATAGTTATTGATTTAAAAGACTGTTTCTTTTCAATACCCTTACAAGAAAAAGACAGAGAAAGATTTGCTTTCACGGTGCCTACTTATAATGATTCTCAACCGGTTAAAAGATTTCAATGGAGAGTCCTCCCACAGGGAATGCTGAAAAGCCCAACTCTGTGCCAATATTTTGTACAACAGCCATTGGAAGTGATATGTAAAAAAATTCCTAAATCTATAATTTATCATTATATTGATGATATTTTACTAGCTGACTCAAATGCAGATACTTTAGAAATAATGTTTGAAAAAGTAAAGAAAATTTTGCCTTGCTGGAGGTTACAAATTGCTCCTGAAAAGATACAAAGAGGAGATCCTATTAATTATTTAGGATATAAAATAGATGGATGGCAGACATTAAGCAGGCTAGAGCAGCAAGCAGAAGAACCTTCATCTTCTAGAGGTTTCTGGGTTTTTTCTAGAGCAGAAGACCAGAGTTTTTTCAGCTGCCACTGAAATGATGAACTGAAGACAAATGCATTCAGGTTTGTACACTCTTCCCTGAGTCCACTTTCACTGAACATTTTATTTAGTAGTTTGTTTTTGATTTTCACAACAGTCTGGTTGTCAGTATTTGCATGTCTGGCATTGCTTTATTTAAACTCATGAGATGAGAATTCAGTGGAATATGATGTTCCCGAGCATATCAAGGAGAGCAATTCAGAAACATTAAACTGCACTGAGTTCTAATCCTATGATCATGACCAGCAAGGTGGTGGCATTTTACCAATGAAGGAACAAAATCAGCATGAGATGTCTCAAAAATGGCAATGTTGACTGTTCAGATATCCTGATTTTATATGACCAAGATCTAAGTGCTACATTTTTATTCCCATTTTTATATGAAAATTTAATGATTGGGTTTCGTTAAAATTATTTTCCAAGTCCAATAAACTATTTCTTATTTATAAAAAGTTTAAATTGCATATCAATAGCATAGATTCAGGTGAAAAATAAGTTCCACAAATGACTTTGTATTCATTTTCTTGTGAGCACAAAATCACTCAGATATGGAGACAATTTGTTTAATTCTTGCCATAGGATAATGTCTCCTACCTTGTAGATAAGCAATCCTCAGACTCATGATTTCCACTCATTTAAAATTTCTATGTGTGTACAATCTTGTTTTTTCTCTAATCTACTTCCAAATAAATATTTTAAAAATATATCAGACCAACAGCAATTCTTGAATATCATGTTATTAGTACAATAAGCAATAACCGAGTAGTGATAAGCTGACAGAAATGTCTATATTGAATTTTAAGTATAACTCTGTGAAGTTTAAACACAAAAATTCAATTTGAACTGAAAATCATACACATTTGTCTGAAATGAATTCTCAGATGTCCCTGGCGAGGTTTGTATCTGTGAGTTTTCACTGAATGACTTTAGGTGTCTATACGCTCTGATTGCACATGGAAGTGTGATTTAAAGCTTTCAGCATTATCAGTTGAGGAAACAAATAAAAGAATCAAATTTGAACTCTGAGTCACTTGTTCTGGTACAAAACACTTTTCCTTTTTTAAGTTGATTAGTTTCTATTAGTCCTTAGTGTGCAAGCCATGATGCTCTTATTCACACCAGTTAGCAGTACTACATTATTGATTCCCTGGAATAAGGACTCATGATCATTTAAAGAAAATATAAAACTTTCTTGATGTGTTTGCTCAAAGTTTGTTTTAAGTGAAGAACAGCCATAAATTATATTGTGAGGAACTCTTGGGACTTTCTAGCATATTTTAGAACAAAATGATTTCTTTTAAATTTGCAGTTGCTGCTTTATGGTTTGTAGGGTATTTTTTGTTTGTTTGTTTGTTTATTTTGTTCTGTTTTTATGAATTGAAGTCAGTATTAAGTAACAGACCAGGCCATTGATCCAGGAAGTAGACGAGATATTTGGAAAATATAGAATGGAGGTAGAAAGAAAAGAAAAGGAAGATAAGGGAAAAATAATATTAAGTATAATGAGTTTATTACAGAGTTTTAATATTTTTAGAAGCAGTTGTTTCCTATGAATCTCCCTAGACTGGCCTGTAATCTTGAGGTTACAGCTTTGTCTTCTTGATCTATGCATTGTAGAACATGTACTCTGCTTTCCTTGAGCTCATTTTTAAACAATGACAATTGTGTTTATATCCCTTCATCAAAAAAGACATCAACGTATAGCCACTTAAATAATGGCTGCTCAACTGTAAAGGCCTACTTGTTAAGAGCAAAGATGGTTTGCTGAATAGTTTATAATAGATAAGCAATGTTATCCTTGGGCTTGGAGAATTGTGTTGATTTTATCCCTGCTCCTGGGCACTACACAAGCCATTTCCCACTTGCTTTAAGCTGAGCAGGCAGCGTTCATATGAGTTTACAAAACACACACACATATAAAGCATAATAAACCCATGCTTCTACAATGAAATTCAATAAATTTATAATAAATTTAGGAACCTGAAAAAGAACAGCAACATAAGTTTGTTTTGAACACCCAATGGAGAGAGGTACACATCCAGACACAGTTGGGTAAGAGGCAGCCCTGCCAAATTTCTACTGCAATGCCCCAAAGACAAGAAACTACATTCACCATTGGGGCACATAAGTCTGCTATAGTAATATCTGAGATATGAAGGACTGTGGTTCATAAATAGTATGTGTTTCTAGTGAGAACAGAATAGACCTCCTGCTTGTAATAGTGGTGGAATGGGAACTTAGATCCATGTCCTGTTCTTCTAACTCATCCATCTTGTGGAGCATTTGCTCCTGAAGATGAACAAGGGTGATTTAAACTCAACAAAAGTGCCCAAATAGCAGGCCAGTGCCATCTTGAAATCATTGATATTATCATTGAGCGCGATTCCATGCCTACCATGAGTTACTTAGTTATTTTTATTTAACATGTCTGTTGGTTTCACCTGCATGTGTGTCTGTGCATTAAGTGAGTGCTTGGTACTCACAGATACCAAAAAGAATGTTGAATCCTTTGAAACTGAACTGAAGTTACAAGGGTTTGTGAGACACCATGTGAATGCTGGGAACCCAACCTAGATCCTCTGGAAGAGCAGCCAGTGCTCCTAAACATAAACACTCACTCCAGCTGTGTAATTAAGTTCTTTACATAAATATTGGAGAGCACATTAATCTTTTGTTCAAATTTGTCATTAATAAGTACTAAAATTATATGTATACCAAATTTATTTTAAAAATTAAATTCTTTTTGTTTATTCCTTAAAATCTCATGGATATCTTAGTCCTCACAAAGAAAGGAAGATTGTTTACTATTTTTCCTTATCTATAACCAAAGAATTGCTGCTTATTAACATAAACTTAGTAAAACCAAAGGAAGAATATATACCTCACATCTATTGAACAAAAAAACTGTATTTATGAATTTCTGTTAAAAGTCTGTAATATTAACCAAAGACAATATATTTGAGAGGGAAAAGTATAGATAAAGAAAAGTTAATTAGACACAAAGGATATAGGATAATGAAGCTAAGTTTGGTTCTGTTATAACTGAGGTCTCTCAGTAAGAGCTAGAAGTCTCTTATCATATTTTCAATTTCCTGGATGTCAGACTCGGGAAGGAAGGAAGGAAGGAAGGAAGGAAGGAAAGAAAGAAAGAAAGAAAGAAAGAAAGAAAGAAAGAAAGAAAGAAAGAAAGAAAGAAAGAAAGAAAGAAAGAAAGAAAGGAGATAGAGAAGGTGGATGGGACGGAAGGAAGGAAGGATAAAAAAAAGGACAGTAGAGATAAACACATCTTGTGATGTAATCTATAACCAAGTCACAATTTATGTTTGAGGAAAAAAAAAAAAGAATCTTAAAAGGGGGAGAGAACTTGTCCCTCTGAATGTCAGCAATGAAGGCTGGCATAGGGGGAGACCTCAATTGATATGAGAACAGAAATAAAGATTCCTAAATAGTTTTGTCTCTTAAATCTGTACCAACTTTTGCTGCAGAGTGATTGGTTAGATTAGTGTCATGACACAGTGAAGAGTCTACATTTCTTTGTGGATGATATTCTATATTTACAGCATGGATTTAAATACCTTACCTCAAGTAGACCCTCTATAAAATCTCACCTATTGCTTTTTTCTGGGTTATTATGGTCAATGTACTGCTTCAGAAAAGATTAGAAAAGCACCATTAACTACAACTGAAATCATAAGATACAGACCAACTTACTTGAAATCAAATGTCCTGTCCCTACCATAGGGATTCCCTGGTTCTTCTTCAAAAGTCAGCTGTCATTTTTCTGGAGAAGCTTCTGGAACCCAGTATAGAAGATATAGTCTCCAGCATCCTCAGCCATCAGCACATACAACAAGGTGCTAGGAGATACAGATTGCTATCCAATGTGAGATTCCCATAATAAGTAATCTCTGCTCTAGATCTCTCTTACATTGACCAAAAGCAACTCGGACATGTCCAGTCTGGGCCCGAATACCCACCGATCCTTCCACCTCCTTTCATAGGATTATGAACTTTCTCCCCATTTCTTTCCTCAAGCTTTATTTTTTGTAGGCGACAACCACCACACAAATCTCCAAATGCTCACTCTTCTTTGGCACCTGGGCAAGCCTCCCTTGAAGGCTGGAAAGAAATGTTTGCCATGAGAAAGAACATGACCTGTCTTCAGCACAGATACTTGTTCTCTTGGACACAATATCCATACAAACAAAGCCATATGTTCTATGACACATACAGTCTACAAGGCATGGTTAGTGATTTTAAAGGAACATGAGAAGTTCTGGTGTCCTCTAAAGATTGTTACATCCAAAGGGTAGAGGGTTAAAAGGAAAATAATGGCAAAAACTGAAGAAAAAATGTAATAACCACCCCTTCTCTGCCTAACATTGATTTCTGTGCTTGAATCTTGCCTAGAGAATATACTTCCCCTTCCATTGCCTGTATCCTCACAATTTTCAGACATATCCTGGGCTGGTACACAGGATATATGTCCATTGCCACTATTGTCATTATCGCCAGTGTATATTCAGAGAAGGGTGGCTATACCATGAATCTTAAAAGGTCTTATTAATAGAAAACCCAGAGCCAGATATTGGGGTGAATGCTGGAAGATGAGAGAAACAGAAAAAGCCACGGCCAACCTCATCTCGCCAACTCCTCACCCGATCCTGTTTCCACAAATCCTCAGACTGAAAGCCTCTGAGGTCTCACCTCTGAAGGTCTCATTTAAACTGCTGCTAAAAGCCTTTTAGTCCTCATGCTTATATACCTTTCTGCTTCCTGCCATCACTTCTTGGGTTTAAAGGCATGTGTCCTTCCAGAGCAAAGACACGAGATCTTGAGTGCTGGGATTAAAGGTGTGTGTCACCATGCCTGGCTCTGTTCCAGTGTGGCCTTGAATTTACAGAGATCTAGACAGATCACTGCCTCCCTAGTGATAGGATTAAAGGTGTGTGTGCCACCACTGTCTGGCCTCTATGTCTAATCTAGTGGCTGTTCTGTTCTTTGACCTCCAGATAAGTTTATTGGGATGCACAATACATCAATCACATGTGGCCTCCATCTGAGCAGTATTCCTGAGTTCAGCAACATTGACAGCTTTATTTTTCTAACGTTTGAGAAGGTTAGGTAATTCTGGTTGAAACCAGTCAAAAATAGAAATTTGGATATACAATTAGGACAGAATCTTCTCTTGGAAGCATGGTTTTAGTGCTAATTCCAAACTTGACCCCAGAGTCTCTGTTTCAGTCTTTAAAATCTGGTTTAATTACCCAAATTTAAATATTTCCCCAAGGCAGTTAATACTACCAAGACAATCATAGAATACTAGCAACCTGGAAAGAGTAAAATCAGAAGAAGGAGCGTGCTTTTTTTTAAAGATGGAATGTGAGTGCCAGACTCGCACAGTTATAGTAGGAAAAGACATAGATGTCCAGTATCTGAATGTATGTGATTACTTAACATGACAGGTAATTCAAAACATGGTGTGAGCTCTGTGTGTGTGTGTATGTGTGTGTGTGTGTGTGTGTGTGTGAGAGAGAGAGAGAGAGAGAGAGAGAGAGAGAGAGAGAGAGAGAGAGAATGGGTGCTGTCAGCCCAGACCACATGCCCAAGGGCCAGGATTCCAGAACAATTTAATCATCTGGATGTTTCAAAATCTTAGTGAAACTTCCCAACATTTATGGAAACATGTGAAACTAAGGTGAATTACACACATTCCAGAGGGAAATCATTATTTATTTTTTCCTAAGGATTGCTAACAGTGTGGTCTGATCACTATTTGGACATATACACTTGAAGTAGTTGGAGAACAACCTCAGAAAAGATTTCCTTCCCTCAGGTCCATCTGTTTCTTCCCCTTTTAGCACTGGAATCAGTTATCTCCCTTAGCCACATTCAAGGACTAATAGGAATAACAGTCCAAACCACCACATAATAAGTCCCCTGAAATTGAGGTAAATTCTACATGGAGATACCACCTAGGTCATTTGGACCTTAAGTAATAGCTTTGCACAATTTAGCTTGGACCCTCCTTTCCTTATAGCCTTACTAACTTTACAGACCTCTAATTCCTTACCTAACCACTTCTAGGAATATTTAGAAAACCTTCTATGCTGACAGCTATGCTCAGCCAGAACCCTAGTTCAATTCTCCCTGCAATTATCTTCACTGGCAACATCTGGCCAGGTCCATCCCCCGTTGGAGGAAAGTACCTTATCAAATATACCTCTGTATTCTCTAAAATAGACTTAAGGATCCAGACTGTCTGTTTGAGAAGGCCTGGCAGTTGTGTCAATTAAGCTTAACTTTCTCCTTTCCAAAGTCTTATCTCTAGCTTTAGATCCACTCAATTAATTCAGGACTAAAGGGTTCCACCTTACAGGTACAACTCACTGTGATGGGAGTTGCTTAGTGATAGAGCACACTTGCCAAAAAAAAAAATGTGAGGTGCAGAGAGAGATGCTTGGAAAGATAAGGGTCAAAGGGATAAAAAAGGCAGTTTCATTTTCAGAGAAGGAAGATAGAACTTAGAGGTATAAGGAGACAGAGAGGAAGAGAGGAATGGAGAACTTGAGGATGGAGAACTGAGAGGGATAAGGAGGATTTTGACCAGAGAGAACATGTGAATGAGATGGAAGATGAAGAAGAGCCAGATAGGGAAGTGCTAGCTGGGTAAGAATGAGATGAGAAGGACCTAGATGAGGCAGAATTAAGATGAGAGAATTAAGATAGAACTTAGAGGGAATAGTAGATAAAAATAGAGAGAAATCAGGCAATAAAGGAGCTAGGAACGAAAACAGAACTGAAGCTGTAGAGATAGGATTTTATCCCAAAGGAATAAAGTAGACAGAGAAAAAGCATTGTCTGCTTTGATTCTTTTCCTGAAAATAATTTTCTCAATTTGTGGTTTCTCTCCTGAGCTTTACTTCATGCCAGGCGGCAGTGGTGCACAACTTTAATCCCAGCACTCGGGAGACAGAGCCAGGTGGATCTCTGTGAGTTTGAGGCCAGCCTGGTCTACAGAGCAAGATCCATGATAGGCACCAAAACTTCACTGAGAAACCCTGATTCAAAAAAAAAAAAAAAAAAAAAAAAAAACCTTCACTTAACGCATCAACATTCTCACTTGACTATTTTCTTCAGTCACACTCATGTGTTTGGATGCTAGGTAGACAATAATAAAATTCCCTGAAAAATGAAAATTAATATGAATTAGATTCATGAGTCAGAGGATCTAGTTTCAAGTACCAGCAACCACATGATGACACACAACCTCCTGTAACATTATTTCTGAGAGCTATCGTATGGTCTCCATTGGGTGTTGCATATACATAATTCAAGATGAAGACCAAATTTCCATACACACAAAATGACAAAATAAATTAGTAAAAAATATTAAGATAAAACATTGGGAAGAAAAACTAAATAAATTATCGATTTTCAACTAAAGAAATGGACACTATTATTATATACTGATTTAAAAATTAATCACATCTATAATGTGATAACAGCATTATTTGTATTTCTGTTTATACAATAAAAGTGACTGACATTACGGGAAAACACATATACATTTACTTAATAAAGAGAAATAGTTTTATATCATGCAAAATTTAATTTGAAAAAGTGTAAAATATATATTATAGTTTTCTATTATAAAGCAGCTTCAATGTACATAAATAATCTAAAGAAAAACATAATAGAATCCATGTACAAAATCCATCAAATGCATATTGGGATGATAAAATGCCCTTGTATGCCAAGCATTAGGATTGATTTTTGTCATGGAGAAATCAATGGGATGCAAGGAGGAAGGAATTAAACTGCACCTGTTGAGAAACTTTGACTCTGATTTCTGTAACTTTGCATTAGCCTTTGTGAACACACATTCACAATTCACACACACACACACACATACACACACTCACACACGCACATTAAAAATATAATTAATTCTTTTTATTTCATAATTAACTGGGTTATAATTCAGGTCAATACTGTCCCACACATTGATCATAGTAGGACAGCTCTAAAACAAGGTGAAATCTATGCCTCAAATACATGACACACAATATATTTGCCATGAATGTATTAGATTGATTTAAATTTTCTATTATGACTATCAAAATTCATACCTGAATTATTTTAGGATAGTGAAATATTTTATGCAATTGTATATTCAGTTTCAACTATAAATATATAATTAATTATGCTAAAGTATATATGAAACTAAGAAAAAAATCAATATTTTTTAAAGGGGGCAATTTTTTCCCTTTACCCAAGAAAAATGCAACTAAGCAGTATAGGAAGCTCAAATGTGGTAATTATAATCTTAAAACTAAAACAAGTTTTGTTTTTGTTTTTGTTTTTTAAGACGGGACTATATGACAATACAAAATGGGGGGCACCAATACTTGCATCAAATCACAATGGTCATCAGGTCAATAAGTGGCAAATTCACCACAGCCACTTCTGCCCCTGTATAACCCCCTAAAAGCCTGTCCTTGTACAGATAAGGGTTCCTCAGTGACAGAATCCAAACAGGATAGACCAGCAAGCGGAAGAACCTTAATCATCTAGAATTTTCTCTTTCTTCTGGAGCAGAAGACCAGAATTTTTCAGCTGCCAGTGAAACGATGAACTAAAGGTACTTGCAAGACATTTAGGTTTGCACAATTTCACTGAACCTTTTATTTAGTCTGCTTTTAATTTTCAAAACAGTCTGATTGTTAGTATTTGAATGTGTCAGGCATTAGTTAAACCCACAGGATGAGAATTCAGTGGAATGTAATGTTTCTGAGTATGTCAAGGAGAGCATCGATAATGTTAAACTCCACTGAATTCTAGTCCCATGATGACAAGCTAGTTTGGTGACTATGGTGATATTTTATTTGTACTGAAATGTGATTTTATTTGCATGTTAATAAATAAAGTTGCCTGGGGTCAGAGCTAATAGCAAGCCATAGCAGAAGCCGGGCGGTGTTGGTGCACGCCTTTAATCCCAGCTCTTGGGAGGCAGAGCTAGGCAGATCTCTGTGTATTCAAGGATACAGCCATCATGGAGACACATGCCTTTAATCTCAATACCAACCATAGAAGACCTGGAGGTCTGTATAGACAGGCAGTGACAAGGAGGTCATGTGGTTGGGTTTACATCCAATGAGAAGGCAGAAGAGAAAGTCAGTAAAAAGGACAAACAGACAAGAAGTAGGTCTCTTGGCTGAAGAGGACAGCAGCAGCAGTGAAGGGTAAGGGTTTTAGCTCTTAGCTCTGACCTCTCAGACTTTCATCTCTGCACTGGCTCTGTGTTTCTTATTTAACAAGACGGTTACATCTACAGGTGACATTATATGCAAAACGAGCACAGTCAGCATGAGATGTCTCAAGAATGGCAACATTGACTGTTTGTATTTCCTGATTTATATATGACCAAGAACTAAGTGCTTCATGTTAATTCCCATATTAATATGAAGATTTAAATAAGTGTATCTCACTAAAATTATTTTCCAAGTCCAATAAGCTGTTTCTTGGTTATGAAAAGTTTAAATTGAATATCAATAGCACAGATTCAGGTGAAAAATGAGTCCTATAGATGTGTCTATATTTGTTCCATTGTGAGCACAAAAGCACTCAGATATGGAGACAATATATTATTTCTTGCCATAGGATAATTTCTCCTACTTTGTATATAAGTAATCATCAGGCTCATGAATTTCACTCATTCAAAATATCTATGTGCACCCAATCTTGTTTTTCTCCAATCATTTTCCAAATAAATATTTGAAAAATATATCAGACCAACAGCAATTCTTTGAATATATTGTTATTAGTAAAATAAGCAATAGCTGAGTAGTGGTTAAATGATGAAAATATCTATGTTGAATTTCAAGTGTAACTGTGTAAATTTTAAACACAGAAATTCAAATTTAACTGAAAATCACATGCATGTTTGTCTGAGATGCATTCGCATGCTGTGCTTGAACCTGCAAATTTGCATATGATGACTTTAAGTGTCTATGCTCTCTGACAAGTGCAATTTAAAGCTTTCAAAATTATCAATTGTGGACACAAATGAAAGAATCAAATTTGCATTCTTGTCACTTGTTCTTGTGAAGTCTGCATGAGTCCTTAGTGTGCAAGCCATCATGCTCTTATTTCAAATTAGTTAGTACTATGCTATTGATTCCTTGCAACAGGGTACTCATGACTGTTTAAAGAAACTGTAAACCTGTCCTGATGTGTATTCTCAAAGTTTGCTTTAAATAAAGAACTGCCATACATTATTTAGTGAGGATAACCTGGAGAATTTCTAGCATATTTTACAACAAAGTGATTTCTAATAAATTTGCAGGTTTGTGGTTTGGTGAGAAGTGTTTGACTATTGGTTTGGTTTTGTTTTTATAAATTGAAATAAGTACTCACTAATAGATCAAGCAATTGACCTAGGAAGTTAAGCAGATATTTTGGAAAGTACAGGGTAGAGGGAGAAGGAAATGATGTAAAGATAAGATAAGAATAGTATTAAGTATGGTGAGTTTACTACAGAGTAATAGTATTTTTTAAATCATCTGTTTTTTTATGAATCTATTGGTGAAATTATTAAGGCCACTCCACAGTGTTAAAAAGGGAGATTTATTTAATGGTGTAACTTACAATGGAAGGGATAGGTAGATGGTGGGTTCTGTGAAAGATGCAGGTGAGTCTGGTGGTGTTCTCTGGAGAACTCTCCTCAGTCTACCTCTAGCCTCCAGGGTCCAAGAAGGAAGAGAGCTCAGTGCATTCTGATCTCGGGTCTTCAGGGCTCTTCCTTGGCCCCGCCTTGTAGGCATGATAGTTACCAAGCCCCAATGGGGGTTGGAACTTCCAGACCAAAGCTGGAATGGCTACCCACTATATGTCTCTCTTTTTGTCTAAATAAGAAGGTTTTAACTTAATACAAGACTAAATACAAAGGAATGGTTATCAAATATTGTCCAGGAGTAATGAGGGATAATGACCTAGATAAGATGGAACTACAATTAATGTGAACAATATCAAGCAAGGAACACATACTAAAATCCAGAGAAGTCTAGAGCATAGGTAAATGGTATGTTACAAAGATCATTCTAAAAGGTGTCCTATCCCAAAGAACCTGAATCTAATATTTAATATGTTCTATCTAAGATATTATATATATGTATATACATATGTATACATATACATATACATATACATATACATATACATATACATATACATATACATATACATATACATATACTAAGTTGTAACTGTAACTGCTAGTCTTCAATCCCATCAAAGACCTGAGAAGGAATATAATGGTACCTGAGAAATGGCAGATGGATGCAAGCAACTTTCAGGAATCTTGCAAGAGTAGACCAAGACAGCTGGCTGCCTGGACGGTCACCTAATGTGTTTCAATATCATTGGTGCATTCAAATTGGCTACAGGCCTAGAGTATCCGACAGACCATTTTCAGAAGCAAGAATTCTGAAAGACCATCTTACTCTGTCATAGCAGAGTACAGTGGTTGCTTTTCTTGTGTCCTGCTTGTCCAGAAAGGACAGCATTTGAACTGTCAGCAGTTAAGGCAAGGGCAGTTCTTTGCCCAGTAGAGCATTTTGTGCCAAGAAGAGAAGTTCCAAAAGGAAATGACTTAGAAGCCCAACATTCTCCTGGGATCAAATTGGTGCTGCCAGGAGCAATTGTGTCTGTCACATCAACAGAAATCTAAGTTATTTAAATGCCATATTCTCTAGGTCTATGAAGTGCTTGACAATTACCTGTCCATCTGACCTATGTATCTGTAAATCTGGATAACCTAACTCACATAACTATAGAGATGACAAGCATAGGTGACTATAAATCTATAAATCTTATCTACCGAAATAACCTAAAGACTAAGGCTTCATGTAAACAAGGTAAACAGTCTATAAGCAAATGTCTGGTAAAAACAATGACTTCAAAATTATAACAATACACAATATATTTATAACAGAGGTAGGAATATATAGTGCAATATAGAATATGACATAATCTTAAATATATATCAATATACAGAATATCCTAAACAGAAGTAGAACATACATAAAGTATGACAGTTATAAATTTACATTACATCAAATACAAATATTTCAAATAAGAGTAGAAATACATGTACATTATAACAAATAGAGTTCTGTATTTGTGTCAATATACAAATTATCTTAAACAGGAATATAAAAATAGTTTACATTTGTATCAACATATAAGAATCCATAACAGTGCAAACAACAGTGCAAATTATCTAAGGCTGCTATTTTACTAAATTTGTTTACTAGTATATACAATAATCTACCATAGTAAAGTCATATATTTCAAGAGAATGTCATTCATCATACAGACAAAAAAGTTTTTAAATTCTTGTGAGGTAATGTTGTCGGCCATGTTATAACAATTACTCAAAATTTGTTAGTCAATTTTAAAGTATAAAATTATCAAGTATTTTTATTTAAAATGAGACACTACTTTGTCTATCCTACCTTTGCGCAGTTCTGAGGGTGTAGTAGGACTTTTTAGCCAGAAGGAGGCATTGGTATAGCGCTAAAGCAGGTCCTATTGAATGCCTTGGCTGGCAGCAGAGAGCACAGGCAGCTGGCAGTTTTTTCTGGTGACCCCCCCTGGAGCTTCCGGGGGTGGAGACTTCCAGGCAGCTCTAAGCCCCTCTCTGCCTCTACAGACAATAGGTCTGCCAGCAGGCATGGCTCCAAACCCCTACTGGGGACAGGTGACAGTGCCCTGTCTATTTTAACTAGGTGAAACTGTGGAAGCCTCAGGATAGGGTGGGGAGCCAGCACTCAGGGAGCCCCACTCACAGCAGTTTTGCTGGTCTGGGGCTAGACTTGCCCCAGGATTAGTTCCTTTTTAGGAATGGAACCCTGTAGGTTTTTAATGGTTCTACAGAACTCTGCAGGTGGTAACCTGCAACTTTAAGTGCCCACCAGATGGACAGGAAGCTGAGGGCAAAAGCCACCCAGGCCTTCGGAATTTTCCCCATGTTAGGCGCCAGATATTGGTGAAATTATTAAGGACACTCCTCCTTGTTAAAAGGGAGATTTATTTAATGGCATAACTTACAAATGAAGGGATAGGTAGGTGGCAGTTCTGTGAAAGACTCTACTCAGTCCAGCTGTGTTCTCTGGAGCACTCTCCTCGGTCTAACTCTAATATCCATGGTCCAAGAGGGAAGAGAGCTCAGCGCATTCCGATCTTGGGTCCTCAGGGCCCTCCCTTGGCCCTGCCTTGTAGGCATGATAGTTACCGAAGCCTCAATGGGGGTTGGATCTTCCAGACCAAAGCTGGAATGGTTACCCATTGCATGAATCTCCATAGAAAAGCTTGTAACTCTTGTGGCCAGTACTTTGTCTTCTTGAGCTATGCACTGTAGAACATGTACTCAGCTTTCCCAGATATCATCTTCAAACAATGACAATTACATCAATGTCTCTTCAGCAAAATCTACATCAATGTATAGCCACTTAAAAAATGGCGGTTAAGCTGCCAAGGCCACCTTCTTGAATCTAAGGTGGCTTGTTCAATAGTTTATAAGAGATAAACAACATTATCCTTGGGCTAGGAAAATTGTGTTGACTTTGCCCATGTTCTTGGGCACTATACCAGCCATTACCCACTTGCTATCATTTGAGCTGAGCAGGCAGCATTCATAGGAGTTTTCAAAACATATACATCTATAAAGCATAACAAACGGATGCTTAAAAAGCAAAATTCAAAAGGCCTATGCTAAATTTAAGACAATTGAAAGAGAACAACAAAAAAAGGTTGCTTTGAACACCCAGTGGAGAAAGGTGCACATCCAAAGACAGTTGAACAAGAGCCACTCTTGTCACATCTCATGACATGAATCTATATTCAGCAAAGGGGCCCATAGGTCTGCTATCAGTAATGTCTGAGATGTGAAAACTTGGGCTCATAATTAGTCTGAATTTCTAATGAGAACAGATGTGAGAGTGGTGGGATGGTACCTTAGACCCATGTCCTGCAGATGTTTCTCTGACTCATTTATGCTGTGGAGAATTTGTTCATGAAGCATGTTTTAAAAAAATACTTGGATTGACAAGGGATTATATAAGCTCAACAAAAGCACTCAAACACCAGACCAATGTTATCTTAGAGACACTGATATTACCATTGATCCCCATTTTATGTCTATTCATGAGTCAATGCTTCTCTTTCCCATCACACTGCAATCAATTCAAGTGTTTTATGGAATCTGACAATCAAACCCAGAATTTTATTGTTGAACTTGAAAACAAATAGCATCCAAGTAACATCTTTTGTGAATTAACTTTTCTTCAGAATCCTCATTTTACTCTGTATTCCTATCATATCCTATGACATTAGCAGCACCTCTGGTCATTTATTCATAAGTACTGGCCTTCATATTATGAACTCATGGAGAAGAAGGGCCATTTCCTGTGTTGTGTTAGAATACTTTAAGTCTGAATAGAAACATGTGGTTCATCTCTGGTTGTTAGGTGATGTTAGGTGTGGTAGTAATCTAATTATACTGAAATGTGATTTTGATTGTATGTTAATAAATAAAGTTGCCCGGGGGTCAGAGCTATTAGAGCCATAGCAAGAGTGTGGCGGTGGTGGCACACGCCTTTAATCTTAGCATTCCAGAGATAGAAATCCCTCTGGATCTCTGTAAGTTCAAGGCCACATTGGAAATAGCCAAGCATGGTGGTGACACACTCCTTTAATCCCAGAAAACCAGCCTTTAATCCCAGGGAGTGGTGATAGAAAGCAAAAAGATATATAAGGCGTGAGGACCAGAAACTAGAAGCATTTGGCTGGTTAAGCTTTCAGGCTTTGGAGCAACACAGTTCAACTGAGAGCTATTGGGATGAGGACACAGAAGCTTCCAGTCTGAGGAAACAGGACCAGCTGAGGAACTGGTGAGGTGAGATAGCTGTGGCTTGTTCTGTCTCTTTAAATAGACGAACAGACAGGAAATAGGGCCCTCATTCGGGAGGCTGGGACACCGCAGGCGGAAGGGTGAGATTTTGGCTCTGAGCTCTGACCTCTCGGCTTTCTCTTTTGCATTGTTTCTGTGTTTCTTGTTTGATAAGACGGTTGGTTACATCTATATCTGGCGCCCAACGTGACAAGAATCCATTGAAAACCGCTTGGCTTGGCGGCGGGTCCACTTTCCCTCAAGGGCGGCAGACCGGGCAGCCGGTTTCCTAGTCCGAGCTGCCGGCTTCCTAGTCCGAGCGGCAGCTTCTAACCCCGGCCTAGGTCTGTGAGCAGCTTGCTTAAAGCCGGTACTACGAACAACTCAGACCTGCCCTGCCGAACAGGGCCCTGCCTGTAAAGCCAACGCACGTGGTCGGAGTTTAAGGAAGCCAGACCCAAGCCTTGACTAGGCACAAAAGGGAACACGTGGCTGCATTTAAACTTTAGCCAGCTACGCTTACGCTTTCTTGTTCTCTCTCTCTCTCTCTCTCTCTCTCTCTCTCTCTCTCTCTCTCTCTCTCTCTTTCTCTTTGGATTTACACCTGGGACACTAGGTGGCTGTTTTGAAAATCCCCTCGGATTTCTACTGTTCTACGCAGATTTAATTCTCTGGGATTTCTACTGTTCTACGCAGATTTGGTAAGTCATAAAGGAAAGTATTTAAAAGACAATTTTTTTCCACATTTAAAAAAAATGGGTCTCCTGTGTACATTGGAAGAAAATTGGGTTTTGTTTGAAATTTTAGGCAGTCTGATAATGGAACAACTATATAATATTAGTATTGGTGGAATTATGCAGCTTATCACTATAGTAATCCACATTTTAATATTTAAAAATTTAAGTGCCAGGATAACAGCTTTAGAAGAACTTGTTAAACCTGTAAAAATTCAGACAGAAGAAATTAACAGTGAAGTTGGTTCAAGTTTGGATCATAAGGTTGTAGAAAGAAAGCCTGTTTTCACACAGTCACCCTTAATTTATCCTGTAACTGTACAGCAGATGCCTGATCAAATGATGGCTACACAAAATAATTGGGCTCCAATTGAAATGTTGGATTTAAAAAGGTTTAAGGAGGCAATAGTATCTTATGGCATGCATTCCCCATATGTAAAGCAAATGTTAAACTCTTGGTCAACATATAATAGGATAATACCACAGGACTGGCGGGACCTTGCACAAGGTGTTCTGGAACCCAGCCAGAGACTTCAATTTCTGACTTGGTTTAAGGAGGAGGCTAAAAACATAGAAAAACAATGGAGGGATAAAGGAATACAAGTTTGCCAGGATCAGCTTATGGGAGAAGGCCAATATGCTTCAGCACAAACACAATGTTTATATGATGTCCAAACCCTAATTTTATGTCGAACGGCAGCCTTGGATGCATGGGACAGAGTTGAGGAACCAGGAAAAAATCTGAGTCATTTACAAAGGTGAGGCAAGGCCCAAAAGAGTCTTTTACAGATTTTTTACAAAGACTGGCTTCAGCAGTAAAGAGAATGGTCTCGGATTCAGAAGCTGGTAAGGCAATAATTGAATCTTTGGCCTTTGAGAATGTGAATGCAGCATGCAAAAGAATAATCAGGCCATTAAGGGCAAGATCTGCACCTATGGAAGATTGGATTAGAGAAACAATTAATGTTGAGGTTGATGAGCATGATGATACGTGGGTAGGAGAAGTAATTTCAAAAGGTTTGAGGAATGTTAGATGTTTTGGATGTGGAAAGCAAGGACATTTGAAAAGGGACTGTAGACAGGTCATTCCCAGAAACAATGTTTCTTCAAGGAACAATGGCAACAGAATGCCCCTTCCTTCTGGAGTATGCAGAAGCTGTGGTAAGGGAAAACACTGGACCAACGAATGTAGATCAACAAAGGACAGACAGGGTAATCCTTTGCCTCAGTCTTTGGGAAACTCCCAGAGGGGCCTAGTGCAGGCCCCCAGTGCAAATCCAGTTCAGACCTTGCCTGCAGCCATAGAGGAAATGCCTTCTCTGGAGAGCGATTAAATAACCAAATGCCTATTGGAATAAATCATGCTGGTCAGTATGATGAAACAGAGAAAATAGAAAATTCAGGAGAAAACATAAAGAAAATTTTTTGGCAAACTTCTATTAATGAACAAAGACCAAAATTAACGATAAAAATAAATGGTGTTTGTTGTCTGGTCTGGTAGACACAGGTGCGGACGTTACCATAATTGCACCAGAATTTTGGCTTGCAACTTGGCCTCTTCAGGAGGTAAACGTTCAACTGTTAGGAATTGGGACATTATCTCAGGTGAAACAGAGTGCAAGGTGGCTCGAATGTATAGGTCCAGAAGGACAGAGAGGAAAATTAAAACCATATGTGGCTAACATAACTATGAACCTGTGGGGTCGAGACTTGTTGCAACAATGGGATACTCAGATTAACATCCCTCCAATCTCAGAAACAAATCATAACCTAACACATGTTACTGAGAGAAATATTAGAAGATATTATTCTAATGAGTGGTCACCAGCCATCCATATTATACAAGAACAGGGCACAATAACTGATGATCTTCCAAAGACACCAATAGCTCTACCTTTAAAATGGTTAACAGACAAGCCTGTGTGGGTCCAGCAATGGTCTTTAACAACAGAGAAACTCCAGGCTTTAGAAGAGATGGTAGAAGAACAGTTAAATGCTCAGCATATTGAAGAATCAAGTAGCCCCTGGAATTCTCCTGTTTTTGTTGTTAAAAAGAAATCTGGTAAATGGAGAATGGTGACAGACCTTAGAGCAATTAATAAAGTAATTTAGCCAATGGGCTCTCTACAATCTGGGATGCCTTTGCCTACTCTGTTACCAAAAGGATGGCCTCTCATAGTTATTGATTTAAAAGACTGTTTCTTTTCAATACCCTTACAAGAAAAAGACAGAGAAAGATTTGCTTTTACAGTGCCTACTTATAATAATTCTCAACCGGTTAAAAGATTTCAATGGAGGGTCCTCCCACAGGGAATGTTGAATAGCCCAACTCTGTGCCAATACTTTGTACAACAGCCATTGGAAGTGATACTTAAAAAATTTCCTAAATCTATAATTTATCATTATATGGACGATATTTTACTAGCTAACTCAAATACAGATACTTTAGAAATAATATTTGAAGAAGTAAAGAATATTTTGCCTTGCTGGGGATTACAAATTGCTCCTGAAAAGATACAAAGAGGAGATTCTATTAATTATTTAGGATATAAAATAGAGCTACAAAAAATTAGACCCCAAAAGGTGCAAATTCAGAGAGATAGACTACAGACTCTTAATGACTTTCAAAGATTATTTGGAGATACTTCTCATCTACGAACTATTGTTGGGGTAAAAAATGATGAACTGACTAATTTGTTTAAAACTTTAGAAGGTGACAAGGACTTAAATAGTCCAAGAGAATTATCACCTGAAGCTGAGAAAGAATTAGCCTTGGTAGAAAAGAAAGTACATGAAGGACACGTGGATCGTATTGATCCAAAGCTGGATTGCATTTTGGTTATTTTACCTTCTAGGCGTTCTCCTACTGGAATATTAATGCAGAGGGAAGATATTATATTGGAATGAATATTTTTACCAAATAAACCAAATAAAAAATTAAAAACTTATGTGGAAAAAATCTCTGACTTGATTTGGAAAGGAAAATTGAGACTTCGTCAATTAGCAGGCATATGCCCAGCAGAAATTGTCATACCATTAACTAAGGAGGACATTGAAAAATTATGGACAGAAAGTGAACCTTGGCAAAGAGCTTGCAGTAATTTTTTGGGAGAAATTAACAGCAAATATCCCAAAAGCAATAGAATTGATCTTATAAAGAGAGCTGATTGGATTTTGCCTCGAATTGTACGGCAAAAACCCATATCTGGAGTTCGTACATTTTATACAGATGCCAACAAAGAAGGAAAGGCAGGATACAAATCAGAAAATTTAAGTAAAGTGGTTCAAAGTCCGTATAATTCAGTTCAAAAATCAGAATTGTATGCTATTCTGTTGGTATTAATGGATTTTTCAGAACCTCTCAACATAGTAACTGACTCTCAGTATGCTGAAAGAGTGGTGTTACATATTGAGACTGCAGAATTTATCCATGATGCTTCAGAATTAACTTCATTATTTATTCAATTACAATATACAATCAGGAAAAGGAATCATCCTTTATATATAACTCACATTTGATCCCATACTGGTCTGCCAGGCCCTCTAGCACAAGGCAATGATGAGATTGATAAATTATTGATAGGAAATGTGCTGGAGGCCTCAGAATTTCATAAAAAACATCACGTTAATAGTAAAGGTTTAAAAAAGGATTTTTCCATAACCTGGCAACAAGCCAAAGAAATAGTAAAGAAATGTCCTACTTGTTTCTTCTACAATCAGACGCCATTACCAGCAGGATGTAACCCAAAGGGTACTCAGAGAAATAAAATCTGGCAGATGGACGTGTTTCACTTTGCAGAATTTGGAAAATTGAAATATGTACACCACACTATCGATACTTATTCAGGATTTCAATGGGCAACTGCTTTGAGTTCTGAAAAAGCTGATTCTGTAATCACTCATTTGCTAGAAGTTATGGCCATCATGGGTATACCTGCACAACTCAAAATTGACAATGCTCCATCATATGTCTCTGTTAAAATGAAACAGTTTTTTGCTTATTACAATATAAAGCATATTACAGGCATACCACATAATCCTACAGGTCAAGCAGTTATAGAAAGATCAAACAGAACTCTAAAGGATATGCTAAATAAACAGAAATGGGTAACAAAAACTCCCAGAAATAGACTGCATAATGCTCTTCTAACTTTGAATTTTCTGAATGCCAATGAGAAAGGAACAACAGCTGCAGAGAGACATTGGATAATAGAAAAAACTACAGAATTAAATCAGCCTATATACTTTAAGGATGTGCTGACCTCAGAATGGAAACCAGGGTATGTATTACATTGGGGACGAGGTTTTGCTTTTCTTTCTACAGGAGAAGATAAGCTGTGGGTACCATCAAAATTGATAAAGGTTCGATTTGAACAAGAGAGACCTCTTAATTAGAGGAGGTGATAGTTCATCAACCAGCATGAACATCCAATTTAAACTAACTGGTATCAATAACACATGCCTTTTTATTTAATCAGAAAATAACTTGTCAAAAGAAAACATCCCCAAAATTAGTCTTGGGGAAAGGTTTTTGTTTTTGTCTTTTAGGAGAATGAAGGTTAAGGAATCTGAAGAACACTGGACAAATGAGACAACTGAAGAAAAGGGACAAATCATCTATCCCAAGAAACAGAATGAAACGGTATATGGGTATATATTATCTAAAAAAATTTTATGTCTTCCTAAATGTTTGTTTCTGCTTTTCTCTAAAGATTTAACACTATTGGTTTTCTAATAGTCCCAGTTCAATTAAAATTTAAAGCTGACTTTGGAGTTGGAGAATGGCTCTCTCCTTCTTTAAAATCAAGCATGTTGTTAAAAGGAAAATGCAAACTCCCTGTATCATGCCAGAATAAGAGCCATCTTCTGCTATGGTACAGGACAAAAGCAAATTTAATTAAGGGACTATTCTATTACTAATCTCAATTCTTTGATTCTATTCTGATTCTTTAAACTTTTCTTAAAGTATGAATTTTATATCAAAATTTACAAGATTAACATATAAAGATATATAGATATATATACATTTTAAACTTTGTTAAGATATGAATGGTCATATAGAGTACTAACTAATTCTAGAAAAAAGGCTAGCTGCATATATATGTTTTTTGTGTTCGAGTCTCTTATCAGTTTCCTGCAGGAAATTATGGCCAGGCCTAACATCAACTGAAGTCTCCAGAAAGAAGATGGGGCCCCACAACAACAACAATTCCACGTGGACAATAATGATATCATTAAGCTGACAAACATCATCCACAGATCAGCTTTGAACTACAAGGTGCTCAGAGCATTCTTTCAGGATAAAGAAAACTTCGCCCATACCCAGCAGGAAGCAATTTTAAGACTACGTCGCCCACATTCCCAAAGAGGTGGTGTGGGGTGGGTGGTTTTTTGGTCTTTTTAATGGGTTTTGGGTCTGGGATAATGTTCAGTATTTAGGGGGGCTGGTTACAAGTTATTGTCAAGGGTTAAGAAAAAGGCTAAGCAAAGGAGATTAGATTTAAGGTTCTTGTTTAAAAAAAAGAGAAAGAAAGAAAGAAAAGAAAAAGACAATTACTAATACTTTACATTGGATTGAATTGTTTTTTATTGTATACAAATTTGAAACTGATATTGTTAGAAAATGTTATATGTATATTTCTAATTGTATTTATACCATTCATTTAACAATGTAATACAAATTTCTGATCCTTGAATGTTATTATTACCAACTACTAGGATATAAAGAAATGAAAGTTAGTAGTTAGACATTACAATAGAACTTGTAGTCATATTAGATATGTTTTAAAAATTGAGCAGAGATGTTTTAGACAGGTCATCTTCAAACCCTTCAGAGATCTACAGAATATGGCATTTAAAATGCTTTAATAACTTAGAAAATTTTTCTTTTTTGAGACATGTCGGCTCCTGGCAGTATCAATCTACTTTAGAGAAAATATGGGCATTGAAGAAACTGCATATGGAGTCAACTTTCATTTTGGCAAAAGTTAGCCACTGGACAACAAAGTATCCTCGAATCAACAGGACAAAATGGACAGACAGAACACGAAACAAAGGACTACTGATTCTTGCCAAAAACAAGTGTGGTTATGGCTTTATCAAAAGGCATCTTCTGAGGCCAGGACAATATGGCCCCATCCCTGAAGTGACCTTTGCAATCCAGAAAAGGTACAGTGCCCTTTTCTTTGAAGGCAGCTTAACAGGCAGAGGGCGGATGGATTCTGTTGTACAATGGAACAGCAGCTGAAAACTCATGCCTCTCGAAAGTAGACTGGCATTTAATAGAGGGATGTGGAGAAGAAGAGGATGCTGAGATGAAGCCATATATACACAGCCAAGAAGAATGGACAGCTGAATTAAAAAACTGTCAACAATTTCCAGAAATTAAAATCCTGAATCATGACAGGACACTAGTGGAATTCAGGTGTTTCTGGTACATGGACTGCTCTCACCCAATGTGAGATTGAACTGTTGACCTTGTGTACATACTACTTCACAAATGAGTCTGTCAGATACACTAAGCCTATAGGCTGAAGATGATGCCCCAACACTGCGGAGAAACCTCAGGTGACTGCCCAGGCAGCTGGCTGTTTCTGTCAACTCACAAATTTTTTGGAAGTTGCTTGCATGCACTTCCTGTTTTTTATTTTTGTTAGCTAATATTATTTCCTTCTTGGGTCTCTGAGGGAGTTGAAGATTAGTTAGTTATGGTTGAAGATTAGTTACTTATAGTTGAAAAATTAATTAGGATAGAAAGTGCATTAGATACATCTTGGAATTACCAAAATAGGATAGATAATGGAATTATTTTCTCTGATTTGTCAAATACCTGTTTAGGTATTTATTATTTGTATATATTGTATATAGTTATTGTACTTTTGTATATAGTTTTTCTTTTGTTAGTCATAACCTTTTGCTTTTTTTTTTCTTTTTATTAAAATAGAAAAGGGGAAATGTGGTGGTAATCTAATTATACTGAAATGTGATTTTGATTGTATGTTAATAAATAAAGTTGCCCGGGGGTCAGAGCTATTAGAGCCATAGCAAGAGTGTGGCGGTGGTGGCACACGCCTTTAATCCTAGCATTCCAGAGATAGAAATCCCTCTGGATCTCTGTGAGTTCAAGGCCACATTGGAAATAGCCAAACATGGTGGTGACACACTCCTTTAATCCCAGAAAACCAGCCTTTAATCCCAGGGAGTGGTGGTAGAAAGCAAAAAGATATATAAGGCGTGAGGACCAGAAACTAGAAGCATTTGGCTGGTTAAGCTTTCAGGCTTTGGAGCAACACAGTTCAACTGAGAGCTATTGGGATGAGGACACAGAAGCTTCCAGTCTGAGGAAACAGGACCAGCTGAGGAACTGGTGAGGTGAGATAGCTGTGGCTTGTTCTGTCTCTTTAAATAGACGAACAGACAGGAAATAGGGCCCTCATTCGGGAGGCTGGGACACCGCAGGCGGAAGGGTGAGATTTTGGCTCTGAGCTCTGACCTCTCGGCTTTCTCTTTTGCATTGTTTCTGTGTTTCTTGTTTGATAAGACGGTTGGTTACATCTATAGTTAGGTGTATAATGTACGTGGTTGATCTATTTTTTATAATCTCATAAATTACATATTCAGAAACCATTTAAATCTCCCCTTCCTGAGACAAGAGTTGAATTAGAAACAACAACATTCTGGTTTCTGTCTCAAAGTTCTATCATTGTGGGAAGATATGATGAAGAAATCCATGAAGAAAGTCTCTTTCAGCCCACAGTAAATCCTACTTATTTTCCTTTCAGAAGTCTGGCTTCTGGTATCCTGAGATGTCAGGGTTACTTGATTACTTAAGGCAACTGTAGGCTGAACAATACAACATTGTAATGTTTGCTCTAATCACAGTCTGATTTCCAGGAATTTGAAATAAGAACTATGATTTTTTTTTAGCGGTTATTGAGAGACCTTAATTTTAACAGAACCAGAATGAATCTTTGTCTTATGGCTATTGTCATTAATTGACTTTCCTTATCTCCACTGTTTCCTCTCTAACATATTTTCTTTGGTTAATATTTCAGAATTTTAAAGTAAGTTGATAAAAATACATTGTTTTGTTTAATAGATGTGATGCATATTGTTTTGCATAAATTTGTGTTAATAAGCAGCAATGCTTCTATTTTAGATGAGCAAAAATAGTAAACACTCTTCCATTCTATTGGAGGATCAAGAAACTAGGAAGTTTTACAGGATATACAAAAACAATTTTATTTTTAAAATCTATTTGTTACAGTAAAATTTTACCATTTATTTATGACAAATTTGATTAAGAGATTAATATGCTTGCTAATTTTTATATAAATATTTAATTTCACAGATGGAGAGATGGCTCAGAGGTTAAGACACTGGGTGCTCCTCCACAGGACCCAGGTAGGGTTCCCAACATCCACATGGCGGCTCACAACCTTCTCTAAGTTCAGTTCAGTTTCGGAGGATCCAACCTTGTCTTCCGGAGTCTGTTTGCACCAAGCACATACGTGATGCTCACACATGTAGGTGAAACAAGAGACATTTAAAATAGAAATAAATAAGCAGCTCTTAAAAAGAAATCAGATTAAGCATTGGCTGCATTTTTGATACTGGAGAACATAGAGAACTTTCAGCATTTGTCAAAGATGATGGATATTATGAATGTACAATTATCACCATTCAGTAAACCACTTAGAATATGTGTGCAGTATAAAGTAGCAGCATACTTTAGGGCCATTTCAGAAACTGTTGGAGATTCTGTCCAAAATAACAAACTAAAATTCATAGGATGAATTTTTGATTATTCCTTTAAGAATTTTTTACAATTTTACTGATTATATATATTTCAATTCCTTCCAAATCGAACCCTTTCTTTACGTAAAATAAACGATTTTAAAATGAAACTCAATCTCAAAAAACATTATTTTAAAAACAAACATTTGAACAAAGAACAATTTAAAGTCACACTAATTTGTTACACACAAGAAAAATGTTGAAAATTTTGTTTTCCATATTAAATAAATGTTTTTTTCTAATAGCAGAGAATGCTGTATGTACAGTAAAAAGGCAATTCATAAGTATGAATATCTTAAATTTGTTCCAAGATATTTTGGGCAGGTATGTACTGACACTGAATGGGTGGTTCAGGTATGGAGAACAGGCTGCAGATGTGTGGTCAGAACCAAGTCTACAGTGAAGTCACATGGTCTCCCGCATGCAGAAGGTGGCCAGAAAGACCTTAGATGTCTTACACACTGGACTTTTAGTTCATTTTTGGTTGTTGCATATTCAGAAACATTCCACTGTTTCCAAAGTCTTTGTGATCCGTGCATTGTTTTGTGAATTCATGCAGAGTTGTAGCACAGTTTAGGAAACTGAGTCTTAGTGGATATTTTAAATAAACCCACACTAGTATCATTTAATGATGACATACTTGAAGATATTGAAGTCACTTTGCCTTCTTTCCTTCCTTCCTTCTTTCCTTCGTTCCTCCCTCCTTCCTTCCTTCCTTCTTTCTTTTTAACCCTTCAATTTCTTTTTCTGAAATGCTAGGTGTAGTAGGACAGGCCCATATGGTTGAGAAATTGGTGAACTGGCCATAACTGGCTTAAAAGTGATGATTGAGCATGTGCATTAAAACTTCATTAGCCGGGCGGTGGTGGCACACGCCTTTAATCCCAGCACTCGGGAGGCAGAGATAGGCGGATCTCTGTGAGTTCGAGGCCAGCCTGGGCTACCAAGTGAGCTCCAGGAAAGGCGCAAAGCTACGCAGAGAAACGCTGTCTCGAAAAAACCAAAAAAAAAAAAAAACTTCATTATGAGCCAATCTGGAGCCTGCCTGGGAACCAAGCAACAGGTGCTGCCACAGCTCCTGATTTCACCTAGCCAATAGGAGGCAGCCACACTATGTCACCTGACTGAGACACAGCACAGGTACTGGGAGGAGGGTATATAAGGCTTTCCCCATTACTGAAAAAACTTGTCGGCTGGCTGCTTTTCACATGACTCCTGGTATCCAAGTCAATGGACTTGGCACCTTCTCACCCCTTTCCTCTGAGGGAGCCTTTAGAACCTAGCAAGAACTGTGTAATTGAGAAATTCCATGTATCTTGCATACTGAATGTGCAAACTAAAGGTGACTTTATGCAAGAGAAACATGGTTGTAGTTGAAACAGAATAGCTAAGTTTATTTGGCAGTGTTGGAAATAAATAAGTTTTTAAATAAACCAGTATGATATCTAACTGCTTTTATACCTAGCATTATACCCACAGATAACTGTAGCTCTTACTCATCTTCAAATACACTTGTCTTTCCAGTAGACAGAGTTCATTACAGAAAAACAGGGATCATTACAATTGATCAAAATGTAGAGATCAATTGTACATCCCATCCCAGTGGATACAACTAGATACAATCCCTGCACCTAAGGCTCAGGGAACATCTAAGAGTTTTGTAAGATCCAGAATACCAGTAAGTCAGCTGTTAAGATTGTCTCCTAGAAATGACAGGAAAGTTTCATTTTATTTATTTTAAAATGTCACTGAAATGTTTAAATGCAAGACCACAATCTAATTTCTAGTGGATAATGTTAGTCTAGAGGTTGAAGGAAAAGCAGTGAAAAGGAATAACAATTATGGATGATTTCTGCCTTTTTATTGCCAGCAAGCCTGCTTTTTGTTTGTTTGTTTGTTTTTGTTTGTCGAGACCGGGTTTCTCTGTGTAGCTTTGAGCCTGTCCTAGATCTCGCTCTGTAAACCAGGCTAGCCTCAAACTCACAACAATCCTCCTGCCTCTGCCTTCCAAGTGCTGGGATTAAAAGTCAAAACATATGTTATTTTGGAGGACAGTTAATGCTTTTATTTCAATGGGAAGTGAGAGGCTGTGGATTTTTTTCTGCATTAAGAAAAATCATATTTGATCAAGGAAGACCCCCTTAAAAATATCCAACTCAAAAGATGGCCCAGAAGAGCCACCATTTGAGAGCACCTCTGTTGCAGTTTCCTCTGAGTTCTGCACCCAAAAGGCTTCAGTGATACTGGCTAAGATGATTCAACCTCACACACTACTCCAGTCAGGACTTGACCATAATCCTAAATTTTCTAAGGTTCCTCATAAGATTATCAGCATCCCCCGATCAACAGGAAGTAGCCTAGAAAATTATGCCCACACTCCCTCCAAAAAAATAGATTATGGATTTTTTTTTTGCTTGGGGGTTTGGTTACAAATTATTATTGGTCACAGTAAATCTCTTTCTAAAAGAAGAAAGGGGATATGATATAGAAATTTGGGAGGGGGAAAAGGGCAGAATATTAAATATACTTTAATCCAAAAGACAACTTTTAATCTTACATATTTTACATCAATATGGATTTTAGTTTAATGATACAAATTTAAAGCTAAATTTGTTTTTGTTTATTTTCTGTTCTTTTTTTTAAATTTTTTTTTATTTTACAACACCATTCAGTTCAACATAATAGCCACAGAGTCCCCTGTTCTCCCACCTGGTAGACTCAGTCCAGCCAGGTCCAGTCCCCCCATCCCAGACCGAGCCAAGCATCCCTGCATAGGTCCCAGGATTCAAACAGCCAACTCATGCAATGAATCCAGGACCCGGCACCAACACACAGCTGCCTCCCGAACAGATCAAACCAAATGACTGTCTCACCCATTCAGGGGGCCTGATCCAGTTGGGGGACCCTCAGCCTTTGGTTCATAGATCCTGTGCTTCCATTCATTTGGTTATTTGTCCCTGTGCTTTATCCAACCTTGGCTTCAACAATTCTCCCTCATATAAACCGTCTTCTTTCTCACTAATTAGACTCCCAGTGCTCCACCAGGGGCCCAGCCGTGGATGTCTGCATCCAGATTCCTCAGTCCTTGGATGGGGTTTATGGCACAACTATCGGGGTGTCTGGCCATCCCATCACCAGAGTAGGTCAGTTCCTGCCGTCTCTCGACCATTGCCAGCAGTCTTTTGCGGGAGTATCTTTGTGGATCTCCGTGGGCCTCCCTAGCTCTCTGCTTCCTCTCCTTCTCATGTGGTCTTCATTTACCATAGTCTCCTATTCCTTGTTCTCCCTCTCTTTTCTTGATCCAGCTAGGATCTCCCATTCTCTTTCCCTCGACCGTCGCCCTTCATTGTTCCCACTCATGACCAGGCTGTTCATATAGATGTCGTCCATATCTCCGTGTCTTTTTTGGGGTCCCGTTTTCCAGGTAGTCTCACTGGTGATGTGAGTAGCAGTCCAGTCATCCTTGTTCCACATCTAGCATCTTCCAATGAGTGAGTACATACAATATTTGTCTTTCTGAGTCTGGGTTACCTCACTCAGGATGATTTTTTCTAGATCCATCCATTTGCCTGCAAACCTCATGATGTCATTGTTTTTCTCTGCTGAGTAGTATTCCATTGTGTATATGTGCCACAATTTATTTATCCATTCTTCAGTTGAAGGGCATCTAGATGTTTCCAGGTTTTGGCTATTACAAACAATGCTGATATGAACATAGCTGAGCAAGTGCTCTTGTGGTATGATTGAGCATTTCTTGGGTATATGCCTGAGTGGTATAGCTGGATCTTGGGGGAGATTGATTCCCAATTTTCTAAGAAAGCGCCATATTGATTTTTAAGGGGTTGTACAAGCTTGCATTCCCACCAGCAGTGGAGGAGAGTTCCCCTAGTTCCACATCCTCTCCAGCATAAGGTGTCTTCAGTGTTTTTGATCTTAGCCACTCTGACAGGCCTAAGGTGGTATCTCAGAGTTGTTTTGATTTGCATTTCCCTGATGATTAGGGATGTTGAGCAATTCCTTAAATGTCTTTCAGCCATTTGGGTTTCCTCTGTTGAGAATTCTCTGTTTAATTCTAAAGCCCATTTCTCAATTGGACTGTTGGTCATTTTGATGTCTAATTTCTTGAGTTCCTTATATATTCTGGATATCAGTCCTCTGTCAGATGTGGGGTTGGTGAAGATCTTTTCCCATTCTGTAGGCTGTCGCTTTGCCTTGTTGACCGTATCATTTGCTCTACAAAAGCTTCTCAGTTTCAAGAGGTCCCATTGATTGATTGTTTGTCTCAGAGTCTGCGCTACTGGTGTTATATTTAGGAAGTGATCTCCTATGCCAATGCGTTCAAGATTATTTCCTACTTTCTCTTCTAGCAGGTTCAGAGTAGCTGGATTTATGTTGAGGTCTTTGATCCACTTGGACTTAAGTTTTGTGCACGGTGACAGATATGGATCTATTTGCAACCTTCTACACGTTGATATCCAGTTATGCCAGCACCATTTATTGAAGATGCTTTCTTTTTTCCATTGTACACTTTTGGCTTCTTTGTCAAAAATTATATGTCCATAGGTGTGTGGGTTAATGTCAGGGTCTTCAATTCGATTCCATTGGTCCATATGTCAGTTTTTATGCCAATACCAAGCTGTTTTTATTACTGTAGCTCTATAGTAAAGCTTGAAGTCAGGGATTGTGATGCCTCCAGAAGTTGTTTTATTGTACAGGTTTCTTATAGCTATCCTGGGTTTTTGGTTTTTCCATATGAAGTTGAGTATTATTCTTTCCAGATCTGTGAAGAATTGTGTTGGTATTTTGATGGGGATTGCATTGAATCTGTAAATTGCTTTTGGTAAGATTGCCATTTTTACTATGTTAACCCTGCCTATCCATGAGCATGGGAGATCTTTCCATTTTCTGACATCTTCTTCAATTTCTTTTTTCAGGGACTTAAAGTTCTTGTCATATAGGTCCTTCACTTGCTTGGTTAGTGTTACCTCAAGGTATTTTATGTCATTTTTGGCTATTGTAAAGAGTGATGTATCTCTAATTGCCTTCTCAGCTTCTTTGTCCATTGTATATAGGAGGGCTACTGATTTTTTTGAGTTGATCTTGTATCCTGCTATGTTGCTGAAGGTGTTTATAAGCTTTATTAATTCCTGGGTGGAATCTTTGGGGTCACTCAAGTATACTATCATGTCATCTGCAAATAGGGAAAGCTTGACTTCTTCCTTTCCAATTTGAATCCCCTTAATCTCCTTATGTTGTCTTATTGCTCTGGCTAGAACTTCAAGTACTATATTGAATAAGTATGGGGAGAGTGGACAGCCTTGCCTCGTTCCTGATTTTAGTGGAATTGCTTTGAGTTTCTCTCCATTTAATTTGATGTTGGCTGTTGGTTTGCTATATATTGCCTTTATTATGTTTAAGCATGTTCCCTGTATTCCTGATCGCTCCAAGACTTTCATCATGAAGGGGTGTTGGATTTTGTCAAATGCCTTTTCTGCATCTAGTGAGATGATGATGTGGTTTTTTTCTTTGAGTTTGTTTATGTGGTGTATTACATTGATGGACTTTCCTATGTTGATCCACACTTGCAACCCTAGGATGAAGCCTACTTGATCATGGTGGATAATTGTTCTGATGTGTTCTTGGAGTCTGTTTGCCAGTATTTTATTGAGTACTTTTGCATCAATGTTCATGAGGGAGATCAGTCTGTAGTTCTCTTTCTTTGTTGCATCTTTGTTTGGTTTAGGAATCAGGGTAATTGTAGCCTCATAGAAGGAGTTCGGTAATGTTCCTTCTGTTTCTATTATGTGGAAAAATTTAGAGAGTATTGGTATTAACTCTTCTTTGAAGATCTGGTAGAATTCTGTGCTGAAACCATCTGGTCCTGGGCTTTTTTTGGTTGGGAGACTTTTAATGACTGTTTCTATTTCCTTAGGGATTATTGGACTATTTAAATAGTTTATCTGGTCTTGATTTAACTTAGGTATGTGGTACCTATCCAGAAAATTGTCCATTTCTTTTAGGTTTTCCAGTTTTGTGGAGTAGGGGTTTTTGAAATATGACCTTATAATTCTCTGGATTTCCTCAATGTCTGTTGTTATGTCTCCCTTTTCATTTCTGATTTTGTTGATTTGTATTCTCTCTCTCTGTCTTTTGGTTAGTTTGGATAAGGGCTTGTCTATCTTGTTGATTTTCTCAAAGAACCAACTCTTTGTTTCATTAATTTTTTGTATTATTCTCTTAGTTTCTAATTTATTAATTTCACCTCTCACTTTGATAATTTCCTGGCGTCTATTCTTCCTGTGAGACTTTGCTTCTTCTTGTTCTAGAGCTTTCAGGTGTGCTGTTAATTCACTAGTGTGGGATTTCTCCAACTTCTTTATGTGGGCATTTAGTGCTATGAATTTCCCTCTTAACACTACTTTCATAGTGTCCCATAAGTTTGGGTATGTGGTGTCTTCATTTTCATTGATCTCTAGGAAGTCTTTAATTTCTTTCTTTATTTCTTCCTTAACCCATTGGTGATTCAGTTGAGCATTGTTCAGTTTCCATGAGATTGTAGGTTTTCTGTAGTTTTTGTTGTTGTTGAAATCTAACTTTAAACCATGGTGGTCTGATAGAACACAGGAGGTTATTCTAATTGTTTTGAATCTGTTGAGATTTGCTTTGTGGCCAAGTATGTGGTCGATTTTAGAGAAAGTTCCATGGGGTGCTGAGAAGAAGGTATATTCTTTCTTGTTAGGATGGAATGTTCTGTAGATATCTATTAGGTCCAATTGGGTCATGACATCAGTTAAGTCCTTTATTTCTCTGTTAAGTTTTGATTTGGAAGATCTGTCCAGTGGTGAAAGTGGGGTGTTGAGATCTCCCACTATTAATGTGTGGGGTTTTATATGTGCTTTAAGCTTTAGTAATGTTTCTTTTACATATGTGGATGCCCTTGTGTTTGGGGCATAAATGTTCAGAATTGAAACTTCATCTTGGTGGATCTTTCTTGTGATGAGGATGTAATGTCCTTCTTGATCTCTTTTGATTGATTTTAGTTTGAAGTCTATTTTGTTGGATATCAGGATGGCTACCCCTGCTTGTTTCTTAAGACCATTTGATTGGAAAGTCTTTTCCCAGTCTTTTATTCTTAGGTAGTGTCTGTCTTTGAATTTGAGATGTGTTTCTTGTATGCAGCAGAAAGATGGGTCCTGCTTTCGTATCCTTTCTGTAAGTCTATGTCTTTTTATAGGTGAATTAAGTCCGTTGATATTAAGGGATATTAATGACCAGTGATTCTTCATCCCTGTTATTTTTGGTGGTAGTGTGTGTGTACTTCTCTTCTTTGGGGTTTACTGTTGTGGCTTTATCTATTGCCTGTGTTTTCGAGTGTGTATCTGACTTCCCTCAATTGGAATTTTCCTTCTAGTGCTTTCTGTAGGGCTGGGTTTGTGGATAGGTATTGTTGAAATCTGGCTTTGTCTTCGAATGTCTTGTTCCTTCCGTCTATGATGATTGAAAGTTTTGCTAGGTATATTAGTCTGGGCTGACATCCATGGTCTCTTAGTGTCTGCATTACATCTGTCCAGGTCCTTCTGGCTTTCAAAGTCTCCATTGAGAAATCGGGTGTTATTCTGATGGGCTTACCTTTATAGGTCACTTGGCCTTTTTCCTTGGCTGCTCTTAATATTTTTTCTTTATTCTGTACATTTAGTTGTTTAATTATTATGTGTCAAGGGGACTTTTTTGGGGGGTCTAGTCTGTTTGGGGTTCTATAGGCTTCTTGTATCTTCATAGGCATTTCCTTCTTTGAGTTGGGAAAGTTTTCTTCTATAATTTTGTTGAATATATTTTCTGTGCCTTTGAGTTGGTATTCTTCACCTTCTTCTATCCCTATAATTCGTAGGTTTGGTCTTTTCACGGTGTCCCAAATTTCTTGGACATTTTGGTTCATGACTTTGTTGGCTTTAGTGTTTCCTTCGACTGATGAAACTATTTCTTCTACTGTATCTTCAATGCCAGAAATCCTCTCTTCCATCTCTTGCATTCTGTTGGTTATACTTGCATCTGAAGTTCCCAATCTTTTACTCAGGTTTTCTATTTCCAGCATTCCTTCTGTTTGTGTCTTCTTTATTTTTTCAATTTCCCTTTTCAGTTCTTGTACTGTTTCCTTTGTTTGTTTCATTGCTTTTTCATGATTTTCTTTCAGTGCTTTATTGTTTTCTTCCAGGACTTTATTGTTTTCTTGGAGGACTTTATTGTTTTCTTCTAATTTGTTTGCTCTTTCCTCTAGTTGTTTACAGCGTTCTTCCAATTTTCTTGTCTTTTCCTCTACACAATCCTCTACCTTCGTCATGAAGTTACTCATAAGGCTACTTTCTTCTGCTTCTTCCAGTTTTTGGTGTTCAGGTCTAGATGTTGGAGGCGGGCTAGGTTCTGGTGATGCTGTATTGCTCTTCATTTTGCTGTATGTACTTCTGCCTTGATGTCTGCCCATCTCCTTGTGGTTCCTTCTTGGTCTTATCAGTGTACTTGTTTCAGAAAGAGCTGACAGATTCAGGAAGACTCTCTCTCTTGTCCAAAAGGGAGTTCTCTTGCCCAACTCTCTGGTCCACAAGGGAAGTTGGGGGCAGGATTGGAGCTGGGGGCCAGTCTCTAAGTCTCAGGAAGTGGCTGGGGTCTCGGGCAGATGGGCATGGGGACAGGGCGTGGAGATTGCAGGGGCTGCCAGGGGGCTTGGAAAAGGGGATCCCTCCTGGTAGGGCTAGAAGGGGAGCTGCCCGGTGGCCAGAACCTGGTGCCAAGTTGGGCAGGTCTTCCCGGAGTGGCTGGTGGCCAGGGAAGGGGTCCGGGTTGGACCCGGATACTCACCTCTGGTCCAGAAGTGAAGTCGGGAGTAGGATGGGAGCTGGGGGCTGGTCTCTAAGTCTCAGGAAGTGGCTGGGGTCTCGGGCAGATGGGCATGGGGACAGGGCGTGGAGATTGCAGGGGCTGCCAGGGGGCTTGGAAAAGGGGATCCCTCCTGGTGGGGCTAGAAGGGGAGCTGCCCGGTGGCCAGAACCTGGTGCCAAGTTGGGCAGGTCTTTCCGGAGTGGCTGGTGGCCAGGGATGGAGTCTGGGTTGGACCTGGATACTCACCTCTGGTCCAGAATGGAAGTCGGGGGCAGGATGGGAGCTGGGTGCCGGTCTCTAAGTCTCAGGAAGTGGCTGGGGTCTCAGGCAGATGGGCGTGGGGGCAGGGCGCGGAGATTGCAGGGGCTGCCGGGGGGGGGGGCTTGGAAAAGGGGATCCCTCCCGGTGGGGCTAGAAGGGGAGCTGCCCGGTGGCCAGAACCTGGTGCCAAGTTGGGCAGGTCTTCCCGGAGTGGCTGGTGCCCAAGGATGGGGTCCGGGTTGGACCCAGATACTCACCTCTGGTCCAGAAGGGAAGTCAGGGGCCTAAAGCTAAATTTGTTTTATGGCATGTGTATTTCTACTCTTGTTTAGGATATTATGTTTCTGCAGCTCATTTAAAAATACAATATATAATTAAGAAATACAGATTAGTAGTCATCTATAATAGCAGTCTTATAGCCATGTGAAATATGTTTTTAAGGTCATACAGAGATATATTTCAGATACATAGGCAATCTTAAAGCACTTCAAAAACCTACAGAATATGGCATTTAAAATGTTTTAAGAACTTAGACTTTTCTGAATAGTGAGACATGTCTGTTCCTGGCAGCACCAATTATTTCAAAAAGGATGGTGGGCATCAAAGAAACTCCATGTGGAGTTTGTTTTCTTTATGGCAAAATTTAGTTACTGGGCAAGAAACTGCCCTTGCCTTGACTGCTGACAATATACTGTCCAAGTTGGACAAGCAGAACATGAAAGAATGTAACTGTCAAACTTTGCTAAGATAACATAGGAGATCCCTTAAGTATATCATGTCACAGAAAAGTCTGTCAGATATCCTAGGCCTGTAGGCCAGAGTTGGATGCACCAACATTACCAAGGAACTCTGGGTGATTGTACAGGAAGCCAGATGTCCCTGTCATTAACTAACATTTCACTCTTGTGGGGTCTTTATGGAATTGAAGACTAAGTAGTTATAAATACAGTTTTCCTTAGTTATAGTAGAAAACAAAAACTTTAGACAGAACAAGAAGAGATAGATAAGTATTTTCTCTAATTTTGCAAATGCAAATAGGTTAGTGTTAATGCAATTCTTATGTAATAACTGCTTTTGATATACACAATCTTACAATGTTAAATTAAAGCCTTCCTTTTTAATGAGACAAAAAGGGGAAATGCTATGGAATATGCTCATTGTTAATAAAATTCTGATTGGCCAGTAGCTGGGCTGAAAGTTAGGCAAGAAAACCAAACAGAATGCTGGAACAAAGAAGGGCAAGTTGAGGAGTTGCCAGCCAGATACAGAGGAAGAAAGAATAGAATTCTGGACTGAGAAAAGCTACCAAGCCACATGGCTAAACATAGATAAGAATTATGGATTAATGTAAGCATACGAGCTAGTTAGTAATAAGCCTGAGCTACTGCCCAAGCATTTGTAAGTAATATTAAGCCTCTGAGTCAATTATTTGGAAAACAGCTGCTGGGTATTTGAGAACAGGCATACAGGAGAGAAATATTCCACCTACACCATACAGCGTTCACTTTCCTAATTATAGTTCATCACAGAGTGCAGTAACACTATTTGCAAATTCATTTACCTCTTCCACAATCATTGTCCTTTTTCTGTTGTCACTATTACTAATGTCTCAGAGGTCTGCTTCTACTTCAGTTACATTCTTAATCTCTATTATATTTAGCATTTTGCATTGAGAGAGACTGATCTTTTAAAGATTTGAATCTTGCCATCTGCTTCTTTAGTGATATCTATAGCTTTAGGATTAAAAGCAAATATTTGTTATGGTCAGTGCTGTAAGGATATCTTCAGCCCATTCCTCCAGATTCTCTCCTCCTGATCCTCTCTGTTCTATCTATTTCTGCTTTTTTCACTTAGATTCTTTTGCCAATAGATTCCCTACTCTGCTGACAAGTGCCATTTTCATATATGGGTTCTCATCCTCAAGGACTAAGCTTAAAATTATCCACCATGACATAGTACACAGAACATCCACCCTAGAGTTATTTTTATAACACTAAGCCTTGCTTGCAGCATAATTGCATATTTCTTGTAGTTTGTTTATTCATATTTATGTTTGTTTTAATAGCTGTATACCCTACTAGAGAGCAAGGTCCAATCATGGCAAATCCAGATCCACCATGCCTTGACAAACTCATTTTGAAAGGGTTAGTATCTCAGTCAGTCTTCTATTACTGTGGAGAGACACCATGACTATGGCAGCTCTTATAAAAGAAAGTATTTAATCTGGACTTGCTTACAGTTTCAGAGGTTTAGTCCATTGTTATCATGGCAGAAAACAGTGGCATGCAGGCAGACATGGTGACATAGAGGTAGCTGAGAGTTCTACAAATAGAACTGTTTGTATTATTTGGATGTTGTTTTCAAGTCCCTTGTTGAAAAGTAAAAATCAAACCCCATATTTAAAATTAGTTTAAAAATGCAAATGGAGGCTGAGTTGTGGCTTAGGTCTTTAATACCAGTATATGGGAAGCAAAGACAAGAGGATCTCTGTGAGTTTAAAGCCAGTTTGGTCTACAAAGTGAATTCCAGGACAGCCAGGGTTACATGGTAAAACCTTGTCTCAGAAAAAGAGAAGAAAGAATCAAAGAAAGGAGGGAGGGAGGGAGTGGGAAATGAAGAAGGAAGAAAGAAAAGACAGAGAGAAAGCAAGCAAGAAGAAAGAGAGAGAGAGAAAAAGGAAGGAAGGAAGGAAGGAAGGAAGGAAGGAAGGAAGGAAGGAAGGAAGAAAGAAAGAAAGAAAGAAAGAAAGAAAGAAAGAAAGAAAGAAAGAAAGAAAGAAAGAAAGAAAATATAAAGAAAGAAAGATAGAAAGAAAAGTAGACAGATAGAAAAAAGAACAGTTTTGAAAAACAGATAAACAGATGTTATGCTGTGGTCTGTGTCCAAGTCACAATTTATGTTCAAATAAAGAGAGCATAAACGAGTCTCAAAAGGAGAAAGAACTTTTTCCTCTGAAGGTCCGCAAGGAATGACTGATGCAGGTGGAGAACTGAAGGAATCTTAGAAGAAAAATTAGGTTTCCTAAGGAGTTTCATCTTTTAAATCTGTACTAGCCTTTGCTACAGAATGATTGGTCAGATTAATGTCATGACAGAGTCGCAAATCTATATTTCTTTGGGGATGATAGTCTACATTCATAGCATGGATTTTAGTATGTCTTACCTCATAAGACCTTCTATAAAACTTCAACTATTGCTTTTGTCTTAGTTACTATGGTCACAGTACTGCCTTAGAAGAGATTGGAAAAGTACCAGTAGCAACTATGATTCACATCTTATAGAAACCAAATTATTTGAAATCAAATGTATTGTCACTGTCATGGGGATTCCATGGTTCTTCAAGAGTCGCTGTCATTTTTCTGGAGAAGCTTCTGGGAACCACCTACAGAAGATAAACTCTCTAGCAATCAGCACATACAACAGAGCACTAAGACAGAAATTTCTACCCAGTGTGGGACTCCCATAATGAGCCATCTCTGTTTGAGATCTCCCTTGCACTGACCAAATGCAACTTGTACACATCCAGTCTGGACCTAACTAACCACCTTTCATTCCACCTCAATACATAAGATTCTGAACTTTCTTCCTATTCCTTTTCTCGGTTTTATTTTTCATAGGGACCACCCACCTCACAAATCTCCTACTGTACACTTCTGCCTTGTCACCTAGGAAAGCCTCCCTCTAAGGCTGAAAATGAAATGTTTGCCATGAGCAGAAACGTGTCTTGTCTTTATCACTAGTGGTTGTTTCCTTTGACATAATATCCATACAAGCCAAGCCAAATGTGCTATGATACACAGCTTCTCCAAGGCATGGTCAATGCTTTCAAGGGAACATGAGAAGGTAGCGTGTTGTGTAGAGACTATCCCATCAGAATGTTAGAAGGTTAAAAGGAAAATATGACAAAAACTGAAAAAAAGAAAACTTTAATTACACCCCCCCTTCCCTACCTAATAAGAAAATCAATTTCTGTACTTGGACCTTGCCTAGAAAATACACCTCCCCCTACATTCCCTGCATCCCCAAAATTGCCAGACATATCCTAGACTAGTACATAGGATATATGTCTTTTGCCAGTATTTTCACTGTTTCTTGAACACATTCAGAGAAGGTGGCCTCAGTCTGAGTTGTATCCCTGATGTCAGCAATATTGACTGCTCTTTTATTTTCTACAGTTTCAGAGGGTTGGGCAATTCTTGTTGAAACCAGTCAGAAATATAAAGGTGGGTAGACAGTAAGTACAGAGTCTTCTCTTGGAAGCCTGGGTTTACTGCTCATTCTAATATTAACGCCAAAGTCTCTGTTTCAGTCTTCAAAATTGGGTTTATTCATCCAAATTTAAATATTTTTCTATGGCAGCTACCAACACAATCATGAAATATTAACAACCTGAAAAGACTAAATTCAAAGCAATATTTTGCTTTGTTGTTAAGGATGACCTGTGAGTGCCAGACTCACACAGCTGTAGGAAGAAAATAAGGAAGAAAGATATAGATAACTGGTACCAGATAGACTATAAGATTACTTGGACATGGTGTGTGTGTGTGTGTGTGTGTGTGTGTGTGAAAGAGAGAGAGAGACAAAGACAGAGACAGACATAGAGATAGAGAGAGGGGTTAGGGTGAATGGTTGCTGTCAGCCCAGATCAGATGCCCAGGTGCCAGAATTCCAGGACAAATTAATCAACAGATAATTTCTGATGCAAATTTCAAAATCTAATGAAACTTTCAAACACTTATGGGAATATGACAAGGTAATGTGAATTACACATTCCAGTGAAAAATTATTATTATGGACATGTCAAAATAAACCCTAGTCAGGCACTGTTGTGCACACCTTTAATCTAAGCACTGAGGAATCAGATATAGGCTATCTCTGTGAGTTCCATTCAAACCTGCTCTACAGAATGAGTTCCTGCATAGGCAAAGATAACACAGTAACTCTGTCTTGAAAAAAAAACTAACTGAATAAATAATCGTAGGCTATGAAGAAATTTGAGAAGGAAATTTTTTTTGCCAGCAATCATGTACGAAGAGTGGGAATGAACATGGAAGTAGGAACTGTGGTTTACTAACTTGGTCCTTATGGCTTGCTGAGCTTCTTGCCTTCTTATAGTGCCCAAAACCATGAGCCCAGGGATGACATTGTCCACAGTCAGCTTGGTGCTCCCACATCAGCCATCAGTTAAAAATAAATGCCCTACAAGGCATCTCACAGACCAATTTGATGGAGGCATTTTCTCAGTTGAGGTTCTCTCTTTATGGAAGACCCTGGTTTGTGTCAAGTTGACAAGAATTCAACCAGCTGGCTTTGTGGACAAAGTTGTGAGGGGAGGAGAGGGAGCTGAAGTAGGGGGGAGAAGTTGAGGTTTAGGGGTGGATGTAGGTAGAGATGGTGGAGTGCGGATGAGTGCTGATATCAGGCTCATAAACCTGTGCAGCCTAATTTCACTGTTCATTTCATAATAATCAACAAATCCCAAGTATGAATTCAAGAATGTACACAGAAGTAAGATGGGATCCCAGACTGTGGGCAGATACTTAGTTCATAATGTCCAACAGTCAATATTCCATACAGGCTTTTTTGAAAAGTATTATGCAGATGTACAAAGCATGAATTAATAATAATAATGATAATAATAATAATAATAATAATAATAATATAATGACATTACACTTGGGGAGGGGCAGTCATGTTTCTTCAAATTTTGAATCAATTAAATGGATTCCATTCACTTTAGAAATCTTAGGTTGAGCATAGTGTAGCTGTTGGGGATAAGGGACAGTCCAGAAGGTGGGAAGTTTACATGGGTCAGCACAATATGATCCATCTAAACTGAATTCAACTTGATTTACCCAGGATCTTAATAGCCACCTCTTCTGCTTTCTCATATCTTTTCTTATTTCTTTTTTTCCATTTTTTTAATTAAAAAGTTTCTACTCAACTTACATACCACCCACAGATCCTATCTCCTCCCTCCTCCCACCACCAAGCCCTCCCTCCCAAGCCACCCCCATCCCCACATCCTCCAAATTAAGGTCTCCTATGAGGAGTCAACAGAGCTCCCCACACTGAGCAAAGGCAGGTCCACGGCACTCCCCGCCACACCAAGGCTGTGCAAGGTGCCACACCGCAGGCACCAGGCTCCCTAAAGCCCGTCCAGGCACCAGGGATGGATCCTGATGCCCCCACCCAGGTATCTCCTAAACAGTTCAGGCTAAACCACTGTATCCCATATCCAGAGGGCCTAATCAAGTCCCATGGGGGCTCCTCAGCCATTAGTCTCCAGTTCATGTGTTTCTACCAGTGTGGCCAGTCATCTCTGCACATCTATCCATCATGATCTCGACTTCCCCAACCTTCAAAATCCCTCCTATCTCCCTTCAAAACCCACCTCCAGATCCCTGCATCTCCCTCCATCAGTTACTGGATAAAGGCTCTATGATGACAGAGTCGATCAGTCCAGGCACCCCCTTGATCACTGCCAGCAGTCCAAGGCAGGGTCATTCCTGTGGATTCCTGAGAGCATCCTGCCTCTTCCCACTCCCATGATGCCTACATCTATCACTTTATCTCCTTCCCTGCTCTCCTATTCTGTCCCCACTCCAGCTTGTTCTTCCCATTTCCCTGTGTTCTCACCCACCATTCCTTGTCCTCCACCCCGCCTGTCTGCTCATGCAGAACCCTTCCACTTCTACTTTGCTGATTGATTCCTCTGTCCTTCCCAGGGTCCCTCCCTGTCAGCTAGCCTCTCTGGAGCTGTGTGTAGGTGAGATCAAATCACACAAATATACCAATATGGGTAGGGGAGAACTCATGAGAGCCACTCCTACCCCAGAAGTGACAGATGATTAACAGCTGCTAGAAAGCACTGACTAAGCTCTCTCCAACCCCATAATTATTCTTTTTAATAAAATTCTCCCATTTGACAATAAACACTAATCTTTTTAATGTCTCTGTGTGGTTAAATATTTCTAAGGATTGAATATTATAAGAGCATGCTTCCAAGAGATGTATATACATATGGTATCAATTTAATCAAGAAGCAAGGAATGCCATATAGGAAATACATGCAGATGAGAAAGAAAGCAACAAATTAGGGATTAAATCTTCATAGAATAGAGAAAAGCACAATTAGAAAAAAATAGAAAAATTTTGTCTCCACATAGATGAGTCAATTGCCATGGAGAATTTACTATTGCAAATATTTGTGATCTTTATCTGTGGATCTAAAAAAGAAAACTTTCAAGCTAGTTGAGCTGTTTTAGCAGCATTATGCTGCTTTTAAATGAAGGAAGACCTCAACCACATTGGACCAGTCAATATTTCCTGGTGGAATAGGTGGGGATTCTGAGGCACTGCAACTTTGCTGATGAAGTGCCTATGTTCCTGTACATAAGTCTATATACATGCTTATACACACAATCCTAATTAAGCTTATTGGGTCACTATAAACTATATATATGTGTGTGTGTGTGTGTGTGTGTGTGTGTGTGTGTGTGTGTGTGTGTATTTGTGTGTATAGAAACTTCATATATGTGTATTTACATAATATATAATATATTGTATAATATATAATATATAATATATGTTATAATAAATCTATATATACTACATTTATAAACACTTTATAATGTATGTGTATGAAAGCAGACTGGAGAATCATCAGTTGGGATGAGGAAAGTGACAAGTGATAATGAGAGAAGGATAAGAGAAGAATATGATCAAAATATGTGATATACATGTACAAAAAAGTCATTGTGAAACTCATTGTTATATATAACTAACATATGTTACTAAATGACTATAATTGATTCCATTGATGAGCAATGTAATAGAAGGAAGTTTATACCAAAGTCACTCCACAGTATTCCATCTGTGTACAGTAATGAGCGAATGTTATTTTGAAATTTATCATGGAAAATTATATTAATTTTGAAAGACTCTATGAAAGTCCTGAAATTTCATATTTCCACAGTGAACACTGAGATTTCCACCACAGATAAAAGTACATAAATATGTGAATCACCTAAAACTGCAAAATATTTCGCTCCTTAAAATTCACCCTAAAATTCAGTATTATACAGTTTGGGAATTTCTATGTCTCCAAAGTTAAAATTTTTCACTGTTTATCTTGAGGTCTTAGGGAGCAAACCTAGTAGAGAAGGTTAGTATGAAGGCTGATAGTCAAGGGCTTCAGGGGATAAGAGTTATCCCTGCTTCTCCACAAGACCGGGATCTGGTTTCAGCCCTACATGACTCTCTGTGAACTGGCACCATCTTCTGTCTGCCTAGGATAATGCACCCACATCATACCCACACCCAACTACACCCACACATACAGGAATCAATATTTATAAAAGTTTTTGTTTAAGCCACATTAATTTTTATAAAAGTAAAAGAAAAATTGTTTCTACTGACCCAAGGTATCCATGTCTTTATTTATGACAAATATCTGAAAAATAGGGCAGAACACAAACAAGAAGAAAATACACCCTTTAGAATTTTTTCAATAATTTTAATGATTATAACTTTGAAAAACAATACGTGAATAGTAAATTTGAATAAAATAAATTATTGTTTTCTAACCATCTCCTTAGTTTTTTTTTAAATGTGCATTAGTGTTTTGCCATGGGTGTCAGGTTCCCTGGAACAAGGTTACAGACAGTTGTGAGCTACCATGCAGGTGCTGGGAATTGAAGCCAGATCCTCTGGAAGAGCACCCGGTGCTTATTATGATCAATCCACATGAGGCTATTAAGTGGGTAACAGAATTTATTAAGCTATAAATTGAGGATATACACTCACAAATACAGAACACATAGCTGAAGTCATCCTCTGATCTGACCAGGAGTGAATCTACCTCACAGGCAAAAACAGGGAGGAGAGGCATGTAGCCCTCCTCCCTTCCCTTATAAGAGGTCACATACAATGGCAGGAGGCACCACCTCCTTTGGGCCCTATAGCCCAAGGTCATCGGTGGAGCAAATACCACCACAAGTGCTCTTAACTGCTGAGCCATCTCTCCAGCCCCTGCTTTTTAACTTTTAACTTCACATGAATTTTTGTGAGATAGCTAGTGTCCCCTTTATGACCACGTCCTTTCCTTTATTAAGCAAATTCTTATACATTATTTTGGAATGAACAACTGATCACACAACTCTGTAGATTTCTGTTGTTCTTCTCTATTCATACTGTCTCCTCTCCCTTCACTGTGTGGGAAAAAAAGGAGAGAAGCCTGTGGAATATTCTTCATCATGCAATGCATCAATAATGCTGTCCTACTGTGTGTCCCACCTTTCCTCAGTGCCACTGGTTAGTGTCACCTCTGCCTTTTGTGGTGACTTGAAAAAGACTCAAAATATGAAACATTATTTCACATTGACAACTGTAGACCTACTAAGTTCACAATTGTGACCTATTAAGCACATTGGGTACCCTGCTCTGAACTTGAACACCCTACCCTGGTATTTTGCAGTCTCTAAAAGTAATTACTTTGGGTCCCAAGTTAGCTGCATCTAAGAGGTAGAAAGGTTTCCAAATTATGGCTTTTTTCCCAACTCCAACCTATGATATTATCACCATGGGTATTCCTTCGAACTATAGATCTCTGGTGAAATGAGAGGAATAAATAATGTCATCTTTCCACTGTAGCTTGATTTTTCCGCCTTGCCCACAGTCAGGACAAACCTCTGTCACCCGCCAGTCCCACAGCCGCTCAGACCCAACCAAGTAAACACAGACACTTATATTGCTTTCAAAGCGCATGGCCGTGGCAGGCTTCCTGCCAACTGTCCTTATCTTGCTAACTGTGCTTTTATCTTAAATTGATCCATTTCCATACATCTGTACCTTGCCATGTGGCTGGTGGCTTACTGGCGTCTTCACATGCTGCTGGTCATGGCGGCGGCTGCAGCCTCTCTGGTCATTGCGGTGGCTGCAGCGTCTCCTTCTGCCTTTCTGTCCTTTTATATCTCCTCTCTGTTAGTCCCACCTATCTTTCCTGCCTAGCCACGGCCGATCAGGTTTTATTTATTAACCAATCAGAGCATACAGACCATCCCCCAGCACAGCCAAGTGCAGACCATCTCAAACACCTGCACTCAGGCCCATGGTCCTAATCATCCTCTATACGGACCTGCTGGGTAACGCCACAAAGAACCTGAGAATGGGCTCCCACAGGACCTACAGAACATCCCACAGCACTTCCCCTTTCTTTTTTTTTTTTTTTTTAAAAAAAGGAAGGTTTTAACTTTTACACATCTCCAAAGCCAGCTTGGTATATTTGGGAATTTGGGCGTAGCTTCTCTTAACTACTTCCTGCTGGAGGGGGGCGCTGTATCTTATGGGGATGCAAAAAAAATTTTAGGATCATGGAGTAGTCCGTGAGACCGTATCGTCTGAGCCAGTTGCCTTGAAACGATTCTGGATGTTGGATCATCTGGGCCATGGTGTCATCGGAGACCTTTCAGGTGGTCTTGGCTGGTCAAACCTGATGTATCTTAATCTGGAAAAAATCCATAGCCTCTGGCTTTCTGTAGAGATAAAAGCAGAGTCTCCTTTCCAAAGTAACACATCCTTATATCCAAATTTTAAAGTCAAGATATCTTTAATATATACATATTGGTTTAACTCAACATCTTTTACGATCAAATGTTTTTCTGTAGTTAAAAATCCCAAAGACAATATAATCCAAACTCTCTGTGTGATATCCATCTTTACATGGCTTATTTTTTATATTACTTTTAACGACTTTATTTTTTTAAACTTTCTATTTCTTTATATAACTGTCTATGTTCCTTTTCCTCTCTCTTCCAAGCTCCAGGAACCCGCCAGTAACTCAAACTGGCGGCTGCCGCTCATTTGAGAGAGAGAATTAGGAACTGTGGGGCGTTTACCGACGTCACCGTTCCTGGAGAACTTACCGACGTCACCGCTCCGTGTGTTGAGTTCTGAATCCTCTTTACCACCACGCGAGGATTCTTCTCAGATCACACTTTATTGGAGCGCCTCTTGGTTAAGGGACTTTGTCTTTAGTATTTTTTTTTTTCATAACACTGGCCTTTATCCCTGTTCATTTGTCCTTTTTCTTTAGTCCCTTTTTTTTCTTCCCTTTTTTTCTTTAACCCTTTTTTTCTTTAGCCCCAAGTTTGGGCGCCATTCCACAAACAAGATGATGATTTTAAAAAATTAAAATCTCCCCCTTTCACATTTCTCAAACCTAAACTCAAACTCCATTTTCCTCTAAAGCATCTGAATTCAAATGTTTATTCCTAAACAATGACAGAAGCTATCTACCAATGAGAATTTAATGTAGCACCATGGAATATTTTCATAAACCACCAGAATGTACATGTGTTGTGGGATATTTGTATACTGTGTGAAGGTGGAGTGCTGTGATTAGTGTAATATAAAGGTGAATGGCCAATAGATAGAAAAAAAGGAATAGGCATGATTTCTGGGGAGATAAAGGAAGTACAGGAGGAATCAAGGTGCTGGAGAAGCCAAGAGACATGGAGAGGAAGCAGGAGGTGTAAGGTGGAAGAGAGGTAATACCACATGATAGAATGTAGATTAATACAAATGGATTAATTTAAGTTGGGAGAGCTAGTTAGGAGCAAGCCTAAACTATAGGCTGAGCTTTCATGATTAATAAGAAGTCTCCATATCATTATTTGGGAGCTGACTGGTGGGACAGAGAAAGACTCATTACTTATGTGTCCAATTTAAGGAAAACCTGGTAGATATAAATATATTTAATAAAATCAAACAAATATATCACCACATTCTAGTCCACTCTTCCAACTGAAGCCTCCTGATCTACCAGGTACCCAGAAACTCAGGTGATATCCCTGCCCACAGACCTCCCAACACTTCTTCAAAGTTCACCCAGCCTTACCCTGACAGCCAATCCTCCCTCCCCTCATCATATATCGAGGCCTACACCTCCATCAGAGATGCCACGCTCTATGAGAGGACATGCTAGTTCCAAGAACCACAGAATCTCAGTGGCAACACAGGCACCCAGAACCCCAGAGGCCCTGCTGTCACCCAGAACCCCTGAAGTCACACAGGCCAACCGAACCTCAGCAGAGGCACTCTACTGGACCAGAGGACTTCCTAGCCACCAGAACCTCAGGGCACTCAGGCCAGAGACCAAAGAAGAAACACAAAACCAAGGAGGAAAAACACCCATCCAACAAAGACAAACTCAGAAATCAGCCCCCTAAACTTAAAATTACCCCCACAGATGCCTGGAGGGCAGCATAAGAATACAATCAATAATAGCCAGAGCAATATTGTACCAACACAGCCTAGATATCCTAATAAAGCAAGCCCTGAATATTCCAACAAAGTTGAAGCACAAGACAATGACCATAAAACCAACTTTATGAAGACAATAAAGCTCCTTAAAAATGAAATAAATAAATTACCTAATGAAATCCAGGAAAACACAAACAATTGGAGAGGGTGGATAAATCCATCAAATAAAGCCAAGAAACAAGAAAAAACAAACAGGTGAAGGAAATGAATAAAACCATTAAAGACCTGAAAATGGAAATAGAAGCAATAAAGAAAACACAAATGGAATCCTGGAGATGGAAAATTTAGAAAAGTGAAAGGAACTATAGACTCAATCATCACCAACAGAATACAAGAGATAAAAGAGAAAATCTCAGCATAGAAGGTATAATAGTAGAGATGGTTTAGCAGTTAGAAGCACTTGCTGCTCCTTCATAGGACCTGGAACCACAGGGCAGCTCACAACAGGAACTCCAGTTCCAAGGAATCTGAGACCCCCAAAGAGACATATATGCAAGCAAAACCCAAAAGCACTGAAAAAAATTTAAAAAGTGCATAGTACCAAAATGTTCTGATTTTCAAGATCTTTTCCTTGTCATTAGTGCCTTTGTTCTTTTGCTATTTATTTATTTTTTATTAGTAGTAGTTGTGGTTGATTCTATATATTCCGAAGCTGAGTATAAGCTCTCCCACTGAGTTATTCCATAAGCCATATTAGAGACTTTTGAAGGGTATACTATATGTATCACTTGAATTATTATTATAATTTCTAAATTTTTCTCTAAGACCAACATATCTCTGTACTAGGAACACTAGATGGGATACAAAAGTTCATTGTCAAGCTTGGAGACAAGTAGGAAGAGACCTTTTCCTTGAAGACCCACCACACAGCAATGCTGTCTCTACTCATCCAGCTGAGTAGTCTCATTAGCACAGAGCACTCTGCCTTCTCACCTGGGGACAAATACGAGGGATTAGATGACAGCCAGCTTTTGGTGTACCCTGGAATCTTCAGTTCTTCTCTATCCTCTGACAAACCATTCTGTCATTCTTGAACGTAAAACCACACTGAGTATTTTATCACAGTAACAGAAAATAAGGAGTGGCGAACAATGGGAGGTAGAATTGGGAGTAATGACTGGAAACCTAGCGCAATAAAACTCCCTTAAATCTTTGAGAGTGGCCCTAGTGAAGTCTCTGAATAATTGGGGAAATGGAGCCCAAACTGGCCATCTTCGATAACTGGCAAGGCTCTGTGGCGGTAATCTAATTATACTGAAATGTGATTTTGATTGTATGTTAATAAATAAAGTTGCCCGGGGGTCAGAGCTATTAGAGCCATAGCAAGAGTGTGGCGGTGGTGGCACACGCCTTTAATCCCAGAAAGCCAGCCTTTAATCCCAGGGAGTGGTGGTAGAAAGCAAAAAGATATATAAGGCGTGAGGACCAGAAACTAGAAGCATTTGGCTGGTTAAGCTTTCAGGCTTTGGAGCAACACAGTTCAGCTGAGAGCTATTGGGATGAGGACACAGAAGCTTCCAGTCTGAGGAAACAGGACCAGCTGAGGAACTGGTGAGGTGAGATAGCTGTGGCTTGTTCTGTCTCTTTAAATAGACTAACAGACAGGAAATAGAGCCCTGATTCGGGAAGCTGGGACACCGCAGGCGGAAGGGTGAGATTTCAGCTCTGAGCTCTGACCTCTCGGCTTTCTCTTTTGCATTGTTTCTGTGTTTCTTATTTAATAAGATGGTTGGTTACATCTATAAGGCTCCTAGCAATGTAACTGGGACATCAACTCAGCAACAAAACATTCAACCTATAATCTGTTTTGCCTGCAAGAAGTGGTGGAGCAACGGTGGAGCAAATCTGTGAGAGTGGCTAGCCCATGACTGATACAACTTGTGGCCCATGTCACAAGAGGGAGCTCAGGCCTGACACTGCATGGATGGCCAGGAACCAGAGGCTGGACTGCCCAGAGATCCAAGATAGAACCAAACACCACTGGCAAGAAAAAATAGTCAATGAAATGATTCTTGATGATTTGCTGCTATACCTAAAGGTGGGTGATTAGGCCAATTGTTATCAGAGGGATGTTATCCAACAACTGATAGAAACAGATGTAGAGACCCACAACCAAACATTTGGTGGAGTCCAGGGAATCCTGCAAAAGAGAGAGAGGATGGATCGTAGGAGTCATAGGGGTCAAGAACACTGAGAGAACACCAGCCACAGAATCATATAAGCAGAGCATATAGGGGCTTCCAGAGACGAAGAGACACTCATGGTCTGAGCTAAGTCCTCTTCATATACATTATGGTTGTGTAGCTTGGTGTTCTTGGGACATTTTTCCTCCTGCTAGGTTGCTACATCCAGGTGTGGTATAAGGGTTTGTGCCCAGTCTTATTGTATCTTGTTAGGACATGTTTGGTGGATATTCCTGGAAGGCCTGCTCTTTTTTCTTTGAAAACAGAGGAGGTGTTGATTGTTGCAGGATATTTGATCACACTGTATGAAAGACACCTTCTGATTGGTTTAATAAAGAGCTGAATAATCAATACCCAGGCATTAGAGGATAGGTGGGATTTCCAGGGAGAGATGGGAACTCTGGGAGGAATCTGAGGCATGGGGATTCACCAGCCAGTCACAGTGGAAGTGGGACATACTGTAATGAGAAAAGGTAATAAGCCATGTGGCAGAATGTAGATTAATATAAGTGGGTTAATTAAAGCTTTAAGAGCTATTTGGAGACAAGTCTAAGCTAAGGCTTAGGTTTCATAATTAAAAAGAAGTCTCCATGTCATTATTTGGGAACTGGCAGTCAGAAAACATCTGGCTACAATTGGTGCCCAACATGAGGCATGTATATCTAAGTGTAGGGCCTATGAGCAACTAGTGTGCTACTCTGCAGGGGACTAGATAGAAACACATGCCATAGCATGGACCCAGTGATTTTCCAGAGTGAGGGTGAGTAAACACAGTTCCTGGCCAGTACCTGCAGGCATTAGGCTAGGCTCTGATGGAAGGGCAAACAGTGGCTGCATCCTAGAACCAATGGGGTAGCCTGCTAGACTGACCCAAGGGAGGTGGGTCGAGCCAACTTCTAGCACCATGTGCTAAGTGAAGCCATGTGGATAGTGGCCCAGCCATTTAAAGTTTTGCTCATGTCAGCGGAGAAGGCTGCAAGTATGCAGAAAGCCAGGTCCAGACTGAGAAAACCTCTAGACAGGTAGAGTATACTTGAAAATGTGCTTAGATGCTGAACAATAAAGAAAAAAAAGAAAATGGGTATAGACATAAACAATAATTTAAGTATAGTAAAATGAAGTATTTAAATATAGGGTAAAGTAATATAAAAAGAATGATCCAAGTAAGAATGTGGGATACCAAAATATAGGGCATGTGGACCCTATATAGTGCTTTATTAACTTTAAATTTTTAAATGCTAATGAGAAAGGAATGACAATTGTGGAAAGACATTCGACAGTAGAAAAACCTGCTAAATTAAACCAGCCTGTATATTTTAAGGATATCTTAACCAGAATAAAAGTCAGGGAATATGCTATGTTGGGGGAGAGATTATGCCTTTGTTTCTGCAGGAAATTAGAAGCTGTGTACTCCTTCAAAATTAATAAAGACCAAATTTGACCAGGGGACACCTCCTGAAAATCTTGGCTTTGGACATGAAGGAAGAAACCAAGAAAATCTATAACATAGGTGATGTATATGCTGTTTCCTTGACATGGGAACAGCTCTGAGACTCAATGAGACATGATAAACCTTGTTGGGTACAGAGTCCTCATGACTTATTATTACATGCCATCCTTTTATATGGAATAAATGGAGATTTATATTACAGTTTGATTATGTAGTCCAAATGGACTTATAAAGTTGACAGATGCCTTTTACCTTCTCAAACATTGAACAAAAATTCATCTTTAGCTGATTTGTGAACACTGCACATTTCATACTGTGGTAATGCAGATATGTATGTTAGTTTTAAGAGTTTGTGTGTTTTTTGGGGGGGGAGGACCAGACATCATTGAAGAAGACAGGTATCTGAGATGGTTCAGCCTCTCAGAATGCTTCTATTTTAGTTTCCTCAAATATCTGCATCCAATAAATGGTACTGGCATAACTGGATATCAATGTGTAGAAGGCTGCAAATAGATCCATATCTGTCACCGTGCACAAAACTTAAGTCCAAGTGGATCAAAGACCTTAACATAAATCCAGCTACTCTGAACCTGCTAGAAGAGAAAGTAGGAAGTAGTCTTGAACGCATTTGCTTAGGAGATTACTTCCTAAATATAACACCAGTAGCACAGATACTGAGAGAAGCAATCAATCAATGGGACCCCTTGAAACTGAGAAGCTTTTGTAGAGCAAAGGATATGGTCAACAAGGCAAAGCGACAGCCTACAGAATGGGAAAAGGTCTTCACCAACCCCACATCTGACAGAGGACTAATATACAGAATATATAAAGAAGTCAAGAAATTAGACATCAAAATGCCCAACAGTCCAATTAAGAAATGGGCTATAGAACTAAACAGAGAAATCTCAACAGAGAAAACTCAAATGACTGAAAGACATTTAAGGAACTGCACAACATCCCTAATTATCAGGGAAATGCAAATCAAAACAACTCTGAGATATCACCTTATGCCTGTCAGAATGGCTAAGATCAAAAACACTGAAGACACCTTATGCTGGAGAGGATGTGGAGTTAGGGGAACTCTCCTCCACTGATGGTGGGAATGCAAGATTGTACAACCACTTTGGAAATCAATATGGTGCTTTCTTAGAAAATTGGGAATCAATCTCCCCCAAGATCCAGCTATATCACTCTTGGGCATATACCCAAGGAATGCTCAATCATACCACAAGGGCACTTGCTCAGCTATGTTCATATCAGCATTTTTTGTAATAGCCAGAACCTGGAAACAACCTAGATGCCCTTCAACTGAAGAATGGATAAATAAAATGTGGTACATATACACAATGGAATACTACTCAGCAGAGAAAAACAATGACATCATGAGGTTTGCAGGCAAATGGATGGACCTAGAAAAAACCATCCTGAGTGAGGTAACCCAGACTCAGAAAGACAAACATGGTATGTACTCAGTCATAGGAGGATACTAGATGTAAACAAAGATGACTAGACTGCTACTCACAACTCCAGGGAGGCTACCTAGAAAACAGGACCCCAAGAAAGACACAGGGATCGCCCAATGACAAAGAAATGGATTAGATCTACATGAACAACATGTATGTGAGTGGGGGTAATGAAGGGCAAGGGTCAAGGGAAAGAGAGCTTAGGGCAGCGGGAGATCCCAGATGGATCAAGAACAGAGAGGGAGAACAAGGAATAAAAGACCATGATAAATGAATAAAACATGAGAATAGGAAGAAGCAAAGTGCTAGAGAGGCCCACAGAAATCCACAAAGATACCCCCACAATAAACTACTGGCAATAGTCAAGAGACAGCCCAAACTAACCTATTCTGGTGATAGGATGGTCAAACACCCTAATTGTCGTGCTAGAAACCCCATCCAATGACTGAGGGAACCAGATGCAGAGATCCACGGCCAGGTTCCAGGTGGAGCTCCAGGAGTCCAATTGGAGACAAAGAGGAGGGTTTGTATGAGCAAGAATTGTTGAGCCTAATGTTGGATAAAGCACAGGGACAATAGTCAAACGAATGGAAACACATGAACTATGAACCAATAGCTGAGGAGCCCCCAACTGGATCAGGCCCTCTGGATAAGTAAAACAGTTGATTAGCTTGAACTGTTTGGGAGGCCTCCAGGCAGTGGGACCTGGACCTGTCCTCTGTGCAAGAGCTGGCTGTTTGGAACCTAGGGTCTAAGCCGGACACTCCGCTCAGCCTGGGAGGAGGGGACTGGACCTGCCTGGAATGAATCTACCAGGCTGAGCTGAATTCCCAGGGGAGTCCTTGCCATGGAGGAGATAGGAATGGGGGGTGGGCTGGCAGTAAGGTAGGGGGTGGAGTGGGAGGGGGGAGAACAAGGGAATCCATGGCTGATATGTTAAATTAAGTTAAATTATAAAATAAAAAAAAATAAAATAATATAAAGGTTGATTTTCTAGAATAAACACATTTTGAAACCTGAAAAAAAAAAATCTGCATCCAAAACCACTTCAAGGCAGCCTCACAAACTACTCCAGCTAGAACTTCAGATAATCCCTATACTTTCCCATTACACACAGACTGAATAACAAATGTTCAGCTAGTTCTCCCAGGACTTGACCATTATCCCAATTTTCTTAGGGTCCTCTAAAGATGTTGTTGCTCCCAGACAATAGGAAATAATTTTATGAACATGATGGCCACATTCCTGAGAGGTAGGGTGGGTGGTTTTCCATTGCTCAGTGAGTTGTGGATGTTTGTCATTGTTTAGGATTGCTTGCAAGTTGTTATTGATCATGGTCAGGGAGGATGCTAAACACAAGACATTAGATTAGGGGATTTCTTTGTTTTTCTTTCCTCTATCTTTTCTCTTCTACTAGTGTTAAAAGTGGGGATGAGGAATGAAAAGAAAGAAAGGGGGATATATGAATGATAGAATAAAAAGGTAGATTACTGAACCTACTAAAAAGCAACTACTAGTACCAAATATTTTACATTGGTATGAATTTTTTATATTGATATAAATTTAAGGTTATTTTTGTTACAACATACCATAGGTATTTTACCTATGCAATTCATTTAAAATTGTAATATAAAGTTCTAGTCTTTGGAAGCTACTATTATAAACTATTTAGTATAATTAACATAACAATCAAATTTGTAGTTATGTTAAGTATGTTTTCAATGGTAAAATGACATATTTTAGATAGGTTGTCTTTAAACACTTCAGAGATCTACAGAATATGGAAATTAAGATGTATTAATAATATAACTTTTCAGCCGGGCGGTGGTGGCGCACGCCTTTAATCCCAGCACTCGGGAGGCAGAGCCAGGCGGATCTCCGTGAGTTCAAGGCCAGCCTGGGCTACCAAGTGAGCTCCAGGAAAAGGCGCAAAGCTACACAGAGAAACCCTGTCTCGAAAAACCAAAAAAAAAAAAAAAAAAAAAAAAAATATAACTTTTCTTGACAGTGAGACACAGCTGCTCCTGGCAGCACTAATTTACTTCAGGGAAGATGATGGGCATTAAAAACCTCCATATGGAGTTTGCTTTAAATGTGACAAAGATAGCCACTGGGCAATAAACTGCCCTTGCCTCAACTGCTGATAGTATGCTATCCAAATTGGACAAGCAGGACACAAAGGAAGTCAACTGCTGAACTTTGCCAAGACAAGGTAGGCCAGTTCTTCAAAATTCCTGCTTCACAGAGACATCTGTCAGAAATTCTAGGCCTATAAGGTAAAGATGGATGCTCCCAGGTTGCAGAGGATCTTGGATGACTGTGGTGGTAATCTAATTGTACTGAAATGTGATTTTGATTGTATGTTAATGAATAAAGTTGCCTGGGGGTCAGAGCTATTAGAGCCATAGCAAGAGTGTGGTGGTGGTGGCGCACGCCTTTAATCCCATAGATCTCTGTGTGTTCAGGGATACAGCCAGCATTGGAGACATATGCCTTTAAGACCTAGGGGGCTGTACATTCAGACAGTGACGAGGCAGTCACGTGTTTGGGTTTACAACCTATGAGAAGGTAGAGCAAAATACTATAAATAGACGAACAGAAAGGATATAGCTCTCTTTCAGGAAACTGGGACACCGCAGGAGGAAGGGTGAGATTTTAGCTCTGAGCTCTGACCTCTCGGCTTTCTCTTTTACATTGTTTCTGTGTTTCTTATTTAATAAGACTGTTGGATACATCTACAGATGACTATCCAGGCAGCCAGTTGTCTCTGTCATTTCTATAGTTTTATAAGTTATTTGAACTGTACTTCCTGTTTTCTCAAGTAATATTTTATCCTTCTCAAGTTTCTGATGGGTGTTGAAGACTAGATAGTTATACCATTTTCTTTGTTACTAAACTCAGGAAAAAAAACTTACAAGAGATGTAAGGTGTATAAGGCTGAGAAACATAAAATCTTAAGTTGTTTATCTAGAAAAATATTTTAAGATATAAAAGGATATTTTAGGCTGGTAATACAAATTATGATAGAAAGTAATTTAGGTATAAAACTTTGAATTTACCAAGATTGGGTAGACAACAGAGTATTTTCTCTGAATTAGCCAAATACAAGTAAAGTAGATGTTGTGAATGTAATTCTTACCTGATAATTTTTCTTGTTGTATGCAGTTTTACTATATTAGAGCTAAAAACCTTTCCTTTTGTTTTAGACAAAAAGGGGGAAATGTTGTGGGATATTTGATCACACTGTGTGAAAGGCACCTTCTGATTGGCTAAATGAAAAGCTAAATGACAAATAGCAAGATAGGAAAGAATAGGTAGGACTTCCAGAGAAAGATCAGAACTCTGAGAGGAATCTGAAGTTTGGGGATTCACCAGTCAGAGATGGAAGAAGTAGGATGCATTGTACTGAGAAGAGGTAATGAGCAATGCAGCAGAATGTAGATTAATATAAATGGGTTAATTTAGGTTGTAAGAGCTAGTTGGAAACAAGCCTAAGCTAAGGCCAAGATTTCATAATTAATAAGAAGCCTTTGTGTCATTATTTGGAAACTCACAGTCCAAAAAAATTGTTCAGCTACAGTTGATCTCGGGAAGAAAGGAAGTGGCAGGAAGAACTGGGAGGAGTAAAAGGAGGGGAAACTGTGGACAGGCTTTAATGTATGAGAGAAGAATAAAAGTTAAAAAAGAAAGAAAAATTCTGTGGGGGGAAATGATTCTGGATCCTTGATTTAGTCAAGGAGAGTGTTGAACCATCTCTATGGACATATCTATGAGTCCATGTAGTTTATGTAAATAATGCATGCATGTGTTTCTACTTTTAATTAAGAGCATACATGGTGTAGCTATGTTTTGTACTGTTAAAAAAAAGGACATATGAGGGGCTGCAAAGATGGCTCTGTGGTTAAGATTGGTGGCTGTTCTTTAGAGGAACTGTGTTCAATTCCAAGCATCCACATTGTAGTACACAGGTATCTGTAATTCCAGTTCCAGGAGAGCTGATGCTCTCTTCTGGCCTTTATGGGCACCAGTCATACACATGGTATGCTGACATATATGTAGTCACACAAAAGTAAAATAAAATAATGATAATAATAATAACAACAGTAATAGTCACAATACTTACCAACCAAGAATAATGTATGTGTCGATTCTTATCATCATTAAAATAGTTATTTAAAGTTATAATGGCTGTAATTGATACATACAGAATCCTGAAATAATGACTACCTGCATCTGTGATGCACAAAGGTAGGTGTCAGAAGTTAAACATTTCCCCTGGCCAAGAGGAAGAATCATGAGTCTGCTGGTTGTTATTAGGGTCCAGCAGATGAAGGACATTCACAAGCCTACCTATGGTCACTCCCCATCCCCCAGAGAGGAGGAAGAATCAGTAGCAAGCCTGGTGCCTTGCAGAGCTGGGGAGTTGAGTGCCATTATTTCATTAAGCAAATATACAGTGAGGTATGAGGGGGGGGGTGCAGAATGGCTCAGGTCCTGTGGAGAGAGGCAGATCTAAAGAGTCAAGTGTTGTAAGTAGTAGGCTGACATTGGAGGCCTGCTTCCTACCTGAGGCATGTTCACATCTGGGCCAGGGCTGTTACCAAGGGCCATGTCTGGGTCTGTAACTCTGTCACAGCCACAGTCTTTATTGATGTGTGTGGCTCCTGTTATCACCAAAGGCTGTGAGGAAGCTGTGGGTATGGGTCACCTCATATGTCACATTGCTACCCATGGATCAAGCCACTGCAGGGTCCACCCCAATCTGAGTGGCCTGTGCTGACACCCAGGGCCATGAAGACATCCAGGCCTGAATTGCAGCATAGAATCATGGCTCTTGGCAGCCTTATTGTAGCCAGAGTGTGTTTTGATAACTATGACACCTTTAACCATGCGGACCATCCCAAGGTCCCTGGAATCTGGGCTAATACCTGGGGCCATGTCAGTGTCTGAGGCCCCTCTGCATCTAGGGCAACTCTGATCTGCACCATCACCCAGGGCCATAGTAACATCCAGGCCTGACTGCTATCAGGGACCATGGCTGGATCTGTGGTCCCTGCACAGCCAGGGTCTTTGTGGATGCCCAAGGCCTGTATTGTCACCAAAGACCACAAGGATGCCAAGGTTCTAGGCCACCACCTTCAGCTACATTGTGGTCTGAGAGATATACAGCTGCCAGGGCCATGCCAATCCTAGTAGTCTGTTCTGCCACCCGGTGGTGATATTTTATTTGTACAAATACAGCTTGCCTGGAGATCAGAGGAAAAAGTCAGCCACTATATTAAACACAGAGGTCAGGCAGTGGCAGCACATGCCTTTAATTTTAGCATTCAGGAAGCAGAGTTTCATCTGGATCTCTGTGAGTTCAAGGCCACACTGGGAACAGAGCAGGTGTAGTGGCACATGCCTTTAATCCTAGCACTAGTTAACCATATAGGTTTAAAGGTCTGTATAGACAGACAGCAAGTGATAGAGCCAGCCAGAAAGAGTAAGTGATATAGCTGGGTGGAGAGAGTAAGTAAGTAAGATGGCAGGACACAGAAAGATGTATAGGCTGAGAATTTCCTAGTGGTAAGAACTTGTAGATGGCTCATTCTATTCCTCTGATCTTTCAGGTTTCACTCCCAATATTTGGTTCCAGGTTTTTTATTAAGACTATTTAGCAATTTGTGTTTCAACCAGGAGCCATGGTGTCGACTAGCCAAGCTGCCTCCCAGGGCCATATAGGGTCTCTGGCCATATTGCAGCAAGAGTCTGTGTCAATGTCTGTGGCTCCTGTTACCACCAAAGGCTGTGCAGAAGCCAGAGGTCTGGCCTGACACCTCGGGCTATATTGCCACCTGAGGGTCATGCTGCCACTGACCCATTGAGATCTGAGGGCCCTGTGCTGCCACCCAGAGCCAAGGTGTCATCCGGGCCTAAGTCACAGACTAGGGCCAAGTTTGGACCCATGGTCCTACTGCAGCCAGAGCCTGTTTTGATGTCCATGACCTGTGTTGCCACCAAAGGCCACAAGGATGCCTGGTTTCTGGCCCATCATGGTAGCCACTTTGGGGTCCAAGGAATGTGCCACTATGGAGTGTATCTGGAAGTTTCTCTGTCCCCCCAGCCCTGCAGTCCTACAGTGACCTATAAAATAATCGTTCAGAGGCTTATATTAATTATGAACTGGATGGCCTATCGCTCAAGCTTCTTGCTAGATTATAACTTAATCCATTTCTATTAATCTATAAGATGCCATGTGGCCATGGTATTACCGGTTTGCTGGCATCTTGCTGCTCCTTGGGTGGCAGCTGGCATCTCTCCTATTCTCCTTTTTCCTTTCACTCTCTCTCTTGGATTTTCCCACCTGGCTCCAACCTGCCCTGCCATAGGCCAATGCAGCTTTATTTATCAATCAATCAGAGCAACACATATTCACAACATACAGAAAGACATCTCACAGCAATGGAGCCATCCCAATCTAGGCGGTCTATGCTGCCACCTATAGCTGTGATATCATCTGGGCCTGTGCTACTGTAAAGGGCCATGTCTGAGTCCATGGCCCTACCACAGCCAGAGTCTACATCAATGTCCATGACTCCTGTTGTGACCAAAGGTTGTACAGAAAGTCTTCTCCAAGAAGGAGCATACCTAGTGGTTATCCAATACCAAATGCTCAGATCTGAAAACATACATGTAAATAACATTATATGGACTGGGAAGGTTGTAATTAGGTTCAGTCCATTGTCATCATGGCAGTGAGCATGGCAGCATGCAGGGAGATGTGGTGCTGGAGGAGGAGATGAGAGTCCTACATCTTGCAGGCAACAGGAAGTTGACTGAGACACTGGGAGGTATCCTGAGTATAGGAAACTTCAAAGCCCATCCCCACAGGGATACACTTCCTCCAACAAGGCCATACTCATTCCAACAAAGCCACAACTCCTAATAGTCTCTATGAGATTATAGAGGCCAGTTACATTCAAAATGCCACAGGCCATAATGTTGCCCAGGGTTTGAGCTACCACCTGTGTCCATGTTGGTGCGCCATCCCAATCTGTGTGGCCTTTGCTGTTTCCCAGTGACATAGAGATGTCTGGGCCCCAAATTTCAGCCTAGGGCCATGTTTCTACAACAGCTAGTGTCTGTGTTGATGTCCATGGCTCCTGTTACCACCAAAGGACATATGGATGTCTGGAATCTTGACCTACACCTGAGGTCATGTTGGTATCCAAGATTCAGGATGCCACCAGGACCATAAATCTGAGTGCCTTGGACTGCCACCTGGAACCAAGGTAACAGCCAGGCCTGGGCTCCTGCCAAGAACCATGTCTGGGTCCATGGCCCCACTGAAGCTGAGGTCTGTGTTTGCATGATACACAACAGCTTCCAAATGCTACTATGAAGAGGAAAAAGAGAGATGGGAAAGAGGGAGGAGTGAAGTGTTTTTTTTTTTTTCTTATTTGCTGATTTGGTTTTATTTATTTGTTTGTTTTTGTTGTTTGGTTTTTGTTTTTTATTTTTGTCTGTTTTTAAATTAATATTCCTATTAGTATTTTTATTTTTATTTTATTTTTAAAATTTTAAGTTTTCCTGGGGGAGGGGACTACAAGGATGGATACAGACGAATGGGGAAATGGGTAGGATTGGGATGCTTGATGTGAAACACTCAAAGCTCAAAAAAATATATAAAACTATGTGAGCATTTTTACACTATTTCACTTCATTTGATCAGGCTTGATTCAAGAACCACATGATTATCTCTTCTTCCTTCATCAATATCAATGATTCCTTAACTATTAAACATATTAGAATCAGGTAGTCAGTCATATTTAAGCTAAAAATTGACATTTTGTCAGGCTGAGATAGGAATAATATATTGTATATTTTCTCCACAATATTTTTGACTGAAGCATCTGTTCATTTCATTCTATAAGACTGATGATTGCAAATTATTGGCAATTGTTAGAAATCATAAACAAAAACCTGTAACTTTCTTATCATTGGAATTGAAGTTTAAATTAAGTACATTTTGGTACAAATATTTTAATCACTGCTATTCTCATTTTTCAGATTTATGCTAACCAGAATATATTCATTAAATTCTTTATTAAATGTCCTTTTGAACGCTTGAATATTTTATCCTCTTTAAAGATTGCTTTTATTTTTATTCGTGTACATATGCACTGTAATTTTTATGCATGTGATGAGGTGCTCTCAGAGTACAAAAGAAAATGTTGGATCCTCTGGAGCTGGAGTTACAGATGGTTGTGCACTGTCAGATGTCAGTCTGGGGTCACTTTTGAAAGTCACTTTTGGGGGAGTCTTTTGGAAGAGCAGCAAACTCTTTTAACTGCAGACCATTCCTTCTGCCCATTTTTTCATTGACAAACTTGACTATTTGCTGAATGGCCTAAATAACGTTTACAATGTAAATGAGATTTAAATTTTATATATATATATATTCAGCTTTTTTTACATGTGAACATCTCACAATGAGACCTGAGTTGTTTTGCAATTTAATGTGACATATGTGATGAGATCATGTGACTTCTTCAAAGACCAGGTGTAAGGCCTAATGGGAAACTAGAAGAAATTCTTCCAGACTCAAGTTATGTGATGAAGTCAGCACCAAGGAATTTACTTCATGCTCTAGTTATGTCCTAAAATCATCCAGAAAGGTCATATATGGCTCATAGATAAACAAAAAAGTTGAGTGTTCATTTTGCACTTTGACTTTAAACTTTTTACATTCTTTATCTACCCTAAAAGACAAAGAAGCAGACACTATGTGTCCCTCATGATGATCCTGTGTGACCTGAATAATGTCATGATGTTCACCTTCACTTTCAGTTCACCTGACATAGGCACACTATTACCATAGAAACCAAGAAGATTGCCTTGTCACTGAGGATGGATCACCTCCCACTGGTTCAGACAAAGATATCAACAGAATTAACCTTGTAGATTTCTATGTTAAAATAAATATTCTTAATCTATTCCTTTGATATGGATAATCTTGTTGAACTCTTTATTTATTTGAGATTATCTTTCCTATAAATATTGCTTGTAGGAGTCTGTTGGAGTCCAGCTTTTACCTGTCGATAGGTTCTTGTGGGGAGGAGAGAGAAATGAAAAAGTATTAGATAGAAAGATAAAAAGAGACAAAAAGTAAGACAGAGACACAAGACAGCTTTAGGAGGGCCCTGAGTCAATACTCAGCTGCCCCATCATTTATTCAAAAGAGCTTTTTATACAATGCCAAGGGAAGAGGCAAAAGACCTCACTCCTTGCAAGATCAGAGCACAGCATACAGCCAAGTATGGACCCTTCAAAATAACTGGTAACCATGCCTCTGACCAAATCATCCTATTATGCAGCCCTCCTGGGTAAAGCAAGCTTAGATTCCTTAAAAGGGAGCCTCTGTGGGCTTCCAGAACTTGTTTCTTGAGACATAGAATTTATTATTGCTTAACTTTGACTTCTGCTTGCATTCACTCATCAAGAAAATTCATAGACATCAATGACAGTAGACATGAATAGATATACAGACCTACATGGGGGCCATACAAACAAGGGTTGTATTCACATATTAGATACTGATCTGAGTAATACAAAACCATCACTGATATATGAAATCTACCATTCATGTGTGTCTGTTTTTATTGGGTTACAATGATCTATTTTAAGTTATTTTTCTACTAAGTATTTTAGTATTGTCTTCTTAAATAATAAACACTTCAAAAGAACAAAGGTATGGACTATTAAGGTCTTTATGTAGATTCTATTGTGCTTGTAAAATAGGAAACTTACATATATATAATTTAATGACTAATAATTTTGGAAAATTCTTTATGATGTACAATCTAACATACTGTTATCTGAGAACTAGTGATTGCATAGAAAGTGAATAATATCATTCCTTCCCCTTCATACCAAATCCATGCTAATTTCTCTGCTAATGAACATGAAATTGCATTTATTATATGCAAAAGTTTCTAGCACTATTTTTTTTTATTTACACTTCCAGTTAGGTTATTTAAAACCATCTAAGCCCACATTATACATGATAGCTGACATTCCTTGAAGTCACAAAGACATTTAACATAATATTACCTTTCCTTCCCCAAGTCCTAGTTTTATTCTGATCTGTGTTTTTATTTTATCTATTTTTATATTTTACTTTAACTTTTTTTTACAATATCATACACATATACAATAAAATATGATCTTACCTACTCCCATTTTTGCCTTGCATTTCCTTTCTATTCTTTGAACCCACCTCTAACCAAGTTCATATATTTCTAATCATTTCTGCATGTATTTGGATTCTATGTCCAGCTCAGTCTCACAAGTCCTGTCCCTATACTTATCTCCCAATTTTTCTTTTTTTCTTTGTTAATTTCTTTTTTCTTTAATAACCCACTCAGTGCATTTGATATTAAACATATGTTCATGAATGTAGGACCCTACCAGTGACTCTATTCTTAAGTAACCAACCTATGCCCCCCTCGCAGCCATCACCTGTCAATTACTTCACCTAGGGGTGGACCCTTTTTTTTTTTAAATAATAACTTTTTTTTTTAAATAATAACTTTTTTTTAGTAAATTTATTTTACAACATCATTAACATCATTTAGTTCAACATAATAGCCACAGATTCCCCTGTTCTCCCACTCTCGCCCCCCTCCCCCTCCCCCCACCCCACCCCCCATTCCCACCTCCTCCAGATCTCCAGATCAAGGTCTCCCCCGAGGACCGGGATCGACCTGGTAGACTCAGTCCAGCCAGGTCCAGTCCCCATCTCCCAGACCAAGCCAAGCGTCCCTGCATAGGTCCCAGGATTCAAACAGCCAACTCATGCAAAGAGCCCAGGACCCGGCACCAACACACAGCTGCCTCCCAAACATATCAAGCCAAATGACTGTCTCACCCATTCAGGGGGCCTGATCCAGTTGGGGGCCCCTCAGCCTTTGGTTCATAGATCCTGTGCTTCCATTCATTTGGTTATTTGTCCCTGTGCTTTATCCAACCTTGGCTTCAACAATTCTCACTCATATAAACCCTCTTCGTTCTCACTAATTAGACTCCCAGTGGTCCACCAGGGGCCCAGCCATGGATGACTGCATCCAGATTCCTCAGAGCTTCCTTGGATGGGGTTTATGGCACAACTAACAGGGTGTCTGGCCATCCCATCACCAGAGTAGGTCAGTTCCTGCCGTCTCTCGACCATTGCCAGCAGTCTTTTGTGGGGGTATCTTTGTGGATCTCCGTGGGCCTCCCTAGCTCTCTGCTTCCTCCCCTTCTCATGTGGTCTTCATTTACCATGGTCTCCTATTCCTTTTTCTCCCTCTCTTTTCTTGATCCAGCTAGGATCTCCCACTCTCTTTCCCTCGACCGTCGCCCTTCATTGTTCCCACTCATGACCAGGCTGTTCCAGAAAAATGTCCATTTCTTTTAGGTTTTCCAGTTTTGTGGTGTAGAGGTTTTTGAAATATGACCTTATAATTCTCTGGATTTCCTCAATGTCTGTTGTTATGTCCCACTTTTCATTTCTGATTTTATTGATTTGGATTCTCTCTCTCTCTGTCTTTTGGTTAGTTTGGATAAGGGCTTGTCTATCTTGTTGATTTTCTCAAAGAACCAACTCTTTGTTTCATTAATTTTTGTATTATTCTCTTATTTTCTAATTTATTCATTTCACCTCTCCTTTTGATAATTTCCTGGCGTCTATTCTTCCTGGGAGACTTTGCTTCTTCTTGTTCTAGAGCTTTCAGGTGTGCTGTTAATTCACTAGTGTGGGATTTCTCCAACTTCTTTATGTGGGCATTTAGTGCTATGAATTTTCCTCTTAGCACTGCTTTCATAGTGTCCCATAAGTTTGGGTATGTGGTGTCTTCATTTTCGTTGATCTCTAGGAAGTCTTTAATTTCTTTCTTTATTTCTTCCTTAACCCATTGGTGATTCAGTTGAGCATTAATCAGTTTCCATGAGATTGTAGGTTTTCTGTAGTTTTTTGTTGTTGTTGAAATCTAACTTTAAACCATGGTGGTCTGATAGAACACAGGAGGTTATTCCAATTGTTTTTATCTGTTGAGATTTGCTTTGTGGCCAAGTATGTGGTCGATTTTAGAGAAAGTTCCATGGGGTGTTGAGAAGAAAGTATATTCTTTCCTGTTAGGATGGAATGTTCTGTAGATATCTATTAGGTCCAACTGGGTCATGACATCAGTTAAGTCCTTTATTTCTCTGTTAAGTTTTGATTTGGAAGATCTGTCCAGTGGTGAAAGTGGGGTGTTGAGATCTCCCACTATTAATGTGTGGGGTTTTATATGTGGTTTAAGCTTTAGTAATGTTTCTTTTACACATGTGGGTGCCCTTGTGTTTGGGGCATAAATGTTCAGAATTGAAACTTCATCTTGGTGGATCTTTCCTCTGATGAGGATGTAATGCCCTTCTTGATCTCTTTTGATTGATTTTAGTTTGAAGTCTATTTTGTTGGATATCAGGATGGCTACACCCGCTTGTTTCTTAAGACCATTTGATTGAAAAGTCTTTTCCCAGCCTTTTATTCTTAGGTAGTGTCTGTCTTTGAATTTGAGATGTGTTTCTTGTATGCAGCAGAAAGATGGGTCCTGCTTTCGTATCCATTCTGTAAGTCTATGTCTTTTTATAGGTGAATTAAGTCCGTTGATATTAAGGGATATTAAAGACCAGTGATTGTTCATCCCTGTTATTTTTGGTGTTAGTGTGTGTGTACTTCTCTTCTTTTGGGTTTACTGTTGTGGCTTTATCTATTGCCTGTGTTTTCGAGTGTGTATCTGACTTCCTTCGGTTGGAATTTTCCTTCTAGTGCTTTCTGTAGGGCTGGGTTTGTGGATAGGTATTGTTTAAATCTCCTTTGTCTTCAAATGTCTTGTTCCTTCCATCTATGATGATTGAGAGTTTTGCTGGGTATATTAGTCTAGGCTGACATCCATGGTCTCTTAGTGTCTGCATTACATCTGTCCAGGTCCTTCTGGCTTTCAAAGTCTCCATTGAGAAATCGGGTGTTATTCTGATGGGTTTACCTTTATAGGTCACTTGGCCTTTTTCCTTGGCTGCTTTTAATATTCTTTCTTTATTCTGTACATTTAGTTGTTTAATTATTATGTGTTGAGGGGACTTTTTTGGGGGGTCTAGTATGTTTGGTGTTCTATAGGCTTCTTATATCTTCATAGGCATTTCCTTCTTTAAGTTGGGAAAGTTTTCTTCTATAATTTTGTTGAATATATTTTCTGTGCCTTTGAGTTGGTATTCTTCACCTTCTTCTATCCCTGTGATTCATAGGTTTGGTCTTTTCATGGTGTCCCAAATTTCTTGGACATTTTGGTTCATGACTTTGTTGGCTTTAGTGTTTCCTTCGACTGATGAAACTATTTCTTCTACTGTATCTTCAATGCCAGAGATCCTCTCTTCCATCTCTTGCATTCTGTTGGTTATACTTGCATCTGAAGTTCCCAATCTTTTACTCAGGTTTTCTATTTCCAACATTCCCTCTGTTTGTGTCTTCTTTATTTTTTCAATTTCCCTTTTCAGGTCTTGGACTGTTTCCTTTATTTGTTTCATTGCTTTTTCATGATTTTCTTTCAGTACTTTATTGTTTTCTTCCAGGGCTTTATTGTTTTCTTCCAGGGCTTTATTGTTTTCTTCCAGGACTTTATTGTTTTCTTGCAGGACTTTATTGTTTTCTTCTAATTTGTTTGCCCTTTCCTCTAGTTGTTTACAGTGTTCTTCCAATTTTTTTTGTCTTTTCCTCTACACAAGCCTCTACCTTCTTCATGATGTTACTCATAAGGCTATTTTCTTCTGCTTCTTCCAATTTTTGATGTTCAGGTCTAGATGTTGGAGGTGGGCTAGGTTCTGGTGAAGCTGTATTGCTCTTCATTTTGTTGTACGTACTTCTGCCTTGATGTCTGCCCATCTCCTTGTGGTTCCTTCTTGGTCTTATCAGTGTACTTGGTTCAAAAAGAGCTGACAGATTCAGGAATTCTCTCTCTCTCACTTGTCCAGATGGGAGTTCTCTTGTCCAAATGGGAACTCCGGAGCAGGATGGAAGCTCTTATCTGGATCGGCAGTCTCTGGTCCAGAAGGGAAGTCGGGGGCCAATTACAGATTCTTAATGACTTTCAAAGATTATTTGGAGACATTTCCAATCGACAAACTGTTGTTGGGATAAAAAATGATGAACTGAGTAGTTTGTTAAAAACATCAGAGGGTGACAAAGATTTAAGGAGTCCAAGATAATTATCAGCTGAAGCTGAGAGAGAATTGGCTTTGGTGGAAAAGAAAGTACAGGGAGGACATGTGGATTGTGTGGATCCAACACTTGATTGCATTTTGATTATTTTATCCTCTAAGTATTCTTCTATGGGAATTTTAATGCAGAGGGAAGATATTATATTGGAATGGATATTTTTACCAAATAAACACAGTTAAAAAAAAAACTAATGTAGAAAATATCTCTGACTTGATTTTAAATAGAAAATTGAGACTTCATCAATTAACAGGAATAGACCCAGCAGAAATTGTTGTACCTTTAACTAAGGAGGGCATTGACAAATTATGGGCAGAAAGTGACCCTTGGCAAAGAGTTTGCAGTAATTTTTAGGAGAGATTAACAGTGAATATCCCAAAAGTGATAGAATTCAACTAATAAAGAGAGCTAACTGTATCCTGCCTCACATTGTACAGGAAACACCAATATCTGGAGCCCCTACATTTTATACAGACACAAACAAACAAGGAAAGGCAGATTACAAATTAGAAAATTTTAGTAAAGTGGTTTAATGTCCTTATAATTCTGTCCAAAAATTGGAATTATGTGCCATCCTGATGGTATTAATGGATTTTTCAGAAAGTCTCAACATAGTTACTGATTCTCAGTATGCAAAAAGAGTGGTCTTACATATTGAAACTTCTGAATTTATCTCAGATGAGTCAGAATTAACTTTGTTATTTATTCATTTACAAGAAATAATCAGGAAAAGTAATCATCCCTTATATATAACTCACATCTGATCCCATCCAGGACTTCCAGGCCTTCTAACACAAGGTAATGATGAGATTGATAAACTATTGATAGGAAATGTGCTGGAGGCCTCAGAATTTCATAAAAAAAATCATGTCAATAGTAAGGGTTTAAAAAAAGAATTTTTCATAACCTGGCAACAAGTCAAGGAAATTATAAGGAAATGTCCTACTTGTCCTTTTTGCAATCAGACTCCATTACCAGCAGGATGTAACCCAAAGGGTACTCAGAGGAATAAAATCTGGCAAATAGATGTGTTTCATTTTGTAGAATGTGGAAAATTGAAATATGTACACCACACCATTTATATCTATTCAGGATTTCAATGGGCAACTGCTCTGAGTTCTGAAAAGGCTGATTCTGTAATCACGCATTTACTAGAAGTATGGCCATCATGGGTACACCTGCACAAATTAAAACTGACAATGCTCCAGCATATGTCTCTGGTAAAATGAAACTGTTTTTTATTTATTACAATATAAAGCATATTACAGGCATACCATACAATCCTACAGGCCAAACAATCATAGAAAAATCAAACAGAACTCTAAAGGATATACTAATTAAACAGAAAGGGGTAACAAAAACCTCCAGAAATAGATTACATAATGCTCTATTAACTTTCAATTTTCTCAATGATAATGAGAAAAGAACAACAGCTGCAGAGAGACATTAGATAATAGAAAAAAAACTACAGAATTAAATCAGCCTATATACTTTGCAGATGCACTCACCTCAGAATGGAAAACAGGATATGTTATGCTGGGGATGAGGTTTTGCTTTTGTTTCCATGGGAGAAGAAAAGCTATAGATACCATCAAAATTGATAAAGGTTCAATTTGAACAAGAAAGACCTCTTAATTAGAAGAGGTGATAGTTCATCAACCAGTGTGACCATTCATATTTAAATTAATTTATATCACTAACAAATACTTTTCATTTAATCAGATATACCTTGCCAAAAAGGAATCTCCCCAAAGTTAGGATTGGGGAAGGGTTTTGTTTTTGTCTTTCAGGAGAATGATGGCTAAGGAATCTTAAGAATACTGGACAAATGAGAAATATGAAGAAAAAGGACAAATCATCCAGAAAAAATATCCCACAAAAAAAAAAATTTTCTGGAGTGAAAACCATGACCACGCCTAACTAAAAGTTTGAAATCTCCCAAAAAGATGATACAACCCCACAATGATTATTTCATCAGGATTATAATAATGTCACCAAGCTGACAACACCTAAAGATTGGCTTTGGACTAAAAACTGCTCAGGATAATATCGAGATGGCTAGCTGAAATGATACAGCCTCACAGATTATTCCAGTCAGGACTTGACCATAATCCTAAATTTTTTTGTGTTCCAATAAGACTACCAGCACCCACAATCAGCAGGAAGTAGCCTAGAAAATTATATCCACATTCCCAAAAAGTGTATTATGGAAGTTTGCCTTAATTTAGGGGTTGATTAAAAATTGTTATTGGTCATAGTCAATCTCTTTCTAAAAGAAAGGAAGATATGATATAGAAATATATTATATAGAAATAATAGGATAAAAGGGTATATTATTGAATTTACTCTGAAAAGAAAAAAGGGAGAATAAAGATATAAGATAAATAGTTAGATTATTGAATATACTTTAAAAAATCAACTACAAGTTTTAAATATTTTACATTGGATTGAATTTTGTATATTGTATACAAATTATGTATATTGATACAAATTTGAGATTGAATTTGTTAGAAAATACTGTACATATATTTCTACTCTTGTTCAAGGTATTGTACCATACCAACTCCAGTGTCGTCTGTGTGACATGAACAATTGTGTCAATAATTGCAGATGGGAGATACCTGTCCCATGGGACTAAGCTCCCTGGAGGTCCCTGGCAGAGTGCCCACATTATGCCTCCCTCTTGAAAAAGATGTGCTTCACAGATCATGAGCTCCCTGGGCTACGGGTTGTATATAACTGCTTTTCTGATAATGTTCTCATTAATCTATGAAGCACAGCCAAAATTAATGAATGCTTAGGTTGTGAACTATGGTGGAAAGGGGAAGCTGGACATGGATTTTAATCACATATAGCAAAATGAGCTATTTTTTAAGACCTCAAGCCGGTAGATAAAGAAAGTATAATAATTCAGGCACTTCTAGGAAATGAACTCTCACCCACTAGGAATCCTTTAGGAATCCCATCTAAAGTGATTTATGGTACAAAATGTTATCTCATAGGAGGCAGATGGTGGGCCCCTCCATTAGTTCAGCATGGAAAACTTAAGGACTACAGCAGAACCCCTTCCCCTTACAGGCGTAAAAGTACAAGACTCCATAATTCAGCAGGTAAAAAGGTTTTATATTAGAAGAGATATATAGTAAAGAACTGAAGAAAGACTTAGGGAGGATCTGCAGCATCCAAATTGGCTAAATGGGTCGTGAGAACCAAAAAAGTAGAAGTGCATAATAAACTAGAGAGCGGCTGAGATAAAGATGAAGGACACAGCCACAACCACAAAGAAGCCTTCACAAGTCTAGGGACTGTACTAAGTTTAAAAAACACAGACTTCTCTTTGGGTCATAAAGTTCTTATGGGTGAAGGGATATGTCTAACAACCATTAATAATTGTGTGCTTGCTGTTTCTTTAAAGATGATGTAATTGAATTATTGCCAAGCCCTTGTTGTTCCTTGTATGACTTGATAGTTTTCTTTTCTGTATATAAACTACTGATTTGCAGAAGTAAAATTGCAGCAGATTCAAAACACTTCTGAGTGTGTTGTCTGTCTGTCATTCGCCGAATCCTTGCCTTCCTGACTACCCAAGCCCTGGTTCTCCTACGGTCAGAATACTCCCGATGGGCCAGTGCGTGGCAGTATTTTACCTATACAGTTCATTTAACAATATAATGCAAATTGCTAATCCTTGAAAGTTATTATTACCAACTAATTAGGATATAAGAAATGAAAGTTAATAGTCATTACAATCAAATTTGTAATCATATTAGGTATGTTTTCAAGGTTAAACAGAAATATATTTTAGATAGATCATCTTTGAACACTTCAGAGATCTACAGAATATGGCATTTAAGATATTATAATAACATAGATTTTTGTATTTTTATGACTATGAGACATGTCTCCATTGAAGAAACTCCATATGGAGTTTACTTTCTTTGTGGCAAAAGTTAGCCACTGGGCAAGAAAATGCCCTTGCTTCAACTGCTGACAGTATGCTGTCCAAAATGGACAAGCAGGACACCAAAGAAAGGACTACTGAACCTTGCCAAGACAAAGTAGGAAGGCCCTTTAGAAAATCCTGATCCCTTTAGAAAAACCCTGATTCCTAGCTAGGCGGTGGTGGTACATGCCTTTAATCCCAGCACTCAGGAGGCAGAGACAGGGGGATCTCTGTGAGTTTGAGGCCAGCCCAGGCTACAGAGTGAGTTCCAGGGAAGGCACAAAGCTACATAGAGAAACCCTGTCTTGAAAAACCAAAGAAGAAAGAAAGAAAGAAAGAAAGAAAGAAAGAAAGAAAGAAAGAAAGAAAGAAAGAAAGAAAGAAAGAAAGAAAGAAAGAAGGAAGGAAGGAAGGAAGGAAGGAAGGAAGGAAGGAAGGAAGGAAGGAAAGAAAGAAAGAAAGAAAGAAAGAAAGAAAGAAAGAAAGAAAGAAAGAAAGAAAGAAAGAAAGAAAGAAAGAAAGAAAATCTTGATTCACAGATAAGTATGTCAAATATGCTAGGCCTATAGGCTGAAAATGGGTGCCCCAATGTTACAGAGAAATCATGGGTGACTGTCCAGGCACTCAGCTATTTCTATCATTTCTCACATTTTTTTGAAAGTCACTTGTTTGCACTTCCTGCTTACTTAGGTAATATTATTTCCTTCTCAGTTTTCTGAGGGAGTTGAATATTAGACAGTTATAGTTATAGTTTTCCTTGTTAACAATTTCAGAAAAGAAACTCACTAAAGAGGTGTAAAATGTATAAAACCGAAAGACATCAAAAGATATTTTTGACTGGTAATACAAGTTGGATAGAAAGTGATTAGGTATATTTTGGACTCACCAAAATAGGATAAATAATGAAGTATTTTCTCTAAATTTGTCAAATGTTAATGGGCAGGACGTTGCTAATGTAATTATTGACTGTATATATTGTATATACTTATTATATTTATTGTATATAGTTTTTCTTATATTAGTTATAACCTTCTTTTATTATTTTAGACAAAAAAGGGCAAATGTGTTGATATATTGTGTACCCTAATAATACTTGCCTGAGGATCAGAGGACAGAGCCAGCCACTATATTAGATATAAGGGTCATGCAGTGGTGGCACACACCCTTAACCCTGTCACTTGGGATGCAGAGATCCATCTGCATCTCTGTGAGTTCAAGGCCACACTGGAAACAGAGCAAGGCAGTGGTGGCACACACCTTTAATCCAGTACTGGGAAGCACACCTGCCTTTAATCTCAGGAAATGATGTCTAGGCAAAGAAAGGTATATAAGGTGTGAGGAAAGAAGAACTCACTCTCTTTAGGTGGAGGATTTCGCAGTGGTAAGAACTACTGGCTGGCTGCTCTGCTTCTCTGATCTTTCAGCTTTCACCCTGATATCTGGCTCTGGGTTTTTTATCAAGGCCATCTAAGATTCAAACAACCAATAGTAATCAGCACAGAAAACCAGTACTTGGGAGCAGAGTCTTTGGTAGGATAAACTTTAGTGGATAACTCTTAGGCCTTTAAAATTTGCAGAAATATAGGAAAGTTTAGAGATACAGGTAGAAAGGTATAGAAGTCAGTAAGTGGAGCTAAATAGGCAGTTTAGCAGGAGTTTGGAAGACAAGAAACAAGAGAAATAGTCAGTGGAAGACTGATGAAGTCTGCGAAAGCAAAATGGACTCTGTTGAGAACTGGTCTAAAGACTACTCATATAACATTCTGAAAAACAAACAGGCTGCATTCTACAACCATCCTGAGTACTTCCATGAGGATGAACTCAGAAGTTATAGGCTAAGATTTTTGGCAGAGGAAATTTCAAGAGTGCACAACATCCAGGCTTGTGATAAGGCTCATTGTCCTTAAGTTGTTCTATAGTTGCAGCAGAAAGATCTGAAAAATGTACAGTTTAGTGAAGAGAAGGAGATTGAGAGAGCTTAAATACAGAAAAAGTAGAAATGTTGCTGGACCTGGGGTCATGAAAGAAAATCTTATGCTCTTCACTAGGACAGTATGAGAGCAAAACTACACAAACTCTGCAATTTATGAACAAATTCATTTGCAGGAGAGAGATTGAATAAAGAATGGCACAGAAGAGTTTGCTTCAAAAAGGAAAGGTAGAGTAAGCACTATGATTAAAAGTGATGTGTTTGAATGTCGAGTAAACAAGGATGGACTTGTGATTGTTAATCTTCATTTTCAATTTGACTGGATTCAGGATTACCTAGGAGACAGACCTCTGGGCATCTCTGCAAGAGCATCTTCAAAGAGGCTTAACTGAGAAGGGACGACCTGTGAGTGGCACCATCCCTTAGGCTGAAGTCCTACACTGGGTGAAAATGGGAAAAGAAGAAAGTGAGCTGAGCAGAGAGTTCATCTATCTTTGTTCCCTGACTGTGAATACACTGTGACCAGAAGCCTCACACTCATGACATCCCCGCTGGAGACAGGGCCACTGATGTGCCTTTCCCACCATGGAGAATCATATCCTCAAGCTGTGAGACAGAAGAAACCCTTTCTTCCTTAAGTTTCATCTTGCTAGGTATTTGGTCATTGCAATGAGACAGTAACATAGTAGTGAATAAGGAGATCAAATGGCAGAGTCCAGTGTATGTTATACCTTTAAAATTGTGAAGAGGTATGTTAAGTGCTCTCAAAGTTGTTCTAAAAAGTAAATTTTGAACTGACATGCTTTCATTCTTCAACAAGATTTCACTTTCATCAATCACATCTAATGAAAAAAAAATGTGAAGTGCAGCAAAACCTTTAGATATCATGATGTCCATTATTAGATTTGAATAGTGAAAAATGAAACTGAAATAACAACTCAAAACAGGAAATAACCATCCACAATTACATGATTACACTGGAGCCTTTAAATTAAAAATATAAGAACTTTAAATAACCAGAAAAGTTGTCTATATATCTGCATATATGTAACATATTTATATATGCATTCATATGTGCACTTTGCCAATCACCGGGTAGTCCTTTAGAAAATACAACACAGTATTATCTGAAATATGAATACAATTTGGGTTTTTCTTGTTTCCAGTATTTTGTGCTTTTCTGTACTCTCAATTTCCTTTGAAATGAGAATATGTTAACTCTATGATGGAAATATTTTAATTTCTGCATATTCATTTCATAAACTTCTTCACTATTTCAAAAAAAGATGTCTCAGTGAAATTTAGAAGTTACTAGAGGCTGCAAGGTACTATCTACAAATCTGTTTTTGTTTAGATCTTGGTATGTTTTTGTAAGTCCTATTTTTCAGTATTGTACTATCAAGAAATTTATATAAAAATCTATATATGTGGCCTCATAGAAAAATCCAGCTTTATTATGTAGCCTCAGTTCCCCAAAGATAGTCAGAGCTGGAGATAAGTAGCAACTGATCCATTCTGGTGAGCTTCATGAATTCTCTGACCCAGGCTTTTACCTGCTCTGAGCCTCATAAGCAGTAGCCTCCAGTACCGTGAAGATGTAAAGTTGTATAAACTCTTGCATAATCTACATAGTGTAGGCACCTCCCAGGACCAGATTCCTGAATCAGCTGTTTGGCAGCACATTCAAGCTTGCATGGGCTTGGTGGTATAACATGTGCTCTTTCCCCATCTCAAGACTTGCAAACTGCTCTTCCATCTGTCTATTTCCTCCAAATAAGTGTCTGTTTCACATGATCAACATATCCAGTTCCAATCTGTGCCCATCTCTACCATCATGGCAGGATTATGTCACTCCTTTTTTGTGTGTATTAACATTTCCCTTGTTATTTAACTTTCATATGCTTCCATTTTCTTCCAAAACGTTTTTTTCAGTTTTACATAAGTACATCTCCCAAACCTGCTGAGACTCATTTTTTTTCTTCCTCATAATAAATTATCCAACTACAATTTACTTATTCATTCAATAGAGCAGGGTTGCACAGTGAACTTCTACCATCACACAACTGGGCAAAGTATATCTTTGAGCAGATGAATAAATGAACACATAGGATAGTTTTAGAGAGTTATACAAATCATACAAACAACACATATGAGATCTGAAGGACTCATTTTAAAAAACTCTATTAACAAGGTTAGGAAAGTTACCCGGAGATGGTGTCCTGGGAGCTCAGTGTGGAGGAGCAGCAGGTACCCTGAAAGGAGGGCACTTTGAGGAAAGGAGAGCCAGCAAAGGGTTGGGAAAGCAGAGCGGCAGACAATGCTTGCTGTGGCTGAATCTAGAAGAAAGGAGAAAGCAGATGAGGTCAGCCAGAGGTCAGGTCAGTCCAAGAAGATGAAATTTGCAGACAGGAAGTAAAGCTCTTCTTTAGACTGCAATGAGAAGTCCGATTTCTCAAGGAGGCCTTGTAGGTTTCTGTGGAAGATGGTACATTGAACCATGGTGATGTTGATGGGTTTCTTGAAGCATCTTTAGATTATTCCTCTCTCATGAAGTAAGCTACAGCACACAATGTTAATTTATGTAACATTAATTGTGAAAGACCCCAGCATACTAGCTTAGCCTAACGCCATTTCAAGTAAGGTCTAAAAAGCGCAGGGTGTCTACAGCCGGCCTCCTGGCCCCAGAAAAGGGTACTATAGGTCAGAAAAACAGCTTGGAGCCAGACAGCAGGCGTGTCAAGCTCGGGGGAAAAACCACGAGCTGCCCTGAGTTTGAACCCGGCCTCATTTGAATCGTCCAATCAGAACCCTGTAAACCATGGGCTGCCCTGAGTTTGAACCCACCCTCCTCGTGCTCCTGCTGCCCGACCCTATAAAAACCCTCCGCTCCAGCCCGGGGGCGCGCCAGTCTCTTGAGCTTCTTGAGGGACTGTGTTGCCCCGGGTACCCGTGTTCCTGAATAAAGCCTCTTGCTGTTTGCATCTGACTTGTGGTCTCGTGTGATCTCTGGGCGAGGGTCTCTCCAGAGGGAAGACTGCCTTCGGGGGTCTTTCATTTGGGGGCTCGTCCGGGATCTGAGACCCCCACCTCGGGACCACCGACCCACTGTCAGGAGGTAAGCCGGCCTTGGTGTATGTCGTTTCTGTCCTGTCAGAGTGTTGTCTGTTTGCGCGCCTGAATCGGTCTGGAGTCAGTGGGGCTGAAGGAGCTGACGAGCTCGGACTTCGCCACTGCGACCCTGGAAGACGTTCCACGGGTCTCTGAAGTCCCCTTCTGGGGCACGGGAAGTCCCCTTCGGGGGCACGGGAAGTCCCCTTCGGGGGCACGGGAAGTCCCCTTCTGGGGCACGGGAAGTCCCCTTCGGGGGCACGGGAAGTCCCCTTCTGGGGCACGGGAAGTCCCCTTCGGGGGCACGGGAAGTCCCCTTCGGGGGCACGGGAAGTCCCCTCTGGGGCACGGTTTTTCGGGGCCACCCCCGTATCAGAAGGATACGTGGTGCTGGCAGGGGACGGAGAATTCAAACACTCCGTGTCCCCATCTGAGTTTTTGCTTTCGGTTTTACACCGGAGCCGCGCAGCGAAACTGTTTCTTGTTTGTGGTGTCGGTTTGTTTTGCGTTCTGTGTCTAATCCTCCTCCATCCAGGCGCGGCGCCTCCTGTCACGGCGCCAGCCGCGGCCCTTCCAACGGCTGCGCTCGCGGCGCCTCCTATCACGGCGCCGGCCGCAACCCCGGCGGCTGCGCTCGCGGCGCCTCCTGTCATGGCGCCAGCCGCGACCACCTCAGCGGCTGTGCTCGCGGCGCCTCCTGTCATGGCGCCAGCCGCGATCCCGGCGGCTACGCTCGCGGCGCCTCCTGTCACGGCGCCGGCCGCGACCACCTCAGCGGCTGCGCTCTCGGCGCCTCCTGTCACGGCGCCAGCCGCGGCCCTTCCAACGGCTGCGCTCGCGGCGCCTCCTATCACGGCGCCGGCCGCAACCCCGGCGGCTGCGCTCGCGGCGCCTCCTGTCATGGCGCCAGCCGCGACCACCTCAGCGGCTGCGCTCGTGGCGCCTCCTGTCATGGCGCCGGCTGCGATCCCGGCGGCTACGCTCGCGGCGCCTCCTGTCATGGCGCCGGCTGCGATCCCGGCGGCTACGCTCGCGGCGCCTCCTGTCATGGCGCCGGCTGCGATCCCGGCGGCTGCGCTCGCGGCGCCTCCTGTCATGGCGCCAGCCGCGGCCCTTCCAACGGCTGCGTTCACGGCGCCTCCTGTCACGGCGCCGGCCGCAACCCCGGCGGCTGCGCTCGCGGCGCCTCCTGTCACGGCGCCGGCCGCAACCCCGGCGGCTGCGCTCGCGGCGCCTCCTGTCATGGCGCCAGCCGCGGCCCTTCCAACGGCTGCGCTCGCGGCGCCTCCTGTCATGGCGCCAGCCGCGGCCCTTCCAACGGCTGCGCTCGCGGCGCCTCCTGTCATGGCGCCAGCCGCGATCCCGGCGGCTGCGCTCGTGGCGCCTCCTGTCATGGCGCCAGCCGCGGCCCTCCCAGCGGCTGCGCTCGCGGCGCCTTCTGTCACGGCGCCGGCCGCGACCTTCCTGGCGGCCGCCCCCCCCATGATGACCCCGCTCGCTGGGGACTCGGAGGAAGAAGAAAAGCAGAGAGTTTTCCTGGAGACCTGGAAGCAGGTTCCGGGCGATGACGGGAGGCCAACCCAACTCCCAAATATCATCGATGCCGCTTTTCCCTTGACCCGCCCAGACTGGAACTTCAATACACCTGAAGGTAGGGAGCATCTACGTCTCTATCGCCAGTTGCTCTTAGCGGGTCTCCGAGCGGCCGCCAGAAGGCCTACCAATTTGGCTCAGGAAAGGAAAAAGAAAAAGGAAAGGAAAGGAAAGGAAAGGAAAGGAAAGGAAAGGAAAGGAAAGGAAAGGAAAGGAAAGGAAAGGAAAGGAAAGGAAAGGAAAGGAAAGGAAGAATCACCCGCTGCATTTTTAGAGAAGCTGAAGGAGGCTTATAAGATGTACACTCCGTATGATCCAGATACCAGTCTAGCTCAGATATCCGAACCAAATTGCAGCGGTTGGAAAGTTTGCAAGCGCTAGGTTTGCCAGATTTATTGAAGGAAGCAGAGAAAGTGTTCAGTAAGAGAGAAACTCTTGAGGAGAGTGAGGAAAGGAGATGGCAGAAACGTGAGGAAAGGGACAAGAAAACAACATAGGGAGATGAAAAAGGTTTTGGCCACCGTTGTGTCTCAGGGACAGCAGAGAGAGGGAGATAGGTTGGGAGAGTGAAGGAGGCCACCCCTTGATAAAGATCAATGTGTTTACTGTAAGAAGAAGGGACCAAGAGTCACAGGTCCTAAAGGAGACCCCCTACAAATCCTTGCCCTCAGTTTAGAGGAAGAATACCGTTTGTTTGAGGCAGAACCCACGGAGAAGTCACCTGAGGAGCTACAGAACTGGCTGAGGAAGTTTCCTCAGGCCTGGGCAGAGACTGGGGGCTTGGGGTTGGCACGCGATCAGCCACCGCTGATGATCTCACTAAAGGCCTCCGCGACTCCCGTTTCAATCAGACAGTACTCAATGTCACGGGAAGCTCATGAGGGGATCAAGCCCCATATTCAGAGGCTCCTGGATCAAGGGGTGTTAAAGCCCTGCCAGTCACCTTGGAACACCCCTCTCTTGCCTGTTAAGAAACCGGGGACAGGAGGCGATAATCTCCATCCCCCCTCCTCGGAACCCCCACCAAGTTCGAGAATTCCTGGATATGGCTGGGTACTGCCGCCTTTGGATTCCTGGCTTTGCCGAACTGGCAGCCCCATTATACCCCCTCACTAAACCAGGGACCATGTTCCAATGGGAAGAGAAACATCGGAAAGCGTTTCAACAGATCAAAAAGGCCTTACTCGAGGCCCCGGCTCTGGGTCTGCCAGATCTAACCAAGCCCTTTGAACTGTTTGTGGATGAGAACTCAGGCTACAGGATGGCCTCCATGCTTCCGCATGGTGGCAGCCATTGTCATATTACTCAAAGATGCCGGAAAACTGACTCTGGGACAACCATTGACTGTGCTGGCCTCCCATGCAGTGGAGGCCTTGGTCCGACAACCACCGGACAGATGGCTTTCTAACGCCAGAATGACTAACTATCAGGCCTTACTGCTGGACTCAGACCGGGTAAATTTCGGGACCACAGCCTGAGAGAGACCCCGTGCCCTATAGCCCAGAAGACCATGAGCTAGCAAAGAAAATGGGGGCGGACTGGGAACAAAGAAGACAGGCATATATACTAGGGGACCGGATGGTCATGCCAACCTCCCATACCCGATATATGCTGAGATTCCTCCATGCATTGACCCATTTGAGCAAAACAAGATGAAGACCTTATTAGACAGAGAAAACACCTGGGCAGTGCTGCTGAACCAGGATCAGGTACTCCAACAGGTAACTTCCACCTGCCCAGCCTGTGCTCAAGTCAATGCAGGAAAGGTTCATCTAAACAAGGGGGCCCGCCAAAGAGGCCATCGTCCTGGTGTTCATTGGGAAATAGACTTTACAGAAGTAAAACCTGGACTCTATCTCCTGGTCTTCGTGGACACCTTTTCTGGATGGATCGAGGCATTTCCAACCAAGAATGAGACGGCTAACGTGGTAACAAAGAAACTGTTGGAAGAAATCTTCCCCAGGTATGGGATGCCTCAAATATTGGGGTCGGATAACGGGCCTGCCTTCGTCTCCCAGGTAAGTCAGAAGGTGGCCAAACTATTGGGGGTTGATTGGAAACTCCATTGTACATACCGCCCCCAGAGCTCAGGACAGGTAGAACGAGCTAATAGAACAATTAAGGAGACTCTAACCAAATTAACGCTTGCAACTGGCACTAGAGATTGGGTGCTCCTACTTCCCTTAGCTCTCTATCGAGCCCGAAATACCCCCGGCCCACACGGCCTAACCCCTTTTGAGATCATATATGGGGCCCCACCTCCTGTTGTAAACTTTCTCCATCCTGATATTTCCTCTCTTGCCACCACCCCTACTTTAGAAGCACATCTTCAAGCCCTCCAGTTGGTGCAGAGGGAGGTCTGGAAGCCCCTGGCCAAGGCTTATCAGGAGCAGCTAGACAAGCCGGTGGTGCCCCACCCCTTCCAGATCGGGGACTCCGTTTGGGTCCGACGACACCAGACCAAGAGCCTGGAATCACGGTGGAAGGGGCCCTATACTGTCTTGCTGACCACCCCCACTGCACTCAAGGTCGACGGGATTGCTGCATGGATCCACGCCTCTCGTGTGAAGGCTGCCAGGGAACCTGACCCAGCAGGATCCAGAAAGTCAACATGGACAGTGCGCCATACACGAAACCCCTTAAAAATAAGGTTGACCCGCGGCTCCTCTTCCTCCCCCTCCTCTTAATCTCTACCTACCCCCAGGGGACTAGGGCGGCAGAGAGCCCGCACCTAGCTAAGAGGCTCACTTGGCAGGTCATCTCACAAACTGGGGAGACGGTCTGGCAAACGACCACCTTTCACACCCCCTTTACATGGTGGCCTAACTTACATCCAGATCTCTGCCAATTAGCAGCAGGGTCAGAGGACTGGGACATCCCTACCACTGACCCCATGAACCCCAGAGCACCAGACGTCTGTCAGGATGGTAAGGGAACTTGCAAATGTAGTGACGGGAGATACGGATGTGGCCACCCTGAAGCTAGGGCAGCCCTGTCACAACTATCCTTCTACGTCTGCCCCCGGGATGGTAGGGACAGAAAGCTGATTAGCCAATGTGGGGGTTATGAAAGTTACTTCTGTAAAGCATGGGGATGTGAAACAACTGGCAATACCTATTGGAAGCCTTCGTCCACTTGGGACCTCATTAGGGTAAAAAGGACTACCCAAGGGGAAAGCCGCACATGGCGCCCACTCACCCGAGCACATTGTTGGGGTTTCCCAGGCGAGCTTAGTACATACTGGGAGGGGGAGGGCCCCTGTATAAACTTCACCTGCAACCCCCTAAACATATCATTTACTCAGAAAGGAAGGGGGACGGCACAAGATTGGATTAAAGGAAAAACATGGGGACTTAGATTTTTCATGACAGGACAGGACCAGGGATTTACCTTTATGATTAAACTTAAAATTGAGGAGCCCTCCGCCTCTATAGGCCCCAACCAGGTTCTCTCTGACCAAAGGCGCCCCTCTTTACCTGCTCCAGCACCCCCGAGGGCTACCACCCGACCCAATTCGGCCATTCGCCCAAGCACGGCTCCGAATGCCGCTGTAACCCCAGTCACCCTCCAACCACCCAGACCCGGTACGGGAGACAGGCTATTGAATCTTATAGAGGGCGCTTACTCAGCCCTCAATGTTACTAGCCCAAATCGGACTCAGGAGTGCTGGTTATGCCTAGTTTCCACACCTCCCTATTATGAGGGGGTGGCCGTAGTCGGAAGCTTCACCAATTCCTCTTCACCCCCATCAGGATGTGCCTCAACACCTCAGCATAAGCTCACAATCTCCGAGGTGTCAGGACAAGGACTATGTCTGGGGACAGTACCCTACACCTACCAACACCTGTGTAATCGCACCCAGGTACTTGTTCCAGGACCCCATTATCTCGTGGCTCCCAACGGAACTTACTGGGCCTGTAGCACTGGACTTACACCATGCCTCTCCCCCTCAATACTAGCTAATACGGCCGATTATTGCATGCTCATAGAACTGTACCCCAGGATAGTCTATCATACACCTGAAGATATCTATGCCCGATATGAAACAGGGGTCCCCCGTATAAAAAGAGAGCCAGTCTCACTAACCCTGGCCCTGATACTAGGTGGATTAACAATGGGAGGGATCGCCACCGGAATAGGCACAGGTACCACTGCCCTCATGGAAACCAACCAGTTCCGACAACTCCAGGTTGCCATGCATACCGATATCCAGGCACTGGAGGAATCCGTGAGTGCCTTGGAAAAGTCACTCACCTCCCTGTCGGAGGTAGTTCTGCAGAACCGGAGGGGATTAGACCTCCTCTTCCTGCAGGAAGGGGGGTTATGTGCTGCCCTTAAAGAAGAATGTTGCTTCTATGCGGATCATACTGGGGTGGTGAGAGATAGCATGGCTAAGTTAAGAAAGAGACTAAAACAGAGACAACAACTCTTTAAAGAACAGCAGGGGTGGTTTAAAAAATGGTTCAGAAGGTCCCCCTGGCTCACCACCCTCATCTCCACCCTTATAGGGCCCCTTCTGATTTTATTCCTCCTTCTGACTCTCGGGCCCTGCATCCTAAACAGACTTGTCCAATTTATCAGGGAACGTGTTTCTATTGTTCAGACCTTGGTATTGACCCAACAATACCAACGACTCAACCAGGTGGAAATGGAGCCACATCCTTATTCTTCCCCATGAATGGAGGATTCCATTCCCTGAAATAAGAAAATGGGGGAATGAAAGACCCCAGCATACTAGCTTAGCCTAACGCCATTTCAAGTAAGGTCTAAAAAGCGCAGGGTGTCTACAGCCGGCCTCCTGGCCCCAGAAAAGGGTACTATAGGTCAGAAAAACAGCTTGGAGCCAGACAGCAGGCGTGTCAAGCTCGGGGGAAAAACCACGAGCTGCCCTGAGTTTGAACCCGGCCTCATTTGAATCGTCCAATCAGAACCCTGTAAACCATGGGCTGCCCTGAGTTTGAACCCACCCTCCTCGTGCTCCTGCTGCCCGACCCTATAAAAACCCTCCGCTCCAGCCCGGGGGCGCGCCAGTCTCTTGAGCTTCTTGAGGGACTGTGTTGCCCCGGGTACCCGTGTTCCTGAATAAAGCCTCTTGCTGTTTGCATCTGACTTGTGGTCTCGTGTGATCTCTGGGCGAGGGTCTCTCCAGAGGGAAGACTGCCTTCGGGGGTCTTTCAATTGCTAACACAAAGAATGAAATGCTGACACATACTCTAAGTGAAAATTAGACAGAAACGCAAATAAACATTTCTCTATAGAAAATATGTAAATTATCAATATCAATATGTCTGTAAAAAAGATGTTTGACATAATAATCAACTAAGGAAATAAAAATCCAAACCATAGTGAAGCATTATCTCCACTCACCAGAATGCCTGTGTGGTGGTTTGAATATTAATAGTCCCTATACATGTGTATATTTGTATATATGGAATGCTTGGTCATCAGGGAGTGGAACCTTGATAGGATTAAAAGGATTAGGAGGTGTGACCTTTTTGGAGGAGGTATGTCACTGAGGTTTCAAAAGTCTGTGCTAGATCCAGTTCTCTCTCTCTCTCTCTCTCTCTCTCTCTCTCTCTCTCTCTCTCTCTCTCTCTCTCCTCCCTCCCTCCCTCCCTTCCTCCTGCCTCCCCCCCCACACACACACACAAATGCACAAAATGAATTGTATTCAGCAGTAAGAGCTGAAGGGAGTAATGCCTTGAATGCTGAAAAGAGGAGGAAAGGCTCCTGGGAATGACTCATTGAGGTGCAAAATTTCTCTTGATATTTTTTTCCTGTTTCCTCAGAGGGTCAAATGCATGTGTGGTGTGTGTGTGTGTGTGTGTGTGTGTGTGTGTGTGTGTGTGTGTGTGTGTGTGTGTGTGTGTGTGTATGTGTGTGTGTGTGTATGCGTGTGTGTAATTTATGAGAAAGCAGAATGTGGAAAATTTTTCAAGCAACTAAATGCTGTTAGTGACATTTATGTCATGAATAAGACTGTAGTTGTGAATAAGTTGTCTCTTGTCCAGGATAATCTAACAAGAGTGACATATCCAGGGAAACTATTGGACAGCTGAGGAAATCCATTCCAATCTTATGAACCCATGTTTCTAAAACATGGTACATCATTTTCTTCCATCTTTGTAGATTTTACATCCATAGATTCAGCTAACTGAGATTATCTAAAATAAATTTCTATCTGCCCAGTACTCATGTGGTCTTCTCTGTCCCTCTTTAATCCTGTATAACTATTTGCATAGCATTTACATTACATTCAGTAACATAAGTAATCTACATAGCACCCAAAATATACAGAAGTTGGGGTTGTGGAGATGGCTTGGCAGTTAAGACCACTTGTCCCTCTTTCAAAGAACTCAGGCTCAGGTCCCAGTGCCCACATGACTGTAACTCCATCCCAGGAGATCTAAGCCCTCTTCTGGCCTCTGAAAATTCCTATATATATGTGACACACATAAACTCACACAGCACACACATATAAATAATAAATAAAATAAATACATTTTAAAATATACACAGCAAGAGAGAGAGAGAGAAAGACAGACAGACAGACAGACAGACAGACAGAAATGGGCATTGAACAAGCCTTATTCCATTATACATATAATGGAATATGTAAGGGAGTCAATTAGCAAGAGTTCCCAGAGACACTGGAAAACAAGTGAAGAGACAAAGGTTTTAATCTAGAATTGGATTGTTCTCATTTCAAGTGTTCTACTTAAAAGTACTATTAGGACTTGAGTGCTTTTAAAAACCAATCACATTCATTTTCTAAGGACCAGAGTTTAGCATCAGTTGCTGCTTTTCTGTGGCACTGATTTTATTCCTAGACTTAGGCTGTTTTTTTTTCTATCCCTACCAACATGATTCTCATGGTGTTCTTTTACATTGCACTATTGTTTTGTCAAACATATTGTGAGATGCAAAGCATAAAGTTTATCTCAGAAAGGAAATACTGAGGTAAGAAAGTGATATTATTTTAATTGACTTATTGTAGTTTACTGACTCACAGTCAAGTGGGACTGGAATGACATGGCCAGATTTACTGTATATTCTAGCCATTATTCTCTGCCTAGAGAGGAGAAAGTTAGGTTTACTGACGTGCAAATTATAAAGGCTTGACAGAATGATAAAAATCTCAGGGAAGAATGGCATGATGGTTTAATTTATTAACTTTAACAGCATATCTGGAGCATTCTGAAAGTTAACCTGTCATTTGATAAAATAATGAAGTCAAGATGTTCTGAGAAATAAAAATATCTCATATAACACAAAACAAAATAACAGTAAAAACTGATGTATGTCTTAATTATCTTAAGATAGAAAAAAAAGACAATGAAGTGTAGGATTATAATAAATTTAGGATCTGTTCCCAGCTAGATGAGCATTTTAGTACTTGAAAGAAATGCTGCTTATATGAGTATGTGTAGTTGGCTAAAGAGAAAATTATAAAAAATGGCTGCAGTGCTCCATGGGAATCTGGACATTTAAGATGAACTACAAATACTAATCAACATAAGACTCCTTCTTCCTGTTCCGGCTCCTTTTTAATTAGAAAGAGACTCAAATCCTTTTCACTAAACTATGCCTTGCAATTGAAAGTTTGGTTTCACATTGTACAATGAGCATAATGCCCTATTGATGAGGAGAGGGAAATAGATGGTTGGCAAAAGAAGGCCATATAAATAAAATATGTCAAACACCACACAATACTTATGAACAATTTGATTCATGAATCTTAACTGAGAGATTTTATTTCCTCTGCAAACATCTCCCCAGCTGCTTTCTATTCCTGACATTTTTTTAAATTTTTGTCAATAATTGTTTCCTTAGTAGCCCCTTGATTCTGTCTTTCACAACCACAATGAAAGAAAGATCTAGGATACAGAACCCACATCTGCCTAAACATTCAAACACAATTAAATCTTAATAGTTACATGAAATAGAGTAGCACGCGGAAACAATGTCTGCCTTCTGGGCTTTCCTGACTGGGCCTTCGCCACAGGCCCACTAAGGTATTGTTACTTTCTAGTAACTAGGAAGGCTCTTAGCACAGGTAATGAAAGGCTATTTTCTGTCAACATTTCCTGAGCAAGTTCCATAGGTATTTATGATTCTCATAGTACTACACATTAAATCTTTGGAGTCAAAACAGTAGCTGATAAGACTGCTGAATCCTACATACGTTTATTCCAAAAGCAATTATAGTGATTTGTGCTTAGGAGGAAAGCATAATAAAGACTCCCCTAGTTCCCTACCTTCTCACAACCATAAATTGTAATTGCTTGTTATCATTTTGATTTGAAAATGCAATGAAAGAGTAGAAACATTTTCCTAAGCTCATATCAAAATATAAAATAGTGTGTGAAATATTGTCTGAGGCACACCCTTCTAAACATTAAATTTAAAAATACAATTAGGCACATCAATTAGCTAAACTTACTCTATCTACCTACACTCTTCCTCCCTACCTGTGTCCCTTGCCCAGATTTATTACCTTTAGTTTTGTTGTGTGGCTCATTTTTGATTATTAGATTAAGACTCTTGAATGGAGAGTAGTTGGTCCACTAAAGGGAGACAAGTGAAAACAATGACTCCCCTATTAGAATGTGTGTTTGCAGTGCCTGTGTGTTATCAAGATGACATCCATGGCTCTTTCCCTTACCTTGAAGCTCTTACAGTCTTTCCATTTCTTTTTCTGCACAGTTCCCTGAGCCTCATAGGAGATGGTACAAATGTCTTGTTTAGGGTAAAACACTCAACCATCACTTAGAAAAACATGTGTGTGTGTGTGTGTGTGTGTGTGTGTGTGTGTGTGTGTGTGTGTGTGTGTGTGTGTGTATCTAAATAATATGATCCATTTATTTAGAGAGCATCATTGAGTGACTACAGAAATTTGGGGGTTTTTTTTGTATTTTTAATATATTTTTTCTTACATTATTAAGGAGATTATAAAAATCTTTGAGATACAATCTAAATACATCAGATGAAGAAAAATGTCACCAAATCATACAAAGATATGAACAATGGTGCTAAAGAGAGCTGAGAGACATGAAAGTCTCTTTTTTTTTTTTTACTATTTTCAGAAACTTATATTCAATAGCTAACTCTGAGTGGAGACCATAGTGATAATCTTTAAAAAGAGAAACTAAAACTGGAGAAGCTAGACTGTAAATTAGCTGACCTAGTACATCTAGAGCAGCAAATGCCCCTGCCCTGAGAAAGTACATAACAAGTATTTCATGAAGAAACACACACACACACACACACACACACACACACACACACACACACGTGTGTGGGAGTGGTATGGGGCTCTTATTGTCTAAACTGATATAAACTTCCAAAAGACCATGAATTTTCAAAGGAGTATATAGGTAATAAATATTCAGTAACTGCTTGAAGGAAATCAACAACATAAAAGATAGCTAATAAAATTTGTAAACAAATGGACTAATGCCCTGTGCCACAAAGGAATATCTGAAAATAATCATAACTAACTTTGAAAGATGTGTTATGGATGAGACTGTTTTTTAAAAAAAAAAAAGGAAATCACTGTGTTGCTAAGTGAATAAACTGGGAATGAAACAATTGAAAAAAAAAATCAATCCAGGGTATTTCACTCAGAGTACAATGCAAATTAAAAAAATAATCATAGCTAAAAGATTGAAACTGAGGCGATAGATGATGAAGCCTAGATGTATGGATCTATGAATTCTGATATCTCTCACCCAGCATTTCTAAGAAGAGAGAGAGACCGGAAATAGAATGGGAGAGATCAGGAGAAGATATGTAAAATAGCCTATTCTTCAAAAAATACAACTAAAATATTCCCAAACAGTCTGGCAAGTAAAGTAAATTGAGTTGATCCACCTATGCATGTAGTATAGTTAAAAACCACGAAAGGCAAACAGTGTTGAAGAGAAACAATGCAGGATAGTTACTGTCTCCAATGGCAACTCAGGCTGGACCAATTAAGTCAGCATTGTCTAGTCAGAGAACTACTGGTGTGGTTAAAACTAAGACTATGCATTAGGGGAATTTTTATTTATACCTAAAGTGTCATTATTAATGTGGAAGAAATAAGTAGTCTTGGTATTGTTGGTTAACCGTATGAAAAGCAGGATCCCTGTCTCTCTTCTTACACAGATATGATTCCCACATAAATGAAAGATGATCAGAGATTCAAACTTCAAACTTATAAAAGGAACTCAGAAACCTAAACATATGGAGATGGAAGGGACGGTCATCAAATCAGACATGGAAGATTCTGAGAAGCCATCTTGTTCAACTCAAGCCAACCAGTAACTGATCAATAAATGGACTGTCCTATTACTCAACAACTAGAATTGTGAAAAAAAGTTGAGTTTGAAGTGTTTTAATTTCTTATATTTTTGGTTCCATTCTTGGAATTGTAAGCTAAACATGTCAACCTTCAGTTATTTAAAGATAAGTGTTACATCTTTAGTCTTCTCTTCCTTGGGTTTGACACATTATTGTTTGTCACATATCCTGAGTTTCTCTGAATCACTTGTATAAAAGGACCATATGTTTTCATTTGTCTATTGTTTAGGTGCAGAAATGGTAAATTGGCTTCATTTCTTCTTACTGGCCCTGAGTATTCATCAATGAACTGTTTATTCATGTCTAGTTGGGTACCTTTTTATGTTTAGAGAAATCAGCCAAACTCTAGCAGTACATACTTTGTTGTTTGTAACTCAGATTGGCCTTGAACTTGATCCCCTGATCTGTCTTCTGAGTCCTGCTGAGATTGCAGGTGTGTACCACCATATCTAGTGCTCTAACAGTTCAGCACTAATTACTCTAGAGGATCGGGTTTCCCCAAAAAACATCAGATTTCATCTTTTTGTTGTTTAGTCTAGGCTGGGTCAGAATTCATGTCAATCCTCCTGACTCAGTTTCTAAAGTGCTGGAACTACAGGGACGATGTTCAACTTAATTCTTTAAGTCAGTACAAAGAAAATAAAATTTAAAAGTAAATTTAAAAAGACACTGTTGCAGCTGGGCAGTGGTGGTGCACGCTTTTAATCCTAGCACTTAGGAGACAGAGGCAGGCAAATCTGAATTTGAGTACCAGGATGGCCAGGGCTATACAGAAACCCTGTCTTGGGGGGGGAAAAAAAGAACTGAATAAATAAACAAAAATCACACAGTTTGGAGGTTAGAGGTCCTATACTAGTCCCACAGTAATCGTATACAATGAAGGTAGTGTGCTAACGAATAAAGTCAATTGAGATCTAGCCTGTATCCAGTACCGCTTTACACTTCATATTAACAGTATAGAATCCTGGGCCAGGCAAGGAACTCACAGTTGCTGCCGATGTCATACCTGACAATCTCAACTCAGTCTCTAGGATCAACATGGTTGAATGAAAGAAGGGGAGAGAAAGGCTCCTTCAGCATACCCTCTGACTTCATATTCACAGTGGTATAGAAGCACCAATACACCTACACACAAACACACAAATACAATAATAAAAGAGAAAAGAAATGATCCAGGTTACTCTGCATAAATGAGACAGTTGTGTAGCTTGATCTGTTTAAGGGGTCCCCTGGCAGTATGATCAGGATCCACCCCTGGTGCATGAGCAGGCTTTTTTGAGCCCACTACCTATGGGGGACAACTTACACAAGTTTGAGGAAGGGGAGGGGCTAGGACCTGCCTCAGTTGAATGTACCAGGCTCTGCTGACTCCCCATGGAAGGCCTTACCTTCTTTTAGGAGGGAATGGAAGGTGGGTTGCAGTGGGTGGGGGGGAGCTGGAGTTGGCAAGAGAAGGGAAGAGGGCGATCTGTGATTGGTATGTAAAAGAAATAAAAAAATTTCTTAACTAAACAAACAATTCTTAAAAGAAAAAAAGGTAAATGGCTGAGAAACTTTCTTTAAAATATTCAACATCCTTAAATTTAGCTAGAATAAAGGAGAGTAAGGAAAAGAGGAGGATTATAGGGAGCAATAAATAACATGAAGGACATTTTGAAAATGTCAGATGGAAGCCAACTGCTATGGAAACCTAATATATATAGATATATAATATATTATATTTAATAAATACATATTATATATTATATATAAACTACTTTCAGATTTCATCTTACCCAGTCAGGCTCAAACTTAAAAAAAACTGATGACAAATGCTGGGTCAAATTGTGGAAAGAGGAACATATTCACTACTGGTGGGAGTGCAAACTGGTGTAGCCACCATGTAAACTAGTGGGGAGATTCCTCAAAAAGCCAAAAAATATATGTACTATGTGATCCAGTATGGTGATATTTTATTTGTACTGAAATGTGATTTTAATTTTATGTTAATAAATAAAGTTGCCCTGGGGTCAGAGCTATTAGAGCCATAGCAAGAGCGTGGTGGTTAGAAGAGCTAGGTAGATTTCTGTGTGTTCAGGGATACAGCCAGTATTGGAGACATATGCCTTTAAGACCTGGAGGGCGGTACTTACAGGCAGTGATGAGGCAGTCATGTGGTTGGGTTTACAACCAATGAGAATGCAGAACAGAAAGACTATTTAAACACAGACAAACAGGAAGTAGCTCTCTCTCGGGGAAGTTAGGAGCACTGCAGGAGGTAAGATTTTATCTCTGAGCTCTGACCTCTCGGCTTTCTCTTTTACATTGGCTCTGTGTTTCTTATTTTAATAAGACGATTGGTTACATCTACAATCCAGCTACATCACTCTTGGGGTATATACACAAAGGACTCCATATCTTACTATAGAGGTACCTACTACTCATTGCACTTTATTCATAATAGTCAGGATATGGAAGTAGCTTAAATGGCCATCAATTGATGAATGTATAATGAAAATGTGGTACATTTACACAATGGAATATTACTCAGCTATTAAGATAAAAGAAAATGTGAAATTCACTGGTAAAGAAATGGAGCTGAGGAAAAATCTTTGTGTGTGAGGTAATCCAGACCCAGAAAGATAAGTGTTTTTCTCACATGTGTATGTTATGTTTGAAACTTCAGATATGTGTGTGACATCTGGAATCTCCATAAAGATAAGGAAATTAATAGTGGGCCATGGGGTGGGACATTCAAGAGAGGGGAAATAGAAAGCAATGGTACAGAGGATTAAAGGAAGTAATAGAATAAGAAAGCTTAAATTTGGATGGAAGAAAGAAGGATGAGGAAAAAGAGGAAGTATAGGAAGTAATACATAACACTAAGGACATTTTGGGAAAAGTCATATGGAAGCCTACTGCTATAGAAGTTATTTATATACATATACATATATATACATATATATACATATACATATACATATACATATATATATGAGATATCTTGTAGCAGAACAACGATGCCCCTTCTAGACATCAAATAATAATAAATGAAAACCCCAGTGCCAGGAATGTGTTTCTTCTTTTGGAATTGTCGGCTACTGAGGTCCCTTGGCCCCCAAATAGTACAAGCTATTTCCATTGTTCTTGGTTACCCTCTAGAACTTGATAGTAAGACCCTATTTTTGATTATATCACATACTTGTATCTTAGAACATGGTGAAATTGAAAGGTAAGTGAACTGGAAGCTTCATCCTTACTAGTTAGCTTTCATAGTTCTGGAATGTGCTATGCACAAAGCCAAAGGAGGGAATAGTCATCTGGGAAGCCTGCAAGTTAAAACATTGGCTGACTTGGCAAGACATGACTACTGGTACAATAGTGACATGATATTATGGGAGAAATCAATCACTTTTTTAATTGGTTTCAATCAAGCCTCATTCTAAATGGTGAAACCCATACCTGGCACTATTATTAGACTAATCTATAACTATATAGTACACGGGCTCTATGGCAGAACTTACTACTATTGTGTTGTTAAATGGACACAGTATTAAACCCACTTCTAGGCACCTATCATTATGCCCATAGATCAACACATCTCTCAACCTGTGTCACCACAAAACCAAGTAAAACACAAATGCATACAAGAGAAAATATTTTCAATGTGTTTTTTAAAAGGTTTGTTTTGATAGGGCATCTGCTATTTCAACTAAAAAAGTATGACACAATGAAAACATATAAACAACCTTTAAAAGAAATGCACATGGCCAAGAGGAGGGTGGGGAGGAAGAAGAGACACTCTGTGTCAATTAGCTGTTTTTGTCACCATAACAGAATGCCTGCTATGAACAACTTAAGGCAAGGAGGACTTATTTTTGCTCCTAGTTTCAGAGGTTTCAATTCATTATGGATTGGAGGGCATTGTAGAGTAAAATCTCACACCATGCCAGACAGGAAAAAGAATGACTGCAGTATTTGTCTTTCTTTTCTCGTTTTTACTATATCTAGGCCCCAGCCTATGAGGTGGTGCTACAACCAACTTTCATGAGGAGTCTTTCCCCTAGTCACTGTCCCTCTAGAATAGCCCTCACGGACACATTCAAAAGTATACTCTATCAATCTCTTTTCAGTCAAGTGGGAAATCAAGATCAACTCTCATATACTTCCAATAAAATCAAGAGTGGATTGTAGGCATTTAAGCCAAATCATTGTATTCACTGCTGGTCACAACATAAAAACACTCTCCTGCATCACAATGAGGACTCCATAAATGTATGGGTGCTAAGTTGGAATGACCTCCCAAAACAAAAATAATGTACTGCACATTTGTTGTAGAGTTCTAAAACCAAAGTTTTCACACAGAAACACAAAGCTTTATGGGCAGTATTCTTTGAAATAATGAAAAATTGAGAGTACCCAAATTAATGACCAATGGGAAATTGTTCAAGTTATATTATCTCCAGTATAGAATACAGTTCAACTATGTTTCTTATATGCCATATGATTAGAGAAATGATATATTTGTATGATAATAATCTATGAACAACTGTACTAACAATATGTCCACTAAAAAGAAATAAAAGTGCAGAAGCATTATCAAATAGTAATTTATTTAGGACAATTCTATTGACTTAAGAAAGATGCAATTTTTAAGATTTTAAATGTTAGCTTATAAATATAATCTAATGCAATCATACATATAATGTGATCATGACATTATTGTTCTAGTTTCATTACTATTACTGTGATAAAATATTTTGTCAAAAAGCAACTTCAAAGAGAAAGGGCATCACTTGGGAAAAGTCACTGCAGCAGTAACTAGTCACATATATCCATAGTCAATAACAGTGAGAAATGAATGCACACATGCTCACTGGCTTGTTTCCTCATACTCAGATCAATTTCTCTACTCTTATATAGTTTAGGAAACCCTACCTAAGGGATGGTACCCCCACACACACACAGTGGTCTATGACCTCACACATCAATTTGCCCAATTAACTTAAGTATCCCATAGATTTGCCCATAGACCAATCCAATGTAGACAACCTCTCATTGAGACTCTTCCTGGATGATTCTAGATTGTGTCAGGTTGACAGTAAATATGAACCATAACAATCATATAAGTATTCCAATATCCACATACACATAAAAACATACAAACATTAATTCACAAAAAAGCATACCACCCTTCCTGGAGTTTTCCCTGTTTAAGAAGATGACTGTGTGTGTTTCTACATTGCATGTTTCATTCATGATCTGTGACTTTGAATTACTTTATAATTAGAATATAAAAAATTCAAAAATAAATTTCATGCTATGATTATTTCTAATAGACAAGGCACAGCTAGCATTTCAATTGGCTTTGTGCATGCCAATGTACTGTTAGTAGAAATATAGAAGAGAATTTTAAAGAAGTAACAGGAATAGGCTTAGATTTGACCTCAGGGTCTATTATAGACATCACACTTTTCTTAGGTAGGGTTGTCATAGCCAATGAGTATGCTGCAAGACAGTATAGATAATTTCTATTATTAAACAACCTCACTGTTTCCATTTAATGCATTGCACAAATCATCATTCCTCAGCTGTCTCAGCATAAGTGCTACTTCTTAGAAGAGCCTTAATTTGACAGACACCCCCATGGTTGGACTTTGTTACCAGGTAGTCTCGCTATAGGATTACTTTTGCAACCCTTTTCTCTGTCTCTCTTATCTTGTGTCTATTTTGTAGTATGTACTGTCTTTGGAGTAGCTGGGTTTACTCAGGATAAAGTCAGTGTCATTAAATCACCTGTGCCCTTTAATAGACTCAGCAAGACTCCAAATCCTCCTAGCCATGCATGATGTTATGATTTTACTCATTGCACCCATAGCAGCTGCTCTGAGAAGAGACTCAAGCAGTGCCTTGCCAGTTGTTCTGTTGGTGTTCTTTCATTTTATTGGTTTTTCTAGCAGTCATGCTTCATTTGGAGTGACAGTAAGTACTACCTGACTTATTCTTTTGTTGCAAAGCATCAATATTGATCTCTTTCCCAGTTCAACACCCTTAATGTGATTGAGTATTTACTGCTAGTCTTGACTGGAAGTATGATACATGATAATAACATTAATCAAATCCTTTAAAAGCCACAAATTCTGAAAAAGAAAAATGTATTGAAGTTAAACTGTATTTTTTGAGAATTGTTTCATTTCATTGAACTGGGATCCAAATGTCAATTCTCGTTCACTGCTACCATCTTCTCTAGTCTGACTTGGGAAGTTCAAGGTTAGCCTAGCATTGTAGCTAGACCATTTTGCTGCCATTTAACAGTCCATCCATAGCACATTTGTCTATCTCTATGTTTTAGCTCATGGATGCCTCAGTTTAGTCACAGATGAGTTGACCTTGAACTCCTGACTCTAAAACCTCATCTAAATGGAACTAGTCTCATGGAGGGTTACTTCTATGTCCTTTACTAACCTTATAACCATCAAAACTTTGTATCATAATTAATTGAAAGGACATGATAAATGAATGTAGAAAAAGAAGAAAATTAACTATACTTGAGGTTAATATTTGTGAGTTGCCCATGAGATTAGTATCAAAAAGCTTATTCTTTAAGATTTGGTCTTTTGGGTTATTTACCTTGCTTCCATGACTTAATGTAACAGCACTGGTGAACATGCCAGATAATATGCAAATCTCAAAACTATAAAGGCTCTCATCCTCTACCACAAATTGGTTTTGATTTAAATTTTTCTCCAATCAGCAGAGAATCATAAAACATAGTTGTACATAACAACACACTTGTCCAAATCTCAATTATTTCATCAGAGATGGGAAAGGGATTTATCAGCCATCCAGACAGCTTGCAGCACCCTGATGTTGAGTACAGAACTGGAATTTCTTTTCTAAATATCTGTTAACTCAGACAAATGTCGCTCTTTTAAAAGGTCCAGATCCATATTTTTGAAGAAAACTATTATCCTAAATTCATAACAATTTACACAGACTGCACATGTAAGAGAAGTGGATTTTATTCTGAAGAAGGGCAATCCTACCATTGGCTCTTTGCAGCTTTTGGATGGTTCTAAGAAGGGCACTATTAAATCATTCTGCCATTGAGCTTTGTTGCTTCCCACTTCACTGTGTCTAGCTCCAGCTCATATTTTGCCATTGCTCATAATGGGTGGAGAGCCACTAAGAATCTCCTCTGCTGTGGAATATTCCTTTACACTGTATGAATATATGTCCCTGTGAATGGCTTAATAAAAATCTGACTGGCCAATAGCTAAACATAAAGAGATTGAGCAGACAGTCAGATTAAAAGGCTGCTGGGGAAAAGAAGAGCAGAGTCAGGAGACACAAAAAGATGCATGGAGAAGCAAAATGAACATGCTGTACTGAGAAAAGGTACCAAGCCACAGACAAAACACTGATATGAAATATGAGTTAATTTAAATATAAGAATGAGCTTGTAAAAACCTGAGCTATTGGCCAAGCATTAATAAGTAATCTTAAGCCTCTTTGTAGTTATTTTGGATCTCTCATTTGGTACAGGAAAAATCTACCTATACTCTTCTACAACCCCTAGGTGATCAGAAAGATGACAGCCCAGTTTCTTCACAGATAAGCAGAGGTGGCCTCACTGTGTCCACCTGGGATCTAAAGGATGATTTCATTGATGGGTTTCAAGGGCTAGACTTTTGCCTAGTCTTCTTCATGTTGGTAAAAACTTTTAAAGAAATTTGATCTTGAATAATCTGAATTTTGTGATTGCTTAAATTTGTAAATAATATGGAATTAAGATAAAATTTCTAAACACTATTTTATATACATACCTAATTCTCTAATACTCAAGCTAAATTTTCTGTTTTAAGTTCTTCTTTCCCTACATGAATATTGAACTAATAAATATTGTCAAGGAATGTAGCAAAAGTAATGGCATTGTTGTAGAATATTTAAGATGTGTTGAATTTGTTTATGATGTGGAATATTTGTTTAATGATCCAAAGATGTGTTGTATTCTTTTATGTTGCATTTGTTTAACTCTGTGAAGCTGTGTTATTTTGGCTGTCTGAAACACCTGATTGATCTAATAAAGAGCTGACAGCCAATAGCTAGGTAGGAGAACGATATGTGGGGCTGCCAGGCAGAAAGAATAAATAGGAGGTGAAGAAGAGAACAGAGAAGAGTGAGAAAAGGAGAAGAGGAAGGCATCAGGGGCTAGCCATCCAGCCACACAGTCAGCCATGGAATAAAAAGGAAAGAGAGCTGTATAGAATAGAGAAAGGAAAAAAACAGGGGCAAAGGAGGATGGAATAATGTAAATTAAGAAAACTGGCTAGAAATAAGCCAAGCTAAGAACAAGCATTCATAAGTAATTATAAGTCTCCACATATTTATTTGGGAGCTGGTTGGTAGGTCCCCAAAGAATAAAAAATAAATAAAAATTTAAAAAAAAAACAACTACTTGGCATCTCTACTTCTAACTGAATAAGCAATGTAGTCAACTCTTCTATTTGCTTCACTTCCACAACTACTGCTATGCAAGGAAATTCTTTTTGGGAACTGGTATAGTTCAAATATAAGATTATCACCATGATGCTCTAGCTTGTTGAAAGTTTGATCTCTAACTCATAGAATCATTCATCAAGGCGTGGTGGAATCATAAAAGCCCTGATGTAACCAATGAATTAATTCTCTGTTGTATTCAAGTTTTGATGGCAGTACTGAGAGGTGGTGGAATCATTTGGATGTGGGGCCAACTTGAAGGAATTAGGTCCCTGGGATCATGGTCTTTAGGATACATCAGTTTCTGGACTCCTTTGTGTTTCATTCTCTGTGCTTCCTGGCCACCATGAGATCAAAATCTATGCTACACCACATCCTTCCACAATGATGTTTTGCCTAAACACAGACCCATAAATATCACAAACAGTAACTTTTGACATAGTTCCAAAAAGCCTACTTCCTCCTAATTTAGTGGTTCTCAACATACAGGGCATGACTGCTTTTTGGATTAATCAGCCCTCTCACAGGAGCCACATAACAGATATTTTGCATATTAGATACTTATATTACAATTTATAACAGTATCAAAATTACAGTTTTGAAGTAGCAACTAAAATAATTTTATGGTTAGGAGTCACCAAAACATGAGGAACTGTATTAAAGGATCACAGAATGTTGAGAACCACTTTCTTAAGATAATTATGTCAAGTAGTTTGTCACAATGACAAAATGCTAACTGACATTTGTTAGAAATAAAAGAATTATGAGCAGGTGGTTGGCTCAACAAATAAACTGACATAAAATTATCCTTCAGAAATGTGCTTTGCTAGGTGAGAGGACCTTGCTGGGGCTGTGAACAAGTCTTGAGGTGTGAGGACATTAAGAAGGACAGTACATTATATCAGAGACAAGATGATGGGGCTCTAAAGGAAAAGAAATGCTTCCCTCTAAAATCTGGAGAGGAACTTCATTAAGAAATAAAGCTATCTTGAAGAGACGAGTAAAATTAAGGGGCATTTTAGGGATAGGATGTAAACCTAATACAATAGAAACTTCCTAAAGTATATGCATATATGAAGGTGACCTAAATGAACTCACCAAACAATGGAGGAGACAGAGTACCAATTTGTCCTCTCTTGTCACTAAACAAGGCTTCCAGTACTGGGATTGAATTACATCTAATTGAATGACTGGCCAAAGGGATCCCCTGGAAAACTTCTAACAATCCAGGTTGTTGTCAAGACACCAGATTGCTCTCCAAAAACTGACAGTAAGTCACCATTGTTTAAGAAATCACCTACACAACTCATTGAACATGGAGAAATTGAACTTGTGCCCATATAGAGTTTTCACCCATATACCTAGTGCCTATGGTACTTGAAGGTACTCTACGTGCTACCAAAAAGGAAGCATAAACACCAAGCCAGCCAGAAAACCTTTTGTCTACAATGGTGTCCTGCTTTCAAGATATGCTAGGGCAAAGGCAGCACAAAGCTTGAGGGAGTAATCAACCAATAACTGATTGGCCCATTCCACGAAATGGAACCCATACCCAACCAACACTAGCTTGGTGGCCAAGAACCAAAGACTACATAGCCCAGAGACCTATGGAAAAACAAAATAATACTAGTCTAACAACAATAAATAGCAGTGGTAAAATGACTACTAATGATATTCTGCTATACTCAGAGCTCAGTGCCTTATTCAGACATCATCAGAGAAGCTTCCTCTTGCATCAGATAGGAATAAATACAGAGACCCATAGCCAGCATTACACAGAGAATGAGAGACCTTGAAATTCTCAGCCATAACTAGGAAGTCTCCATCAAACCCTTGGAGCTTAGGGAACCCCACAGAAGTGGAGACATGGAGAGTCCAAGAACCAGAACATGGAGAATCCAAGAACCAGAGGAGATGGAGAACACAGAGGTAACAATGCCCTCTGAATCAACATGAACAAATTCATATGAATTCACAGAGACTGAAGCAGCCTGCACAGTACCTGCATGGGTCTGCACCAGGTCCTCTGAGTTTATATTATAGCTTCCAGTTTAGTGTTTTTATGGGATTCCTAAATGTATGAATGAGTGGGTCTCTGATTCTTGTGCCTTCCCTTGGGTTCTTTTTCTTCTGTTGGTTTGTCTTGTTAAAATTTTGATGTGATAGTTTTTGTTTTATCTTATGATATTTCATTTTGTAATATTTTATTATTATCTCTTTGAAGCTTGTTATTTTCTAATGAGAGGCAGAAATGAAGTAGATTCAGGTGAGACAGGGGTTTGAGAAGGGAAGTGGGGAGGATCTGGGAGGAGCAAAGGGAGAGGAAACCATAATCAATATATATTATGTAAGAAATGAATTCATTTTCAACAGAAGAAAAAATAAAAAGAAAGATAGGTAAAAGTAAGAATAGAAAAGGTAGCCATCAAAGAACACAAGACAGGTACAGGCCCACAAGAGAGCCTTTATAGAAATACTACAAATGAGGTAAATGAAGGGTGATGGAAAGTTCTATGACACATGATTTAGTTCAATATAGTCTATGTGACAAAGAGTATAGAGACAGGTCCTGGGTAGGAATATAAACAAGGGGCTGTAAAAGAAAACACACACACACACACACACACACACACACACACACACACACACACACACACACACAGGAAAATGTGACTTCTTAACTCTGTCACAGAGAGAAAGATGGAGGGAGTAAGGCCTAAATTCTTCAGACAATGAGATCTTGCCAGTTTAGAGTGACCAGAGTCTTGAAGATACAATCATACATGATCTAATAACACTGGATGGATTTTATTGTATACTCAATTTAACATATGTGATATTTTAGAGATAATTAGAAATATGCACTTTAGAATAGCTTATTTCCAAATTTAATTATAATTAAAGTCTCACAGATGCACTGATTTCACTGAAAGGGAAGGAAACTTTTTTTTGTTTTTATTTACGCTTTGAGAATTTTTACAATATATTTTGATCAAATTCTTTTCCCTCCCACCCCTTCTCCCAGATGGTCCCCTATCTCCCTACCCATCCAACACCACATTCTTCCTCTCTCTTAAAAAAGAAAAGAAGTGAAACACACACACACACACACACACACACACACACACACACACCATGGAATATGATTACTGTTACCCAACTACTCCTAAGGATGGGGCTGTCCCAGAGTATATTTGATATAACCGGTGTCAATCCATTAAAGATAATTGATTTTCCCTATCTTCTTGGTTAGGGCTGGATCTTTAGTCCCACTCTAACTCCTTCTTATTAATGGACTTATCTGGCTTGAATTTGTGCAGGTTTTCTGCACGCTATGCCAGTTTCTCTGAGTTCATATGCACACCAACACTGTTGTGTCTGGAAAACACTGTGCTCTGAGTCTTACAATCTTCTACCCCCTCTTCTATGTAGATTTCTGACATTTGAGAGGAGGGTTATGAGAAAGTCATTCCTTTCAGGGATCAGCACTCTGGTATTGGTGAAATTATTATGGCCACTCCACGTTGTTAAAAGGGAGGTTTATTTTGTGGGGTAATTTACAAGTGAAGGGATAGTTTACAAGGTCTGGGAAAGGTGTAGCACAGTCCAGGAGAACTCTGCTCGGTCTACCTCCAGCGTCCAGGGTCCAGGAACCAAGAGAGCTCACGCATCTGGATCTCGGGTCTTCAGCATCCTCTCTCAGCCCCGCCTTGTAGGCATGACAGTTACCAAAGCCTCAATGGGGATTGGAAGTTCCAGGTCAACGCTGGAATGGCTAGTCACTACACTCTGGTGTCTCTTACTCCCTGTACACTCTTCAGCTGTGGGTTTCTATGTTAATTATTATATACTGCAAGGAGAAGCTTCTTTGATAAGGGTTAAGTTATACCCACTGATTTCTGAGTATAGAATTATAATCATACTTTATTAGGAGTCAATTAATTGCTATGTTCCTATAGCAGGATAGTAATGGTAGATATTCCCCTAAGATCCATGACCTATTGAGTCTCAAGTTCTTGGCATCACTAACAATGTAAGATATAAGTTCCTACTCATGGAGTAGGCCTTAAATTCAATTTTAAAAGTGATTGGTTATTCACATAACAATTGTGCCATATTGTATCAGTAGCATATCTTTAAGGATGGTTATTATTGTAGCTGAAAAAGTTAATACCTGGGAAAGGTTGATGCATGTACAGCACCAACTAGTACTTTGAACACTAGCCATTAGGGACGAAGCTTCTAGTTGAGTACCAGGTAGATTTCTCCTTGATCTATACCAGAAGTAGATAATCCTCTGGTAATCAATAGCACTGGCAATAGCCTGCAATGTTTGGAAGATCTATGGAAATTTTTGGTCAGTTAATCAAAAAGATATAATCTATTTCTGGTAGTTGGTGTACTGTCTCCCCATTATAAGGTATCTCCATTTGTATATGTAGATTTTAGAATGCTTTACAGTAGTAAGCATTGAGTTTTGTGCAGAGTGATAGACACAAACCTATTTTTTTCTTCTACATGGAGTTCCAATTTAACCAGCACAATTTGTTTAAGATGCTGTCTTTTCTCCAGTGTGTATTTTTGTCTCTTTTCTAAAACGATCAGATTTCCACAGTTTTTAGAGTTTTGTCCTGACTTCAATTCCATTGATCAACGTCTGTTTTCATGGCAATAACATGCTGTTTTAATTCCTATATTTCTGTAGTACTACTTAAAATTCGTGCAGTGGTACTTTCTTTGTGTTACCAATTCACAAACAATAACCGTGAGAATTATTATTAATTACAAAACTCAGCTTTAGCTTAGACTAGTTCTTAACTAGTTCTTATAATTTAAATTAACCCATATTTTTTAATCTATGCTCTGTCATGTGACTCATTACCTCATCTCTCCATACAGCCCACCCTGCTTCCTCTACTTTGGCTGTCAGCCCCACCTTGTTTTGTCCCAGCATCCGTCACTGTACTCAGAAGTCCTGCCTAAGCCCTTTCTGCCTAGCTATTGGACGTTCAGCTCTTTATTAAAGCAATCAGAAGATGCCTTGGGAAAGACACATTTTTACAGTGTAAACAAATATTCTGCTGTGGTGAAAGGTACTCTTTCCCTGATTCCTTTTTCAGTATGTTTATCATTTTTGTACAGAAAGATTACTAAATTATGTGTGTTTATTTTGTGTGTTGGCCCTTTACTGAAAGTATGTATCCACTGCAGAAACTTCCTGGTGGAGTCTTTAGGGGCTTTAATGTTTAAAACCATATCATCTACAGATACTTATTTCTTTCCTATTTCTATCAACTCAACTCCTTCAGTCGTCCTTTGTTTTAGCCTAGATTTCAAGCACTGTAGTCAGCAGGTATTGAGAGAGTGAGCATCCTTGTCTTGTTCCTGTTTTCAGAGATGTTTTGAGTTTTTCTCTATTTAAAATGATGTTAGCTATGGGCTTGCTATAAATTGCCTTTATTATGTTGAGATTATGTCCCTCGTATCTGTAGTCTCCCAGATTTTCATCATGAATGGAAGTTGGATCTTGTCCAAGACCATCTAATCAGTCCATCCTGTGGTTTCTATTCTCTAGTCCATGTTGTAGATTATGTTTACAGATTAATGTACGTTGAACCACTCTTGCATGCCAGGGATGAAGCCAACTTGTTCATGGTAAAAAGTTTTTTTTTTTTTTTTAATATTCTTGAATACGGTTTAAAGTATTTTATTAAGAGTTTTTACATCTAGGTTCATAAGAGATAATGGTTATAATTTTCTCTGTTTTGCATCTTTGTCGGGCTTTGGTATCAGGCTAATACTGGTTTCACAGCCAAAATTTGAAATATTCCTTTAGTTTCTCATTTACAGAATAATTTGAGGAGAACTAGCACTAGCTCTTCTCTGAAGGTCTGATGGAATTAGGTGCTAAATCCATCTGGCCCCAGAAGTTTTTTACTTGGGAGATTTTTTTTATTAATGTTTCCACTTCACTAGGAATATGGGTAACATTAAATTATGTATTTCTTCTTGATTTAATTCTAATTCAGTAGGTCATATATACCAAAAGATTCATATATAACTTTTAGGTTTCCCCAGCTGGTGGACTACACATTTTTAAGACTTGTCCTTGGAATTTTCTGCATTGCCATATTTAAGAAGAAATAAAGAATTCTACTTCTATATTTAAGTTCAGCTAAAGCCCCATAAATGTCCTAACATTTCTGAATGCAACTCTGTTTTTTATAAATTCAGAAAAAAAAATAGTTCAAGATGAAAGACACATTCTGCACAACTTACAAATTTTTATGATTGAACAAATTATTGTAATTAACACAGAGGAATATATGTAAACTCACAGGTTATTTGTTTTGTTTTGGTCCTCTGTATTCTAAGCACATATAATATGCCTGGTACAGAGCTGGTTTAGCAATTAATACTTATTGAGTAATTGTTTGACTCAAGGCCCATATATTTACTCTACATGTAGGGGCTGGTATTGAAATGATTTGCCATTTGAATTCCTGAAAATCTCTAGTTCTTTGTCCTTCCTCTGCCCTCATACACAGCCACAGATATCACAAGGCTGAAGGATGATCCCTGGGTCAATAAAGTAGCAGTTATGAAATTAGAAGGAGTAGCAGTATTATGAGTATGCAGGGTTGGTTTATGAGCTTAAGAATCATTTAATGTTTTGTCCTTTAGCTTTCATTAAATAGACAAAAATATTATTTTTGCAGTTTTACTTGTGATGCAGTTTTGGAGGCTGAGGATATGCTGATTTCCCATACAAATGAATATTCTTTTGCAACACAGTTCATTTGGAGGGGTACAAGGAGGCATGAAAGTTTAAGTAAGAGGAAAGGAAGTAGATAAAAGAGATGTTTAATTGATTCACTTATTTCAGAGAGTGGTGAATGCCATGTCTTAGTTACTTTTTTATTGCCATGACGAAACATCTTACAAAGGCAAGGCAACTTATAAAGAAAGCATGCCATTGAGGGATTGCTTACTGTTCCAGAGCATGATTCTATGACCATCGTGGTCGGGAACAAGGCAGAAAGCAGGAAAGCAAGGGAGGGATGCAGCATCTGAGAGTTTATATCAGATCCACAATCACGAAGTAGAAGGGTATGGGAGACTAAGAATGGTGTGGGAATTGGAACTCCAAAGCACAACCCCAATGGCACACCTCCTCCATCAAAGCCACACCTCTTCTAACAAGGCCACACTTCCTAATCCTTCACAATTTTTTTTTTACCAACTTGGGACCAAGTATTAGTATTTAAACATATGCACCTAAGGGGGCCGTTCTCATTCAAACCACCACATGCATGCCAATGTTAATTTCAAATGTAATAGGCCAGGGTGTCACAGGGTTGTCAATGAGTAGAGTATATAAACTTATAAGGAATGCTAGAGGTCAAATAAAAATAAAGAAGCAATAAATTCAACCAATGACCTAGCTCTATGTGCATACTACTAAATACGTTTTTTAAATTATTTTTCAAATGTAATAATAAATTCTAGGAGTTAACATCAGTCAACTAAGGACAAGTTTAATGGATAAAATTTAATTGTTCTGAAGGATGGCAAGGTGATCTATCACTAAATCATTAAGGATTATAGAGCAAAAGAAGGATAAAATACAGAGGCACTTTAGCCCTTCTTCTCTTTTGCCTAAAGGTGGAATGTAAACATCTTCTTTGGACACAGCCACTTACCAGCCCAGAGACAATAGATGTGAGAAGAATGTATGAGCAGACTGCATCACCATAGTCCCCTTGCTTCTGGACATGCTTGCTTCTTCCTTTGCTTGTCACCCTCTTAAGTCACTACTTAAGAGTCTACTTTCTGGAGATAGTTACTTCCTGCCTGTAAAATGGGAGAAGCTCACATTAATAAAGTTAATTTTCTTGTGTTTATCTATTTTCTATTTCTGTAGTGTCTCAGCTATGGATTTATGAAGGGTGTAAAGAAACATTATGTACTTCTCCCTTTCATCCCTTTTATAACATATTTATCATAGTGAAGAAGGTAAGTATAATCATGTATTTACAAAATGCATTTGGAATGTCTTCTCAAACTCAGTAAGAGCTGGGATTCCTGAATACTATGTTGCCTGAGGACAGAGCTCATGATATTTTTAAGTGTATCCTATGTTTGGCCCAGTAGTTACAATAAATTACTGCTAACAAAGGATTTATAACACAATAAAGTTGGCTTTTCCAGAGTTTTGTACTGGCTGTATACAGTCTTGCGCTTGGGTTCTATTTGATGACATGTAGTTTATCCCATCTGTGTGATTTTGTAAGCAAGGGGTTTTTATTTGGAGATAAAGTAAAATAGAGTAGTCAAAGAAGCAATGGGGAAAGACAAGGGTGCAGGGCTGAGTAAGGTGAGGACGGCGTGAAACTGCCTCTAAATTGCTGAAGAAACTCAGTTCCAAGCCTGAAGTTCAGTGGCCTGAAGGTCAGAGGGGATAGGAGATGTGTTCAGGAAAGACAGTTGAAATAGATGTGGAAAGACAGTTGAAATGGATGTGGAGAGCCAAACATTATATCTTGACCTTGGGTCCACCCTGACCTTGTCATTGACCACTAAAGAGCTACAGCAGTTCAAGAATGAGAGGATCCAAATGGGGAACATCGACAAAGAACAATGTCAACAGAGGTTGTGCAGGTGACTCACTGAACTAAGGCAAATAGCCAGTAAATTATATCATTGAGAGTCAAGAGACAACAGTGGCAACTGTGACAGGGGACTGAAGAAGTCTTCACTATCAAAGACAGAGGCCAAGTCATTATGACTTAGAAATTAACATGATTTCGCTTTAATATGCTACTGAGGCTGAGGAAATTTTACAAGGCCCAAATAACAAATGTCTGTCTGAAAGAGCACTGAATTCTAAAATTCCCATCAGTCCCAGATTCTTTATATATATTTTTGATTTAATATTTTAATCCTAGTATGTTTTATTAGCAGTATTTAATTTGGTTTGCCCAACTTCTTTTCCAGATAAATTTAAAACATTTGGGAAGCTACTGCTTCTTAATGCCATTTGTATTTTTTTCATACTTGAAACTTAATTCAGTAACTTTCACATGTTAGGCAAACTCTCTGCCACCAGGCTCTATTCCCAGGTCTATTTGTGGATATTTTTGCATACCTATGTACTTAGGCATAAATACCATTATCATATTCAGATGCCTCAGATTTAGTACAAGGCATGAGACTCCAGAGCTCTTAGAGGCATATCATTTATTGAATAAGTGGGTTGCTTCATATCAGCCCTGAGAGTCTTGAAAGGATTACTTCTAACTTATGTAATGTACCTTGCTAATACTGTGAATGAAATTTAATACTGTTAAATTTTGTAAACAAGAACTTCTGGGGTCTTCCCAGTCCACTCCTATCCCCTTGTGACTTGCCATCACATACGGTGAGAACACAGGTTCCCAAAACCTAAACCACCATCCTCAGTCATTACACCCAGCCCATCTCCACTCTATGCCAACCTCAGACCCACACTATTCCAGGCACCCTACAGCCACAAAACCTGTAAGGTAAGTTACCTGTGCTCCCCTTTCCCTACTCCATTCTTGTTTCTCTGGGGTACCCCTTGGCCTGCTGCCACTTCCTACAGCAGCCCCTCCTCCCAGCCTATATCCATTCCCTGAGACTTACTACCTTCTTTGCCAACCCAGGATACCCATAGTTCTGCTTCCATTGCCCTCCATGGAAACCAAAGATGCCAGACCAGACTACTACTATATATACCCAGCAAGACTGTGAATCATGATCATCAGAAAAAGAAAAACATTTCACGATAAAAAATTCAAGCAATTTAGCCGGGTGTTGGTGGCGCATCCCAGCACTTGAGAGGCAGAGCCAGGCTGATCTCTGTGAGTTCGAAGCCAGCCTGGGCTACCAAGTGAGCTCCAGGAAAGGCGCAAAGCTACACAGAGAAACCCTGTCTTGAAAAACAACAACAACAAAAAAATTAAGCAATTTCCCCTACACTCAAGAGAATACAAGGAATAAATAACCCCAAAGCGATTAACCAAATGAGTTAAAGGTTTTCAAAAGTAACAATAATAGAGCAACAAATAACAGAAATTAATTTAAAAAAAGATCACTAATAGATCTCAATATTGGCAGTCACAATTCCCAATTAAAAAAAAAAAAGCAAAGACTAAAGACTTGGATTAGAAAGCAGGATCCTTCTTGCTGCTGTTTCATAAAATAAATCCTATTACATAAAAAAAATCACATATTTCCCCTAACATAGTATATTGGTTATGGTTTTCATTGCTGTAAAGAGATACCATAAACACAGCACCTCTTATAAAGGAAAATATTTGATTGGGGCCAACTCACAGTTCAGATATTTAGTCCATTATTGTCATGGCGGGAAGCTTGGTAGCATGCACACAGCTGTGATGCTGGAGAGGTGGCAGAAAGAGATCTGGATCTTCAGACAGCAGGAAGAGAGAGACACTGAGAATGGCTTGAGCTTTTGAAACCCCAAAGTCTATGCCTAGTGATACACTTCTGCCAACAGGGCCACATCTATTCCAACAAAGCCATACATCCTAATTCTTTCAATCAATGCCTCTTCCTAAAAGTCTATGGGGGGGCATTTTCATTCAAATCACCACACACGGTAATGATGGATATCTTCAATACCCCACTCTTACCAATAAACAGAAAATCCAGACAAAACTAAACTGAGAAACCCTGGGGTTAAATAACCTAAATCAAATGAACCTAGCAGACATCTTCAGAACACTTAATCTAAACACTTAAAAATTCACTTCATCTACAGCCAATAGAATTTTCTCCAAATTTAACCACATATTAGAACACAAAGCTATCTTAACAAATATAGAGAAGATGAAATATCCAGCATCCTGTCTGACAAACGTAGATTAAATCTGGATGTCAAGAATGAGAATGGCAGAAAGTATCCAAACTAATAGAAGCTAAACAACTCACTACTGATGACAGCTCAAGACAAAAATCAAGAAGGAAATTAAAACTTTTAAAAACTGAACGAAAATGAAAACACAACCTATCAAAATCTATGGGATACAACAAAGGCAGTTCTAAGAGAAAAGTTCATATAAGTGCCTACATTGAAAAACTGGAGAGATCTCATATTAATAACTTAAATATATACTTACAAGCTTTAGAAAACAAGAAGAAACAACTCCTCAAAAAAGGTAAGCAAGAAGAAGTAATCAAACTCAAGCCTCAAATTAAAGAAATACAAATTTCAAAAATACAAAGTATCAAAAAAAGGGAAAGTAGCTTCTTTCAAAAATTCAACAAGATTGACAAACCTTTTGCTGACTTAACAAAAAGAAAAAGAGAATCTTTGAATTAATAAAATTAGAGATGAAAAGGAACATATTACAGTAGATATGTTCAGAGGATCATAGTGACATATATTAAAAATATGTGTTTCACAAAACTGGAAAACCTAAAATGAGTGAGTTTCTCTCTCTTTTTTTTTTTCTCTCTCTCTCTCTCTCTCGATAGATAGATAGATATAGATATGTTAACCAAAGTTAAATCAAGATGAAAGAAACAATTTAAAGTGACTCATAATCCCTACTGAAATAGATCTTACACCTGAAAAGATTCCAGGACCATATTGATTCAGTGTAGAATTCTGCCAGACATTCAGAGAACTAATGTCAGTGCCCCTCAAACTATTCTGCAAAATAGAAACTGGAGGAACATTTCCAACTTATTTTTATGAAGCCACAATTTCTCTAATACTAAACCATACAAGACTCAAAACAAAGAAAATTATAAACCAATATCCCATATCAATATAGCTGCAAAAATTCTGAATAAAATACTTGCCAACCAAATTTAAGAACACATAAAAATATTATTCATCATAACCTTGTGGCCTTCATCCCAGAGATTCAGGAATGGTTCAACAAATGTAAGTCAGTAAGTACAATCCACCACTTAAACAGATTAAATGACAGAAACCACACTATCATCCTATTAGATGCAGAAAAAAAACTGGCAAAATCCAATGTCCCTTTGTGGTAAAAGACCTGGAAAGAATAAGAATATGAAGGACATATTTTAATATAATGAAGATAATTTACCACAAGCCCACAGCCAATGTTATTCTAAATTTCAAAAAATCTCAAAGCTCTTCTATTAAAAACAATACAAAGATATCCACTCTCTCAATATTTGTTCAATATAGTGATTAAAGTCTTAGCTAAAGTAATAAGTAAAAGACATCAAGGAGATAGAAATAGGAAGGGAAGAAATCCAAGTACCCTTATTTTCAGGTGATTTGGTTTTATGCCTGAAAAGACCCTAAATAATCTTGCAAGAATTGTCTACATCTGATATTAATGAAATAGCATGATACAAGATTGGCATACAATGGTGGCACTCACACCTTTAATCCTAGTACTCCAGAGGTAGAAATCCCTCTGGATCTCTGTGAGTTCAAGGCCACATTGGAAACGGCCATGGTGACACATGCCTTTAATCCCAGGGAGTAGTGATAGAAAACAGAAAGGTATATAAGGTGTGAGGACCAGAAACTAGAAGCATTTGGCCTGGTTAAGCATTTGGCCTGGTTAAGCATTTGGCCTGGTTAAGCATTCAGGCTTTTGAGCAGCAGTTCAGCTGAGACCCATTCTGGATGAGGACTCAGAGGCCTCCAGTCTGAGGAAACAAGACCAGCTGAGGATCGGTGATGTGAGGTAGCTGTGGTTTATTCTGGTTCTCTGATCTTCCAGTTCACCCCAATACCTGGTTCAGGTTTGATTTTATTAATAAGAACTCTCTAAGATTCATGCAACATGCAAATGTGGATGTTCCTCAAAATGCTAAAAATAGATCTGCTACAAAATATAGCTATACTATTCTTGGGCACATATCCAAAGGACTTTACATCCTACTACAAAGATATTTGCTAATCCATGTTCACTGCTGCTCTATTCATAAGATCCAGGAATTGGTAGTAGCCTAGATGTCCATCACCTGATGAATGGATAATGAAAATTTATTACATTTGCTCAGTGGAATGCTATTTATCTCTCTTAAGTGAAATTTTCTTATAAATGGATAGCACTAAAAAAATTATCCTAACTTGGGTAACCGAAATCCAAGATACAAACATTGCATGCTTTATCTTATACATTGATGTTAGCTTTCAAGTTAGGTGTATGTATTTGTGTTTCACTTAGAACATCCACAGAAGTCAGGAAGCTAGTAAAGGACCAGGGTGAGAGAGGGATCTTCCAAGGAAGGAGAAATAGAATACAGTATTAGAAAGGGAAATTATAGCAGGAAGATTAAGTGGGGTGAGGGTTGGAGGGTAAGGTAAAATAGGGAATATGGAGAGTGATAATAAACACTAAAGGGCTTCTGAAAAGCCCTATAGAAACTCACTACTGTGGAGATTAATTGGAGTTACTATATAATGGGGAAGAGAGTGTCCCAAATATATATCATATGCTACAAAATAAAATCCCTAGTACCAGCAGTGGGATATATATATATATATATATATATATATATATATATATATATATATATATATATTTGTGTCAGTGGACAAAGGAGTCCCATATACTCTCCTAAACACTATAGGCTAGTGCCAATGCTATTGGTTATTCTCCCAAACCTGATGGTAAGGTCCTATTGCTGAAGACATCACATATTTTTGTTACATAATCATGGAAAAATTGAAATAGTCCTCAACTAGGAGGAATAAAAAATGTAATCATCAGTCTCACTGAGCTATGAATTCTGTGATATATAACAGTGCCATCTAGCCTCAGTATATGCCCACTGGTGCAAAAGTGGTATGAATGTTCTAGAAGTAACCACCTAATTTTTTTTCTTTGAATGAAGGCCCAATCCATGAAATGGAACCCATGCCAGACTACGGTGATATTTTATTTGTGCTGAAATGTGATTTTATTTGTATGTTAATAAATAAAAATGCCTGGGGATCAGAGCTAATAGTAAGCTATAGCAGAAGTCTGGCAGTGGTAGCACACACTCTTAATCCTGATCATATGACAGGCAGTTCTCTGTGTGTTCAAGGACACCACTAGCATGGAGACACATGCCTTTAATCTCAATACCAACCATAGAAGACCTGGAGGTCTGTATAGACAGGCAGTGATTAGAAGGTCATGTGGTTGGGTTTACAACCAATGAGAAGGCAGAACAGAAAGTCAATAAAAAAGCCAGACACACAGGAAGTAGGCCTCTTTCTCAGGAGAAGGACAGCCGCGGCAGCAAAGGGTATGAAAAAGGGTTTTTAAATCTCAGCTCTTAGCTATTGCTCTGACCTCTTGGGCTTTTAACTCTGCATTTGGCTGTGTGTTCTTATTTAATAATACCATTACATCTACACCAGACACTGTCAATAAGGTGAATAACCTAAGCCTAGATAATTCATGGGCTCTAGGGAAAAACCTACAACTATATTCTGCCAAATGAACGTAATTTAAATGACTTTGAATGACATTGGTATTGCCGTGAATCAATGCATTGCTTAGACATCATCAAAGAAGTTTCTTCTTGTAGTACATAGTAATTAACACAGAGACTCATAACTGGAAAATATGTGCAGAAAGTCAGAGACTTTGGAGCACTCAGTCCTAAGTTGGATGTCTTTATTACCACCACCCCTACCACCACAACCACCACCTCAAGGCTCATGGGTATATGCAAAAACAGTAGACAGAAAGACTGGAAGATCCCAAGGTGGTATACAACTGCAAGAAAACAATGTATTCGAGACAAAACAGGGTTAATGAATTCCCAGAGACTGTTAGAGCATGCGCAACACTTTCACAAGTTCAAAACAGACAAAAATCACAGAATGAAGAAGAGGATTTAGGCATTCCTACTTGGGAATTTATTAGCAATTGTTTGTTATTGGGAAATGGAAAATCATTTCTCTTCAGTGAAGTAACACCAATCATATCCACCATAAGGCAGGGCTCATGCTTAGTAGTTGTTCAACATAAAAATTTTTTCACTTGGGTTTTTGGTTGTATGTGAGTACACACATTTATTTGCTTATTTGTTTGTTTTGTGTTGCTATTTTTTCACTTTTTTCTTTATTAAGAAATTTTTTTACACTTTTTACATATCACAGATCCCCCTCTCTTCCCTCATCCCACCCACCCCCAGCCTTCCCCAACTCCATTCTCTCCATTCTGTAGTGATATTTGTAATCTAAGAAGTAAAGCTTGCCTAAAGATCAGAGGACAGAACCAGCCACAGAGTTAAACATAGAGGTCGGGCATTAGTGGCACACACACCTTTAATTCTAGCACTTGGGAGTCAGAGATTCATCTGGATCTCTGTGAGTTCAAGGCAACACTGGGCTACATGAGACTGATCCAGTTTAAAAGAGAAAGAGCTAGACAGTGGTGGCACACAAATTTTACTCCAGTATTTGGAAAACAAACACGCCATTAATCCCAGCGCCAGGAAGGTTGAGATAGGAAGTAAAATGGCTGAGAAGGGATTGGCATATAAGGCCTGAGAAGACAGGAACTAGAGCCCTTTCAGCTGAAGACTTAGGAGCATTCAGTCAGAGGATTTGTGGAGTTGGCTAGGTGAGGAGTGGCTGTGGCTTGTTCCTTTGTCTCTCTGATCTTTCAGCATTTACCCCAATATCTGGCTCCAGCTTAGAATTTGTGTATACCATTCCCTCCTCCAAAAAAGGCCTCCTATGGGGAGTCAGCAAAGCCTGGCACATCCAGTTGAGGCAGGTACAAGCCCCTACCCCTGTATCAAGGCTGTGCAAGGTGTCCCACCATAGGTAATGGGCTCCAAAAAGCCAGCTCAAACACCAAGGATGGATTCCGATCCTACTGCCAGGGGCCCCTTAAGCAGACCGAGCTACACAACTGTCTCACTTATGCAGAAGGCCTAGTCCAGTCCCATGGAGGCTCCACAGCTGTTGGTTTAAAGTTCCTGAGTTCCCACTAGCTTGGTTTGGTTGTCTCTGTAGGTTTCCCCATCATGATCTTGATGCCCCTTGCTCGTAGAATCCCTCTTCCCTCTCTTCAACTGGTACTTGGCTGTGGATCGCTTGTGTTGCTTTTTTTTTTTTTTAAGAGAGAAAAAGAACATAAAGTTTGGAAGGTAGGAAGGGAGGTAAGGATCTGAGAGGAGTTGGGGAAGGGGAAGAAAATGATCAAAATATCTTCTATGAAAAAATTTAAAAAAATAAATAAAAATGCCAGAATGTTCTATTGTGTTTGCTGTTAAGTGTTTTTCATATGCACCATTTGCCAAACATATTTTTTATAATATTTACTGGGTTTAGATTTGCCAATTCATATTCTACACATCTGCAACTAAACATAATATTGTCTTCACTCTTTCAAACTGTGTGTACAATTTCCTCCTATTCAATTTTATTCTATTAACCAGAATGAGCAGAAGATAATGATACTGTGATTGTGAACAGAATTATCTATTTTCAAACCCTTTTGTTCAGCAAAATAGAAGTAGTGCAGATGCTTTCTACATCCTTACAATGAAACTGAAAACTAGAGAAGCAGTCATAACTAAGTGGCGGGAGGCAGGTGGATTTATTACTTGAAGGGTGAGTGTGCTGGACCACAACTAAAACCTGATCTTAGAACAAAGATGAAAAGAATTAATGAAAATGTTAACTTTGTGTTGTGTGTTGGGTACAAAGCAAATAATACATCAGAGAAAGCAAAGGGTGTCTCACACCAGTTCTTGGGATGAAGCATGTGGACCTTGAGCTTCATGCTTAGCACTGATTTTCATGTTATCTGCAGTAATGAGCTCACATCTTTGTTTTTCTATTTTGAAATAAAAGCAAAGTTTTGTTGTCACCTGTGCTGGCTAGTCTTATGCCAACTTGACACACAAACCAGAATTAACTGAAAGAAGAGAAACTCAATTGAGAAAATGCCTCCATAGATCTGGCTATAAAGCATTTTCTAAGTTAGTGATTGATAGGGGAGGGTCCAGTCCATTGTGGGTGATGTATTCCCTGGTCTGATGGTCCTGAATTCTATAAGAAGGCATACCATGCAAGCTTTAGGGAGCAAGCCAGTAAGCATTACCCTTCTAGGGCCTCTGCATCAGCTCTTGCCTCCAGGTTCCAACCCTGTTTGGGTTCCTATCTTGACTTCCTTCAATGATAAACAGCAATATGGATATATAAGCCAAAAAAGAAACCCTTTCTCCCCAACTTGCTTTTTCATTCATAGTGTTCATTTTAGTAGGAACACTAACTAAGACATCACCTCCCAGACACAATTAATTTTATTCAAATGATGTATTAGTCAGTGTTCTCTAGAGTAAGAAAATTTACAGAATCTCTCTCTCTCTCTCTCTCTCTCTCTCTCTCTCTCTCTCTCTCTCTCTCTCTCTCTCTCTCTCCCTCTCCATATATAGTATAATATGTCATATATATGTGTATATATATGGGACATGTTATAATGATCTACAGGCTGTAGTCCAGCTAATCCAACAACAGCTACCTATGAACAGAAGGTCCAAGAATCCAGTAGTTGCTCAGTCCATGAGGCTGGATGTCTCAGCTGGTCTTCAGCATACCTGGAATCCCAAAGAAGTAGGCTTTAAAGCTGGTAAAGGAATGAACTTGCTAGCCATGCAAGAGTAAGCAAGAAAGAGCTAAAGCTTCCTTCTACAGTATCCTTATATGGACTTCCCGCTGAAGATGTTGTCCAGATTATAAGTGGGTTTTCCCAGTCCAAAAGATCTGGATTAAGGGTATGTCTTCCTACCTCAAAGATCCAGATTAGAAGTTGATTTTCTTACTTCAAATTAAGCAAAACTCCTTCACAGGTATACCTTCCACTTTGAGGTTTTAGTTAATCCCAGATATAGTCAAGTTGACAACCAAAAATAGCCACTATAAGTCTACCCCTTGTCAACTTGATACATAATCATATCTCCTTATGCCATGATTAATTTCCAAATGAAAATAACAAACAGGTCATAATAACACCTAAACATTATATAACTGTCCAACGTACAACCTCAACCACATTATAAATTTAAAATACTGACAATATCCCTTGAGGGACATTCTTTTAGTGTCTCAAACTTAAATATTGAGAAAATGAGAAAAGAAAACACAAATATCTGCACAAATGCATTCTTAATAAAATACAACAGAAACACTCATATCAATTATAATCCTCTTTTCTGTAACTGGTCATGTGGCCTTAGCTGGTATTTATAACTACCTCTACTACCCATTCTGCATTTCTTCATGCTCTGTAAGCATTTCTATAGGTCTTGGCTCTTTTCCTGGAAGAGTGATCCATACCTTCATTCGTGTTGGGTCTATGCCATTTGCCGTCTTCCTGGATTAGGCTGTTGTAATTTCCCATTGACTTTAATCACAGGACATGGTAGCACCAAGAGAAGCCCTAAAGGATCTCCTGCACTCCAGACATAATCTTTCTTACCTACATTGTAGAAAATCAATCCAATTTCCCCATGGTATTCTGTATCAGTCACCCCTCCAAACACTGTTATTTCTTTCTTAACCCAACAGCTTAAGTCCAAAGTGGCTAGGAGGAGTCTGAGCATCCAGTTCAATAGAATGTTTATTGTGGTTTCTGGCAGAAGGGCTCCCCTCTGGAGCCAGTAGTTCTAGCCAACAGAACTCAAAGTCACAGGAACAGGAAGCAAAAATTTTTCTAGTTAGGTCACTAGGGGTGACAGTGAGTGGAACTATTCCTCTTCCCACCACTTGATTCCTGGACTTTGTGGATCCTGGCTATGGGATAAACTATACCATGTACTGGATGCTAATTCAATGCATATACTGCCTTCTGGAGAACCCTGCACCAGCATTCCAGGCTCTGTAACTGTGTCTTCAAAAGGCCATTCTATCTTTCTGAATAGGATCAACACTGTTTTTTCTTAGGAATTTATGATTAAAAGTAACATAAATGTTTTATAGAAACAACAACAACAAAAGTAATAAGAGAGAATGTGTTTAGAATTTCCATGAGGATAAATTGTGTTCCTGAGGTAAGGGCCATGTAGTGACAGGATTTACTGGAAGTGAGAACTTTGAGTTGACTCTACAACAGGAAGATGTCAGACTTGAAGACCAGCTATCATCAAGACCCCCTTTACAAAGAGGCTGTTTCAACATGAAAGAAAGTTTCCTGGAAAGCACTCTCCTCAACTGGGAAGCTTCCAGCTATTGAGAACAGCTTATGGAAAACAAACAAACAAACAAAAACAGCAGTCAGACACTTCCTTCAGAGAATTAAATTTTAAGAAGGGGATGTAGAGGGGCTAGGTATAATGGGTAGAAAGAATTTGTCTTTTGAAGTAAACTGTGGGTTGGCATCCTGGCCTCTCAAATCATATTAATACTCTGCAATATAACTTGAAAATGCAAAGCTTAGTTGACTCATCAATAAAACAAGTGTGTTTCTAGAGCTGTTTTGCCAGGCTGTCCTATTATCTCTGAGCCTGTGCTTTGAGTGCTATTGACAGCTCTGTTCTTCTTTTAGGTTAACTGTAGCATGAATTCTAATTGGTCTTAATAGTAAAAACCCAGAGTCAGATACTAGGGTAAATGCTGAAAGATCAGAGAAATAAAGAAACAGCCAAAGTCACCTCTTACCCCCACAGCTCCTCAGACCAAAAAAGGGGCTGATCTCCTGTCTCCACCTGCCTTAAAGTCTTCTCTCTGCCCAGCCATATCACTTCCTGTCTCCTGTCTGTACAGACCTCCAGGCCACTATGGTTAACTAATGGCTAGCTCCACCCTCTGATCTTCAGGCAAGCTTTATCTGTTAGAGCACAAACAAAATATCACCACAGTTAACAAAACTAGTCTTTTGTAAAGTCAACAGGTCTCAAGCCCCAGGAGTCCCATTTCACTGTGTCTTTCACAGGTAGTACCTTTACCCTGTCATGTGTATACTTATGCACAGAAAGACAACATTCCCAATACTGGAGTGATGGACAGCTGCAAGAGGGCCTGGGGTATCCATCCCTACCCAAGGTTGCCATGATTTAAATATTTCCTCTCATCTGCCTCCAGGGATGGATTTTTTCTCTATTTATGGGTTTTAATATGAAATGTAGGACCTCACATACACACATGCTAGGTAAGTGCTCTACCACCCAGCTATTTCCCCAGCCCCAGAATTAGTCATTTTGATTGAGACTTTTAAGATTAGATTTTGATTTGGCCTAGCAATTCAAAGGTTTGTAATTCTCTGGCACAGAGTGAGTGGTTACAAGTCGTCATCTGGCAGGATAATTGAGAACTTGTTTCTCAAACTTGTCTCGCAGCTAGGGGGAACCAGAGTTTCTCTTTCCTCTGAGATATAAAATGATAAAGGAAAAATCTAAAGACAGTCTGCCTGAGTCTGTAATTGGCAGAGAGGGAAAATGTACCAAACAATGAGGGGAGGCATTTCCTGGAGATGTTTGCATTCCTGGTTCCACCACTACATGATGTCACCTGGACTTCTCGGTTTAATGACCTAATAAATATCTTTCTTTTCTTATTTTACTTTATAATCAGCATACATCTAATACATAACACAAACTCCCTCTGCAGCCTTTTTAAATACAGAAGGTGTCACTGTATGGCCCCAGCTGGCTTAGGACTCATAAGCTGTCTAGCCTGGGCTGGCCTTGAGTTCATGACCCTTCTACCTCAGACTCCTGAGTGCTGCAATGTGTCCCTGTGCCCGGTCTTCCCTCTATCAATTCCCATTAGATGCCAGTCATACATTTTTCAGAAACATTAAGTCAACACAGATTAGAGAAGATTCTACAGTAGACAGAATAATTTGACCCAAATAGGTCTACATTCTAATGATTAGAACCTGTGAATAATATTGTCTATTATGCAAACAAGTCCTTTATAAATGGGATTAAGGATAAAAAAAGGCTTGAGATTCAGGTGATCAGTGTAGTCACATGAATCTTTGAACACAGAGCAGAAAAACAGGATAAGATCAGTGATGAGAAGAGCCAGACAATGTAACACACCAGCAATCACAACAGTTACTAGTGAAAGAAAAAGTGTTGAGAGTTTACAGCTAGCCTGGAGCACATAGTGAGATTTAAGGCCTGGATAGAGACAAAATGGAAATGGGAGAATGAAAAGAGATTCTGAGTCTCAACCTGAAAGGAAATATTTACTTGAGAAAGTATGCTCTCCAGAAACTGGGAATGGCCTTAGCAGGCAACAAGAAACCACATAGAGACCACAGCATCACAAATACAAGAAACTGAGTTCTGCCAAATACCAGAATAACCAGGAAGTATATTCTTCTCTGTAACCCACCCCCTAAAGGATCATTCCACTAACATGGTGTCTTCCCTCAAGACCACAGTAGAGATCTGACAAAGGTAAAACCCTTCCATGTGGAGATTGTCATCCCGGCAATAGAAAACTAATTGGATTTTCATTACTGCATTTGTCTGAAGAATCAGATATACCACCCAAAGTCTTTTGGAACATATCCAGTGGGACTATGTAAGTACACCCACACAAAAGGGAGGACAGAAAGGTACCCCACTATAGGAAGATTTTTCTGTCTTTCCTGCCAGCTCCCAAATCATGACACGAAGACTTATTATTAATTATGAAAGCTCAGCCAATAGCTTAGGCTTGTCTTTAACTAGTTCTTATAACTTACATTAATTCATTTCTATTGATTTACATAGTACCAAGTGGCTCATAGCTTGTTACCTTATCTCTTGCATGTCCTGCTTCCTCTGCATCTCTAGCTGGTGACTCTCCATTTCTCTGCCCTTCTTCTTCCCAGAGTCCTCTCTGCCCTGAAAATCCGGCTTAGCTATTGGTTGATCCACTTTTTATTAAGCCAACCCGAGTGACAGTGTACAAAAAAGATTATTCCACAATAGCCCACAGAAGTCAGTCTCAGAGAGGGCCAGGGTCTCTGACTGACAAGGTATGGAAAAACATGGCTTTTGTGCCATGAGCAATCACTGACAAGGAACATTTTATCTGTGCTAGCCTTATCACTGATCCAAAGACAACACTAGTGTGCTGGTTGGGTTTTTCAAGTTGAAGAAAACCTACACATGTCTGCAATAAGGGAATTTTAATTAAGGAATTGTCTTTATCAGATCAATCTGTAGTCAAGTGTGGGGAGGATATTTTCTTGCTTAATAAGTGTTGTAGGAGGGACCAGCTCACTGTGGGCAGTGCCAACCCTGGGGAGGTTTTTCTGGGTTGTATAAAATAGCAGACTGAGCAAGCCATAAGGAGCAAGCCAGTAATCAATATTTGTTCATGGCCTCCATTTTAGTTCTTCGCTACAGACTCCTGCCTTGAGCTTCTGCCCTGACTTCTCTTCATGACTGACTATAACTTGTAAACTGAAATTAGCACACCCCTCCACAAACTGCTTTTGGCCATGGTCTTTATCAGAGTAATAGAAAGCAAACTAAGACAACTAGTAAAGAAGAAGCAGAAGGTGTGAGCCTAGAAGTTCAGACAGCATTAACTGGTGGTGGAGGTGCTTTCCTCTGACCAGAGGTACTGGTAGCAAAAGTCAGACAGCAAGTGCAGGTGTTGATGGGGGAGGGTGAGGAAACAACAAGGGAGGCTTACTTGGAATGATGTGGACATCAGCATCAGCAAAGTTATAATACCAAGTCCCCAGACCCTAACAGCCAGGAAGAATACTCAGTGAGCACTAGGGAAAGGGGAAGACAGTTTGGTGGTTTGAACAAGAATAGCCCTCATGGACTCATAGATTTAATGCTTAATCAACAGGGAGTAGCACTAAATAAAAGAAGAGAAGGTGTGGCCTTGTTGGAGAAAGTGTCACTGGCGTTGCTCTTTGAGGGTTCAAAATCCCAATCCAGGACCCAGTAGTCCTGTTTTCCTGCTGCTTGTAGAGCCAGTTGTAGAACTTTCAGCTCCTTCTCTGCCTATGTGCTCCTGTGCTCCCCCAACATGACAATGATAGACTAAACCTCTGAACCTGTAAATAAGCCCAAATTAAAGGACTTTCTTCTATAAGAGTCGCAGTGGTCATGACTTCTCTTCACCACAATAGATGAAGACAGACAGGAAAATCAAAGCAGCATGATTTCAATTATTATGCAGGTCCTACTATGGCCATGGTCCTGCAGTCTAACAGCAAGACAGGTTCACTCCACTTCCTATTTGCATACCTGGCAGGAGGTTCAAAGTGAGCTCATGCCCATTTCTTCACGCTGTCCTTGCCTTCAGGATGGTATCTCAAAAGCCATCATAGTAACTATGATTCAAGCCTAATACTGAGTCTTACATCGGAGATTTATGTTGTGATCACAGATACCTTGCAGACTTACAACTCATTATGTGAATGGGACATGGTGAAGGAAACACCAAGGGACTTCAAGGAGAAAAAAAAAAAGCTTCATCCATGTCTCAATGTCTTTGTGATTTACAGGACTATCCTGTGAGCCAAACTGCCACCATCTTCAAGATTTCTTCTAGGCCTGCTTGCAAAAATACTATCACCTGAGCCTGGTGGCTGTTTACCTACCCTGATAGAAGGAGGGGACAGTGAAGGTCATGGGTCCTTTAGAGCCCCCTCACAATTTTTCCCCAATTGCATGTAGTCTTGCAGAAAAGTATAAAAAGATAGAGGAAGGGAGTTCCATCTGTGCAGCCATGGGAAGCCAGCATCCCTGCTTAGGGTGGATATTTCAGTGTGGCGACTTGAAGGTCACCTGGGCTCCTTTCTGTAACCCTACACCCGTGACTCTCTATGTAAGACTAAAGTGTCATGGACTTCCTGGGTGAATATTGTGGAATTGTAACTCACTTTCACGGTGAGATCTTAGGAGGAGGAATAGATATTGTTTCCATCTCTGCCAGTGGAAAAAAAAATTATAAACTGGGCTAGAGAGATGGCTCAGCCGTTAAAGGCTAGGCTCACAACCAAACATTTATAAACTGGAATGCCTGCTGAAGAGTGCTCATGAGGACAGTTCTAGTTTAGTTCTATGTACCTGAACAAGTTCTTCATGAAAAGGAGGTAAAGCTTATTAAGCAGAACTGTTGAGGAAGATACCCTTGTTTTTATTCGAGGGTGGCATTCACTGTAAAATCTTTCAGGCCAGCTTTCTTTCTCTTTTTCTTTCTTTGTTGTAGTGGGCTAGCTTTGTATTGCTAGAATAAAAGGTTATAGATCATCTGAAAGATTACATTTGAAAGAGCCTAGAACACCTGAATTATTCATTAAGCTTTTAACAAGTATCAGAATTCTATTTAAAGACACTTATTGAACTTTGATATTAAGTTGGTCAAACTGGAAATGATAGAAAAACTATTAAGATTATTAATAATAAAAAAAATTATCAGGGCCTAAACTTTCTGTACACTGAGGAATAATTAGGAATTAATACCATATTTTAAAATGTCATAGTCTAATGCATATTCTTTTCCTCATTAACACATGATTATGATGCTATTATTTGTAAATTATTCTATAAAGCTGATCATCATACATGGCCTTTTAGATAGAACCAGGAGCCTCTCTAGACACAACTCAAAAGACAGGCTTCCAGCTAATACTTCTCCTGGGAGGCTGAGCTTGGGAATTTTTTTTATTTTTTTTTTTTATAATTTGATTTAATATTACATATCAGCCACAGATTCCCCTGTCCTTCCTCCTTCCGCGCCCCCCTCCCCCCCCGCCCACCCCCCATTCCCATCTCCTCCAGGGCAAGGACTCCCCTGGGGATTCAGCTCAACCTGGTAGATTCAGTCCAGGCAGGTCCAGTCCCCTCCTCCCAGGCTGAGCAAAGTGTCCCTGCATAGGCTGCAAGTTCCAAATAGCCAGCTCATGCACTAAGGACAGGTCCTGGTCCCACTGCCTAGGGGCCTCCCAAACAGTTCAAGCTGATCAACTGTCTCATTTATCCAGAGGGCCTGGTCCAGTTGGGGGCTCCTCAGCTATTGGTTCATAGTTCATGTGTTTTCATTAGTTTGGCTATTTGTCCCTGTGCTTTTTCCAATCTTGGTCTCAACAATTCTCGCTCATACAATCCCTCCTCTTTCTCACCAAGTGGATTCCCGGAACTCCACCTGGGGCCTGGCTGTGGATCTCTGCATCTGCTTCCATCAGTCATTGGTTGAGATTTCTAGCACAACAGTTAGGGTGTTTGGCCATCCTATCACCAGAGTAGGACAGTTCAGCCTTTCGCTCAACCATTGCCAGTAGTCTATTGTGGAGGTATCTTTATGGATTTCTGGGGACCTCTCTAGCACTTTGCTTCTTCCTGTTCTCATGGGATCTTCATTTATCAGTTACACCACTCTTGGGCATATACCCAAGGAATGCTCAATCATACCACAAGGGCACATGCTCAGCTATGTTCATAGCAGCATTGTTTATAATAGGCATAACCTGGAAACCACCTAGATGCTCTTCAACTGAAGAATGGATAAATAAAATGTGGTATATATACATAATGGAGTACTACCCAGCAGAGAAAAACAATGACATCATGAGGTTTACAGGCAAATGGATGGATCTAGAAAAAAAATCATCCTGAGTGAGGTAACCCAGACTCAGAAAGACTCATAGGAGGATACTAGATGTAAAACAAAGGATGACTAGACTCCTACTCAGAACTCCAGGGAGGCTACCTAGAAAACAAGACCCTAAGAAAGACACAGGGATCACTGCCACACCAACTCCAGTATCGTCCGTGTGACATGAACAATTATGTCAATAATAGCGGATGGGAGATACGTGTCCCACGGGACTAAGCTCCCTGGAGGTCCCTGGCAGAGTGCCCGTGTTATGCCTCCTTCTCGAAGGAGATGTGCTTCACAGATCATGAGCTCTCTGGGCTATGGGTTCTGTATAACTGCTTTTCTGATAATGTTCTAATTAATCTATAAAACACAGCCAAAATTAATGAATGCTTGGGTTGTGAACTGTGGAGGAAAGGGGAAGCTGGACATGGACCTTATTTAGATATAGCAGAATGAACTATTCCTTAAAGACCTCAAGCCTCAAGCCGCTAGATAATAGAAAGTATAATAGTTCAGGCACTTCTAGGGAATGAACACTCACCCACTAGGAATCCCAACTAAAGTGATTTATGGCAGAAAACATTATCTCATAGGAGGCAGATAGTGGGCCCCTCTGTTGATGAAGTTCAGCATGGAAAACTTAAGGACTACAGCAGAACCCTTTCCCCTTACAGGTGTAAAAGTACAAGTGTCCATATTCCAGCAGGTAAAAAGAGTTTATATTAGAAGAGATATATGGTAAAGAACTGAAAAAAGACTTAGGGATGATCTGCAGCATCCAAATTGGCTAAATGGGTCATGAGAACCAGAAAAGTAAAAATGAATAATAAACTAGCGAGCGGCTGAGATAAAGATGAAGGACACAGCTGCAAGAAGCCTACACAAGTCTAGGAACTGTACTAAGTTTAAAAAACACAGACTGCTCTTTGGGTCATAAAGTTCTTGTGAGTGAAAGGATATGTCTAGCGCCGATTAATAACTGTGTGCTTGATGTTTTTTAAAGATGATGTAATTGAATTATTGCCAAGCTCTTGTTGTTCCCTGTATGACTTGATAGTTTTCTTTTCTATATATAAACTACTGATTTCCAGAAGTAAAATTGCAGCAGATTCAAACCACTTTTGAGTGTGTTTGTTGTCTGTCTGTCATTCGCCAAATCCTTGCCTTCCTGACTACCCAAGCCCTGATTCTCCTACGGTCGTGGTACTCCCGGTGGGCCAGTCCATGACAGATCACAATGACAGAGAAATAGATGATATCTACATGAGCAAACCGGACATGAGGGGGTTAATGAAGGCAAGGGTTGAGGGAAAGAGAGCTTAGGGGAGTGGGAGACCCCAGCTGGATCAAGAACAGAGAGGGAGAACAAAGAAAAAGAGACCATGATAAATGAGCTTGGGAATTTTTAAAGAAGACAACTGGTTTTTTTTGTTTGTTTGTTTGTTTTTCCTGTGAAACTATACTTAGTTTTATTTGTTTATCTTCCTTGCTGCTTAATTGAGATACAAACAAAGATAATCTGATTTCTTATCTAGGAAACTGCATCTGCTAAAGAGAAAACATTGGCATGTCCCTCCAGCCCCAGGGGTCCCTGAGTTTAATTGCACTCGCCTACAAATTATTCAGTGGTGGATGGCAGTGCAGTGCCTTTCTTTGATCATTAAGATTAATTGTTATTTATAGTTCTGAGAAATATCCATCAGTGAGGTTAATAGTGTACAGTAACACTGTGGGGTTTTCTACTGTTTGCTTAACAAATTAGGGTAAAAGTCTAAAGAACATTAAGCAAGTGTTATTAAACACAAGGCACACTAAAAAAAAGCATGTGGCTAAATTCTGCTTTTCTATGAATGCTTTTAATTCTTGGATTTCTGGGAATTTCTGGTATAACAAGTCTAATTTTGTATAGCACGAGCTTCTCCCAAAACAAACAAGCCCGAAGAAACCCAATAAGTAAAAAATAAAAATAACCAAACAAAAACCAGGAATTAAGATTCCATTACATCCTATCATTTCTGCTCTGGTTGAGTAATAGTGGACAGTATCCTAAAATGATTTAGAGGATTTATGTGGGCGCCATGGACCCTGGCCCCCGACTGGGAGTGGCTGCGGCCTTGCTTGCTTGACCTTGATCAGATGTCCTCCCTATTCAGATTCCCTGCCGGTATCCACCCTTCTGAATGCTTAAGGAAGTTCCTTGTTTGTGTAACCTGCATATTGGGCATTAACAACTTAGATGCAAGAATGTAGAACATTGAGTCTGGAATGTAGACCATTGGTAGCGAACTTCTGCCCTCCGGGGGTTCCTCCATTTGTGCTGTAAGCCTGTATGTATTTAAGGTTTCTTCCCTCTTTCAATAAACGGCATTCGACATCCAGTCGTACGAATGACCCGCTGTCTCTTGTCTCTATTTTTTAATCCGCAGCCCTTCGCTCGGACATGGTGAACGGGTATTGGTAATGCCGGCGTTACCGCTACAAATGGAGGTTCCTACCGAGATCCGAGAAAGAAGGACCAGCTGACGGACACTCTTGGAAGGCCGGCCGGCATTTTACAGGTGAGAGTGGATTGAAATGGGTACAATTAGCTCAGTCAGTTAATTGGACTGTTGAAGCAGGAAGGCACCAAAGTTAAGAAAGGGCAAGACAGCTAAAGATTTTAAATGAAAAAGGAAATCTTCCCAATAGAGAAGAGGGAAGGAAAGGAAATTTCCCGTTAGAAAAGGGAGAAAAAAATTTAACGAAGAAAAAAGTATTTTCCCGGTAAAAAGGGGAAAAATTTTTGAAACTAGGCCTAAAGATTTGGGGCCCTGTAGAGAAAGGATGAAGGAAAGAGAGAAGCCTCTTCCCAGTGGTAATGGAGAATGTAAAAACTTGTTCCAGTTGTAGAGTTTTCAGGATAGAGTTTTTTCGTCCTGCAAGTGCAGAGCAGCAGCATCTGAATTACAAAGAATCGGCAGGTAGGCCTCATTGCTGCTGGCTGAACAGCAAGTGAGCCCAGAGCTTAAAGTTTTGCTGTCTGTTTGCTTATTTTAGTTCAAATGTTTTTTATTTTTCCCTCAGAGTGGGAATAATTCAATATTTAGGATCCCTTCGTGGGAAATGTTTTTCTGTTTTTCCCTTATGGTGGGAATAACTCGTTATTAGGTAGTCCCTTCATGGGAGTAGGAAGTTTGTGTGTGCGGGGCGCGCCCAGCGGCTGTGGCGGACAAAGGCGTGCACGAGATAGCCCAAAGCAGCGGGCAGACAGGTACACGCCGGTGGGAGGCAGAGCCGTGATGGAATGCGGCCCAGGCAGGTGCTGGTAATAGAGCCCGAGCAGTGGGCAGAGCAAAGCTAAGCTGCAGCCTCAGCTCTCGCCAAGTGAGCAGAGGTCGGGAAGGGACTAGCACTAAAAGTTTAAACCGGGCCTAACTTCTGGTGAAAAATGGTTTCAGTCAGGACTTTAATGCTAAGTCAATACTGTTTGAATAAAGGATGTTCTGTTCTTTTGATTGTCTTAATAAATGTTTAGATGAATGTTTGGATTCTCATGGTAGATAAACTAAAGAAACAGGATTCATAATTTTGAACTATATATTAGGTATGGTCTTGTCTGTTGATCATTACTGAAAATTTGGTTCTGCAATTTAAGTTGCTTTCTAGAAATTCTTGGTTTAGTTCTATAAAAATATAACACCTGAAATGAATTGGGTTATTAGCCTTTTAAATAATGTTGCTAAGATAAACCCATAAATGATAATTTCTTCCTGATAAAAAGGTTACAAAATTATTTTTACAATAAATAAAATACTAGAAAATTGTTTGGTCCACATTGTTAATAATTGGCTATTTGTGCTAATGTGTTACTTAAAATCTATAAAAAAGAATCCTCTTTAAAATTTTATAAAATACTCCAGAGTATTACCTAAAGTTTACCTTTTCAAATCCTATAAAGATTGTATTTAATGCTTTTATTATTGGCACATGTAAAAAGGACCATGAAAACAAAAGCTGGTGATAGAATTGCTCAATTATTATTGCTTTCATATTTTAAATTCAAAATGGCACCGATATATAAAACTAGAGGCTTTGGTAGTACAAGATAAAAAAAAAAAGGTGTTTTGACAAACAGTTATCAATGATAAACAGCCTAAATTAAAAATAAAATTATATGGGATTGAGATTGAAAGATCATTGGATTCTGGTGCTGGATATATCTATAATTTCTCAAGAATCCTGAGATCCCAATTGGCACCTTAAAAATTCTACCTCTAACCTACAAGGTATTGGCACAGCTCAAATGCCATTACAGAACAGGCTACTTTTAAATTGGAAGGATGAGGAAGGTCATACAGGAACTTTTCAACCATTTGTGCTTCCTGACATTCCAGTGAACTTGTGGGGACGGGATGTGTTAAATGGTATGAGAACAGTGCTTACTACACAGCCTGTACAACAGATGCTAAAGAGTCAGGGCTACTGCCCGGACAAAGGCTTAGGAAAAATGTTACAAGGAGACCCACTCCCTGCGGCAGACAAAAACTGTGTCACTAGGGGTCCTGGCGATACTAGAGGATTAGGGTCTTTTCCATAGAGGTCACTGCACAACAGCCTTCAATAATACAACTGATAAAAATCACTTAAAAAAGTGATGACCCTGTATGGGTGGAGCAGTGGCCCCTTACTAAGAAAAAATTGGAGGCTGCGTATGCATTGGTTAAGGAGCAGTTAGATGCTGGACATATCATTCCTTCCACTTCACCTTGAAACTCACCTATATTTGTTAAAAAAAAAAATCATAAAAATGGAGGCTATTACAGGATCTTAGAGCTGTAAATAAAACCATGCTTCTCATGGGAACAACACAGCCTGGCTTGCCTGCCCCTGTGGCAATTCCTAAACATTGGCACTTAATTGTGGTTGACTTGAGGGATTGTTTCTTCACCATTCCTTTACATCCTCAAGGGCAGGATAGTAGAACGCTGCCATCGTACCTTAAAAACTTATATTGCTAAAGTAAAAAGGGGGGAGCTAGGGGCTCATCTCTCCTCTCCACATTCTATTCTTTCCCTTGTTTTATATATTTTAAATTTTTTATCGGTGGATTCTGCTGGAGTATCTGCTGCAGATAAGCACTGGAGGGCTCCTGTTGCGAATCATCCTCTGGTGCGATGGAAAGATCTTTCTACTGGCACTTGGAGGGGACCCGATCCGGTGTTGGTGTGGGCCCGGGGATCTGTTTGTGTCTTTCTGCAGGACAATGAAATTCCTCTGTGGTTTCCTGAACGCTGTGTGCGCCCTATGGCTGCTGCTGAATCCCAACATGGCAGAGACCTATTGGGCCTTCATAAAAAACTCTCCCCTTCTGATGCCAATGGGGATTGAGAGCCCAATACGGCCAGCCTTGGCAAACATTATTGTTAGCCTAGGAACTGTAGCCATGTGGTTAGATTCTTCAGAAGGTAATGTATGGTAACTTTTTTCAAAAACGTTAAGAATGGACCACACCTTAGAGATTAAGGATAACTCTGAAGATCAATGAACTTCAGTTGTAAACAGTAGCATGCCAGCTAAGCCTTTTTCGCATTTTGCAACCCCCCTCAAGCTGGTGTAGTACCTACTTTTCAGGAATGGCTCTGTGCAACATTTATTTGCCTCCTGAAATTCATCTAGCCTTTTTGAAGATACCTCAAAATTTGTGAGCCTGAATGTAGCCATTATTGAGGCCATTAGTTCTGCTCCTTGTTTGTTGTTTTTGTTTTCTGTTTTCTTTATGTTTCTCAGTTGTTCTCTTGGAGACCTGCCAGCCTAAGTAGTGCTGGGATCAAGAAAAATGGGCCTTGGTGGTTCGTGTTCCTGGAGCCGTGTCCATGCCAGTGGACCGTGGCAGCTAGACACAGATGATGCTCACACGCTCCAGAAGAGACTCTGACATCGCTGTTGCCGTTGTTGCTGTTATAGCAGTGGTGGCTGTAGCTTGATTTTTTCGCCTCGCCCACAGTCAGGACAAATCTCTGTCACCTGCCAGTCCCACAGCCGCTCAGACCCAACCAAATAAACACAGAGACTTATTTTGCTTACAAACCGCATGGCCGTGGCAGGCTTCCTGCTAACTGTCCTTATCTTGCTAACTGTGCTTTTATCTTAAATTGATCCATTTCCATACATCTATACCTTGCCACGTGGCTGGTGGCTTACTGGCCTCTTCACATGCTGCTGGTCATGGCGGCGGCTGCAGTGTCTCTGGTCATGGTGGCGGATGCAGCCTCTCTGGTCATTGCGGCGGCTGCAGCCTCTCTGGTCATTGTGGCGGCTGCAGCGTCTCCTTCTGCCTTTCTGTCCTTTTATCCTGCCTAGCCACGGCCGATCAGGTTTTATTTATTAACCAATCAGAGCAACTTGACATACAGACCATCCCCCAGCACAGCCAAGTGCAGACTATCTCAAACAGCTGCACTCAGGCCCATGGTCCTAATCATCCTGTATACGGACCTGCTGGGTAACGCCACAAAGAACCTGAGAATGGGCTCCCACAGGACATACAGAACATCCCACAGCACTTCCCCTTTCTTTTTTTTTTTAAAAGGAAGGTTTTAACTTTTACACATCTCCAAAGTCAGCTTGGTATATTTGGGAATTTGGGCGTAGCTTCTCTTAACTACTTCCTGCTGGAGGGGGGCGCTGTATCTTATGGGGATGCAAAGAAAATTTTAGGATCATGGAGTAGTCCGTGAGACCGTATCGTCTGAGCCAGTTGCCTTGAAACGATTCTGGATGTTGGATCATCTGGGCCATGGTGTCATCGGAGACCTTTCAGGTGGTCTTGGCTGGTCAAACCTGATGTATCTTAATCTGGAACAAATCCATAGGCTCTGGATTTCTGTAGAGACAAAAGCAGAGTCTCCTTTCCAAAGTAACACATCCTTATATCCAAATTTTAAAGTCAAGATATCTTTAATATATACATATTGGTTTAACTCAACATCTTTTACGATCAAATGTTTTTCTGCAGTTAAAAATCCCAAAGACAATATAATCCAAACTCTCTGTGTGATATCCATCTTTACATGGCTTATTTTTTATAAACCTCTTTTTTTGTTTTGTACTAGCAAAGGCTAAATCCGCCACGCAGCTTAATGTGCCACTTGCAGAGGCCTCATTTCCGCCTTACTGCAGGTTAAGCACACACACCAGGAACCCGCCAGTAACTCAAACCGGCGGCTGCCGCTCATTTGAGAGAGAGAATTAGGAACTGTGGGGCGTTTACCGACGTCACCGTTCCTGGAGAACTTACCGACGTCACCGCTCCGTGTGTTGAGTTCTGAATCCTCTTTACCACCACGCGAGGATTCTTCTCAGATCACACTTTATTGGAGCGCCTCTTGGTTAAGGGACTTTGTCTTTAGTATTTTTTTTTTATTTATTTATTTATTTTTCATAACACCGGCCTTTATCCCTGTTCACGTTGGGCGCCAAATGTAGCTTGATTTTTTCGCCTCGCCCACAGTCAGGACAAATCTCTGTCACCTGCCAGTCCCACAGCCGCTCAGACCCAACCAAATAAACACAGAGACTTATTTTGCTTACAAACCGCATGGCCGTGGCAGGCTTCCTGCTAACTGTCCTTATCTTGCTAACTGTGCTTTTATCTTAAATTGATCCATTTCCATACATCTATACCTTGCCACGTGGCTGGTGGCTTACTGGCCTCTTCACATGCTGCTGGTCATGGCGGCGGCTGCAGTGTCTCTGGTCATGGTGGCGGATGCAGCCTCTCTGGTCATTGCGGCGGCTGCAGCCTCTCTGGTCATTGTGGCGGCTGCAGCGTCTCCTTCTGCCTTTCTGTCCTTTTATCCTGCCTAGCCACGGCCGATCAGGTTTTATTTATTAACCAATCAGAGCAACTTGACATACAGACCATCCCCCAGCACAGCCAAGTGCAGACTATCTCAAACAGCTGCACTCAGGCCCATGGTCCTAATCATCCTGTATACGGACCTGCTGGGTAACGCCACAAAGAACCTGAGAATGGGCTCCCACAGGACATACAGAACATCCCACAGCAGGTGGCCACTGCTGCTATTGTTTCTGGGATTGCTATTTCATAATTGGTTACTACAGCTAGCACAATGGAGACCCTGGCAGCAAAAGTAGCTACCACAGTTAGTTAATCTTTCTTCTTATTGGGCATGATAAATTTAATTCCACTTCTATACATTATAATTGGCTTTGTAAGTTGTAAAAAAATTATTAAAACTCAAGTTCCATTTGCTTATGGGATACCACCTTACAAGGACTCCAATTTACAGTAAGGCTCGTTTAAGAAGGGAATGGTTCAATTGCCTTTAGCCTCCTGGCTATGGGTGGGTTAGGACTTCTGTTGGTCTTTTCTGTGTCGCACAGATTGCAAGCCCAGTGCCACTTTGAGATCATTGGCAGCAGTCACTCTACAGCTCACGTGGTTGAGTCTGTATGATAATGAGTATTCAGAGACGGGTAATGCTTGGGGGGCTGCCATCAACCTAAGACAGAGCACTTGTGTGGCCTGGGCAGGTGTCTCTATGACGGGTAAGGTGGTCTGCTGGTCCCACGCAACCTAAGTCAGAAGCTCATTTAATAAAAAGGGGGGACTTGTGGGCGCCATGGGCCCTGGCCCCCGACTGGGAGTGGCTGCGGCCTTGCTTGCTTGACCTTGATCAGATGTCCTCCCTATTCAGATTCCCTGCCGGTATCCACCCTTCTGAATGCTTAGGGAAGTTCCTTGTTTGTGTATCCTGCATATTGGGCGTTAACAACTTAGATGCAAGAATGTAGAACATTGAGTCTGGAATGTAGACCATTGGTAGCGAACTTCTGCCCTCCGGGGGTTCCTCCATTTGTGCTGTAAGCCTGTATGTATTTAAGGTTTCTTCCCTCTTTCAATAAACGGCATTCGACATCCAGTCGTACGAATGACCCGCTGTCTCTTGTCTCTATTTTTTAATCCGCAGCCCTTCGCTCGGACATGGTGAACGGGTATTGGTAATGCGTGCGTTACCGCTACAGATTTAGGGGTAGAAATAATGACTTTATGACTCCTTTTCTTACATACCACAAACCTGCCCTCAGACACAGAGTGTGGATCTGTGTGGGTGTCTGTGCATTTGTGTGTGTGTGGGAGTGTCTATATGTGGGTATGTTGTATCTGTGTGTACATCTGTGTATGTATGACTGTGTCTTTATGTCTTTGTGTGTTCTGTGTATCTGTGTGTCTGTGTGTGTAACTGTGTGTGAGAGGGTGGGGGTGGGTGTCTCTCTGTGTGTATCTGTATGGATGTATGTGCATCTGTGTGTGTTTATGTGTGTGTGTGTGTGTGTGTGTGTGTGTGTGTGTGTGTGTGCCTGTGTTCCTTGGTAACCTGTTTTCAGAAGTGAGAATAAGGCTCAGGACTAAGAAGTGAATAGTCCATGCCATGAAGAGATCCCAACTCTCAACTTCCTGACCAGTTTCATTTCTGGTGTCCTTTGTCCATAGAAGATATGAAGGATCTGAACAATAGTCCCTATAATGTTACTAATACGGTGCAAGAAGGAACATAGCCATCTAGTTCATGAGAACTATGAGACCCAGATAGATAGTAATTGTCAAGGCTAGAAACATGTCAAAGGAAAATCATATCCCAGATATGTGGTCCCCACCCCAATCAGTAATTAGCGTGCTTTCAACATTGAGACCTGAGACTATGAGAATATGGCCAGCATCTGAAATACATCAGCTCTTTATCTTCTTTCCCTAACAGAGGAGATCTATGTATGTTTCTTTCTCCAAATACCCACTAGTTTCCTTACCCCTTTCCCTCCCCCTCTTTTCTTCCTCCTCATCTCTCTCCCTTGATATTTTAATTGAAGGAGTGAAACTGTCTTCTGCACTAACTTAGAGCTGAATATCATAATTATTTCCCAAGGAAGCCAATTTTCTAGGAGGAGGTATGTGGACCATTGAGCATGGTCCAATAAGCCAAGCTTTAGTGAAAGAAAAAGAAAGAAATAAATAAATAAATAAAGAGAGAGAGAGAGAGAGAGAGAGAGAGAGAGAGAGAGAAAGAAAGAAAGAAAGAAAGAAAGAAAGAAAGAAAGAAAGAAAGAAAGAAAGAAAGAAGGGAGGGAGGGAGGGAGGGAGGGAGGGAGGGAGGGAGGGAGGGAGGGAGGGAGGGAGGAAGGAAGGAAGGAAGGAAGGAAGGAAGGAAGGAAGGAAGAAAGAAAAGGCATTAGTTGAGAGTTGCTACATTAAAGATGAAGAGATGGTGTTTTCAGGGGGTCAGGGTAGTAGGCCAGTTGCCCACAAGTCCAGGTTCTTCAGGGACAAATCAAGAACTGAATATCCAAGGACAAAGAAAGTGAAGAAAAGGTGAAAACACTTGTTTGCTGAAGCAAGCAGAGAGCAAACAGCAGAAAGCACCCTTTTAAGAAGAGTAGGGTCTCCAGAGCTGGTAGACCACCAAGAACCATTTATAGTGCCTCTACATCTTTATTTCTTTCTTTAGATCCACTTTCCCCATGCTCTATCCCTTAACTACATGGCCCTGTTACAAATAATAATGGCTAAGACTAGTGGCCTTGTAAGACAGATGCCTTTGTTAGAAACCTATGCTGTTTGGAAACAGGATGCCATATTACAGATATGAGGGACTATTTCTAGAGGGAAAGTATTCTGTAAGTAGCAAAGGTGTGATTAGATTTTCTTCAGTATTTGGGAGGGTGTTCCATTGACTCAAGGACAACATTGATCCCATTTGGATTAAGATGCCTAACTGACCCTTTTAGGCACTCTTCCAAGTTATAGTGGAGGCATGCTATTGAAAAATGCACCCCAGGGTTACTAATCACTTTTTTTGAAAAATAATTCAACTTGGAGAATGGTATAATAATTGAGGCTGCCTTGGGATGGCCTTTTTTCAGCATCCCCCAGGGGCTATTGGGGCCAGATCTCCTGGCAGAAAAAGATTAGACTTGTTTTCTTAAGACTTTGGGGTCTAATTCTGTCCTTGGCATCTGAGTGAATATCTGGAGAAATCTTGTAGCCAGGTTGTCCCATCGGTAATGAGATGGAGGAGGAATGATTGAGAAGTCTCAGGTTGGGTATGACCTCTTCCTTCTAGTGTTCTATAGTTTACCTGGAGGTATCTCTAGTCTGCCGATTGGGGGAATAACTGGTGCGTCTAGCATGTCCTAGAAGGGTTCTGCCGGAATGGTAAGAATTCTAAACTTACCTGTGGCTTTGTGCCAGATTCTTCTTTCCTCTGTCCTCCTGCCTCTGAACTAATCCAGAGGATCATATTCAGCATCCTTCTTTCCCACTTGCAGGAAGATGGAGCCAGACCCCTGGTGCTTCTTCTTATATGTTATGTATTTGTAAAGTTGCCACTTCTCAAAAGAATTCACTTACCATTTGACTTCCTGTAACCAGGGTGCAAGGAGACAACAAAAAGCTAATAAATGAAGGAAAGTGAAGATACCTTGTGGTAGGGGATTAAAACCCCCTGTTTGGGTCATGTTCAGGCAAGAAAAGAAATGGGCTGTTGTCTGAGTGCGCATAGTACAGGATAGGGCTGGGGCAGAAGGGCTCAGACAGACAATGTGGTTGTTGGCAAGACGTGCATTAGCTACCATGATAGTTAAGTTTTCCTTATGTCTTAGTTTGCATGGTGTCTGCCAAATATGGGGCAGTGGCAGAGGGTGATGTCCAAAGTGGTAGATACAGGCCAAGAAAAAGGGAGCCTGACACAGGGAAATTGTTCAATGGAGAGATGAGGTAGAGAGGGGACAAACTGATGGGCAAATTTAGAAAATGAGATGTTACAGAAGCAGGAGGACTACTTCATAGTACAGTGCCAATCATGGCTGATGAAATACCCCACATTCTATTCAAAGACAGAGGTAATGCTCAGACATGATGAACAATTGAATTCACACAGTCATCCTGGGTTTATGAGTTGTAACTAGTAAGACTTAGCTATCTTAAAGAAAACAATCAATGGAGTGAAGAAGAAATTCACAGAATGTGAGAGAATTTTTGCTTGCTATACACCTGACAAAGGATTAACCTAGAATATACAAAGAACTCAAAAAACAAACAAACAAACAAACAAACAAACAAACAAAGTTGGGAAAACAAATGACACAATGAAGAAATGAGGCAGGAACCTCTCTCATTCTTTTGGTGCCTGCCCACCCTATCCCCAGTCCCACACCTTCCTAGTTGCCTTATACCTTGCTCAACCACAGGCCACACTGACCAGGAGATCTGAAAGGAAATAGAAACCAAGGAACAGAACTCAAATCCAACAAAAACAAACTCATAAATCCGCACCTAGACCTGTTATCACCCCAAACCCAGATGCCTTGACAATAGCATAAGAACATAATCAACAACAGCCAGGACATGTCACTACCAGAGCCCAGCTATCTTACTACAGCAAGCCCCAAATATTCCAAGACAGCAGAATCACAAGAAAATGACCTTAAAAACAACTTTATGAGCTGGGTGGTGGTGGTGAACACCTTTAATCCCAGCACTCGGGAGGCATAGCAGGCAGATCTGTGAGTTCAAGGCCAGCCTAGTTTATAGAGTGAGTTCCAAAACAGGCTCCAAAGCTACATAGAGAAACCCTGTCTCAAAAAACCAAATAAATAAATACATAAATAAATAAATAACAATTTTATGAAGATGGTTGAGGTCCTTAAAGAGAAAATGAATAAATCTCTTAAATAAATCAAGAAACAGACAAATAAAAATTGGTGGAAATGAATAAATCCCTTTAAAAAAGCCAAGATACAAACAAACAAACAATTAGAGGAAATGAATAAAGCTGTTCAAGACCTGAAAATGGAAATAGAAACAATAAAGGAAACATAGAGGGAATTCTGGAAATGAAAAATCTAGGTAAACAAACAAGAACTACAGACCCAAGTATCAGCAACAGTATACAAGAAATGAAAGGGACAATTTCAGGCACTGAAGATACAATAGAATAAATAGATACATCAGGCAAAGAAAATGTTAAATCTAAAAAATTTCTGATACAAAACAATTAGGAAATCTGGGACACCGTGAAAAGACCAAACCAAAGAATAATAAGATTAGAACAAGAAGAATCCCAGCTCAAAGGCAGAGAAAATATTTTCAACAGAATCATAGAAGGAAAATTTCCTACCCTAAAGAAGGAGATGCCAATAAAGGTATAAGAAGCTTACAGAATACCAAATAGATTGGACCAGAAAATAAAGTTCCCTTTCCACATAGTAATCAAAACACTAAGCATACAGACCAAAGAAAGAATATTAAAAACTGCAAGGGAAAAAGATCAAATGACATATAAAGATAGACCTATTAGAATTATACCTGACTTATTAATGGAGACTCTAAAACCCAGAAGGGCCTGGGCAGATGTACTGCAGACTCTTGGGACCATAGATGTCAGCCCAGACTTCTCATCTTCTCATACCAGCAAAACTAAAAGAATGGAAACACACACATTCTCTCTCTCTCTCTCTCTCTCTCTCTCTCTCTCTCTCTCTCTCTCTCTCTCTCTCTCTCTCTCTCTCTCTCTCACACACACACACACACACACACACACACACACACACACACACAATCATCAACAATAACAACAACAATAAACAGGAATTAACACTTTTTGGTCATTGATATCTCTCAATATCAATGGACTCAATTTCCAAATAAGAAAAAAAAAAACAGATTTACAGAATGGATGTTAAAAACAGGATCCATACTTCTGCTGCATACAGGAAACACACCTCAACAACAGACCTCAGAGTAAAGAACTGGAAAAAGAATTTTCAAGAGGGATAGGGAAGGATACTTCATACTCATCCAAGAAAAAATCCATCAAGATGATATTTCATTTCTTAACATTTGTGCCCCAAACACAAGGGCACTAACATGTGTAAAAGTACCATTACTAAAGCTTAAACCACACATTGAACCTCACACATTAATTGTGGGAGATTCTAATACCCCATTCTAACCAATGGACAGGTCATCCAACTAAAAACTAAACAGAGAAATAATGGAGCTAATAGATGTTATAAACCAAATGGACCTGACAGACATTTACAGAAGAGTTCACCCACAAAAGAATATAGCTGCTTCTCAGAACCTCACAAAACTTTCCCTAAAATTGACCAGATACTCAGCCACAAAGCAAGTCTCAACATATAAAAGAAAACTGAAATAACCTTCCACATCCTATCAGTCAGACCGCTGTGGATTAAAGCTGGATGTCAACAAGGACAGAAACAACAGGATGCCTACAAATGGAGAACATCACAGTAAACCACGACTGGACATAATGCAGATATTGATGGTTGTTGGAAGCTCAGCTCCAACAGACACATCCACACCACAGCTTCTGCATCTATTGCTCAGGAAACATCATAGAAGAGGAATAGAAAGATTGTAAAAGCCAGAACACCAGGGAGTCTGTTGGGAAACAGTTTCTCCTTTTGTGATTTTTCGTGTAACTTGTAGTATACTTTTCAAATGGAAGAACAATGGTATCTACATTACTGGACTCTCAAATTAGGAAGGTCCTTTGGAGATGAGCAGAACTCAGAGCAGATTCACTAGGGATGCTTTCTGGTTGAGTGTCAAGACCACTGTACAGCCATCCTCTCTAGACTCCTTGTCCTACTTATCTGGTACTCCAGGAACAGCATGCCTTGGCCAGAATGCTTCTGGAAACTTGAACTCTTTCTCAGTTCATTGTGCACACTTATTCCTCTGATTCCTCTGATGTGAATAAGAACAAGAACTGTCATCAAATGGGTTCCACAAATATTTGACAGACTGTTCTGTGAACACATCATGGCCACCTCACAGTACACATAGTAGATCTTTTCTCATGATACATTTGAGAAGCTCAAGATTCCCTGTGATGATACTTTTTATATACTTTAACAAATAAAGCTTGCCTGAAGAAAAGAGGACAAAAGTCAGCCACTAGTTAGCCATAGAGGCCAAGCAGTGATAACACACACCTTTAATCCCAGCATTCAGGGAACAGAGGCAGATGGACTCTGTGAGTTCAAGACCACCCTGGACTAAACAAGATTAATCCAGTCTAAAAGAGAAACAGAGCCAGGCAGTAGTGGCACACACATCCCAGCACTAGGGAGGTTGAGACAGGAGGTGATAAGGATGGGAGAAGAAAGGAATATAAGGGAGGAGGAGACAGGAACACAAACCCCTTTTCAGCTGAGGATTTCATAGAGGTAAGAACTAGTGGCTAGCTGTTCTGCTTCTCTGATCTTTCAGCTTTCACCCAGATATCTGACTCTGGGTTTTTATTAATAAGACCAATTAGAATTAATGTTACAGTTCCCCAAGAAGCACACATGACAGTCATGGTGAGGGCTAAATTCCATCTGTTTTCCCTTCTTCTTTAAATATTTTCTAGCTCACAGGCTAAATCAACAAAAACTATAGGACAAAGCCAATATAAGACTGTTATTTTTCATTGGTCTTTTCTATTTTCATATGTTCTACATGTTGAATAGGAACAACATTCCTAGACCTCAAAAGTTGGAGAGACATATGGGACCTTGGTGAAGTAAGCATTTGAGTGGGTTGAAGATGTTGGAACTAAGGAAAACTAGAGATTGAAACTTGACACCTTTGAGTCAGAATAATATTCAAATCCAAAAGAGTGAAGCAAAGTAAGTACTAACTTTGGACTAGAGTAGGTGGAGGAAACAATAAGATTAAAGAGGTTTTAGAAATACCTGGTAAGCTAGAAGGAATGTGAGAGGGGCTAAGGGGATAGTGTAGTTGTCAGGGTGGAGCTTTAGTGTAATTTGAAGGATAGAGGTAACGAAATTTAAATGGGATTTAAGTGTTAGAGAGCCAGTTCCCCTGTTAGAATAAGGTGTATGCAGAGACTCAAAGGGTGGGTGATTTCTTACTATCTCTTGAGTCTGTAAAATATTACAAAATTATGTTGACTCTTCCAGCAATAAAAATTGACCTGCCCTGCAATATAACATGAAAGTTAATCTCATATAGCTTTACTCAACAATCTTGTAACACTGAGATATGGCTCAACAATATTTAGGCTTTATTTTGGGCTTGAAATTAATGGTTGATTTAGTGAACAATATTAACTTGTGTTAAAACAATATTTTTTGTATCCAGTGATTTTTCTCAGACTCTAGTAATGAACTAAACTCTTTTCTCTATTCTCATAGTAGTGACCAGAATGGAGTAAATAGAATGTAAAATTCATCTATGAGTGAAAACATGGTATCTCTTGTTTTCTAGGCTTCAGCATATAGAACTCGGCACATAGCTCAGTGGTCGAGGTTGGTCCAGTGTATTTATGAGCTCTTTAGTTCAATCCCCAGCACAGACAGAAAGAGAGGTGAAGGAGAGAGAGAGGAAGGAAGGAAGAAGGGTAGGAGGGAGGGAGGGAAAGAGGGAGGGAGAAAGGTGGGAAGGAGAAACAATGTCACTGTTTACCCTAACATTTGAAGCCTTATTATTTTTGTAACTATAGTTTATAATTATGCAACTTTCACAACTATTCTGAAAAATTACTGCTTGTTAAGAGCAGTGTATAGGAGAAAAGCAGACATATGTAAACATCTGGATAAGTGTTTCTGTGTGTTGAGTGCATACTTTTATTGTTTTGATCAGATGTTATTTAGGTGAAAAAATTTAACACTTGGGATTTTCAGTATGCAATCAGGCTTACATTCAGAAATTGGTAATGATTGGCTATTTTTACTTATTAATCACTCCAATGTATCACAAAGTTAAATCACACTACCGTAATCAAAAGGATAAAATATCAAACCCAATAGAGAGGAGAGTATGTGGTGTGTGTGTGTGTGTGTGTGTGTGTGTGTGTGTGTGTGTATGATGTATGAGTGTGTGTGTGTGTGTGTATGATGTATGAGAGTGTGTGTGTGTGTGTGTGTGTGTGTGTGTGTGAGAGAGAGAGAGAGAGAGAGAGAGAGAGAGAGAGAGAGAGAGAGAGAGAGAGAGAATATTCTTGCTATTCTATTCTATCCCTGTAGATCAATCCCCCTACTCTAGGTCCCTCTATTTCCACCAAGCATACACACCTTGAGCCACACTTGGTGTCTTTTCTCTCTTTGCATTGTAGTTCTGCTTTGGGGTGCATCCATTTTTTATTATCACACCTGATAAACTCCATTTTTCTGTGGCATTGAATGGAGGAATATATCACATATGTGCTGGCTGGCTTTATGTCAACTTGACACAAGCTAGGGTCATCTGAGACAAGGAAACCTCAATTGATATGGCTACAGGCAAGCCTGTAGAGCTTTTTTTTAATTAGTGATCAATGGTGAAGGGCCCTACCCATTGTGGGTGGTGCCACCCTGGGCTGGTGGTCCTGGGTTCTATCAGAAAGCAGGCTGAGCAAGCCATGAGCACCAAGCCAGTAAGCAGCACCCTCTGTGGCTTCTGCATCAGCTCCTGCCTCTAGGTTCCTGCCCTGTTTGAATTCCTGACTGCCTTTGATAATGAAGTGTAATATGAAAACATAAATGAAATAGACCCTTTCTTCCCCAAGTTACTTTTGTTTATGGTCTTTCATGACAGCAATAGAAAACATCACTAAGACATTATATTCTGCAGTTTTACATGTATGTACAAATGAGATTTAATGTCACAGAGTTCCCTATCATCTCAGAAAGCTAAGAAAAGCCCACACACCTCCATCTCAAAACAGAATTTACAGTGAAAGAGGCTCACCAGTTAAATCTTTGTCCAAGGACAACCAAGTAGAAAATCATCCCTTCCCATGTTTAGAAACTGGAGATGGTCCTGACAGAAAAATATGTAAAAACCTTTGATCTTGTCTTAAATTCTATGGGCTAATAATTTTATTAAACACGTCCTGAATAAAACACATCTTTCTTATATTATTAAGTAAGCATGTTCTGAACCAATTTTTATGTTAACATCATGTATATCTTTTATGTTCTAATACAAGTTGAAATGTAGGACCACTTCCTGCCACATAGATTTTCCTTCCCTTATTGAGAGTCTCTTGATTGTTGCTGATCAAGATAGCATTTAGGTAATAAAACACAAAAGAATATCAGTACATATTCCGATCTTCTCCCTTCACATATTCTCTGTGCTTCCCACAGCACCAATGTTGCACATTTTGCTCACATCAAGTCTTCTTTGTTAACACTGATGATTCTACATGTGCTGAGGCTATAGTAAAACTCAGGAAATTATTTTATAAAGAAGTTTATGTGGTTGTGCCTCCCCATGGGAGGCCTTGCCTTCTTGTGTGAAGGAGTAGGGGGTAGGTTGGGAGACAGAGGCTGGGGGTGGGAGGAGGGAAGAGGAGGATCTTTGATTGGTGTGTAAAATGAATGAAAAAATTTTCTTAATAGAAAAATACTTTCAATAACAAAAAAGAAGTTTATATGGGGGCTAGGGAGATGGCTCAGTGTGTAACAGTGCCATCAATTCTGATGACCTTGAAAAACAGATAAGGGCAGGAAAGAACCAATTCCCATACTTTACCATATGACCTCCACATACATGCTGTGGAATGAACACACACACACACACACACACACACACACACACACACACACTAAAATGAATAATTGTAAACAAAATTAAAGAATTTTTTTGCTATATGGATTACCTTCAAGAAAGGCTAGAAATGCCCACAAACAATATGACAGTCATCAGGCATTAGAACATCACAGTTCACACAAGCAACAACTTGAGTTCTTTTGAGGATATAAAGCAAATAGGACCCAGTTCCTGCCCTCTGGAAGTCACAGTTTTTGCTTTTTATTTATGAAGAATTGAATAATGAAGAAGCATTTGTTGTAAGCAGAAATTGAGGGTTAATAGTGGGAAAATTCCATATTTAGTGAAGCAAAACAAGAGAGATCTTTTTCATCCCAGGCAGTACCTTTACTGGGCTTTACCTTTGGTGCAGTAAGCAAGCATTTTCTGCACAAGGCAGAGAACTAAGAGTCATACTGCCTATCTTAGCTAGGGTTTCTATTGCTGTGAAGAAACACCATGACTACAGCAACACTTATAAAGGAAAATTTTTAATTAGGGTGGCTTACAGTTTCAGAGGTTTAGTCCATTATCACCATGGTGGGACATGGCAGCGTGCAGAAAACATGGTGCTAGAGAAGGAGCTGAGAGTTCTACATTTTGATTTTCAGGTAACAAAAGGTAAACTGTGTCGACACTGGGCATATACCCTGAGCATAGGAAACCTCAAAGTCCATCCCTACAGTGATACAATTCCTCCAATAAGACCACACCTACTAAACAAGGTGACACCTCCTAATATGCCCACACCCTTTAGGTGTCATTTTCTTTCATACTACCACATTGCCTTTGCAGCATCTATCTATCACAGCTATTCTGCATTCTGTTACTGCATATTAATCTTCATGTAAAAAAGTAGGTGGCTGGTCTGAGGGTCATTGTTCACTATTGACATTAATTATCAACTTTCAACATAAATGTGTGTTAAGAGAGCTGTGCAACTGACAGCGCAGAGATTTAAATAGTTTAATGAATTATAAATAATGAATTTGGTATTAAATATTTAATTGGACATAAAACATGCCCTAAACACTTTTAAGTGTAATGTTCAGTATCTGGGACAAGGAAATGGATAATCCAACAAGTTTCACATTCATTCAAGGAACTTATTACTTATCATGGAGCAGCAGGCCCAGGGAAAGTGTGTTATCCTGGAATAAGAAAACATAAACA